>NC_090935.1:37287404-39687404 GCF_040938575.1 Ambystoma mexicanum | reverse complement strand
CCGACTCATGTCCCCCAGCACCCCCACCCACCCAGCATTGACGGGCACCTGCCAGCAGGCTCCGACTCATGTCCCCCAGAACCCCCACCCCCCAGCAGTGAGGCTCAGGCCCTGACTCATGTCCCCCAGCACCTCCACCCACCCAGCAGTGAGGGGCACCTGCCAGCAGACCCTGACACATGTCCCCCACAACGCCCACCCCCCAGCAGTGAAGCTCAGGCCCTGACTCATGTCCCCCAGCACCCCCACCCACCCAGCAGTGAGGGGCACCTGCAAGCAGGCCCTGACTCATGTCCCCCAGCACCCCCACCCCCCAGCAGTGAGGCTCAGGCCCCGACTCATGTCCCCCAGCACCCCCACCCACCCAGCATTGATGGGCACCTGCCAGCAGGCCCTGTCTCATGTCCCCCAGAACCCCCAACCACCAACAGTGAGGCTCAGGCCCTGGCTCATGTCCCCCAGCACCCCCACCCACCCAGCAGTGAGGGACACCTGCAAGCAGGCACCGACTCATGTCCCCCAGCACCCCCACCCCCCAGCAGTGAGGCTCAGGCCCCGACTCAGGCCCTGACTCATGTCCCCCAGCACCCCACCCACCAAACAGTGAGGGGCACCTGCCAGCAGGCCCCGACTCATGTCCCCCAGCACCCCCACCCACTCATCATTGACGGGCACCTGCCAGCAGGCCCCGACTCATGTCTCCCAGAACCCCCACCCCCCAGCAGTGAGGCTCAGCCCCCGACTCATGTCCCCCAGCGCTCCCACCCACCCAGCATTGACGGGCACCTGCCAGCAGGCCCCGACTCATGTCCCCCACAACCCCCACCCCCCAGCAGTGAGGCTCAGGCCCTGACTCATGTCCCCCAGCACCCCCACCCACCCAGCAGTGAGGGGCACCTGCAAGCAGGCCCCGACTCATGTCCCCCAGAACCCCCATCACCCAGCAGTGAGGCTCAGGCCCTGACTCATGTCCCCCAGCACCCCCACCCACCCAACAGTGAGGGGCACCTGCAAGCAGGCCTGACTCATGTCCCCCAGCACCCCCACCCCCAGCAGTGAGGCTCAGGCCCTGACTCATGTCCCCCAGCACCCCCGCCCCCCAGCAGTGAGGCTCAGGCCCTGACTCATGTCCCCCAGCACCCCCACCCCCCAGCAGTGAGGCTCAGGCCCTGACTCATGTCCCCCAGCACCCCCACCCACTCAGCAGTGAGGGGCACCTGAAAGCAGGCCCCAAATCATGTCCCCCAGCACCCCCACCCCCCAGCAGTGAGGCTCAGGCCCTGACTCATGTCCCCCAGCACCCCCACCCCCCAGCAGTGAGGCTCAGGCCCCGACTCATGTCCCCCAGCACCCCCACCCCCCAGCAGTGAGGCTCAGGCCCTGACTCATGTCCCCCAGCACCCCCACCCACCCAGCAGTGAGGGGCAACTACCAGCAGGCCCCGACTCATGTCCCCCAGCACCCCCACCCACCCAGCATTGACGGGCACCTGCCAGCAGGCTCCGACTCATGTCCCCCAGAACCCCCACCCCCCAGCAGTGAGGCTCAGGCCCTGACTCATGTCCCCCAGCACCTCCACCCACCCAGCAGTGAGGGGCACCTGCCAGCAGACCCTGACACATGTCCCCCACAACGCCCACCCCCCAGCAGTGAAGCTCAGGCCCTGACTCATGTCCCCCAGCACCCCCACCCACCCAGCAGTGAGGGGCACCTGCAAGCAGGCCCCGACTCATGTCCCCCAGAACCCCCATCCCCAGCAGTGAGGCTCAGGCCCCGACTCATGTCCCCTAGAACCACCACCCCCCAGCAGTGAGGCTCAGGCCCTGACTCATGTCCCCCAGCACCCCCACCCCCCAGCAGTGAGGCTCAGGCCCCGACTCATGTCCCCCAGCACCCCCACCCCCAGCACTGAGGCTCAGGCCCTGACTCATGTCCCCCAGCACCCCCACCCACCCAGCAGTGACAGACACCTGAAAGCAGGCCCCGACTCATGTCCCCCAGCACCTCCACCCCCCAGCAGTGAGGCTCAGGCCCTGACTCATGTCCCCCAGCACCCCCACCCCCCAGCAGTGAGGCTCAGGCCCCGACTCATGTCCCCCAGCACCCCCACCCCCCAGCAGTGAGGCTCAGGCCCTGACTCATGTCCCCCAGCACCCCCACCCACCCGGCAGTGAGGGGCAACTGCCAGCAGGCCCCGACTCATGTCCCCCAGCACCCCCACCCACCCAGCATTGACGGGCAGCTGCCAGCAGGCCCCGACTCATGTCACCCAGAACCCCCACCCCCCAGAAGTGAGACTCAGGCCCTGACTCATGATCCCCAGCACCCCCACCCACCCAGCAGTGAGGGACACCTGCCAGCAGGCCCCGACTCATGTCCCCCAGCAACCCCATCCACCCAGCATTGACGGGCACCTGCCAGCAGGCCCCCACTCATGTCCCCCAGAACCCCCACCCCCCAGCAGTGAGGCTCAGGCCCTGACTCATGTCCCCCAGGACCCCCACCCACCCAGCAGTGAGGGTCACCTGCCAGCAGGCCCCGACTCTTGTCCCCCCAACACGTCATCATGATCCACAATCGTTGGCCTCATGGCCACCCAAATCCCACCGCACGCTACCCCTGTGCAAAGACCCAACCAAGTATCCCATCCACCCCACATTGAAATGCCCATTACATGATACAACCCAAATGGCAAGAATGTACATCAACACATGTCTGTCACACACACACAATGGGTGCTGGTGATTGTGAAAACCTACACCATGACATGCATGAAACCAATGAGAGAATACCACACGTCGAAGTAATAAACCAAAATGTATTGAACACAAAAAGAATGTAATCAAATGAAAACATGAAAAAAATGTTTGAAAAAAAGATGAAATGCAGCATGTCCAAAACACAAAATTAAAAACATGAAGTCTGAATCCAAATAAATCAAAATGAAAATGTGTCCAAAGTCTCTGGCCACCAAATCAAATCCAAAGGAAACGGAAACAGTAAAATCCATTGCTCCATGATGAGAAAAATAATAATAGATAAATCCACTGTTCAACTATGTACAAAGAAGTAATCCAGGGTCCATGAGCCCAATGAATGAAATGAAACCTAGCAAAAAAACTACCTAATAAAGAACTATATACAAAAAGGCAGGGCATAGTCCAAATGAATGAAAAAGATAAAGGAAACCTAAAACTACAAACGATATACAATGGCGGCGGGCTAGTCCGACGGCTCACTTCCCGATTTCCCCGGCCAGGGCATCATCGAACTCCTGCTCAGTGCCCTGGAGGCGGTCCTCTTCCATGGCCCCGAGGGTTCGCAGGGACGATGCCATGTTGTACTTCAACTCCCTGCGAATGGCCTCGAGGCACTCGGCCCGCCTCAGTGCCCTCTGCATGGAGTTCTCCGCCCTGACCATCGTGAGCCATGCCTCCTCTGCCCGCCGCCGCTCCGCATCTATACGCCGGCCCAACAGCAGCCACACGGAAGACACACCCATTCCAGGGTTCTCCTGCCCTCTGGCCGATGCCTGCCCCTCTGATGTCGATAGCCCCGAGCCATCATTGCTCCCACCTAGAGCCTGCTCCTGCTGCTGCTGTCCATGTGCCCTGTCCGATGGTGCCTGCACATCCTCCATCTGCTGGTCTCAAGTTGTTGTGGTGTCCACCCCTGCTGGACCGCCGACTCCCGACTGTGGCAGGGATGGGATCGCCACCAAGCTGGCTGTGTTGGTCAGGCCAGGTCCACAGGGGGCCCTGGTGGAATCTGGGCCGGAAGACGGCAGGGTGAACAACTGGCGCATAGTCTCCACAGAGGAGAAGAGGTCCGCCAGAGTGCGCGACACATGTAGGAACCCACCGACCAGGGCCCCTCCTAACAGGGCCACGTCGCGACGCTGCTGTTCGTGATGTTGTGCGTGCTCTGCTCAGGAAGCATGCACGCCATCATGAATGTCACGCGTGCGCAACGCGAAACCAACCAGGACGGAGCCCATATGGTCGTGGGACCCCTCGTCCACAGGTAGTGGAGAGGCAGATGACGTGGCACTCCCCCCTACCTGCGGACGGGCCTGGGACGGGGCATCCCTGCTGGTGCATGGTGGTGCAGTCACACGGTCAAGTACAGCGACATGCACAGGCCCCTCCGCGGTGACCTGTGCTGCCTCCTGACCCTGGCCCTGGACTGCACCACTTTCACCAGTGGTACTACCCCCCCAGGCCCCATGTGCGGCTCAGTAGTGGGCTCCTCCTCCTCTGTGGAGACCACCAACCTGGATGTCTCCACACCATCTTCCGCCATTGCAAGCCCCTGTGGGGGCTCACCCGGCCCTTCCGCTACAGCCGTAGTGGCAGACGTGGCAACAGTCCCCTCGCTCCCGGATGATGTCAATTCCTGGGAGGGTGGCTGGGCCTTGCGTCGCCGCCCGGTGGAGGCATCCCCGCAGCTTGGCTCCACAGCGCTGTCTCCGCCCTCTTCTTCACTTGATGCTGCGTAGAGGGAGACATAGAACACAAGCATCAGGGTACAGTACAATATTACCCTAGACAGGAAGCAATAACACATGAGTGGCTCTGTCAAATGTCACTTCCATCCTGTCCCTCCACAATACATGGGTGAATGCACGCAACACACATGCAGAAACAGGCACGGCGCCTGCAATTAACATCAGCATCCAACGACAAGGGCTTCTTTTAACCAAAATGTAGCCTTAAAACTCACATGTATCATGGCTCACACTGATCCCATGCACACACATCACCGGAGGGTCATGCATCATGGCTTGTACACCACAGACACAGTGGATAGACACAGTGGATACAACGGTGACCGCACTGCATGAGTGAATCTACACATCATCACGGACATGTGTCATGCCTCCATGGCGTTTCAAAGTCACACACAAACTTCTCAGACACACACACATGTGCACCATACATGTACATGAGAGCAGCACCCATCCCTCACACCCCTCCATGTCCAAGAACAGAGACTGGCATGCATTCATGTGTGCATTCCGCACACAGCTCCCCATGTTGCATTGGAACACATGCACCATCCATGTGGTTCACACATTACTGGTCTCACATGCATGACCAAGATGTCCCTGCACACACACATCCATACATGGCCTATGTCACACATACAGGCAAGTATCAGACTACCAGCACACTGCAACATGCCCTGTCTCACACAGCAATGCTTGGCCACTTACCGCTCAACTCCAGACGGGTCTGCCTCCGAAGGATCTGGGCGTGGAGCGCTGGGCCTACACATTCCAGGACCCTGATCTGGATGTTGCTCATGCTGACCCGGCCCCCCTCCATGAGGTGCCGGGCCTTGTAGAGGGTCCTGGACCTGAAGTCCTCCCAGCGCTTCCGGACGTGCTTGATGTCACGGGTTGCCACCCCCTCCGCGTAGATGGCAACCACTGCATCCTCCCAGATCCTCTCCCGTCCTTCATTGTTGGCGCGTGATGTTCCAAAGAGGGTATCATTATGCCCCAGGACATGCTCCACCAGGACACCAACTTCCTTCTCACTGAAGCTGGTGGCCCTCTGCCTCTCTGGCTGGGGGTCGCCAGTGGTCTCAGATGGTGTTTGCCCCGACATGGCGACCCCCGAGGCAGGCGTGGGTGGGCACTTGGATCCTGGGGCTGGGCTGTGGAGCGATGGTATCCCAGTCGGGAGTCTTCTGTTCCAGCAGGGGTGGACACAGCAACTGGACCCCTGCAGATGGCTGACGTGCAGGCACCAAATAGCAGGGCACGTGGACAGCAGGCAGACAGCAGCAGATGGCTGGTGGGAGTGTGCTCAGGGCTCTTGGGGGCAGGAAAATGGCCTTCTGGGCAGGAGCGTGGTCTTTCGTGTGTTTTCACGTGGCCAGCTTGATACGGAGTGATTTGGCACATGAAAAAATTGAACGTCAGCGTGTAATTCGAGGAAAGGACCTTAGCGCGTAACCACGTCTGTGACGTAGCGTGCACGGGCGTTTCCCTCATGACGTGGTCATAGTGGTTCAGCGTGCGTGTGAAAAAACTGCACGTCCGCGTGTGAATGCGTGTAATCCGAGGAAAGGGGTTACGGGTGTAAGTGACGCGACGCGTGCAGGCGTTTCCCTCAGCACGGGTTAAAGGTGAGCGGAGCCAGCAGTTCGCTGTATGTGCCTTTCGTGGTGACCGACGTGTGTTGCTACTTCGTGTTGTTTTGCGCACCATCACAACTTCACAGCGGGTCAAGGATGTATCTCTTCCTTTGGCGGGGGTATTGGCTACGCGTGTTGTTCATTATCACGCTAGTCAGAGTCGCGCACGCTATTTATCCCACTGTGGGTGCCCCTGTGTATCGCACCCGTTTTTGAGGTAATAGTAGCCTGCGTGTCCCACGCGTACGTGTTTTTCGTGTTACTGGGTGCCACCGCGTACTGCGGGAGGTTAATTCCACGCACGTAGGCTGCAGGGTTGCGTGCACGGATTTACTGCAGTTTTGGGGTGCCTGAGCGTTGCGTGACCCGTCACTACATCACCGGGGTCACATACAGCCTTGCAGGTGCAGGGGGGCTGTTAACATCTTGCATTCCACCCCCTTCACTCCAATTGCCCAGGACAATTGTGGTGTACACCTCCCATTGGCACTCCTCCATCTGTGCCGGCACTACTCCATCTGTGCCATGGTTAGGAGGCCACCAAAGGTGAGGGGTGCCTCAGCTGGGCATCCTCCTCATGGTGGGCATGGTCAGGGACGTGGCCGGGGTGACCAGGGAGTAGGGGGACTCCAGGGTGTCCAGGGTGGCCGCAGAGGGGGAAGAGGCAGGGGTGCACCACTTGAGCACAATGTTGTGCCTGGTGTCGGTGCAGTCATGCCACCACCCCCTGTGGTTCTGGGAGATGCAGCTTCTGGTACTGGCGCCCGTGTGACCCGGCAGTCCGTTTCATCGACTGCCACGGGCCCAAGGGTAGTGGTTGCTGCAGATGCAGCTGTGGACACCACCACCCAGGCTCAGGGTCTGCCAGCGCAGGCTGCGTTGGCACTTGAAGAGTCCTTGGAAGATTTCCAACAGGCCAGGAGGGAAACCGTAGGTGCACGCAGGGCTGCCCTGACCAAGACACGTGTCCCTGGGGCAGTAATGTCATATGCTGCCCCGAACAGCCGGGTGTTGGCAAGTGCAGGGGCAGATGCAGCCAACAACTCCCCGGTTGTGAGTCTGCCAACCAGGACAGTCGCAGTCAATGACCCTGCCACAGCGGATGTTGCTGCGCAGTGTCCATTAGAGGGCACCCAGCTGCCACTGACGCAAGTCAGGCCTTTGGTCGTCCCTCAATCTGCCACTCCCTTGGCTCAATCCACCGGTGCCACTGGCCATACTGATCAGGGCGGGATTTGCCAGCCAGGGTCTGCACCACAATCCAAGAGGAGGAAGGTTGCACCTGCAGCACAGACTGGGACCCCACGCACAGCCACGACCTCTTGCATGTTGAGGAAGAAGCCTTTCTGCAACCAGGAACTGGACTTCCTCGTGGACTACGTGCGGGACCACAGTCGTGACATGCTAGTGGGTCCTAATTGTCAGACTACGGCTGCCCACCGTAATACCCACTGGAAGCAAGTTGCAGAACATGTGAGTGCATTCGCCCATGAGGTGCGCACGGCGCAAGAGTGCAAAAAGCGTTGGAATGACCTCAAACGCAGCGCTAAGGCTAAGCGTGCCTCAAATTACAACTTGACTCTGGTGACTGGCAGTGGGACTGCACCTGAGGAGGAAGACCTCACTCCGCACGAGTCACTCGTTGCCGTGTTCATACCACCTGAATCTGTCGAAGGAGTGGGAGAGATGCCGGACTTTGATGCCCAGTCCAGTGAGTGTTGCTACGTGTTTGTTGAGGACATGTGTGTTTTACTTGTGTGATGTGTTGTGCATGACTGCCACTACATGTCACGTATACATGGTTCTGATGTGCAAGTAATGCAATGCTTCCCTGATGTATGTCTGCTCTGCTGGATGGTGGACATGTGGAGCAGACGGGGACTGTCGGCATCAACACTATTGCACCCTACTCACATGCTGGTCACCAGGATGCCCCTCCAGTCCATGTTCCAGCTCACTGGCCCTTCTGCATGTAGCGTGGGGTGACCTTCCTCTCGGCCCAGGGACTATGTCATAGCATGACTGACGTGCATATGTCCTCTGCCTGCATGCGGGTACTCCATGTAGGCATGCTCCCTTGCCCCTCCACCCCCCGCTCTGCACCCCAATTCCACCTTTGCACTGGTCTGCTTCAAAGTTGCCCTTGGGTACTTCCCTTTTCATGCGTCCTGTGTACATGCTAACTTCCAGCGGCAAATCTGCCAGACATATGCTGTGTGGTACATCCTTTGTACTTGATGCAGGGTGTCTCACTTGGACTGTGCAGAGGTCAGATGCCCCGCAGGTTCATAAGTGCCCATTCATGCTCCAGGTGTATTCCACGCATGCCCCTATGTGTCCTTGACTGGATGATCATTGTAGTACGAGTCCAGGGTGACCTACATTGCATGGCATTTCATCAGCCTTCCCATGTCCACTGTGGCTCAGTCCTGGGTGTGACAGTCTGTGTGGGTTACAGGCCTCAGCCTGTTTAATGGCTAATCACTGTGTCCAACTGGTGTACTCCAGAGGTTTCATCATGTGTCCTGCTTACTGTCCCATCATCATTTGCTGTGTTGTCACTTGACTCACATGATGCAGTTGATGCTAGTCAACACTGTCTGTCAATACACAGGTCTATGGTCAGCCTTTTGATACCATGCTAGGCATCCCTGCATTTGCACTTGGGGGCAGGGGTGGTTTGCTTGTAGCCATGCTACCCATTGAATGCACATTGCACGTGATGCCTGAAGTTGACCTTGCACTGCCTTCACATTTTGTGACACACATCATGAAGTACTTGTACATGTAGATAGTGAGTAACGTACAAATTTGCTGCACTGCATCAACCCACTTCTGTGCAAACTGACACCATACTACATGCCTAATCACAGAAGCAATGTCAAGTTGACCCAGCATGCATGGCAAGTTCTATTTTGTGTGTGGCATGTCTGCTTGATGTGTTTGGTGTCTGTGTGATGTCTGTGTGTGTGTGTGTTATGTGCTTCTAACATGTGTAGTAACCTTTTTTCTCTCTACTTTTCAGATGATGATGCAATGGAGCCAGAGGATGGTGTTGTCATGCCAGGCACAGGGTTGTTATCACTACAGCAACCCGGCACAAGTGGGGGTAGTGGGGTGGTAGGCCACAAAAACCCACATGTGCTACAGTCCATCTTGTCTCTGGCTGGCAATGAGTCCAGCCCTGATGAACACTCTGACGTCCATGTCGGGTTGAAGGTGCATCAGGTCCATATGTCAGGGGTGAGTGATTCTGATGTGGGCACTCCTCTGTCCGCGACACCTTCACTGAGGGGTCAGACAGTGTTGGAACCTCCGCCTGTGGTGGATCGGGACACAGGGTCAACCTCCACACCAGTCACTGATGTGCCTGGGACATCACGTCGAAGGGGGCATTTAATCGTGCAGCCGCGGGCTGTGCCAACACAATGAGGACAGCCGGTCCTTGGGTCCCGCAGGGGTCAAGCCCAGCAACGCGGTTGCCGCGCGCACCGGCGCCTGACTTACTGCATTGACTGTGTATGAACCATCACAGTGGTCATGTTACATATGGGTACGAAGCATCCACACCAGATTGTTTGTTTGTAGAGTAGTTTGTTACTTTGGGGCATGTATGGTGGTGTGTTTGTGTGTTATGGGCACGCACAGATTAGTAACTGTGGCTCTCTTTGCAGCATTGAACTGCTCCTGTTGCTGGACCTGAGAGTTTGCAGGCAGGAGGCCAGCACTCACCCCAGAGATAAGTTTCTCTTTGTCTTCCATTTGAGTAATTTGTTACTATGTGCATGATTATCAAGTTTGGTATAATTGTGTATGTGTTAATGTGAGTAGTACAGTTTTGTGCATTTCCTACTTTCCCGTGTAAATCCTACTCCCCTCTCCAGCCCCTCATTCCAGTTATCCAGTATAGCAATGCCTGTCCTGACTGCATATCCCTGACCCTCCTTCCCCACCAAGGTCTCAGAGGCCTGTGTGAGTTTGACCTTGCAGGCACCCACACCACGGTGGGGGTGGATGGTTCGTGCCACTCCTGCGCCTGTACACGGGAGCTGTGACAGTACATATCAGTTTGTGGTGCATCATTCTGTGTTATGTTCCACACATGGTACACATCCTGTTGTGACATTGTTTTACTGTGCTACCCTGGTTGTTATGTCATTGTGGTAGTACTTGGGCTTTGTGACGTACTGCTACTTCAAGTCATCTACTGGAGGCTCTTCTGGTTTGTTTTCCTGCCTGCAGGCTTTTTGCTTGGCTTCTGTGTTGGCCTGCTTTGAGTTCTCTTTGATTTGGTGTTTTTGCAAGTCAAGGTGGCCTCTGAGGGTGCTGGACACTTTTTACACACAAGGTGGAAGATGGTGACAAAGGGGAAGGGTGATCCTGTGGCCAGGTGAACTTCAAGGATGAAGGCTCCATTACCCAGGTGCAGTTGTTCAGTGGGTCATGGTGATTTGTGAGGGAGGGGGGGGTGTTTTGTTGTTGACAGTTGCCTTGCCCTACAGTGTGATGCACACCCTGACATTGTAATTGTGGTATCCTATGTACATGATGTATTCTGCTGATCAATGCCTGTTCATTTGTTGTGTTTACCTTTCAGGTGTGAGGGAATAGTTGTGGCTTGACATGCTGGGGTGTACACATGGTCAATGTTCACATGTGATGTGTAGAGGACACTGATGGTCACTTGATTGCACATGCATATATTGAGTGCATGTCCCTACTGACCCACACACTCGCACTATGATCCACTACATGTACAACCACCCTTCCATGTCCACATGTACACTCTGTTTGCCTTCTGGTGCCCACTGTGTCCCTGCAGCACATGATCGATGACCAATTGTGGATCCTGTACATGCGTAATTTGCTTTTTGATGTAGTTTGTGGTTTTGATGTGATGCTCAGGGTGTGCGAAACACACAATGGCTGGTCACTATGCTGTGTGCTGAGCAGTGTGTTGCAGGAGATGGACACAGCACACGGAATATGCAGTGTTGATTTTGCAATGCACAATGTGCATAGACAGGCATTCATTGGCCCTCATTAGGACCCTGGCGCTAAGGGGTTTGCGCCAGCGTTAGCTGCGCCGACCCCTTACCGCCAACTACGAGTTTCCATAGCGCCATGGTCATTTTTCCGCCCGCTTTTTGCGGGCATAAAAATCCATGGCGCTATGGGACCTCGGTGTTAATTACGCCACCGTAGTGTACGGTGGCGTAATTAACACCTTCCCCACTCCCATTGTGCCCTATCGGGGCCGAAATGGGAATGGGGAAGGGTAAATGGGTCAATGGGGACTTACCGCCCCGCCGACCTCGGAATGGGGCGGTAAGTCCGCCATCCGCCATGGCGTAAAGGGACTTTGCGCCATGGCGGAAAAGTCCGCCGATGGCGGAAAAAATCCGCCAGGGTCCTAATGAGGGCCATTGTTATGTTACAACTACAACTGTTGGAATGCATTTGGGTATGACTTCTTTTGGGTGGGAGGTTGTTTGTCAGTCATTTCATCTGATTCCATGTCAGGCATCATTGTCTGATGCCACTTTACATTTTTCATATGTCAATGTGTACCTTATTGGTACTGTGTTGGTGTATAGCTATTGCTTGCCATGTCATGTTGTGGTTTGGGAGGGTTTGGGTGACATACCAGTGATAGTCATGGCCTGTTTTGCAGGTCTGTGTGATTCACACCTTGCATGTGTGCCTTTTTGTCACACAGGATTGTTTATGTTTAAGTCGCTAGGGCTGCACACAATGTGGCACTTCCATGGCAAGATTCCCAGGGTGGTAAAGTTGTGACAGTTGACTGTCTCTTTGTCATCATCGATTGTCACCTGGTATGTGCCAGGCCTGTGTGCACTCCACAGGGGTGGGAGTTTAGGTGAAAAATGTGGCCACAAGCTGGGTCCGGGCTTCCTCGCCACGTGCCCTATCCCCTCCCATGGGCAGCGCCTGTGCCTGTGGTTGGGGATGTGGGGCCACCACCATGTCCACCGGTACGCCCTGCCGTGTTGCAACATTGTGCAGGACATATGCTGCCACAATGATCCTGCACACTACTGGGGGTGCATAGAGTAGCTGGCCGCCAGAGCGGTCATAGGAGCGGAAGCGTGACTTGAGCTCTCCGAATGTGCGCTCCACTATGGCCCTGGTTGCAATATGGGCCGCGTTGTATTTTACCTGGGGTGGTGTGGTGGGGTTCCGGATTGGCGTCATCATGTGGTTGCTCAGAGGGTAGGCCCTGTCCCCTGGAGAGGTGATGATGGTTTTGATTATTGGAGTTTGTGTATTTGTGTGTGTGTGACATGCATGCATGTGCACGGGCATTTGTACTCACCTAGGAGCCATGTGTCACCATGCTGCCCAGCTTCCAGGGCCCGGCTCAGGGCAGACATTCTGTATATGAAACAGTCATGGGTGGAGCCAGGGTAGTTTGCATAGACAGAGGTGATGATTCCCTTTGCATCGCATACCACCTGCACGTTGATGGAATGCCAGTGCTTGCGGTTTTGGTAGATGTGCTCAGTGGCCCTAGGTGGACGTAGGGCCACATGGGTGCAATCTATGGCACCAAGCACTTTGGGGAAGTGTGCCACCCTGTAAAAGTCCTGGACAGTGGCCTGTTCTGGGCATGTATATGTGCCTGCGGACTGAGGGGCGCGGTGTCATGATTGCCAATACCTGGTGTAGGCAGCGTGACTGCGTGGCCTGTGAGACCCTCCCCCCACTATGGCAGTAGTCCACTGAAATGACCCAGTGGCCAAACCAAAAAATGCAGGACATTGAGCACATTCTCCAAGGGGCTCAATGCTTGGGAGCAGAGGGTGGGGGATGTAAGGTCATCTTCCCACTCCCTGACCAGGTCTAGCATGATACGAGGTGGAAACCTATACCTACCGTAGACCTGGTCATCAGGCATCCCAAAAAGGCTTGTCCGGGGTGAAAAAATGCGGGCCCTGGCTATTCTCCTCCACCTGTGGTGTCCCATGATCAGTGCTGCGACAGATGGGGCCTTCATCGTAGCTGTATATACGTGCTTGTTGTTTGCGCGCACTTTTATACTGTGTGCGGGGATGCTTCCGCCTGCCTTCGTGTGGCGGACTCGTTGACACCTATGCGCGTCTTTTGCCGTGTGCGGGTTTCCCGTATTCGAATCCATGAATATGGGTTGTTCGCGTGCATGTGGGTGTTCTGTGTAGTTCCCTGCAGTACTTCCCCAGTTACGCCTTCTTTTTCACACGTTGTTCCCCATTCCGCGTATTATGCCCTGTGTTACGCCCACTTTTGTTGTGTGTGCCGCGCTATGGGCGGTTTCGCTGTGCGCGTAGCGCACGCCGTTTGATGACATGTGCGGCCGCGTGCGCCACGCAGGATTTTAGCGCACATCCCAGGATTTACACACACACGGACTTCCATGAATTGATGTGCGTGGCTTTTGCACGCTTGCGCTGTGATTTTCGCGCTTTCGCGCGCTTGCGCGGTGCAAATTAATTCCATGAATCGGCCTGCATGAGTGTCCTTAGAACAGTTTCAACTTGCCTATGAACAGTACGGACAGACATAGCGTCCTCAGGACACACCCATTTCGTTTATTTACGAACATCCCAGGACACATAATGGGCCTCATTCCGAGTACGGCGCTAACCAATGGCGCTATTAACGCCTTGGTTGACGCCGTACCCGGACTGGCAGCGCCTTGGTGGATGGCGGAATTACCGCCCCATTCCAAGGTTGGCGGGGCGGTAATTCCCCATTCACCAAGGCTCTTCCCCATTCCCAAATGAGCCCCCATAGGGCTCAATGGGAATGGGGAAGATGCAAATAACGGTGACCGTTCATTACGGTCACCGTTATTGGCTTGGAGGCCCCTTTGCGCCCTCGACTTTAACACCTGCTCAAAGCAGGGAATGCTCGTTACCGGTGGCCGCTATCCCTTACCGCCATACTCGGAATGAGGCCCAATGTGTTCTAAGAACACTTTAAACTGCTTGCGAACATGTGTTCTTAGAACAATTTGAAATTGCTTGCGAACAGAACGGACAGGCATAACGTCCTCAGGATACCCCCATTTTATTTATTGACGAACATCCCAGGACACATGATGTGTTCTTGGAACAGATTCAACTTGCCTGCGAACAAAACGAACAGGCTTACCGTCCTCAGAACACACCCATTTTGTTTATTCACTAACATCCCAGGACACATAATATGTTCTAAAACACTTTGAACGTGCTTGCGAACATGTGTTCTTAGAACAATTTGAAATTGCTTGCGAACAGAACGGACAGGCATACCGTCCTCAGGACACCCCCATTTTATTTATTGACGAACATCCCAGGACACATGATGTGTTCTTAGAACAGATTCAACTTGCCTGCGAACAAAACGAACAGGCTTACCGTCCTCAGAACACACCCATTTAGTTTATTTTCGAACATTTCAGGACACTGCCAGTGTTCTTAGAACACTTTCAGCTTGCTTGTGAACAATACGCACAGGCGTAGTGTCCTCAGAACACCCCCATTTTGTTTATTTAGGACATTTTAGAACATCTGCGTTGTCCGCGGACAAAGCGAACACAACAGGGGGGTCTAACACCTAAATAAATAAAACATTTAACCCATCTCTTACTCCCCCACCCTCCCCAAACACTTTCACACAACAACACACTACTGTGGCTGTGTAATAAATTCAATGAAAAAACGTTGTTAAAGGGACATTATGGTTAAGTTGCGCTACTGAAAACCCATGAAATTCAGTTAAAAAACGTTGTTAAAGGGACGTTATGGTTCCAAGTAAAACCGAAAAAGCCCTGAAATTCGCCAGTTATGGTAAGCTAAGCAACCATACCTCGCGCCACCACCATACACTGTTAGGACTAACTCCCAGGATATCAAAGATGACATCACAAATGTCATTGATGACGTCACTAATGACATCACATGTGCATTTACCTTTCATAAAATGTCTGTACAAGGGATTCTTATTGTAATGTTAATAAAAAAGTGTCAAGGATCATTGGAATAAATATCATGAGGTACGTAGTGCATTAAGTAATGCATTCATCCAAATAGCATTGTATTATGACGTTTTTCCAATATACTAAGGTACACATGTAGTAACATAGGCATAGCGTGCAGCAGACATGATGGAGATGCAATATTAATAACCTTGCCATGTTAAATACAAAAATTATGAATGACGTGTCCGCTGATTGGATGGTGAAGAGCATGAAGTGTGTCAGATTTTTGGAAACGCCCACCATCTTGGATTCGCGGACATCTACCGGTGTCCACGAACAAAAAACACAAGATTGCACTTGTAGTTGCTGTACCTGTAATTGTAGTACCCTGAGATTTGGACGTACACCCCTCTACTGCTTAACTATGATTGTATACTCAAATTGCTGTACATTGAAACTGTATGTACTATAATATGTATCCATCTCCTTAAGCACCCTTCTACCTCCGGGTTTGGAGTGCTATACACATAATAAAAACAAACAAACAAACAAACTTGTCAAACTTATCAAATAAGCTCTGGGGAGGTGAGGGGTGATGAGGATGGGATGAGATATGGCTGCAAGAAGCAAATAAAATGGGTGGTTTTTGCCACAAAAGTCTGCGAACAGTTCGGATGTTCACGAACGGTCCTGAAAAGTTTGCGGACACCTCAACATTACAGGGTTGGTGAAATGCAGTTCTTAAATAGCTTATAACTGGCGCCACTTAATAGAACGGCATGAAATTTTGTATGTATATTTCTGACCTGATTCCGAATGAGTTTACAAAGTTTGGTTGGATTCTGTCATGAGGGGGCAAACTTAGAGGCGGGGTCCCAAAATAATGTAATTGCTTATAGATGAGGTGCCATTTGACGAATCTACACTTAATTTGGAAAACTGATAACAGATCTAGATATAAATGTTTTTGCAAGGTTTGGTTGGATGTTGTCAAGAGGGAGCAAAATTAGAGGCGGGTGCCAAAATAATGTAAAGGCTTATAAATGGGGTGCCATTTGATGAATCTACACTTAATTTGGGAAACTGATAACAGATCTAGATATAAATGTTTTTGCAAAGTTTGGTGGGATTCTGTCAAGAGGGAGCAAAATTAGAGGGGGTGTCCCAAAATATTGTAAAGGCTAACAAATGTGGTGTTATTTGACAAATCTACACAAAGGTTTGCAAAAAGATTATAGATCTAGATATAAATGTTTTCGTAAAGTCTGAATGGATTTTGTCAAGTGGTGGCTAGATTATATGACAATTGTATGTGCATACATTTGACACTTTTCAAAAAATAAAACATGGGTGGATTTCCTGCAAACTTGCGTAAGGAGCATTGGCAAGGACCTACAAGCATGGTTTTGGAAATGTGACAGTGTTTTATTTTTTTTTTTGACAAGTGTCATAATGTAGCTACAAAAAATAGCAGTATACCTTTAGTGACTGAGGGGTAGCCTGCGGCCATGGACAGTGGCTAGATTGTCTGGGTCATGGGATAAGGTCATGATCCGGACAATCTGGCTACTGGCCATGACCACAAGGGACAAAACATAGGATTAAAGTGGCCATGTCCACCTGGGACTGGCTTTGTGGTAACGTTATTCGAAATTAGGATAGATTTGAAAGGGAAGAAAAATGTGCTTGTGGTAATATGGTCATAGTGTCAAACTGGATATTAAATTATGCCTCCTAGTGTAAACGATTGTATGTATATTGGCATACGCCATGTCGCATAAAGCTGTACGCAAATAACTCTCTACGGCAAGGTCTTGACCTTAGAAATTGATGTAAGTCGCCATCTTGACTCAAACCGCCATTTTAGGTTCTCTTGCGTCTAAAAGTCACCCTGAACATCAAAATGGTGGACGATGCCAATCCGAACAGAACCTGGTCGGCATGACCTCCGTACAGCTAATGTATAACTTGCCTGCAGGCCACTTGTTAGGGTCGTGAACTGAGACCTTGTCCTTCTGTTGACCTGCATGTAAATGGATTACCTGTATCAACGGAAATTGATCTATGCGCATACAAATTAATAAATTAGAGTTGACCTGGCAGAGACCCTAGACCTGTTACACATTCATGGAATGGTTAACCCGTGAAGGGGTTGGACAACAGGCTGGAGAAATGTATAAAAGCCTGAATGTCCCAATGTACAGTCTCTCACTGAATACATCGAACCCCGTTGAAGTTGTTGTGTTACACTGAGGGCCGATAGCTATCTGACCTGTCATTTGACTTTGTTATTGCTTGACTTTAAAATAAAGTACTTTGTATGTTCCTTTGTAACCGGTGTTTGGTGTGCTTCATTTGGGTTCCCCGGCCTCATATTATTTTTCTCTTTTCACAGTTGGCTCCCGAATAGGGACCCTCAAGATTGATGCCGGAACATTGAAGGTTGACGCATACTATCGGACTGGGATCGGACGGTGTGATACTACGGGCCCGACTGAACGAGACGCGACACCTCTACAGCGCTGCACGATCTGATCCCTGGACGATAGCCGTGCGGTCTGAGACGGCATCTTGACGAGGGTCCACTTTTGAGGCAGGCAAATATGCCGAAATCACCAAACACAAGGTAAAATTCGTTAGGTAAGTTCTTTGATAAACCTTACAGTCCTCCTTAGGTTTGGTCAGGTGAGTCGTGACCCGACTCTTAATTTAACCCTGACAATTTGAATTTGGCGCATTGTATCTGCAGACACAATTATTGACCAGGTAACACCAAATTGTCTAGCTGCTTTAGGGCATTTTTCCGCAGCGATCGACAATCTTTGGAATTTAGCCGCCCGGCACCACAGGAGGGGTCGCCGGCGTTTACTATGTATTGTAAACATGGCATTGGAAGTGTAGTATTTAATGATATTTGGCACAGACAAAACAGACATGCCTCTGAACTTCAGTGGCCAATCAATGGTAGTTTTGAGATCCCTCGTATTGAATACTTAGAGTCGGTCTTGTTAAAGAAAAAGGCCAGACCTGCGGCATTTGATGTTCTACAGAATTGGAAAAAAGAAGCGTTGCAGCAGCTTAAGACTAGGGAAAAACATGCGCGCCGTCATAAAACGAACGATGAAAAGGCGTTGTTATATGGTCAGGACAAACAGTCTGAGTCAGTTAAGAATATGAATAGGGCTTTCTCACTCGGTATTCAGAAAATCTATCCTTCTAAAGACCTTCATATTTCTGACGAGTTTCTCGACAAATTGTTAAATGATCGAAGGCCTGGTGCCTCTGCACCATCTCCGTATGATCCTCTTACTGTTGCTTTGCCTCTTCCTGCTGTTATTCCTGCTCTCCCTGCTCAACCTGTGGTTCCTATTTTTCCGGCTGTTGTTCCTCCGCCTGCTCTACTACCTCTTCCCATTGCACCAATAATAACACCTCCATTGAATCTGCCTGCACCTCTACTCCCGAGTGATTCTGTACCGACTATAGTTGATAGGGATGCGGGGTCGAAGGTTTTTTTTTATTTTTTTTTTTTTATTTTCAAACAACAAACAACTTCTCACCCACATTAGGGTGGAATTAGCCTAACCATGTCCCCCTCGACCTCCCCCTCTACCTCCACCCCCCGCCCCCCGGTCCCCATCCTGTGTATACTCCCCAGGTCCATGAGTATGCAATCGAGTCAGCGGTTGGAATGAGAAGGGAAACTTCCCTAGTTGCCATTAACGAGAGGATACCGCTTCTACCGAGAACTGGTCGGCGAGGCAGGAGCCCCCGCTGATTCATTCATCAAAAAGGTTACTAAGGGTCCCCAGATGTCGGGTGGGCGTGCATGTTGTGGCAGCAGCTTAATGAAATCTGTTTCGACATCTTGGCAGTAAAGAATATCTCTGCGCCATGCGGTGACTGTTGGGGGAGGACCACGGCTCCATGCCATGGCGACTCTTCTGCGAGCCAGTGTCAGTAGGATGCCTGCTAGCTTTCTCGTAGGGGCCTTCAACAGTCTGGTCATGCCCAACAGCGCTGCCGTGTTGGCTGGGAGAATCGGCTCGCCTATTATCTTGCTCGTGATTTCCAGCACCTGGGGCCAGAATGAGGCCAGTTTAGGGCAGTCCCATGCTAGATGAAGGAAGTTTGCAGATGCTAATCCACACCTCTCACAACTGAAGGACGAATTTGGATGCTGTATTTTTGCTTTGGCTGGTGTAAAGTACGTTTGGTGCAGGTAGTTGAAGTGGATTAACTTGAGGCGGGTGTTGAGGGCAATCTTCTGTGTCTGTCTAAGGATAAAGGACCAATCAGTGTCGGAGAAAGTTATATTTAGGGCCCTTTCCCATCTAGTCTTGGCTCGGGACATAATGGGAGATGTGTCTGTAGTGATGGTTTTGTAGATCTGAGAGAGGGGTCTCCCTTCACCCTGAGACTGAATTGCTGAGTGTAAGAGTTGCCATGTTTGGGGTTGTTGTGGAAAGGTAGGAAGGATTGTTCGCAGAGTGTGGCGTACCCTGAAGTAGATAAAAATGTCTAGCGAGGTAGTGCCACCTTTTTCCTTCGCTTGATCGGGGGTCAGGAAACTGTCATCAGTGAATAGGTCCCCGAGGTTCTTAATTTGAAGTTTCTCTAGCCATTGGAGGTACACTTTTTCGGACGTCAACGAAATCCCTGGTATGAATTTTGCAGGTAGGAGTGGAGAGTATCGAGTGACGATGTTGTGTTTCTGCGCTAAAAGCTTCCATATCTTGTACGTTGTTAAGATTACATTCATCGTGTCATTGGGGACCGGGATTTTCCCGAAGATGACTGCTCTCAGTAGATTCGGCGAGGCTAGGGCCCTCTCAATCTGGACATGTGGTCTGACAGGGTTTGTGGCGTACCAGTGGCTAAGAAATTGCGCCTGGGCCGCCCAGTAGTACCTCTCCATATCGGGGAGCGCCAGGCCACCCTTCGTCACCGGGAGAGTTAGCGTGGAGTGAGCCACTCTGGCGGGTTTACCGGCCCACAGTAGTTCCAGGACCAGACTCTTTAGTTTTTTCAGGAATGGTTGTGGAAGTAGGATGGAAATGTTGGTGAAGAGATAAAGAAGTTTCGGAAGAATCACCATCTTGACTAGAGAGGTTCTTCCCCATAGTGTTAAGGGCAGGGATTTCCATCGGGCCACCTTTTCTGTTAGGGACTTAAACACCACCTCGTAATTGTCCCGGAATACTTCTTGGTGATTTAGTGACATTTGGATGCCTAGGTATCGCACCTTGGATGACTTCCAGGTGAGGTGGAAGTCGTCTTGAAATGGCTGAGTCGCCGGGGTGAGCGGGAAGATAATTGATTTTGTTTGATTGATTTTGAGGCCAGATGCTGCCCCGAATCTGATCACTTCGCGCATGATGGGGTTCAGATTGTCGATTGGGTCTCTTATGTAAAGAACCACGTCATCCGCGTACAGTGAGATGATGAGTTTGTGTGGGCCTATGACCAGACCTCGATGTTGGCTATGCTCGCGAAGATTGGAGGCAAGGGGTTCCATTACTAGGGCGAATAGTAGAGCTGACAGTGGGCAGCCTTGCCTGGTACCCCGTTGTAAGTTGATGATGGACGATCTAGCTGTGCCGACTAATATGTTGGCTGTAGGTTTAGAGTATAGCAGGGAAACCAGTTTAATGAAGCGAGCCCCCAGGCCCATCCTGGCGAGTACCGAGAAAAGAAATGGCCACTCCACCGAGTCGAACGCTTTTTCAGCATCAAGAAGAAGAGCAATGGCTTGTTGGGCCGGGTCCAGTGCTCCCATCACTCCAAATAGTCTCCTAATGCCGAATGTGGTATTGCGTCCCGGTATGAACCCCGCCTGGTCTGCAAGAACTAGAGCAGGCATTAGTGGCATCAGTCTGCTCGTTAGGATTTTTGCTAGAATCTTGTTGTCTAGATTTAGGAGGGAAATGGGGCGATAGGAAGCACAATTATCCGGTGGTTTGTCTGTTTTGAGCAGGAGAATCACATTGGCTTCACGCATGGTCTGGGGTAAGGTACCGTTCTCTAAGGCTTCCTCGTATACATCGGCTAGAAGGGGAGCAAGGGTAGGCGCGAAGGCTTTATAGAATTCCCCGGTTAAGCCATCAGGGCCGGGGGCTTTGGTGTTCGGAAGTGATTTAATTGCCTCAGCTATTTCTTCTGGGGAAATCAGTTCATTGAGGGGTTCTCTTAGTTGTGCCTCTGCCCAGTATAATTCAGTCTCCCTCAGGTATCTCAGTGGGGCATCAGAATTTCCGGGGTGTTGGGAACTATAAAGCTCCTGGTAGAAGAGCCTAAATTCCTCTGCCATTTCGGCATCTGTGTTCGACGTTCTTCCCTGTTGGCTGCGAATCTCTGTAATAGGCGTCGGTGTGTGGTCAGCCCTTAGCAACCTCGCCAGGAGAGCTCCAGGCTTTTGCCCCTTACCGTATTGCCTGACTACCGTGCCACGGTGGAGAAATTTTAGTTCGCGCTCGGCGAGTGCATTAAACTTCAGCAGTTCTTCTTTCAGGTTAGCTTTCGTCTTCGGTTCGTCTGAATCTCTGGTTTTACGTTCGAGATCTTTGAGGCGGTCCTCGCAGGTTTTAAGTTCGCGTCTAATGAGTTTGACGATGCCGTTCTCCTTGGCTTGGCATACGCCTCTTACGAAGCATTTCAGAGACTCCCATAGCACTCCGGCCGAGGAGACTGACCCCACGTTGGCTCCGAGAAAGACTTCGATCTCCTCTTTTAGCTCCGCTGCGAAAACTGTGTCTAGCATGGAACCTGCCTTGAAGCGCCAATTCTGTAGTCTCGGGACAGGCCGGGAGGGGAGGAGACAAAGGACCATTGGCGAGTGGTCTGATAGCGTCCGTGGATGTGAACAAGTAGTCGATGCGAGAGCTGGTGTTATGGACCGCTGAGTGGAAGGTGTAGTCCCGCAGATCTCCGTTGACTGTTCTCCAGGCGTCCTTTAAGTCAAAGGCGCGGCAGATTTCCGTTATTTGCAAGCTGGCTTTAGAGGTCTGCTGAGACGAGGAGTGTGATCTGTCTTTGGCCGGGTCTATGACCGTGTTCATGTCGCCACCCCAAACCACTGTGGAATGTTCAAGTGAGGAGAGCTGCGACATCACCCAGCCAAAGTTATCTGGACCATCTACATTGGGGGCGTAGGAGTTAATGAAGGTTATCGCTTTGCCTGCAATTATGCCTCTGACCAGTACGGATCTTCATATGGAGTCTTTTGCAACGTGTGTGAGACGGAAATTGATTCTTCTGTGTACTAGAATAGCCACTCCTCTGGAGTAGGAGGAGTAAGATGAGTAATATCTATGGCATCCCCACGACTTGGCCCATGTGCGTTCTTTCACGGGTGTTAGGTGGGTTTCCTGTATCATTGCCACATCAATCTCATGTCTCCTTAGGTATTGTAGGATTTTGCGGGTTTTGGAAGGGATGTTACCTCCCCTTATATTCCATGTCACAACCTTGAATGTTGAAAAGAGAAGGAAGTTTGGAATAGCGTTGGGAGTTCTCTGGTCCAACGGTCGTTATATAGTTTGAGGTGGAATGGTGGGCATGGAGCATATCATGGTACATTACATGGAGCATGACACCAGGCAGCAGAGAGCGAGGAGCGAAACTGAGGGGAGGCAACTCGGGAGGGTGCTGGTCTCTCCTAATGAAAGATTTGCACGTAACTAGATCTGGCCGTGCCAGAAGGGTGGTTGTTAACCTGACCCTGAACAAAAAACTATAAACAGTCCAACAGCCCTTAGAACTATTCCCATTTCGCGGACAACCCCCAACATGTCCGACGGGATCTCCCTCAACTTGAGTGAGAAAACAGATGCTGTGCTCGGGGCGCTTGGGGTCCTTCCAAGAACTCTGCCCAGATGTTTAATGGTGAGTGAGCGTGTTCCGGCAGTTTGGGTATATTTCGGAGCCTGGCTTGGGTTTTAAGGAGGATTCCTGGGGACCCTCTCTCTTCGTGCGTGGGGTCGTTGAGGATTGTGAGCTGGGCAACCGTTACGGTCCAGAAATAGATGGACTTCCTCAGGAGAATTAAAGAAGTGGGCCTTTTCGTTGTATTGTACCCTGAGACGAGCGGGGAAAATCATGGAATATGCGAGCTTCCCTTCACGTAGTCGTTGTTTGACGCTGGTGAAAGCTCTCCTCTGGGCCTGTACTGTGGATGAGAAATCGGGGTAAATATGAATTTTGTCTCCGTCATGGTGTAGCTCTCCCTTCTCCCTTGCCAGTCGCAGGATGGTATCGCGGTCTCGGTAATTGAGCAGCCTCGCTATGATGACTCTAGGAGGTGCGCCCGGGGCTGGTCTGGAGGACGGGGTCCTGTGGGCCCTCTCAATCATGAACATTTGCGAGAAGGAGTCTCGGCCGAAGAGGGAGAGGCACACGGACTCTACAAAGACCTCCATCTTCCCTGGGGTAGTGTTTTCCCCAACCCCAACGATTCGGATGTTGTTCCGTCTGGAGCGACCCTCCAGGTCCTCGCACTTGGCCATTGTTGCGGACATTTGGCTTTCAAGTCGCGCGACTTTGTTGGAGAGGGATGTGGCCCCGTCATCGAGGCTCGAGATTCTTTGCTCAGCGTCGTTTAGCCGTTCTGTATGTGTGTCTAAGCGATGTTGCATCAGATCAACTTTGGAGGATAGACCATCCATCTTGTTATTTAGACTCCCTATGCCTGCTTTTAGATCTAGAAGGAGTTCTTTTATTTCCATCGGATAGCTTTCGGCTACTGGTTGACTGGAACTGCACGATGACGAGTCATCCCCTTGATGTGGGTTTGGGGTTTTGGGTGCAGTGTTGCTGTCAAATGTCAGCTTCTTTTGAAGTTTGTCTACTTTGCCCATCTTGGCGGGTGAATGTATGCAGTGTCGGCGAAAAGGGTCAGCGGCGGCGAGGTGGTTAGCAGTCGCCGCCGAGTCCGAGGGAGATCCGGCGTTAGATCGGTAGGGGTGCGACCCTTAGTAAGGTATCAGGAGTTCTGGGGCGAGGTGGTCCTAAGGGTCAAAGTGTCTTATGGGCTTCTTCGTGGACTGGAGGTAGTTCCGCCCTCCGAGCCGCCGCCACCCACGGCCAACCGTGCCGCGGCCACGTCTGGGGGCTGCAGCAATCTACTCTCGGGGCTCACGACGAATCCGGGCACGTACCTCAGGTCTTCATCTGTCAGGCGGGCGTCCCAACGTTCTACCGCCTCCGTCGCTGCCTCTCGGATCTGTGCGGCCCTGTACGATTGCTGCCCACGGGGTCTGTCGGCGAGGCGGTCCCAGGAAGGATGGGGAGCAGCTGGCTGCCTGCCGGGCCCCCGGTGGTCTCACCAGCACCGGCCAGGGCCCTGTGTCCGGAGCGCCGACGCCCCGATCCGGAGGGGGGGGGCTCCGCAGGCACGCGTCGGGACTCACTTCGGCCCCGAACCCGGTGTCCGTGGGCGATGGATCTCTGGAGCAAGGAACGATCGCTCAACGGCCTCTGCAAAGCCGCGCCCCGCCCCCCGGCGCTCGCCCGGCGCCTGGGGAGGCCTCGGCCTTCGCACCGATGAAGTGGTGTGGGGACTTGGACTGGCCGATTTTTCCCCAAATCTCGGCAGGGAGTGTGCGGGGCAAACAGAAGCAGGGAGAAGTCCTCTAATTTTCAAGATGTAGCCGGGAACCGCAGGATTCAGCAGGATTTATTCGGGCAGAGCGGGAGCTCAGGTAAGAGCGGCCATCTTGGTTGGACCTCTAGCGCCCCCTCGGGGGTCGAAGGTTGTTACTCGTAATACTGTCCCTACAGATAAAAAGCGGGATTTGTTTGCATGGGCTAAGCATTGTATGGAGAGAGATGACCGAGCTAAGGTTTTTGCCACACTGTCTAATATGGATAATTTTCCTGAGAAAAATGTTTTTATTGAAGGTTTAGGGATTCATTTATGCGTAATGTGGGGTAAATTAAATAATGTGGACCTCCCACAAGGGCTGAGGGATTTGAATACTTTAGCACTATCCAGAGATACTGTGGAGAAAGTACATGAGCATGTCGAGAGGTTATTTGAGTATAGGAGAGATTTGGAGAGGTTACGGAATGAGGATGATGAAGAAGTAAGTATGTATGTACAGAAACCATTTCTTCCGTGTCGTAAATGGGAATCTGAGGAAGCACAAATTTGTGCAAGAGATGCGATTAGATGGATTTCGGATTTATCGATAACTCCGGTTGAGGTATATGACACATATAGTCAATATACGCTAGAAATGCAGAGGAAGGTGATTAAGGTAATGGTAGAGTACCTGCAGGATGAATGTGTGAGGAAGAATGTTAGTTGTCCCACAGAGTTACTAGGTATTTATAAGAGAGCTTTTTCACTTGACACTTCTTCGACTGCCTTAGCGCTCGACTTAGCTCTATTGCTTAGTAAGCGTTCAGAGATGCCTATATCTCAGTTGCCTATGAGAGAGGTACCTCCGACATTTGTCCCAAAAGTTGAGATTGCCGCTAATGCTGCAGCAGGTATAGCTGGTGTGGACATTGCTGCACATTATGTATCACAGTTTGTTCACGTCCCATTTTCGCCACAGGAAGTGAACACTATTAGGCAATCTATTCCCGACATTAGGAAAAATCCGACAGGATTCTATAAAGAGATGGAGTACGTCTTGCAGTCCTCAGTGTTCACCCTAGGCGATATTGACTTGTTATTCCCTGTACTCCTGCCCGTAGATTTGTGGAAGCAGGTTAGAACAATAGATGATGCACCTGGGTTGGGAGATATGTGGGCTAATATAACTAGGCTTGACGGGGAAAGGCCAGCTGGTAAGAGACAGCCTCAGGTGATACTCACTTTGCCTGACAGAATCATTGCGAAATTAAAAACTATAATTCCCGAAAAAAGAATTATTTGGGACAAGCTTACGGCCTGTGTCCAAGGAAAATCTGAGGGTGCCACCGAGTTCTTTAATCGGTTTGAACAAGTATTCTCGGACTTCAGTGGACAGGATTTGGCACAGAATATGGGAAAAGGTTATTTGTGGACACATTTGTGGACACTCTTACTGTAGGTTATGGATCCCGAACTTTTCACTAGTGATAAAACCGATGTTGGCTTTGACAAAGAAGGGCATTTCTTCGCCTTTGCCATGGAAATCGGAACATCAACAATCATTTGAGCTTCTCAAGACTGCATTAGGCTCTCCACTGGTTTTGGGTACACCAAATTACAGCAAGGCCTTTGTGTTGTTTGTGCATGAATGTGATGGATGTGCTTTGGTTGTATTAACGCAGGAACATGGAGGGAAGAATGGGCCGTGCGGCTACTACTCTTCCGCCCTTGATCCTGTCGCATGCGCTTTGCCAAGATGTTTGCGAGCTGTCGCTCCTGCTGCCGCGTCTGTAAAACAGAGTGAGGGAATGGTCCTAGGCCATGATCTAACCCTGATGGTGCCTCACTCTGTAGATGTTCTATTGAACAAAACCCAAACGCAACACCTCACATCCGCACGATTGAAGAGATACGAGTTAATTTTATTTGCTCCCCACATACAAATTAGGAGGTGTTGTGTTCTTAATCCGGCTGAACTCCTACCTTTCCTGCAAAATACTGTTTGCGGTGATGATGAGTCACATGACTGCCTGTATACTACTGAACAAGAAACAAGGGCAGAATTGATCTTAAGGACACTTCTTTGGATAATGCGCAAGGGGAGCTATTTTGTGATGGCTCCTGTTTCAAACTTCCGGATGGTACATCCACAGCTGCTTGTGCAGTCACTACATTGAGCACGGTTGTAGAGACCAAGCGAATTACACATAACTCCGCGCGGCCGCAGAGATTATAGCATTAACCCGAGCTTGTGAGCTTTCCGAAGGGCTAACAGTGAATATATATACTGACAGTCAGTATGCCTTTGGGGTGGCTCACAACTTTGGGAGACTTTGGTCAGAGAGAGGGTTTCTAACTTCACATGGGACCAAGATTCAACATGGCCCCTTGATAGTACAATTGCTCTCGGCGCTCGCGCTCCCTAGTCAGTTAGCGATCATGAAATGCGCAGCGCATCGCAAGATCACAGACGATGTAGGAAAAGGGAATGCTTTCGCTGATCAGATAGCCAGACAAACTGCCACAGATCTTCGCACGAAATGTATGCTCTAAAAGAAACTAGGGATGTCTATGTAATGGACGAGGATATTGGGTCTGTGCGGGATATCCAAGCTGATGCCACAATGGAAGAATCTAAGAAATGGGCTGAAGGCTTGGGGAAATTAGATGATGACGGGTGTTGGGTGGACACAGTTGAAGGGAAATGGTTACTTCCTAATGCCTACATAGTCATGATGGTTACTATGGCACACGGTCCCACACATGTGTGTGCTCAACAGATTACGAAAATATTAGAGAAAGTCTGGGTAAATGATAAGATTTTGAAAATTGCTCAGCATTATGTCCAAAATTGCATGATTTGCCTACAGCACAATGTGGGGAAGGGGACGGTAAATCCAAGGGGTAGCTTTGGGCCTCCTTCTGTCCCGTTTGAGGTGATACATTTTGATTTTATTGAGATGGAGCGGTGCAATAGTTTAAAATATGTCCTTGTGGTCATTTGCGCCTTCAGTAAATGGGTTGAGGCTTTCCCCGTCAATGACGCTACAGCCATGACCACTGCAAAAATTATGATAAAAGAGTACTTCCCGCGGTTTGTGTTGCCAAGAGTCATCTGGTCGGACAATGGTCTACATTTTGTTGCTGCTGTAATTTTACAGATATGTACGGCACTACATATTGATAAGCGATTTCATTCGGCTAGACATCCTCAAAGTGCCGGTTTGGTGGAGAGACATAACGGTATCCTTAAAAACAAACTCGCTAAGACGTGTGCCGTACCAAACCAAAATGGCCAGACGCCTTACTGATCGTGTTATCAGCCATGCGCACTACCCCTCAAACTAAGACTGGGCTCTCTCCATTTGAGGTGGTGATGGGGAGACCTGCCAATATTTGGGGTCTTCCGAAACCTAAAGCACTGAGAAATGTTGAGAATGTATTGCTTTCAGACTACTGTAACCAGTTGACTAAAAATCTGTATCTCATTTATCATCAGGTACGATCAGCTTTACTTGTACGTTTTGAAGGCCCAGGACACAACATTCCGCCTGGAAGCTGGGTCCTGGTGAGAGCATACGAACGGTCCTCTTGCCTCGCGCCTCGCTGGCGGGGACCATTTCAGGTTTTGTTGGTCACCCAAACGGCAGTGCGGGTGGCTAGAAAGAAGAACTGGATACACGCGACGCATGTCAAGAAACTTCCTCACCCGACGCTGCACGTTATAGAAGAAACAGAACCCCTCGCTAATGCTGCAATCGATGATCCTGAAGCAGCAAATAGCACTGTGAGTGAATCGGAGAATCTCTCTTAGCCCGTGGGGCTTGGGGAACCGTCCATTTTGTCTCCACACTCTTTGGAAAAGTCATTTCCGGAAACCATTGCTTCGAATTCTGAAACTTCCGTTGCCTCTGATACGTTGCTTCCCTCAAGGAGTGACGTTACCTTATTTCCGGATCAAACAGTACCGGGAACCACCAGATATAATCTTCGACTGAGAAAATAGACCTACAGCATGGTTCGACTGTGCATTCGAAAGAAGGAAAGAATCGTCAAGGGCTTGCCTTTTTGCCCAAATTTGAGAAAGGGGGTTCTGACGGCTAGGGTTGGGGAAGGACTAAGAAGCCGCGAGACCGGGGGGACACCAGCAACAAACATTGGGGTTTCCATCTGAAGACTGCGATGCCTGCCACCGCTACTGCCCGTATTGGACTTGAAAATAAGGGGGTGACCAACTTGAACAATGAACAATGTGCCTGGGCCCCGAAAATGTATTGCTGTGTTTTGATGTTAATAATTGGGATTTTTATAGTAACTGCTTTAGGATTCTGGTACGTCGAGGAGATTTATCCTCTAGAGCCTCTTTTGCCAACTGAAATTGCACCTACTGTTTTTACTCCTTTTGTACACCTGCATACTCTGTCACCTAGGGACTCTCAGCATAGACAGAAGTATCACAATAATATTATGATATTAATTATGAATTCACCACATGCCATTTTTAACAAAACCAATTGTTGGGTCTGTTCACATTTACCGCAACATGGGGATAAGGGGCTAGGTTGGTATATTCATCCCTTACCTTTGACGACTGCTTGTTATGCCTCTCTCAGAGTACTGTTCTTTGGCCGATGGAATGATAGCATCTCGGGGAACTTCGATGGAACTAATTTGAATGATTTTGAGAAACGTGTTCTGACTCCCCTGGGATGCTCGCTTTTCGCAAATAGGAGCAAACTCAACGTTGTTTGCTCCTAGTTATCCACCCTTGCTTCTATTAGGCCTTCTGATAGACTATCTCGTCCTTTCCAATCTTTAGTTTCCTTTAAAATGGCTCCGATAGGCAATAAGGATGCCGTGCCTCCTTCTTACTCTGTTAACCATAGCCCCGATTCAGTTTCTTTCTCCATACAGAGGAATGGTACCCGGTCAATGGGAGATTTTAAAGGCTGTGCCAACATTGCAAATTTGACTGGGGAAGACACACCTTTGTATGTGGGCGAACCTGTCTATTTCGTTTGCAGCAATGTAGCATTTCCATGGTTACCCAGGGATTGGCAGGGAACCTGCTATTTAGGGATCCTGTTACCTGGGGTATTCATAGCAAGTACTTTAGAAGTTTCAAAGGCTCGTCCACGACGGGACGAGAATAGTGATACCCCCGCACAAGTGATGGGAGATATAGCGAAATCAGTTGTGCCATTTTGGGGGCAGATAGCAAATTCGAAGACATCAGGAGATTAGCGAGAGTACTGGAGAGAACCATCAACCGGACCACAGATATACTCTATAACATGACATTAGAGCAGAAAGCGATAAGATTAGTAGCACTCCAGAACCGGATGGCATTAGATGTCATTCTGTTTGAACGTGGTAGAGTATGTAAATTAGTGGGGTCCGCTTGCTGTGTTTTTGTACCAGACTCATCCCCAACCATTTTCAAAGCAATTCAGAATCTGCACGTCCTTAGCTCAGAAGTGCATGTTCCCGAGGGGAACTGGAATCTTAGTGCTTGGTTTTGGGATTTCTTGCGATCTTGGTGTTGGAAGGTACTTTCAGTTTTGTTGATAATTTTGGGCGTTCTGCTATTCCTTTGTTGTTGTATCCAATGTCTGCCTAGTATATGTTCGATGCTAGGGGGATGTTGTGCTCAGGCGATAGGTACGATAGGACACAAAGTATATGCCCCGGATAAACCTTCCAAGGAGTATGTGTTAAAAGAAATTTTAGTGAACGACCTGATGGCCATAGTTATCTCTGACAGCGATTCAGGGTGGATGGATGATGACGTATGGAGTTACTTGCAAGGAGATCAGAAGTAGTCTTGGCACTTGGCATAGGCCAAAAGCAGGGTTTGTCAAACTGGATATTAAATTATGCCTCCTAGTGTAAACAATTGTATGTATATTGGCCTACGCCAAGTCGCATAAAACTGTACCCGAATAACTCTCTACGGCAAGGTCTTGACCTTAGAAATTGATGTAAGTCGCCATCTTGAATCAAACCGCCATTTTAGGTTCTCTTGCTGTCTAAAAGTCACCCTGAACATTAAAATGGTGGACAATGCCATTCCGAACAGAACCTGGTCGGCATGACCTCCGTACAGCTAATGTATAACTTGCCTGCAGGCCACTTGTTAGGGTCGTGAACTGAGACCTTGTCCTTCTGTTGACCTGCATGTGAATGGATTACTTGTATCAACGGAAATTGATCTATGCGCATACAAATGAATAAATTAGAGTTGACCTGGCAGAGACCCTAGACCTGTTACACATTCAAGGAATGGTTAACCCGTGAAGGGGTTGGAAAATTGGCTGGAGAAATGTATAAAAGCCTGAATGTCCCAATGTACAGTCTCTCACTGAATACATCGAACCCTGTTGAAGTTTGTTGTGTTACACTGAAGGGCCGATAGCTATCTGACCTGTCATTTGACTTTGTTATTGCTTGACTTTAAAATAAAGTACTTTGTATGTTCCTTTGTAACCGGTGTTTGGTGTGTTTCCTTTGGGTTCCCCGGCCTCATATTATTTTTCTCTTTTCACAATAGGGTTCTCTTTTTGCCTTCTGCAAGCTGCCATGGAAAGCGAAGAGGGGCCCTGTATGGAACCGCCGACTTCCCTTTCCATGGTGGCCATCTTGGAAAAGGATTTTCCTTCCTGCACCGGGACGCCACAGGCGTCCCCATATAGGAAGAAAAATCCTCTTTTTTAGTACCCCGGGTTCCCGCTTTGGGAACCTAGGCTGCTAATGGCCTTCATCCCCCATTTCAGGGGCTGGAATGGGGGAATAATGGTCCAGAGACCTAGTTATCCACCCTTGTTTCTCTTGGGCTGATAACTTGGGCTGCTGTGCCGGTATCCACCATTCCAGTCCCTGGAACGGAGGATGAACGCCACAATATTCCCATTAGCATAACACAAAATGCAAATGGAAATGTTGGAAAATCTTTTGAGTCTATGGCCCTCATTCCGAGTATGGAGGTAGTCATGGCGCTATTTGCATCATGACTACCTCCTATACCGGTACCGACTCCGACCTGGTTCAATGGGGACTTACCGGTCTAGTCCGACCTTTGCAGGACCGGTAAGTCCCCATTGAAAAAGCCAATCCCCATTCCCATTTGAGACCCCATAGGGCTCAATGGGAATGGGGAGGGAGCTAATAACGGTACCGCAATTTGCGGTACCATTATTTGCTCCCTATTCCCTTTGCGGCTCCCGCTAAGGGCACCTGGTAAAACCAAGCGCCCATAGAGGGACCCGCTAAGGGATCTCGCAGTAGGGCGGTAAGGGATTACCGGCACCGGTCTCCTTAACGGTGCCCGGTATCCCTTACCGCCCTACTCGGAATGAGGCCCTATGTACTTTACTGAGAAATATAAAGTAGATGGAGTCTATGGGCCTCATTACACGGTAGGCGGTGGACCAAGGTGCTATTAGCATTATTACCATTACCGGTGACCGTTAACCCTTACCGCTATTAGCACCTTGGTCCATGCCGGTAAAATACCGGCACCGCCTTGGAGGAAAGGGGAATTACCGCCCTATTTCAAGGTTGGCGGGGCGGTAATTCCCCCTTCCCCCATTGCCCTTCCCCATTCCCGTTTTTGCCCCATAGGGCATAAAGGGAATGGGAAAGGTGCTAATTATGGTACCGCAAATTGCGGTACCGTTATTAGCACCCTGGTTCTTTTGCGGGTTGGTTTTTAACGCCTGCTAAAAAGCAGGCGTTAAAGTACCAACCCGCAAAGGGACCTCGTAGTAAGGCGGTAAGGGTTAACAGTCACCGGTACCATTACTGGTGACCGTTAACCCTTACCGCCTTCCGTGTAATAAGGCCCTATATGTTTTGTTTTAGTTCTTTTTTTAACTGTGAAAGGTGGTTCCTAAAGGAACATTGATTTTGTTTTTGGATGCATTTGTTTTGGCAGGAGAGCTTAGAACGAAGGTGGGGAGGGAAATGAGGGAAGAGGCACCAAACACTAATATGGAGGGGCAGGTGGACAGGGGAAAATGTTGTGCATGTGTTATTTCTAAGGTAGGGGGCAGTGTTTCTCATGCTCCTTGATTACAGCAGTGGTGGTGTCTCTTGGGGAGGAGGGATGGCATTAGCTGATTCTACTTTAAGATAAATAGCAGTTTTGCTAAAAGTATGTACTGTGTACTAGATTGTTAATCGATGAGTGGGAATAGGTGTTGGAGCAGTGCAAGGGAAATTTTGAAGTTGAAAGTTCCTAGATCAGTAGAAAATGCAGTTTCGAACTGTCCACGAAGCACAGATCTTATTGTGAAGTGCGTACGGGTTCTCGGACCTGTCATCATGCTGCGCGCCAGCATATGGTCATGTGGCACTCTCCGGAAGGTCTGCAATGAAGTCAGATGTTTGTAGACATTATGGTTAAGTTGCACTAATAAAAACCTATGAAATTTAATGAAAATACTTTGTTAAGGGACGTTATGGTTAAGTTGCACTAATAAAAACCTATGAAATTCAATGAAGAAACTTTGTTAAGGGGACGTTATGGTTAAATTGCTCTGCTAAAAACCTATCAAATTCAGTGAAAAAACTTTGTTAAAGGGACGTTATGGTTCCAAGTAAAACCGAAAACCCCCTGAAATTCGCCAGTTATGGTAAGCTAAGCAACCATAACTCGCGCCACCACCGTGCACTGCTAAGACTAACACCAAGGCCATCAAAGATGACATCACAAATGTCATTGATGACATCACTGATGACATCACATGTGCATTTACTTTTCATGAAAAGTCTGTACAAGGGATTCTTATTGTAATGCACTAATAAAAACCTATGAAATTCAATGAAAAAACTTTGTTAAAAGGATGTTATGGTTAAGTTGCATTGCTAAAAACCTATGAAATTCAGTGAAAAAACTTTGTTAAAGGGATTTTGTGGTTCCAAGTAAAACCGAAAAACCCCTGAAATTCGCCAGTTATGGTAAGTTAAGCAACCATAACTCACGCCACCACCGTGCACTGCTAAGACTAACACCGAGGACATCAAAGATGACATCACAAATGTCATTGATGACATCACTGTTGACATCACATGTCTGGCTCACTCTTTTTTCCTTTACTGATATATCTAGGCCAGTAACAGTCAGGAACTAAAAATTCACTATACTATACTACAAAGTACTATATTTGTAGACTTGGGCCTCATTACGACCCTGGCGGTCCGGAAATAACGGTGGCGGTAAACCCGCCGCAACCGTTGTTTCCGGACTGCCTGATCCCGACCCCTGCAGGCGGGAGGTGATGTTCCCGCCAGGTCTGACCTGGCGGGTTTAACACCTCCCGCATGCAGGCGGACGAGGAAACACCGGCAGCATTACGAGATGCTGCCGGTGTTTCCATGATCCCGATTCCCATTGAGTACCATAGGACTCAATGGGAATGGGGATTTACACCATTCCGCCTCCGTGATTCCCGGAAAATCAGGGTTGTAATGCCCCGGTAATTCCGGGAATCACGGAGGCGGAATGGTAATACGAGTCCGGCGGTAACCAGGCGGTTTTACCGCCGCGGTTACCGCCGGAATCGTAATGAGGCCCTTATACTTCAAATATGTTCTTACAGTAATTCACTTAGGGTCCACTCCAAGCATATGAAACATATACAAAGGGGAAAACACAGACTTGGAAGACAGCAATGCTTTCTATGTATGAAGATGATTCGTAGGGTTATCAACACTGTCTTATAGTTCTGTTGTTTTTTTTATTACTGTACTTTCCCTGGATATGCTCATATTTGTACACATTGCACTTACACTACTTTCCTTAGGGTCTAGTCACAATATGTGATAGTTATACATCGGGAAGTAGTAGCTTTGAAGCAGAACAATAATTTCTGTGCATGAAGATAATCAGTTAGGTTATGAAGATTGTCGAGTAATACTGCTGTTTTTTGGTTTACTTCACTTTCCCTCTATATGCTCTATTTGCATGTGTTGTCTGTTTGTGTTTTGTGTGCAGTAATGCAATAATGTAGTAAGTGGGTTTGATTAGCTACTTATTAAGGGGGTAATTCATAGAATTCAGCGCACAAGTGGCGCACGTGGCTGGCGCACAGTGTGCGGGTGCAGCAGTCTGCGCCAACCGCGTGCACCAAAATTCAATTCCGCGCACAGCATATTCATGGAATTTAACATCCATAACCAGCTGTGGCACAGAGTGGCGCAGAGTGGCGCAGCGGCCATGCAGCAGCGCCAGTTATGCCCCCAACCCCTCCCTGCGCACCATGAACAGCGCACAGGCCTGTGGACCAACATACAGCCCCCCACCACAAAGACCTCTGTAAAACTCCCTGCGTACCCCTCCGAATACACGTACCCCGCTACGTGGGGAGAACGCCCTGTGTGAACGGGGTACGTGTTTTTCAGGGGTGTGCATGGAGAATCACACGTGATAGGCCCTGTGCGAGCGGGGTACGTGTATTTCGGGGGTGCGCGTGGAGAATCACACGCAATAGGCCCTGTGCGAGCAGGGTACGTGTATTTCGGGGGTGGGCATGGAGAATCACATGCGATAGGCCCTGTGCGAGTGGGGTACGTCTATTTCGGGGGTGCGCGTGGAGAATCACACATGATAGGGCGTGTGCGAGCAGGGTACGTGTATTTCGGGGGTGCGCATGGAGAATCACATGCAATAGGCCCTGTGCGAGCGGGGTTCGTGTATTTCGGGGGTGCGCGGGGAGAATCACATGCGATAGGCCCTGTGCGAGCGGGGTACGTGTATTTCGGGAGTGCGCGGGGAGAATCACACGCGATAGGCCCTGTGCGAGTGGGGTACGTGTATTTCCAGGGTGCACATGGAGAATCACACGCGATAGGCCCTGTGCGAGTGGGGTACATGTATTTCTGGGGTACGTGGGGAGAATCACACGCGATAGGCCCTGTGTGAGCGGGGTACGTGTATTTCGGGGGTGCGCATGGAGAATCACACACGATAGGGCCTGTGCGAGCGGGGTATGTGTATTTCTGGGGTGTGTGGGGAGAATCACACGCGATAGGCCCTGTGCGAGTGGGGTACGTGTATTTTGGGGGTGCGCATGGAGAATCACACACAATAGGGCCTGTGCGAGCGGGGTACGTGTATTTTGGGGGTGCGCAGGGAGAATCACACGTAATAGGCCCTGTGTGAGCGGGGTACGTGTATTTCGGGGGGTGTGTGGGGAGAATCACATGCGATTTAGCTGGGTGAGCATGTACATGTATTCTGAGGGGTGCGCGGGGAGTTCCACACGTGAATTGGCAGTGTGGGTCCCCCCAGGTGTGCACTGTACCCTCTCCCCAGCCCCTGCAGCCAGCCCACACCACAGGGGACTACCCTGCACCCCTGGTCATGTCCCATAGGAAGCCCATCCACCCTGGCCATGCCCCCAGCCAGCCCACATGTCACCATGCACCAGTGAGACCCGACTCATGCCCCCCTGCACCCCTACCCCCCCAGCATTGACAGGCACCTGCCAGATGGCCCCGACTCATGCCCCCCTGCACTCCCACCCCCCCAGTATTGACGGGCACCTGCCAGCAGGCCCCAACTCATGCCTACCTGCACCCCCACCCCCCAGCATTGATGGCCACCTGCCAGCAGGCCCTGACTCATGCCCCCTGCACTCCCACCCCCCCAGCATTGACGGGCACCTGTCAGCTGGCCCCGACTCATGTCCTCCTGCATCCCCACTCCCCAGCATTGACGGGCACCTGCCAGCAGGCCCCAACTCATGTCCCCCTGCATCCTCACTCCCCAGCATTGACGCGCACCTGCCAGCAGGCCCCGACTCATGTCCCCCTGCACCATCACCCCCTCCCAGCATTGACGGGCACCTGCCAACAGGCCCCGACTCAAGTCCCCCTGCACCCTCATCCCCCCAGCATTGACGGGCACCTGTCAGCAGGCCCCGACTCATGGCCCTCTGCACCCCCAACCACCCAGCAGTGACAGTCAGGCCCCAACTCATGTCCCCCCCAACACGTCATAAAGATGCACAATCAGGGGCCTCATGTCCACCAAAATGCCACAGCACGCCACCTCAGTCTTGAGACGCAATTGATTTTCCAATCCACCCCACACTGACATGACTATTTCATGACACAAACCAAAAGTCAACTATGTACATCAACACATGTCCATCACACACACACACACTGGGTGCCAGTGATTGTGTAAACCCACATTTTGACATGCATTAACCCAATGAGCGAATCCCATTGGAAGTAAAATATCAAAATGTATTATGAACAAAATGAATGTAATAAATGAAAGCATAAAAAAATGTCAAACATGAAATGAAATGTAGAACCAATCCAAAGAAATCCAAAAGAAAAATCGTCCAAACTCTCCGTCCACCAAAGCAAATCCAAAGGAAACGTAAAATGTAAAATCCATTGATCCATGGTGAATTCCAAAAAAAAGTTCTCATAAATCCAATGTTAAACTATGTACAACAAATTATTAAAGGGTCCATGAGCCCAACGAAAGAAATTAAACCTACCAAAGAAACTACCTAAGAAATAACTATATACAAAAGTGTGGGGCATAGTCCAATCACCCCAAAATAAAGCAAAACGAAAATTAAACCTAACACTAAAAACTATATACAATGGTGGCGGGCTAGTCCGATGGCTCACTTTCCGATTTCCCGGGCCAGGGCATCATCGAACTCCTGCTCTATGTCCTTGAGGCGGTCTTCTTCCATGGCCCCGAGGGTTCGCAGGGACGATGCCATGTTCAACTCCAACTCCCTGCAAATTGCCTCGAGGCACTCGGCCCGCCTCTGAGCCCTCCGCATGGAGTTCTCTGCCCTGACCATTGTGAGCCATGCATCTTCCGCCCGCCGCCGCTCCGCATCTATGGCCTGGCCCAACAGCTGCCACACGGAAGACACTCCCAATCCTGGGTCCTCCTGCCCTCTTGCCGATGCCTGCCCCTCGGATGTTGATGGCCCCGACCCATCATCGCTCCCACCTTGTGCCTGCTGCTGCTGTGCCTGTGCCCTGGCTCTTACTGCCTGCACGTCCTACTCCAGCTGGGGTGCAGTTGTTGTGGTGGCCACCCCTGCTGGACGACCGACTCCCGACTGTGGCAGGGATGTGTCCTCCACCAGACTGGCCGCTGGATCAGAGGCAGCTCCACAGGGTACCCAGGTGATACATGGGTGAGAAGATGGCATGGAGGATGACTGGCGCATAGGGGTATCAGGTGAGGAAGGGGTCGGAAGAAGGTCCAGCACACAGAGAAATCCAGCACTCGTGACCCGTCCCAATAGGTCAACGCAGTCAAAGAGGCATCCGAGATGACGTGCAGTGTCTTCACGAAAACACTGCAGGTCAGCTCGCATGCCCCATTGACGCAACGCCATCCCAGCCAGGAAAGGCTCAACCCAGTCCCGGATTGCCACGTCCGCAGGGAGAGAAGGGCCAGTTGTTGTGCGCTAATCCCCTCCCTGAAAACGGGTCTGGACGAAAGCATTCCTGCTGGTGTGGGATGATGCAGTCACAGGATCGGGGACAGGATTACACACAGGCACCTCCGCGGCGGCCTGTGCTGCCTCCTGTCCCTGCCCCTGCACTGCACCACTAGCACCAGTGGAATCCCCACCTTCAGACCCCGTGTGTGTCCCTTCCACGGCCTCCTCCTCCACCAAACCCCCCACCAACCTGGATGACTCTGTACCATCTTCCTCCGTCGGACCCTGTGGGGTCTCAGCTGCCCCTTCTGCTGCCGAGGAGTTCACCTCCGACCTCCGCCTCTTGGACCTACCTTCGGCAGCTGCGGCCTGGGACACCGCACCAGACTCCTCACTCCCCGACAAGATGACAACAGGGAGGGGACCCGGGCCTTGCGTCTCCGGCTGGCGATGCGATCCCTGCCGCTTTGCTTCACAGCACCCTCTCCGCCCTCTTCATCAGTTGACGCTGCAGACAGGGAGAGATAGAACACAGGTATCAGGGCACTGTACAATGGACTGATACACATATGACAGTTGTACATGAGTGGCAGTGTCAAACTTCAGACATGGCATCACACTCCCCAACACACATGCCATTTTAACTCACACACATGAGCAAATCAATAGGATTGTTGCACCAGGCAGCACCATCCATACACAAACAACAGCACGAGCAGCAGAAGGTGAGCCTGACGTCACATGCAACACAGGGAGTGCAGAACACATGCACACACGCTACCAGACTTACATGTAGACGGGCAAAAGGCAGGGGTGCGCCAGCTCGGGACGATGTTGTGCCACATGTTGGTGCAGTCATGCCACCACCCCCTGCGGCTCCAGGAGCTGCAGTTCTTGTATCTGGCACTGGCGCCCGTGTGAAGCGGCAGACCGTTTCATCGACTGCCACGGGCCCAAGGGTAGTGGTAGCTGCAAGTGCAGCTGTGGACACCACCACCCAGGCTCAGGGTCTGCCAGCACAGGCTGCGTTGGCACTTGAAGAGTCCTTGGAAGATTTCGAGGTGGTCAGGAGGCACACCGTAGGTGCACGCAGGGCTGCCCAGACCGAGGCACGTGTCCCTGGGGCAGTAATTCCATCTGCTGCCCCGACCAGCCGGGTGTCGGCAACTGCAGGGGCAGATGCAGCTGACACAACCCCGGTTGTGAGTCTACCAACCAGGACAGTCTCGGTCAATGACCCTGGCCCAACGGATGTTGCTGTGCAGGGTCCATTCCAGGGCACCCAGCAGCCACTGACGCAAGTCAGGGCCTCACTCCATGCTCCACCTGCCACTCCCTCAGCTCATTCCACCAGTGCCACTGCCCATACTGATCAGGGCGGCATTTGCCAGCCAGGGTCCGGACCCACATCGAAGAGGAGGAAGTTTGCACCTGCAGTACAGGCTGGGACCCCAGAGACAGCTACGGCCTCCTGCACGTCGAGGAAGAAGCCTTTCTGCAAGCAGGAACTGGACTACCTCGTGGACTACGTGCATGACCACAACCATGACATGCTAGCGGGCCGAACTGTCAAACTACGGTTGCCCATCGTGATACCCACTGGAAACAAATTGCAGAAGATGTGAGTGCATTCGGCCATGAGGTGCGCACAGCCCAAGAGTGCAAAAAGCGTTGGAATGACCTCAAACGCAGCGCTAAGGCGAAGCGTGCCTCAAATTACAACATGATTCTGGTGACTGGCAGTGGGCCGGCACCTGAGGAGGTAGACCTCACTCCGCACGAGTCACTCGTTGCGGAGTTCATACCACCAGAATTGGTCAAAGGAGTGGGAGAGATGCAGGACTTTGATGCCCAGTCCAGTGAGTGTTGCTGCGTGTTTGTCGAGGCCATGATTGTTTTACTTGTGTCATGTGTTGGGCATGACTGCCACTACATGTCATGTGTACATGGTTCTCATGGGTGTCCTGTCAAAGATTCAACACCAAAAGGATTGAATGATGAAAGGGTCGAGGTAATTGGACCTAAAACAAAAGGGTAGAATTTCTCATACAGAATATATATGGTTAATGGTTTTCGTGTAGTTAAAAATAAAAGTGGTTTTTGCTACAGTAACTGGCGTTGGTTGGGGAACCCCCAAACTATTGGGCAAAAAAAATGGCCCCTTTGGTCATTCGATCGTTTGCATTCGAACATTTGACCTAGAACCGTTTTCATGTGCAAGTCATGCAATGCTTCACTGATGCGTGCCTGCTGTGCAGGATGGTGGACATGTTGAGCAGACAGGGACTGTCCTCATCACCACACTTGCACCATACTCACATGCTAGTCACCCGGATGCCCCTCCGGTCCAAGTTCCAGCTCACTGGCCCTTCTGCATGTAGCCTGGGGTGTCCTTCCTCTCAGCACTGGGACTATGGGCCTCATTACATGGTAGGCGGTAGGGATTTAACGTTACCGGTAATGGAATACCGGTAATGTTAAATCCCCATGCTAATTACGACCCGGCTCACCTCTATTAGCGGCACCGCTAAGTACGGTGCCACTAAGAGCGGGCAGGCCAAGTGCGCGCGACCCTCCATCCCGTAAATAACGCCAATGCCGCTAATAGCACAGCATCACAAGGCGAGCGGACATGCCAATAGCGACATGGTAAAGCCCCCAAAAACCCATTACCGCCATGGTGCTAATACCGCCATCGTGAACTACCCGTTAAGAGAACTGAGCAGTGTTCCCACCTGCCACAGGTGGACACAATCAGCACAGGTGGAGGCAATGGAGACTGTGGCAGCCCAAAAGGAGCACACCACACCCCTTCCCACACCCCTTCCCACACCAAGATGGTTCCAATACTTGCAGCATTACATGGGCTGGAGGACATGATTGCAGCGCAGCAGCAACAACAACAGGCAGCACAGAGGAGACGCAGGAGGAGGAGGAGGAGGGCAAGACAGGCACAGCAAGCACCACCACGGCACCTAATCATACCACAGAGGCACCACCAATCCCCAGGATCAGAGCCATTCCATTTAATCTAACCCCAGAGCAGATACACACCCTGTACCGTCTGGACCGGGATACCATCACCAGCATCGTAGACATGATACACAACGACATTGTGAGCCTCATAGACATCGGAACTGCCATCCCCCCTCTACTCAAGGTGGTGACTGTGCTCCACTTCCTGGCCACAGGCACCTACCAGCATACAGTGGGCCAGATGCATGGCATCTCACAACCAGTATTCTCACGCACGCTGAACCAGGTACTTGATGCCCTCCTGAAGCATGCACCTTAACACATATTCATGCCACGGACTGCCCAGGAGATTGCAAACACCAAAGTTGGCTCTATTCACTGGCAAGCATCCCAAGTTGCATCGGGGCCATCGACTGTACCCATGTGGAATTGGTTGTACCACATCACAATGAAGTAGTCTACCGAAACAGGAAGCAATTCCACTCCATCAATGTCCAAATGGTATGTGACGCCAACAAGGTAATCACACATTGTTGTGCCCTTTTCCCCGGATCAACCCATGATTCCATGGTCCTGCGGAACTCAACTATCCCACGCTACATGGAGCGACAAGCCGGACAACGTTCGTGGCTACTTGGTGAGTTGCAGGGCAAGCACATGTCAGTGTGATGGGGGGGGAGATACATACTCCAACTGGGTGTGATTGGGTGGGGAGAGATACATACTCGAAATGGGTGTAGCTTGTCGTCCGTCGGACGAATGCACATACAGATGTATGCCAATGTCCATCTGGGAAGCCCGCAACGTACTTGAGATGAATGGACATGCAAGTATAAGCTACACAACATAGATGACAATCCAGGTCTAGAAACCTTATACATCCATCCACATCCACATTGCACAACATTCTACGCCACAAAATACACAAATGTCATACATGCTGTCAAGATAGTCATACAGAAATAGTCCAGCACAACAACAATAATGCAATGTGCCCTTGAAAGCATGCAAAGGGATCACCCTAGCCATAGCATTGCACCACCCACCTATAGCACCACTGAAGTGATGCCTCTCAGCATAGGAACATCAATGTCGGAATGGCATAACACCAGCAGTGTGGTACCAAATCTGCCTGGGCCCAGGGACACCTAAGACCTGGCCTCACCCAGGACATGTCAATTACTGTTGGAGGCATGAATGGGGCATGTCTACTTGCAGGGTCGAGCTCACCTTTGCACATTGCAGTCACACACGCATGTATGCTGTTAATTGTGTACTTCAATCACAATGCAAAGTCCATTTGTGTGATATGAACAGGCCGCTCTTGAGGTGAACAGTAACAGGACCCCATTCGTCCCCCCATACAGGTGATGCCGGCTATCCCCTGAAGAGGTGGCTCCTCACCCCTGTACGGAACCCACAGAACATGCACGAAGAGGAATACAATCGTGCACATACCCGTACCCGCATTGTGATCGAGAAGACTTTTGGCCTTTTGAAGACACGGTTTAGGTGCATTAGCAGGTCTGGTGGCGCTCTGTTGTATGGCCATGAGAAGGTGGCCAAGATCACCATGGGATGTGTCATGCTGCACAATATGTGTATCAGATGGAATGTGCCACTGCCCCCTGACGTTGAAATAGAAGCACCTGATGAGGATGATGATGGTGATGAGGACGGAGGTGACGGGGATGCAGGTCATGCAAGAGGGGATGGCCAGGAGGGACGTGCTCTGAGACAGCATCTGATCAACCAACTATTCTGAGTAACATGGTTTCGTACTGTCACATGGATATGGTTAGTAATGCACTGGTAGCTGTTTGGAAGCGCACAATGGACCATGGCGTCAATAAAGTACACATACACAATGAAGAAGTCCAAGCCTGTGTTTTGTTCAAACACCAGTGTATTAAGGAACGTAAGGATGTCCCCAAACATCCCATCCCCTGAGACGGGCAGCCTCCTCAACATGCTGTCCAACCAGCACAGTTATTTCTTGTTGCCGCTGGCTGATGCTGGCCAGGTCGAGGGCAGTGTTGGGTTCTGGTGGTGTGGCTGCTGTGGCCTGCGATGGTACCAGGTCAACAGATGAAGCCACCGGGGGCTACTAAAAGCTCACATGTTCTCATCGCCAGTGACATTGGACCCAGGTGTGTGCTGTGGTGATGGCTCAGGGGCTCCAGGGGGGGTTTGGGTGTGCATCTCCATGTGGAAGTCAGTTGGGTCCTCCAAATCTGATAGTGGGGCAGTGGCTGCCGCCTCTCCTGCAGAACTAGCTGGAGCTGAGGGTGGGCTCTCTGTGGCCGGGATCGGTGGTGGTGGGTTAACCTCCGGAGGTGGGGCAGTTGTTGGTGGTGTGGCAACTTGTGTCTTGGAAGTGGCGCTCCACCGATGTTTCGCACTCTGCATCTGGACCCTTCTGCCTTTGCCCCTTGATGTTGTGGGGGTGTCCTCTGTGTCCAAAGCCCTTTGTTTCTTATGCGCAGGGGGTGCCTGTGATGCATTGCCAGCATCCTCACTGTCTGTATGTGAGCCTGTCGGGGACAAGAAGGGGGATGTCACTGGTTACGGTTCAATGTACTTAATGCAGTATACATCAATAATGCAGTTGTGGCCGTTTTGACTACATTGTAAAGGATGCAGGTGATGTGTCAGTTCAGTGGCTCATCCATGCATGGTTGTGTGTGGCACTTGTTTCTGGTGATGTGTGCATGTGTGTGTGTTTGGGTCTGACACTGACATGGCCAGGGTGTGATGCATGTGTGGATGTTTGGCCATCCATGAGGTGATTCTGGGCTCACATTTGGGGGGACCAGTAGATTCACATTGCATGCTTTCATGTGTACACTCACCTCCATCTGAAGTGGTTGCCACGCCATGCTCCATCATGCCGACACCCTCTATGCATTCCACTCCAATGAGGTTGGCGCATGTCTCCTCCCATTCTTTACGTTTTATGGGCGACCCAGATCCACCTCCTGTGGCCATTTGGTGGTTTTCGGCAAGGATGCTTCTCACCCGGAGTCTCAGGTCATCCCACCTCTTTCAGCACTCACGCACATTGCGGGTGGTGGTGCCCACAGCACTGACTTTCAATGCAACCTCAGGCCAGATTTACTTTTTTTCATGAGTGTCTCCCACCGCATGTCGCTGGCAAAGACCACGGCGGCATTGTCAGCTAGGGTCTGGGTCAGCATGATTAGCTCCTCTGAGGTAAATTTTTCTTTCCGCTGCCGGTCGGTGGTTTTTTTCAATGCCTTGGGCATGTTGAGGGTGTCCCTGATGATTTCCAACTGCAAGCTACTCCAAACAGGTCCAGGGGGCAGAGGATGGCAGTGGATTGTGTTTTTGAAGATGGCCACCGTGCTCTTTCCCGTTCCTGTGCGATGACGCTATTTCCGGTTCCGCAATTTAACGGTCACCGCTAATAGCGGTGACCGCTATTTGCATGCAGCGTGAGGGCGCAGGTGCTATCTGCACTTTCGTCGAAGGCGGTAAGAGACTTGTTGGGGTCTTTAGCGGCATGGCGGTAGGGTCATTACACAGGGGGAGGAGGGTTGTTTGTAGCCATGAAACCCATTGCATGCACATTGCACGTGATGCCTGAACTTGCCCATGCACTGCCTTCATGTGTTTTGATACACATCATGAAGTACTTGTACATGTAGATAGTGAGTAACGTACACATGTTCTACACTGCATCAACCCACTTCTGAGCCATGTAACACCGTTCTACATGCATGCATGGCAGGTTCTCTTCTGTGTGTGACATGTCTGCTTCATGTGTTGGCTGACTGTGTGATGTCCATGTGTGACTGTGTTATGTGCTTCCAACATGTGTACTAATGTTTTTGACATGCCCAATGTGCATGTGAACGGGCATTCAGTGTTGTGTTCATGCTACGACTGTTGGAAAGCATTTGTGTCTGACTTTGTATGTGTGGGACGTTGTTGGTCAGTCATTTCATCTGATTCCATGTCAGACATCATTGTCTCATGCCATTTTTCATTTATGACATGTCACTTTGTATATTATTGGTCATGTGGTGGCCTTTTGCTATTGCATGCCATGTGATGGTGTAGCAGACAAGGGTGATGTGGTTTGGGAGGGTTTGGGTGACATACAAGGGATTGTGATGGACTGTTTTGCAGGGGTGTGTGATACACACCTTGCATGTGTTCCTTTTGGTCACACAGGATTGGTTATTTTTAAGTAGCTAGGGATACACACAATGTGGCACTTCCGTGGGAACATTTTCAGGGTGGTAAGGTTGTGACAGTTGACTGTCTCTTTGTCATCATCGATTGTCGCCTGGTATCTGGCAGGATTGTGTGCACTCCGCAGAGGTGGGAGTTTAGGTGAAGAATGTGGCCACAAGCTAGGTCCGGGCTGCCTTGCCACGTGCCCTGTCCCCTCCCATGGGCAGCGCCTGTGCCTGTAGTTGGGGATGTGGGGGCACCACTATGTCCATCAGTACCTCCCGCCGTGTTGCAACATTGTGCAGGACACATGCTGCTACAATGATCCTGCACACTACTGGGGGTGCATATAGTAGCTGACCACCAGAGCAGTCAAGGGAGCGGAAGCGTGACTTGAGCACTCCGAATGTGCGCTCCACAATGCCCTTGGTTGCAATATGGGCAACGTTGTATCTTACCTGGGGTGGTGTGGTGGGGTTCCAGATTGGCGTCATCATGTGGTTGCTCAGAGGGTAGGCACTGTCCCCTGGGGAGGTGATAATAGTTGAGATTATTAGGGTTTGGGTATTTGTCTGTGTGTGACTTGCATGCATGTGCACAGGCATTTGGACTCGGAATGGTTGGATGGACGGGATTGCAGGGGTGGTAGTGTCAATTGGGGGGGGGCAGGGGTGGAAGTAGAAAAATCGAATCAGTGGTACTCTGGCTGCATCCAAAAAGCCAATAGTGGAATGGTGGGATGGACGGATTGCAGGGGTGGTAGTGTCAAGTGGGGGGGCAGGGGTGGAAGTGGAAAAAAGGAACCAGTGGTACTCTGGCTGCATCCAAAAAGCCAATAGTGGAATGGTGGGATAGATGGACGGGATTGCAGGGGTGGAAGTGGAAAAAAGGAACCAGTGGTGCTCTGGCTGCAAACAAAAAGCCAATAGTGGAATGCTGGGATAGATGGGCGGGATTGCAGGGGTGGTAGTGTCAAGTGTAGGGGTGGGGGTGCAGGGGTGGAAGTGGAAAAAATGAACCAGTGGTAGGCTGGCTGCATCCAAAAAGGTAATAGTCGAATGTGTGGGATAGATGGATGGGATTGCAGGGATGGTAGTGTGGTGGGGGCAGGGGTCTTTTGGGGGGGGGACCAGGATCACAAACCTTGCCTCAAACAGTTGGATTTCAAGATTTACAGTAATGTCTTATAGAGTTTACTTACAAAAAAAATGAATAATAAAGCCACATGACAGCATGCAAATCCTTATAGCAACATGTTAAGCAAAAATAATACAATTTTGGCTTTAATTTTCACATCCTGAATGGTAAACTCTAAGTCCCAGAATGCAAGATAATGCCAACCTGAAAAATCTAGTCACCCCCACTGTACTTTTAGTGATTTAAGACATGTAATAAAAGAGGTTATGTAATAAACAAAGATAGATATGCAGATCATTTGACCCAAACTTGCAGCTCATCGTTATTCTTGATGCTGAAAACATTTGATTAGTGACAGAAAAGCAACTTTATTTTTTGCAGGTAGAGCTACTAGTCCTCATGGATATAAAAACATCTTTAAATGGGTGCCTTGTGTTGCTCACTTTAACTATCTCAGATTTGCAAGGTAACTGGTGCTTTCCGGGGTCTTTGAGTTGGAAAAGTCTCCATCATGCATATGAAAGGCTCAGCCACTGATAAAACAAATGTATGTGTCACTGTCCTCTAATTCTGTGCGTGTGTATCCAGTTGCACGGACGTGCACATTTGCATCATTTAGAATTGTGTGTTACGCAGTTGCGCGGATGTGCGCGTGTACTTTGTGTCTAATGCGACTATGTTGTCATGGAGTCTCTAACGACCGCTGCTTAGTGTAGGTCACTCCGTCTAGTCAAGTGTGTCCAATTGGTTGACATGAGCTAGCTCCAGCTAGTCTTCGTCCATCTTCGGCATGGTGCATGGTTTAATAGGAGCATGTGGCAGACAAGTTGCACACTTCCCATTATGAACCCTCGCACTTGGGACGGTGGGGGTTTATAAAAACTCATGTGTTCTGCAGTTAGGGTGTTGCTGGGCCTTTTTCCACTACGGGTCCGTTCGGCATGGGGGACACATTCCGTTTTCTCCGTCTCACTCCAGCATTGGAAATTCAAGGGTCAGTCCCAGAGTCTGCTACTAGATGTCCCTCAATCAGACTCTGGCATTGGAAGTTCAAGGGTGCAGTCCCAGAGTCTACTGCTAGAGGTCCCTCAAGCAGACTCCGACATTGGAAATTCAAGGGTGCAGTCCCAGAGTCTGCTGCTAGAGGTCCCTCAAGCAGACTCCGACATTGGAAATTCAAGGGTGCAGTCCCAGAGTCTGCTGCTGGAGGTCCCTTGAGGCAGACTCCAGCATTGGAAATTCAAGGGTGCAGTCCCAGAGTCTACTGCTAGAGGTCCCTCTAAGTGGATTCCAGCATTGGAAATTCAAGGGTGCAGTCTCAGAGTCCGCTACTAGAGGTCCCTCAATCAGACTCTGGCACTGGAAATTTAAAGGTGCAGTCCAGAGTGCGCTACTAGAGGTCCTTCAATCAGACTCTGGCATTTGAAATTCAAGGATGCAGTCCCAGAGTCTGCTATTAGAGGTCCCTCAATCAGACTCCGGCATTGTAAATTCAAGGGTGCAGTCCCAGAGTCTGTTATTAGAGGTCCCTCAATCAGACTCCAGCATTGTAAATTCAAGGGTGCAGTCCCAGAGTCTGCTGTTAGAGGTCCCTCAATCCGACTCTGGTATTGGAAATTCAAGGGTGCAGTCCCAGAGTCTGTTATTAGAGGTCCCTCAATCAGACTCCAGCATTGTAAATTCAAGGGTGCAGTCCCAGAGTCCGCTATTAGAGTTCCCTCAATCAGACTCCGGCATTGTAAATTCAAGGGTGCAGCCCCAGAGTCCGCTATTAGAGGTCCCTCAATCAGACTACGGCATTGGAAATTCAAGGGTGCAGTCCCAGAGTCTGCTATTAGAGAACCCTCAATCAGACTCAGGCATTGGAAATTCAAGAGTGCAATGGCATAGTCTGCTACTAGAGGTCCCTCTAAGTGGAATCTGCATTGGAAATTCAAGGGTACCAGAGTCTGCTACTAGAGGTCCCTCTAAGCAGAATCCGCAATGGAAATTCACAGGTGCAGTACCAGAGTCTGCTACTAGAGGTCCCTCTAAGCAGAATCCGCATTGGAAATTCACAGGTGCAGTATGTAAAAACTGGGTACTCCTAAAGATGACTCTGACATCTTCTGATGTACTAGTTGTTTATTTATGAAAGTTCTTGTACATCTTATTAGGTCTATCAAGTCAGGTACACATAAGCGTAGGGCAACATGCACCAGCATCCTCTCTAGGGGTCTACATCTCACCAACTGACACCCTCAGAACTTCCACTCATACATCAACATTCTCACAGGCTGTATTCTATGTCAGATGTGACGTCCCAGTTAGTTTGTGCGCGCATGCGCGAGCCTCGTTCCGGGCCCGCGCATGCGCAGGGTTAAATAAACTGCTTACGACGGCAGTTGCCGCCGGGACGCGCAAGCAGCAACAGCGCGTCCCGTGTCTCCGTTCCTGTGTATGTGCGTATGTGCATGTTGGGCGCGTGTGTGGGCCACGGGAGGTCCGGGTGCCACCCCACAACACAACAACTGGCGACGAGGCGGGAGACTGCCGTAGTGCTTGCCGCATATTCACGGCCGTGAAAAGTGGCGACGCTACGTCGAATGGAAGCACGGATCCGGCGTGAACATTCCGGCAATATCGAAGGGCAAGCACACAGCAGTAGCGGCCTGAAAGGGTGCTCGTGCGCTGCTGTTTAAGTGCTACCGAGCAATTTTTGGAACTTTTGGTCACCCCAGAGCCCTGAGGACGATTTGCTCAACACAGACACCCCTTCAAGGAGTGCTGCAAAACACGACAAGGTGGTGGATTAGCCAGCAGCTATCTGAGGTACGTGTGAAATCAACCCCAGTCAGGTTTGCGGCCTCTGAGGCATTAAGAGGTGCCTGTGCGACCTGTGACCATGACAGAAAGCGAGGACGAAGGAGGAACTGCGGCAGTAGCGACGAGAGCACAAGGGTCGTTGCTACCAATGCAAGAATTTGATGTATCAGGTCCCCCGTCAAAATTAGGTCCAAAGTGGTTGCTATCGATCAAGAAACTTGACATGTATTTCAAGGCAACGGGGATAACTGATGATGACGCAAGAAGGGCGACCCTGTTGTATTCCGCAGGTCTGGACGTAATTCGCATATATGAATCTCTCAACCTGCAAGTAACCACATATGATGCCGTCAAAGCTGCATTGGAGAATCACTTCATACCACTTTCCAATGTTGATTTTGAAAGATTTCTGTTCTGCGGGGAAAAACAGAAAGAAGAGGAATCCCTGGATCGATTTTGTGCCAGATTGCGGCTGATGGCCACCACGTGCCAATGGGACAATGAGGATTTGATGATACGCAATCAGGTCATCCAAGGGTGTCGATCCGGGAAACTACGGAGACAAATACTGAGAGAGCCAGGGTGGACTCTACAACAAATACTCGACAGTGGCAGAACGTATGAGCTGGCGGAAGCGAGAGGTGCCAGGATGGACGCTGCAGTGCGACCGGGCGCATCTGAGGATGCGTTTGCCATCAGCAAGCGGGCTGGATCGAAAGACAAATGGGGTCCGAGAAGGGAAGGAACTCAAACACCACATGGATCCAACGTGATCTGCCAAGACTGTGGGTATGATTTGCCTCATTCTGAGGAGTGTCCAGCAAAATCAAGATCGTGTGGCAGGTGCAATGGACCGGGACACTATGCGAGAATGTGTCGGGCCCCTGCTCCCGTCCCTGTGCAGAGAGGCCCGGCTAGAGTTCGGGGGAGCGGGTCAAGACGACAACGGAGCATCGCGGCCCTGGAGCAGGAAATGCAGAGACTACAGTTGGCCGAGGAGGAAGAGGAAGAGGAGGACGAAGTGTTCTTCATTTCAAACATTGCCTCTGGAACCAAGAGAAAGAGACAGCCCAAGTGTGTAGTGGACATACAAGGAGTGCCGACACAAGTGCTAATTGACATCGGAGCATCGGTCTGTGTACTGGCGGAAGAGCACTATCAGAAAATTCCAGGCCCTCCCGCACTGGACAGATCGGCGGCGAAAATATTCACGTTCGGCGGGGAAACTCCGCTGCCAATCAAGGGCGTGTTCATAACTCCGGTATCCAAGGAGGGAAAAACAATTAGGGCAAGATTTTTTGTCACGGATGTGAGTCCCCATTCATTACTCAGCTGTGCAGCATCTGAAGCACTGAACCTGGTGCATTTCGCATATGAGGTGTATTTGACGGACATTGAATCACTGCTTGTCAAGTTTGGGGGCATTTTCGAAGGGGTCGGAAAGTTGAAGGCACCCCCTGTGCGTCTGCACATTGACGATTCAATTCGGCCAACAGCCCTGAAACATAGGCGGATCCCTTTCCATCTAAGGGAGAAGGTGGAGGAGGAGCTGCGGTCGCTTGTCAACATGGACATCATTGAGAGGGTGGAGGGGCCTACGCCCTGGGTGTCACCAATAGTGGTTGCACCCAAGCCGAAACAGCCCGGCGCGGTGAGAATTTGCATAGATAGGCACTTGACACCCACCCTGGATGACATCGTAGGGGAGTTACAGGGGGCGAAGGTGTTCTCTAAATTAGATCTGCGGGCTGGCTACCACCAGCTTGAGCTCCATCCAGACTCGAGGTTCATCACCACATTTACGACGCACAAGGGTCTCTACCAATTCAAATGCCTCAGTTGTGGCATTTCATCGGCCGCCGAGGTGTTCCAAAACACCATCCGGGGAGCTTTGGCAGGCCTAAAAGGGGTGTTGAATATGAGTGACGATATTTTGGTGTTCGCCACCTCTGAAGCTGAACACATGAAAAGGCTCGAGGACACACTAAAAAGACTGCACGATCTGGGTCTCACTCTGCACCGTCAAAAGTGCGAATTCTTTAAAGACCGAATTGGATTTTTCGGATTCATCTTTCCTGCCGCCGGCGTGTCGCCTGACCCGGCAAAGATCAGAGACATTCGAGAAGCGGCCGCGCCACAATCTCCTACGGAGGTAAGGAGTTTCCTGGGTATGGTGACGTACTGCGGGCGCTTCATTAAGAGCTTGGCCTCGCTGGCGGAACCGCTCAGGGCACTGACGCGGAATGATGCACCATGGAAGTGGGAAGCTCGAGAACAGGAGGCATTTCAAGCCCTCAAAAATGCCCTGTCCGATGAAGACACGATGGCGCACTTCAATCCATCGGTGGAGTCCGAGATTGTAGTGGATGCCAGCCCTGTAGGTGTGGGGGCGGTGTTGCTACAGCCAGACGAAAGAGGGGACATGCGACCGATTGCATACGCAAGTAAAGCCCTTTCCAGTACCGAGATGAGGTACTTGCAAATTGAGAGGGAGGCCCTGGCCATCCTGTGGGGCTGTCGACATTTCCGCCTCTACATCTTGGGCAAACCCGTCGTGGTAGTGACAGACCACAAACCGCTATTGCCCATATTGGCGGGAGTGTCGTCAAAACCACCACCAAGAATCGAGAGGTGGATGTTGGCCCTCATGGAATACGGGGTGCGGCTAATATACAGACCGGGAACCAACAACCCGGCGGACTATCTGTCGCGCCATCCCAACAAGGAGAATACAGAAGCAGAGAGCGGTGAAGAGGATTGCCAAGGTCTGCTCTGTCAGGTGGTGGAAGGGGCACTGCCAATGGCTCTCTCGAGACTGGCCATAGCGACGGAATCCTCCAAGGATGAGGTGTTCACCATTATCAAAGCCACGGTGAGGAGCGGAGATTGGAGGGAAGTGCTGCGCAGTAACTCACGGCGCCACGAGGAGGCACGGAGGGACCTGCAAGCGCTCTGGCGAGTGAGAGACGAGCTATCCATCTCTGATGATGGACTCCTCCTCAGAGGGCAACAAATTGTCATACCACAGGCGCTAAGGAAAAGGGTGTTGGAACTGGCGCACATTGGTCATCAAGGGGTCGTCAAGACCAAGGCGAGGTTGAGGCCCAAGGTCTGGTTTCCAGAGTTGGAGGGCGAGGTTGAAAATTTTGTGAGAAGATGCCTGTCCTGCCAAGCGGCAACCCCGGGAGACAAGGCCCCGCCAATATGCTCCATGGAGCGCAGCACGAAGCCATGGGGGACGGTGCATGTGGACTTTGGCTCGACGGGTCGAGGCATGTACCTTCTTGTGGTCATAGACCAGTGGTCGAGGTACCCGGAGGTCGAGGTGGTGGAGTCGACGGCCACGGAGTTCACCACCAGAGTGTTGGACAAAATGTTTGCGACGCATGGCTTCCCGGACATACTGTGTTCTGACAATGGACCCCCATTTACTGGCAGCCAGTTTGCCCAATTCCTCCGAGAAAGGGGGATACATCACCGCCGGGTGTCCCCACTATGGCCATGAGCGAATGGAGAGGCCAAAGAATGATGCAGACACTCAACAAGGTACTGAGGATTTCAGCCAGAGGGGGTGAAAATCTGCGGACGAAGCTTGTGGAATTTCTGAGGGAGTATCAAGCAACGACCCACCAGTCCACGGGGGTTGCTCCTGCAGAGGCACTGTTTGGGCGGTGCCCGAGGGGAATGTTGCCAGAAGTGGAGGGCAGAGGACCCGGGGTCATTGACGACGTGAAAGTTCAGGAGGAACGAGAGTTGCGCAACCAGAAGGAAAGCGAGAGGAGGGGCTTGCGAGAAATGGAAGTGCAAGTTGGAGATTCGGTGCTGGTTCGGAATCGGCACCCGGAAGGCAAATTGTCTCTACCTTTTGAACCTCGCCCCTGGAAAGTAATGCATGTAAAAGGGACCATGGTGACGGCAGCGTGTGAGCGGGGCACCGTCACCCTCAACCGGTCTTTCTTCAAGAAAGTGGACATGCTGGATGGAGCCCAGACCCCGGGTGAGATTGTAGGTCCGGAAAGGAACCCCTGAGCGCAAGAGGGCGTGCCATCGAGCGAGAGCACTCCCGCTGGAGAGGGTGACGGACCCCTGCCAACGGTCCCGCCCCGGTATCCTGTCCGACGCAATTGCAAGCCACCCGTTCGTCTCAAGGACTACGTCCTGGACTCAGGGGACTGAGCCTGTAGCTAGAGAGGCCGCTCCCGATTGGTGAGAAAGGTGTTCATGTTTACATGTTCGTGGGGAGCCTGCGCACCCCTAGTGTTATACTGTTTCTCGTTAAAAAAAAAAAGGGATGTGACGTCCCAGTTAGTTTGTGCGCGCATGCGCGAGCCTCGTTCCGGGCCCGCGCATGCGCAGGGTTAAATAAACTGCGTACGACGGCAGTTGCCGCCGGGACGCGCAAGCAGCAACAGCGCGTCCCGTGTCTCCGTTCCTGTGTATGTGAGTGTGTGCATGTTGGGCGCGTGTGTCGGCCACCGGAGGCCCGGGTGCCACCCCACAACACAACATCACTCACCCAACATTCCATGCATACTACAAAGGTAACAGGGAAACCAGGTCACTACACAGTACCAGAGGCCCTTAATAGAGGTCCCTGGAAACGGAATCCAGAAGTAGGGGGCGGGTCTTAGGCTAATGCAGCCAATCAGCAGAACAAACTTAACGAAGACCAGGGATAGCAGGATGGTACGGGATTCCAAATACTACACAACACATAGCTCTCAACTCACCCGCTTTTGGCGGGTGTCACCCGCCTTCAAAGCAGACGAATCACCCACCAAGTCCCTCATACGCCATTCACTTCAATGAGCCTCTCACCCGCCAAAAAGAAAATCGGGTGTTTACACCCACCTAGGTGACAAAAAAGGTTGGGAGCTATGCACAACACCGGCCGTCAAGGCCTCTGCATTGATTTAGAAACAAGTGAAACCAGCCGCCCTTTATTGTCGTAAAAACCAGACCAACTCATTCTTTAACTGTACGCACTGCTGTGACCTGTAGCCCCTCCTAGGGCTCGAGAAGTGTCACGTGGTAGCCCCTCCTAGGGCTCGAGAAGTGTCACGTGGAAGCCCCTCCTAGGGCTCGAGAAGTGTCACGTGGTAGCCCCTCCTAGGGCTCGAGAAGTGTCACGTGGTAAGAGCGTCACGGGTTCGCACTAGTGTGACCTGAAACCCCTCCTTGGGCTTGTGGAGTGTCACGTGGTAGCCCCTCCTAGGGCTCGAGAAGTGTCACGTGTAACTGCGAATATTATAACGTGTCAAGAAATAATCTAATCTTTCTTTTAACTGAAAGTGTTGGTCTCAGATACTGATCGAGACCTCCAAAAATTGGGTTTATAGCCGAATATCACAGCCACACAAAGTGCCGTGAAGGGCCGGCTCTGACGCAGTAACATTAATATCCAATCATGCATTATTGTACTTAGGAAAGGTTGGTCAGAGCGAAAGCTACCTTGAAAAAATAGGACGATTTACAACTTTAGGATTTCAATAAAAAAACGAATGAGAACATCTTAGTATATGAAAGCACGAGGTCTTTCATTTAATTCTATGAAAATAAAGCTTCTATATTTGAGAAACAGATGGTAATTATGCAGATATTTGCTACGGATTGTGGGAAGTCTATACATAGGCTCCAGTGATTGGTCAGCCTCCTGCATCCTCTTCTTAGTGGAGCCTGACTCTCTTACTCTGTATTTCGCCATCTCACAGCAGGGAACACAGAACAGGGCTCCAGACTTTATTATTAATATATCTGAGTAAACCCCGGATGCTGAGATATAGCCAGGGTTTGGTGAGCTGCTTTATTTAAGACTAGTGACACCATCTCCAGGGATCTAGAAAACATACGTGATGCATGTGTTTTTTGATTGCCTTTCTTGACCCCGAAGAAGCAGCAGAAAAACAGCACTAATGCACTGGGGAAGGCAGGACTCAGTGGGCGACGCACAGGGGTGGAAGTGGAAAAAAGGAACCAGTGGTGCTCTGGCTGCATCCAAAAAGGCGATAGTGCAATGGTGGGATAGATGCACGGGATTGCAGGGGTGGTACTGTAAAGTGGGGGGGAGGAGGGCATTTGTGAAAGTGGAAAAAATGAACCAGTGGTACGGTGGCTCCATTCAAAAAGGCAATATTGGAAATGTGGGATAGATGGATGGGATTGCAGGGGTGGTAGTGTCAAGTGAGGGGTGTGGTGTGGCAGAGGTGGAAGTGAAAAAAGGAACCAATGGTACACTGGCTGCATCCAAATAGGCAATAGTGGAATGGTCGGATAGATGAACGGGATTGCAGGGGTGGTAGTGTCAAGTATGGGTGGGGGGCAGTGGTGGAAGAAGAAAAAAGGAGCCAGTGGTACGCTGACTGCATCCAAAAAGGCAATAGTGGACTGGTGGGATAGATGGACAGGATTGCAGGGGTGGTAGTGTCAAGTGTACGGGTAGGGGTGCAGGGGTGGAAGTGGAAAAAATGAACCAGTGGTACGCTGGCTGCATCCAAAAAGGTAATAGTCGAATGTGTAGGATAGATGGATGGGATTGCAGGGATGGTAGTGTGGTGGGGGCAGGGGTCTTTTGGGGGGGACCAGGATCACAAACCTTGCCTCAAATAGTTGGATTTCAAGATTTACAGTAATGTCTTATAGAGTTTACTTACAAAAGAAAATTGAATAATAAAGCCAATGACAGCATGCACATCCTTATAGCAACATGTTAAGCAAAAATAATACAATTGTGGCTTTAATTTTCACATCCTGAATGGTAAACTGTAAGTCCCAGAATGCAAGATAATGCCAACCTGAAAAATCTAGTCACCCCCACTGTACTTTTAGTGATTTAAGACATGTAATAAAAGAGGTTATGTAATAAACAAAGATAGATATGCAGATCATTTGACCCAAACTTGCAGCTCATCGTTATTCTTGATGTTGAAAACATTTGATTAGTGACAGAAAAGCAACTTTATTTTTTGCAGGTAGAGCTACTAGTCCTCATGGATATAAAAACATCTTTAAATGGGTGCCTTGTGTTGCTCACTTTAACTATCTCAGATTTGCAAGGTAACTGGTGCTTTCCGGGGTCTTTGAGTTGGAAAAGTCTCCATCATGCATATGAAAGGCTCAGCCACTGATAAAACAAATGTATGTGTCACTGTCCTCTAATTCTGTGCGTGTGTATCCAGTTGCACGGACGTGCACATTTGCATCATTTAGAATTGTGTGTTACGCAGTTGCGCGGATGTGCGCGTGTACTTTGTGTCTAATGCGACTATGTTGTCATGGTGTCTCTAACGACCGCTGCTTAGTGTAGGTCACTCCGTCTAGTCAAGTGTGTCCAATTGGTTGACATGAGCTAGCTCCAGCTAGTCTTCGTCCATCTTCGGCATGGTGCATGGTTTAATAGGAGCATGTGGCAGACAAGTTGCACACTTCCCATTATGAACCCTCGCACTTGGGACGGTGGGGGTTTATAAAAACTCATGTGTTCTGCAGTTAGGGTGTTGCTGGGCCTTTTTCCACTACGGGTCCGTTCGGCATGGGGGACACATTCCGTTTTCTCCGTCTCACTCCAGCATTGGAAATTCAAGGGTCAGTCCCAGAGTCTGCTACTAGATGTCCCTCAATCAGACTCTGGCATTGGAAGTTCAAGGGTGCAGTCCCAGAGTCTACTGCTAGAGGTCCCTCAAGCAGACTCCGACATTGGAAATTCAAGGGTGCAGTCCCAGAGTCTGCTGCTAGAGGTCCCTCTAGCAGACTCCGACATTGGAAATTCAAGGGTGCAGTCCCAGAGTCTGCTGCTAGAGGTCCCTTGAGGCAGACTCCAGCATTGGAAATTCAAGGGTGCAGTCCCAGAGTCTACTGCTAGAGGTCCCTCTAAGTGGATTCCAGCATTGGAAATTCAAGGGTGCAGTCTCAGAGTCCGCTACTAGAGGTCCCTCAATCAGACACTGGCATTGGAAATTTAAAGGTGCAGTCCCAGAGTGCGCTACTAGAGGTCCCTCAATCAGACTCTGGCATTGGGAATTAAAAGGTGCAGTCCCAGAGTGCGCTACTAGAGGTCCTTCAATCAGACTCTGGCATTGGAAATTCAAGGATGCAGTCCCAGAGTCTGCTATTAGAGGTTCCTCAATCAGACTCCGGCATTGTAAATTCAAGGGTGCAGTCCCAGAGTCTGCTATTAGAGGTCCCTCAATCCGACTCTGGTATTGGAAATTCAAGGGTGCAGTCCCAGAGTCTGTTATTAGAGGTCCCTCAATCAGACTCCAGCATTGTAAATTCAAGGGTGCAGTCCCAGAGTCCGCTATTAGAGTTCCCTCAATCAGACTCCGGCATTGTAAATTCAAGGGTGCAGTCCCAGAGTCCGCTATTAGAGGTCCCTCAATCAGACTACGGCATTGGAAATTCAAGGGTGCAGTCCCAGAGTCTGCTATTAGAGAACCCTCAATCAGACTCAGGCGTTGGAAATTCAAGAGTGCAATGCCATAGTCTGCTACTAGAGGTCCCTCTAAGTGGAATCTGCATTGGAAATTCAAGGGTACCAGAGTCTGCTACTAGAGGTCCCTCTAAGCAGAATCCGCATTGGAAATTCACAGGTGCAGTACCAGAGTCTGCTACTAGAGGTCCCTCTAAGCAGAATCCGCATTGGAAATTCACAGGTGCAGTATGTAAAAACTGGGTACTCCTAAAGATGACTCTGACATCTTCTGATGTACTAGTTGTTTATTTATGAAAGTTCTTGTACATCTCATTAGGTCTATCAAGTCAGGTACACATAAGCGTAGGGCAACATGCACCAGCATCCTCTCTAGGGGTCTACATCTCACCAACTGACACCCTCAGAACTTCCACTCATACATCAACATTCTCACACGCTGTATTCTATGTCAGATGTGACGTCCCAGTTAGTTTGTGCGCGCATGCGCGAGCCTCGTTCCGGGCCCGCGCATGCGCAGGGTTAAATAAACTGCGTACGACGGCAGTTGCCGCCGGGACGCGCAAGAAGCAACAGCGCGTCCTGTGTCTCCGTTCCTGTGTATGTGCGTATGTGTATGTTGGGCGCGTGTGTGGGCCACCGGAGGCCCAGGTGCCACCCCACAACACAACTGGCGACGAGGCGGGAGACTGCCGTAGTGCTTGCCGCATATTCACGGCCGTGAAAAGTGGCGACGCTACGTCGAATGGAAGCACGGATCCGGCGTGAACATTCCGGCAATATCGAAGGGCAAGCACACAGCAGTAGCGGCCTGAAAGGGTGCTCGTGCGCTGCTGTTTAAGTGCTACCGAGCAATTTTTGGAACTTTTGGTCGCCCCAGAGCCCTGAGGACGATTTGCTCAACACAGACACCCCTTCAAGGAGTGCTGCAAAACACGACAAGGTGGTGGATTAGCCAGCAGTAATCTGAGGTACGTGTGAAATCAACCCCAGTCAGGTTTGCGGCCTCTGAGGCATTAAGAGGTGCCTGTGCGACCTGTGACCATGGCAGAAAGCGAGGACGAAGGAGGAACTGCGGCAGTAGCGACGAGAGCACAAGGGTCGTTGCTACCAATGCAAGAATTTGATGTATCAGGTCCCCCGTCAAAATTAGGTCCAAAGTGGTTGCTATCGATCAAGAAACTTGACAAGTATTTCAAGGCAACGGAGATAACTGATGATGACGCAAGAAGGGCGACCCTGTTGTATTCCGCAGGTCTGGACGTAATTCGCATATATGAATCTCTCAACCTGCAAGTAACCACATATGATGCCGTCAAAGCTGCATTGGAGAATCACTTCATACCACTTTCCAATGTTGATTTCGAAAGATTTCTGTTCTGCGGGGAATAACAGAAAGAAGAGGAATCCCTGGATCGATTTTGTGCCAGATTGCGGCTGATGGCCACCACGTGCCGATGGGACAATGAGGATTTGATGATACGCAATCAGGTCATCCAAGGGTGTCGATCCGGGAAACTACGGAGACAAATACTGAGAGAGCCAGGGTGAACTCTACAACAAATACTCGACAGTGGCAGAACGTATGAGCTGGCGGAAGCGAGAGGTGCCAGGATGGACACTGCAGTGCGACCGGGCGCATCTGAGGATGCGTTTGCCATCAGCAAGCGGGCTGGATCGAAAGACAAATGGGGTCCGAGAAGGGAAGGGACACAAACACCACATGGGTCCAACGTGATCTGCCAAGACTGTGGGTATGATTTGCCTCATTCTGAGGAGTGTCCAGCAAAATCAAGATCGTGTGGCAGGTGCAATGGACCGGGACACTATGCGAGAATGTGTCGGGCCCCTGCTCCCGTCCCTGTGCAGAGAGGCCCGGCTAGAGTTCGGGGGAGCGGGTCAAGACGACAACGGAGCATCGCGGCCCTGGAGCAGGAAATGCAGAGACTACAGTTGGCCGAGGAGGAAGAGGAAGAGGAGGACGAAGTGTTCTTCATTTCAAACATTGCCTCTGGAACCAAGAGAAAGAGACAGCCCAAGTGTGTAGTGGACATACAAGGAGTGCCGACACAAGTGCTAATTGACATCGGAGCATTGGTCTGTGTACTGGCGGAAGAGCACTGTCAGAAAATTCCAGGCCCTCCCGCACTGGACAGATCGGCGGCGAAAATATTCACGTTCGGCGGGGAAACTCCGCTGCCAATCAAGGGCGTGTTCATAACTCCGGTATCCAAGGAGGGAAAAACAATTAGGGCAAGATTTTTTGTCACGGATGTGAGTCCCCATTCATTACTCAGCTGTGCAGCATCTGAAGCACTGAACCTGGTGCATTTCGCATATGAGGTGTATTTGACGGACATTGAATCACTGCTTGTCAAGTTTGGGGGCATTTTCGAAGGGGTCGGAAAGTTGAAGGCACCCCCTGTGCGTCTGCACATTGACGATTCAATTCGGCCAACAGCCCTGAAACATAGGCGGATCCCTTTCCATCTAAGGGAGAAGGTGGAGGAGGAGCTGCGGTCGCTTGTCAACATGGACATCATTGAGAGGGTGGAGGGGCCTACGCCCTGGGTGTCACCAATAGTGGTTGCACCCAAGCCGAAACAGCCCGGCGCGGTGAGAATATGCATAGATAGGCACTTGACACCCACCCTGGATGACATCGTAGGGGAGTTACAGTGGGCGAAGGTGTTCTCTAAATTAGAACTGCGGGCTGGCTACCACCAGCTTGAGCTCCATCCAGACTCGAGGTTCATCACCACATTTACGACGCACAAGGGTCTCTACCAATTCAAATGCCTCAGTTGTGGCATTTCATCGGCCGCCGAGGTGTTCCAAAACACCATCCGGGGAGCTTTGGCAGGCCTAAAAGGGGTGTTGAATATGAGTGACGATATTTTGGTGTTCGCCACCTCTGAAGCTGAACACATGAAAAGGCTCGAGGACACACTAAAAAGACTGCACGATCTGGGTCTCACTCTGCACCGTCAAAAGTGCGAATTCTTTAAAGACCGAATTGGATTTTTCGGATTCATCTTTCCTGCCGCCGGTGTGTCGCCTGACCCGGCAAAGATCAGAGACATTCGAGAAGCGGCCGCGCCACAATCTCCTACAGAGGTAAGGAGTTTCCTGGGTATGGTGACGTACTGCGGGCGCTTCATTAAGAGCTTGGCCTCGCTGGCGGAACCGCTCAGGGCACTGACGCGGAATGATGCAGCATGGAAGTGGGAAGCTCGAGAACAGGAGGCATTTCAAGCCCTCAAAAATGCCCTGTCCGATGAAGACACGATGGCGCACTTCAATCCATCGGTGGAGTCCGAGATTGTAGTGGATGCCAGCCCTGTAGGTGTGGGGGCGGTGTTGCTACAGCCAGACGAAAGAGGGGACATGCGACCGATTGCATACGCAAGTAAAGCCCTTTCCAGTACCGAGATGAGGTACTTGCAAATTGAGAGGGAGGCCCTGGCCATCCTGTGGGGCTGTCGACATTTCCGCCTCTACATCTTGGGCAAACCCGTCGTGGTAGTGACAGACCACAAACCGCTATTGCCCATATTGGCGGGAGTGTCGTCAAAACCACCACCAAGAATCGAGAGGTGGATGTTGGCCCTCATGGAATACGGGGTGCGGCTAATATACAGACTGGGAACCAACAACCCGCATGTACCTTCTTGTGGTCGTAGACCAGTGGTCGAGGTACCCGGAGGTCGAGGTGGTGGAGTCGACGGCCACGGAGTTCACCACCAGAGTGTTGGACAAAATGTTTGCGACGCATGGCTTCCCGGACATACTGTGTTCTGACAATGGACCCCCATTTACTGGCAGCCAGTTTGCCCAATTCCTCCGAGAAAGGGGGATACATCACCGCCGGGTGTCCCCACTATGGCCATGAGCGAATGGAGAGGCCAAAGAATGATGCAGACACTCAACAAGGTACTGAGGATTTCAGCCAGAGGGGATGAAAATCTGCGGACGAAGCTTGTGGAATTTCTGAGGGAGTATCAAGCAACGAGCCACCAGTCCACGGGGGTTGCTCCTGCAGAGGCACTGTTTGGGCGGTGCCCGAGGGGAATGTTGCCGGAAGTGGAGGGCAGAGGACCCGGGGTCATTGACGACGTGAAAGTTCAGGAGGAACGAGAGTTGCGCAACCAGAAGGAAAGCGAGAGGAGGGGCTTGCGAGAAATGGAAGTGCAAGTTGGAGATTCGGTGCTGGTTCGGAATCGGCACCCGGAAGGCAAATTGTCTCTACCTTTTGAACCTCGCCCCTGGATGCATGTAAAAGGGACCATGGTGACGGCAGCGTGTGAGCGGGGCACCGTCACCCTCAACCGGTCTTTCTTCAAGAAAGTGGACATGCCGGATGGAGCCCAGACCCCGGGTGAGATTGTAGGTCCGGAAAGGAACCCCTGAGCGCAAGAGGGCGTGCCATCGAGCGAGAGCACTCCCGCTGGAGAGGGTGACGGACCCCTGCCAACGGTCCCGCCCCGGTATCCTGTCCGACGCAATTGCAAGCCACCCGTTCATCTCAAGGACTACGTCCTGGACTCAGGGGACTGAGCCTGTAGCTAGAGAGGCCGCTCCCGATTGGTGAGAAAGGTGTTCATGTTTACATGTTCATGGGGAGCCTGCGCACCCCTAGTGTTATACTGTTTCTCGTTAAAAAAAAAAGGGATGTGACGTCCCAGTTAGTTTGTGCGCGCATGCGCGAGCCTCGTTCCGGGCCCGCGCATGCGCAGGGTTAAATAAACTGCGTACGACGGCAGTTGCCGCCGGGACGCGCAAGCAGCAACAGCGCGTCCCGTGTCTCCGTTCCTGTGTATGTGCGTGTGTGCATGTTGGGCGCGTGTGTCGGCCACCGGAGGCCCGGGTGCCACCCCACAACACAACATCACTCACCCAACATTCCATGCATACTACAAAGGTAACAGGGAAACCAGGTCACTACACAGTACCAGAGGCCCTTAATAGAGGTCCCTGGAAACTGAATCCAGAAGTAGGGGGCGGGTCTTAGGCTAATGCAGCCAATCAGCAGAACAAACTTAACGAAGACCAGGGATAGCAGGATGGTACGGGATTCCAAATACTACACAACACATAGCTCTCAACTCACCCGCTTTTGGCGGGTGTCACCCGCCTTCAAAGCAGACGAATCACCCACCAAGTCCCTCATACATTCACTTCAATGAGCCTCTCACCCGCCAAAAAGAAAATCGGGTGTTTTCACCCGCCTAGGTGACAAAAAAGGTTGGGAGCTATGCACAACACCGGCCGTCAAGGCCTCTGCATTGATTTAGAAACAAGTGAAACCAGCCGCCCTTTATTGTCGTAAAAACCAGACCAACTCATTCTTTAACTGTACGCACTGCTGTGACCTGTAGCCCCTCCTAGGGCTCGTGGAGTGTCACGTGGTAGCCCCTCCTAGGGCTCGAGAAGTGTCACGTGGAAGCCCCTCCTAGGGCTCGTGGAGTGTCATGTGGTAGCCCCTCCTAGGGCTCGAGAAGTGTCACGTGGTAGCCCCTCCTAGGGCTCGAGAAGTGTCACGTGGAAGCCCCTCCTAGGGCTCGAGAAGTGTCACGTGGTAGCCCCTCCTAGGGCTCGAGAAGTGTCACGTGGTAGCCCCTCCTAGGGCTCGAGAAGTGTCACGTGGAAGCCCCTCCTAGGGCTCGAGAAGTGTCACGTGGTAGCCCCTCCTAGGGCTCGAGAAGTGTCACGTGGTAGCCCCTCCTAGGGCTCGAGAAGTGTCACGTGGTAAGAGCGTCACGGGTTCGCACTAGTGTGACCTGAAACCCCTCCTTGGGCTTGTGGAGTGTCACGTGGTAGCCCCTCCTAGGGCTCGAGAAGTGTCACGTGTAACTGCGAATATTATAACGTGTCAAGAAATAATCTAATCTTTCTTTTAACTGAAAGTGTTGGTCTCAGATACTGATCGAGACCTCCAAAAATTGGGTTTATAGCCGAATATCACAGCCACACAAAGTGCCGTGAAGGGCCGGCTCTGACGCAGTAACATTAATATCCAATCATGCATTATTGTACTTAGGAAAGGTTGGTCAGAGCGAAAGCTACCTTGAAAAAATAGGACGATTTACAACTTTAGGATTTCAATAAAAAAACGAATGAGAACATCTTAGTATATGAAAGCACGAGGTCTTTCATTTAATTCTATGAAAATAAAGCTTCTATATTTGAGAAACAGATGGTAATTATGCAGATATTTGCTACGGATTGTGGGAAGTCTATACATAGGCTCCAGTGATTGGTCAGCCTCCTGCATCCTCTTCTTAGTGGAGCCTGACTCTCTTACTCTGTATTTCGCCATCTCACAGCAGGGAACACAGAACAGGGCTCCAGACTTTATTATTAATATATCTGAGTAAACCCCGGATGCTGAGATATAGCCAGGGTTTGGTGAGCTGCTTTATTTAAGACTAGTGACACCATCTCCAGGGATCTAGAAAACACACGTGATGCATGTGTTTTTTGATTGCCTTTCTTGGCCCCGAAGAAGCAGCAGAAAAACAGCACTAATGCACTGGGGAAGGCAGGACTCAGTGGGCGACGCACAGGGGTGGAAGTGGAAAAAAGGAACCAGTGGTGCTCTGGCTGCATCCAAAAAGGCGATAGTGCAATGGTGGGATAGATGCACGGGATTGCAGGGGTGGTACTGTAAAGTGGGGGGGAGGAGGGCATTTGTGAAAGTGGAAAAAATGAACCAGTGGTACGGTGGCTCCATTCAAAAAGGCAATATTGGAAATGTGGGATAGATGGATGGGATTGCAGGGGTGGTAGTGTCAAGTGAGGGGTGTGGTGTGGCAGAGGTGGAAGTGAAAAAAGGAACCAATGGTACACTGGCTGCATCCAAATAGGCAATAGTGGAATGGTCGGATAGATGAACGGGATTGCAGGGGTGGTAGTGTCAAGTATGGGTGGGGGGCAGGGGTGGAAGAAGAAAAAAGGAGCCAGTGGTACGCTGACTGCATCCAAAAAGGCAATAGTGGACTGGTGGGATAGATGGACAGGATTGCAGGGGTGGTAGTGTCAAGTGTACGGGTAGGGGTGCAGGGGTGGAAGTGGAAAAAATGAACCAGTGGTACGCTGGCTGCATCCAAAAAGGTAATAGTCGAATGTGTAGGATAGATGGATTGGATTGCAGGGATGGTAGTGTGGTGGGGGCAGGGGTCTTTTGGGGGGGGACCAGGATCACAAACCTTGCCTCAAATAGTTGGATTTCAAGATTTACAGTAATGTCTTATAGAGTTTACGTACAAAAGAAAATTGAATAATAAAGCCAATGACAGCATGCAAATCCTTATAGCAACATGTTAAGCAAAAATAATACAATTGTGGCTTTAATTTTCACATCCTGAATGGTAAACTGTAAGTCCCAGAATGCAAGATAATGCCAACCTGAAAAATCTAGTCACCCCCACTGTACTTTTAGTGATTTAAGACATGTAATAAAAGAGGCTATGTAATAAACAAAGATAGATATGCAGATCATTTGACCCAAACTTGCAGCTCATCGTTTGATTTGGAAATGCTCCATCCTGCATATGAAAGGCTGTGCCACTGATAAAACAAATGTGTTTGCAACCTGAGCAACTAAACGACCTGCAGAGCCCGGGATGCTCTGTGTGTCTGCACAGCGGAGACTCGGGAAACTGGCAGTGCTTCAATATTCGGCCTGAGACGATTCTATATTTGGCTCATTTGGCTCGGGAGCGTCCAGTACGTGTTTCTTGAGCCTTTGAAATAAAGGTATGCTCTAAAAATTAAAAGACCAAGGGGCCGGTTCATTGAACAAACGTGCGTCGAAAATCCCAGCGCAAGCAGGCGTAAGTGTGAGAAAGCAAGCGCACGCGCACGCGTGCGATTCAAGGAAGGCGCTGCGCTACTTTCCCATTGGTTGTGTGCCAAATCCGTGCATGGCGCACGCTGGCGCACACGTCTCCAAACAGCGTGCGCTAAGCGCACAGCGAAAGCGCACATAGCGCAGCGCACACAACAAAAGTAGGCGAAACAGGGGGCGTAACACGCGGAATGGGGAATAACGTGTGAAAAAGAAGGCATAACTGGGGAAGTACCGCAGGGAACTACACGGAACGCACACACGCACGCACACGAATAACCCGTATTCATGGATTCAAATACGGGAAACCCGCGCATGGCAAATGACGCGCACAGGCGTCAACGCGTCCGCCACACGAAGGCAGGCAGAAGCGTCCCCGCGCACAGTATAAAAGTGCGCGCAAACAACAAACACGTATATACAGCTACGATGAATGCCCCATTTGTCACAGCACTGATCGTGGGACACCGCAGGAGGAGGAGAATAGCCAGGGCACGCATTTTTTCACCACGGACAAGCCTTTTTGGGATGCCTGACGACCAGGTCTATGGCAGGTATAGGTTTCCACCCGTATCATCCTAGACCTGGTCAGGGAGTGCGAAGATGACCTAACATCCCCCACCCTTTGCTCCCAAGCATTGAGCCCCTTGGAGAAGGTGCTCAATGTCCTGCATTTTTTGGCCACTGGGTCTTTTCAGCGGACTACTGCCATAGTGGGGGGGGGTCTCATAGGCCACGCAGTCACGCTGCCTACACCAGGTCTTGGCAATCATGACTGCACGCCCCTCAGTCCGCAGGCACATATACATGCCCAGAACACCCACAGAAAGGCAGGCCATTGTCGAGGACTTTTACAGGGTGGCACACTTCCCCAAGTGCTCGGTGCCATAGATTGCACCCATGTGGCCCTACGTCCACCTAGGGCCACTGAGCACATCTACCGAAACCGCAAGCACTGGCAATCCATCAATGTACAGGTGGTATGCGATGCAAAGGGAATCATCACCTCTGTCTATGCAAACTACCCTGGCTAAACCCATGACAGTTTCATATACAGAATATCCGCCCTGAGCTGGGCCCTGGAAGCTGGCCAGCATGGCGACACATGGCTCCTAGGTGAGTACAAATGCCCGTGCACATGCATGCATGTCACACACAGACACACAAATACACAAACCCCAATAATCACAACCATTATCACCTCTACAGGGGACAGTGCCTACCCTCTGAGCAACCACATGATGACGCCAATCCGGAACCCCACCACCCCACCCCACCCCAGGTAAGATACAACGCGGCCCATATTGCAACCAGGGCCATAGTGATAGTGGAGCGCACATTCGGAGTGCTCAAGTCACGCTTCCGCTCCCTTGACCGCTCTGGCGGGCAGCTACTCTAAGCACCCCCAGTAGTGTGCAGGATCATTGTGGCAGCATGTGTCCTGCACAATGTTGCAACACGGCACGGCGTACTGGTGGACACGGTGGTGCCCCCACATCCCCAACCATAGGCACAGGCGCTGCCCATGGGAGGGGATAGGGCACGTGGCGAGGAAGCACGGACCCAGCTTGTGGACAGATTTTTCACCTAAACTCCCCACCCTGCGGAGTCCACACAGGCCTGGCACATACCAGGTGACAATCGATGATGACAAAGAGACAGTCAACTGTCACAACTCTACCACCCTGAGATTGTTGCCATGGAATTGCCACATTGTGTGCATCCCTAGCTACTTAAACACAAGCAATCCTGTGTGACCAAAAGGCACACATGCAAGGTGTGAATCACACAGACCTGCCAAACAGGCCATGACTATCACTGGTATGTCACTCAAACCCTCCAAAACCACAACATGACATGGCAAGCAATAGCCATACACCAACACAGTAACAATAAGGTACACATTGCAATGTGGAAAATGAAAATTGGCATCAGACAATGATGCCTGACATGGAATCAGATGAAATGACTGACCAACAACCTCCCACCCAAAATAAGTCATACCCAAATGCATTCCAACAGTTGTAGGTGAAACATAACAATGAATGCCTGTCTACATGCACAATGTGCATTGCAAAATCAACACTGCAGCTACTGTGTGCCGTGTCCACCTCCTGCAACACACTGCTCAGCGCACAGCACAGTGAACAGCCATTGTGTGTGATGCACACCCTGAGCATGACATCTAAGCGACAAACTACATAAAAAACAAATTAGGCATGTACAGGATCCACAAATGGTCAGAGAACATGTGCTGCAGGGACACAGTGGGCACCAGAAGGCAAACAGAGTGTACACGTGGACATGGAAGCGTGGTTGTACATGTAGCGGATCATAGTGCGAGCGTGTGGGTCAGTAGGGACATGCACTCAACATATGCATGTGAACTCAAGTGACCATCAGTGTCGTCTACACATCACATGTGAACATTCACCATGTGTATACCCCAGCATGTCAAACCACAACTATCCCCTCACACCTGGAAGGTAAACACAACACATGAACAGGCATTGATCAGCAGAATACATCATGTACATAGGAAAGCACAATTACAATTTCAGGGTGCCCATCACACTGCAGGGCAAGGCAACTATCAATAACAAAACACCCCCCTCCCTCACAAATCACCACAACCCACTGAACAACTGCACCTGGGTCAATCATCGTACATTCTTGAATTCCACCTGGCCACAGGATCAGCCTTCCCCTTTGTCACCATCTCCCACCTTGTGTGTAAAAAGTTGCCAGCACCCTCAGAGTCCACCTAGATTTGCAAAAGCACAAAATCCAAGAGAACTCAAAGCAGAACAACACAGAAGCCAAGAAAATACCCTGCAGGCAGTAAAACCAACCAGAACAGCCTCCAGTAGACGACTTCAAGTAGCAGTACGCCACAAAGGCCAAGTACGACCACAATGAGGTTAATAACCAAAGTAAAACAGTAAAACAATGTCACAACAGGATCTGAACCATGTGTGGTACATAACATAGAATGATGCAACACAAACGGATGTCTACTGTCACAGCTCCCATGTACAGGCACAGGAGTGGCACAAAACAACCACCCCCACCGCGGTCTGGGTGCCTGCAAGGTCAAACTCACACAGGCCTCTGAGACCCTGGAGGGGAAGGAGGGTCAGGGATATGCAGTCGGCACAGGCATTGGCATACCGGATAACGGGAATGAGGGGGAGGAGAGGGGAGTAGGATTGACACAGGAAAGTAGGGAATGCACTAAAATGTAGTACACACATTAACACATACACAAATAGACCAAACTTGTTCACATGCACATAGCAGCAAATTACACAAATGGAAGTCAAAGAGAAACTTATCTCTGGGGTGAGTGCTGGCCTCCTGCCTGCGCACTCTCAGGTCCGGTTACAGGAGCAGTTCAATGTTGCAAAGAGAGCCACAGTTAATAATCTGTGCGTGCCCAAAACACACAAACACACTACCAAATATGCCCCAAAGTAACAAAATACACTACAAACAGACAAACGTGTGTGGATGCTTCATACCCATACGTAACATTACCCCTCTGATGGTTCATACACAGTCAATGCAGTAAGTCAGGCACCGGTGGGTGCGTGCCAAATGGAACACCAATGTGTCACGATTCACACAACATGCAATGTTCCCTGTGTAAGCAGACAGACGCATATAGCAAGGTCTGACTTCAGAACAAGTCCTGTACCACCATGACCAAAATAAAGTAGCCAGTGCATGTATCAATTTCTACTTGGAAATGAAATGCTCTGCACCCGAGTCTGTCCCTTGATGTCTGTCCCTGTGAGCTGCTTCATTCCATGTCTGGGAATGCTACATGGATAATACAAGTGCCTCAATGGACCATGGTGGACCGGAGGGTATGTGCCACTGCCCCTGCAGGTGCCCGAGACAACTTTTACATCAACTAGCCATCAGTCCATTAACACATCTGAGCTGTATTGTGCGCTTCTACACCAATATTTGTCCAAGTTCACCGTCAGTGCTGCTACTAAGCATGCATGTTCAACTGGCCAGGTGGAAGGTTTGCTGTGTTGTGACCCCCCTGTGCTGCTCACCTTGCCGGAGTCCCTTGAAACACGTCATCGATTTTCGGATGTATGATCGCAAACCCTGTGCCTCTGCCTGCGCACACATGCGCATGTCGGCAGCACCAAACGTGTCCTGATTCCAGACGTCCAATGGCCCATGTCTGCTGGCAAAGGTGGTCTTGAGGCTCATCCCCCTGCAGAAAGTGCATGAAACACATGATTAATGCTTAATATTCATCTGTGTGTGTCTCTTCAGGCATTACATGACTGTACCATGTCAGAGACGTACATCAGAAATCACACCATCAGTCCATCTTTTACAGCAACAGTGTGGAACACACTATCTACGGCATGATTTGCAACAAGCACATGTTCATTAAAGATAAGAAACATACTACACAATGCATAGCAATGAATGTACACATGAATAATTAAACACCCCATCTAGCAAAAGAAGAACAGCGGACAATTACACCCCAATCATCCCCACTAGGGGTGTTAACACAAGTTCCACAGCAGCAGACATACCACAGATATGACAGTTCATTGCCCTTGTGTAATAGGCTGTTACACCGAACCATCCTTGCGAGCCCATGGATAAGGGAAGCAGGAGTGGCATATGTGAGTCAAGGACCCCAAGCAGCACACACATACACAAGACAAGCTTGAAGGGCCCAGCTGGAACAGACAGTGGATGCTTTCAAAAGCCACAAAGCACCACACCGTCACATGAAAGCACAATAGACTAGCAATTTTAAACTATATTAACTAATTACACTAACTATGAAAAATCTACTTTACCTATTTAAACTAACTATCAAACAGAAACTTAACTAACTAAACTAAAAAAAAAAATCAAAAATGGCCACATACGACCCGGAGGGGGAGGCACCCAGGAGGGGGAGGTACAGGGTGCTGCTCAACACCCACATACGATGATGCTGAGGAAAAAAAACCTCCATGGGCTCAATGCCTGCACAGCCCGGCCTATGTGGGTGATAGATTGTCGTCCGAGTCTGGCTCTTCCTGGAAAGGAGGACGTGGCACAGGAGCATGACCACGCCTAGCCGCAGCTTGCCCCTTGTTGGCAGCAGGTCTGCCGGACGGGTGAGCCTGGTTCTGTGTGGTGATGACATGTAGGTCTGCAAGAAGAACCTCCCGTGATACACGTGCTTCCTCTTGCAAGGTAGCACGTGTAACACAGAGTTCCTCCTGCAAGGTCTGGCTTGACAACCGCTGCATCTCCCGGCAAGCATGTAGCTCAGCCGAGATAGTACGCTCAAGCTGTACAAACCTCTCCTCTGCCCGCTCCCTCTGGGACATCAGAAGGACACCCAGAGTGGATCTGAGGGAAGCATGCTCCTCCCTCAGGGTCTTCATGTGTGCCTCTGCGAGAGCAGCAATTGCTTGACGCAGAGATGACATTTCAGCCTGGCGTGCTCTGTCGGAGGCCGCCATGCCCAGCCTGCGTGAGCGGGCCGTGGACTGTGCCGCCTGCTGCTGGAGAAGCACCTGCCTAGCAGGAGGAGCACAGATTGGGCCACACGCTCCATGCTCTCAGCAATGTTCTCCATTGCTGCCTACTTCCGTTCAGAATGGGCAGTCATGTCTTGCTCCCACTCAGCGGCGACCACGTTGCTGGGCTTGACCCCTGCAGGACCCAAGGACCGTGTTTCCTCGTTGTGTTGGCACCGCCCGCGGCTGCACGACTACATGCCCCTGTCGACGTGATGTCCCAGGCACATCAGTGACTGGTGTGGAGGGTGACCCTGCGTCCCGATCCACCACGGGCGGAGGTTCCAAGACTGTCTGACCCCTCAATGCAGGTGTCGCGGACAGAGGAGTGTCCACATCAGAATGACTCACCCCTGACATATGGACATGATGCTCATCCAACTCGACATGGTCGTCAGAGTGTTCTTCAGGGCTGGACTCATAGGCAGCCAGAGACAAGATGGACTGTAGCACTTGGGGGTTTTCGTGGCCTACCACCCACCGATCCACACTTGTGCCGGGTTGATGTAGAGATAACAACCCTGTGCCTGGCATGACAATGCCATCCTCCGGCTCCATTGCGTCATCATCTAAAAAATAGAGAGAAAAAAGGTCACTACACATGTTAGAAGCACACAACACACACACACACTGACAACAAACACATCAGGCAGACATGTGACACACAAAATAGAACCTGGCATGCATGCTGGGTCAACATGAATTTGCTTCTGTGATTATACCTGTTGAAAGGTGGCAGTTTGCACTGAAGTGGGTCTATGCAGTGCAGCGAATATGTATGTTACTCAGTACCTACATGTACAAGGACTCCATGGTGTGTGTCAGAAAATGTGAAGGCAGTGAAAGGTCAACTTCAGGCATCACGTGCAATGTGCATTCAATGGGTAGCATATCTACAAGCAAAGCACCCCTCCACCCAAGTGCAAATGCAGGGATGCCTAGCATGGTATCAAAAGGCTGAGCATAGACCTGTGTATTGACAGACAGTGTTGACTAGCATCAACAGCTTAATGTGATTTAAGTGACAACACTGAAAATGATGATGGGACAGTAAGCAGGACACATGATGAAACCTCTGGAGTCCACCCATGTGACACTACATGACTTGGACAGAGTCATTAGCCTTTAAACAGGCTGAGGCCTGTGACCCTCAAAGATTGTCAGACCCTAAACATGTGTGCAACGCAGTACTGAGCCACAGTTGACATGTGTAGGCAGATGAAATGCCATGCAATTTAGGTCATCCTGGACTTGTATTACAGTCATCATCCAGTCATGGACACATATGGGCATGCATGGAATGCACATGGAGCATGAATGGGCACTCATGTCCCTGCGGGGCATCTGACCTCTGCACAGTCCAAGTGAGACACCCTTCATCAAGTACTAAGAATGTACCACAATGGATATGTCTGGCAGATTGGCCGCTGGATGTTAGCATGTACACAGGAGGCATGAACAGGGAAGTACCCAACGGCAATATTGTAGCAGACCAGTGCTAAGGTGGAATTGGGGTGCAGAGCAGGGGGTAGAGGGGCCAGTGAGCTGGAACATGGACCGGAGGGGCAAACTGGTAACCAGCATGTGAGTAGGGTGCAAAAGTGGTGATGTGGACAGTCCCCGTCTGCTCCACATGTCCACCATCCAGCAGAGTAGACATGCATCAGGGAAGCATTGCATTACTGACACATCATAACCATGTACACATGACATGTAGTGGCAGTCATGCACATCACATCACACAAGTAAAACACACACGTCCTCGACAAACACGCATCAACACTCACTGGACTGTGCATCAAAGTCCGGCATCTCTCCCACTCCTTCGACCGATTCTGATGTATGAACTCCACGAGTGACTCATGCGGAGTGAGGTCTTCCTCCTCCGGGTCAGGCCCACCACCAGTCACCAGAATCAAGTTGTAATTTGAGGCACGCTTAGCCTTAGCGCTGCGTTTGAGGTCATTCCAACGCTTTTTGCACTCTTGCGCCGTGCGCACCTCATGGCTGAATGCACTCACATGTTCCGCAACTTGCTTCCAGTGGGTATCACGGTGGGCAGCCGTAGTCTGACAATTAGCACCCACTAAGCATGTCACGGCTGTGGTCCCGCACGTAGTGATCGAGGTAGTCCAGTTCCTGGTTGCAGAAAGGCTTCTTCCTCGACGTACAGGAGGTCGTGGCTGTGTGTGGGGTCCCAGCCTGTGCTGCAGGTGCAAACTTCCTCCTCTTGGATTGTGGCGCAGACCCTGGCTGGCTGATGCCGCCCTGATCAGTTTGGCCAGTGGGACTGGTGGATTGACCAAAGCGAGTGGAAGGTGGCAGGACGACCAAAGGGCTGACTTGTGTCAGTGGCAGCTGGGTGCCCTCTAATAGACCCTGCGCAGCAACATCCGCTGTGGCAGGGTCATTGACCGCGACTGTCCTGGTTGGCAGACTCACAACCGGGGTGTTGTTGGCTGCATCTGCCCCTGCACTTGCCAACTCCCGGCTGTTCGGGGCAGCAGATGACATTACTGTCCCAGGGACACGTGTCTTGGTCAGGGCAGCCCTGCGTGCCCCTACAGTTTCCCTCCGGGCCTGTTGGAAATCTTCCAAGGGCTCTTCAATTGCCAACACAGCCTGTGCTGGCAGACCCTGAGCCTGGGTGGTGGTGTCCACAGCTGCACCTGCAGCTACCACTACCCTTGGGCCCGTGGCAGTCGATGAAACGGATGCCGGGTCACACGGGCGCCAGTGCCAGATGCAGAAGCTGCACCTCCCAGAACTAAAGGGGGTGGTGGCATGACTGCACCGGCACATGGCACAACATCATGCTCAAGTGGCGCACCCCTGCCTCTTCCCCCTCTGCGGCCACCCTGGACACCCTGGAGTCCCCCTACTCCCTGGTCACCCCGGCCACATCCCTGACCATGCCCGCCACGAGGTGTACGCCCAGCTGAGGCGACCCTCACCTTTGGTGGCCTCCCAACTATGGCACAGATGGAGTAGTGCCGGCACAGATGGAGAAGTGCCAATGGGAGGTGTACACCACAATTGACCTGGGCAATTGGGGTGAAGGGGGTGGGATGCAAGATGTTAACAGCCCCCCTGCACCTTCAAGGCTGTATGTGACCCCGGTGATGTAGTGACGGGTCACGCTATGCTCAGGCACCCCAAAATTGCAGTAAAACTGTGCACGCAACCCTGCAGCCTACGTGCGTGGAATCAACCTCCCGGAGTACGCGGTGGCACCCAGTAACACGAAAAACGCATACGCGTGGCACACGCAGGCTACTATGACCTCGAAAACGGGTGCGATACACAGGGGCACCCGCAGTGGGAAAAATAGTGTGCGCGACTCACCGCCTGACTAGGGCGATGCAGAAAAACACGCGTAGCCAATAAGCCCGCCAAACGAAGAGATACGTCCTCGATCGCTGTGAAGATGTGATGGCGCGTGAAACAACACGAAGCAGCTACACACATCGGTCTCCACGAAAGGCACGTACAGCGAACTGCTGGCCCGCTCACCTTTAACCCATGCTGAGTGAAACGCCCGCGCGCGTCACCTCACTTACGCGCGTAGGCCCTTTCCTCGGATTACACGCATTCACACACGGACGTGCAGCTTTTTCACGCGCGCTGAACCACTATGCCCACGTCACGAGGGAAACACCTGCGTGTGTACGCGCTTACGCGCTAAGGGCCTTTGGTCCAATGAAAACGCGTACGTGTGCTGACGTGCTTACGCGCTAAAGGCCTTTACTCCAATTACACGCTGACCTGCAATTTTTTCACATGCCAAATCACTCTGTATCTAGCTGGCCACGCGAAAACACATGGAAGACCACGCTCCTGCCGAGAAGGCCGAGTTACTGCCCCCCAGAGCCCCGAGCACGCTCCCACCTGCAAACTGCTGCTGCCTGACTGCCTGCTGCCCACGGGCCCTGCCATTTGCTGCCTGCACGTCAGCCAGGGGTGCAGTTGCTGTGACCACCCCTGCTGGAACTGAAGACTCCCGACTGGGAGGGGGTGGCAGTCCGCGACTTACATCATGTCAAGAAGCGCTGGGAGGACTTTAGGTCAAGGACCCTCAACAAGGCCCGGCGCCTCGCAAAGACAGCGGATGCTGAGGGGGGCCGGGGCCAGCTGTCAGACAACCAAATGAGGGTCCTGGAACGCATATGCCCAGCGCTCTACATCCAGATCCTTGAGAGGCAGACACGTCTGGAGTCGAGCGGTAAGTGTACATGCAGAGTGATTGGACACTGTGCGTGTCGTGGGGTGCCAGTAGTGTGCAGGTTGCACATGTGTTTTTGTAGGGCCATGTAGGGATGTGTATGAGCATGGGCGTGAGGCTACCACATGTGTGTCCTCTCATGTGTGAGACACATTGATGGTGTATGTGTTGGTAAGCATGCTGGACAAATGCAGGTGTGGGAGCACACATGTTTGAATTTCTGTGTATGTAAATTGGCATGGTTGTGGCATGGATGGTGGTTCCTAATGCATGTATCTGCACTGTGTACATGTGCATGTGTGTGTACTTGACAAGTGTGCAACTGTGATGCAACATGGATGCATGTGCCACTGATATGTAGAAGGCTGAATGGCAGATCTGACATGTATGGCGATCTCATCACTGCAACAGTTGGAGGAGATGTAGACATGCATGTAAGTGTGGTGGCGTGTGTGCATGTCTACTGCACTCCCTGTGTTTCATGTGATGTCTGGCTCACCTTTGGATGCTCATGCTTTTGTATGTGTATGGATGGTGCTGGCTGTTGTGATATGGCTGTGGAATTGCTCATGTGTGTGAGTTGAAATGACATGTGTGTTGGGGATTGTGATGCCATGTCTGAAGTTTGACACTGCCACTCATGTGCAACTGTCATGTGTGTATCAGTCCATTGTACAGTGCCCTGATGCCTGTGTCCTATCTCTCCCTGTCTGCAGCGTCAACTGATGAAGAGGGCGGAGAGGGTGCTGTGGAGCACAGTGGCAGGGATCGCACCGCCAGCCGGAGACGCAAGGCCCGGCTCCCCTCCCAGGTAGTCATCTCGTCAGGGGTGAGGAGTCCGGTGCCGCGTCCCAGGCCGCAGCTGCCGAGGGTAGGTCCAAGAGGCGGAGGTCGGAGTTGGACTCCTCGTTAGCAGAAGGGGCAGCTGAGACCCCACAGGGTCCGACGGAGGAAGATGGCACGGGTCATCCAGGTTTGTGGGGGGTTTGGTGGAGGAGGAGGCTGTGCAAGGAACAGACACGGGATCTGGAGGTGGGGATTCCACTGGTGCTAGTGGTGCAGTGCAGGGGCAGGGACAGGAGGCAGCACAGGCCACCGTGGAGGTGTCTGTGTGAAATCCTGTCCCCGATCCTGTGACTGCATCATCATGCACCAGCAGGGATGCCTACGGCCAGACCCGTTTTCAGGGAGGGGATCCGCTTACAACAACTGGCCTTCCTCTCCATGCGGACGTGGCTATCCGGGACTGGGTTGAGCCTGTCCTGAGTGGGATGGCGTTGCGTCAACGGGGAATGCAAGGTGACCTGCAGTGTTTTCATGAGGACACTGCACGTCATCTCGAATGCCTCGTTGACCTTACTGGGACTGGTCACCAGGGCCGGATTCCTCTGTTTGCTGGACCTTGTTCCGACCCCTTCCTCACCTGAACCCCCTATGCGCCAGTCGTCCTCCATGCCATCTTCCCACCCATGTATCACCTGGGTACCCTGTGGAGCTGCCTCTGACCGTGCGGCCAGGCTGGTGGAGGACACATCCCTGCCACAGTCGGGAGTCGGACGTCCAACAGGGGTGGCCACCTCAACAACTGCACCCCAGCTGGAGGAGGATGTGCAGGCAGAAAGAGCCAGGGCACAGGCAGAGGCACAGCAGCAGCAGCAACAAGGTGGGAGCCATGATGGCTCGGGGCCTTCAACATCGTAGGGGCAGGCATCCCCCAGAGGAGGACCCAGGACTGGAAGTGTCTTCTGTGTGGCAGCGGTTAGGCCATGCTATAGATGCGGAGCGGCGGCGGGTGGAAGAGGCGCGGCTCACCATGGTCAGGGCGGAGTTCTCCATGCGTCGGGTGTTGAGGCGGGCAGAGTGCCTCGAGGACATCAACATGGCGTTCGATGATGCCCTGGTCATGGACACCACAGAGTGAGTCGCAGGACTTGCCCGCCGCCATTGTATATAGTTAGATAGTGTTAGGCTTCCTTTCCTTTTCTTTTTTATTTTGGTTGCGCTTGGACAATGCACCACGTTTTTGTATATCGTTTTTTATTAGGTAGTATTTTTGGTAGGTTTCATTTCATCAGTTGGGCTCATGGACCCTGGATTGTTCATTTGTACATAGATCACCATTGGATTACTCTCATTTTTTAAATTTTCACCATGGAGCAATGGATTTCACTTTCTTTTTTCCCTTGGATTTGCTTTGTTGGACTGTGACTTTGGACACCATTTCTTTAGGATTTCTTTGGATTATGATTTCTTGTTTTTTATTCTTTTACGGACATGCAGAATTTCTTTAATTATTCCCATTGTTGTGTGTTTTCTTTTAATTACATTCATGTTGTGTTTAATACATTTTTTTCTTCATACTTCGATGTGTGGTATTATCGCATTGGTTTCAAGCATGTCATGATATGGGTTTTCACATTCACTTGCACCCATTGTGTTTGTGTGACGGACATGTGTTCATTTACATACTTGCCTTTGGGGTTGTATCATGTAATTGCCTTTTCTATGTGGGCGGATGCAATACTTGGTTGGGTCTTTGGGCTGGGGAGGCTGGCCATAAGGGCCATGATTGAGGATCGTCATGACGTGGGGGCAGGGGGACATGAGTGGGACATGAGTGGGGGCCTTCTGGCAGGTGACCTGCACTGCTGGGGGTGGGGGTGCAGGGGGACATGAGTAGGACATGAGTGGGGGCCTGCTGGCAGGTGCACTGCACTGCTGGAGGGTGGGGGGGCAGGGGGACATGAGTGGGGGCCTGCTGGCAGGTGCCCTGCACTGCTGGGGGGTGGGGGGTGCAGGGGGACATGAGTGGGATATGAGTGGGGGCCTGCTGGCAGGTGCCCTGCACTGCTGGGGGGTGGGGGTGCAGGGGGACATGAGTGGGACATGAGTGGGGGCCTGCTGGCAGGTGCCCCGCACTGCTGGGGGGTGGGGGTGCAGGGGGACATAAGTGGGGGCCTGCTGGCAGGTGCCCTGCACTGCTTGGGGGTGGGGGTGCAGGGGGACATGAGTGGGACATGAGTGGTGGCCTGCTAGCAGGTGCCCTGCACTGCTGGGGTTTAGGGGTGCAGGGGGACATGAGTGGGACATGAGTGGGGGCCTGCTGGCAGGTGCCCCGCACTGCTGGGGGGTGGGGGTGCAGGGGGAAATGAGTGGGGGCCTGCTGGCAGGTGCCCTGCACTGCTGGGGGGTGGGGGTGCAGGAGTACATGAGTGGGACATGAGTGGGGGCCTGCTGGCAGGTGCCCTGCACTGCTGGGGGGTGGGGGTGCAGGGGGACATGAGTGGGACATGAGTGGGGTCCTGCTGGCAGGTGCCCTGCACTGCTGGGGGGTGGGGGTGCAGGAGTACATGAGTGGGACATGAGTGGGGGCCTGCTGGCAGGTGCCCTGCACTGCTGGGGGGTGGGGGTGCAGGGGGACATGAGTGGGACATGAGTGGGGGCCTGCTGGCAGGTGCCCCGCACTGCTGGGGGGTGGGGGTGCAGGGGGACATGAGTGGGGGCCTGCTGGCAGGTGCCCTGCACTGCTGGGGGGTGGGTGTGCAGGGGGACATGAGTGGCACATGAGTGGGGGGCCTGCTGGCAGGTGTCCTGCACTACTGGAGGGTGGGGGTGCAGTGGGACATGAGTGGGACATGAGTCGGGGCCTGCTGGCAGGTGCCCCACACTGCTGGGGGTAGGGGTTCAGGGGGACATGAGTGGGGGCCTGCTGACAGGTGCCCTGCACTGCTGGGGGGTGGGGGTGCATGGGGACATGAGTGGGACATGAGTGGGGACCTGCTGGCAGGTGCCCTGCACTGCTGGGGGGTGGGGGTACAGGGGGACATGAGTGGGGGCCTGCTGGCAGGTGCCCTGCACTGCTGGGGGATGGGGGGTGGGGGTGCAGGGGGACATGAGTGGGACATGAGTGGGGACCTGCTGGCAGGTGCCCTGCACTGCTGGGGGGTGGGGGTACAGGGGGACATGAGTGGGGGCCTGCTGGCAGGTGCCCTGCACTGCTGGGGGATGGGGGGTGGGGGTGCAGGGGGACATGAGTGGGACATGAGTGAGGGCCTGCTGGCAGGTGCCCTGCACTGCTGGGGGTGGGGGTGCAGGGGGACATGAGTGGGGGCCTGCTAGCAGGAGTCCTGCACTGCTGGGGGGTGGGGGTGCATGGGGACATGAGTGGGACATGAGTGGGGGCCTGCTGGCAGGTGCCCTGCACTGCTGGGGGGTGGGGGGTGCAGGGGGACATGAGTGGGATATGAGTGGGGGCCTGCTGGCAGGTGCCCTGCACTGCTGGGGGGTGGGGGTGCAGGGGGACATGAGTGGGACATGAGTGGGGGCCTGCTGGCAGGTGCCCCGCACTGCTGGGGGGTGGGGGTGCAGGGGGACATAAGTGGGGGCCTGCTGGCAGGTGCCCTGCACTGCTTGGGGGTGGGGGTGCAGGGGGACATGAGTGGGACATGAGTGGGGGCCTGCTGGCAGGTGCCCTGCATTGCTGGGGGGTGGGGGTGCAGGGGGACATGAGTGGGGGCCTGCTGACAGGCGCCCTGCACTGCTGGGGGATGGGTGTGCAGGGGGACATGAGTGGGACATGAGTGGGGGCCTGCTGGCAGGTGCCCTGCACTGCTGGGGGATGGGGGTGCAGGGGGACATGAGTGAGGGCCTGCTGGCAGGTGCCCTGCATTGCTGTGGGGTGGGGGTGAAGGGGAACATGAGTGGGGGCCTGCTGGCAGGTGCCCTGCACTGCTGGGGGATGGGGGTTCAGGGGGACATGAGTGGGACATGAATGGGGGCCTGCTGGCAGGTGCCCAGCACTGCTGGAGGGTGGGGATGCAGGGGACATGAGTGGGGGGAGTTGGTGATCAGTAGTGCAAGCTGACATGTGGCATGGGTGGGGGGCATGCCCATGGTGGATGGGCTGCCTGCGGGACATGACTAGGGGTGCAGGGTAGTCCCCTTTGGTGTGGGCTGCCTGCAGGGGCTGTGGAGGGTGTAGAGGGAACACCTGGGAGGACCCACACTGCCAATTCACGTGTAGGACTCCCCGCGCATCCCCGAAATACACGTACCCTGCTCATATCGCATGTGAAACTTCCTGTGAACCCCAGTAATACATGTACCCCACTCACACAGGGCCAATCGCGTGTGAAACTTCCCGCGAACCCCAGTAATACACGTACCCCACTTGCACAGGGCCAATCGCATGTGAAACTTCCTGTGAACCCCAGTAATACATGGACCCCACTCACACAGGGCCAATCGCGTGTGAAACTTCCCGCGAACCCCAGTAATACACGTACCCCACTCGCACAGGGCCAATCGCGTGTCAAACTTCCCGCGAACCCCAGTAATACACGGAACCCACTCGCACAGGGCCAATCGCGTGTGAAACTTCCCGCGCACCCCCGAAATACATGTACCCGGATCCAATCGCGTGTGAGACATCACGCGAACCCCAGTTATACACATACCACGCTCACACAGGGCCAATCGCGTGTGAAACTTCCCGCAAACCCTAGTAATACACGTACCCCACTCGCACAGGGCCAATCGCGTGTGAAACTTCCCGCAAACCCCAGTAATACACGTACCCCACTCGCACAGGGCCAATCGCATGTGAAACTTCCCGCGAAGCCCTGTAATGCACGTAGCCCACTCGCACAGGGCCAATCGCGTGTGAAACTTCAAGCACACCCCCGAAATACACGTACCCGGATCCAATCGCGTTTGAGACTTCACGCCAACCCCAGTTATACACGTACCGCACTCGCACAGGGCCAATCGCGTGTGAAACTTCCCGCAAACCCCAGTAATACACGTACCCCACTCGCACAGGGCCAATCGCGTGTGATACTTCCTGCGAACCCCAATAATACACGTACCCCACTCGCAGAGGGCCAATCGTGTGTGAAACTTCCCGCGAACCCCAGTAATACACGTACCCCACTCGCACAGGCCCTTTCGCGTGTGAAACTTCCCGCGAACCCCAGTAATACACGTACCCCACTCGCACAGGGCCAATCGTGTGTGAAACTTCCCGCAAACCCCAGGAATACACTTACCCAACTCGCACAGGCCCTTTCGCGTGTGAAACTTCCCGCAAACCCCAGTAATACACATACCCCACTCGCACAGGGCCACTCGCGTGTAAAACTTCCCGCGAACCACAGTATTACACGTACCCCACTCGCACAGGCCCTTTCGCGTGTGAAACTTCCCGCGAACCCCAGTAATACATGTACCCCACTCGCACAGGGCCAATCACGTGTGAAACTTCCCGCGCACCCCCGAAATACACATACCCGGATCCAATCACATGTGAGACTTCACACGAACCCCAGTTATACACGTACCACGCTCGCACAGGGCCAATCGTGTGTGAAACTTTCCGCGAACCCCAGTAATACACATTCTCCACTCGCACAGGGCCAACCGTGTGTGAAACTTCCCACGAACCCCAGTAATACACGTACACCACTCGCACAGGACCAATCGCATGTGAAACTTCACGTGAACCCAAGTAATACACGTGCGCCACTCGCACAGGGCCAATCGCGTGTGAAACTTCCCACGAACCCCATTAATACATGTACCCCACTCACACAGGGCCAATCGCGTGTGAAACTTCCCGCGAACCCCAGTAATACACGTACCCCCGTCGCACAGGGCCAATCGCGTGTGAAACTTCCCATGAACCCCAGTAATAAACGTACCCCACTCGCACAGGGCCAATCGCGTGTGAAACTTCCCGCGCACCCCCAAAATACTCATACCCGGATCCAATCAACTGTGAGACATCACTCGAACCCCAGTTATACACATACCATGCTCACACAGGGCCAATCGTGTGTGAAACTTCCCGCAAACCCCAGTAATACACGTACCCCACTCGCACAGGGCCAATCCCGTGTGAAACTTCCCGCGAGCCCCAGTAATACAAGTACCCCACTCGCACAGGGCCAATCACGTGTGAAATTTCTCGCGAACCCCAGTAGTACACGTACCCCACTCGCACAGGGCCAATCGCATGTGAAACTTCCCGCGCACCCCCGAAATACACGTACCCGGATCCAATCGCGTGTGAGACTTCACGCAAACCCCAGTTATACATGTACCACGCTCACACAGGGCCAATCGCGTGTGAAACTTCCTGCGAACCCCAGTAATACACGTACCCCACTCGCACAGGGCCAATCGCATGTGAAACTTCCCACGAACCCCAGTAATACACGTACCCCACTCGCACAGGACCAATCGCGTGTGAAACTTCCCATGAGCCCCAGTAAGACACATACCCCACTCGCACAGGGCCAATCATGTGGAAATTTCTCGCGAACCCCAGTAATACACGTACCCCACTCGCACAGGCCAATCGCGTGTGAAACTTCCCGTGAACCCCAGTAATACAAGTAACCCACTCGCACAGGGCCAATCGCGTGTGAAACTTCCCGCGGACCCCAGTAATACATGTACCCCACTCGCACAGGCCCTTTCGCGTGTGAAACTTCCCGCGAACCCCAGTAATACATGTACCCCACTCGCACAGGGCCACTCGCGTGTGAAACTTCCCGCGAACCCCAGTAATACATGTACCCCACTCACACAGGCCCTTTCGCGTGTGAAACTTCCTGCAAACCCCAGTAATACATGTACCCCACTCGCACAGAGCCACTCGCGTGTGAAACTTCCCGCGAACCACAGTAATACACGTACCCCACTCGCACAGGCGCTTTCGCGTGTGAAACTTCTCGCGAACCTCAGTAATACACGTACCCCACTCGCACAGGGCCAATCGCGTGTGAAACTTCCCGCGCACCCCCGAAATACACGTACCCGGATCCAATCGCGTGTGAGACTTCACGCGAACCCCAGTTATACATGTACCACGCTCACACAGGGCCAATCGCGTGTGAAACTTCTCGCGAACCCCAGTAATACACGTACCCCACTCGCACAGGGCCAATCGCATGTGAAACTTCCCACGAACCCCAGTAATACACGTACCCCACTCGCACAGGGCCAATCATGTGTGAAACTTCCCGCGAACCCCAGTAATACACGTAACCCATTCGCACAGGGCCAATCGCATGTGAAACTTCCCACGAACCCCAGTAATACACGTACCCCACTCGCACAGGGCCAATCGCGTGTGAAACTTCAAGGGCACCCCCGAAATACACGTACCCGGATCCATTCGCGTGTGAGACTTAACGCAAACCCCAGTTATACACGTACCACACTCGCACAGGGCCAATCGCGTGTGAAACTTCCAGCGAACCCCAGTAATACACGTACCCCACTCGCACAGGGCCAATCGCGTGCGATACTTCCCACGAACCCCAGTAATACACGTACCCCACTTGCACAGGGCCAATCGCGTGTGAAACTTCCCGCGGACCCCAGTAATACACGTACCCCACTCGCACAGGCCCTTTCGCGTGTGAAACTTCCCGCGAACCCCAGTAATACACGTACCCCACTCGCACAGGGCCACTCGCGTGTGAAACTTCCCGTGAACCCCAGTTATACACGTACCCCACTCGCACAGGCCCTTTCGCGTGTGAAACTTCCCGCGAACCTCAGTAATACACGTACCCCACTCGCACAGGGCCAATCGCGTGTGAAACTTCCCCCACACCACCGAAATACACGTACCCAGATCCAATCGCGTGTGAGACTTCACACGAACCCCAGCTATACATGTACCACGCTCACACAGGGCCAATCGCGTGTGAAACTTCCCGCGAAGCCCAGTAATACACATACACCACTCGCACAGGGCCAATTGCGTGTGAAACTTCCCACGAACCGCAGTAATACACGTACCCCACTCGCACAGGGCCAATCGCGTGTGAAACTTCCTGCGCACCCCCGAATTACACGTACCTGGACACAAACGCGTGTGAGACATCACGCGAACCCCAGTTATACACGTACCACGCTCGCACAGGGCCAATCACGTGTGAAACTTCCCGCGAATCCCAGTAATACACGTACCACACTCGCACAGCGCCAATCGCATGTGAAACTTCCCACGAACCCCAGTAATACACGTACCCCACTCGCACAGGGCCAATCGCATGTGAAACTTCCCGCGAACCACAGTAATACACGTACCCCACTCGCACAGGGCCAATCGCGTGTGAAACTTCAAGCGCACCCCCGAAATACACGTACCCGGATCCAATCGCCTGTGAGACTTCATGCAAACCCCAGTTATACACGTACCACACTCGCACAGGGCCAATCGCGTGTGAAACTTCCAGCGAACCCCAGTAATACACGTACCCCACTCGCACAGGGCCAATTGCGTGTGATACTTCGCGCGAACCCCAGTAATACACGTACCCCACTCGCACATGGCAATCGCGTGTGAAACTTCCCGCGAACGCCAGTAATACACGTACCCCACTCGCACAGGCCCTTTCACGTGTGAAACTTCCCGCGAACCCCAGTAATACACGTACCCCACTCGCACAGGGCCACTCGCGTGTGAAACTTCCCGCGAACCCCAGTAATACACATACCCCACTTACACAGGCCCTTTCGCGTGTGAAACTTCCCGCGAACTTCAGTAATACAGGTACCCCACTCGCACAGGCCCTTTCGCGTGTGAAACTTCACCGCAAACCCCAGTAATACACGTACCCCACTCGCACAGGGCCACTCGCGTGTGAAACTTCCTGCGAACCCCAGTAATACACATACCCCACTCACACAGGCCCTTTCGCGTGTGAAACTTCCCGCGAACCTCAGTAATACATGTACCCCACTCGCACAGGGCCAATCGCGTGTGAAACTTCCCGCGCACCCCCAAAATACACGTACCCGGGTCCAATCGCGTGTGAGACTTCACGCGAACCCCAGTTATACACGTACCACGCTCGCACAGGGCCAATCGCGTGTGAAACTTCCCGCAAACCCCAGTAATACACATAACCCACTCGCACAGGGCAAATCGAGTGTGAAACTTCCCACGAACCCCAGTAATACACGTACACCACTCGCACAGGACCAATCGCGTGTGAAACTTCCCGTGAACCCCAGTAATACAAGTACCCCACTCGCACAGGGCCAATCGCGTGTGAAACTTCCCGCGGACCCCAGTAATACATGTACCCCACTCGCACAGGCCCTTTCGCGTGTGAAACTTCCCGCGAACCCCAGTAATACATGTACCCCACTCGCACAGGGCCACTCGCGTGTGAAACTTCCCGCGAACCCCAGTAATACACGTACCCCACTCGCACAGGCCCTTTCGCGTGTGAAACTTCTCGCGAACCTCAGTAATACACGTACCCCACTCGCACAGGGCCAATCGCGTGTGAAACTTCCCGCGCACCCCCGAAATACACGTACCCGGATCCAATCGCGTGTGAGACTTCATGCGAACCCCAGTTATACATGTACCACGCTCACACAGGGCCAATCGCGTGTGAAACTTCTCGCGAACCCCAGTAATACACGTACCCCACTCGCACAGGGCCAATCGCATGTGAAACTTCCCACGAACCCCAGTAATACACGTACCCCACTCGCACAGGGCCAATCATGTGTGAAACTTCCCGCGAACCCCAGTAATACACGTAACCCACTCGCACAGGGCCAATCGCATGTGAAACTTCCCACGAACCCCAGTAATACACGTACCCCACTCGCACAGGGCCAATCGCGTGTGAAACTTCCCGTGAACCCCAGTAATACACATACCCCATTCGCACACGGCCAATTGCATGTGAAACTTCCCGCGCACCCCCGAAATACACGTACCCGGATCCAATCGCGTATGAGACTTCACGCAAACCCCAGTTATACACGTACCACACTCGCACAGGGCCAATCGCGTGTGAAACTTCCAGTGAACCCCAGTAATACACGTACCCCACTCGCACAGGGTCAATCGCGTGTGATACTGCCCGCGAACCCCAGTAATACACGTACCCCACTCGCACATGGCCAATCGCGTGTGAAACTTCCCGCGAACCCCAGTAATACACATACCCCACTCGCACAGGCCCTTTCACGTGTGAAACTTCCCGCGAACCCCAGTAATACACGTACCACACTCGCACAGGGCCAATCGTGTGTGAAACTTCCCGCGAACCCCAGTAATACACGTACCCCACTCGCACAGGCACTTTCGCGTATGAAACTTCCCCAAAACCCAGTAATACACGTACCCCACTCGCACAGGGCCACTCGCGTGTGAAACTTCCCGCGAACCCCAGTAATACACGTACCCCACTCGCACAGGGCCAATCGCGTGTGAAACTTCCCGCGCACCCCCGAAATACACGTACCCGGGTCCAATCGCGTGTGAGACTTCACGCGAACCCCAGTTATACACGTACCACGCTCGCACAGGGCCAATCGCGTGTGAAACTTCCCGCGAACACCAGTAATACACATACCCCACTCGCACAGGGCCAATCGAGTGTGAAACTTCCCGCGAACCCCAGTAATACACGTACCCCACTCGCACAGGGCCAATCGTGTATGAAACTTCCCACGAACCCCAGTAATACACGTACACCACTCGCACAGGACCAATCGCGTGTGAAACTTCCCGCGAACCCCAGTAATACACGTACCCCACTCGCACAGGGCCAATCGTGTGTGAAACTTCCCACGCACGAACCCCAGTAATACACGTACACCACTCGCACAGGACCAATCGCGTGTGAAACTTCCCACGAGCCCCAGTAATACACGTACCCCACTCGCGCAGGGCCAATCACGTGGAAATTTCTCGCGAACCCCAGTAATACACGTACCCCACTCGCACAGTGCCAATCGCGTGTGAAACTTCCCGCGAACCCCAGTAATACACGTACCCCACTCGCACAGGGCCAATCGCGTGTGAAACTTCCCGCGGACCCCAGTAATACACGTACCCCACTCGCACAGGCCTTTTCGCGTGTGAAACTTCCCGCGAACCCCAGTAATACATGTACCCCACTCGCACAGGGCCACTCGCGTGTGATACTTCCTGCGAACCCCAGTAATACACGTACCCCACTCGCACAGGCCCTTTCGCGTGTGAAACTTCCCACGAACCTCAGTAATACACGTACCCACTCGCACAGGGCCAATCGCGTGTGAAACTTCCTGCGCACCCCCGAAATACACATACCCGGATCCAATCGTGTGTGAGACTTCACACGAACCCCAGTTATACATGTACCACGCTCACACAGGGCCAATCGCGTGTGAAACTTCCCGCGAACCCCAGTAATACACGTACCCCACTCACACAGGGCCAATCGCATGTGAAACTTCCCGCGAACCCCAGTAATACACGTACCCCACTCACACAGGGCCAATCGTGTGTGAAACTTCCCACGAAGCCCAGTAATACACGTAAACCACTCGCACAGGGCCAATCGCGTGTGAAACTTCCTGCAAACCCCAGTAATACACGTACCCCACTCGCACAGGGCCACTCGCGTGTGAAACTTCCTGCGAACCCCAGTAATACACATACCCCACTCACACAGGCCCTTTCGCGTGGGAAACTTCCCGCGATCCTCAGTAATACACCTACCCCACTCGCACAGGGCCAATCGCGTGTGAAACTTCCCGCGCACCCCCGAAATACACGTACCCGGGTCCAATCGCGTGTGAGACTTCACGCGAACCCCAGTAATACACGTACCCCACTCGCACAGGGCCAATCGCATGTGAACTTCCCACGAACCCCAGTAATACACGTACCCCACTCGCACAGGGCCAATCATGTGTGAAACTTCCCGCGAACCCCAGTAATACACGTACCCCACTCGCACAGGGCCAATCGCATGTGAAATTTCCCACGAACCCCAGTAATACACGTACCCCACTCGCACAGGGCCAATCATGTGTGAAACTTCCCGCGAACCCCAGTAATACACGTAACCCACTCGCACAGGGCCAATCGCATGTGAAACTTCCCACGAACCCCAGTAATACACGTACCCCACTCACACAGGCCCTTTCGCGTGTGAAACTTCCCGCGAACCCCAGTAATACACGTACCCCATTCGCACACGGCCAATTGCGTGTGAAACTTCCCGCGCACCCCCGAAATACACATACCCGGATCCAATCGCGTATGAGACTTCACGCAAACCCCAGTTATACACGTACCACACTCGCACAGGGCCACTCGCGTGTGAAACTTCCAGTGAACCCCAGTAATACACGTACCCCACTCGCACAGGGCCAATCGCGTGTGATACTTCCCGCGAACCCCAGTAATACACGTACCCCACTCGCACATGGCCAATCGCGTGTGAAACTTCCCGCGAACCCCAGTAATACACATACCCCACTCGCACAGGCCCTTTCACGTGTGAAACTTCCCGCGAACCCCAGTAATACACGTACCACACTCGCACAGGGCCAATCGTGTGTGAAACTTCCCGCGAACCCCAGTAATACACGTACCCCACTCGCACAGGCACTTTCGCATATGAAACTTCCCCAAACCCCAGTAATACACGTACCCCACTCTCACAGGGCCACTCACGTGTGAAACTTCCTGCGAACCCCAGTAATACACGTACCCCATTCACACAGGCCCTTTCGCGTGTGAAACTTCCCGCGAACCTCAGTAATACAGGTACCCCACTCACACAGGGCCAATCGCGTGTGAAACTTCCCGCGCACCCCCGAAATACACGTACCCGGGTCCAATCGCGTGTGAGACTTCACGCGAACCCCAGTTATACACGCACCACGCTCGCACAGGGCCAATCGCGTGTGAAACTTCCCGCGAACCCCAGTAATACACATACCCCACTCGCACAGGGCCAATCGAGTGTGAAACTTCCCGCGAACCCCAGTAATACACGTACCCCACTCGCACAGGGCCAATCGTGTATGAAACTTCCCACGAACCCCAGTAATACACGTACACCACTCGCACAGGACCAATCGCGTGTGAAACTTCCCGCGAACCCCAGTAATACACCTACCCCACTCGCACAGGGCCAATCGTGTGTGAAACTTCCCACGCACGAACCCCAGTAATACACGTACACCACTCGCACAGGACCAATCGCGTGTGAAACTTCCCACGAGCCCCAGTAATACACGTACCCCACTCGCACAGTGCCAATCGCGTGTGAAACTTCCCGCGAACCCCAGTAATACACGTACCCCACTCGCACAGGCCCTTTCGCGTGTGAAACTTCCCGCGGACCCCAGTAATACACGTACCCCACTCGCACAGGCCTTTTCGCGTGTGAAACTTCCCGCGCACCCCCGAAATACACGTACCCGGATCCAATCGCGTGTGAGACTTCACACGAACCCCAGTTATACAAGTACCACGCTCACATAGGGCCAATCGCGTGTGAAACTTCCCGCGAACCCCAGTAATACACGTACCCCACTCACACAGGGCCAATCGCATGTGAAACTTCCCGCGAACCCCAGTAATACACGTACCCCACTCACACAGGGCCAATCGTGTGTGAAACTTCCCACGAAGCCCAGTAATACACGTAAACCACTCGCACAGGGCCAATCGCGTGTGAAACTTCCCGCAAACCCCAGTAATACACGTACCCCACTCGCACAGGGCCACTCGCGTGTGAAACTTCCTGCGAACCCCAGTAATACACATACACCACTCACACAGGCCCTTTCGCGTGTGAAACTTCCCGCGAACCTCAGTAATACACATACCCCACTCGCACAGGGCCAATCGCGTGTGAAACTTCCCGCGCACCCCCGAAATACACGTACCCGGGTCCAATCGCGTGTGAGACTTCACGCGAACCCCAGTTATACACGTACCACGCTCGCACAGGGCCAATCGCGTGTGAAACTTCCCGCGAACCCCAGTAATACACATACCCCACTCGCACAGGGCCAATCGAGTGTGAAACTTCCCGCGAACCCCAGTAATACACTGTAAAGACTGGTGGGGGGGTCTGTACTTCTGCTCTCTATATGGTAGAGGAGAGGCACAGAAGACCCCAGCCAAGATTCTCTATTACGGTAGCAATGGACGAGCAATCAAGGCCTAGCTTCTCAGGAGGTGATGCAGGCTGGTTCTTAAGTACAGTGTATCCCCAAGCCCCCACAAAGGAATGTCCACACACTGTATTACTGAAAACACAGTCTTTATATAATTAGTTCAAAGGTTATGTACACTTATCACAATAACGCACTTTGTGCTCAGGAAAATCAATAATGGTAAATATCTACAATTTCTAAAGTGGTACCACTAATATTAGACCTCATTAAAGTGCATTCACAATACTGTAGAAATGGCACACAGATCAATAAGAAGGAAACCAGCAATAGAGAGAGGAGAGATAACAGAGGGTTGAAACAATAGGCAGAATACTGGCCCCTACCACTGGACACAGTTCTGTGTGGAGATCCCCCCACCTGGGCAACCTGTAAAATAAAGAGATATAACACCAGCCCAGTCCATATATTGTTCAATAGTCTATTTCTCTCCTATAATGTTTTTACACCCCCAATGTACCTGGTGGAGTCGAGTTCTTCGAAGAGGCGTCGACAGATCCTTCTTGAATGACCCCCTTTAAAGCAGGAGTCACGGATCGTCGAGAGGCGTCGAGAAGCGTCGAGGAACTCGGTGTTCGGTGTCGGGGAATCGACGGCCCTTCTTGAATGCCTTCCCTTTCAAGCGGGAGACACGGGGCGTCGAACGTCCGACAACAAACAAGGTAGAACGGCGTCGATGAGGCGGCAGGCTTCGATCCGGGCGGTGCTCGTCGGCGTCGAGACGTCGGCGTCCTGCGAGGAAGAGGCGTGCGGGGCACCTCGGCGACACTAGTTCTGGACCGCAAAGATTGTGGGTGACGGTGGCCCAGCAAGGGCGTCGAGTCGCTCGAGTCTTTGGGGTCGTGAGGTGGCGGGAAACCCACCGGCGGATTCTCCTCGGCGCGTTGGTCGTCCTCGACTTTCTCCGGCGGGACAAAGCGGCCGACGATGCGGACGAGGGAGTCCTTCAAGGCAAATGTTCTTAGGCAAGGAGCGGACGGCTCCGGTCGTCGGCGGCACGGCGTCAAGTGGTTCCCACGGCTGGGCAACACAACTTCGACGGGCCTCCAGCGGTTACACAGACCTGCGAACCCTGGTCGACGGCAATGGACTTCGACAGCGTCGAGGTCCGGGTGCTTCACTTCGATCTCCTCGGCGGTCCCGTCTCGGGTCGGCAGCCTTTCGAGGGTCTGACTTCCAGGGCGCTTCGGCGAAGATTCAGCGGTGCTCGATGGTCCCTCGGAGCACGGGAAGAGGGCGCCTTACCAGGTCCTCTCTCGGGTCAGTCCTCGACGATTTCGACAACCTTCAGTTCCGTCGAAGCAAATGCCACAGCAAGTCTTCTTCTTCCAGCTGGACGTCGAGGATCAGCAAATCCAGTTACTCTTGAGTGGAGACTCAGCTTCTGAATGCTTCTGAACAATTTCCAGTGGTGAGAGGTCCCCAGATATACTATTCTGTCTCTCATCCACACTGCTGGCACACACACAGCAGCCAATCACACAGAAGGGCATTCATGCAGTCAGTCAGCCAATCAGGCACACAGTGCATTCAGGCCACACTCCTCCCTTTCAGACACTCACAACAAGGAATGTGGATTGGGACAAGTACCCAGCCATTCAACACTACACACTGCATTCAGGCCAGTTTCGGGCAGGGCTGTCTCAGTCTTTGTCTCTCATGCCAGAAACCAGACAACCACAACAAGGAGTGTATATTGGTCACACACTCCATTCACCCAGGTCCCACCCACAGGAGGTACCCATAACATACAGTCACTGGGAAGGCTCCAGTCAGTCTAGCTGGGCCTTTACAACAACACCATATATGGAACTTCCACCCAACAGCCAGTCAGGGGGAAGGGACAGAGTCAGGGCTTCCCAGGACTTTGGGAAAAACAAGATAACAGGCAATAGAAAGCAAGAGGCCACAGGGGCCATCTTGTTTCCTATCAGGAATCAACTGATTCCAATGGCAGGGCCTGGGTATCCCAAAATGGAGGACACCCAGAGCACCTGTCAAATTCAGCATGGAGCTGCCACCAGCCCATACCCTGCTCTGTGGGCCACCCACAGGTGCCCAAAAACATACACTAGGGGCACAGGGTTGTACCCCTACCCATGGGTGCCATAAGGGTATCCCATGGGTCTGTTCATCAAACCAAAAGAGAGCTGCACTGCCAGGAGTCCCTCATGGACTCCTGGGCAGAAAACATGACAGAACACACGGTAAAAACAGAAAAAGGACAAGGATTCAGAGGCCCTGTCCCTCAGATGCATTTCCGGCATCACATACACGTACCCCACTCGCACAGGGCCAATCGTGTGTGAAACTTCCCGCGAACCCCAGTAATACACATACCCCACTCGCACAGGCCCTTTCACGTGTGAAACTTCCCGCGAACCCCAGTAATACACGTACCACACTCGCACAGGGCCAATCGTGTGTGAAACTTCCCGCGAACCCCAGTAATACACATACCCCACTCGCACAGGGCCAATCATGTGGAAATTTCTCGCGAACCCCAGTAATACACATACCCCACTCGCACAGGCCAATCGCGTGTGAAACTTCCCGTGAACCCCAGTAATACAAGTACCCCACTCGCACAGGGCCAATCGCGTGTGAAACTTCCCGCGGACCCCAGTAATACATGTACCCCACTCGCACAGGCCCTTTCGCGTGTGAAACTTCCCGCGAACCGCAGTAATACATGTACCCCACTCGCACAGGGCCACTCGCGTGTGAAACTTCCCGCGAACCCCAGTAATACACGTACCCCACTCGCACAGGGCCAATCGCGTGTGAAACTTCCTGCGCACCCCCGAAATACACGTACCCGGATCCAATCGTGTGTGAAACTTCCCGCGAACCCCAGTAATACATGTACCCCACTCGCACAGGCCTTTTCGCGTGTGAAACTTCCCGCGAACCCCAGTAATACATGTACCCCACTCGCACAGGGCCACTCGCGTGTGATACTTCCTGCGAACCCCAGTAATACACGTACCCCACTCGCACAGGCCCTTTCGCGTGTGAAACTTCCCACGAACCTCAGTAATACACGTACCCACTCGCACAGGGCCAATCGCGTGTGAAACTTCCTGCGCACCCCCGAAATACACATACCCGGATCCAATCGCGTGTGAGACTTCACACGAACCCCAGTTATACATGTACCACGCTCACACAGGGCCAATCGCGTGTGAAACTTCCCGCGAACCCCAGTAATACACGTACCCCACTCACACAGGGCCAATCGCATGTGAAACTTCCCGCGAACCCCAGTGATACACGTACCCCACTCACACAGGGCCAATCGTGTGTGAAACTTCCCACGAAGCCCAGTAATACACGTAAACCACTCGCACAGGGCCAATCGCGTGTGAAACTTCCTGCAAACCCCAGTAATACACGTACCCCACTCGCACAGGGCCACTCGCGTGTGAAACTTCCTGCGAACCCCAGTAATACACATACCCCACTCACACAGGCCCTTTCGCGTGGGAAACTTCCCGCGATCCTCAGTAATACACCTACCCCACTCGCACAGGGCCAATCGCGTGTGAAACTTCCCGCGCACCCCCGAAATACACGTACCCGGGTCCAATCACGTGTGAGACTTCACGCGAACCCCAGTAATACACGTACCCCACTCGCACAGGGCCAATCGCATGTGAACTTCCCACGAACCCCAGTAATACACGTACCCCACTCGCACAGGGCCAATCATGTGTGAAACTTCCCGCGAACCCCAGTAATACACATACCCCACTCGCACAGGGCCAATCGCATGTGAAACTTCCCACGAACCCCAGTAATACACGTACCCCACTCGCACAGGGCCAATCATGTGTGAAACTTCCCGCGAACCCCAGTAATACACGTAACCCACTCACACAGGCCCTTTCGCGTGTGAAACTTCCCGCGAACCTCAGTAATACAGGTACCCCACTCGCACAGGGCCAATCGCGTGTGAAACTTCCCGCGCAGCCCCGAAATACATGTACCCGGGTCCAATCGCATGTGAGACTTCACGCGAACCCCAGTTATACACGTACCACGCTCGCACAGGGCCAATCGCGTGTGAAACTTCCCGCGAACCCCAGTAATACACATACCCCACTCGCACAGGGCCAATCGAGTGTGAAACTTCCCGCGAACCCCAGTAATACACGTACCCCACTCGCACAGGGCCAATCGTGTATGAAACTTCCCACGAACCCCAGTAATACACGTACACCACTCGCACAGGACCAATCGCGTGTGAAACTTCCCGCGAACCCCAGTAATACACGTACCCCACTCGCACAGGGCCAATCGTGTGTGAAACTTCCCACGCACGAACCCCAGTAATACACGTACACCACTCGCACAGGACCAATCGCGTGTGAAACTTCCCACGAGCCCCAGTAATACACGTACCCCACTCGCACAGTGCCAATCGCGTGTGAAACTTCCCGCAAACCCCAGTAATACACGTACCCCACTCGCACAGGGCCAATCGCGTGTGAAATTTCCCGCGGACCCCAGTAATACACGTACCCCACTCGCACAGGCCTTTTCGCGTGTGAAACTTCCCGCGCACCCCCGAAATACACGTACCCGGATCCAATCGCGTGTGAGACTTCACACGAACCCCAGTTATACAAGTACCACGCTCACACAGGGCCAATCGCGTGTGAAACTTCCCGCGAACCCCAGTAATACACGTACCCCACTCACACAGGGCCAATCGCATGTGAAACTTCCCGCGAACCCCAGTAATACACGTACCCCACTCACACAGGGCCAATCGTGTGTGAAACTTCCCACGAAGCCCAGTAATACACGTAAACCACTCGCACAGGGCCAATCGCGTGTGAAACTTCCCGCAAACCCCAGTAATACACGTACCCCACTCGCACAGGGCCACTCGCGTGTGAAACTTCCTGCGAACCCCAGTAATACACATACACCACTCACACAGGCCCTTTCGCGTGTGAAACTTCCCGCGAACCTCAGTAATACACGTACCCCACTCGCACAGGGCCAATCGCGTGTGAAACTTCCCGCGCACCCCCGAAATACACGTACCCGGGTCCAATCGCGTGTGAGACTTCACGCGAACCCCAGTTATACACGTACCACGCTCGCACAGGGCCAATCGCGTGTGAAACTTCCCGCGAACCCCAGTAATACACATACCCCACTCGCACAGGGCCAATCGAGTGTGAAACTTCCCGCGAACCCCAGTAATACACGTACCCCACTCGCACAGGGCCAATCTTGTGTGAAACTTCCCACGAACCCCAGTAATACACGTACAGCACTCGCACAGGACCAATCGCGTATGAAACTTCCCGCGAACCCCAGTAATACACGTACCCCACTCGCACAGGGCCAATCGTGTGTGAAACTTCCCACGCACGAACCCCAGTAATACACGTACACCACTCGCACAGGACCAATCGCGTGTGAAACTTCCCACGAGCCCCAGTAATACACATACCCCACTCGCACAGGGCCAATCATGTGGAAATTTCTCGCGAACCCCAGTAATACACATACCCCACTCGCACAGGCCAATCGCGTGTGAAACTTCCCGTGAACCCCAGTAATACAAGTACCCCACTCGCACAGGGCCAATCGCGTGTGAAACTTCCCGCGGACCCCAGTAATACATGTACCCCACTCGCACAGGCCCTTTCGCGTGTGAAACTTCCCGCGAACCCCAGTAATACATGTACCCCACTCGCACAGGGCCACTCGCGTGTGAAACTTCCCGCGAACCCCAGTAATACACGTACCCCACTCGCACAGGGCCAATCGCGTGTGAAACTTCCCGCGCACCCCCGAAATACACGTACCCGGATCCAATCGCGTGTGAGACTTCACGCGAACCCCAGTTATACATGTACCACGCTCACACAGGGCCAATCGCGTGTGAAACTTCCCGCGAACCCCAGTAATACACGTACCCCACTCGCACAGGGCCAATCGCATGTGAAACTTCCCACGAACCCCAGTAATACACGTACCCCACTCGCACAGGGCCAATCATGTGTGAAACTTCCCGTGAATCCCAGTAATACACGTAACCCACTCCCACAGGGCCAACCGCATGTGAAACTTCCCACGAACCCCAGTAATACACGTACCCCACTCGCACAGGGCCAATCGCGTGTGAAACTTCCCGTGAACCCCAGTAATACAAGTACCCCATTCGCACACGGCCAATTGCGTGTGAAACTTCCCGCGCACCCCCGAAATACACGTACCCGGATCCAATCGCGTATGAGACTTCACGCAAACCCCAGTTATACACGTACCACAATTGCACAGGGCCAATCGCGTGTGAAACTTCCAGTGAACCCCAGTAATACACGTACCCCACTCGAACAGGGCCATTCGCGTGTGATACTTCCCGCGAACCCCAGTAATACACGTACCCCACTCGCACAGGCCCTTTCACGTGTGAAACTTCCCGCGAACCCCAGTAATACACGTACCCCACTCGCACAGGGCCAATCGCGTGTGAAACTTCCCACGAGCCCCAGTAATACACATACCCCACTCGCACAGGGCCAATCATGTGGAAATTTCTCGCGAACCCCAGTAATACACGTACCCCACTCGCACAGGCCAATCGCGTGTGAAACTTCCCGTGAACCCCAGTAATACAAGTACCCCACTCGCACAGGGCCAATCGCGTGTGAAACTTCCCGCGGACCCCAGTAATACATGTACCCCACTCGCACAGGCCCTTTCGCGTGTGAAACTTCCCGCAAACCCCAGTAATACATGTACCCCACTCGCACAGGGCCACTGGCGTGTGAAACTTCCCGCAAACCCCAGTAATACACGTACCCCACTCGCACAGGCCCTTTCGCGTGTGAAACTTCTCACGAACCTCAGTAATACACGTACCCCACTCGCACAGGGCCAATCGCGTGTGAAACTTCCCGCGCACCCCCGAAATACACGTACCCGGATCCAATCGCGTGTGAGACTTCACGCGAACCCCAGTTATACATGTACCACGCTCACACAGGGCCAATCGCGTGTGAAACTTCCCGCGAACCCCAGTAATACACGTACCCCACTCGCACAGGGCCAATCGCATGTGAAACTTCCCACGAACCCCAGTAATACACGTACCCCACTCGCACAGGGCCAATCATGTGTGAAACTTCCCGTGAATCCCAGTAATACACGTAACCCACTCGCACAGGGCCAATCGCATGTGAAACTTCCCACGAACCCCAGTAATACACGTACCCCACTCGCACAGGGCCAATCGCGTGTGAAACTTCCCGTGAACCCCAGTAATACAAGTACCCCATTCACACACGGACAATTGCGTGTGAAACTTCCCGCGCACACCCGAAATACACGTACCCGGATCCAATCGCGTATGAGACTTCACGCAAACCCCAGTTATACACGTACCACACTCGCACAGGGCCAATCGCGTGTGAAACTTCCAGTGAACCCCAGTAATACACGTACCCCACTCGCACAGGGCCATTCGCGTGTGATACTTCCCGCGAACCCCAGTAATACACGTATCCCACTCGCACAGGGCCAATCGCGTGTGAAACTTCCCGTGAACCCCAGTAATACAAGTACCCCATTCGCACACTGCCAATTGCATGTGAAACTTCCCGCGCACCCCCGAAATACACGTACCCGGATCCAATCGCGTATGAGACTTCACGCAAAGGGCCAATCGCACAGGGCCAATCGTGTGTGAAACTTCCCGCGAACCCCAGTAATACACGTACCCCACTCGCACAGGGCCAATCGCGTGTGAAACTTCCCACGAGCCCCAGTAATACACATACCCCACTCGCACAGGGCCAATCATGTGGAAATTTCTCGCGAACCCCAGTAATACACGTACCCCACTCGCACAGGCCAATCGCGTGTGAAACTTCCCGTGAACCCCAGTAATACAAGTACCCCACTGGCACAGGGCCAATCGCGTGTGAAACTTCCCGCGGACCGCAGTAATACATGTACCCCACTCGCACAGGCCCTTTCGCGTGTGAAACTTCCCGCGAACCCCAGTAATACATGTACCCCACTCGCACAGGGCCACTCGCGTGTGAAACTTCCCGCAAACCCCAGTAATACACGTACCCCACTCGCACAGGCCCTTTCGCGTGTGAAACTTCTCACGAACCTCAGTAATACACGTACCCCACTCGCACAGGGCCAATCGCGTGTGAAACTTCCCGGGCACCCCCGAAATACACGTACCCGGATCCAATCGCGTGTGAGACTTCACGCAAACCCCAGTTATACATGTACCACGCTCACACAGGGCCAATCGCGTGTGAAACTTCCCGCGAACCCAAGTAATACACGTACCCCACTCGCACAGGGCCAATCGCATGTGAAACTTCCCACGAACCCCAGTAATACACGTACCCCACTCGCACAGGGCCAATCATGTGTGAAACTTCCCGTGAATCCCAGTAATACACGTAACCCACTCGCACAGGGCCAATCGCATGTGAAACTTCCCACGAACCCCAGTAATACACGTACCCCACTCGCACAGGGCCAATCGCGTGTGAAACTTCCCGTGAACCCCAGTAATACAAGTACCCCATTCGCACACGGACAATTGCGTGTGAAACTTCCCGCGCACACCCGAAATACACGTACCCGGATCCAATCGCGTATGAGACTTCACGCAAACCCCAGTTATACACGTACCACACTCGCACAGGGCCAATCGCGTGTGAAACTTCCAGTGAACCCCAGTAATACACGTACCCCACTCGCACAGGGCCATTCGCGTGTGATACTTCCCGCGAACCCCAGTAATACACGTACCCCACTCGCACAGGGCCAATCGCGTGTGAAACTTCCCGTGAACCCCAGTAATACAAGTACCCCATTCGCACACTGCCAATTGCATGTGAAACTTCCCGCGCACCCCCGAAATACACGTACCCGGATCCAATCGCGTATGAGACTTCACGCAAACCCCAGTTATACACGTACCACACTCGCACAGGGCCAATCGCGTGTGAAACTTCCAGTGAACCCCAGTAATGCACGTACCCCACTCGCACAGGGCCATTCGCGTGTGATACTTCCCGCGAACCCCAGTAATACACGTACCCCACTCGCACAGGCCCTTTCACGTGTGAAACTTCCCGCGAACCCCAGTAATACACGTACACCACTCGCACAGGGCCAATCGTGTGTGAAACTTCCCGCGAACCCCAGTAATACACGTACCCCACTCGCACAGGCACTTTCGCGTATGAAACTTCCCCAAACCCCAGTAATACACGTACCCCACTCGCACAGGGCCACTCGCGTGTGAAACTTCCTGCGAACCCCAGTAATACACGTACCCCACTCACACAGGCCCTTTCGCGTGTGAAACTTCCCGCGAACCTCAGTAATACACGTACCCCACTCGCACAGGGCCAATCGCGTGTGAAACTTCCCGCGCACCCCCGAAATACACGTACCCGGGACCAATCGCGTGTGAGACTTCACGCGAACCCCAGTTATACACGTACCACGCTCGCACAGGGCCAATTGCGTGTGAAACTTCCCGCGAACCCCAGTAATACACATACCCCACTCGCACAGGGCCAATCGAGTGTGAAACTTCCCGCGAACCCCAGTAATACACGTACCCCACTCGCACAGGGCCAATCGTGTATGAAACTTCCCACGAACCCCAGTAATACACGTACACCACTCGCACAGGACCAATCGCGTGTGAAACTTCCCGCGAACCCCAGTAATACACGTACCCCACTCGCACAGGGCCAATCGTGTGTGAAACTTCCCACGCACGAACCCCAGTAATACACGTACACCACTCGCACAGGACCAATCGCGTGTGAAACTTCCCACAAGCCCCATTAATACACGTACCCCACTCGCACACGGCCAATCACGTGGAAATTTCTCGCGAACCCCAGTAATACATGTACCCCACTCGCACAGGGCCAATCGTGTGTGAAACTTTCCGCGAAACCCAGTAATACACATACTCCACTCGCACAGGGCCAATCGTGTGTGAAACTTCCCACGAACCCCAGTAATACACGTACACCACTCGCACAGGACCAATCGCATGTGAAACTTCACGTGAACCCAAGTAATACACGTGCGCCACTCGCACAGGGCCAATCGCGTGTGAAACTTCCCACGAACCCCATTAATACATGTACCCCACTCACACAGGGCCAATCGCGTGTGAAACTTCCCGCGAACCCCAGTAATACACGTACCCCCGTCGCACAGGGCCAATCAGGTGTGAAACTTCCCATGAACCCCAGTAATAAACGTACCCCACTCGCACAGGGCCAATCGCGTGTGAAACTTCCCGCCCACCCCCAAAATACTCATACCCGGATCCAATCAACTGTGAGACATCACTCGAACCCCAGTTATACACATACCACGCTCACACAGGGCCAATCATGTGTGAAACTTCCCGCGAACCCCAGTAATACACGTACCCCACTCGCACAGGGCCAATCCCGTGTGAAACTTCCCGCGAGCCCCAGTAATACAAGTACCCCACTCGCACAGGGCCAATCACGTGTGAAATTTCTCGCGAACCCCAGTAGTACACGTACCCCACTCGCACAGGGCCAATCGCATGTGAAACTTCCCGCGCACCCCCGAAATACACGTACCCGGATCCAATCGCGTGTGAGACTTCACGCAAACCCCAGTTATACATGTACCACGCTCACACAGGGCCAATCGCGTGTGAAACTTCCTGCGAACCCCAGTAATACACGTACCCCACTCGCACAGGGCCAATCGCATGTGAAACTTCCCACGAACCCCAGTAATACACGTACCCCACTCGCACAGGACCAATCGCGTGTGAAACTTCCCACGAGCCCCAGTAAGACACATACCCCACTCGCACAGGGCCAATCATGTGGAAATTTCTCGCGAACCCCAGTAATACACGTACCCCACTCGCACAGGCCAATCGCGTGTGAAACTTCCCGTGAACCCCAGTAATACAAGTAACCCACTCGCACAGGGCCAATCGCGTGTGAAACTTCCCGCGGACCCCAGTAATACATGTACCCCACTCGCACAGGCCCTTTCGCGTGTGAAACTTCCCGCGAACCCCAGTAATACATGTACCCCACTCGCACAGGGCCACTCGCGTGTGAAACTTCCCGCGAACCCCAGTAATACATGTACCCCACTCGCACAGGCCCTTTCGCGTGTGAAACTTCCTGCAAACCCCAGTAATACATGTACCCCACTCGCACAGAGCCACTCGCGTGTGAAACTTCCCGCGAACCACAGTAATACACGTACCCCACTCGCACAGGCGCTTTCGCGTGTGAAACTTCTCGCGAACCTCAGTAATACACGTACCCCACTCGCACAGGGCCAATCGCGTGTGAAACTTCCCGCGCACCCCCGAAATACACGTACCCGGATCCAATCGCGTGTGAGACTTCACGCGAACCCCAGTTATACATGTACCACGCTCACACAGGGCCAATCGCGTGTGAAACTTCTCGCGAACCCCAGTAATACACGTACCCCACTCGCACAGGGCCAATCGCATGTGAAACTTCCCACGAACCCCAGTAATACACGTACCCCACTCCCACAGGGCCAATCATGTGTGAAACTTCCCGCGAACCCCAGTAATACACGTAACCCATTCGCACAGGGCCAATCGCATGTGAAACTTCCCACGAACCCCAGTAATACACGTACCCCACTCGCACAGGGCCAATCGCGTGTGAAACTTCAAGCGCACCCCCGAAATACACGTACCCGGATCCATTCGCGTGTGAGACTTAACGCAAACCCCAGTTATACACGTACCACACTCGCACAGGGCCAATCGCGTGTGAAACTTCCAGCGAACCCCAGTAATACACGTACCCCACTCGCACAGGGCCAATCGCGTGCGATACTTCCCACGAACCCCAGTAATACACGTACCCCACTTGCACAGGGCCAATCGCGTGTGAAACTTCCCGCGGACCCCAGTAATACACGTACCCCACTCGCACAGGCCCTTTCGCGTGTGAAACTTCCCACGAACCCCAGTAATACACGTACCCCACTCGCACAGGGCCACTCGCGTGTGAAACTTCCCGTGAACCCCAGTTATACACGTACCCCACTCACACAGGCCCTTTCGCGTGTGAAACTTCCCGCGAACCTCAGTAATACACGTACCCCACTCGCACAGGGCCAATCGCGTGTGAAACTTCCCCCACACCACCGAAATACACGTACCCAGATCCAATCGCGTGTGAGACTTCACACGAACCCCAGCTATACATGTACCACGCTCACACAGGGCCAATCGCGTGTGAAACTTCCCGCGAAGCCCAGTAATACACATACACCACTCGCACAGGGCCAATCGAGTGTGAAACTTCCCACGAACCGCAGTAATACACGTACCCCACTCGCACAGGGCCAATCGCGTGTGAAACTTCCTGCGCACCCCCGAATTACACGTACCTGGACACAAACGCGTGTGAGACATCACGCGAACCCCAGTTATACACGTACCACGCTCGCACAGGGCCAATCACGTGTGAAACTTCCCGTGAATCCCAGTAATACACGTACCACACTCGCACAGGGCCAATCGCATGTGAAACTTCCCACGAACCCCAGTAATACACGTACCCCACTCGCACAGGGCCAATCGCATGTGAAACTTCCCGCGAACCACAGTAATACACGTACCCCACTCGCACAGGGCCAATCGCGTGTGAAACTTCAAGCGCACCCCCGAAATACACGTACCCGGATCCAATCGCCTGTGAGACTTCACGCAAACCCCAGTTATACACGTACCACACTCGCACAGGGCCAATCGCGTGTGAAACTTCCAGCGAACCCCAGTAATACACGTACCCCACTCGCACAGGGCCAATTGCGTGTGATACTTCGCGCAAACCCCAGTAATACACGTACCCCACTCGCACATGGCAATCGCGTGTGAAACTTCCCGCGAACACCAGTAATACACGTACCCCACTCGCACAGGCCCTTTCACGTGTGAAACTTCCCGCGAACCCCAGTAATACACGTACCCCACTCGCACAGGGCCACTCGCGTGTGAAACTTCCCGCGAACCCCAGTAATACACATACCCCACTCACACAGGCCCTTTCGCGTGTGAAACTTCCCGCGAACTTCAGTAATACAGGTACCCCACTCGCACAGGCCCTTTCGCGTGTGAAACTTCACCGCAAACCCCAGTAATACACGTACCCCACTCGCACAGGGCCACTCGCGTGTGAAACTTCCTGCGAACCCCAGTAATACACATACCCCACTCACACAGGCCCTTTCGCGTGTGAAACTTCCCGCGAACCTCAGTAATACATGTACCCCACTCGCACAGGGCCAATCGCGTGTGAAACTTCCCGCGCACCCCCGAAATACACGTACCCGGGTCCAATCGCGTGTGAGACTTCACGCGAACCCCAGTTATACACGTACCACGCTCGCACAGGGCCAATCGCGTGTGAAACTTCCCGCAAACCCCAGTAATACACATAACCCACTCGCACAGGGCAAATCGAGTGTGAAACTTCCCACGAACCCCAGTAATACACGTACACCACTCGCACAGGACCAATCGCGTGTGAAACTTCCTGCGAACCCCAGTAATACACGTACCCCACTCGCACAGGCCCTTTCGCGTGTGAAACTTCCCGCGAACCTCAGTAATACATGTACCCCACTCGCACAGGGCCAATCGCGTGTGAAACTTCCCGCGCACCCCCGAAATACACGTACCCGGGTCCAATCGCGTGTGAGACTTCACGCGAACCCCAGTTATACACGTACCACGCTCGCTCAGGGCCAATCGCGTGTGAAACTTCCCGCAAACCCCAGTAATACACATAACCCACTCGCACAGGGCAAATCGAGTGTGAAACTTCCCACGAACCCCAGTAATACACGTACACCACTCGCACAGGACCAATCGCGTGTGAAACTTCCCGCGAACCCCAGTAATACACGTACCCCACTCGCACAGGGCCAATCGTGTGTGAAACTTCCCACGCACGAACCCCAGTAATACACGTACACCACTCGCACAGGACCAATCGCGTGTGAAACTTCCCACGAGCCCCAGTAATACACATACCCCACTCGCACAGGGCCAATCATGTGGAAATTTCTCGCGAACCCCAGTAATACATGTATCCCACTCGCACAGGACAATCGCGTGTGAAACTTCCCGTGAACCCCAGTAATACAAGTACCACACTCGCACAGGGCCAATCGCGTGTGAAACTTCCCGCGGACCCCAGTAATACATGTACCCCACTCGCACAGGCCCTTTCGCGTGTGAAACTTCCCGCGAACCCCAGTAATACATGTACCCCACTCGCACAGGGCCACTCGCGTGTGAAACTTCCCGCGAACCCCAGTAATACACGTACCCCACTCGCACAGGCCCTTTCGCGTGTGAAACTTCTCGCGAACCTCAGTAATACACGTACCCCACTCGCACAGGGCCAATCGCGTGTGAAACTTCCCGCGCACCCCCGAAATACACGTACCCGGATCCAATCGCGTGTGAGACTTCACGCGAACCCCAGTTATACATGTACCACGCTCACACAGGGCCAATCGCGTGTGAAACTTCTCACGAACCCCAGTAATACACGTACCCCACTCGCACAGGGCCAATCGCATGTGAAACTTCCCACGAACCCCAGTAATACACGTACCCCACTCGCACAGGGCCAATCATGTGTTAAACTTCCCGCGAACCCCAGTAATACACGTAACCCACTCGCACAGGGCCAATCGCATGTGAAACTTCCCACGAACCCCAGTAATACACGTACCCCACTCGCACAGGGCCAATCGCGTGTGAAACTTCCCGTGAACCCCAGTAATACACGTACCCCATTCGCACACGGCCAATTGCGTGTGAAACTTCCCGCGCACCCCCGAAATACACGTACCCGGATCCAATCGCGTATGAGACTTCACGCAAACCCCAGTTATACACGTACCACACTCGCACAGGGCCAATCACGTGTGAAACTTCCAGTGAACCCCAGTAATACACGTACCCCACTCGCACAGGGTCAATCGCGTGTGATACTTCCCGTGAACCCCAGTAATACACGTACCCCACTCGCACATGGCCAATCGCGTGTGAAACTTCCCGCGAACCCCAGTAATACACGTACCCCACTCGCACAGGCCCTTTCACGTGTGAAACTTCCCGCGAACCCCAGTAATACACGTACCACACTCGCACAGGGCCAATCGTGTGTGAAACTTCCCGCGAACCCCAGTAATACACGTACCCCACTCGCACAGGCACTTTCGCGTATGAAACTTCCCCAAAACCCAGTAATACACGTACCCCACTCGCACAGGGCCACTCGCGTGTGAAACTTCCCGCGAACCCCAGTAATACACGTACCCCACTCGCACAGGGCCAATCGCGTGTGAAACTTCCCGCGCACCCCCGAAATACACGTACCCGGGTCCAATCGCGTGTGAGACTTCACGCGAACCCCAGTTATACACGTACCACGCTCGCACAGGGCCAATCGCGTGTGAAACTTCCCGCGAACACCAGTAATACACATACCCCACTCGCACAGGGCCAATCGAGTGTGAAACTTCCCGCGAACCCCAGTAATACACGTACCCCACTCGCACAGGGCCAATCGTGTATGAAACTTCCCACGAACCCCAGTAATACACGTACACCACTCGCACAGGACCAATCGCGTGTGAAACTTCCCGCGAACCCCAGTAATACACGTACCCCACTCGCACAGGGCCAATCGTGTGTGAAACTTCCCACGCACGAACCCCAGTAATACACGTACACCACTCGCACAGGACCAATCGCGTGTGAAACTTCCCACGAGCCCCAGTAATACACGTACCCCACTCGCGCAGGGCCAATCACGTGGAAATTTCTCGCGAACCCCAGTAATACACGTACCCCACTCGCACAGTGCCAATCGCGTGTGAAACTTCCCGCGAACCCCAGTAATACACGTACCCCATTCGCACAGGGCCAATCGCGTGTGAAACTTCCCGCAGACCCCAGTAATACACGTACCCCACTCGCACAGGCCTTTTCGCGTGTGAAACTTCCCGCGAACCCCAGTAATACATGTACCCCACTCACACAGGCCCTTTCGCGTGTGAAACTTCCCACGAACCTCAGTAATACACGTACCCACTCGCACAGGGCCAATCGCGTGTGAAACTTCCTGCGCACCCCCGAAATACACATACCCGGATCCAATCGCGTGTGAGACTTCACACGAACCCCAGTTATACATGTACCACGCTCACACAGGGACAATCGCGTGTGAAACTTCCCGCGAACCCCAGTAATACACGTACCCCACTCACACAGGGCCAATCGCATGTGAAACTTCCCGCGAACCCCAGTAATACACGTACCCCACTCACACAGGGCCAATCGTGTGTGAAACTTCCCACGAAGCCCAGTAATACACGTAAACCACTCGCACAGGGCCAATCGCGTGTGAAACTTCCTGCAAACCCCAGTAATACACGTACCCCACTCGCACAGGGCCACTCGCGTGTGAAACTTCCTGCGAACCCCAGTAATACACATACCCCACTCACACAGGCCCTTTCGCGTGGGAAACTTCCCGCGATCCTCAGTAATACACCTACCCCACTCGCACAGGGCCAATCGCGTGTGAAACTTCCCGCGCACCCCCGAAATACACGTACCCGGGTCCAATCACGTGTGAGACTTCACGCGAACCCCAGTAATACACGTACCCCACTCGCACAGGGCCAATCGCATGTGAACTTCCCACGAACCCCAGTAATACACGTACCCCACTCGCACAGGGCCAATCATGTGTGAAACTTCCCGCGAACCCCAGTAATACACGTACCCCACTCGCACAGGGCCAATCGCATGTGAAACTTCCCACGAACCCCAGTAATACACGTACCCCACTCGCACAGGGCCAATCATGTGTGAACCTTCCCGCGAACCCCAGTAATACACGTAACCCACTCGCACAGGGCCAATCGTATGTGAAACTTCCCACGAACCCCAGTAATACACGTACCCCACTCACACAGGCCCTTTCGCGTGTGAAACTTCCCGCAAACCCCAGTAATACACGTACCCCATTCGCACACGGCCAATTGCGTGTGAAACTTCCCGCGCACCCCCGAAATACACGCACCCGGATCCAATCGCGTATGAGACTTCACGCAAACCCCAGTTATACACGTACCACACTCGCACAGGGCCACTCGCGTGTGAAACTTCCAGTGAACCCCAGTAATACACGTACCCCACTCGCACAGGGCCAATCGCGTGTGATACTTCCCGCGAACCCCAGTAATACACGTACCCCACTCGCACATGGCCAATCGCGTGTGAAACTTCCCGCGAACCCCAGTAATACACATACCCCACTCGCACAGGCCCTTTCACGTGTGAAACTTCCCGCGAACCCCAGTAATACACGTACCACACTCGCACAGGGCCAATCGTGTGTGAAACTTCCCGCGAACCCCAGTAATACACGTACCCCACTCGCACAGGCACTTTCGCATATGAAACTTCCCCAAACCCCAGTAATACACGTACCCCACTCTCACAGGGCCACTCGCGTGTGAAACTTCCTGCGAACCCCAGTAATACACATACCCCACTCACACAGGCCCTTTCGCGTGTGAAACTTCCCGCGAACCTCAGTAATACAGGTACCCCACTCGCACAGGGCCAATCGCGTGTGAAACTTCCCGCGCACCCCCGAAATACACGTACCCGGGTCCAATCGCGTGTGAGACTTCACGCGAACCCCAGTTATACACGTACCACGCTCGCACAGGGCCAATCGCGTGTGAAACTTCCCGCGAACCCCAGTAATACACGTACCCCACTCGCACAGGGCCAATCGTGTATGAAACTTCCCACGAACCCCAGTAATACACGTACACCACTCGCACAGGACCAATCGCGTGTGAAACTTCCCGCGAACCCCAGTAATACACGTACCCCACTCGCACAGGGCCAATCGTGTGTGAAACTTCCCACGCACGAACCCCAGTAATACACGTACACCACTCGCACAGGACCAATCGCGTGTGAAACTTCCCACGAGCCCCAGTAATACACGTACCCCACTCGCACAGTGCCAATCGCGTGTGAAACTTCCTGCGAACCCCAGTAATACACGTACCCCACTCGCACAGGGCCAATCGCGTGTGAAACTTCCCGCGGACCCCAGTAATACACGTACCCCACTCGCACAGGCCTTTTCGCGTGTGAAACTTCCCGCGAACCCCAGTAATACATGTACCCCACTCGCACAGGGCCACTTGCGTGTGAAACTTCCCGCGAACCCCAGTAATACACGTACCCCACTCGCACAGGCCCTTTCGCGTGTGAAACTTCCCGCGAACCTCAGTAATACACGTACCCCACTCGCACAGGGCCAATCGCGTGTGAAACTTCCCGTGCACCCCCGAAATACACGTACCCGGATCCAATCGCGTGTGAGACTTCACACGAACTCCAGTTATACAAGTACCACGCTCAAACAGGGCCAATCGCGTGTGAAACTTCCCGCGAACCCCAGTAATACACGTACCCCACTCACACAGGGCCAATCGCATGTGAAACTTCCCGCGAACCCCAGTAATACACGTACCCCACTCACACAGGGCCAATCGTGTGTGAAACTTCCCACGAAGCCCAGTAATACACGTACCCCACTCGCACAGGGCCACTCGCGTGTGAAACTTCCTGCGAACCCCAGTAATACACATACACCACTCACACAGGCCCTTTCGCGTGTGAAACTTCCCGCGAACCTCAGTAATACACGTACCCCACTCGCACAGGGCCAATCGCGTGTGAAACTTCCCGCGCACCCCCGAAATACACGTACCCGGGTCCAATCGCGTGTGAGACTTCACGCGAACCCCAGTTATACACGTACCACGCTCGCACAGGGCCAATCGCGTGTGAAACTTCCCGCGAACCCCAGTAATACACATACCCCACTCGCACAGGGCCAATCGAGTGTGAAACTTCCCGCGAACCCCAGTAATACACGTACCCCACTCGCACAGGGCCAATCGTGTGTGAAACTTCCCACGAACCCCAGTAATACACGGACAGCACTCGCACAGGACCAATCGCGTGTGAAACTTCCCGCGAACCCCAGTAATACACGTACCCCACTCGCACAGGGCCAATCGTGTGTGAAACTTCCCACGCACGAACCCCAGTAATACACGTACACCACTCGCACAGGACCAATCGCGTGTGAAACTTCCCACGAGCCCCAGTAATACACATACCCCACTCGCACAGGGCCAATCATGTGGAAATTTCTCGCGAACCCCAGTAATACACATACCCCACTCGCACAGGCCAATCGCGTGTGCAACTTCCCGTGAACCCCAGTAATACAAGTACCCCACTCGCACAGGGCCAATCGCGTGTGAAACTTCCCGCGGACCCCAGTAATACATGTACCCCACTCGCACAGGCCCTTTCGCGTGTGAAACTTCCCACGAACCCCAGTAATACATGTACCCCACTCGCACAGGGCCACTCGCGTGTGAAACTTCCCGCGAACCCCAGTAATACACGTACCCCACTCGCACAGGGCCAATCGGGTGTGAAACTTCCCGCGCACCCCCGAAATACACGTACCCGGATCCAATCGCGTGTGAGACTTCACGCGAACCCCAGTTATACATGTACCACGCTCACACAGGGCCAATCGCGTGTGAAACTTCCCGCGAACCCCAGTAATACACGTACCCCACTCGCACAGGGCCAATCGCATGTGAAACTTCCCACGAACCCCAGTAATACACGTACCCCACTCGCACAGGGCCAATCATGTGTGAAACTTCCCGTGAATCCCAGTAATACACGTAACCCACTCCCACAGGGCCAATCGCATGTGAAACTTCCCACGAACCCCAGTAATACATGTACCCCACTCGCACAGGGCCAATCGCGTGTGAAACTTCCCGTGAACCCCAGTAATACAAGTACCCCATTCGCACACGGCCAATTGCGTGTGAAACTTCCCGCGCACCCCCGAAATACACGTACCCGGATCCAATCGCGTATGAGACTTCACGCAAACCCCAGTTATACACGTACCACAATCGCACAGGGCCAATCGCGTGTGAAACTTCCAGTGAACCCCAGTAATACACGTACCCCACTCGCACAGGGCCATTCGCGTGTGATACTTCCCGCGAACCCCAGTAATACACGTACCCCACTCGCACAGGCCCTTTCACGTGTGAAACTTCCCGCGAACCCCAGTAATACACGTACCCCACTCGCACAGGGCCAATCGCGTGTGAAACTTCCCACGAGCCCCAGTAATACACATACCCCACTCGCACAGGGCCAATCATGTGGAAATTTCTCGCGAACCCCAGTAATACACGTACCCCACTCGCACAGGCCAATCGCGTGTGAAACTTCCCGTGAACCCCAGTAATACAAGTACCCCACTCGCACAGGGCCAATCGCGTGTGAAACTTCCCGCGGACCCCAGTAATACATGTACCCCACTCGCACAGGCCCTTTCGCGTGTGAAACTTCCCGCGAACCCCAGTAATACATGTACCCCACTCGCACAGGGCCACTCACGTGTGAAACTTCCCGCGAACCCCAGTAATACACGTACCCCACTCGCACAGGCACTTTCGCGTGTGAAACTTCTCACGAACCTCAGTAATACACGTACCCCACTCGCACAGGGCCAATCGCGTGTGAAACTTCCTGCGCACCCCCCGAAATACACGTACCCGGATCCAATCGCGTGTGAGACTTCACGCGAACCCCAGTTATACATGTACCACGCTCACACAGGGCCAATCGCGTGTGAAACTTCCCGCGAACCCCAGTAATACACGTACCCCACTCGCACAGGGCCAATCGCATGTGAAACTTCCCACGAACCCCAGTAATACACGTACCCCACTCGCACACGGCCAATTGCGTGTGAAACTTCCCGCGCACCCCCGAAATACACGTACCCGGATCCAATCGCGTATGAGACTTCACGCAAACCCCAGTTATACACGTACCACAATCGCACAGGGCCAATCGCGTGTGAAACTTCCAGTGAACCCCAGTAATACACGTACCCCACTCGCACAGGGCCATTCGCGTGTGATACTTCCCGCGAACCCCAGTAATACACGTACCCCACTCGCACAGGCCCTTTCACGTGTGAAACTTCCCGCGAACCCCAGTAATACACGTACCCCACTCGCACAGGGCCAATCGCGTGTGAAACTTCCCACGAGCCCCAGTAATACACATACCCCACTCGCACAGGGCCAATCATGTGGAAATTTCTCGCGAACCCCAGTAATACACGTACCCCACTCGCACAGGCCAATCGCGTGTGAAACTTCCCGTGAACCCCAGTAATACAAGTACCCCACTCGCACAGGGCCAATCGTGTGTGAAACTTCCCGCGGACCCCAGTAATACATGTACCCCACTCGCACAGGCCCTTTCGCGTGTGAAACTTCCCGCGAACCCCAGTAATACATGTACCCCACTCGCACAGGGCCACTCGCGTGTGAAACTTCCCGCGAACCCCAGTAATACACGTACCCCACTCGCACAGGCCCTTTCGCGTGTGAAACTTCTCACGAACCTCAGTAATACACGTACCCCACTCGCACAGGGCCAATCGCGTGTGAAACTTCCCGCGCACCCCCGAAATACACGTACCCGGATCCAATCGCGTGTGAGACTTCACGCGAACCCCAGTTATACATGTACCACGCTCACACAGGGCCAATCGCGTGTGAAACTTCCCGCGAACCCCAGTAATACACGTACCCCACTCGCACAGGGCCAATGGCATGTGAAACTTCCCACGAACCCCAGTAATACACGTACCCCACTCGCACAGGGCCAATCATGTGTGAAACTTCCCGTGAATCCCAGTAATACACGTAACCCACTCGCACAGGGCCAATCGCATGTGAAACTTCCCACGAACCCCAGTAATACACGTACCCCACTCGCACAGGGCCAATCGCGTGTGAAACTTCCCGTGAACCCCAGTAATACAAGTACCCCATTCGCACACGGCCAATTGCGTGTGAAACTTCCCGCGCACCCCCGAAATACACGTACCCGGATCCAATCGCGTATGAGACTTCACGCAAACCCCAGTTATACAAGTACCACACTCGCACAGGGCCAATCGCGTGTGAAACTTCCAGTGAACCCCAGTAATACACATACCCCACTCGCACAGGGCCATTCGCGTGTGATACTTCCCGCGAACCCCAGTAATACACGTACCCCACTCGCACAGGGCCAATCGCGTGTGAAACTTCCCGTGAACCCCAGTAATACAAGTACCCCATTCGCACACTGCCAATTGCATGTGAAACTTCCCGCGCACCCCCGAAATACACGTACCCGGATCCAATCGCGTATGAGACTTCACGCAAACCCCAGTTATACACGTACCACACTCGCACAGGGCCAATCGCGTGTGAAACTTCCAGTGAACCCCAGTAATGCACGTACCCCACTCGCACAGGGCCATTCGCGTGTGATACTTCCCGCGAACCCCAGTAATACACGTACCCCACTCGCACAGGCCCTTTCATGTGTGAAACTTCCCGCGAACCCCAGTAATACACGTACCCCACTCGCACAGGGCCAATCGTGTGTGAAACTTCCCGCGAACCCCAGTAATACACGTACCCCACTCGCACAGGCACTTTCGCGTATGAAACTTCCCCAAACCCCAGTAATACACGTACCCCACTCGCACAGGGCCACTCGCGTGTGAAACTTCCCGCGAACCCCAGTAATACACGTACCCCACTCACACAGGCCCTTTCGCGTGTGAAACTTCCCGCGAACCTCAGTAATACACGTACCCCACTCGCACAGGGCCAATCGCGTGTGAAACTTCCCGCGCACCCCCGAAATACACGTACCCGGGACCAATCGCGTGTGAGACTTCACGCGAACCCCAGTTATACACGTACCACGCTCGCACAGGGCCAATCGCGTGTGAAACTTCCCGCGAACCCCAGTAATACACATACCCCACTCGCACAGGGCCAATCGAGTGTGAAACTTCCCGCGAACCCCAGTAATACACGTACCCCACTCGCACAGGGCCAATCGTGTATGAAACTTCCCACGAACCCCAGTAATACACGTACACCACTCGCACAGGACCAATCGCGTGTGAAACTTCCCGCGAACCCCAGTAATACACGTACCCCACTCGCACAGGGCCAATCGTGTGTGAAACTTCCCACGCACGAACCCCAGTAATACACGTACACCACTCGCACAGGACCAATCGTGTGTGAAACTTCCCACGAGCCCCAGTAATACACGTACCCCACTCGCACAGGGCCAATCACGTGGAAATTTCTCACGAACCCCAGTAATACACGTACCCCACTCGCACAGTGCCAATCGCGTGTGAAACTTCCCGTGAACCCCAGTAATACACGTACCCCACTCACACAGGGCCAATCGCGTGTGAAACTTCCCGCGGACCCCAGTAATACACGTACCCCACTCGCACAGGCCTTTTCGCGTGTGAAACTTCCCGCGAACCCCAGTAATACATGTACCCCACTCGCACAGGGCCACTCGCGTGTGATACTTCCTGCGAACCCCAGTAATACACGTACCCCACTCGCACAGGCCCTTTCGCGTGTGAGACTTCACACGAAACCCAGTTATACATGTACCATGCTCACACAGGGCCAATCGCGTGTGAAACTTCCTGCGCACCCCCGAAATACACGTACCCCACTCACACAGGGCCAATCGCATGTGAAACTTCCCGCGAACCCCAGTAATACACGTACCCCACTCACACAGGGCCAATCGTGTGTGAAACTTCCCACGAAGCCCAGTAATACACGTAAACCACTCGCACAGGGCCAATCACGTGTGAAACTTCCCGCAAACCCCAGTAATACACGTACCCCACTCACACAGGGCCACTCGCGTGTGAAACTTCTTGCGAACCCCAGTAATACACCTACCCCACTCACACAGGCCCTTTCGCGTGTGAAACTTCCCACGATCCTCAGTAATACACCTACCCCACTCGCACAGGGCCAATCGCGTGTGAAACTTCCCGCGCACCCCCGAAATACACGTACCCGGGTCCAATCGCGTGTGAGACTTCACGCGAACCCCAGTTATACACGTACCACGCTCGCACAGGGCCAATTGAGTGTGAAACTTCCCGCGAACCCCAGTAATACACATACCCCACTCGCACAGGGCCAATCGAGTGTGAAACTTCCCGCGAACCCCAGTAATACACGTACCCCACTCGCACAGGGCCAATCGTGTGTGAAACTTCCCACGCACGAACCCCAGTAATACACGTACACCACTCGCACAGGACCAATCGCGTGTGAAACTTCCCACGAGCCCCAGTAATACACATACCCCACTCGCACAGGGCCAATCATGGTGAAATTTCTCGCGAACCCCAGTAATACACGTACCCCACTCGCACAGGCCAATCGCGTGTGAAACTTCCCGTGAACCCCAGTAATACAAGTACCCCACTCGCACAGGGCCAATCGCGTGTGAAACTTCCCGCGGACCCCAGTAATACATGTACCCCACTCGCACAGGCCCTTTTGCGTGTGAAACTTCCCGCGAACCCCAGTAATACATGTACCCCACTCGCAGAGGGCCACTCGCGTGTGAAACTTCCCGCGAACCCCAGTAATACATGTACCCCACTCGCACAGGCCCTTTCGCGTGTGAAACTTCCCGCAAACCCCAGTAATACATGTACCCCACTCGCACAGGGCCACTCGCGTGTGAAACTTCCCGCGAACCACAGTAATACACGTACCCCACTCGCACAGGCCCTTTCGCGTGTGAAACTTCTCGCGAACCTCAGTAATACACGTACCCCACTCGCACAGGGCCAATCGCGTGTGAAACTTCCCGTGCACCCCCGAAATACACGTACCCGGATCCAATCGCGTGTGAGACTTCAAGCGAACCCCAGTTATACATGTACCACGCTCACACAGGGCCAATCGCGTGTGAAACTTCTCGCGAACCCCAGTAATACACGTACCCCACTCGCACAGGGCCAATCGCATGTGAAACTTCCCACGAACCCCAGTAATACACGTACCCCACTCGCACAGGGCCAATCATGTGTGAAACTTCCCGCGAACCCCAGTAATACACGTAACCCACTCGCACAGGGCCAATCGCATGTGAAACTTCCCACGAACCCCAGTAATACACGTACCCCACTCGCACAGGGCCAATCGCGTGTGAAACTTCCCGTGAACCCCAGTAATACACGTACCCCATTCGCACACGGCCAATTGCGTGTGAAACTTCCCGCGCACCCCCGAAATACACGTACCCGGATCCAATCGCGTATGAGACTTCACGCAAACCCCAGTTATACACGTACCACACTCGCACAGGGCCAATCGCGTGTGAAACTTCCAATGAACCCCAGTAATACACGTACCCCACTCGCACAGGGCCAATCGCGTGTGATACTTCCCGCGAACCCCAGTAATACACGTACCCCACTCGCACATGGCCAATCGCGGGTGAAACTTCCCGCGAACCCCAGTAATACACATACCCCACTCGCACAGGCCCTTTCACGTGTGAAACGTCCCGCGAACCCCAGTAATACACGTACCACACTCGCACAGGGCCAATCGTGTGTGAAACTTCCCGCGAACCCCAGTAATACACGTACCCCACTCGCACAGGCACTTTCGCGTATGAAACTTCCCCAAACCCCAGTAATACACGTACCCCACTCTCACAGGGCCACTCGCGTGTGAAACTTCCCGCGAACCCCAGTAATACACGTACCCCACTCACACAGGCCCTTTCGCGTGTGAAACTTCCCGCGAACCTCAGTAATACACGTACCCCACTCGCACAGGGCCAATCGCGTGTGAAACTTCCCGCGCACCCCCGAAATACACGTACCCGGGTCCAATCGCGTGTGAGACTTCACGCGAACCCCAGTTATACACGTACCACGCTCGCACAAGGCCAATCGCGTGTGAAACTTCCCGCGAACCCCAGTAATACACATACCCCACTCGCACAGGGCCAATCGAGTATGAAACTTCCCGCGAACCCCAGTAATACACGTACCCCACTCGCACAGGGCCAATCGTGTATGAAACTTCCCACGAACCCCAGTAATACACGTACACCACTCGCACAGGACCAATCGCGTGTGAAACTTCCCGCGAACCCCAGTAATACACGTACCCCACTCGCACAGGTCCAATCGTGTGTGAAACTTCCCACGCACGAACCCCAGTAATACACATACACCACTCGCACAGGACCAATCGCGTGTGAAACTTCCCACGAGCCCCAGTAATACACGTACCCCACTCGCACAGGGCCAATCACGTGGAAATTTCTCGCGAACCCCAGTAATACACGTACCCCACTCGCACAGGCCAATCGCGTGTGAAACTTCCCGCGAACCCCAGTAATACACGTACCCCACTCGCACAGGGCCAATCGCGTGTGAAACTTCCCGCGGACCCCAGTAATACACGTACCCCACTCGCACAGGCCTTTTCGCGTGTGAAACTTCCCGCGAACCCCAGTAATACATGTACCCCACTCGCACAGGGCCACTCGCGTGTGAAACTTCCCGCGAACCCCAGTAATACACGTACCCCACTCGCACAGGCCCTTTCGCGTGTGAAACTTCCCGCGAACCTCAGTAATACACGTACCCCACTCGCACAGGGCCAATCGCGTGTGAAACTTCCCGCGCACCCCCGAAATACACGTACCCGGATCCAATCGCGTGTGAGACTTCACACGAACCCCAGTAATACACGTACCCCACTCGCACAGGGCCAATCGCGTGTGATACTTCCCGCGAACCCCAGTAATACACGTACCCCACTCGCACATGGCCAATCGCGTGTGAAACTTCCCGCGAACCCCAGTAATACACATACCCCACTCGCACAGGCCCTTTCACGTGTGAAACTTCCCGCGAACCCCAGTAATACACGTACCACACTCGCACAGGGCCAATCGTGTGTGAAACTTCCCGCGAACCCCAGTAATACACGTACCCCACTCGCACAGGCACTTTCGCATATGAAACTTCCCCAAACCCCAGTAATACACGTACCCCACTCTCACAGGGCCACTCGCGTGTGAAACTTCCTGCGAACCCCAGTAATACACGTACCCCACTCACACAGGCCCTTTCGCGTGTGAAACTTCCCGCGAACCTCAGTAATACAGGTACCCCACTCGCACAGGGCCAATCGCGTGTGAAACTTCCCGCGCACCCCCGAAATACACGTACCCGGGTCCAATCGCGTGTGAGACTTCACGCGAACCCCAGTTATACACGTACCACGCTCGCACAGGGCCAATCGCGTGTGAAACTTCCCGCGAACCCCAGTAATACACATACCCCACTCGCACAGGGCCAATCGAGTGTGAAACTTCCCGCGAACCCCAGTAATACACGTACCCCACTCGCACAGTGCCAATCGTGTATGAAACTTCCCACGAACCCCAGTAATACACGTACACCACTCGCACAGGACCAATCGCGTGTGAAACTTCCCGCGAACCCCAGTAATACACGTACCCCACTCGCACAGGGCCAATCGTGTGTGAAACTTCCCACGCACGAACCCCAGTAATACACGTACACCACTCGCACAGGACCAATCGCGTGTGAAACTTCCCACGAGCCCCAGTAATACACGTACCCCACTCGCACAGTGCCAATCGCGTGTGAAACTTCCCGCGAACCCCAGTAATACACGTACCCCACTCGCACAGGGCCAATCACGTGTGAAACTTCCTGCGGACCCCAGTAATACACGTACCCCACTCGCACAGGCCTTTTCGCGTGTGAAACTTCCCGCGAACCCCAGTAATACATGTACCCCACTCGCACAGGGCCACTCGCGTGTGAAACTTCCCGCGAACCCCAGTAATACACGTATCCCACTCGCACAGGCCCTTTCGCGTGTGAAACTTCCCGCGAACCTCAGTAATACACGTACCCCACTCGCACAGGGCCAATCGCGTGTGAAACTTCCCGCGCACCCCCGAAATACACGTTCCCGGATCCAATCGCGTGTGAGACTTCACACGAACCCCAGTTATACAAGTACCACGCTCACACAGGGCCAATCGCGTGTGAAACTTCCCGCGAACCCCAGTAATACACGTACCCCACTCACACAGGGCCAATCGCATGTGAAACTTCCCGCGAACCCCAGTAATACACGTACCCCACTCACACAGGGCCAATCGTGTGTGAAACTTCCCACGAAGCCCAGTAATACACGTAAACCACTCGCACAGGGCCAATCGCGTGTGAAACTTCCCGCAAACCCCAGTAATACACGTACCCCACTCGCACAGGGCCACTCGCGTGTGAAACTTCCTGCGAACCCCAGTAATACACATACACCACTCACACAGGCCCTTTCGCTTGTGAAACTTCCCGCGAACCTCAGTAATACACGTACCCCACTTGCACAGGGCCAATCGCGTGTGAAACTTCCCGCGCACCCCCGAAATACACGTACCCGGGTCCAATCGCGTGTGAGACTTCACGCGAACCCCAGTTATACATGTACCACGCTCGCACAGGGCCAATCGCGTGTGAAACTTCCCGCGAACCTCAGTAATACACGTACCCCACTCGCACAGGGCCAATCGCGTGTGAAACTTCCCGCGAACCCCCGAAATACACGTACCCGGATCCAATCGCGTGTGAGACTTCACACGAACCCCAGTTATACAAGTACCACGCTCACACAGGGCCAATCGCGTGTGAAACTTCCCGCGAACCCCAGTAATACACGTACCCCACTCACACAGGGCCAATCGCATGTGAAACTTCCCGCGAACCCCAGTAATACACGTACCCCACTCACACAGGGCCAATCGTGTGTGAAACTTCCCACGAAGCCCAGTAATACACGTAAACCACTCGCACAGGGCCAATCGCGTGTGAAACTTCCCGCAAACCCCAGTAATACACGTACCCCACTCGCACAGGGCCACTCGCGTGTGAAACATCCTGCGAACCCCAGTAATACACATACACCACTCACACAGGCCCTTTCGCTTGTGAAACTTCCCGCGAACCTCAGTAATACACGTACCCCACTTGCACAGGGCCAATCGCGTGTGAAACTTCCCGCGCACCCCCGAAATACACGTACCCGGGTCCAATCGCGTGTGAGACTTCACGCGAACCCCAGTTATACATGTACCACGCTCGCACAGGGCCAATCGCGTGTGAAACTTCCCGCGAACCCCAGTAATACACATACCCCACTCGCACAGGGCCAATCGAGTGTGAAACTTCCCGCGAACCCCAGTAATACACGTACCCCACTCGCACAGGGCCAATCGCGTGTGAAACTTCCCGTGAACCCCAGTAATACACGTACCCCATTCGCACACGGCCAATTGCGTGTGAAACTTCCCGCGCACCCCCGAAATACACGTACCCGGATCCAATCGCGTATGAGACTTCACGCAAACCCCAGTTATACACGTACCACACTCGCACAGGGCCAATCGCGTGTGAAACTTCCAGTGAACCCCAGTAATACACGTACCCCACTCGCACAGGGCCAATCGCGTGTAATACTTCCCGCGAACCCCAGTAATACACGTACCCCACTCGCACATGGCCAATCGCGGGTGAAACTTCCCGCGAACCCCAGTAATACACATACCCCACTCGCACAGGCCCTTTCACGTGTGAAACTTCCCGCGAACCCCAGTAATACACGTACCACACTCGCACAGGGCCAATCGTGTGTGAAACTTCCCGCGAACCCCAGTAAAACACGTACCCCACTCGCACAGGCACTTTCGCGTATGAAACTTCCCCAAACCCCAGTAATACACGTACCCCACTCTCACAGGGCCACTCGCGTGTGAAACTTCCCGTGAAACCCAGTAATACACGTACCCCATTCGCACACGGCCAATTGCGTGTGAAACTTCCCGCGCACCCCCGAAATACACGTACCCGGATCCAATCGCGTATGAGACTTCACGCAAACCCCAGTTATACACGTACCACACTCGCACAGGGCCAATCGCGTGTGAAACTTCCAGTGAACCCCAGTAATACACGTACCCCACTCGCACAGGGCCAATCGCGTGTAATACTTCCCGCGAACCCCAGTAATACACGTACCCCACTCGCACATGGCCAATCGCGGGTGAAACTTCCCGCGAACCCCAGTAATACACATACCCCACTCGCACAGGCCCTTTCACGTGTGAAACTTCCCGCGAACCCCAGTAATACACGTACCACACTCGCACAGGGCCAATCGTGTGTGAAACTTCCCGCGAACCCCAGTAATACACGTACCCCACTCGCACAGGCACTTTCGCGTATGAAACTTCCCCAAACCCCAGTAATACACGTACCCCACTCTCACAGGGCCACTCGCGTGTGAAACTTCCCGCGAACCCCAGTAATACACGTACCCCACTCACACAGGCCCTTTCGCGTGTGAAACTTCCCGCGAACCTCAGTAATACACGTACCTCACTCGCACAGGGCCAATCGCGTGTGAAACTTCCCGCGCACCCCCGAAATACACGTACCCGGGTCCAATCGCGTGTGAGACTTCACGCGAACCCCAGTTATACACGTACCACGCTCGCACAAGGCCAATCGCGTGTGAAACTTCCCGCGAACCCCAGTAATACACATACCCCACTCGCACAGGGCCAATCGAGTGTGAAACTTCCCGCGAACCCCAGTAATACACGTACCCCACTCGCACAGGGCCAATCGTGTATGAAACTTCCCACGAACCCCAGTAATACACGTACACCACTCGCACAGGACCAATCGCGTGTGAAACTTCCCGCGAACCCCAGTAATACACGTACCCCACTCGCACAGGGCCAATCGTGTGTGAAACTTCCCACGCACAAACCCCAGTAATACACGTACACCACTCGCACAGGACCAATCGCGTGTGAAACTTCCCACGAGCCCCAGTAATACACGTACCCCACTCGCACAGGGCCAATCACGTGGAAATTTCTCGCGAACCCCAGTAATACACGTACCCCACTCGCACAGTGCCAATCGCGTGTGAAACTTCCCGCGAACCCCAGTAATACACGTACCCCACTCGCACAGGGCCAATCGCGTGTGAAACTTCCCGCGGACCCCAGTAATACACGTACCCCACTCGCACAGGCCTTTTCGCGTGTGAAACTTCCCGCGAACCCCAGTAATACATGTACCCCACTCGCACAGGGCCACTCGCTTGTGAAACTTCCCGCGAACCCCAGTAATACACGTACCCCACTCGCACAGGCCCTTTCGCGTGTGAAACTTCCCGCGAACCTCAGTAATACACGTACCCCACTCGCACAGGGCCAATCGCGTGTGAAACTCCCCGCGCACCCCCGAAATACACGTACCCGGATCCAATCGCGTGTGAGACTTCACACGAACCCCAGTAATACACGTACCCCACTCGCACATGGCCAATCGCGTGTGAAACTTCCCGCGAACCCCAGTAATACACATACCCCACTCGCACAGGCCCTTTCACGTGTGAAACTTCCCGCGAACCCCAGTAATACACGTACCACACTCGCACAGGGCCAATCGTGTGTGAAACTTCCCGCGAACCCCAGTAATACACGTACCCCACTCGCACAGGCACTTTCGCATATGAAACTTCCCCAAACCCCAGTAATACACGTACCCCACTCTCACAGGGCCACTCGCGTGTGAAACTTCCTGCGAACCCCAGTAATACACGTACCCCACTCACACAGGCCCTTTCGCGTGTGAAACTTCCCGCGAACCTCAGTAATACAGGTACCCCACTCGCACAGGGCCAATCGCATGTGAAACTTCCCGCGCACCCCCGAAATACACGTACCCGTTTCCAATCGCGTGTGAGACTTCACGCGAACCCCAGTTATACACGTACCACGCTCGCACAGGGCCAATCGCGTGTGAAACTTCCCGCGAACCCCAGTAATACACATACCCCACTCGCACAGGGCCAATCGAGTGTGAAACTTCCCGCGAACCCCAGTAATACACGTACCCCACTCGCACAGGGCCAATCGTGTATGAAACTTCCCACGAACCCCAGTAATACACGTACACCACTCGCACAGGACCAATCGCGTGTGAAACTTCCCGCGAACCCCAGTAATACACGTACCCCACTCGCACAGGGCCAATCGTGTGTGAAACTTCCCACGCACGAACCCCAGTAATACACGTACACCACTCGCACAGGACCAATCGTGTGTGAAACTTCCCACGAGCCCCAGTAATACACGTACCCCACTCGCACAGTGCCAATCGCGTGTGAAACTTCCCGCGAACCCCAGTAATACACGTACCCCACTCGCACAGGGCCAATCGCGTGTGAAACTTCCCGCGGACCCCAGTAATACACGTACCCCACTCGCACAGGCCTTTTCGCGTGTGAAACTTCCCGCGAACCCCAGTAATACATGTACCCCACTCGCACAGGGCCACTCGCGCGTGAAACTTCCCGCGAACCCCAGTAATACACGTACCCCACTCGCACAGGCCCTTTCGCGTGTGAAACTTCCCGCGAACCTCAGTAATACACGTACCCCACTCGCACAGGGCCAATCGCGTGTGAAACTTCCCGCGCACCCCCGAAATACACGTACCCGGATCCAATCGCGTGTGAGACTTCACACGAACCCCAGTTATACAAGTACCACGCTCACACAGGGCCAATCGCGTGTGAAACTTCCCGCGAACCCCAGTAATACACGTACCCCACTCACACAGGGCCAATCGCATGTGAAACTTCCCGCGAACCCCAGTAATACACGTACCCCACTCACACAGGGCCAATCGTGTGTGAAACTTCCCACGAAGCCCAGTAATACACGTAAACCACTCGCACAGGGCCAATCGCGTGTGAAACTTCCCGCAAACCCCAGTAATACACGTACCCCACTCGCACAGGGCCACTCGCGTGTGAAACTTCCTGCGAACCCCAGTAATACACATACACCACTCACACAGGCCCTTTCGCTTGTGAAACTTCCCGCGAACCTCAGTAATACACGTACCCCACTTGCACAGGGCCAATCGCGTGTGAAACTTCCCGCGCACCCCCGAAATACACGTACCCGGGTCCAATCGCGTGTGAGACTTCACGCGAACCCCAGTTATACATGTACCACGCTCGCACAGGGCCAATCGCGTGTGAAACTTCCCGCGAACCCCAGTAATACACATACCCCACTCGCACAGGGCCAATCGAGTGTGAAACTTCCCGCGAACCCCAGTAATACACGTACCCCACTCGCACAGGGCCAATCGTGTGTGAAACTTCCCACGAACCCCAGTAATACACGTACAGCACTCGCACAGGACCAATCGCGTGTGAAACTTCCCGCGAACCCCAGTAATACACGTACCCCACTCGCACAGGGCCAATCGTGTGTGAAACTTCCCACGCACGAACCCCAGTAATACACGTACACCACTCGCACAGGACCAATCGCGTGTGAAACTTCCCACGAGCCCCAGTAATACACATACCCCACTCGCACAGGGCCAATCATGTGGAAATTCCTCGCGAACCCCAGTAATACACATACCCCACTCGCACAGGCCAATCACGTGTGAAACTTCCCGTGAACCCCAGTAATACAAGTACCCCACTCGCACAGGGCCAATCGCGTGTGAAACTTCCCGCGGACCCCAGTAATACATGTACCCCACTCGCACAGGCCCTTTCGCGTGTGAAACTTCCCGCGAACCCCAGTAATACATGTACCCCACTCGCACAGGGCCACTCGCGTGTGAAACTTCCCGCGAACCCCAGTAATACACGTACCCCACTCGCACAGGGCCAATCGCGTGTGAAACTTCCCGCGCACCCCCGAAATACACGTACCCGGATCCAATCGCGTGTGAGACTTCACGCGAACCCCAGTTATACATGTACCACGCTCACACAGGGCCAATCGCGTGTGAAACTTCCCGCGAACCCCAGTAATACACGTACCCCACTCGCACAGGGCCAATCGCATGTGAAACTTCCCACGAACCCCAGTAATACACGTACCCCACTCGCACAGGGCCAATCATGTGTGAAACTTCCCGTGAATCCCAGTAATACACGTAACCCACTCCCACAGGGCCAATCGCATGTGAAACTTCCCACGAACCCCAGTAATACACGTACCCCACTCGCACAGGGCCAATCGCGTGTGATACTTCCCGCGAACCCCAGTAATACACGTACCCCACTCGCACATGGCCAATCGCGGGTGAAACTTCCCGCGAACCCCAGTAATACACATACCCCACTCGCACAGGCCCTTTCACGTGTGAAACTTCCCGCGAACCCCAGTAATACACGTACCACACTCGCACAGGGCCAATCGTGTGTGAAACTTCCCGCGAACCCCAGTAATACACGTACCCCACTCGCACAGGCACTTTCGCGTATGAAACTTCCCCAAACCCCAGTAATACACGTACCCCACTCTCACAGGGCCACTCGCGTGTGAAACTTCCCGCGAACCCCAGTAATACACGTACCCCACTCACACAGGCCCTTTCGCGTGTGAAACTTCCCGCGAACCTCAGTAATACACGTACCTCACTCGCACAGGGCCAATCGCGTGTGAAACTTCCCGCGCACCCCCAAAATACACGTACCCGGGTCCAATCGCGTGTGAGACTTCACGCGAACCCCAGTTATACACGTACCACGCTCGCACAAGGCCAATCGCGTGTGAAACTTCCCGCGAACCCCAGTAATACACATACCCCACTCGCACAGGGCCAATCGAGTGTGAAACTTCCCGCGAACCCCAGTAATACACGTACCCCACTCGCACAGGGCCAATCGTGTATGAAACTTCCCACGAACCCCAGTAATACACGTACACCACTCGCACAGGACCAATCGCGTGTGAAACTTCCCGCGAACCCCAGTAATACACGTACCCCACTCGCACAGGGCCAATCGTGTGTGAAACTTCCCACGCACGAACCCCAGTAATACACGTACACCACTCGCACAGGACCAATCGCGTGTGAAACTTCCCACGAGCCCCAGTAATACACGTACCCCACTCGCACAGGGCCAATCACGTGGAAATTTCTCGCGAACCCCAGTAATACACGTACCCCACTCGCACAGTGCCAATCGCGTGTGAAACTTCCCGCGAACCCCAGTAATACACGTACCCCACTCGCACAGGGCCAATCGCGTGTGAAACTTCCCGCGGACCCCAGTAATACACGTACCCCACTCGCACAGGCCTTTTCGCGTGTGAAACTTCCCGCGAACCCCAGTAATACATGTACCCCACTCGCACAGGGCCACTCGCTTGTGAAACTTCCCGCGAACCCCAGTAATACACGTACCCCACTCGCACAGGCCCTTTCGCGTGTGAAACTTCCCGCGAACCTCAGTAATACACGTACCCCACTCGCACAGGGCCAATCGCGTGTGAAACTCCCCGCGCACCCCCGAAATACACGTACCCGGATCCAATCGCGTGTGAGACTTCACACGAACCCCAGTAATACACGTACCCCACTCGCACATGGCCAATCGCGTGTGAAACTTCCCGCGAACCCCAGTAATACACATACCCCACTCGCACAGGCCCTTTCACGTGTGAAACTTCCCGCGAACCCCAGTAATACACGTACCACACTCGCACAGGGCCAATCGTGTGTGAAACTTCCCGCGAACCCCAGTAATACACGTACCCCACTCGCACAGGCACTTTCGCATATGAAACTTCCCCAAACCCCAGTAATACACGTACCCCACTCTCACAGGGCCACTCGCGTGTGAAACTTCCTGCGAACCCCAGTAATACACGTACCCCACTCACACAGGCCCTTTCGCGTGTGAAACTTCCCGCGAACCTCAGTAATACAGGTACCCCACTCGCACAGGGCCAATCGCATGTGAAACTTCCCGCGCACCCCCGAAATACACGTACCCGGGTCCAATCGCGTGTGAGACTTCACGCGAACCCCAGTTATACACGTACCACGCTCGCACAGGGCCAATCGCGTGTGAAACTTCCCGCGAACCCCAGTAATACACATACCCCACTCGCACAGGGCCAATCGAGTGTGAAACTTCCCGCGAACCCCAGTAATACACGTACACCACTCGCACAGGACCAATCGCGTGTGAAACTTCCCGCGAACCCCAGTAATACACGTACCCCACTCGCACAGGGCCAATCGTGTGTGAAACTTCCCACGCACGAACCCCAGTAATACACGTACACCACTCGCACAGGACCAATCGCGTGTGAAACTTCCCACGAGCCCCAGTAATACACGTACCCCACTCGCACAGTGCCAATCGCGTGTGAAACTTCCCGCGAACCCCAGTAATACACGTACCCCACTCGCACAGGGCCAATCGCGTGTGAAACTTCCCGCGGACCCCAGTAATACACGTACCCCACTCGCACAGGCCTTTTCGCGTGTGAAACTTCCCGCGAACCCCAGTAATACATGTACCCCACTCGCACAGGGCCACTCGCGCGTGAAACTTCCCGCGAACCCCAGTAATACACGTACCCCACTCGCACAGGCCCTTTCGCGTGTGAAACTTCCCGCGAACCTCAGTAATACACGTACCCCACTCGCACAGGGCCAATCGCGTGTGAAACTTCCCGCGCACCCCCGAAATACACGTACCCGGATCCAATCGCGTGTGAGACTTCACACGAACCCCAGTTATACAAGTACCACGCTCACACAGGGCCAATCGCGTGTGAAACTTCCCGCGAACCCCAGTAATACACGTACCCCACTCACACAGGGCCAATCGCATGTGAAACTTCCCGCGAACCCCAGTAATACACGTACCCCACTCACACAGGGCCAATCGTGTGTGAAACTTCCCACGAAGCCCAGTAATACACGTAAACCACTCGCACAGGGCCAATCGCGTGTGAAACTTCCCGCAAACCCCAGTAATACACGTACCCCACTCGCACAGGGCCACTCGCGTGTGAAACTTCCTGCGAACCCCAGTAATACACATACACCACTCACACAGGCCCTTTCGCTTGTGAAACTTCCCGCGAACCTCAGTAATACACGTACCCCACTTGCACAGGGCCAATCGCGTGTGAAACTTCCCGCGCACCCCCGAAATACACGTACCCGGGTCCAATCGCGTGTGAGACTTCACGCGAACCCCAGTTATACATGTACCACGCTCGCACAGGGCCAATCGCGTGTGAAACTTCCCGCGAACCCCAGTAATACACATACCCCACTCGCACAGGGCCAATCGAGTGTGAAACTTCCCGCGAACCCCAGTAATACACGTACCCCACTCGCACAGGGCCAATCGCGTGTGAAACTTCCCGCGCACCCCCAAAATACACGTACCCGGGTCCAATCGCGTGTGAGACTTCACGCGAACCCCAGTTATACACGTACCACGCTCGCACAAGGCCAATCGCGTGTGAAACTTCCCACGAACCCCAGTAATACACATACCCCACTCGCACAGGGCCAATCGAGTGTGAAACTTCCCGCGAACCCCAGTAATACACGTACCCCACTCGCACAGGGCCAATCGTGTATGAAACTTCCCACGAACCCCAGTAATACACGTACACCACTCGCACAGGACCAATCGCGTGTGAAACTTCCCGCGAACCCCAGTAATACACGTACCCCACTCGCACAGGGCCAATCGTGTGTGAAACTTCCCACGCACGAACCCCAGTAATACACGTACACCACTCGCACAGGACCAATCGCGTGTGAAACTTCCCACGAGCCCCAGTAATACACGTACCCCACTCGCACAGGGCCAATCACGTGGAAATTTCTCGCGAACCCCAGTAATACACGTACCCCACTCGCACAGTGCCAATCGCGTGTGAAACTTCCCGCGAACCCCAGTAATACACGTACCCCACTCGCACAGGGCCAATCGCGTGTGAAACTTCCCGCGGACCCCAGTAATACACGTACCCCACTCGCACAGGCCTTTTCGCGTGTGAAACTTCCCGCGAACCCCAGTAATACATGTACCCCACTCGCACAGGGCCACTCGCTTGTGAAACTTCCCGCGAACCCCAGTAATACACGTACCCCACTCGCACAGGCCCTTTCGCGTGTGAAACTTCCCGCGAACCTCAGTAATACACGTACCCCACTCGCACAGGGCCAATCGCGTGTGAAACTCCCCGCGCACCCCCGAAATACACGTACCCGGATCCAATCGCGTGTGAGACTTCACACGAACCCCAGTAATACACGTACCCCACTCGCACATGGCCAATCGCGTGTGAAACTTCCCGCGAACCCCAGTAATACACATACCCCACTCGCACAGGCCCTTTCACGTGTGAAACTTCCCGCGAACCCCAGTAATACACGTACCACACTCGCACAGGGCCAATCGTGTGTGAAACTTCCCGCGAACCCCAGTAATACACGTACCCCACTCGCACAGGCACTTTCGCATATGAAACTTCCCCAAACCCCAGTAATACACGTACCCCACTCTCACAGGGCCACTCGCGTGTGAAACTTCCTGCGAACCCCAGTAATACACGTACCCCACTCACACAGGCCCTTTCGCGTGTGAAACTTCCCGCGAACCTCAGTAATACAGGTACCCCACTCGCACAGGGCCAATCGCATGTGAAACTTCCCGCGCACCCCCGAAAAACACGTACCCGGATCCAATCGCGTGTGAGACTTCACGCGAACCCCAGTTATACACGTACCCCGCTCGCACAGGGCCAATCGCGTGTGAAACTTCCCGCGAACCCCAGTAATACACATACCCCACTCGCACAGGCCCTTTCACGTGTGAAACTTCCCGCGAACCCCAGTAATACACGTACCACACTCGCACAGGGCCAATCGTGTGTGAAACTTCCCGCGAACCCCAGTAATACACGTACCCCACTCGCACAGGCACTTTCGCATATGAAACTTCCCCAAACCCCAGTAATACACGTACCCCACTCTCACAGGGCCACTCGCGTGTGAAACTTCCTGCGAACCCCAGTAATACACGTACCCCACTCACACAGGCCCTTTCGCGTGTGAAACTTCCCGCGAACCTCAGTAATACAGGTACCCCACTCGCACAGGGCCAATCGCATGTGAAACTTCCCGCGCACCCCCGAAATACACGTACCCGGGTCCAATCGCGTGTGAGACTTCACGCGAACCCCAGTTATACACGTACCACGCTCGCACAGGGCCAATCGCGTGTGAAACTTCCCGCGAACCCCAGTAATACACATACCCCACTCGCACAGGGCCAATCGAGTGTGAAACTTCCCGCGAACCCCAGTAATACACGTACCCCACTCGCACAGGGCCAATCGTGTATGAAACTTCCCACGAACCCCAGTAATACACGTACACCACTCGCACAGGACCAATCGCGTGTGAAACTTCCCGCGAACCCCAGTAATACACGTACCCCACTCGCACAGGGCCAATCGTGTGTGAAACTTCCCACGCACGAACCCCAGTAATACACGTACACCACTCGCACAGGACCAATCGCGTGTGAAACTTCCCACGAGCCCCAGTAATACACGTACCCCACTCGCACAGTGCCAATCGCGTGTGAAACTTCCCGCGAACCCCAGTAATACACGTACCCCACTCGCACAGGGCCAATCGCGTGTGAAACTTCCCGCGGACCCCAGTAATACACGTACCCCACTCGCACAGGCCTTTTCGCGTGTGAAACTTCCCGCGAACCCCAGTAATACATGTACCCCACTCGCACAGGGCCACTCGCGCGTGAAACTTCCCGCGAACCCCAGTAATACACGTACCCCACTCGCACAGGCCCTTTCGCGTGTGAAACTTCCCGCGAACCTCAGTAATACACGTACCCCACTCGCACAGGGCCAATCGCGTGTGAAACTTCCCGCGCACCCCCGAAATACACGTACCCGGATCCAATCGCGTGTGAGACTTCACACGCACCCCAGTTATACAAGTACCACGCTCACACAGGGCCAATCGCGTGTGAAACTTCCCGCGAACCCCAGTAATACACGTACCCCACTCACACAGGGCCAATCGCATGTGAAACTTCCCGCGAACCCCAGTAATACACGTACCCCACTCACACAGGGCCAATCGTGTGTGAAACTTCCCACGAAGCCCAGTAATACACGTAAACCACTCGCACAGGGCCAATCGCGTGTGAAACTTCCCGCAAACCCCAGTAATACACGTACCCCACTCGCACAGGGCCACTCGCGTGTGAAACTTCCTGCGAACCCCAGTAATACACATACACCACTCACACAGGCCCTTTCGCTTGTGAAACTTCCCGCGAACCTCAGTAATACACGTACCCCACTTGCACAGGGCCAATCGCGTGTGAAACTTCCCGCGCACCCCCGAAATACACGTACCCGGGTCCAATCGCGTGTGAGACTTCACGCGAACCCCAGTTATACATGTACCACGCTCGCACAGGGCCAATCGCGTGTGAAACTTCCCGCGAACCCCAGTAATACACATACCCCACTCGCACAGGGCCAATCGAGTGTGAAACTTCCCGCGAACCCCAGTAATACACGTACCCCACTCGCACAGGGCCAATCGTGTGTGAAACTTCCCACGAACCCCAGTAATACACGTACAGCACTCGCACAGGACCAATCGCGTGTGAAACTTCCCGCGAACCCCAGTAATACACGTACCCCACTCGCACAGGGCCAATCGTGTGTGAAACTTCCCACGCACGAACCCCAGTAATACACGTACACCACTCGCACAGGACCAATCGCGTGTGAAACTTCCCACGAGCCCCAGTAATACACATACCCCACTCGCACAGGGCCAATCATGTGGAAATTTCTCGCGAACCCCAGTAATACACATACCCCACTCGCACAGGCCAATCACGTGTGAAACTTCCCGTGAACCCCAGTAATACAAGTACCCCACTCGCACAGGGCCAATCGCGTGTGAAACTTCCCGCGGACCCCAGTAATACATGTACCCAACTCGCACAGGCCCTTTCGCGTGTGAAACTTCCCGCGAACCCCAGTAATACATGTACCCCACTCGCACAGGGCCACTCGCGTGTGAAACTTCCCGCGAACCCCAGTAATACACGTACCCCACTCGCACAGGGCCAATCGCGTGTGAAACTTCCCGCGCACCCCCGAAATACACATACCCGGATCCAATCGCGTGTGAGACTTCACGCGAACCCCAGTTATACATGTACCACGCTCACACAGGGCCAATCGCGTGTGAAACTTCCCGCGAACCCCAGTAATACACGTACCCCACTCGCACAGGGCCAATCGCATGTGAAACTTCCCACGAACCCCAGTCATACACGTACCCCACTCGCACAGGGCCAATCATGTGTGAAACTTCCCGTGAATCCCAGTAATACACGTAACCCACTCCCACAGGGCCAATCGCATGTGAAACTTCCCACGAACCCCAGTAATACACGTACCCCACTCGCACAGGGCCAATCGCGTGTGAAACTTCCCGTGAACCCCAGTAATACAAGTACCCCATTCGCACACGGCCAATTGCGTGTGAAACTTCCCGCGCACCCCCGAAATATACGTACCCGGATCCAATCGCGTATGAGACTTCACGCAAACCCCAGTTATACACGTACCACAATCGCACAGGGCCAATCGCGTGTGAAACTTCCAGTGAACCCCAGTAATACACGTACCCCACTCGCACAGGGCCATTCGCGTGTGATACTTCCCGCGAACCCCAGTAATACACGTACCCCACTCGCACAGGCCCTTTCACGTGTGAAACTTCCCGCGAACCCCAGTAATACACGTACCCCACTCGCACAGGGCCAATCGCGTGTGAAACTTCCCACGAGCCCCAGTAATACACATACCCCACTCGCACAGGGCCAATCATGTGGAAATTTCTCGCGAACCCCAGTAATACACGTACCCCACTCGCACAGGCCAATCGCGTGTGAAACTTCCCGTGAACCCCAGTAATACAAGTACCCCACTCGCACAGGGCCAATCGCGTGTGAAACTTCCCGCGGACCCCAGTAATACATGTACCCCACTCGCACAGGCCCTTTCGCGTGTGAAACTTCCCGCGAACCCCAGTAATACATGTACCCCACTCGCACAGGGCCACTCGCGTGTGAAACTTCCCGCGAACCCCAGTAATACACGTACCCCACTCGCACAGGCCCTTTCGCGTGTGAAACTTCTCACGAACCTCAGTAATACACGTACCCCACTCGCACAGGGCCAATCGCGTGTGAAACTTCCCGCGCACCCCCGAAATACACGTACCCGGATCCAATCGCGTGTGAGACTTCACGCGAACCCCAGTTATACATGTACCACGCTCACACAGGGCCAATCGCGTGTGAAACTTCCCGCGAACCCCAGTAATACACGTACCCCACTCGCACAGGGCCAATCGCATGTGAAACTTCCCACGAACCCCAGTAATACACGTACCCCACTCGCACACGGCCAATTGCGTGTGAAACTTCCCGCGCACCCCCGAAATACACGTACCCGGATCCAATCGCGTATGAGACTTCACGCAAACCCCAGTTATACACGTACCACAATCGCACAGGGCCAATCGCGTGTGAAACTTCCAGTGAACCCCAGTAATACACGTACCCCACTCGCACAGGGCCATTCGCGTGTGATACTTCCCGCGAACCCCAGTAATACACGTACCCCACACGCACAGGCCGTTTCACGTGTGAAACTTCCCGCGAACCCCAGTAATACACGTACCCCACTCGCACAGGGCCAATCGCGTGTGAAACTTCCCACGAGCCCCAGTAATACACATACCCCACTCGCACAGGGCCAATCATGTGGAAATTTCTCGCGAACCCCAGTAATACACGTACCCCACTCGCACAGGCCAATCGCGTGTGAAACTTCCCGTGAACCCCAGTAATACAAGTACCCCACTCGCACAGGGCCAATCGCGTGTGAAACTTCCCGTGAACCCCAGTAATACACGTACCCCATTCGCACACGGCCAATTGCGTGTGAAACTTCCCGCGCACCCCCGAAATACACGTACCCGGATCCAATCGCGTATGAGACTTCACGCAAACCCCAGTTATACACGTACCACACTCGCACAGGGCCAATCGCGTGTGAAACTTCCAGTGAACCCCAGTAATACACGTACCCCACTCGCACAGGGCCAATCGCGTGTAATACTTCCCGCGAACCCCAGTAATACACGTACCCCACTCGCACATGGCCAATCGCGGGTGAAACTTCCCGCGAACCCCAGTAATACACATACCCCACTCGCACAGGCCCTTTCACGTGTGAAACTTCCCGCGAACCCCAGTAATACACGTACCACACTCGCACAGGGCCAATCGTGTGTGAAACTTCCCGCGAACCCCAGTAATACACGTACCCCACTCGCACAGGCACTTTCGCGTATGAAACTTCCCCAAACCCCAGTAATACACGTACCCCACTCTCACAGGGCCACTCGCGTGTGAAACTTCCCGCGAACCCCAGTAATACACGTACCCCACTCACACAGGCCCTTTCGCGTGTGAAACTTCCCGCGAACCTCAGTAATACACGTACCTCACTCGCACAGGGCCAATCGCGTGTGAAACTTCCCGCGCACCCCCGAAATACACGTACCCGGGTCCAATCGCGTGTGAGACTTCACGCGAACCCCAGTTATACACGTACCACGCTCGCACAAGGCCAATCGCGTGTGAAACTTCCCGCGAACCCCAGTAATACACATACCCCACTCGCACAGGGCCAATCGAGTGTGAAACTTCCCGCGAACCCCAGTAATACACGTACCCCACTCGCACAGGGCCAATCGTGTATGAAACTTCCCACGAACCCCAGTAATACACGTACACCACTCGCACAGGACCAATCGCGTGTGAAACTTCCCGCGAACCCCAGTAATACACGTACCCCACTCGCACAGGGCCAATCGTGTGTGAAACTTCCCACGCACGAACCCCAGTAATACACGTACACCACTCGCACAGGACCAATCGCGTGTGAAACTTCCCACGAGCCCCAGTAATACACGTACCCCACTCGCACAGGGCCAATCACGTGGAAATTTCTCGCGAACCCCAGTAATACACGTACCCCACTCGCACAGTGCCAATCGCGTGTGAAACTTCCCGCGAACCCCAGTAATACACGTACCCCACTCGCACAGGGCCAATCGCGTGTGAAACTTCCCGCGGACCCCAGTAATACACGTACCCCACTCGCACAGGCCTTTTCGCGTGTGAAACTTCCCGCGAACCCCAGTAATACATGTACCCCACTCGCACAGGGCCACTCGCTTGTGAAACTTCCCGCGAACCCCAGTAATACACGTACCCCACTCGCACAGGCCCTTTCGCGTGTGAAACTTCGCGCGAACCTCAGTAATACACGTACCCCACTCGCACAGGGCCAATCGCGTGTGAAACTCCCCGCGCACCCCCGAAATACACGTACCCGGATCCAATCGCGTGTGAGACTTCACACGAACCCCAGTAATACACGTACCCCACTCGCACAGGGCCAATCGCGTGTGAAACTTCCCACGGACCCCAGTAATACACGTACCCCACTCGCACAGGCCTTTTCGCGTGTGAAACTTCCCGCGAACCCCAGTAATACATGTACCCCACTCGCACAGGGCCACTCGCGCGTGAAACTTCCCGCGAACCCCAGTAATACACGTACCCCACTCGCACAGGCCCTTTCGCGTGTGAAACTTCCCGCGAACCTCAGTAATACACGTACCCCACTCGCACAGGGCCAATCGCGTGTGAAACTTCCCGCGCACCCCCGAAATACACGTACCCGGATCCAATCGCGTGTGAGACTTCACACGAACCCCAGTTATACAAGTACCACGCTCACACAGGGCCAATCGCGTGTGAAACTTCCCGCGAACCCCAGTAATACACGTACCCCACTCACACAGGGCCAATCGCATGTGAAACTTCCCACGAACCCCAGTAATACACGTACCCCACTCACACAGGGCCAATCGTGTGTGAAACTTCCCACGAAGCCCAGTAATACACGTAAACCACTCGCACAGGGCCAATCGCGTGTGAAACTTCCCGCAAACCCCAGTAATACACGTACCCCACTCGCACAGGGCCACTCGCGTGTGAAACTTCCTGCGAACCCCAGTAATACACATACACCACTCACACAGGCCCTTTCGCTTGTGAAACTTCCCGCGAACCTCAGTAATACACGTACCCCACTTGCACAGGGCCAATCGCGTGTGAAACTTCCCGCGCACCCCCGAAATACACGTACCCGGGTCCAATCGCGTGTGAGACTTCACGCGAACCCCAGTTATACATGTACCACGCTCGCACAGGGCCAATCGCGTGTGAAACTTCCCGCGAACCCCAGTAATACACATACCCCACTCGCACAGGGCCAATCGAGTGTGAAACTTCCCGCGAACCCCAGTAATACACGTACCCCACTCGCACAGGGCCAATCGTGTGTGAAACTTCCCACGAACCCCAGTAATACACGTACAGCACTCGCACAGGACCAATCGCGTGTGAAACTTCCCGCGAACCCCAGTAATACACGTACCCCACTCGCACAGGGCCAATCGTGTGTGAAACTTCCCACGCACGAACCCCAGTAATACACGTACACCACTCGCACAGGACCAATCGCGTGTGAAACTTCCCACGAGCCCCAGTAATACACATACCGCACTCGCACAGGGCCAATCATGTGGAAATTTCTCGCGAACCCCAGTAATACACATACCCCACTCGCACAGGCCAATCACGTGTGAAACTTCCCGTGAACCCCAGTAATACAAGTACCCCACTCGCACAGGGCCAATCGCGTGTGAAACTTCCCGCGGACCCCAGTAATACATGTACCCCACTCGCACAGGCCCTTTCGCGTGTGAAACTTCCCGCGAACCCCAGTAATACATGTACCCCACTGCCACACGGCCACTCGCGTGTGAAACTTCCCGCGAACCCCAGTAATACACGTACCCCACTCGCACAGGGCCAATCGCGTGTGAAACTTCCCGCGCACCCCCGAAATACACGTACCCGGATCCAATCGCGTGTGAGACTTCACGCGAACCCCAGTTATACATGTACCACGCTCACACAGGGCCAATCGCGTGTGAAACTTCCCGCGAACCCCAGTAATACACGTACCCCACTCGCACAGGGCCAATCGCATGTGAAACTTCCCACAAACCCCAGTAATACACGTACCCCACTCGCACAGGGCCAATCATGTGTGAAACTTCCCGTGAATCCCAGTAATACACGTAACCCACTCCCACAGGGCCAATCGCATGTGAAACTTCCCACGAACCCCAGTAATACACGTACCCCACTCGCACAGGGCCAATCGTGTGTGAAACTTCCCGCGAACCCCAGTAAAACACGTACCCCACTCGCACAGGCACTTTCGCGTATGAAACTTCCCCAAACCCCAGTAATACACGTACCCCACTCTCACAGGGCCACTCGCGTGTGAAACTTCCCGTGAAACCCAGTAATACACGTACCCCATTCGCACACGGCCAATTGCGTGTGAAACTTCCCGCGCACCCCCGAAATACACGTACCCGGATCCAATCGCGTATGAGACTTCACGCAAACCCCAGTTATACACGTACCACACTCGCACAGGGCCAATCGCGTGTGAAACTTCCAGTGAACCCCAGTAATACACGTACCCCACTCGCACAGGGCCAATCGCGTGTAATACTTCCCGCGAACCCCAGTAATACACGTACCCCACTCGCACATGGCCAATCGCGGGTGAAACTTCCCGCGAACCCCAGTAATACACATACCCCACTCGCACAGGCCCTTTCACGTGTGAAACTTCCCGCGAACCCCAGTAATACACGTACCACACTCGCACAGGGCCAATCGTGTGTGAAACTTCCCGCGAACCCCAGTAATACACGTACCCCACTCGCACAGGCACTTTCGCGTATGAAACTTCCCCAAACCCCAGTAATACACGTACCCCACTCTCACAGGGCCACTCGCGTGTGAAACTTCCCGCGAACCCCAGTAATACACGTACCCCACTCACACAGGCCCTTTCGCGTGTGAAACTTCCCGCGAACCTCAGTAATACACGTACCTCACTCGCACAGGGCCAATCGCGTGTGAAACTTCCCGCGCACCCCCGAAATACACGTACCCGGGTCCAATCGCGTGTGAGACTTCACGCGAACCCCAGTTATACACGTACCACGCTCGCACAAGGCCAATCGCGTGTGAAACTTCCCGCGAACCCCAGTAATACACATACCCCACTCGCACAGGGCCAATCGAGTGTGAAACTTCCCGCGAACCCCAGTAATACACGTACCCCACTCGCACAGGGCCAATCGTGTATGAAACTTCCCACGAACCCCAGTAATACACGTACACCACTCGCACAGGACCAATCGCGTGTGAAACTTCCCGCGAACCCCAGTAATACACGTACCCCACTCGCACAGGGCCAATCGTGTGTGAAACTTCCCACGCACAAACCCCAGTAATACACGTACACCACTCGCACAGGACCAATCGCGTGTGAAACTTCCCACGAGCCCCAGTAATACACGTACCCCACTCGCACAGGGCCAATCACGTGGAAATTTCTCGCGAACCCCAGTAATACACGTACCCCACTCGCACAGTGCCAATCGCGTGTGAAACTTCCCGCGAACCCCAGTAATACACGTACCCCACTCGCACAGGGCCAATCGCGTGTGAAACTTCCCGCGGACCCCAGTAATACACGTACCCCACTCGCACAGGCCTTTTCGCGTGTGAAACTTCCCGCGAACCCCAGTAATACATGTACCCCACTCGCACAGGGCCACTCGCTTGTGAAACTTCCCGCGAACCCCAGTAATACACGTACCCCACTCGCACAGGCCCTTTCGCGTGTGAAACTTCCCGCGAACCTCAGTAATACACGTACCCCACTCGCACAGGGCCAATCGCGTGTGAAACTCCCCGCGCACCCCCGAAATACACGTACCCGGATCCAATCGCGTGTGAGACTTCACACGAACCCCAGTAATACACGTACCCCACTCGCACATGGCCAATCGCGTGTGAAACTTCCCGCGAACCCCAGTAATACACATACCCCACTCGCACAGGCCCTTTCACGTGTGAAACTTCCCGCGAACCCCAGTAATACACGTACCACACTCGCACAGGGCCAATCGTGTGTGAAACTTCCCGCGAACCCCAGTAATACACGTACCCCACTCGCACAGGCACTTTCGCATATGAAACTTCCCCAAACCCCAGTAATACACGTACCCCACTCTCACAGGGCCACTCGCGTGTGAAACTTCCTGCGAACCCCAGTAATACACGTACCCCACTCACACAGGCCCTTTCGCGTGTGAAACTTCCCGCGAACCTCAGTAATACAGGTACCCCACTCGCACAGGGCCAATCGCATGTGAAACTTCCCGCGCACCCCCGAAATACACGTACCCGGGTCCAATCGCGTGTGAGACTTCACGCGAACCCCAGTTATACACGTACCACGCTCGCACAGGGCCAATCGCGTGTGAAACTTCCCGCGAACCCCAGTAATACACATACCCCACTCGCACAGGGCCAATCGAGTGTGAAACTTCCCGCGAACCCCAGTAATACACGTACCCCACTCGCACAGGGCCAATCGTGTATGAAACTTCCCACGAACCCCAGTAATACACGTACACCACTCGCACAGGACCAATCGCGTGTGAAACTTCCCGCGAACCCCAGTAATACACGTACCCCACTCGCACAGGGCCAATCGTGTGTGAAACTTCCCACGCACGAACCCCAGTAATACACGTACACCACTCGCACAGGACCAATCGTGTGTGAAACTTCCCACGAGCCCCAGTAATACACGTACCCCACTCGCACAGTGCCAATCGCGTGTGAAACTTCCCGCGAACCCCAGTAATACACGTACCCCACTCGCACAGGGCCAATCGCGTGTGAAACTTCCCGCGGACCCCAGTAATACACGTACCCCACTCGCACAGGCCTTTTCGCGTGTGAAACTTCCCGCGAACCCCAGTAATACATGTACCCCACTCGCACAGGGCCACTCGCGCGTGAAACTTCCCGCGAACCCCAGTAATACACGTACCCCACTCGCACAGGCCCTTTCGCGTGTGAAACTTCCCGCGAACCTCAGTAATACACGTACCCCACTCGCACAGGGCCAATCGCGTGTGAAACTTCCCGCGCACCCCCGAAATACACGTACCCGGATCCAATCGCGTGTGAGACTTCACACGAACCCCAGTTATACAAGTACCACGCTCACACAGGGCCAATCGCGTGTGAAACTTCCCGCGAACCCCAGTAATACACGTACCCCACTCACACAGGGCCAATCGCATGTGAAACTTCCCGCGAACCCCAGTAATACACGTACCCCACTCACACAGGGCCAATCGTGTGTGAAACTTCCCACGAAGCCCAGTAATACACGTAAACCACTCGCACAGGGCCAATCGCGTGTGAAACTTCCCGCAAACCCCAGTAATACACGTACCCCACTCGCACAGGGCCACTCGCGTGTGAAACTTCCTGCGAACCCCAGTAATACACATACACCACTCACACAGGCCCTTTCGCTTGTGAAACTTCCCGCGAACCTCAGTAATACACGTACCCCACTTGCACAGGGCCAATCGCGTGTGAAACTTCCCGCGCACCCCCGAAATACACGTACCCGGGTCCAATCGCGTGTGAGACTTCACGCGAACCCCAGTTATACATGTACCACGCTCGCACAGGGCCAATCGCGTGTGAAACTTCCCGCGAACCCCAGTAATACACATACCCCACTCGCACAGGGCCAATCGAGTGTGAAACTTCCCGCGAACCCCAGTAATACACGTACCCCACTCGCACAGGGCCAATCGTGTGTGAAACTTCCCACGAACCCCAGTAATACACGTACAGCACTCGCACAGGACCAATCGCGTGTGAAACTTCCCGCGAACCCCAGTAATACACGTACCCCACTCGCACAGGGCCAATCGTGTGTGAAACTTCCCACGCACGAACCCCAGTAATACACGTACACCACTCGCACAGGACCAATCGCGTGTGAAACTTCCCACGAGCCCCAGTAATACACATACCCCACTCGCACAGGGCCAATCATGTGGAAATTTCTCGCGAACCCCAGTAATACACATACCCCACTCGCACAGGCCAATCACGTGTGAAACTTCCCGTGAACCCCAGTAATACAAGTACCCCACTCGCACAGGGCCAATCGCGTGTGAAACTTCCCGCGGACCCCAGTAATACATGTACCCCACTCGCACAGGCCCTTTCGCGTGTGAAACTTCCCACGAACCCCAGTAATACATGTACCCCACTCGCACAGGGCCACTCGCGTGTGAAACTTCCCGCGAACCCCAGTAATACACGTACCCCACTCGCACAGGGCCAATCGCGTGTGAAACTTCCCGCGCACCCCCGAAATACACGTACCCGGATCCAATCGCGTGTGAGACTTCACGCGAACCCCAGTTATACATGTACCACGCTCACACAGGGCCAATCGCGTGTGAAACTTCCCGCGAACCCCAGTAATACACGTACCCCACTCGCACAGGGCCAATCGCATGTGAAACTTCCCACGAACCCCAGTAATACACGTACCCCACTCGCACAGGGCCAATCATGTGTGAAACTTCCCGTGAATCCCAGTAATACACGTAACCCACTCCCACAGGGCCAATCGCATGTGAAACTTCCCACGAACCCCAGTAATACACGTACCCCACTCGCACAGGGCCAATCGCGTGTGATACTTCCCGCGAACCCCAGTAATACACGTACCCCACTCGCACATGGCCAATCGCGGGTGAAACTTCCCGCGAACCCCAGTAATACACATACCCCACTCGCACAGGCCCTTTCACGTGTGAAACTTCCCGCGAACCCCAGTAATACACGTACCACACTCGCACAGGGCCAATCGTGTGTGAAACTTCCCGCGAACCCCAGTAATACACGTACCCCACTCGCACAGGCACTTTCGCGTATGAAACTTCCCCAAACCCCAGTAATACACGTACCCCACTCTCACAGGGCCACTCGCGTGTGAAACTTCCCGCGAACCCCAGTAATACACGTACCCCACTCACACAGGCCCTTTCGCGTGTGAAACTTCCCGCGAACCTCAGTAATACACGTACCTCACTCGCACAGGGCCAATCGCGTGTGAAACTTCCCGCGCACCCCCAAAATACACGTACCCGGGTCCAATCGCGTGTGAGACTTCACGCGAACCCCAGTTATACACGTACCACGCTCGCACAAGGCCAATCGCGTGTGAAACTTCCCGCGAACCCCAGTAATACACATACCCCACTCGCACAGGGCCAATCGAGTGTGAAACTTCCCGCGAACCCCAGTAATACACGTACCCCACTCGCACAGGGCCAATCGTGTATGAAACTTCCCACGAACCCCAGTAATACACGTACACCACTCGCACAGGACCAATCGCGTGTGAAACTTCCCGCGAACCCCAGTAATACACGTACCCCACTCGCACAGGGCCAATCGTGTGTGAAACTTCCCACGCACGAACCCCAGTAATACACGTACACCACTCGCACAGGACCAATCGCGTGTGAAACTTCCCAGGAGCCCCAGTAATACACGTACCCCACTCGCACAGGGCCAATCACGTGGAAATTTCTCGCGAACCCCAGTAATACACGTACCCCACTCGCACAGTGCCAATCGCGTGTGAAACTTCCCGCGAACCCCAGTAATACACGTACCCCACTCGCACAGGGCCAATCGCGTGTGAAACTTCCCGCGGACCCCAGTAATACACGTACCCCACTCGCACAGGCCTTTTCGCGTGTGAAACTTCCCGCGAACCCCAGTAATACATGTACCCCACTCGCACAGGGCCACTCGCTTGTGAAACTTCCCGCGAACCCCAGTAATACACGTACCCCACTCGCACAGGCCCTTTCGCGTGTGAAACTTCCCGCGAACCTCAGTAATACACGTACCCCACTCGCACAGGGCCAATCGCGTGTGAAACTCCCCGCGCACCCCCGAAATACACGTACCCGGATCCAATCGCGTGTGAGACTTCACACGAACCCCAGTAATACACGTACCCCACTCGCACATGGCCAATCGCGTGTGAAACTTCCCGCGAACCCCAGTAATACACATACCCCACTCGCACAGGCCCTTTCACGTGTGAAACTTCCCGCGAACCCCAGTAATACACGTACCACACTCGCACAGGGCCAATCGTGTGTGAAACTTCCCGCGAACCCCAGTAATACACGTACCCCACTCGCACAGGCACTTTCGCATATGAAACTTCCCCAAACCCCAGTAATACACGTACCCCACTCTCACAGGGCCACTCGCGTGTGAAACTTCCTGCGAACCCCAGTAATACACGTACCCCACTCACACAGGCCCTTTCGCGTGTGAAACTTCCCGCGAACCTCAGTAATACAGGTACCCCACTCGCACAGGGCCAATCGCATGTGAAACTTCCCGCGCACCCCCGAAATACACGTACCCGGGTCCAATCGCGTGTGAGACTTCACGCGAACCCCAGTTATACACGTACCACGCTCGCACAGGGCCAATCGCGTGTGAAACTTCCCGCGAACCCCAGTAATACACATACCCCACTCGCACAGGGCCAATCGAGTGTGAAACTTCCCGCGAACCCCAGTAATACACGTACACCACTCGCACAGGACCAATCGCGTGTGAAACTTCCCGCGAACCCCAGTAATACACGTACCCCACTCGCACAGGGCCAATCGTGTGTGAAACTTCCCACGCACGAACCCCAGTAATACACGTACACCACTCGCACAGGACCAATCGCGTGTGAAACTTCCCACGAGCCCCAGTAATACACGTACCCCACTCGCACAGTGCCAATCGCGTGTGAAACTTCCCGCGAACCCCAGTAATACACGTACCCCACTCGCACAGGGCCAATCGCGTGTGAAACTTCCCGCGGACCCCAGTAATACACGTACCCCACTCGCACAGGCCTTTTCGCGTGTGAAACTTCCCGCGAACCTCAGTAATACACGTACCCCACTCGCACAGGGCCAATCGCGTGTGAAACTTCCCGCGCACCCCCGAAATACACGTACCCGGATCCAATCGCGTGTGAGACTTCACACGAACCCCAGTTATACAAGTACCACGCTCACACAGGGCCAATCGCGTGTGAAACTTCCCGCGAACCCCAGTAATACACGTACCCCACTCACACAGGGCCAATCGCATGTGAAACTTCCCGCGAACCCCAGTAATACACGTACCCCACTCACACAGGGCCAATCGTGTGTGAAACTTCCCACGAAGCCCAGTAATACACGTAAACCACTCGCACAGGGCCAATCGCGTGTGAAACTTCCCGCAAACCCCAGTAATACACGTACCCCACTCGCACAGGGCCACTCGCGTGTGAAACTTCCTGCGAAGCCCAGTAATACACATACACCACTCACACAGGCCCTTTCGCTTGTGAAACTTCCCGCGAACCTCAGTAATACACGTACCCCACTTGCACAGGGCCAATCGCGTGTGAAACTTCCCGCGCACCCCCGAAATACACGTACCCGGGTCCAATCGCGTGTGAGACTTCACGCGAACCCCAGTTATACATGTACCACGCTCGCACAGGGCCAATCGCGTGTGAAACTTCCCGCGAACCCCAGTAATACACATACCCCACTCGCACAGGGCCAATCGAGTGTGAAACTTCCCGCGAACCCCAGTAATACACGTACCCCACTCGCACAGGGCCAATCGCGTGTGAAACTTCCCGCGCACCCCCAAAATACACGTACCCGGGTCCAATCGCGTGTGAGACTTCACGCGAACCCCAGTTATACACGTACCACGCTCGCACAAGGCCAATCGCGTGTGAAACTTCCCACGAACCCCAGTAATACACATACCCCACTCGCACAGGGCCAATCGAGTGTGAAACTTCCCGCGAACCCCAGTAATACACGTACCCCACTCGCACAGGGCCAATCGTGTATGAAACTTCCCACGAACCCCAGTAATACACGTACACCACTGGCACAGGACCAATCGCGTGTGAAACTTCCCGCGAACCCCAGTAATACACGTACCCCACTCGCACAGGGCCAATCGTGTGTGAAACTTCCCACGCACGAACCCCAGTAATACACGTACACCACTCGCACAGGACCAATCGCGTGTGAAACTTCCCACGAGCCCCAGTAATACACGTACCCCACTCGCACAGGGCCAATCACGTGGAAATTTCTCGCGAACCCCAGTAATACACGTACCCCACTCGCACAGTGCCAATCGCGTGTGAAACTTCCCGCGAACCCCAGTAATACACGTACCCCACTCGCACAGGGCCAATCGCGTGTGAAACTTCCCGCGGACCCCAGTAATACACGTACCCCACTCGCACAGGCCTTTTCGCGTGTGAAACTTCCCGCGAACCCCAGTAATACATGTACCCCACTCGCACAGGGCCACTCGCTTGTGAAACTTCCCGCGAACCCCAGTAATACACGTACCCCACTCGCACAGGCCCTTTCGCGTGTGAAACTTCCCGCGAACCTCAGTAATACACGTACCCCACTCGCACAGGGCCAATCGCGTGTGAAACTCCCCGCGCACCCCCGAAATACACGTACCCGGATCCAATCGCGTGTGAGACTTCACACGAACCCCAGTAATACACGTACCCCACTCGCACATGGCCAATCGCGTGTGAAACTTCCCGCGAACCCCAGTAATACACATACCCCACTCGCACAGGCCCTTTCACGTGTGAAACTTCCCGCGAACCCCAGTAATACACGTACCACACTCGCACAGGGCCAATCGTGTGTGAAACTTCCCGCGAACCCCAGTAATACACGTACCCCACTCGCACAGGCACTTTCGCATATGAAACTTCCCCAAACCCCAGTAATACACGTACCCCACTCTCACAGGGCCACTCGCGTGTGAAACTTCCTGCGAACCCCAGTAATACACGTACCCCACTCACACAGGCCCTTTCGCGTGTGAAACTTCCCGCGAACCTCAGTAATACAGGTACCCCACTCGCACAGGGCCAATCGCATGTGAAACTTCCCGCGCACCCCCGAAATACACGTACCCGGATCCAATCGCGTGTGAGACTTCACGCGAACCCCAGTTATACACGTACCCCGCTCGCACAGGGCCAATCGCGTGTGAAACTTCCCGCGAACCCCAGTAATACACATACCCCACTCGCACAGGCCCTTTCACGTGTGAAACTTCCCGCGAACCCCAGTAATACACGTACCACACTCGCACAGGGCCAATCGTGTGTGAAACTTCCCGCGAACCCCAGTAATACACGTACCCCACTCGCACAGGCACTTTCGCATATGAAACTTCCCCAAACCCCAGTAATACACGTACCCCACTCTCACAGGGCCACTCGCGTGTGAAACTTCCTGCGAACCCCAGTAATACACGTACCCCACTCACACAGGCCCTTTCGCGTGTGAAACTTCCCGCGAACCTCAGTAATACAGGTACCCCACTCGCACAGGGCCAATCGCATGTGAAACTTCCCGCGCACCCCCGAAATACACGTACCCGGGTCCAATCGCGTGTGAGACTTCACGCGAACCCCAGTTATACACGTACCACGCTCGCACAGGGCCAATCGCGTGTGAAACTTCCCGCGAACCCCAGTAATACACATACCCCACTCGCACAGGGCCAATCGAGTGTGAAACTTCCCGCGAACCCCAGTAATACACGTACCCCACTCGCACAGGGCCAATCGTGTATGAAACTTCCCACGAACCCCAGTAATACACGTACACCACTCGCACAGGACCAATCGCGTGTGAAACTTCCCGCGAACCCCAGTAATACACGTACCCCACTCGCACAGGGCCAATCTTGTGTGAAACTTCCCACGCACGAACCCCAGTAATACACGTACACCACTCGCACAGGACCAATCGCGTGTGAAACTTCCCACGAGCCCCAGTAATACACGTACCCCACTCGCACAGTGCCAATCGCGTGTGAAACTTCCCGCGAACCCCAGTAATACACGTACCCCACTCGCACAGGGCCAATCGCGTGTGAAACTTCCCGCGGACCCCAGTAATACACGTACCCCACTCGCACAGGCCTTTTCGCGTGTGAAACTTCCCGCGAACCCCAGTAATACATGTACCCCACTCGCACAGGGCCACTCGCGCGTGAAACTTCCCGCGAACCCCAGTAATACACGTACCCCACTCGCACAGGCCCTTTCGCGTGTGAAACTTCCCGCGAACCTCAGTAATACACGTACCCCACTCGCACAGGGCCAATCGCGTGTGAAACTTCCCGCGCACCCCCGAAATACACGTACCCGGATCCAATCGCGTGTGAGACTTCACACGAACCCCAGTTATACAAGTACCACGCTCACACAGGGCCAATCGCGTGTGAAACTTCCCGCGAACCCCAGTAATACACGTACCCCACTCACACAGGGCCAATCGCATGTGAAACTTCCCGCGAACCCCAGTAATACACGTACCCCACTCACACAGGGCCAATCGTGTGTGAAACTTCCCACGAAGCCCAGTAATACACGTAAACCACTCGCACAGGGCCAATCGCGTGTGAAACTTCCCGCAAACCCCAGTAATACACGTACCCCACTCGCACAGGGCCACTCGCGTGTGAAACTTCCTGCGAACCCCAGTAATACACATACACCACTCACACAGGCCCTTTCGCTTGTGAAACTTCCCGCGAACCTCAGTAATACACGTACCCCACTTGCACAGGGCCAATCGCGTGTGAAACTTCCCGCGCACCCCCGAAATACACGTACCCGGGTCCAATCGCGTGTGAGACTTCACGCGAACCCCAGTTATACATGTACCACGCTCGCACAGGGCCAATCGCGTGTGAAACTTCCCGCGAACCCCAGTAATACACATACCCCACTCGCACAGGGCCAATCGAGTGTGAAACTTCCCGCGAACCCCAGTAATACACGTACCCCACTCGCACAGGGCCAATCGTGTGTGAAACTTCCCACGAACCCCAGTAATACACGTACAGCACTCGCACAGGACCAATCGCGTGTGAAACTTCCCGCGAACCCCAGTAATACACGTACCCCACTCGCACAGGGCCAATCGTGTGTGAAACTTCCCACGCACGAACCCCAGTAATACACGTACACCACTCGCACAGGACCAATCGCGTGTGAAACTTCCCACGAGCCCCAGTAATACACATACCCCACTCGCACAGGGCCAATCATGTGGAAATTTCTCGCGAACCCCAGTAATACACATACCCCACTCGCACAGGCCAATCACGTGTGAAACTTCCCGTGAACCCCAGTAATACAAGTACCCCACTCGCACAGGGCCAATCGCGTGTGAAACTTCCCGCGGACCCCAGTAATACATGTACCCCACTCGCACAGGCCCTTTCGCGTGTGAAACTTCCCGCGAACCCCAGTAATACATGTACCCCACTCGCACAGGGCCACTCGCGTGTGAAACTTCCCGCGAACCCCAGTAATACACGTACCCCACTCGCACAGGGCCAATCGCGTGTGAAACTTCCCGCGCACCCCCGAAATACACATACCCGGATCCAATCGCGTGTGAGACTTCACGCGAACCCCAGTTATACATGTACCACGCTCACACAGGGCCAATCGCGTGTGAAACTTCCCGCGAACCCCAGTAATACACGTACCCCACTCGCACAGGGCCAATCGCATGTGAAACTTCCCACGAACCCCAGTCATACACGTACCCCACTCGCACAGGGCCAATCATGTGTGAAACTTCCCGTGAATCCCAGTAATACACGTAACCCACTCCCACAGGGCCAATCGCATGTGAAACTTCCCACGAACCCCAGTAATACACGTACCCCACTCGCACAGGGCCAATCGCGTGTGAAACTTCCCGTGAACCCCAGTAATACAAGTACCCCATTCGCACACGGCCAATTGCGTGTGAAACTTCCCGCGCACCCCCGAAATATACGTACCCGGATCCAATCGCGTATGAGACTTCACGCAAACCCCAGTTATACACGTACCACAATCGCACAGGGCCAATCGCGTGTGAAACTTCCAGTGAACCCCAGTAATCCACGTACCCCACTCGCACAGGGCCATTCGCGTGTGATACTTCCCGCGAACCCCAGTAATACACGTACCCCACTCGCACAGGCCCTTTCACGTGTGAAACTTCCCGCGAACCCCAGTAATACACGTACCCCACTCGCACAGGGCCAATCGCGTGTGAAACTTCCCACGAGCCCCAGTAATACACATACCCCACTCGCACAGGGCCAATCATGTGGAAATTTCTCGCGAACCCCAGTAATACACGTACCCCACTCGCACAGGCCAATCGCGTGTGAAACTTCCCGTGAACCCCAGTAATACAAGTACCCCACTCGCACAGGGCCAATCGCGTGTGAAACTTCCCGCGGACCCCAGTAATACATGTACCCCACTCGCACAGGCCCTTTCGCGTGTGAAACTTCCCGCGAACCCCAGTAATACATGTACCCCACTCGCACAGGGCCACTCGCGTGTGAAACTTCCCGCGAACCCCAGTAATACACGTACCCCACTCGCACAGGCCCTTTCGCGTGTGAAACTTCTCACGAACCTCAGTAATACACGTACCCCACTCGCACAGGGCCAATCGCGTGTGAAACTTCCCGCGCACCCCCGAAATACACGTACCCGGATCCAATCGCGTGTGAGACTTCACGCGAACCCCAGTTATACATGTACCACGCTCACACAGGGCCAATCGCGTGTGAAACTTCCCGCGAACCCCAGTAATACACGTACCCCACTCGCACAGGGCCAATCGCATGTGAAACTTCCCACGAACCCCAGTAATACACGTACCCCACTCGCACACGGCCAATTGCGTGTGAAACTTCCCGCGCACCCCCGAAATACACGTACCCGGATCCAATCGCGTATGAGACTTCACGCAAACCCCAGTTATACACGTACCACAATCGCACAGGGCCAATCGCGTGTGAAACTTCCAGTGAACCCCAGTAATACACGTACCCCACTCGCACAGGGCCATTCGCGTGTGATACTTCCCGCGAACCCCAGTAATACACGTACCCCACACGCACAGGCCGTTTCACGTGTGAAACTTCCCGCGAACCCCAGTAATACACGTACCCCACTCGCACAGGGCCAATCGCGTGTGAAACTTCCCACGAGCCCCAGTAATACACATACCCCACTCGCACAGGGCCAATCATGTGGAAATTTCTCGCGAACCCCAGTAATACACGTACCCCACTCGCACAGGCCAATCGCGTGTGAAACTTCCCGTGAACCCCAGTAATACAAGTACCCCACTCGCACAGGGCCAATCGCGTGTGAAACTTCCCGTGAACCCCAGTAATACACGTACCCCATTCGCACACGGCCAATTGCGTGTGAAACTTCCCGCGCACCCCCGAAATACACGTACCCGGATCCAATCGCGTATGAGACTTCACGCAAACCCCAGTTATACACGTACCACACTCGCACAGGGCCAATCGCGTGTGAAACTTCCAGTGAACCCCAGTAATACACGTACCCCACTCGCACAGGGCCAATCGCGTGTAATACTTCCCGCGAACCCCAGTAATACACGTACCCCACTCGCACATGGCCAATCGCGGGTGAAACTTCCCGCGAACCCCAGTAATACACATACCCCACTCGCACAGGCCCTTTCACGTGTGAAACTTCCCGCGAACCCCAGTAATACACGTACCACACTCGCACAGGGCCAATCGTGTGTGAAACTTCCCGCGAACCCCAGTAATACACGTACCCCACTCGCACAGGCACTTTCGCGTATGAAACTTCCCCAAACCCCAGTAATACACGTACCCCACTCTCACAGGGCCACTCGCGTGTGAAACTTCCCGCGAACCCCAGTAATACACGTACCCCACTCACACAGGCCCTTTCGCGTGTGAAACTTCCCGCGAACCTCAGTAATACACGTACCTCACTCGCACAGGGCCAATCGCGTGTGAAACTTCCCGCGCACCCCCGAAATACACGTACCCGGGTCCAATCGCGTGTGAGACTTCACGCGAACCCCAGTTATACACGTACCACGCTCGCACAAGGCCAATCGCGTGTGAAACTTCCCGCGAACCCCAGTAATACACATACCCCACTCGCACAGGGCCAATCGAGTGTGAAACTTCCCGCGAACCCCAGTAATACACGTACCCCACTCGCACAGGGCCAATCGTGTATGAAACTTCCCACGAACCCCAGTAATACACGTACACCACTCGCACAGGACCAATCGCGTGTGAAACTTCCCGCGAACCCCAGTAATACACGTACCCCACTCGCACAGGGCCAATCGTGTGTGAAACTTCCCACGCACGAACCCCAGTAATACACGTACACCACTCGCACAGGACCAATCGCGTGTGAAACTTCCCACGAGCCCCAGTAATACACGTACCCCACTCGCACAGGGCCAATCACGTGGAAATTTCTCGCGAACCCCAGTAATACACGTACCCCACTCGCACAGTGCCAATCGCGTGTGAAACTTCCCGCGAACCCCAGTAATACACGTACCCCACTCGCACAGGGCCAATCGCGTGTGAAACTTCCCGCGGACCCCAGTAATACACGTACCCCACTCGCACAGGCCTTTTCGCGTGTGAAACTTCCCGCGAACCCCAGTAATACATGTACCCCACTCGCACAGGGCCACTCGCTTGTGAAACTTCCCGCGAACCCCAGTAATACACGTACCCCACTCGCACAGGCCCTTTCGCGTGTGAAACTTCGCGCGAACCTCAGTAATACACGTACCCCACTCGCACAGGGCCAATCGCGTGTGAAACTCCCCGCGCACCCCCGAAATACACGTACCCGGATCCAATCGCGTGTGAGACTTCACACGAACCCCAGTAATACACGTACCCCACTCGCACAGGGCCAATCGCGTGTGAAACTTCCCGCGGACCCCAGTAATACACGTACCCCACTCGCACAGGCCTTTTCGCGTGTGAAACTTCCCGCGAACCCCAGTAATACATGTACCCCACTCGCACAGGGCCACTCGCGCGTGAAACTTCCCGCGAACCCCAGTAATACACGTACCCCACTCGCACAGGCCCTTTCGCGTGTGAAACTTCCCGCGAACCTCAGTAATACACGTACCCCACTCGCACAGGGCCAATCGCGTGTGAAACTTCCCGCGCACCCCCGAAATACACGTACCCGGATCCAATCGCGTGTGAGACTTCACACGAACCCCAGTTATACAAGTACCACGCTCACACAGGGCCAATCGCGTGTGAAACTTCCCGCGAACCCCAGTAATACACGTACCCCACTCACACAGGGCCAATCGCATGTGAAACTTCCCACGAACCCCAGTAATACACGTACCCCACTCACACAGGGCCAATCGTGTGTGAAACTTCCCACGAAGCCCAGTAATACACGTAAACCACTCGCACAGGGCCAATCGCGTGTGAAACTTCCCGCAAACCCCAGTAATACACGTACCCCACTCGCACAGGGCCACTCGCGTGTGAAACTTCCTGCGAACCCCAGTAATACACATACACCACTCACACAGGCCCTTTCGCTTGTGAAACTTCCCGCGAACCTCAGTAATACACGTACCCCACTTGCACAGGGCCAATCGCGTGTGAAACTTCCCGCGCACCCCCGAAATACACGTACCCGGGTCCAATCGCGTGTGAGACTTCACGCGAACCCCAGTTATACATGTACCACGCTCGCACAGGGCCAATCGCGTGTGAAACTTCCCGCGAACCCCAGTAATACACATACCCCACTCGCACAGGGCCAATCGAGTGTGAAACTTCCCGCGAACCCCAGTAATACACGTACCCCACTCGCACAGGGCCAATCGTGTGTGAAACTTCCCACGAACCCCAGTAATACACGTACAGCACTCGCACAGGACCAATCGCGTGTGAAACTTCCCGCGAACCCCAGTAATACACGTACCCCACTCGCACAGGGCCAATCGTGTGTGAAACTTCCCACGCACGAACCCCAGTAATACACGTACACCACTCGCACAGGACCAATCGCGTGTGAAACTTCCCACGAGCCCCAGTAATACACATACCGCACTCGCACAGGGCCAATCATGTGGAAATTTCTCGCGAACCCCAGTAATACACATACCCCACTCGCACAGGCCAATCACGTGTGAAACTTCCCGTGAACCCCAGTAATACAAGTACCCCACTCGCACAGGGCCAATCGCGTGTGAAACTTCCCGCGGACCCCAGTAATACATGTACCCCACTCGCACAGGCCCTTTCGCGTGTGAAACTTCCCGCGAACCCCAGTAATACATGTACCCCACTGCCACACGGCCACTCGCGTGTGAAACTTCCCGCGAACCCCAGTAATACACGTACCCCACTCGCACAGGGCCAATCGCGTGTGAAACTTCCCGCGCACCCCCGAAATACACGTACCCGGATCCAATCGCGTGTGAGACTTCACGCGAACCCCAGTTATACATGTACCACGCTCACACAGGGCCAATCGCGTGTGAAACTTCCCGCGAACCCCAGTAATACACGTACCCCACTCGCACAGGGCCAATCGCATGTGAAACTTCCCACAAACCCCAGTAATACACGTACCCCACTCGCACAGGGCCAATCATGTGTGAAACTTCCCGTGAATCCCAGTAATACACGTAACCCACTCCCACAGGGCCAATCGCATGTGAAACTTCCCACGAACCCCAGTAATACACGTACCCCACTCGCACAGGGCCAATCGCGTGTGATACTTCCCGCGAACCCCAGTAATACACGTACCCCACTCGCACATGGCCAATCGCGGGTGAAACTTCCCGCGAACCCCAGTAATACACATACCCCACTCGCACAGGCCCTTTCACGTGTGAAACTTCCCGCGAACCCCAGTAATACACGTACCACACTCGCACAGGGCCAATCGTGTGTGAAACTTCCCGCGAACCCCAGTAATACACGTACCCCACTCGCACAGGCACTTTCGCGTATGAAACTTCCCCAAACCCCAGTAATACACGTACCCCACTCTCACAGGGCCACTCGCGTGTGAAACTTCCCGCGAACCCCAGTAATACACGTACCCCACTCACACAGGCCCTTTCGCGTGTGAAACTTCCCGCGAACCTCAGTAATACACGTACCTCACTCGCACAGGGCCAATCGCGTGTGAAACTTCCCGCGCACCCCCGAAATACACGTACCCGGGTCCAATCGCGTGTGAGACTTCACGCGAACCCCAGTTATACACGTACAGCACTCGCACAGGACCAATCGCGTGTGAAACTTCCCGCGAACCCCAGTAATACACGTACCCCACTCGCACAGGGCCAATCGTGTGTGAAACTTCCCACGCACGAACCCCAGTAATACACGTACACCACTCGCACAGGACCAATCGCGTGTGAAACTTCCCACGAGCCCCAGTAATACACATACCCCACTCGCACAGGGCCAATCATGTGGAAATTTCTCGCGAACCCCAGTAATACACATACCCCACTCGCACAGGCCAATCACGTGTGAAACTTCCCGTGAACCCCAGTAATACAAGTACCCCACTCGCACAAAGCCAATCGCGTGTGAAACTTCCCGCGGACCCCAGTAATACATGTACCCCACTCGCACAGGCCCTTTCGCGTGTGAAACTTCCCGCGAACCCCAGTAATACATGTACCCCACTCGCACAGGGCCACTCGCGTGTGAAACTTCCCGCGAACCCCAGTAATACACGTACCCCACTCGCACAGGGCCACTCGCGTGTGAAACTTCCCGCGCACCCCCGAAATACACGTACCCGGATCCAATCGCGTGTGAGACTTCACGCGAACCCCAGTTATACATGTACCACGCTCACACAGGGCCAATCGCGTGTGAAACTTCCCGCGAACCCCAGTAATACACGTACCCCACTCGCACAGGGCCAATCGCATGTGAAACTTCCCACGAACCCCAGTAATACACGTACCCCACTCGCACAGGGCCAATCATGTGTGAAACTTCCCGTGAATCCCAGTAATACACGTAACCCACTCCCACAGGGCCAATCGCATGTGAAACTTCCCACGAACCCCAGTAATACACGTACCCCACTCGCACAGGGCCAATCGCGTGTGATACTTCCCGCGAACCCCAGTAATACACGTACCCCACTCGCACATGGCCAATCGCGGGTGAAACTTCCCGCGAACCCCAGTAATACACATACCCCACTCGCACAGGCCCTTTCACGTGTGAAACTTCCCGCGAACCCCAGTAATACACGTACCACACTCGCACAGGGCCAATCGTGTGTGAAACTTCCCGCGAACCCCAGTAATACACGTACCCCACTCGCACAGGCACTTTCGCGTATGAAACTTCCCCAAACCCCAGTAATACACGTACCCCACTCTCACAGGGCCACTCGCGTGTGAAACTTCCCGCGAACCCCAGTAATACACGTACCCCACTCACACAGGCCCTTTCGCGTGTGAAACTTCCCGCGAACCTCAGTAATACACGTACCTCACTCGCACAGGGCCAATCGCGTGTGAAACTTCCCGCGCACCCCCGAAATACACGTACCCGGGTCCAATCGCGTGTGAGACTTCACGCGAACCCCAGTTATACACGTACCACGCTCGCACAAGGCCAATCCCGTGTGAAACTTCCCGCGAACCCCAGTAATACACATACCCCACTCGCACAGGGCCAATCGAGTGTGAAACTTCCCGCGAACCCCAGTAATACACGTACCCCACTCGCACAGGGCCAATCGTGTATGAAACTTCCCACGAACCCCAGTAATACACGTACACCACTCGCACAGGACCAATCGCGTGTGAAACTTCCCGCGAACCCCAGTAATACACGTACCCCACTCGCACAGGGCCAATCGTGTGTGAAACTTCCCACGCACGAACCCCAGTAATACACGTACACCACTCGCACAGGACCAATCGCGTGTGAAACTTCCCACGAGCCCCAGTAATACACGTACCCCACTCGCACAGGGCCAATCACGTGGAAATTTCTCGCGAACCCCAGTAATACACGTACCCCACTCGCACAGTGCCAATCGCGTGTGAAACTTCCCGCGAACCCCAGTAATACACGTACCCCACTCGCACAGGGCCAATCGCGTGTGAAACTTCCCGCGGACCCCAGTAATACACGTACCCCACTCGCACAGGCCTTTTCGCGTGTGAAACTTCCCGCGAACCCCAGTAATACATGTACCCCACTCGCACAGGGCCACTCGCTTGTGAAACTTCCCGCGAACCCCAGTAATACACGTACCCCACTCGCACAGGCCCTTTCGCGTGTGAAACTTCCCGCGAACCTCAGTAATACACGTACCCCACTCGCACAGGGCCAATCGCGTGTGAAACTCCCCGCGCACCCCCGAAATACACGTACCCGGATCCAATCGCGTGTGAGACTTCACACGAACCCCAGTAATACACGTACCCCACTCGCACATGGCCAATCGCGTGTGAAACTTCCCGCGAACCCCAGTAATACACATACCCCACTCGCACAGGCCCTTTCACGTGTGAAACTTCCCGCGAACCCCAGTAATACACGTACCATACTCGCACAGGGCCAATCGTGTGTGAAACTTCCCGCGAACCCCAGTAATACACGTACCCCACTCGCACAGGCACTTTCGCATATGAAACTTCCCCAAACCCCAGTAATACACGTACCCCACTCTCACAGGGCCACTCGCGTGTGAAACTTCCTGCGAACCCCAGTAATACACGTACCCCACTCACACAGGCCCTTTCGCGTGTGAAACTTCCCGCGAACCTCAGTAATACAGGTACCCCACTCGCACAGGGCCAATCGCATGTGAAACTTCCCGCGCACCCCCGAAATACACGTACCCGGGTCCAATCGCGTGTGAGACTTCACGCGAACCCCAGTTATACACGTACCACGCTCGCACAGGGCCAATCGCGTGTGAAACTTCCCGCGAACCCCAGTAATACACATACCCCACTCGCACAGGGCCAATCGAGTGTGAAACTTCCCGCGAACCCCAGTAATACACGTACCCCACTCGCACAGGGCCAATCGTGTATGAAACTTCCCACGAACCCCAGTAATACACGTACACCACTCGCACAGGACCAATCGCGTGTGAAACTTCCCGCGAACCCCAGTAATACACGTACCCCACTCGCACAGGGCCAATCGTGTGTGAAACTTCCCACGCACGAACCCCAGTAATACACGTACACCACTCGCACAGGACCAATCGCGTGTGAAACTTCCCACGAGCCCCAGTAATACACGTACCCCACTCGCACAGTGCCAATCGCGTGTGAAACTTCCCGCGAACCCCAGTAATACACGTACCCCACTCGCACAGGGCCAATCGCGTGTGAAACTTCCCGCGGACCCCAGTAATACACGTACCCCACTCGCACAGGCCTTTTCGCGTGTGAAACTTCCCGCGAACCCCAGTAATACATGTACCCCACTCGCACAGGGCCACTCGCGCGTGAAACTTCCCGCGAACCCCAGTAATACACGTACCCCACTCGCACAGGCCCTTTCGCGTGTGAAACTTCCCGCGAACCTCAGTAATACACGTACCCCACTCGCACAGGGCCAATCGCGTGTGAAACTTCCCGCGCACCCCCGAAATACACGTACCCGGATCCAATCGCGTGTGAGACTTCACACGAACCCCAGTTATACAAGTACCACGCTCACACAGGGCCAATCGCGTGTGAAACTTCCCGCGAACCCCAGTAATACACGTACCCCACTCACACAGGGCCAATCGCATGTGAAACTTCCCGCGAACCCCAGTAATACACGTACCCCACTCACACAGGGCCAATCGTGTGTGAAACTTCCCACGAAGCCCAGTAATACACGTAAACCACTCGCACAGGGCCAATCGCGTGTGAAACTTCCCGCAAACCCCAGTAATACACGTACCCCACTCGCACAGGGCCACTCGCGTGTGAAACTTCCTGCGAACCCCAGTAATACACATACACCACTCACACAGGCCCTTTCGCTTGTGAAACTTCCCGCGAACCTCAGTAATACACGTACCCCACTTGCACAGGGCCAATCGCGTGTGAAACTTCCCGCGCACCCCCGAAATACACGTACCCGGGTCCAATCGCGTGTGAGACTTCACGCGAACCCCAGTTATACATGTACCACGCTCGCACAGGGCCAATCGCGTGTGAAACTTCCCGCGAACCCCAGTAATACACATACCCCACTCGCACAGGGCCAATCGAGTGTGAAACTTCCCGCGAACCCCAGTAATACACGTACCCCACTCGCACAGGGCCAATCGTGTGTGAAACTTCCCACAAACCCCAGTAATACACGTACAGCACTCGCACAGGACCAATCGCGTGTGAAACTTCCCGCGAACCCCAGTAATACACGTACCCCACTCGCACAGGGCCAATCGTGTGTGAAACTTCCCACGCACGAACCCCAGTAATACACGTACACCACTCGCACAGGACCAATCGCGTGTGAAACTTCCCACGAGCCCCAGTAATACACATACCCCACTCGCACAGGGCCAATCATGTGGAAATTTCTCGCGAACCCCAGTAATACACATACCCCACTCGCACAGGCCAATCACGTGTGAAACTTCCCGTGAACCCCAGTAATACAAGTACCCCACTCGCACAGGGCCAATCGCGTGTGAAACTTCCCGCGGACCCCAGTAATACATGTACCCCACTCGCACAGGCCCTTTCGCGTGTGAAACTTCCCGCGAACCCCAGTAATACATGTACCCCACTCGCACAGGGCCACTCGCGTGTGAAACTTCCCGCGAACCCCAGTAATACACGTACCCCACTCGCACAGGGCCAATCGCGTGTGAAACTTCCCGCGCACCCCCGAAATACACGTACCCGGATCCAATCGCGTGTGAGACTTCACGCGAACCCCAGTTATACATGTACCACGCTCACACAGGGCCAATCGCGTGTGAAACTTCCCGCGAACCCCAGTAATACACGTACCCCACTCGCACAGGGCCAATCGCATGTGAAACTTCCCACGAACCCCAGTCATACACGTACCCCACTCGCACAGGGCCAATCATGTGTGAAACTTCCCGTGAATCCCAGTAATACACGTAACCCACTCCCACAGGGCCAATCGCATGTGAAACTTCCCACGAACCCCAGTAATACACGTACCCCACTCGCACAGGGCCAATCGCGTGTGAAACTTCCCGTGAACCCCAGTAATACAAGTACCCCATTCGCACACGGCCAATTGCGTGTGAAACTTCCCGCGCACCCCCGAAATATACGTACCCGGATCCAATCGCGTATGAGACTTCACGCAAACCCCAGTTATACACGTACCACAATCGCACAGGGCCAATCGCGTGTGAAACTTCCAGTGAACCCCAGTAATACACGTACCCCACTCGCACAGGGCCATTCGCGTGTGATACTTCCCGCGAACCCCAGTAATACACGGACCCCACTCGCACAGGCCCTTTCACGTGTGAAACTTCCCGCGAACCCCAGTAATACACGTACCCCACTCGCACAGGGCCAATCGCGTGTGAAACTTCCCACGAGCCCCAGTAATACACATACCCCACTCGCACAGGGCCAATCATGTGGAAATTTCTCGCGAACCCCAGTAATACACGTACCCCACTCGCACAGGCCAATCGCGTGTGAAACTTCCCATGAACCCCAGTAATACAAGTACCCCACTCGCACAGGGCCAATCGCGTGTGAAACTTCCCGCGGACCCCAGTAATACATGTACCCCACTCGCACAGGCCCTTTCGCGTGTGAAACTTCCCGCGAACCCCAGTAATACATGTACCCCACTCGCACAGGGCCACTCGCGTGTGAAACTTCCCGCGAACCCCAGTAATACACGTACCCCACTCGCACAGGCCCTTTCGCGTGTGAAACTTCTCACGAACCTCAGTAATACACGTACCCCACTTGCACAGGGCCAATCGCGTGTGAAACTTCCCGCGCACCCCCGAAATACACGTACCCGGATCCAATCGCGTGTGAGACTTCACGCGAACCCCAGTTATACATGTACCACGCTCACACAGGGCCAATCGCGTGTGAAACTTCCCGCGAACCCCAGTAATACACGTACCCCACTTGCACAGGGCCAATCGCATGTGAAACTTCCCACGAACCCCAGTAATACACGTACCCCACTCGCACACGGCCAATTGCGTGTGAAACTTCCCGCGCACCCCCGAAATACACGTACCCGGATCCAATCGCGTATGAGACTTCACGCAAACCCCAGTTATACACGTACCACAATCGCACAGGGCCAATCGCGTGTGAAACTTCCAGTGAACCGCAGTAATACACGTACCCCACTCGCACAGGGCCATTCGCGTGTGATACTTCCCGCGAACCCCAGTAATACACGTACCCCACTCGCACAGGCCCTTTCACGTGTGAAACTTCCCGCGAACCCCAGTAATACACGTACCCCACTCGCACAGGGCCAATCGCGTGTGAAACTTCCCACGAGCCCCAGTAATACACATACCCCACTCGCACAGGGCCAATCATGTGGAAATTTCTCGCGAACCCCAGTAATACACGTACCCCACTCGCACAGGCCAATCGCGTGTGAAACTTCCCGTGAACCCCAGTAATACAAGTACCCCACTCGCACAGGGCCAATCGCGTGTGAAACTTCCCGCGGACCCCAGTAATACATGTACCCCACTCGCACAGGCCCTTTCGCGTGTGAAACTTCCCGCGAACCCCAGTAATACATGTACCCCACTCGCACAGGGCCACTCGCGTGTGAAACTTCCCGCGAACCCCAGTAATACACGTACCCCACTCGCACAGGCCCTTTCGCGTGTGAAACTTCTCACGAACCTCAGTAATACACGTACCCCACTCGCACAGGGCCAATCGCGTGTGAAACTTCCCGCGCACCCCCGAAATACACGTACCCGGATCCAATCGCGTGTGAGACTTCACGCGAACCCCAGTTATACATGTACCACGCTCACACAGGGCCAATCGCGTGTGAAACTTCCCGCGAACCCCAGTAATACACGTACCCCACTCGCACAGGGCCAATGGCATGTGAAACTTCCCACGAACCCCAGTAATACACGTACCCCACTCGCACAGGGCCAATCATGTGTGAAACTTCCCGTGAATCCCAGTAATACATGTAACCCACTCGCACAGGGCCAATCGCATGTGAAACTTCCCACGAACCCCAGTAATACACGTACCCCACTCGCACAGGGCCAATCGCGTGTGAAACTTCCCGTGAACCCCAGTAATACAAGTACCCCATTCGCACACGGCCAATTGCGTGTGAAACTTCCCGCGCACCCCCGAAATACACGTACCCGGATCCAATCGCGTATGAGACTTCACGCAAACCCCAGTTATACACGTACCACACTCGCACAGGGCCAATCGCGTGTGAAACTTCCAGTGAACCCCAGTAATACACGTACCCCACTCGCACAGGGCCATTCGCGTGTGATACTTCCCGCGAACCCCAGTAATACACGTACCCCACTCGCACAGGGCCAATCGCGTGTGAAACTTCCCGTGAACCCCAGTAATACAAGTACCCCATTCGCACACTGCCAATTGCATGTGAAACTTCCCGCGCACCCCCGAAATACACGTACCCGGATCCAATCGCGTATGAGACTTCACGCAAACCCCAGTTATACACGTACCACACTCGCACAGGGCCAATCGCGTGTGAAACTTCCAGTGAACCCCAGTAATGCACGTACCCCACTCGCACAGGGCCATTCGCGTGTGATACTTCCCGCGAACCCCAGTAATACACGTACCCCACTCGCACAGGCCCTTTCACGTGTGAAACTTCCCGCGAACCCCAGTAATACACGTACCCCACTCGCACAGGGCCAATCGTGTGTGAAACTTCCCGCGAACCCCAGTAATACACGTACCCCACTCGCACAGGCACTTTCGCGTATGAAACTTCCCCAAACCCCAGTAATACACGTACCCCACTCGCACAGGGCCACTCGCGTGTGAAACTTCCCGCGAACCCCAGTAATACACGTACCCCACTCACACAGGCCCTTTCGCGTGTGAAACTTCCCGCGAACCTCAGTAATACACGTACCCCACTCGCACAGGGCCAATCGCGTGTGAAACTTCCCGCGCACCCCCGAAATACACGTACCCGGGACCAATCGCGTGTGAGACTTCACGCGAACCCCAGTTATACACGTACCACGCTCGCACAGGGCCAATCGCGTGTGAAACTTCCCGCGAACCCCAGTAATACACATACCCCACTCGCACAGGGCCAATCGAGTGTGAAACTTCCCGCGAACCCCAGTAATACACGTACCCCACTCGCACAGGGCCAATCGTGTATGAAACTTCCCACGAACCCCAGTAATACATGTACACCACTCGCACAGGACCAATCGCGTGTGAAACTTCCCGCGAACCCCAGTAATACACGTACCCCACTCGCACAGGGCCAATCGTGTGTGAAACTTCCCACGCACGAACCCCAGGAATACACGTACACCACTCGCACAGGACCAATCGCGTGTGAAACTTCCCACAAGCCCCATTAATACACGTACCCCACTCGCACATGGCCAATCACGTGGAAATTTCTCGCGAACCCCAGTAATACATGTACACCACTCGCACAGGGCCAATCGCGTGTGAAACTTCCCGCGAACCCCAGTAATACACGTACCCCACTCGCACAGGGCCAATCGCGTGTGAAACTTCCCGCGGACCCCGTGTAATACACGTACCCCACTCGCACAGGCCTTTTCGCGTGTGAAACTTCCCGCGAACCCCAGTAATACATGTACCCCACTCGCACAGGGCCACTCGCATGTGAAACTTCCCGCGATCCCCAGTAATACACGTACCCCACTCGCACAGGCCCTTTCGCGTGTTAAACTTCCCGCGAACCTCAGTAATACACGTACCCCACTCGCACAGGGCCAATCGCGTGTGAAACTTCCCGCGCACCCCCGAAATACACGTACCCGGATCCAATCGCGTGTGAGACTTCACACGAACCCCAGTTATACATGTACCACGCTCACACAGGGCCAATCGCATGTGAAACTTCCCGCGAACCCCAGTAATAAACGTACCCCACTCACACAGGGCCAATCGCATGTGAAACTTCCCGCGAACCCCAGTAATACACGTACCCCACTCACACAGGGCCAATCGTGTGTGAAACTTCCCACGAAGCCCAGTAATACACGTAAACCACTCGCACAGGGCCAATCGCGTGTGAAACTTCCCGCGAACCCCAGTAATACACGTACCCCACTCGCACAGGGCCAATCGCGTGTGAAACTTCCCGTGAACCCCAGTAATACACATACCCCATTCGCACACGGCCAATTGCGTGTGAAACTTCCCGCGCACCCCCGAAATACACGTACCCGGATCCAATCGCGTATGAGACTTCACGCAAACCCCAGTTATACACGTACCACACTCGCACAGGGCCAATCGCGTGTGAAACTTCCAGTGAACCCCAGTAATACACGTACCCCACTCGCACAGGGCCAATCGCGTGTGATACTTCCCGCGAACCCCAGTAATACACGTACCCCACTCGCACATGGCCAATCGCGTGTGAAACTTCCCGCGAACCCCAGTAATACACGTACCCCACTCGCACAGGGCCAATCGCGTGTGAAACTTCCCGCGGACCCCAGTAATACACGTACCCCACTCGCACAGGCCTTTTCACGTGTGAAACTTCCCGCGAACCCCAGTAATACATGTACCCCACTCGCACAGGGCCACTCGCGTGTGAAACTTCCCGCGAACCCCAGTAATACACGTACCCCACTCGCACAGGCCCTTTCGCGTGTGAAACTTCCCGCGAACCTCAGTAATACACGTACCCCACTCGCACAGGGCCAATCGCGTGTGAAACTTCCCGCGCACCCCCGAAATACACGTACCCGGATCCAATCGCGTGTGAGACTTCACACGAACCCCAGTTATACAAGTACCACGCTCACACAGGGCCAATCGCGTGTGAAACTTCCCGCGAACCCCAGTAATACACGTACCCCACTCACACAGGGCCAATCGCATGTGAAACTTCCCGCGAACCCCAGTAATACACGTACCCCACTCACACAGGGCCAATCGTGTGTGAAACTTCCCACGAAGCCCAGTAATACACGTAAACCACTCGCACAGGGCCAATCGCGTGTGAAACTTCCCGCAAACCCCAGTAATACACGTACCCCACTCGCACAGGGCCACTCGCGTGTGAAACTTCCTGCGAACCCCAGTAATACACATACACCACTCACACAGGCCCTTTCGCTTGTGAAACTTCCCGCGAACCTCAGTAATACACGTACCCCACTTGCACAGGGCCAATCGCGTGTGAAACTTCCCGCGCACCCCCGAAATACACGTACCCGGGTCCAATCGCGTGTGAGACTTCACGCGAACCCCAGTTATACATGTACCACGCTCGCACAGGGCCAATCGCGTGTGAAACTTCCCGCGAACCCCAGTAATACACATACCCCACTCGCACAGGGCCAATCGAGTGTGAAACTTCCCGCGAACCCCAGTAATACACGTACCCCACTCGCACAGGGCCAATCGCGTGTGAAACTTCCCGTGAACCCCAGTAATACACGTACCCCATTCGCACACGGCCAATTGCGTGTGAAACTTCCCGCGCACCCCCGAAATACACGTACCCGGATCCAATCGCGTATGAGACTTCACGCAAACCCCAGTTATACACGTACCACACTCGCACAGGGCCAATCGCGTGTGAAACTTCCAGTGAACCCCAGTAATACACGTACCCCACTCGCACAGGGCCAATCGCGTGTGATACTTCCCGCGAACCCCAGTAATACACGTACCCCACTCGCACATGGCCAATCGCGGGTGAAACTTCCCGCGAACCCCAGTAATACACATACCCCACTCGCACAGGCCCTTTCACGTGTGAAACTTCCCGCGAACCCCAGTAATACACGTACCACACTCGCACAGGGCCAATCGTGTGTGAAACTTCCCGCGAACCCCAGTAATACACGTACCCCACTCGCACAGGCACTTTCGCGTATGAAACTTCCCCAAACCCCAGTAATACACGTACCCCACTCTCACAGGGCCACTCGCGTGTGAAACTTCCCGCGAACCCCAGTAATACACGTACCCCACTCACACAGGCCCTTTCGCGTGTGAAACTTCCCGCGAACCTCAGTAATACACGTACCTCACTCGCACAGGGCCAATCGCGTGTGAAACTTCCCGCGCACCCCCGAAATACACATACCCCACTCGCACAGGGCCAATCGAGTGTGAAACTTCCCGCGAACCCCAGTAATACACGTACCCCACTCGCACAGGGCCAATCGTGTATGAAACTTCCCACGAACCCCAGTAATACACGTACACCACTCGCACAGGACCAATCGCGTGTGAAACTTCCCGCGAACCCCAGTAATACACGTACCCCACTCGCACAGGGCCAATCGTGTGTGAAACTTCCCACGCACGAACCCCAGTAATACACGTACACCACTCGCACAAGACCAATCGCGTGTGAAACTTCCCACGAGCCCCAGTAATACACGTACCCCACTCGCACAGGGCCAATCACGTGGAAATTTCTCGCGAACCCCAGTAATACACGTACCCCACTCGCACAGTGCCAATCGCGTGTGAAACTTCCCGCGAACCCCAGTAATACACGTACCCCACTCGCACAGGGCCAATCGCGTGTGAAACTTCCCGCGGACCCCAGTAATACACGTACCCCACTCGCACAGGCCTTTTCGCGTGTGAAACTTCCCGCGAACCCCAGTAATACATGTACCCCACTCGCACAGGGCCACTCGCTTGTGAAACTTCCCGCGAACCCCAGTAATACACGTACCCCACTCGCACAGGCCCTTTCGCGTGTGAAACTTCCCGCGAACCTCAGTAATACACGTACCCCACTCGCACAGGGCCAATCGCGTGTGAAACTTCCCGCGCACCCCCGAAATACACGTACCCGGATCCAATCGCGTGTGAGACTTCACACGAACCCCAGTAATACACGTACCCCACTCGCACATGGCCAATCGCGTGTGAAACTTCCCGCGAACCCCAGTAATACACATACCCCACTCGCACAGGCCCTTTCACGTGTGAAACTTCCCGCGAACCCCAGTAATACACGTACCACACTCGCACAGGGCCAATCGTGTGTGAAACTTCCCGCGAACCCCAGTAATACACGTACCCCACTCGCACAGGCACTTTCGCATATGAAACTTCCCCAAACCCCAGTAATACACGTACCCCACTCTCACAGGGCCACTCGCGTGTGAAACTTCCTGCGAACCCCAGTAATACACGTACCCCACTCACACAGGCCCTTTCGCGTGTGAAACTTCCCGCGAACCTCAGTAATACAGGTACCCCACTCGCACTGGGCCAATCGCGTGTGAAACTTCCCGCGCACCCCCGAAATACACGTACCCGGGTCCAATCGCGTGTGAGACTTCACGCGAACCCCAGTTATACACGTACCACGCTCGCACAGGGCCAATCGCGTGTGAAACTTCCCACGAACCCCAGTAATACACATACCCCACTCGCACAGGGCCAATCGAGTGTGAAACTTCCCGCGAACCCCAGTAATACACGTACCCCACTCGCACAGGGCCAATCGTGTATGAAACTTCCCACGAACCCCAGTAATACACGTACACCACTCGCACAGGACCAATCGCGTGTGAAACTTCCCGCCAACCCCAGTAATACACGTACCCCACTCGCACAGGGCCAATCGTGTGTGAAACTTCCCACGCACGAACCCCAGTAATACACGTACACCATTCGCACAGGACCAATCGCGTGTGAAACTTCCCACGAGCCCCAGTAATACACGTACCCCACTCGCACAGTGCCAATCGCGTGTGAAACTTCCCGCGAACCCCAGTAATACACGTACCCCACTCGCACAGGGCCAATCGCGTGTGAAACTTCCCGCGGACCCCAGTAATACACGTACCCCACTCGCACAGGCCTTTTCGCGTGTGAAACTTCCCGCGAACCCCAGTAATACATGTACCCCACTCGCACAGGGCCACTCGCGCGTGAAACTTCCCGCGAACCCCAGTAATACACGTACCCCACTCGCACAGGCCCTTTCGCGTGTGAAACTTCCCGCGAACCTCAGTAATACACGTACCCCACTCGCACAGGGCCAATCGCGTGTGAAACTTCCCGCGCACCCCCGAAATACACGTACCCGGATCCAATCGCGTGTGAGACTTCACACGAACCCCAGTTATACAAGTACCACGCTCACACAGGGCCAATCGCGTGTGAAACTTCCCGCGAACCCCAGTAATACACGTACCCCACTCACACAGGGCCAATCGCATGTGAAACTTCCCGCGAACCCCAGTAATACACGTACCCCACTCACACAGGGCCAATCGTGTGTGAAACTTCCCACGAAGCCCAGTAATACACGTAAACCACTCGCACAGGGCCAATCGCGTGTGAAACTTCCCGCAAACCCCAGTAATACACGTACCCCACTCGCACAGGGCCACTCGCGTGTGAAACTTCCTGCGAACCCCAGTAATACACATACACCACTCACACAGGCCCTTTCGCTTGTGAAACTTCCCGCGAACCTCAGTAATACACGTACCCCACTTGCACAGGGCCAATCGCGTGTGAAACTTCCCGCGCACCCCCGAAATACACGTACCCGGGTCCAATCGCGTGTGAGACTTCACGCGAACCCCAGTTATACATGTACCACGCTCGCACAGGGCCAATCGCGTGTGAAACTTCCCGCGAACCCCAGTAATACACATACCCCACTCGCACAGGGCCAATCGAGTGTGAAACTTCCCGCGAACCCCAGTAATACACGTACCCCACTCGCACAGGGCCAATCGTGTGTGAAACTTCCCACGAACCCCAGTAATACACGTACAGCACTCGCACAGGACCAATCGCGTGTGAAACTTCCCGCGAACCCCACTAATACACGTACCCCACTCGCACAGGGCCAATCGTGTGTGAAACTTCCCACGCACGAACTCCAGTAATACACGTACACCACTCGCACAGGACCAATCGCGTGTGAAACTTCCCACGAGCCCCAGTAATACACATACCCCACTCGCACAGGGCCAATCATGTGGAAATTTCTCGCGAACCCCAGTAATACACATACCCCACTCGCACAGGCCAATCACGTGTGAAACTTCCCGTGAACCCCAGTAATACAAGTACCCCACTCGCACAGGGCCAATCGCGTGTGAAACTTCCCGCGGACCCCAGTAATACATGTACCCCACTCGCACAGGCCCTTTCGCGTGTGAAACTTCCCGCGAACCCCAGTAATACATGTACCCCACTCGCACAGGGCCACTCGCGTGTGAAACTTCCCGCGAACCCCAGTAATACACGTACCCCACTCGCACAGGGCCAATCGCGTGTGAAACTTCCCGCGCACCCCCGAAATACACGTACCCGGATCCAATCGCGTGTGAGACTTCACGCGAACCCCAGTTATACATGTACCACGCTCACACAGGGCCAATCGCGTGTGAAACTTCCCGCGAACCCCAGTAATACACGTACCCCACTCGCACAGGGCCAATCGCATGTGAAACTTCCCACGAACCCCAGTAATACACGTACCCCACTCGCACAGGGCCAATCATGTGTGAAACTTCCCGTGAATCCCAGTAATACACGTAACCCACTCCCACAGGGCCAATCGCATGTGAAACTTCCCACGAACCCCAGTAATACACGTACCCCACTCGCACAGGGCCAATCGCGTGTGAAACTTCCCGTGAACCCCAGTAATACAAGTACCCCATTCGCACACGGCCAATTGCGTGTGAAACTTCCCGCGCACCCCCGAAATATACGTACCCGGATCCAATCGCGTATGAGACTTCACGCAAACCCCAGTTATACACGTACCACAATCGCACAGGGCCAATCGCGTGTGAAACTTCCAGTGAACCCCAGTAATACACGTACCCCACTCGCACAGGGCCATTCGCGTGTGATACTTCCCGCGAACCCCAGTAATACACGTACCCCACTCGCACAGGCCCTTTCACGTGTGAAACTTCCCGCGAACCCCAGTAATACACGTACCCCACTCGCACAGGGCCAATCGCGTGTGAAACTTCCCACGAGCCCCAGTAATACACATACCCCACTCGCACAGGGCCAATCATGTGGAAATTTCTCGCGAACCCCAGTAATACACGTACCCCACTCGCACAGGCCAATCGCGTGTGAAACTTCCCGTGAACCCCAGTAATACAAGTACCCCACTCGCACAGGGCCAATCGCGTGTGAAACTTCCCGCGGACCCCAGTAATACATGTACCCCACTCGCACAGGCCCTTTCGCGTGTGAAACTTCCCGCGAACCCCAGTAATACATGTACCCCACTCGCACAGGGCCACTCGCGTGTGAAACTTCCCGCGAACCCCAGTAATACACGTACCCCACTCGCACAGGCCCTTTCGCGTGTGAAACTTCTCACGAACCTCAGTAATACACGTACCCCACTCGCACAGGGCCAATCGCGTGTGAAACTTCCCGCGCACCCCCGAAATACACGTACCCGGATCCAATCGCGTGTGAGACTTCACGCGAACCCCAGTTATACATGTACCACGCTCACACAGGGCCAATCGCGTGTGAAACTTCCCGCGAACCCCAGTAATACACGTACCCCACTCGCACAGGGCCAATCGCATGTGAAACTTCCCACGAACCCCAGTAATACACGTACCCCACTCGCACACGGCCAATTGCGTGTGAAACTTCCCGCGCACCCCCGAAATACACGTACCCGGATCCAATCGCGTATGAGACTTCACGCAAACCCCAGTTATACACGTACCACAATCGCACAGGGCCAATCGCGTGTGAAACTTCCAGTGAACCCCAGTAATACACGTACCCCACTCGCACAGGGCCATTCGCGTGTGATACTTCCCGCGAACCCCAGTAATACACGTACCCCACTCGCACAGGCCCTTTCACGTGTGAAACTTCCCGCGAACCCCAGTAATACACGTACCCCACTCGCACAGGGCCAATCGCGTGTGAAACTTCCCACGAGCCCCAGTAATACACATACCCCACTCGCACAGGGCCAATCATGTGGAAATTTCTCGCGAACCCCAGTAATACACGTACCCCACTCGCACAGGCCAATCGCGTGTGAAACTTCCCGTGAACCCCAGTAATACAAGTACCCCACTCGCACAGGGCCAATCGCGTGTGAAACTTCCCGCGGACCCCAGTAATACATGTACCCCACTCGCACAGGCCCTTTCGCGTGTGAAACTTCCCGCGAACCCCAGTAATACATGTACCCCACTCGCACAGGGCCACTCGCGTGTGAAACTTCCCGCGAACCCCAGTAATACACGTACCCCACTCGCACAGGCCCTTTCGCGTGTGAAACTTCTCACGAACCTCAGTAATACACGTACCCCACTCGCACAGGGCCAATCGCGTGTGAAACTTCCCGCGCACCCCCGAAATACACGTACCCGGATCCAATCGCGTGTGAGACTTCACGCGAACCCCAGTTATACATGTACCACGCTCACACAGGGCCAATCGCGTGTGAAACTTCCCGCGAACCCCAGTAATACACGTACCCCACTCGCACAGGGCCAATGGCATGTGAAACTTCCCACGAACCCCAGTAATACACGTACCCCACTCGCACAGGGCCAATCATGTGTGAAACTTCCCGTGAATCCCAGTAATACACGTAACCCACTCGCACAGGGCCAATCGCATGTGAAACTTCCCACGAACCCCAGTAATACACGTACCCCACTCGCACAGGGCCAATCGCGTGTGAAACTTCCCGTGAACCCCAGTAATACAAGTACCCCATTCGCACACGGCCAATTGCATGTGAAACTTCCCGCGCACCCCCGAAATACACGTACCCGGATCCAATCGCGTATGAGACTTCACGCAAACCCCAGTTATACACGTACCACACTCGCACAGGGCCAATCGCGTGTGAAACTTCCAGTGAACCCCAGTAATACACGTACCCCACTCGCACAGGGCCATTCGCGTGTGATACTTCCCGCGAACCCCAGTAATACACGTACCCCACTCGCACAGGGCCAATCGCGTGTGAAACTTCCCGTGAACCCCAGTAATACAAGTACCCCATTCGCACACTGCCAATTGCATGTGAAACTTCCCGCGCACCCCCGAAATACACGTACCCGGATCCAATCGCGTATGAGACTTCACGCAAACCCCAGTTATACACGTACCACACTCGCACAGGGCCAATCGCGTGTGAAACTTCCAGTGAACCCCAGTAATGCACGTACCCCACTCGCACAGGGCCATTCGCGTGTGATACTTCCCGCGAACCCCAGTAATACATGTACCCCACTCGCACAGGCCCTTTCACGTGTGAAACTTCCCGCGAACCCCAGTAATACACGTACCCCACTCGCACAGGGCCAATCGTGTGTGAAACTTCCCGCGAACCCCAGTAATACACGTACCCCACTCGCACAGGCACTTTCGCGTATGAAACTTCCCCAAACCCCAGTAATACACGTACCCCACTCGCACAGGGCCACTCGCGTGTGAAACTTCCCGCGAACCCCAGTAATACACGTACCCCACTCACACAGGCCCTTTCGCGTGTGAAACTTCCCGCGAACCTCAGTAATACACGTACCCCACTCGCACAGGGCCAATCGCGTGTGAAACTTCCCGCGCACCCCCGAAATACACGTACCCGGGACCAATCGCGTGTGAGACTTCACGCGAACCCCAGTTATACACGTACCACGCTCGCACAGGGCCAATCGCGTGTGAAACTTCCCGCGAACCCCAGTAATACACATACCCCACTCGCACAGGGCCAATCGAGTGTGAAACTTCCCGCGAACCCCAGTAATACACGTACCCCACTCGCACAGTGCCAATCGTGTATGAAACTTCCCACGAACCCCAGTAATACACGTACACCACTCGCACAGGACCAATCGCGTGTGAAACTTCCCGCGAACCCCAGTAATACACGTACCCCACTCGCACAGGGCCAATCGTGTGTGAAACTTCCCACGCACGAACCCCAGGAATACACGTACACCACTCGCACAGGACCAATCGCGTGTGAAACTTCCCACAAGCCCCATTAATACACGTACCCCACTCGCACACGGCCAATCACGTGGAAATTTCTCGCGAACCCCAGTAATACATGTACACCACTCGCACAGGGCCAATCGCGTGTGAAACTTCCCGCGAACCCCAGTAATACACGTACCCCACTCGCACAGGGCCAATCGCGTGTGAAACTTCCCGCGGACCCCGTGTAATACACGTACCCCACTCGCACTGGCCTTTTTGCGTGTGAAACTTCCCGCGAACCCCAGTAATACATGTACCCCACTCGCACAGGGCCACTCGCATGTGAAACTTCCCGCGATCCCCAGTAATACACGTACCCCACTCGCACAGGCCCTTTCGCGTGTTAAACTTCCAGCGAACCTCAGTAATACACGTACCCCACTCGCACAGGGCCAATCGCGTGTGAAACTTCCCGCGCACCCCCGAAATACACGTACCCGGATCCAATCACGTGTGAGACTTCACACGAACCCCAGTTATACATGTACCACGCTCACACAGGGCCAATCGCATGTGAAACTTCCCGCGAACCCCAGTAATAAACGTACCCCACTCACACAGGGCCAATCGCATGTGAAACTTCCCGCGAACCCCAGTAATACACGTACCCCACTCACACAGGGCCAATCGTGTGTGAAACTTCCCACGAAGCCCAGTAATACACGTAAACCACTCGCACAGGGCCAATCGCGTGTGAAACTTCCCGCGAACCCCAGTAATACACGTACCCCACTCGCACAGGGCCAATCGCGTGTGAAACTTCCCGTGAACCCCAGTAATACACATACCCCATTCGCACACGGCCAATTGCGTGTGAAACTTCCCGCGCACCCCCGAAATACACGTACCCGGATCCAATCGCGTATGAGACTTCACGCAAACCCCAGTTATACACGTACCACACTCGCACAGGGCCAATCGCGTGTGAAACTTCCAGTGAACCCCAGTAATACACGTACCCCACTCGCACAGGGCCAATCGCGTGTGATACTTCCCGCGAACCCCAGTAATACACGTACCCCACTCGCACATGGCCAATCGCGTGTGAAACTTCCCGCGAACCCCAGTAATACACGTACCCCACTCGCACAGGCCCTTTCACGTGTGAAACTTCCCGCGAACCCCAGTAATACACGTACCACACTCGCACAGGGCCAATCGTGTGTGAAACTTCCCGCGAACCCCAGTAATACACGTACCCCACTCGCACAGGCACTTTCGCGTATCAAACTTCCCCAAACCCCAGTAATACACGTACCCCACTCGCACAGGGCCACTCGCGTGTGAAACTTCCCGCGAACCCCAGTAATACACGTACCCCACTCACACAGGCCCTTTCGCGTGTGAAACTTCCCGCGAACCTCATTAATACACGTACCCCACTCGCACAGGGCCAATCGCATGTGAAACTTCCCGCGCACCCCCGAAATACACGTACCTGGGTCCAATCGCGTGTGAGACTTCACGCGAGCCCCAGTTATACACGTACCACGCTCGCACAGGGCCAATCGCGTGTGAAACTTCCCGTGAACACCAGTAATACACATACCCCACTCGCACAGGGCCAATCGAGTGTGAAACTTCCCGCGAACCCCAGTAATACACGTACCCCACTCGCACAGGGCCAATCGTGTATGAAACTTCCCACGAACCCCAGTAATACACGTACACCACTCGCACAGGACCAATCGCGTGTGAAACTTCCCGCGAACCCCAGTAATACACGTACCCACTCGCACAGGGCCAATCGTGTGTGAAACTTCCCAGGCACGAACCCCAGTAATACACGTACACCACTCGCACAGGACCAATCGTGTGTGAAACTTCCCACGAGCCCCAGTAATACACGTACCCCACTCGCACAGGGCCAATCACGTGGAAATTTCTCACGAACCCCAGTAATACACGTACCCCACTCGCACAGTGCCAATCGCGTGTGAAACTTCCCGCGAACCCCAGTAATACACGTACCCCACTCACACAGGGCCAATCGCGTGTGAAACTTCCCGCGGACCCCAGTAATACACGTACCCCACTCGCACAGGCCTTTTCGCGTGTGAAACTTCCCGCGAACCCCAGTAATACATGTACCCCACTCGCACAGGGCCACTCGCGTGTGATACTTCCTGCGAACCCCAGTAATACACGTACCCCACTCACACAGGCCCTTTCGCGTGTGAGACTTCACACGAACCCCAGTTATACATGTACCACGCTCACACAGGGCCAATCGCGTGTGAAACTTCCTGCGCACCCCCGAAATACACGTACCCCACTCACACAGGGCCAATCGCATGTGAAACTTCCCGCGAACCCCAGTAATACACGTACCCCACTCACACAGGGCCAATCGTGTGTGAAACTTCCCACGAAGCCCAGTAATACACGTAAACCACTCGCACAGGGCCAATCGCGTGTGAAACTTCCCGCAAACCCCAGTAATACACGTACCCCACTCGCACAGGGCCACTCGCGTGTGAAACTTCCTGCGAACCCCAGTAATACACATACCCCACTCAAACAGGCCCTTTCGCGTGTGAAACTTCCCGCGATCCTCAGTAATACACCTACCCCACTCGCACAGGGCCAATCGCGTGTGAAACTTCCCGCGCACCCCCGAAATACACGTACCCGGGTCCAATCGCGTGTGAGACTTCACGCGAACCCCAGTTATACACGTACCACGCTCGCACAGGGCCAATCGCGTGTGAAACTTCCCGCGAACCCCAGTAATACACATACCCCACTCGCACAGGGCCAATCGAGTGTGAAACTTCCCGCGAACCCCAGTAATACACGTACCCCACTCGCACAGGGCCAATCGTGTGTGAAACTTCCCACAAACCCCAGTAATACACGTACAGCACTCGCACAGGACCAATCGCGTGTGAAACTTCCCGCGAACCCCAGTAATACACGTACCCCACTCGCACAGGGCCAATCGTGTGTGAAACTTCCCACGCACGAACCCCAGTAATACACGTACACCACTCGCACAGGACCAATCGCGTGTGAAACTTCCCACGAGCCCCAGTAATACACATACCCCACTCGCACAGGGCCAATCATGGTGAAATTTCTCGCGAACCCCAGTAATACACGTACCCCACTCGCACAGGCCAATCGCGTGTGAAACTTCCCGTGAACCCCAGTAATACAAGTACCCCACTCGCACAGGGCCAATCGCGTGTGAAACTTCCCGCGGACCCCAGTAATACATGTACCCCACTCGCACAGGCCCTTTTGCGTGTGAAACTTCCCGCGAACCCCAGTAATACATGTACCCCACTCGCAGAGGGCCACTCGCGTGTGAAACTTCCCGCGAACCCCAGTAATACATGTACCCCACTCGCACAGGCCCTTTCGCGTGTGAAACTTCCCGCAAACCCCAGTAATACATGTACCCCACTCGCACAGGGCCACTCGCGTGTGAGACTTCCCGCGAACCACAGTAATACACATACCCCACTCGCACAGGCCCTTTCGCGTGTGAAACTTCTTGCGAACCTCAGTAATACACGTACCCCACTCGCACAGGGCCAATCGCGTGTGAAACTTCCCGTGCACCCCCGAAATACACGTACCCGGATCCAATCGCGTGTGAGACTTCAAGCGAACCCCAGTTATACATGTACCACGCTCACACAGGACCAATCACGTGTGAAACTTCTCGCGAACCCCAGTAATACACGTACCCCACTCGCACAGGGCCAATCGCATGTGAAACTTCCCACGAACCCCAGTAATACACGTACCCCACTCGCACAGGGCCAATCATGTGTGAAACTTCCCGCGAACCCCAGTAATACACGTAACCCACTCGCACAGGGCCAATCGCATGTGAAACTTCCCACGAACCCCAGTAATACACGTACCCCACTCGCACAGGGCCAATCGCGTGTGAAACTTCCCGTGAACCCCAGTAATACACGTACCCCATTCGCACACGGCCAATTGCGTGTGAAACTTCCCGCGCACCCCCGAAATACACGTACCCGGATCCAATCGCGTATGAGACTTCACGCAAACCCCAGTTATACACGTACCACACTCGCACAGGGCCAATCGCGTGTGAAACTTCCAGTGAACCCCAGTAATACACGTACCCCACTCGCACAGGGCCAATCGCGTGTGATACTTCCCGCGAACCCCAGTAATACACGTACCCCACTCGCACATGGCCAATCGCGGGTGAAACTTCCCGCGAACCCCAGTAATACACATACCCCACTCGCACAGGCCCTTTCACGTGTGAAACTTCCCGCGAACCCCAGTAATACACGTACCACACTCGCACAGGGCCAATCGTGTGTGAAACTTCCCGCGAACCCCAGTAATACACGTACCCCACTCGCACAGGCACTTTCGCGTATGAAACTTCCCCAAACCCCAGTAATACACGTACCCCACTCTCACAGGGCCACTCGCGTGTGAAACTTCCCGCGAACCCCAGTAATACACGTACCCCACTCACAAAGGCCCATTCGCGTGTGAAACTTCCCGCGAACCTCAGTAATACACGTACCCCACTCGCACAGGGCCAATCGCGTGTGAAACTTCCCGCGCACCCCCGAAATACACGTACCCGGGTCCAATCGCGTGTGAGACTTCACGCGAACCCCAGTTATACACGTACCACGCTCGCACAAGGCCAATCGCGTGTGAAACTTCCCGCGAACCCCAGTAATACACATACCCCACTCGCACAGGGCCAATCGAGTGTGAAACTTCCCGCGAACCCCAGTAATACACGTACCCCACTCGCACAGGGCCAATCGTGTATGAAACTTCCCACGAACCCCAGTAATACACGTACACCACTCGCACAGGAGCAATCGCGTGTGAAACTTCCCGCGAACCCCAGTAATACACGTACCCCACTCGCACAGGGCCAATCGTGTGTGAAACTTCCCACGCACGAACCCCAGTAATACACGTACACCACTCGCACAGGACCAATCGCGTGTGAAACTTCCCACGAGCCCCAGTAATACACGTACCCCACTCGCACAGGGCCAATCACGTGGAAATTTCTCGCGAACCCCAGTAATACACGTACCCCACTCGCACAGTGCCAATCGCGTGTGAAACTTCCCGCGAACCCCAGTAATACACGTACCCCACTCGCACAGGGCCAATCGCGTGTGAAACTTCCCGCGGACCCCAGTAATACACGTACCCCACTCGCACAGGCCTTTTCGCGTGTGAAACTTCCCGCGAACCCCAGTAATACATGTACCCCACTCGCACAGGGCCACTCGCGTGTGAAACTTCCCGCGAACCCCAGTAATACACGTACCCCACTCGCACAGGCCCTTTCGCGTGTGAAACTTCCCGCGAACCTCAGTAATACACGTACCCCACTCGCACAGGGCCAATCGCGTGTGAAACTTCCCGCGCACCCCCGAAATACACGTACCCGGATCCAATCGCGTGTGAGACTTCACACGAACCCCAGTAATACACGTACCCCACTCGCACAGGGCCAATCGCGTGTGATACTTCCCGCGAACCCCAGTAATACACGTACCCCACTCGCACATGGCCAATCGCGTGTGAAACTTCCCGCGAACCCCAGTAATACACATACCCCACTCGCACAGGCCCTTTCACGTGTGAAACTTCCCGCGAACCCCAGTAATACACGTACCACACTCGCACAGGGCCAATCGTGTGTGAAACTTCCCGCGAACCCCAGTAATACACGTACCCCACTCGCACAGGCACTTTCGCATATGAAACTTCCCCAAACCCCAGTAATACACGTACCCCACTCTCACAGGGCCACTCGCGTGTGAAACTTCCCGCGAACCCCAGTAATACACGTACCCCACTCACACAGGCCCTTTCGCGTGTGAAACTTCCCGCGAACCTCAGTAATACAGGTACCCCACTCGCACAGGGCCAATCGCGTGTGAAACTTCCCGCGCACCCCCGAAATACACGTACCCGGGTCCAATCGCGTGTGAGACTTCACGCGAACCCCAGTTATACACGTACCACGCTCGCACAGGGCCAATTGCGTGTGAAACTTCCCGCGAACCCCAGTAATACACATACCCCACTCGCACAGGGCCAATCGAGTGTGAAACTTCCCGCGAACCCCAGTAATACACGTACCCCACTCGCACAGGGCCAATCGTGTATGAAACTTCCCACGAACCCCAGTAATACACGTACACCACTCGCACAGGACCAATCGCGTGTGAAACTTCCCGCGAACCCCAGTAATACACGTACCCCACTCGCACAGGGCCAATCGTGTGTGAAACTTCCCACGCACGAACCCCAGTAATACACGTACACCACTCGCACAGGACCAATCGCGTGTGAAACTTCCCACGAGCCCCAGTAATACACGTACCCCACTCGCACAGTGCCAATCGCGTGTGAAACTTCCCGCGAACCCCAGTAATACACGTACCCCACTCGCACAGGGCCAATCGCGTGTGAAACTTCCCGCGGACCCCAGTAATACACGTACCCCACTCGCACAGGCCTTTTCGCGTGTGAAACTTCCTGCGAACCCCAGTAATACATGTACCCCACTCGCACAGGGCCACTCGCGTGTGAAACTTCCCGCGAACCCCAGTAATACACGTACCCCACTCGCACAGGCCCTTTCGCGTGTGAAACTTCCCGCGAACCTCAGTAATACACGTACCCCACTCGCACAGGGCCAATCGCGTGTGAAACTTCCCGCGCACCCCCGAAATACACGTACCCGGATCCAATCGCGTGTGAGACTTCACACGAACCCCAGTTATACAAGTACCACGCTCACACAGGGCCAATCGCGTGTGAAACTTCCCGCGAACCCCAGTAATACACGTACCCCACTCACACAGGGCCAATCGCATGTGAAACTTCCCGCGAACCCCAGTAATACACGTACCCCACTCACACAGGGCCAAACGTGTGTGAAACTTCCCACGAAGCCCAGTAATACACGTAAACCACTCGCACAGGGCCAATCGCGTGTGAAACTTCCCGCAAACCCCAGTAATACACGTACCCCACTCGCACAGGGCCACTCGCGTGTGAAACTTCCTGCGAACCCCAGTAATACACATACACCACGCACACAGGCCCTTTCGCGTGTGAAACTTCCCGCGAACCTCAGTAATACACGTACCCCACTCGCACAGGGCCAATCGCGTGTGAAACTTCCCGCGCACCCCCGAAATACACGTACCCGGGTCCAATCGCGTGTGAGACTTCACGCGAACCCCAGTTATACATGTACCACGCTCGCACAGGGCCAATCGCGTGTGAAACTTCCCGCGAACCCCAGTAATACACATACCCCACTCGCACAGGGCCAATCGAGTGTGAAACTTCCCGCGAACCCCAGTAATACACGTACCCCACTCGCACAGGGCCAATCGTGTGTGAAACTTCCCACGAACCCCAGTAATACACGTACAGCACTCGCACAGGACCAATCGCGTGTGAAACTTCCCGCGAACCCCAGTAATACACATACCCCACTCGCACAGGGCCAATCGTGTGTGAAACTTCCCACGCACGAACCCCAGTAATACACGTACACCACTCGCACAGGACCAATCGCGTGTGAAACTTCCCACGAGCCCCAGTAATACACATACCCCACTCGCACAGGGCCAATCATGTGGAAATTTCTTGCGAACCCCAGTAATACACATACCCCACTCGCACAGGGCCACTCGCGTGTGAAACTTCCTGCGAACCCCAGTAATACACATACACCACTCACACAGGCCCTTTCGCTTGTGAAACTTCCCGCGAACCTCAGTAATACACGTACCCCACTTGCACAGGGCCAATCGCGTGTGAAACTTCCCGCGCACCCCCGAAATACACGTACCCGGGTCCAATCGCGTGTGAGACTTCACGCGAACCCCAGTTATACATGTACCACGCTCGCACAGGGCCAATCGCGTGTGAAACTTCCCGCGAACCCCAGTAATACACATACCCCACTCGCACAGGGCCAATCGAGTGTGAAACTTCCCGCGAACCCCAGTAATACACGTACCCCACTCGCACAGGGCCAATCGTGTGTGAAACTTCCCACGAACCCCAGTAATACACGTACAGCACTCGCACAGGACCAATCGCGTGTGAAACTTCCCGCGAACCCCAGTAATACACGTACCCCACTCGCACAGGGCCAATCGTGTGTGAAACTTCCCACGCACGAACCCCAGTAATACACGTACACCACTCGCACAGGACCAATCGCGTGTGAAACTTCCCACGAGCCCCAGTAATACACATACCCCACTCGCACAGGGCCAATCATGTGGAAATTTCTCGCGAACCCCAGTAATACACATACCCCACTCGCACAGGCCAATCACGTGTGAAACTTCCCGTGAACCCCAGTAATACAAGTACCCCACTCGCACAGGGCCAATCGCGTGTGAAACTTCCCGCGGACCCCAGTAATACATGTACCCCACTCGCACAGGCCCTTTCGCGTGTGAAACTTCCCGCGAACCCCAGTAATACATGTACCCCACTCGCACAGGGCCACTCGCGTGTGAAACTTCCCGCGAACCCCAGTAATACACGTACCCCACTCGCACAGGGCCAATCGCGTGTGAAACTTCCCGCGCACCCCCGAAATACACATACCCGGATCCAATCGCGTGTGAGACTTCACGCGAACCCCAGTTATACATGTACCACGCTCACACAGGGCCAATCGCGTGTGAAACTTCCCGCGAACCCCAGTAATACACGTACCCCACTCGCACAGGGCCAATCGCATGTGAAACTTCCCACGAACCCCAGTCATACACGTACCCCACTCGCACAGGGCCAATCATGTGTGAAACTTCCCGTGAATCCCAGTAATACACGTAACCCACTCCCACAGGGCCAATCGCATGTGAAACTTCCCACGAACCCCAGTAATACACGTACCCCACTCGCACAGGGCCAATCGCGTGTGAAACTTCCCGTGAACCCCAGTAATACAAGTACCCCATTCGCACACGGCCAATTGCGTGTGAAACTTCCCGCGCACCCCCGAAATATACGTACCCGGATCCAATCGCGTATGAGACTTCACGCAAACCCCAGTTATACACGTACCACAATCGCACAGGGCCAATCGCGTGTGAAACTTCCAGTGAACCCCAGTAATACACGTACCCCACTCGCACAGGGCCATTCGCGTGTGATACTTCCCGCGAACCCCAGTAATACACGTACCCCACTCGCACAGGCCCTTTCACGTGTGAAACTTCCCGCGAACCCCAGTAATACACGTAACCCACTCGCACAGGGCCAATCGCGTGTGAAACTTCCCACGAGCCCCAGTAATACACATACCCCACTCGCACAGGGCCAATCATGTGGAAATTTCTCGCGAACCCCAGTAATACACGTACCCCACTCGCACAGGCCAATCGCGTGTGAAACTTCCCGTGAACCCCAGTAATACAAGTACCCCACTCGCACAGGGCCAATCGCGTGTGAAACTTCCCGCGGACCCCAGTAATACATGTACCCCACTCGCACAGGCCCTTTCGCGTGTGAAACTTCCCGCGAACCCCAGTAATACATGTACCCCACTCGCACAGGGCCACTCGCGTGTGAAACTTCCCGCGAACCCCAGTAATACACGTACCCCACTCGCACAGGCCCTTTCGCGTGTGAAACTTCTCACGAACCTCAGTAATACACGTACCCCACTCGCACAGGGCCAATCGCGTGTGAAACTTCCCGCGCACCCCCGAAATACACGTACCCGGATCCAATCGCGTGTGAGACTTCACGCGAACCCCAGTTATACATGTACCACGCTCACACAGGGCCAATCGCGTGTGAAACTTCCCGCGAACCCCAGTAATACACGTACCCCACTCGCACAGGGCCAATCGCATGTGAAACTTCCCACGAACCCCAGTAATACACGTACCCCACTCGCACACGGCCAATTGCGTGTGAAACTTCCCGCGCACCCCCGAAATACACGTACCCGGATCCAATCGCGTATGAGACTTCACGCAAACCCCAGTTATACACGTACCACAATCGCACAGGGCCAATCGCGTGTGAAACTTCCAGTGAACCCCAGTAATACACGTACCCCACTCGCACAGGGCCATTCGCGTGTTATACTTCCCGCGAACCCCAGTAATACACGTACCCCACTCGCACAGGCCGTTTCACGTGTGAAACTTCCCGCGAACCCCAGTAATACACGTACCCCACTCGCACAGGGCCAATCGCGTGTGAAACTTCCCACGAGCCCCAGTAATACACATACCCCACTCGCACAGGGCCAATCATGTGGAAATTTCTCGCGAACCCCAGTAATACACGTACCCCACTCGCACAGGCCAATCGCGTGTGAAACTTCCCGTGAACCCCAGTAATACAAGTACCCCACTCGCACAGGGCCAATCGCGTGTGAAACTTCCCGTGAACCCCAGTAATACACGTACCCCATTCGCACACGGCCAATTGCGTGTGAAACTTCCCGCGCACCCCCGAAATACACGTACCCGGATCCAATCGCGTATGAGACTTCACGCAAACCCCAGTTATACACGTACCACACTCGCACAGGGCCAATCGCGTGTGAAACTTCCAGTGAACCCCAGTAATACACGTACCCCACTCGCACAGGGCCAATCGCGTGTAATACTTCCCGCGAACCCCAGTAATACACGTACCCCACTCGCACATGGCCAATCGCGGGTGAAACTTCCCGCGAACCCCAGTAATACACATACCCCACTCGCACAGGCCCTTTCACGTGTGAAACTTCCCGCGAACCCCAGTAATACACGTACCACACTCGCACAGGGCCAATCGTGTGTGAAACTTCCCGCGAACCCCAGTAATACACGTACCCCACTCGCACAGGCACTTTCGCGTATGAAACTTCCCCAAACCCCAGTAATACACGTACCCCACTCTCACAGGGCCACTCGCGTGTGAAACTTCCCGCGAACCCCAGTAATACACGTACCCCACTCACACAGGCCCTTTCGCGTGTGAAACTTCCCGCGAACCTCAGTAATACACGTACCTCACTCGCACAGGGCCAATCGCGTGTGAAACTTCCCGCGCACCCCCGAAATACACGTACCCGGGTCCAATCGCGTGTGAGACTTCACGCGAACCCCAGTTATACACGTACCACGCTCGCACAAGGCCAATCGCGTGTGAAACTTCCCGCGAACCCCAGTAATACACATACCCCACTCGCACAGGGCCAATCGAGTGTGAAACTTCCCGCGAACCCCAGTAATACACGTACCCCACTCGCACAGGGCCAATCGTGTATGAAACTTCCCACGAACCCCAGTAATACACGTACACCACTCGCACAGGACCAATCGCGTGTGAAACTTCCCGCGAACCCCAGTAATACACGTACCCCACTCGCACAGGGCCAATCGTGTGTGAAACTTCCCACGCACGAACCCCAGTAATACACGTACACCACTCGCACAGGACCAATCGCGTGTGAAACTTCCCACGAGCCCCAGTAATACACGTACCCCACTCGCACAGGGCCAATCACGTGGAAATTTCTCGCGAACCCCAGTAATACACGTACCCCACTCGCACAGTGCCAATCGCGTGTGAAACTTCCCGCGAACCCCAGTAATACACGTACCCCACTCGCACAGGGCAAATCGCGTGTGAAAATTCCCGCGGACCCCAGTAATACACGTACCCCACTCGCACAGGCCTTTTCGCGTGTGAAACTTCCCGCGAACCCCAGTAATACATGTACCCCACTCGCACAGGGCCACTCGCTTGTGAAACTTCCCGCGAACCCCAGTAATACACGTACCCCACTCGCACAGGCCCTTTCGCGTGTGAAACTTCGCGCGAACCTCAGTAATACACGTACCCCACTCGCACAGGGCCAATCGCGTGTGAAACTCCCCGCGCACCCCCGAAATACACGTACCCGGATCCAATCGCGTGTGAGACTTCACACGAACCCCAGTAATACACGTACCCCACTCGCACATGGCCAATCGCGTGTGAAACTTCCCGCAAACCCCAGTAATACACATACCCCACTCGCACAGGCCCTTTCACGTGTGAAACTTCCCGCGAACCCCAGTAATACACGTACCACACTCGCACAGGGCCAATCGTGTGTGAAACTTCCCGCGAACCCCAGTAATACACGTACCCCACTCGCACAGGCACTTTCGCATATGAAACTTCCCCAAACCCCAGTAATACACGTACCCCACTCTCACAGGGCCACTCGCGTGTGAAACTTCCTGCGAACCCCAGTAATACACGTACCCCACTCACACAGGCCCTTTCGCGTGTGAAACTTCCCGCGAACCTCAGTAATACAGGTACCCCACTCGCACAGGGCCAATCGCATGTGAAACTTCCCGCGCACCCCCGAAATACACGTACCCGGGTCCAATCGCGTGTGAGACTTCACGCGAACCCCAGTTATACACGTACCACGCTCGCACAGGGCCAATCGCGTGTGAAACTTCCCGCGAACCCCAGTAATACACATACCCCACTCGCACAGGGCCAATCGAGTGTGAAACTTCCCGCGAACCCCAGTAATACACGTACCCCACTCGCACAGGGCCAATCGTGTATGAAACTTCCCACGAACCCCAGTAATACACGTACCCCACTCGCACAGGACCAATCGCGTGTGAAACTTCCCGCGAACCCCAGTAATACACGTACCCCACTCGCACAGGGCCAATCGTGTGTGAAACTTCCCACGCACGAACCCCAGTGATACACGTACACCACTCGCACAGGACCAATCGCGTGTGAAACTTCCCACGAGCCCCAGTAATACACGTACCCCACTCGCACAGTGCCAATCGCGTGTGAAACTTCCCGCGAACCCCAGTAATACACGTACCCCACTCGCACAGGGCCAATCGCGTGTGAAACTTCCCGCGGACCCCAGTAATACACGTACCCCACTCGCACAGGCCTTTTCGCGTGTGAAACTTCCCGCGAACCCCAGTAATACATGTACCCCACTCGCACAGGGCCACTCGCGCGTGAAACTTCCCGCGAACCCCAGTAATACACGTACCCCACTCGCACAGGCCCTTTCGCGTGTGAAACTTCCCGCGAACCTCAGTAATACACGTACCCCACTCGCACAGGGCCAATCGCGTGTGAAACTTCCCGCGCACCCCCGAAATACACGTACCCGGATCCAATCGCGTGTGAGACTTCACACGAACCCCAGTTATACAAGTACCACGCCCACACAGGGCCAATCGCGTGTGAAACTTCCCGCGAACCCCAGTAATACACGTACCCCACTCACACAGGGCCAATCGCATGTGAAACTTCCCACGAACCCCAGTAATACACGTACCCCACTCACACAGGGCCAATCGTGTGTGAAACTTCCCACGAAGCCCAGTAATACACGTAAACCACTCGCACAGGGCCAATCGCGTGTGAAACTTCCCACAAACCCCAGTAATACACGTACCCCACTCGCACAGGGCCACTCGCGTGTGAAACTTCCTGCGAACCCCAGTAATACACATACACCACTCACACAGGCCCTTTCGCTTGTGAAACTTCCCGCGAACCTCAGTAATACACGTACCCCACTTGCACAGGGCCAATCGCGTGTGAAACTTCCCGCGCACCCCCGAAATACACGTACCCGGGTCCAATCGCGTGTGAGACTTCACGCGAACCCCAGTTATACATGTACCACGCTCGCACAGGGCCAATCGCGTGTGAAACTTCCCGCGAACCCCAGTAATACACATACCCCACTCGCACAGGGCCAATCGAGTGTGAAACTTCCCGCGAACCCCGGTAATACACGTACCCCACTCGCACAGGGCCAATCGTGTGTGAAACTTCCCACGAACCCCAGTAATACACGTACAGCACTCGCACAGGACCAATCGCGTGTGAAACTTCCCGCGAACCCCAGTAATACACGTACCCCACTCGCACAGGGCCAATCGTGTGTGAAACTTCCCACGCACGAACCCCAGTAATACACGTACACCACTCGCACAGGACCAATCGCGTGTGAAACTTCCCACGAGCCCCAGTAATACACATACCCGACTCGCACAGGGCCAATCATGTGGAAATTTCTCGCGAACCCCAGTAATACACATACCCCACTCGCACAGGCCAATCACGTGTGAAACTTCCCGTGAACCCCAGTAATACAAGTACCCCACTCGCACAGGGCCAATCGCGTGTGAAACTTCCCGCGGACCCCAGTAATACATGTACCCCACTCGCACAGGCCCTTTCGCGTGTGAAACTTCCCGCGAACCCCAGTAATACATGTACCCCACTCGCACAGGGCCACTCGCGTGTGAAACTTCCCGCGAACCCCAGTAATACACGTACCCCACTCGCACAGGGCCAATCGCGTGTGAAACTTCCCGCGCACCCCCGAAATACACGTACCCGGATCCAATCGCGTGTGAGACTTCACGCGAACCCCAGTTATACATGTACCACGCTCACACAGGGCCAATCGCGTGTGAAACTTCCCGCGAACCCCAGTAATACACGTACCCCACTCGCACAGGGCCAATCGCATGTGAAACTTCCCAAGAACCCCAGTAATACACGTACCCCACTCGCACAGGGCCAATCATGTGTGAAACTTCCCGTGAATCCCAGTAATACACGTAACCCACTCCCACAGGGCCAATCGCATGTGAAACTTCCCACGAACCCCAGTAATACACGTACCCCACTCGCACAGGGCCAATCGCGTGTGATACTTCCCGCGAACCCCAGTAATACACGTACCCCACTCGCACATGGCCAATCGCGGGTGAAACTTCCCGCGAACCCCAGTAATACACATACCCCACTCGCACAGGCCCTTTCACGTGTGAAACTTCCCGCGAACCCCAGTAATACACGTACCACACTCGCACAGGGCCAATCGTGTGTGAAACTTCCCGCGAACCCCAGTAATACACGTACCCCACTCGCACAGGCACTTTCGCGTATGAAACTTCCCCAAACCCCAGTAATACACGTACCCCACTCTCACAGGGCCACTCGCGTGTGAAACTTCCCGCGAACCCCAGTAATACACGTACCCCACTCACACAGGCCCTTTCGCGTGTGAAACTTCCCGCGAACCTCAGTAATACACGTACCTCACTCGCACAGGGCCAATCGCGTGTGAAACTTCCCGCGCACCCCCGAAATACACGTACCCGGGTCCAATCGCGTGTGAGACTTCACGCGAACCCCAGTTATACACGTACCACGCTCGCGCAAGGCCAATCCCGTGTGAAACTTCCCGCGAACCCCAGTAATACACATACCCCACTCGCACAGGCCCTTTCGCGTGTGAAACTTCCCGCGAACCTCAGTAATACACGTACCCCACTCACACAGGGCCAATCGTGTGTGAAACTTCCCACGAAGCCCAGTAATACACGTAAACCACTCGCACAGGGCCAATCGCGTGTGAAACTTCCCGCAAACCCCAGTAATACACGTACCCCACTCGCACAGGGCCACTCGCGTGTGAAACTTCCTGCGAACCCCAGTAATACACATACACCACTCACACAGGCCCTTTCGCTTGTGAAACTTCCCGCGAACCTCAGTAATACACGTACCCCACTTGCACAGGGCCAATCGCGTGTGAAACTTCCCGCGCACCCCCGAAATACACGTACCCGGGTCCAATCGCGTGTGAGACTTCACGCGAACCCCAGTTATACATGTACCACGCTCGCACAGGGCCAATCGCGTGTGAAACTTCCCGCGAACCCCAGTAATACACATACCCCACTCGCACAGGGCCAATCGAGTGTGAAACTTCCCGCGAACCCCAGTAATACACGTACCCCACTCGCACAGGGCCAATCGTGTGTGAAACTTCCCACGAACCCCAGTAATACACGTACAGCACTCGCACAGGACCAATCGCGTGTGAAACTTCCCGCGAACCCCACTAATACACGTACCCCACTCGCACAGGGCCAATCGTGTGTGAAACTTCCCACGCACGAACTCCAGTAATACACGTACACCACTCGCACAGGACCAATCGCGTGTGAAACTTCCCACGAGCCCCAGTAATACACATACCCCACTCGCACAGGGCCAATCATGTGGAAATTTCTCGCGAACCCCAGTAATACACATACCCCACTCGCACAGGCCAATCACGTGTGAAACTTCCCGTGAACCCCAGTAATACAAGTACCCCACTCGCACAGGGCCAATCGCGTGTGAAACTTCCCGCGGACCCCAGTAATACATGTACCCCACTCGCACAGGCCCTTTCGCGTGTGAAACTTCCCGCGAACCCCAGTAATACATGTACCCCACTCGCACAGGGCCACTCGCGTGTGAAACTTCCCGCGAACCCCAGTAATACACGTACCCCACTCGCACAGGGCCAATCGCGTGTGAAACTTCCCGCGCACCCCCGAAATACACGTACCCGGATCCAATCGCGTGTGAGACTTCACGCGAACCCCAGTTATACATGTACCACGCTCACACAGGGCCAATCGCGTGTGAAACTTCCCGCGAACCCCAGTAATACACGTACCCCACTCGCACAGGGCCAATCGCATGTGAAACTTCCCACGAACCCCAGTAATACACGTACCCCACTCGCACAGGGCCAATCATGTGTGAAACTTCCCGTGAATCCCAGTAATACACGTAACCCACTCCCACAGGGCCAATCGCATGTGAAACTTCCCACGAACCCCAGTAATACACGTACCCCACTCGCACAGGGCCAATCGCGTGTGAAACTTCCCGTGAACCCCAGTAATACAAGTACCCCATTCGCACACGGCCAATTGCGTGTGAAACTTCCCGCGCACCCCCGAAATATACGTACCCGGATCCAATCGCGTATGAGACTTCACGCAAACCCCAGTTATACACGTACCACAATCGCACAGGGCCAATCGCGTGTGAAACTTCCAGTGAACCCCAGTAATACACGTACCCCACTCGCACAGGGCCATTCGCGTGTGATACTTCCCGCGAACCCCAGTAATACACGTACCCCACTCGCACAGGCCCTTTCACGTGTGAAACTTCCCGCGAACCCCAGTAATACACGTACCCCACTCGCACAGGGCCAATCGCGTGTGAAACTTCCCACGAGCCCCAGTAATACACATACCCCACTCGCACAGGGCCAATCATGTGGAAATTTCTCGCGAACCCCAGTAATACACGTACCCCACTCGCACAGGCCAATCGCGTGTGAAACTTCCCGTGAACCCCAGTAATACAAGTACCCCACTCGCACAGGGCCAATCGCGTGTGAAACTTCCCGCGGACCCCAGTAATACATGTACCCCACTCGCACAGGCCCTTTCGCGTGTGAAACTTCCCGCGAACCCCAGTAATACATGTACCCCACTCGCACAGGGCCACTCGCGTGTGAAACTTCCCGCGAACCCCAGTAATACACGTACCCCACTCGCACAGGCCCTTTCGCGTGTGAAACTTCTCACGAACCTCAGTAATACACGTACCCCACTCGCACAGGGCCAATCGCGTGTGAAACTTCCCGCGCACCCCCGAAATACACGTACCCGGATCCAATCGCGTGTGAGACTTCACGCGAACCCCAGTTATACATGTACCACGCTCACACAGGGCCAATCGCGTGTGAAACTTCCCGCGAACCCCAGTAATACACGTACCCCACTCGCACAGGGCCAATCGCATGTGAAACTTCCCACGAACCCCAGTAATACACGTACCCCACTCGCACACGGCCAATTGCGTGTGAAACTTCCCGCGCACCCCCGAAATACACGTACCCGGATCCAATCGCGTATGAGACTTCACGCAAACCCCAGTTATACACGTACCACAATCGCACAGGGCCAATCGCGTGTGAAACTTCCAGTGAACCCCAGTAATACACGTACCCCACTCGCACAGGGCCATTCGCGTGTGATACTTCCCGCGAACCCCAGTAATACACGTACCCCACTCGCACAGGCCCTTTCACGTGTGAAACTTCCCGCGAACCCCAGTAATACACGTACCCCACTCGCACAGGGCCAATCGCGTGTGAAACTTCCCACGAGCCCCAGTAATACACATACCCCACTCGCACAGGGCCAATCATGTGGAAATTTCTCGCGAACCCCAGTAATACACGTACCCCACTCGCACAGGCCAATCGCGTGTGAAACTTCCCGTGAACCCCAGTAATACAAGTACCCCACTCGCACAGGGCCAATCGCGTGTGAAACTTCCCGCGGACCCCAGTAATACATGTACCCCACTCGCACAGGCCCTTTCGCGTGTGAAACTTCCCGCGAACCCCAGTAATACATGTACCCCACTCGCACAGGGCCACTCGCGTGTGAAACTTCCCGCGAACCCCAGTAATACACGTACCCCACTCGCACAGGCCCTTTCGCGTGTGAAACTTCTCACGAACCTCAGTAATACACGTACCCCACTCGCACAGGGCCAATCGCGTGTGAAACTTCCCGCGCACCCCCGAAATACACGTACCCGGATCCAATCGCGTGTGAGACTTCACGCGAACCCCAGTTATACATGTACCACGCTCACACAGGGCCAATCGCGTGTGAAACTTCCCGCGAACCCCAGTAATACACGTACCCCACTCGCACAGGGCCAATGGCATGTGAAACTTCCCACGAACCCCAGTAATACACGTACCCCACTCGCACAGGGCCAATCATGTGTGAAACTTCCCGTGAATCCCAGTAATACACGTAACCCACTCGCACAGGGCCAATCGCATGTGAAACTTCCCACGAACCCCAGTAATACACGTACCCCACTCGCACAGGGCCAATCGCGTGTGAAACTTCCCGTGAACCCCAGTAATACAAGTACCCCATTCGCACACGGCCAATTGCATGTGAAACTTCCCGCGCACCCCCGAAATACACGTACCCGGATCCAATCGCGTATGAGACTTCACGCAAACCCCAGTTATACACGTACCACACTCGCACAGGGCCAATCGCGTGTGAAACTTCCAGTGAACCCCAGTAATACACGTACCCCACTCGCACAGGGCCATTCGCGTGTGATACTTCCCGCGAACCCCAGTAATACACGTACCCCACTCGCACAGGGCCAATCGCGTGTGAAACTTCCCGTGAACCCCAGTAATACAAGTACCCCATTCGCACACTGCCAATTGCATGTGAAACTTCCCGCGCACCCCCGAAATACACGTACCCGGATCCAATCGCGTATGAGACTTCACGCAAACCCCAGTTATACACGTACCACACTCGCACAGGGCCAATCGCGTGTGAAACTTCCAGTGAACCCCAGTAATGCACGTACCCCACTCGCACAGGGCCATTCGCGTGTGATACTTCCCGCGAACCCCAGTAATACATGTACCCCACTCGCACAGGCCCTTTCACGTGTGAAACTTCCCGCGAACCCCAGTAATACACGTACCCCACTCGCACAGGGCCAATCGTGTGTGAAACTTCCCGCGAACCCCAGTAATACACGTACCCCACTCGCACAGGCACTTTCGCGTATGAAACTTCCCCAAACCCCAGTAATACACGTACCCCACTCGCACAGGGCCACTCGCGTGTGAAACTTCCCGCGAACCCCAGTAATACACGTACCCCACTCACACAGGCCCTTTCGCGTGTGAAACTTCCCGCGAACCTCAGTAATACACGTACCCCACTCGCACAGGGCCAATCGCGTGTGAAACTTCCCGCGCACCCCCGAAATACACGTACCCGGGACCAATCGCGTGTGAGACTTCACGCGAACCCCAGTTATACACGTACCACGCTCGCACAGGGCCAATCGCGTGTGAAACTTCCCGCGAACCCCAGTAATACACATACCCCACTCGCACAGGGCCAATCGAGTGTGAAACTTCCCGCGAACCCCAGTAATACACGTACCCCACTCGCACAGTGCCAATCGTGTATGAAACTTCCCACGAACCCCAGTAATACACGTACACCACTCGCACAGGACCAATCGCGTGTGAAACTTCCCGCGAACCCCAGTAATACACGTACCCCACTCGCACAGGGCCAATCGTGTGTGAAACTTCCCACGCACGAACCCCAGGAATACACGTACACCACTCGCACAGGACCAATCGCGTGTGAAACTTCCCACAAGCCCCATTAATACACGTACCCCACTCGCACACGGCCAATCACGTGGAAATTTCTCGCGAACCCCAGTAATACATGTACACCACTCGCACAGGGCCAATCGCGTGTGAAACTTCCCGCGAACCCCAGTAATACACGTACCCCACTCGCACAGGGCCAATCGCGTGTGAAACTTCCCGCGGACCCCGTGTAATACACGTACCCCACTCGCACTGGCCTTTTTGCGTGTGAAACTTCCCGCGAACCCCAGTAATACATGTACCCCACTCGCACAGGGCCACTCGCATGTGAAACTTCCCGCGATCCCCAGTAATACACGTACCCCACTCGCACAGGCCCTTTCGCGTGTTAAACTTCCAGCGAACCTCAGTAATACACGTACCCCACTCGCACAGGGCCAATCGCGTGTGAAACTTCCCGCGCACCCCCGAAATACACGTACCCGGATCCAATCGCGTGTGAGACTTCACACGAACCCCAGTTATACATGTACCACGCTCACACAGGGCCAATCGCATGTGAAACTTCCCGCGAACCCCAGTAATAAACGTACCCCACTCACACAGGGCCAATCGCATGTGAAACTTCCCGCGAACCCCAGTAATACACGTACCCCACTCACACAGGGCCAATCGTGTGTGAAACTTCCCACGAAGCCCAGTAATACACGTAAACCACTCGCACAGGGCCAATCGCGTGTGAAACTTCCCGCGAACCCCAGTAATACACGTACCCCACTCGCACAGGGCCAATCGCGTGTGAAACTTCCCGTGAACCCCAGTAATACACATACCCCATTCGCACACGGCCAATTGCGTGTGAAACTTCCCGCGCACCCCCGAAATACACGTACCCGGATCCAATCGCGTATGAGACTTCACGCAAACCCCAGTTATACACGTACCACACTCGCACAGGGCCAATCGCGTGTGAAACTTCCAGTGAACCCCAGTAATACACGTACCCCACTCGCACAGGGCCAATCGCGTGTGATACTTCCCGCGAACCCCAGTAATACACGTACCCCACTCGCACATGGCCAATCGCGTGTGAAACTTCCCGCGAACCCCAGTAATACACGTACCCCACTCGCACAGGCCCTTTCACGTGTGAAACTTCCCGCGAACCCCAGTAATACACGTACCACACTCGCACAGGGCCAATCGTGTGTGAAACTTCCCGCGAACCCCAGTAATACACGTACCCCACTCGCACAGGCACTTTCGCGTATCAAACTTCCCCAAACCCCAGTAATACACGTACCCCACTCGCACAGGGCCACTCGCGTGTGAAACTTCCCGCGAACCCCAGTAATACACGTACCCCACTCACACAGGCCCTTTCGCGTGTGAAACTTCCCGCGAACCTCATTAATACACGTACCCCACTCGCACAGGGCCAATCGCATGTGAAACTTCCCGCGCACCCCCGAAATACACGTACCTGGGTCCAATCGCGTGTGAGACTTCACGCGAGCCCCAGTTATACACGTACCACGCTCGCACAGGGCCAATCGCGTGTGAAACTTCCCGTGAACACCAGTAATACACATACCCCACTCGCACAGGGCCAATCGAGTGTGAAACTTCCCGCGAACCCCAGTAATACACGTACCCCACTCGCACAGGGCCAATCGTGTATGAAACTTCCCACGAACCCCAGTAATACACGTACACCACTCGCACAGGACCAATCGCGTGTGAAACTTCCCGCGAACCCCAGTAATACACGTACCCACTCGCACAGGGCCAATCGTGTGTGAAACTTCCCAGGCACGAACCCCAGTAATACACGTACACCACTCGCACAGGACCAATCGTGTGTGAAACTTCCCACGAGCCCCAGTAATACACGTACCCCACTCGCACAGGGCCAATCACGTGGAAATTTCTCACGAACCCCAGTAATACACGTACCCCACTCGCACAGTGCCAATCGCGTGTGAAACTTCCCGCGAACCCCAGTAATACACGTACCCCACTCACACAGGGCCAATCGCGTGTGAAACTTCCCGCGGACCCCAGTAATACACGTACCCCACTCGCACAGGCCTTTTCGCGTGTGAAACTTCCCGCGAACCCCAGTAATACATGTACCCCACTCGCACAGGGCCACTCGCGTGTGATACTTCCTGCGAACCCCAGTAATACACGTACCCCACTCACACAGGCCCTTTCGCGTGTGAGACTTCACACGAACCCCAGTTATACATGTACCACGCTCACACAGGGCCAATCGCGTGTGAAACTTCCTGCGCACCCCCGAAATACACGTACCCCACTCACACAGGGCCAATCGCATGTGAAACTTCCCGCGAACCCCAGTAATACACGTACCCCACTCACACAGGGCCAATCGTGTGTGAAACTTCCCACGAAGCCCAGTAATACACGTAAACCACTCGCACAGGGCCAATCGCGTGTGAAACTTCCCGCAAACCCCAGTAATACACGTACCCCACTCGCACAGGGCCACTCGCGTGTGAAACTTCCTGCGAACCCCAGTAATACACATACCCCACTCAAACAGGCCCTTTCGCGTGTGAAACTTCCCGCGATCCTCAGTAATACACCTACCCCACTCGCACAGGGCCAATCGCGTGTGAAACTTCCCGCGCACCCCCGAAATACACGTACCCGGGTCCAATCGCGTGTGAGACTTCACGCGAACCCCAGTTATACACGTACCACGCTCGCACAGGGCCAATCGCGTGTGAAACTTCCCGCGAACCCCAGTAATACACATACCCCACTCGCACAGGGCCAATCGAGTGTGAAACTTCCCGCGAACCCCAGTAATACACGTACCCCACTCGCACAGGGCCAATCGTGTGTGAAACTTCCCACAAACCCCAGTAATACACGTACAGCACTCGCACAGGACCAATCGCGTGTGAAACTTCCCGCGAACCCCAGTAATACACGTACCCCACTCGCACAGGGCCAATCGTGTGTGAAACTTCCCACGCACGAACCCCAGTAATACACGTACACCACTCGCACAGGACCAATCGCGTGTGAAACTTCCCACGAGCCCCAGTAATACACATACCCCACTCGCACAGGGCCAATCATGGTGAAATTTCTCGCGAACCCCAGTAATACACGTACCCCACTCGCACAGGCCAATCGCGTGTGAAACTTCCCGTGAACCCCAGTAATACAAGTACCCCACTCGCACAGGGCCAATCGCGTGTGAAACTTCCCGCGGACCCCAGTAATACATGTACCCCACTCGCACAGGCCCTTTTGCGTGTGAAACTTCCCGCGAACCCCAGTAATACATGTACCCCACTCGCAGAGGGCCACTCGCGTGTGAAACTTCCCGCGAACCCCAGTAATACATGTACCCCACTCGCACAGGCCCTTTCGCGTGTGAAACTTCCCGCAAACCCCAGTAATACATGTACCCCACTCGCACAGGGCCACTCGCGTGTGAGACTTCCCGCGAACCACAGTAATACACATACCCCACTCGCACAGGCCCTTTCGCGTGTGAAACTTCTTGCGAACCTCAGTAATACACGTACCCCACTCGCACAGGGCCAATCGCGTGTGAAACTTCCCGTGCACCCCCGAAATACACGTACCCGGATCCAATCGCGTGTGAGACTTCAAGCGAACCCCAGTTATACATGTACCACGCTCACACAGGACCAATCACGTGTGAAACTTCTCGCGAACCCCAGTAATACACGTACCCCACTCGCACAGGGCCAATCGCATGTGAAACTTCCCACGAACCCCAGTAATACACGTACCCCACTCGCACAGGGCCAATCATGTGTGAAACTTCCCGCGAACCCCAGTAATACACGTAACCCACTCGCACAGGGCCAATCGCATGTGAAACTTCCCACGAACCCCAGTAATACACGTACCCCACTCGCACAGGGCCAATCGCGTGTGAAACTTCCCGTGAACCCCAGTAATACACGTACCCCATTCGCACACGGCCAATTGCGTGTGAAACTTCCCGCGCACCCCCGAAATACACGTACCCGGATCCAATCGCGTATGAGACTTCACGCAAACCCCAGTTATACACGTACCACACTCGCACAGGGCCAATCGCGTGTGAAACTTCCAGTGAACCCCAGTAATACACGTACCCCACTCGCACAGGGCCAATCGCGTGTGATACTTCCCGCGAACCCCAGTAATACACGTACCCCACTCGCACATGGCCAATCGCGGGTGAAACTTCCCGCGAACCCCAGTAATACACATACCCCACTCGCACAGGCCCTTTCACGTGTGAAACTTCCCGCGAACCCCAGTAATACACGTACCACACTCGCACAGGGCCAATCGTGTGTGAAACTTCCCGCGAACCCCAGTAATACACGTACCCCACTCGCACAGGCACTTTCGCGTATGAAACTTCCCCAAACCCCAGTAATACACGTACCCCACTCTCACAGGGCCACTCGCGTGTGAAACTTCCCGCGAACCCCAGTAATACACGTACCCCACTCACAAAGGCCCATTCGCGTGTGAAACTTCCCGCGAACCTCAGTAATACACGTACCCCACTCGCACAGGGCCAATCGCGTGTGAAACTTCCCGCGCACCCCCGAAATACACGTACCCGGGTCCAATCGCGTGTGAGACTTCACGCGAACCCCAGTTATACACGTACCACGCTCGCACAAGGCCAATCGCGTGTGAAACTTCCCGCGAACCCCAGTAATACACATACCCCACTCGCACAGGGCCAATCGAGTGTGAAACTTCCCGCGAACCCCAGTAATACACGTACCCCACTCGCACAGGGCCAATCGTGTATGAAACTTCCCACGAACCCCAGTAATACACGTACACCACTCGCACAGGAGCAATCGCGTGTGAAACTTCCCGCGAACCCCAGTAATACACGTACCCCACTCGCACAGGGCCAATCGTGTGTGAAACTTCCCACGCACGAACCCCAGTAATACACGTACACCACTCGCACAGGACCAATCGCGTGTGAAACTTCCCACGAGCCCCAGTAATACACGTACCCCACTCGCACAGGGCCAATCACGTGGAAATTTCTCGCGAACCCCAGTAATACACGTACCCCACTCGCACAGTGCCAATCGCGTGTGAAACTTCCCGCGAACCCCAGTAATACACGTACCCCACTCGCACAGGGCCAATCGCGTGTGAAACTTCCCGCGGACCCCAGTAATACACGTACCCCACTCGCACAGGCCTTTTCGCGTGTGAAACTTCCCGCGAACCCCAGTAATACATGTACCCCACTCGCACAGGGCCACTCGCGTGTGAAACTTCCCGCGAACCCCAGTAATACACGTACCCCACTCGCACAGGCCCTTTCGCGTGTGAAACTTCCCGCGAACCTCAGTAATACACGTACCCCACTCGCACAGGGCCAATCGCGTGTGAAACTTCCCGCGCACCCCCGAAATACACGTACCCGGATCCAATCGCGTGTGAGACTTCACACGAACCCCAGTAATACACGTACCCCACTCGCACAGGGCCAATCGCGTGTGATACTTCCCGCGAACCCCAGTAATACACGTACCCCACTCGCACATGGCCAATCGCGTGTGAAACTTCCCGCGAACCCCAGTAATACACATACCCCACTCGCACAGGCCCTTTCACGTGTGAAACTTCCCGCGAACCCCAGTAATACACGTACCACACTCGCACAGGGCCAATCGTGTGTGAAACTTCCCGCGAACCCCAGTAATACACGTACCCCACTCGCACAGGCACTTTCGCATATGAAACTTCCCCAAACCCCAGTAATACACGTACCCCACTCTCACAGGGCCACTCGCGTGTGAAACTTCCCGCGAACCCCAGTAATACACGTACCCCACTCACACAGGCCCTTTCGCGTGTGAAACTTCCCGCGAACCTCAGTAATACAGGTACCCCACTCGCACAGGGCCAATCGCGTGTGAAACTTCCCGCGCACCCCCGAAATACACGTACCCGGGTCCAATCGCGTGTGAGACTTCACGCGAACCCCAGTTATACACGTACCACGCTCGCACAGGGCCAATTGCGTGTGAAACTTCCCGCGAACCCCAGTAATACACATACCCCACTCGCACAGGGCCAATCGAGTGTGAAACTTCCCGCGAACCCCAGTAATACACGTACCCCACTCGCACAGGGCCAATCGTGTATGAAACTTCCCACGAACCCCAGTAATACACGTACACCACTCGCACAGGACCAATCGCGTGTGAAACTTCCCGCGAACCCCAGTAATACACGTACCCCACTCGCACAGGGCCAATCGTGTGTGAAACTTCCCACGCACGAACCCCAGTAATACACGTACACCACTCGCACAGGACCAATCGCGTGTGAAACTTCCCACGAGCCCCAGTAATACACGTACCCCACTCGCACAGTGCCAATCGCGTGTGAAACTTCCGGCGAACCCCAGTAATACACGTACCCCACTCGCACAGGGCCAATCGCGTGTGAAACTTCCCGCGGACCCCAGTAATACACGTACCCCACTCGCACAGGCCTTTTCGCGTGTGAAACTTCCTGCGAACCCCAGTAATACATGTACCCCACTCGCACAGGGCCACTCGCGTGTGAAACTTCCCGCGAACCCCAGTAATACACGTACCCCACTCGCACAGGCCCTTTCGCGTGTGAAACTTCCCGCGAACCTCAGTAATACACGTACCCCACTCGCACAGGGCCAATCGCGTGTGAAACTTCCCGCGCACCCCCGAAATACACGTACCCGGATCCAATCGCGTGTGAGACTTCACACGAACCCCAGTTATACAAGTACCACGCTCACACAGGGCCAATCGCGTGTGAAACTTCCCGCGAACCCCAGTAATACACGTACCCCACTCACACAGGGCCAATCGCATGTGAAACTTCCCGCGAACCCCAGTAATACACGTACCCCACTCACACAGGGCCAAACGTGTGTGAAACTTCCCACGAAGCCCAGTAATACACGTAAACCACTCGCACAGGGCCAATCGCGTGTGAAACTTCCCGCAAACCCCAGTAATACACGTACCCCACTCGCACAGGGCCACTCGCGTGTGAAACTTCCTGCGAACCCCAGTAATACACATACACCACGCACACAGGCCCTTTCGCGTGTGAAACTTCCCGCGAACCTCAGTAATACACGTACCCCACTCGCACAGGGCCAATCGCGTGTGAAACTTCCCGCGCACCCCCGAAATACACGTACCCGGGTCCAATCGCGTGTGAGACTTCACGCGAACCCCAGTTATACATGTACCACGCTCGCACAGGGCCAATCGCGTGTGAAACTTCCCGCGAACCCCAGTAATACACATACCCCACTCGCACAGGGCCAATCGAGTGTGAAACTTCCCGCGAACCCCAGTAATACACGTACCCCACTCGCACAGGGCCAATCGTGTGTGAAACTTCCCACGAACCCCAGTAATACACGTACAGCACTCGCACAGGACCAATCGCGTGTGAAACTTCCCACGAACCCCAGTAATACACGTACCCCACTCGCACAGGGCCAATCGTGTGTGAAACTTCCCACGCACGAACCCCAGTAATACACGTACACCACTCGCACAGGACCAATCGCGTGTGAAACTTCCCACGAGCCCCAGTAATACACATACCCCACTCGCACAGGGCCAATCATGTGGAAATTTCTCGCGAACCCCAGTAATACACATACCCCACTCGCACAGGGCCACTCGCGTGTGAAACTTCCTGCGAACCCCAGTAATACACATACACCACTCACACAGGCCCTTTCGCTTGTGAAACTTCCCGCGAACCTCAGTAATACACGTACCCCACTTGCACAGGGCCAATCGCGTGTGAAACTTCCCGCGCACCCCCGAAATACACGTACCCGGGTCCAATCGCGTGTGAGACTTCACGCGAACCCCAGTTATACATGTACCACGCTCGCACAGGGCCAATCGCGTGTGAAACTTCCCGCGAACCCCAGTAATACACATACCCCACTCGCACAGGGCCAATCGAGTGTGAAACTTCCCGCGAACCCCAGTAATACACGTACCCCACTCGCACAGGGCCAATCGTGTGTGAAACTTCCCACGAACCCCAGTAATACACGTACAGCACTCGCACAGGACCAATCGCGTGTGAAACTTCCCGCGAACCCCAGTAATACACGTACCCCACTCGCACAGGGCCAATCGTGTGTGAAACTTCCCACGCACGAACCCCAGTAATACACGTACACCACTCGCACAGGACCAATCGCGTGTGAAACTTCCCACGAGCCCCAGTAATACACATACCCCACTCGCACAGGGCCAATCATGTGGAAATTTCTCGCGAACCCCAGTAATACACATACCCCACTCGCACAGGCCAATCACGTGTGAAACTTCCCGTGAACCCCAGTAATACAAGTACCCCACTCGCACAGGGCCAATCGCGTGTGAAACTTCCCGCGGACCCCAGTAATACATGTACCCCACTCGCACAGGCCCTTTCGCGTGTGAAACTTCCCGCGAACCCCAGTAATACATGTACCCCACTCGCACAGGGCCACTCGCGTGTGAAACTTCCCGCGAACCCCAGTAATACACGTACCCCACTCGCACAGGGCCAATCGCGTGTGAAACTTCCCGCGCACCCCCGAAATACACATACCCGGATCCAATCGCGTGTGAGACTTCACGCGAACCCCAGTTATACATGTACCACGCTCACACAGGGCCAATCGCGTGTGAAACTTCCCGCGAACCCCAGTAATACACGTACCCCACTCGCACAGGGCCAATCGCATGTGAAACTTCCCACGAACCCCAGTCATACACGTACCCCACTCGCACAGGGCCAATCATGTGTGAAACTTCCCGTGAATCCCAGTAATACACGTAACCCACTCCCACAGGGCCAATCGCATGTGAAACTTCCCACGAACCCCAGTAATACACGTACCCCACTCGCACAGGGCCAATCGCGTGTGAAACTTCCCGTGAACCCCAGTAATACAAGTACCCCATTCGCACACGGCCAATTGCGTGTGAAACTTCCCGCGCACCCCCGAAATATACGTACCCGGATCCAATCGCGTATGAGACTTCACGCAAACCCCAGTTATACACGTACCACAATCGCACAGGGCCAATCGCGTGTGAAACTTCCAGTGAACCCCAGTAATACACGTACCCCACTCGCACAGGGCCATTCGCGTGTGATACTTCCCGCGAACCCCAGTAATACACGTACCCCACTCGCACAGGCCCTTTCACGTGTGAAACTTCCCGCGAACCCCAGTAATACACGTACCCCACTCGCACAGGGCCAATCGCGTGTGAAACTTCCCACGAGCCCCAGTAATACACATACCCCACTCGCACAGGGCCAATCATGTGGAAATTTCTCGCGAACCCCAGTAATACACGTACCCCACTCGCACAGGCCAATCGCGTGTGAAACTTCCCGTGAACCCCAGTAATACAAGTACCCCACTCGCACAGGGCCAATCGCGTGTGAAACTTCCCGCGGACCCCAGTAATACATGTACCCCACTCGCACAGGCCCTTTCGCGTGTGAAACTTCCCGCGAACCCCAGTAATACATGTACCCCACTCGCACAGGGCCACTCGCGTGTGAAACTTCCCGCGAACCCCAGTAATACACGTACCCCACTCGCACAGGCCCTTTCGCGTGTGAAACTTCTCACGAACCTCAGTAATACACGTACCCCACTCGCACAGGGCCAATCGCGTGTGAAACTTCCCGCGCACCCCCGAAATACACGTACCCGGATCCAATCGCGTGTGAGACTTCACGCAAACCCCAGTTATACATGTACCACGCTCACACAGGGCCAATCGCGTGTGAAACTTCCCGCGAACCCCAGTAATACACGTACCCCACTCGCACAGGGCCAATCGCATGTGAAACTTCCCACGAACCCCAGTAATACACGTACCCCACTCGCACACGGCCAATTGCGTGTGAAACTTCCCGCGCACCCCCGAAATACACGTACCCGGATCCAATCGCGTATGAGACTTCACGCAAACCCCAGTTATACACGTACCACAATCGCACAGGGCCAATCGCGTGTGAAACTTCCAGTGAACCCCAGTAATACACGTACCCCACTCGCACAGGGCCATTCGCGTGTTATACTTCCCGCGAACCCCAGTAATACACGTACCCCACTCGCACAGGCCGTTTCACGTGTGAAACTTCCCGCGAACCCCAGTAATACACGTACCCCACTCGCACAGGGCCAATCGCGTGTGAAACTTCCCACGAGCCGCAGTAATACACATACCCCACTCGCACAGGGCCAATCATGTGGAAATTTCTCGCGAACCCCAGTAATACACGTACCCCACTCGCACAGGCCAATCGCGTGTGAAACTTCCCGTGAACCCCAGTAATACAAGTACCCCACTCGCACAGGGCCAATCGCGTGTGAAACTTCCCGTGAACCCCAGTAATACACGTACCCCATTCGCACACGGCCAATTGCGTGTGAAACTTCCCGCGCACCCCCGAAATACACGTACCCGGATCCAATCGCGTATGAGACTTCACGCAAACCCCAGTTATACACGTACCACACTCGCACAGGGCCAATCGCGTGTGAAACTTCCAGTGAACCCCAGTAATACACGTACCCCACTCGCACAGGGCCAATCGCGTGTAATACTTCCCGCGAACCCCAGTAATACACGTACCCCACTCGCACATGGCCAATCGCGGGTGAAACTTCCCGCGAACCCCAGTAATACACATACCCCACTCGCACAGGCCCTTTCACGTGTGAAACTTCCCGCGAACCCCAGTAATACACGTACCACACTCGCACAGGGCCAATCGTGTGTGAAACTTCCCGCGAACCCCAGTAATACACGTACCCCACTCGCACAGGCACTTTCGCGTATGAAACTTCCCCAAACCCCAGTAATACACGTACCCCACTCTCACAGGGCCACTCGCGTGTGAAACTTCCCGCGAACCCCAGTAATACACGTACCCCACTCACACAGGCCCTTTCGCGTGTGAAACTTCCCGCGAACCTCAGTAATACACGTACCTCACTCGCACAGGGCCAATCGCGTGTGAAACTTCCCGCGCACCCCCGAAATACACGTACCCGGGTCCAATCGCGTGTGAGACTTCACGCGAACCCCAGTTATACACGTACCACGCTCGCACAAGGCCAATCGCGTGTGAAACTTCCCGCGAACCCCAGTAATACACATACCCCACTCGCACAGGGCCAATCGAGTGTGAAACTTCCCGCGAACCCCAGTAATACACGTACCCCACTCGCACAGGGCCAATCGTGTATGAAACTTCCCACGAACCCCAGTAATACACGTACACCACTCGCACAGGACCAATCGCGTGTGAAACTTCCCGCGAACCCCAGTAATACACGTACCCCACTCGCACAGGGCCAATCGTGTGTGAAACTTCCCACGCACGAACCCCAGTAATACACGTACACCACTCGCACAGGACCAATCGCGTGTGAAACTTCCCACGAGCCCCAGTAATACACGTACCCCACTCGCACAGGGCCAATCACGTGGAAATTTCTCGCGAACCCCAGTAATACACGTACCCCACTCGCACAGTGCCAATCGCGTGTGAAACTTCCCGCGAACCCCAGTAATACACGTACCCCACTCGCACAGGGCAAATCGCGTGTGAAAATTCCCGCGGACCCCAGTAATACACGTACCCCACTCGCACAGGCCTTTTCGCGTGTGAAACTTCCCGCGAACCCCAGTAATACATGTACCCCACTCGCACAGGGCCACTCGCTTGTGAAACTTCCCGCGAACCCCAGTAATACACGTACCCCACTCGCACAGGCCCTTTCGCGTGTGAAACTTCGCGCGAACCTCAGTAATACACGTACCCCACTCGCACAGGGCCAATCGCGTGTGAAACTCCCCGCGCACCCCCGAAATACACGTACCCGGATCCAATCGCGTGTGAGACTTCACACGAACCCCAGTAATACACGTACCCCACTCGCACATGGCCAATCGCGTGTGAAACTTCCCGCAAACCCCAGTAATACACATACCCCACTCGCACAGGCCCTTTCACGTGTGAAACTTCCCGCGAACCCCAGTAATACACGTACCACACTCGCACAGGGCCAATCGTGTGTGAAACTTCCCGCGAACCCCAGTAATACACGTACCCCACTCGCACAGGCACTTTCGCATATGAAACTTCCCCAAACCCCAGTAATACACGTACCCCACTCTCACAGGGCCACTCGCGTGTGAAACTTCCTGCGAACCCCAGTAATACACGTACCCCACTCACACAGGCCCTTTCGCGTGTGAAACTTCCCGCGAACCTCAGTAATACAGGTACCCCACTCGCACAGGGCCAATCGCATGTGAAACTTCCCGCGCACCCCCGAAATACACGTACCCGGGTCCAATCGCGTGTGAGACTTCACGCGAACCCCAGTTATACACGTACCACGCTCGCACAGGGCCAATCGCGTGTGAAACTTCCCGCGAACCCCAGTAATACACATACCCCACTCGCACAGGGCCAATCGAGTGTGAAACTTCCCGCGAACCCCAGTAATACACGTACCCCACTCGCACAGGGCCAATCGTGTATGAAACTTCCCACGAACCCCAGTAATACACGTACCCCACTCGCACAGGACCAATCGCGTGTGAAACTTCCCGCGAACCCCAGTAATACACGTACCCCACTCGCACAGGGCCAATCGTGTGTGAAACTTCCCACGCACGAACCCCAGTGATACACGTACACCACTCGCACAGGACCAATCGCGTGTGAAACTTCCCACGAGCCCCAGTAATACACGTACCCCACTCGCACAGTGCCAATCGCGTGTGAAACTTCCCGCGAACCCCAGTAATACACGTACCCCACTCGCACAGGGCCAATCGCGTGTGAAACTTCCCGCGGACCCCAGTAATACACGTACCCCACTCGCACAGGCCTTTTCGCGTGTGAAACTTCCCGCGAACCCCAGTAATACATGTACCCCACTCGCACAGGGCCACTCGCGCGTGAAACTTCCCGCGAACCCCAGTAATACACGTACCCCACTCGCACAGGCCCTTTCGCGTGTGAAACTTCCCGCGAACCTCAGTAATACACGTACCCCACTCGCACAGGGCCAATCGCGTGTGAAACTTCCCGCGCACCCCCGAAATACACGTACCCGGATCCAATCGCGTGTGAGACTTCACACGAACCCCAGTTATACAAGTACCACGCCCACACAGGGCCAATCGCGTGTGAAACTTCCCGCGAACCCCAGTAATACACGTACCCCACTCACACAGGGCCAATCGCATGTGAAACTTCCCACGAACCCCAGTAATACACGTACCCCACTCACACAGGGCCAATCGTGTGTGAAACTTCCCACGAAGCCCAGTAATACACGTAAACCACTCGCACAGGGCCAATCGCGTGTGAAACTTCCCACAAACCCCAGTAATACACGTACCCCACTCGCACAGGGCCACTCGCGTGTGAAACTTCCTGCGAACCCCAGTAATACACATACACCACTCACACAGGCCCTTTCGCTTGTGAAACTTCCCGCGAACCTCAGTAATACACGTACCCCACTTGCACAGGGCCAATCGCGTGTGAAACTTCCCGCGCACCCCCGAAATACACGTACCCGGGTCCAATCGCGTGTGAGACTTCACGCGAACCCCAGTTATACATGTACCACGCTCGCACAGGGCCAATCGCGTGTGAAACTTCCCGCGAACCCCAGTAATACACATACCCCACTCGCACAGGGCCAATCGAGTGTGAAACTTCCCGCGAACCCCGGTAATACACGTACCCCACTCGCACAGGGCCAATCGTGTGTGAAACTTCCCACGAACCCCAGTAATACACGTACAGCACTCGCACAGGACCAATCGCGTGTGAAACTTCCCGCGAACCCCAGTAATACACGTACCCCACTCGCACAGGGCCAATCGTGTGTGAAACTTCCCACGCACGAACCCCAGTAATACACGTACACCACTCGCACAGGACCAATCGCGTGTGAAACTTCCCACGAGCCCCAGTAATACACATACCCGACTCGCACAGGGCCAATCATGTGGAAATTTCTCGCGAACCCCAGTAATACACATACCCCACTCGCACAGGCCAATCACGTGTGAAACTTCCCGTGAACCCCAGTAATACAAGTACCCCACTCGCACAGGGCCAATCGCGTGTGAAACTTCCCGCGGACCCCAGTAATACATGTACCCCACTCGCACAGGCCCTTTCGCGTGTGAAACTTCCCGCGAACCCCAGTAATACATGTACCCCACTCGCACAGGGCCACTCGCGTGTGAAACTTCCCGCGAACCCCAGTAATACACGTACCCCACTCGCACAGGGCCAATCGCGTGTGAAACTTCCCGCGCACCCCCGAAATACACGTACCCGGATCCAATCGCGTGTGAGACTTCACGCGAACCCCAGTTATACATGTACCACGCTCACACAGGGCCAATCGCGTGTGAAACTTCCCGCGAACCCCAGTAATACACGTACCCCACTCGCACAGGGCCAATCGCATGTGAAACTTCCCAAGAACCCCAGTAATACACGTACCCCACTCGCACAGGGCCAATCATGTGTGAAACTTCCCGTGAATCCCAGTAATACACGTAACCCACTCCCACAGGGCCAATCGCATGTGAAACTTCCCACGAACCCCAGTAATACACGTACCCCACTCGCACAGGGCCAATCGCGTGTGATACTTCCCGCGAACCCCAGTAATACACGTACCCCACTCGCACATGGCCAATCGCGGGTGAAACTTCCCGCGAACCCCAGTAATACACATACCCCACTCGCACAGGCCCTTTCACGTGTGAAACTTCCCGCGAACCCCAGTAATACACGTACCACACTCGCACAGGGCCAATCGTGTGTGAAACTTCCCGCGAACCCCAGTAATACACGTACCCCACTCGCACAGGCACTTTCGCGTATGAAACTTCCCCAAACCCCAGTAATACACGTACCCCACTCTCACAGGGCCACTCGCGTGTGAAACTTCCCGCGAACCCCAGTAATACACGTACCCCACTCACACAGGCCCTTTCGCGTGTGAAACTTCCCGCGAACCTCAGTAATACACGTACCTCACTCGCACAGGGCCAATCGCGTGTGAAACTTCCCGCGCACCCCCGAAATACACGTACCCGGGTCCAATCGCGTGTGAGACTTCACGCGAACCCCAGTTATACACGTACCACGCTCGCGCAAGGCCAATCCCGTGTGAAACTTCCCGCGAACCCCAGTAATACACATACCCCACTCGCACAGGGCCAATCGAGTGTGAAACTTCCCGCGAACCCCAGTAATACACGTACCCCACTCGCACAGGGCCAATCGTGTATGAAACTTCCCACGAACCCCAGTAATACACGTACACCACTCGCACAGGACCAATCGCGTGTGAAACTTCCCGCGAACCCCAGTAATACACGTACCCCACTCGCACAGGGCCAATCGTGTGTGAAACTTCCCACGCACGAACCCCAGTAATACACGTACACCACTCGCACAGGACCAATCGCGTGTGAAACTTCCCACGAGCCCCAGTAATACACGTACCCCACTCGCACAGGGCCAATCACGTGGAAATTTCTCGCGAACCCCAGTAATACACGTACCCCACTCGCACAGTGCCAATCGCGTGTGAAACTTCCCGCGAACCCCAGTAATACACGTACCCCACTCGCACAGGGCCAATCGCGTGTGAAACTTCCCGCGGACCCCAGTAATACACGTACCCCACTCGCACAGGCCTTTTCGCGTGTGAAACTTCCCGCGAACCCCAGTAATACATGTACCCCGCTCGCACAGGGCCACTCGCTTGTGAAACTTCCCGCGAACCCCAGTAATACACGTACCCCACTCGCACAGGCCCTTTCGCGTGTGAAACTTCCCGCGAACCTCAGTAATACACGTACCCCACTCGCACAGGGCCAATCGCGTGTGAAACTCCCCGCGCACCCCCGAAATACACGTACCCGGATCCAATCGCGTGTGAGACTTCACACGAACCCCAGTAATACACGTACCCCACTCGCACATGGCCAATCGCGTGTGAAACTTCCCGCGAACCCCAGTAATACACATACCCCACTCGCACAGGCCCTTTCACGTGTGAAACTTCCCGCGAACCCCAGTAATACACGTACCATACTCGCACAGGGCCAATCGTGTGTGAAACTTCCCGCGAACCCCAGTAATACACGTACCCCACTCGCACAGGCACTTTCGCATATGAAACTTCCCCAAACCCCAGTAATACACGTACCCCACTCTCACAGGGCCACTCGCGTGTGAAACTTCCTGCGAACCCCAGTAATACACGTACCCCACTCACACAGGCCCTTTCGCGTGTGAAACTTCCCGCGAACCTCAGTAATACAGGTACCCCACTCGCACAGGGCCAATCGCATGTGAAACTTCCCGCGCACCCCCGAAATACACGTACCCGGGTCCAATCGCGTGTGAGACTTCACGCGAACCCCAGTTATACACGTACCACGCTCGCACAGGGCCAATCGCGTGTGAAACTTCCCGCGAACCCCAGTAATACACATACCCCACTCGCACAGGGCCAATCGAGTGTGAAACTTCCCGCGAACCCCAGTAATACACGTACCCCACTCGCACAGGGCCAATCGTGTATGAAACTTCCCACGAACCCCAGTAATACACGTACACCACTCGCACAGGACCAATCGCGTGTGAAACTTCCCGCGAACCCCAGTAATACACGTACCCCACTCGCACAGGGCCAATCGTGTGTGAAACTTCCCACGCACGAACCCCAGTAATACACGTACACCACTCGCACAGGACCAATCGCGTGTGAAACTTCCCACGAGCCCCAGTAATACACGTACCCCACTCGCACAGTGCCAATCGCGTGTGAAACTTCCCGCGAACCCCAGTAATACACGTACCCCACTCGCACAGGGCCAATCGCGTGTGAAACTTCCCGCGGACCCCAGTAATACACGTACCCCACTCGCACAGGCCTTTTCGCGTGTGAAACTTCCCGCGAACCCCAGTAATACATGTACCCCACTCGCACAGGGCCACTCGCGGGTGAAACTTCCCGCGAACCCCAGTAATACACGTACCCCACTCGCACAGGCCCTTTCGCGTGTGAAACTTCCCGCGAACCTCAGTAATACACGTACCCCACTCGCACAGGGCCAATCGCGTGTGAAACTTCCCGCGCACCCCCGAAATACACGTACCCGGATCCAATCGCGTGTGAGACTTCACACGAACCCCAGTTATACAAGTACCACGCTCACACAGGGCCAATCGCGTGTGAAACTTCCCGCGAACCCCAGTAATACACGTACCCCACTCACACAGGGCCAATCGCATGTGAAACTTCCCGCGAACCCCAGTAATACACGTACCCCACTCACACAGGGCCAATCGTGTGTGAAACTTCCCACGAAGCCCAGTAATACACGTAAACCACTCGCACAGGGCCAATCGCGTGTGAAACTTCCCGCAAACCCCAGTAATACACGTACCCCACTCGCACAGGGCCTTTCGCTTGTGAAACTTCCCGCGAACCTCAGTAATACACGTACCCCACTTGCACAGGGCCAATCGCGTGTGAAACTTCCCGCGCACCCCCGAAATACACGTACCCGGGTCCAATCGCGTGTGAGACTTCACGCGAACCCCAGTTATACATGTACCACGCTCGCACAGGGCCAATCGCGTGTGAAACTTCCCGCGAACCCCAGTAATACACATACCCCACTCGCACAGGGCCAATCGAGTGTGAAACTTCCCGCGAACCCCAGTAATACACGTACCCCACTCGCACAGGGCCAATCGTGTGTGAAACTTCCCACGAACCCCAGTAATACACGTACAGCACTCGCACAGGACCAATCGCGTGTGAAACTTCCCGCGAACCCCAGTAATACACGTACCCCACTCGCACAGGGCCAATCGTGTGTGAAACTTCCCACGCACGAACCCCAGTAATACACGTACACCACTCGCACAGGACCAATCGCGTGTGAAACTTCCCACGAGCCCCAGTAATACACATACCCCACTCGCACAGGGCCAATCATGTGGAAATTTCTCGCGAACCCCAGTAATACACATACCCCACTCGCACAGGCCAATCACGTGTGAAACTTCCCGTGAACCCCAGTAATACAAGTACCCCACTCGCACAGGGCCAATCGCGTGTGAAACTTCCCGCGGACCCCAGTAATACATGTACCCCACTCGCACAGGCCCTTTCGCGTGTGAAACTTCCCGCGAACCCCAATAATACATGTACCCCACTCGCACAGGGCCACTCGCGTGTGAAACTTCCCGCGAACCCCAGTAATACACGTACCCCACTCGCACAGGGCCAATCGCGTGTGAAACTTCCCGCGCACCCCCGAAATACACGTACCCGGATCCAATCGCGTGTGAGACTTCACGCGAACCCCAGTTATACATGTACCACGCTCACACAGGGCCAATCGCGTGTGAAACTTCCCGCGAACCCCAGTAATACACGTACCCCACTCGCACAGGGCCAATCGCATGTGAAACTTCCCACGAACCCCAGTCATACACGTACCCCACTCGCACAGGGCCAATCATGTGTGAAACTTCCCGTGAATCCCAGTAATACACGTAACCCACTCCCACAGGGCCAATCGCATGTGAAACTTCCCACGAACCCCAGTAATACACGTACCCCACTCGCACAGGGCCAATCGCGTGTGAAACTTCCCGTGAACCCCAGTAATACAAGTACCCCATTCGCACACGGCCAATTGCGTGTGAAACTTCCCGCGCACCCCCGAAATATACGTACCCGGATCCAATCGCGTATGAGACTTCACGCAAACCCCAGTTATACACGTACCACAATCGCACAGGGCCAATCGCGTGTGAAACTTCCAGTGAACCCCAGTAATACACGTACCCCACTCGCACAGGGCCATTCGCGTGTGATACTTCCCGCGAACCCCAGTAATACACGGACCCCACTCGCACAGGCCCTTTCACGTGTGAAACTTCCCGCGAACCCCAGTAATACACGTACCCCACTCGCACAGGGCCAATCGCGTGTGAAACTTCCCACGAGCCCCAGTAATACACATACCCCACTCGCACAGGGCCAATCATGTGGAAATTTCTCGCGAACCCCAGTAATACACGTACCCCACTCGCACAGGCCAATCGCGTGTGAAACTTCCCGTGAACCCCAGTAATACAAGTACCCCACTCGCACAGGGCCAATCGCGTGTGAAACTTCCCGCGGACCCCAGTAATACATGTACCCCACTCGCACAGGCCCTTTCGCGTGTGAAACTTCCCGCGAACCCCAGTAATACATGTACCCCACTCGCACAGGGCCACTCGCGTGTGAAACTTCCCGCGAACCCCAGTAATACACGTACCCCACTCGCACAGGCCCTTTCGCGTGTGAAACTTCTCACGAACCTCAGTAATACACGTACCCCACTCGCACAGGGCCAATCGCGTGTGAAACTTCCCGCGCACCCCCGAAATACACGTACCCGGATCCAATCGCGTGTGAGACTTCACGCGAACCCCAGTTATACATGTACCACGCTCACACAGGGCCAATCGCGTGTGAAACTTCCCGCGAACCCCAGTAATACACGTACCCCACTCGCACAGGGCCAATCGCATGTGAAACTTCCCACGAACCCCAGTAATACACGTACCCCACTCGCACACGGCCAATTGCGTGTGAAACTTCCCGCGCACCCCCGAAATACACGTACCCGGATCCAATCGCGTATGAGACTTCACGCAAACCCCAGTTATACACGTACCACAATCGCACAGGGCCAATCGCGTGTGAAACTTCCAGTGAACCCCAGTAATACACGTACCCCACTCGCACAGGGCCATTCGCGTGTGATACTTCCCGCGAACCCCAGTAATACACGTACCCCACTCGCACAGGCCCTTTCACGTGTGAAACTTCCCGCGAACCCCAGTAATACACGTACCCCACTCGCACAGGGCCAATCGCGTGTGAAACTTCCCACGAGCCCCAGTAATACACATACCCCACTCGCACAGGGCCAATCATGTGGAAATTTCTCGCGAACCCCAGTAATACACGTACCCCACTCGCACAGGCCAATCGCGTGTGAAACTTCCCGTGAACCCCAGTAATACAAGTACCCCACTCGCACAGGGCCAATCGCGTGTGAAACTTCCCGCGGACCCCAGTAATACATGTACCCCACTCGCACAGGCCCTTTCGCGTGTGAAACTTCCCGCGAACCCCAGTAATACATGTACCCCACTCGCACAGGGCCACTCGCGTGTGAAACTTCCCGCGAACCCCAGTAATACACGTACCCCACTCGCACAGGCCCTTTCGCGTGTGAAACTTCTCACGAACCTCAGTAATACACGTACCCCACTCGCACAGGGCCAATCGCGTGTGAAACTTCCCGCGCACCCCCGAAATACACGTACCCGGATCCAATCGCGTGTGAGACTTCACGCGAACCCCAGTTATACATGTACCACGCTCACACAGGGCCAATCGCGTGTGAAACTTCCCGCGAACCCCAGTAATACACGTACCCCACTCGCACAGGGCCAATGGCATGTGAAACTTCCCACGAACCCCAGTAATACACGTACCCCACTCGCACAGGGCCAATCATGTGTGAAACTTCCCGTGAATCCCAGTAATACATGTAACCCACTCGCACAGGGCCAATCGCATGTGAAACTTCCCACGAACCCCAGTAATACACGTACCCCACTCGCACAGGGCCAATCGCGTGTGAAACTTCCCGTGAACCCCAGTAATACAAGTACCCCATTCGCACACGGCCAATTGCGTGTGAAACTTCCCGCGCACCCCCGAAATACACGTACCCGGATCCAATCGCGTATGAGACTTCACGCAAACCCCAGTTATACACGTACCACACTCGCACAGGGCCAATCGCGTGTGAAACTTCCAGTGAACCCCAGTAATACACGTACCCCACTCGCACAGGGCCATTCGCGTGTGATACTTCCCGCGAACCCCAGTAATACACGTACCCCACTCGCACAGGGCCAATCGCGTGTGAAACTTCCCGTGAACCCCAGTAATACAAGTACCCCATTCGCACACTGCCAATTGCATGTGAAACTTCCCGCGCACCCCCGAAATACACGTACCCGGATCCAATCGCGTATGAGACTTCACGCAAACCCCAGTTATACACGTACCACACTCGCACAGGGCCAATCGCGTGTGAAACTTCCAGTGAACCCCAGTAATGCACGTACCCCACTCGCACAGGGCCATTCGCGTGTGATACTTCCCGCGAACCCCAGTAATACACGTACCCCACTCGCACAGGCCCTTTCACGTGTGAAACTTCCCGCGAACCCCAGTAATACACGTACCCCACTCGCACAGGGCCAATCGTGTGTGAAACTTCCCGCGAACCCCAGTAATACACGTACCCCACTCGCACAGGCACTTTCGCGTATGAAACTTCCCCAAACCCCAGTAATACACGTACCCCACTCGCACAGGGCCACTCGCGTGTGAAACTTCCCGCGAACCCCAGTAATACACGTACCCCACTCACACAGGCCCTTTCGCGTGTGAAACTTCCCGCGAACCTCAGTAATACACGTACCCCACTCGCACAGGGCCAATCGCGTGTGAAACTTCCCGCGCACCCCCGAAATACACGTACCCGGGACCAATCGCGTGTGAGACTTCACGCGAACCCCAGTTATACACGTACCACGCTCGCACAGGGCCAATCGCGTGTGAAACTTCCCGCGAACCCCAGTAATACACATACCCCACTCGCACAGGGCCAATCGAGTGTGAAACTTCCCGCGAACCCCAGTAATACACGTACCCCACTCGCACAGGGCCAATCGTGTATGAAACTTCCCACGAACCCCAGTAATACATGTACACCACTCGCACAGGACCAATCGCGTGTGAAACTTCCCGCGAACCCCAGTAATACACGTACCCCACTCGCACAGGGCCAATCGTGTGTGAAACTTCCCACGCACGAACCCCAGGAATACACGTACACCACTCGCACAGGACCAATCGCGTGTGAAACTTCCCACAAGCCCCATTAATACACGTACCCCACTCGCACATGGCCAATCACGTGGAAATTTCTCGCGAACCCCAGTAATACATGTACACCACTCGCACAGGGCCAATCGCGTGTGAAACTTCCCGCGAACCCCAGTAATACACGTACCCCACTCGCACAGGGCCAATCGCGTGTGAAACTTCCCGCGGACCCCGTGTAATACACGTACCCCACTCGCACAGGCCTTTTCGCGTGTGAAACTTCCCGCGAACCCCAGTAATACATGTACCCCACTCGCACAGGGCCACTCGCATGTGAAACTTCCCGCGATCCCCAGTAATACACGTACCCCACTCGCACAGGCCCTTTCGCGTGTTAAACTTCCCGCGAACCTCAGTAATACACGTACCCCACTCGCACAGGGCCAATCGCGTGTGAAACTTCCCGCGCACCCCCGAAATACACGTACCCGGATCCAATCGCGTGTGAGACTTCACACGAACCCCAGTTATACATGTACCACGCTCACACAGGGCCAATCGCATGTGAAACTTCCCGCGAACCCCAGTAATAAACGTACCCCACTCACACAGGGCCAATCGCATGTGAAACTTCCCGCGAACCCCAGTAATACACGTACCCCACTCACACAGGGCCAATCGTGTGTGAAACTTCCCACGAAGCCCAGTAATACACGTAAACCACTCGCACAGGGCCAATCGCGTGTGAAACTTCCCGCGAACCCCAGTAATACACGTACCCCACTCGCACAGGGCCAATCGCGTGTGAAACTTCCCGTGAACCCCAGTAATACACATACCCCATTCGCACACGGCCAATTGCGTGTGAAACTTCCCGCGCACCCCCGAAATACACGTACCCGGATCCAATCGCGTATGAGACTTCACGCAAACCCCAGTTATACACGTACCACACTCGCACAGGGCCAATCGCGTGTGAAACTTCCAGTGAACCCCAGTAATACACGTACCCCACTCGCACAGGGCCAATCGCGTGTGATACTTCCCGCGAACCCCAGTAATACACGTACCCCACTCGCACATGGCCAATCGCGTGTGAAACTTCCCGCGAACCCCAGTAATACACGTACCCCACTCGCACAGGGCCAATCGCGTGTGAAACTTCCCGCGGACCCCAGTAATACACGTACCCCACTCGCACAGGCCTTTTCGCGTGTGAAACTTCCCGCGAACCCCAGTAATACATGTACCCCACTCGCACAGGGCCACTCGCGTGTGAAACTTCCCGCGAACCCCAGTAATACACGTACCCCACTCGCACAGGCCCTTTCGCGTGTGAAACTTCCCGCGAACCTCTGTAATACACGTACCCCACTCGCACAGGGCCAATCGCGTGTGAAACTTCCCGCGCACCCCCGAAATACACGTACCCGGATCCAATCGCGTGTGAGACTTCACACGAACCCCAGTTATACAAGTACCACGCTCACACAGGGCCAATCGCGTGTGAAACTTCCCGCGAACCCCAGTAATACACGTACCCCACTCACACAGGGCCAATCGCATGTGAAACTTCCCGCGAACCCCAGTAATACACGTACCCCACTCACACAGGGCCAATCGTGTGTGAAACTTCCCACGAAGCCCAGTAATACACGTAAACCACTCGCACAGGGCCAATCGCGTGTGAAACTTCCCGCAAACCCCAGTAATACACGTACCCCACTCGCACAGGGCCACTCGCGTGTGAAACTTCCTGCGAACCCCAGTAATACACATACACCACTCACACAGGCCCTTTCGCTTGTGAAACTTCCCGCGAACCTCAGTAATACACGTACCCCACTTGCACAGGGCCAATCGCGTGTGAAACTTCCCGCGCACCCCCGAAATACACGTACCCGGGTCCAATCGCGTGTGAGACTTCACGCGAACCCCAGTTATACATGTACCACGCTCGCACAGGGCCAATCGCGTGTGAAACTTCCCGCGAACCCCAGTAATACACATACCCCACTCGCACAGGGCCAATCGAGTGTGAAACTTCCCGCGAACCCCAGTAATACACGTACCCCACTCGCACAGGGCCAATCGCGTGTGAAACTTCCCGTGAACCCCAGTAATACACGTACCCCATTCGCACACGGCCAATTGCGTGTGAAACTTCCCGCGCACCCCCGAAATACACGTACCCGGATCCAATCGCGTATGAGACTTCACGCAAACCCCAGTTATACACGTACCACACTCGCACAGGGCCAATCGCGTGTGAAACTTCCAGTGAACCCCAGTAATACACGTACCCCACTCGCACAGGGCCAATCGCGTGTGATACTTCCCGCGAACCCCAGTAATACACGTACCCCACTCGCACATGGCCAATCGCGGGTGAAACTTCCCGCGAACCCCAGTAATACACATACCCCACTCGCACAGGCCCTTTCACGTGTGAAACTTCCCGCGAACCCCAGTAATACACGTACCACACTCGCACAGGGCCAATCGTGTGTGAAACTTCCCGCGAACCCCAGTAATACACGTACCCCACTCGCACAGGCACTTTCGCGTATGAAACTTCCCCAAACCCCAGTAATACACGTACCCCACTCTCACAGGGCCACTCGCGTGTGAAACTTCCCGCGAACCCCAGTAATACACGTACCCCACTCACACAGGCCCTTTCGCGTGTGAAACTTCCCGCGAACCTCAGTAATACACGTACCTCACTCGCACAGGGCCAATCGCGTGTGAAACTTCCCGCGCACCCCCGAAATACACGTACCCGGGTCCAATCGCGTGTGAGACTTCACGCGAACCCCAGTTATACACGTACCACGCTCGCACAAGGCCAATCGCGTGTGAAACTTCCCGCGAACCCCAGTAATACACATACCCCACTCGCACAGGGCCAATCGAGTGTGAAACTTCCCGCGAACCCCAGTAATACACGTACCCCACTCGCACAGGGCCAATCGTGTATGAAACTTCCCACGAACCCCAGTAATACACGTACACCACTCGCACAGGACCAATCGCGTGTGAAACTTCCCGCGAACCCCAGTAATACACGTACCCCACTCGCACAGGGCCAATCGTGTGTGAAACTTCCCACGCACGAACCCCAGTAATACACGTACACCACTCGCACAAGACCAATCGCGTGTGAAACTTCCCACGAGCCCCAGTAATACACGTACCCCACTCGCACAGGGCCAATCACGTGGAAATTTCTCGCGAACCCCAGTAATACACGTACCCCACTCGCACAGTGCCAATCGCGTGTGAAACTTCCCGCGAACCCCAGTAATACACGTACCCCACTCGCACAGGGCCAATCGCGTGTGAAACTTCCCGCGGACCCCAGTAATACACGTACCCCACTCGCACAGGCCTTTTCGCGTGTGAAACTTCCCGCGAACCCCAGTAATACATGTACCCCACTCGCACAGGGCCACTCGCTTGTGAAACTTCCCGCGAACCCCAGTAATACACGTACCCCACTCGCACAGGCCCTTTCGCGTGTGAAACTTCCCGCGAACCTCAGTAATACACGTACCCCACTCGCACAGGGCCAATCGCGTGTGAAACTTCCCGCGCACCCCCGAAATACACGTACCCGGATCCAATCGCGTGTGAGACTTCACACGAACCCCAGTAATACACGTACCCCACTCGCACATGGCCAATCGCGTGTGAAACTTCCCGCGAAGCCCAGTAATACACATACCCCACTCGCACAGGCCCTTTCACATGTGAAACTTCCCGCGAACCCCAGTAATACACGTACCACACTCGCACAGGGCCAATCGTGTGTGAAACTTCCCGCGAACCCCAGTAATACACGTACCCCACTCGCACAGGCACTTTCGCATATGAAACTTCCCCAAACCCCAGTAATACACGTACCCCACTCTCACAGGGCCACTCGCGTGTGAAACTTCCTGCGAACCCCAGTAATACACGTACCCCACTCACACAGGCCCTTTCGCGTGTGAAACTTCCCGCGAACCTCAGTAATACAGGTACCCCACTCGCACTGGGCCAATCGCGTGTGAAACTTCCCGCGCACCCCCGAAATACACGTACCCGGGTCCAATCGCGTGTGAGACTTCACGCGAACCCCAGTTATACACGTACCACGCTCGCACAGGGCCAATCGCGTGTGAAACTTCCCGCGAACCCCAGTAATACACATACCCCACTCGCACAGGGCCAATCGAGTGTGAAACTTCCCGCGAACCCCAGTAATACACGTACCCCACTCGCACAGGGCCAATCGTGTATGAAACTTCCCACGAACCCCAGTAATACACGTACACCACTCGCACAGGACCAATCGCGTGTGAAACTTCCCGCGAACCCCAGTAATACACGTACCCCACTCGCACAGGGCCAATCGTGTGTGAAACTTCCCACGCACGAACCCCAGTAATACACGTACACCATTCGCACAGGACCAATCGCGTGTGAAACTTCCCACGAGCCCCAGTAATACACGTACCCCACTCGCACAGTGCCAATCGCGTGTGAAACTTCCCGCGAACCCCAGTAATACATGTACCCCACTCGCACAGGGCCACTCGCGCGTGAAACTTCCCGCGAACCCCAGTAATACACGTACCCCACTCGCACAGGCCCTTTCGCGTGTGAAACTTCCCGCGAACCTCAGTAATACACGTACCCCACTCGCACAGGGCCAATCGCGTGTGAAACTTCCCGCGCACCCCCGAAATACACGTACCCGGATCCAATCGCGTGTGAGACTTCACACGAACCCCAGTTATACAAGTACCACGCTCACACAGGGCCAATCGCGTGTGAAACTTCCCGCGAACCCCAGTAATACACGTACCCCACTCACACAGGGCCAATCGCATGTGAAACTTCCCGCGAACCCCAGTAATACACGTACCCCACTCACACAGGGCCAATCGTGTGTGAAACTTCCCACGAAGCCCAGTAATACACGTAAACCACTCGCACAGGGCCAATCGCGTGTGAAACTTCCCGCAAACCCCAGTAATACACGTACCCCACTCGCACAGGGCCACTCGCGTGTGAAACTTCCTGCGAACCCCAGTAATACACATACACCACTCACACAGGCCCTTTCGCTTGTGAAACTTCCCGCGAACCTCAGTAATACACGTACCCCACTTGCACAGGGCCAATCGCGTGTGAAACTTCCCGCGCACCCCCGAAATACACGTACCCGGGTCCAATCGCGTGTGAGACTTCACGCGAACCCCAGTTATACATGTACCACGCTCGCACAGGGCCAATCGCGTGTGAAACTTCCCGCGAACCCCAGTAATACACATACCCCACTCGCACAGGGCCAATCGAGTGTGAAACTTCCCGCGAACCCCAGTAATACACGTACCCCACTCGCACAGGGCCAATCGTGTGTGAAACTTCCCACGAACCCCAGTAATACACGTACAGCACTCGCACAGGACCAATCGCGTGTGAAACTTCCCGCGAACCCCAGTAATACACGTACCCCACTCGCACAGGGCCAATCGTGTGTGAAACTTCCCACGCACGAACCCCAGTAATACACGTACACCACTCGCACAGGACCAATCGCGTGTGAAACTTCCCACGAGCCCCAGTAATACACATACCCCACTCGCACAGGGCCAATCATGTGGAAATTTCTCGCGAACCCCAGTAATACACATACCCCACTCGCACAGGCCAATCACGTGTGAAACTTCCCGTGAACCCCAGTAATACAAGTACCCCACTCGCACAGGGCCAATCGCGTGTGAAACTTCCCGCGGACCCCAGTAATACATGTACCCCACTCGCACAGGCCCTTTCGCGTGTGAAACTTCCCGCGAACCCCAGTAATACATGTACCCCACTCGCACAGGGCCACTCGCGTGTGAAACTTCCCGCGAACCCCAGTAATACACGTACCCCACTCGCACAGGGCCAATCGCGTGTGAAACTTCCCGCGCACCCCCGAAATACACGTACCCGGATCCAATCGCGTGTGAGACTTCACGCGAACCCCAGTTATACATGTACCACGCTCACACAGGGCCAATCGCGTGTGAAACTTCCCGCGAACCCCAGTAATACACGTACCCCACTCGCACAGGGCCAATCGCATGTGAAACTTCCCACGAACCCCAGTAATACACGTACCCCACTCGCACAGGGCCAATCATGTGTGAAACTTCCCGTGAATCCCAGTAATACACGTAACCCACTCCCACAGGGCCAATCGCATGTGAAACTTCCCACGAACCCCAGTAATACACGTACCCCACTCGCACAGGGCCAATCGCGTGTGAAACTTCCCGTGAACCCCAGTAATACAAGTACCCCATTCGCACACGGCCAATTGCGTGTGAAACTTCCCGCGCACCCCCGAAATATACGTACCCGGATCCAATCGCGTATGAGACTTCACGCAAACCCCAGTTATACACGTACCACAATCGCACAGGGCCAATCGCGTGTGAAACTTCCAGTGAACCCCAGTAATACACGTACCCCACTCGCACAGGGCCATTCGCGTGTGATACTTCCCGCGAACCCCAGTAATACACGTACCCCACTCGCACAGGCCCTTTCACGTGTGAAACTTCCCGCGAACCCCAGTAATACACGTACCCCACTCGCACAGGGCCAATCGCGTGTGAAACTTCCCACGAGCCCCAGTAATACACATACCCCACTCGCACAGGGCCAATCATGTGGAAATTTCTCGCGAACCCCAGTAATACACGTACCCCACTCGCACAGGCCAATCGCGTGTGAAACTTCCCGTGAACCCCAGTAATACAAGTACCCCACTCGCACAGGGCCAATCGCGTGTGAAACTTCCCGCGGACCCCAGTAATACATGTACCCCACTCGCACAGGCCCTTTCGCGTGTGAAACTTCCCGCGAACCCCAGTAATACATGTACCCCACTCGCACAGGGCCACTCGCGTGTGAAACTTCCCGCGAACCCCAGTAATACACGTACCCCACTCGCACAGGCCCTTTCGCGTGTGAAACTTCTCACGAACCTCAGTAATACACGTACCCCACTCGCACAGGGCCAATCGCGTGTGAAACTTCCCGCGCACCCCCGAAATACACGTACCCGGATCCAATCGCGTGTGAGACTTCACGCGAACCCCAGTTATACATGTACCACGCTCACACAGGGCCAATCGCGTGTGAAACTTCCCGCGAACCCCAGTAATACACGTACCCCACTCGCACAGGGCCAATCGCATGTGAAACTTCCCACGAACCCCAGTAATACACGTACCCCACTCGCACACGGCCAATTGCGTGTGAAACTTCCCGCGCACCCCCGAAATACACGTACCCGGATCCAATCGCGTATGAGACTTCACGCAAACCCCAGTTATACACGTACCACAATCGCACAGGGCCAATCGCGTGTGAAACTTCCAGTGAACCCCAGTAATACACGTACCCCACTCGCACAGGGCCATTCGCGTGTGATACTTCCCGCGAACCCCAGTAATACACGTACCCCACTCGCACAGGCCCTTTCACGTGTGAAACTTCCCGCGAACCCCAGTAATACACGTACCCCACTCGCACAGGGCCAATCGCGTGTGAAACTTCCCACGAGCCCCAGTAATACACATACCCCACTCGCACAGGGCCAATCATGTGGAAATTTCTCGCGAACCCCAGTAATACACGTACCCCACTCGCACAGGCCAATCGCGTGTGAAACTTCCCGTGAACCCCAGTAATACAAGTACCCCACTCGCACAGGGCCAATCGCGTGTGAAACTTCCCGCGGACCCCAGTAATACATGTACCCCACTCGCACAGGCCCTTTCGCGTGTGAAACTTCCCGCGAACCCCAGTAATACATGTACCCCACTCGCACAGGGCCACTCGCGTGTGAAACTTCCCGCGAACCCCAGTAATACACGTACCCCACTCGCACAGGCCCTTTCGCGTGTGAAACTTCTCACGAACCTCAGTAATACACGTACCCCACTCGCACAGGGCCAATCGCGTGTGAAACTTCCCGCGCACCCCCGAAATACACGTACCCGGATCCAATCGCGTGTGAGACTTCACGCGAACCCCAGTTATACATGTACCACGCTCACACAGGGCCAATCGCGTGTGAAACTTCCCGCGAACCCCAGTAATACACGTACCCCACTCGCACAGGGCCAATGGCATGTGAAACTTCCCACGAACCCCAGTAATACACGTACCCCACTCGCACAGGGCCAATCATGTGTGAAACTTCCCGTGAATCCCAGTAATACACGTAACCCACTCGCACAGGGCCAATCGCATGTGAAACTTCCCACGAACCCCAGTAATACACGTACCCCACTCGCACAGGGCCAATCGCGTGTGAAACTTCCCGTGAACCCCAGTAATACAAGTACCCCATTCGCACACGGCCAATTGCATGTGAAACTTCCCGCGCACCCCCGAAATACACGTACCCGGATCCAATCGCGTATGAGACTTCACGCAAACCCCAGTTATACACGTACCACACTCGCACAGGGCCAATCGCGTGTGAAACTTCCAGTGAACCCCAGTAATACACGTACCCCACTCGCACAGGGCCATTCGCGTGTGATACTTCCCGCGAACCCCAGTAATACACGTACCCCACTCGCACAGGGCCAATCGCGTGTGAAACTTGCGTGAACCCCAGTAATACAAGTACCCCATTCGCACACTGCCAATTGCATGTGAAACTTCCCGCGCACCCCCGAAATACACGTACCCGGATCCAATCGCGTATGAGACTTCACGCAAACCCCAGTTATACACGTACCACACTCGCACAGGGCCAATCGCGTGTGAAACTTCCAGTGAACCCCAGTAATGCACGTACCCCACTCGCACAGGGCCATTCGCGTGTGATACTTCCCGCGAACCCCAGTAATACATGTACCCCACTCGCACAGGCCCTTTCACGTGTGAAACTTCCCGCGAACCCCAGTAATACACGTACCCCACTCGCACAGGGCCAATCGTGTGTGAAACTTCCCGCGAACCCCAGTAATACACGTACCCCACTCGCACAGGCACTTTCGCGTATGAAACTTCCCCAAACCCCAGTAATACACGTACCCCACTCGCACAGGGCCACTCGCGTGTGAAACTTCCTGCGAACCCCAGTAATACACGTACCCCACTCACACAGGCCCTTTCGCGTGTGAAACTTCCCGCGAACCTCAGTAATACACGTACCCCACTCGCACAGGGCCAATCGCGTGTGAAACTTCCCGCGCACCCCCGAAATACACGTACCCGGGACCAATCGCGTGTGAGACTTCACGCGAACCCCAGTTATACACGTACCACGCTCGCACAGGGCCAATCGCGTGTGAAACTTCCCGCGAACCCCAGTAATACACATACCCCACTCGCACAGGGCCAATCGAGTGTGAAACTTCCCGCGAACCCCAGTAATACACGTACCCCACTCGCACAGTGCCAATCGTGTATGAAACTTCCCACGAACCCCAGTAATACACGTACACCACTCGCACAGGACCAATCGCGTGTGAAACTTCCCGCGAACCCCAGTAATACACGTACCCCACTCGCACAGGGCCAATCGTGTGTGAAACTTCCCACGCACGAACCCCAGGAATACACGTACACCACTCGCACAGGACCAATCGCGTGTGAAACTTCCCACAAGCCCCATTAATACACGTACCCCACTCGCACACGGCCAATCACGTGGAAATTTCTCGCGAACCCCAGTAATACATGTACACCACTCGCACAGGGCCAATCGCGTGTGAAACTTCCCGCGAACCCCAGTAATACACGTACCCCACTCGCACAGGGCCAATCGCGTGTGAAACTTCCCGCGGACCCCGTGTAATACACGTACCCCACTCGCACTGGCCTTTTTGCGTGTGAAACTTCCCGCGAACCCCAGTAATACATGTACCCCACTCGCACAGGGCCACTCGCATGTGAAACTTCCCGCGATCCCCAGTAATACACGTACCCCACTCGCACAGGCCCTTTCGCGTGTTAAACTTCCAGCGAACCTCAGTAATACACGTACCCCACTCGCACAGGGCCAATCGCGTGTGAAACTTCCCGCGCACCCCCGAAATACACGTACCCGGATCCAATCGCGTGTGAGACTTCACACGAACCCCAGTTATACATGTACCACGCTCACACAGGGCCAATCGCATGTGAAACTTCCCGCGAACCCCAGTAATAAACGTACCCCACTCACACAGGGCCAATCGCATGTGAAACTTCCCGCGAACCCCAGTAATACACGTACCCCACTCACACAGGGCCAATCGTGTGTGAAACTTCCCACGAAGCCCAGTAATACACGTAAACCACTCGCACAGGGCCAATCGCGTGTGAAACTTCCCGCGAACCCCAGTAATACACGTACCCCACTCGCACAGGGCCAATCGCGTGTGAAACTTCCCGTGAACCCCAGTAATACACATACCCCATTCGCACACGGCCAATTGCGTGTGAAACTTCCCGCGCACCCCCGAAATACACGTACCCGGATCCAATCGCGTATGAGACTTCACGCAAACCCCAGTTATACACGTACCACACTCGCACAGGGCCAATCGCGTGTGAAACTTCCAGTGAACCCCAGTAATACACGTACCCCACTCGCACAGGGCCAATCGCGTGTGATACTTCCCGCGAACCCCAGTAATACACGTACCCCACTCGCACATGGCCAATCGCGTGTGAAACTTCCCGCGAACCCCAGTAATACACGTACCCCACTCGCACAGGCCCTTTCACGTGTGAAACTTCCCGCGAACCCCAGTAATACACGTACCACACTCGCACAGGGCCAATCGTGTGTGAAACTTCCCGCGAACCCCAGTAATACACGTACCCCACTCGCACAGGCACTTTCGCGTATCAAACTTCCCCAAACCCCAGTAATACACGTACCCCACTCGCACAGGGCCACTCGCGTGTGAAACTTCCCGCGAACCCCAGTAATACACGTACCCCACTCACACAGGCCCTTTCGCGTGTGAAACTTCCCGCGAACCTCATTAATACACGTACCCCACTCGCACAGGGCCAATCGCATGTGAAACTTCCCGCGCACCCCCGAAATACACGTACCTGGGTCCAATCGCGTGTGAGACTTCACGCGAGCCCCAGTTATACACGTACCACGCTCGCACAGGGCCAATCGCGTGTGAAACTTCCCGTGAACACCAGTAATACACATACCCCACTCGCACAGGGCCAATCGAGTGTGAAACTTCCCGCGAACCCCAGTAATACATGTACCCCACTCGCACAGGGCCAATCGTGTATGAAACTTCCCACGAACCCCAGTAATACACGTACACCACTCGCACAGGACCAATCGCGTGTGAAACTTCCCGCGAACCCCAGTAATACACGTACCCACTCGCACAGGGCCAATCGTGTGTGAAACTTCCCAGGCACGAACCCCAGTAATACACGTACACCACTCGCACAGGACCAATCGTGTGTGAAACTTCCCACGAGCCCCAGTAATACACGTACCCCACTCGCACAGGGCCAATCACGTGGAAATTTCTCACGAACCCCAGTAATACACGTACCCCACTCGCACAGTGCCAATCGCGTGTGAAACTTCCCGCGAACCCCAGTAATACACGTACCCCACTCACACAGGGCCAATCGCGTGTGAAACTTCCCGCGGACCCCAGTAATACACGTACCCCACTCGCACAGGCCTTTTCGCGTGTGAAACTTCCCGCGAACCCCAGTAATACATGTACCCCACTCGCACAGGGCCACTCGCGTGTGATACTTCCTGCGAACCCCAGTAATACACGTACCCCACTCACACAGGCCCTTTCGCGTGTGAGACTTCACACGAACCCCAGTTATACATGTACCACGCTCACACAGGGCCAATCGCGTGTGAAACTTCCTGCGCACCCCCGAAATACACGTACCCCACTCACACAGGGCCAATCGCATGTGAAACTTCCCGCGAACCCCAGTAATACACGTACCCCACTCACACAGGGCCAATCGTGTGTGAAACTTCCCACGAAGCCCAGTAATACACGTAAACCACTCGCACAGGGCCAATCGCGTGTGAAACTTCCCGCAAACCCCAGTAATACACGTACCCCACTCGCACAGGGCCACTCGCGTGTGAAACTTCCTGCGAACCCCAGTAATACACATACCCCACTCAAACAGGCCCTTTCGCGTGTGAAACTTCCCGCGATCCTCAGTAATACACCTACCCCACTCGCACAGGGCCAATCGCGTGTGAAACTTCCCGCGCACCCCCGAAATACACGTACCCGGGTCCAATCGCGTATGAGACTTCACGCGAACCCCAGTTATACACGTACCACGCTCGCACAGGGCCAATCGCGTGTGAAACTTCCCGCGAACCCCAGTAATACACATACCCCACTCGCACAGGGCCAATCGAGTGTGAAACTTCCCGCGAACCCCAGTAATACACGTACCCCACTCGCACAGGGCCAATCGTGTGTGAAACTTCCCACAAACCCCAGTAATACACGTACAGCACTCGCACAGGACCAATCGCGTGTGAAACTTCCCGCGAACCCCAGTAATACACGTACCCCACTCGCACAGGGCCAATCGTGTGTGAAACTTCCCACGCACGAACCCCAGTAATACACGTACACCACTCGCACAGGACCAATCGCGTGTGAAACTTCCCACGAGCCCCAGTAATACACATACCCCACTCGCACAGGGCCAATCATGGTGAAATTTCTCGCGAACCCCAGTAATACACGTACCCCACTCGCACAGGCCAATCGCGTGTGAAACTTCCCGTGAACCCCAGTAATACAAGTACCCCACTCGCACAGGGCCAATCGCGTGTGAAACTTCCCGCGGACCCCAGTAATACATGTACCCCACTCGCACAGGCCCTTTTGCGTGTGAAACTTCCCGCGAACCCCAGTAATACATGTACCCCACTCGCAGAGGGCCACTCGCGTGTGAAACTTCCCGCGAACCCCAGTAATACATGTACCCCACTCGCACAGGCCCTTTCGCGTGTGAAACTTCCCGCAAACCCCAGTAATACATGTACCCCACTCGCACAGGGCCACTCGCGTGTGAGACTTCCCGCGAACCACAGTAATACACATACCCCACTCGCACAGGCCCTTTCGCGTGTGAAACTTCTTGCGAACCTCAGTAATACACGTACCCCACTCGCACAGGGCCAATCGCGTGTGAAACTTCCCGTGCACCCCCGAAATACACGTACCCGGATCCAATCGCGTGTGAGACTTCAAGCGAACCCCAGTTATACATGTACCACGCTCACACAGGACCAATCACGTGTGAAACTTCTCGCGAACCCCAGTAATACACGTACCCCACTCGCACAGGGCCAATCGCATGTGAAACTTCCCACGAACCCCAGTAATACACGTACCCCACTCGCACAGGGCCAATCATGTGTGAAACTTCCCGCGAACCCCAGTAATACACGTAACCCACTCGCACAGGGCCAATCGCATGTGAAACTTCCCACGAACCCCAGTAATACACGTACCCCACTCGCACAGGGCCAATCGCGTGTGAAACTTCCCGTGAACCCCAGTAATACACGTACCCCATTCGCACACGGCCAATTGCGTGTGAAACTTCCCGCGCACCCCCGAAATACACGTACCCGGATCCAATCGCGTATGAGACTTCACGCAAACCCCAGTTATACACGTACCACACTCGCACAGGGCCAATCGCGTGTGAAACTTCCAGTGAACCCCAGTAATACACGTACCCCACTCGCACAGGGCCAATCGCGTGTGATACTTCCCGCGAACCCCAGTAATACACGTACCCCACTCGCACATGGCCAATCGCGGGTGAAACTTCCCGCGAACCCCAGTAATACACATACCCCACTCGCACAGGCCCTTTCACGTGTGAAACTTCCCGCGAACCCCAGTAATACACGTACCACACTCGCACAGGGCCAATCGTGTGTGAAACTTCCCGCGAACCCCAGTAATACACGTACCCCACTCGCACAGGCACTTTCGCGTATGAAACTTCCCCAAACCCCAGTAATACACGTACCCCACTCTCACAGGGCCACTCGCTTGTGAAACTTCCCGCGAACCCCAGTAATACACGTACCCCACTCACACAGGCCCTTTCGCGTGTGAAACTTCCCGCGAACCTCAGTAATACACGTACCCCACTCGCACAGGGCCAATCGCGTGTGAAACTTCCCGCGCACCCCCGAAATACACGTACCCGGGTCCAATCGCGTGTGAGACTTCACGCGAACCCCAGTTATACACGTACCACGCTCGCACAAGGCCAATCGCGTGTGAAACTTCCCGCGAACCCCAGTAATACACATACCCCACTCGCACAGGGCCAATCGAGTGTGAAACTTCCCGCGAACCCCAGTAATACACGTACCCCACTCGCACAGGGCCAATCGTGTATGAAACTTCCCACGAACCCCAGTAATACACGTACACCACTCGCACAGGAGCAATCGCGTGTGAAACTTCCCGCGAACCCCAGTAATACACGTACCCCACTCGCACAGGGCCAATCGTGTGTGAAACTTCCCACGCACGAACCCCAGTAATACACGTACACCACTCGCACAGGACCAATCGCGTGTGAAACTTCCCACGAGCCCCAGTAATACACGTACCCCACTCGCACAGGGCCAATCACGTGGAAATTTCTCGCGAACCCCAGTAATACACGTACCCCACTCGCACAGTGCCAATCGCGTGTGAAACTTCCCGCGAACCCCAGTAATACACGTACCCCACTCGCACAGGGCCAATCGCGTGTGAAACTTCCCGCGGACCCCAGTAATACACGTACCCCACTCGCACAGGCCTTTTCGCGTGTGAAACTTCCCGCGAACCCCAGTAATACATGTACCCCACTCGCACAGGGCCACTCGCGTGTGAAACTTCCCGCGAACCCCAGTAATACACGTACCCCACTCGCACAGGCCCTTTCGCGTGTGAAACTTCCCGCGAACCTCAGTAATACACGTACCCCACTCGCACAGGGCCAATCGCGTGTGAAACTTCCCGCGCACCCCCGAAATACACGTACCCGGATCCAATCGCGTGTGAGACTTCACACGAACCCCAGTAATACACGTACCCCACTCGCACAGGGCCAATCGCGTGTGATACTTCCCGCGAACCCCAGTAATACACGTACCCCACTCGCACATGGCCAATCGCGTGTGAAACTTCCCGCGAACCCCAGTAATACACATACCCCACTCGCACAGGCCCTTTCACGTGTGAAACTTCCCGCGAACCCCAGTAATACACGTACCACACTCACACAGGGCCAATCGTGTGTGAAACTTCCCGCGAACCCCAGTAATACACGTACCCCACTCGCACAGGCACTTTCGCATATGAAACTTCCCCAAACCCCAGTAATACACGTACCCCACTCTCACAGGGCCACTCGCGTGTGAAACTTCCCGCGAACCCCAGTAATACACGTACCCCACTCACACAGGCCCTTTCGCGTGTGAAACTTCCCGCGAACCTCAGTAATACAGGTACCCCACTCGCACAGGGCCAATCGCGTGTGAAACTTCCCGCGCACCCCCGAAATACACGTACCCGGGTCCAATCGCGTGTGAGACTTCACGCGAACCCCAGTTATACACGTACCACGCTCGCACAGGGCCAATCGCGTGTGAAACTTCCCGCGAACCCCAGTAATACACATACCCCACTCGCACAGGGCCAATCGAGTGTGAAACTTCCCGCGAACCCCAGTAATACACGTACCCCACTCGCACAGGGCCAATCGTGTATGAAACTTCCCACGAACCCCAGTAATACACGTACACCACTCGCACAGGACCAATCGCGTGTGAAACTTCCCGCGAACCCCAGTAATACACGTACCCCACTCGCACAGGGCCAATCGTGTGTGAAACTTCCCACGCACGAACCCCAGTAATACACGTACACCACTCGCACAGGACCAATCGCGTGTGAAACTTCCCACGAGCCCCAGTAATACACGTACCCCACTCGCACAGTGCCAATCGCGTGTGAAACTTCCCGCGAACCCCAGTAATACACGTACCCCACTCGCACAGGGCCAATCGCGTGTGAAACTTCCCGCGGACCCCAGTAATACACGTACCCCACTCGCACAGGCCTTTTCGCGTGTGAAACTTCCTGCGAACCCCAGTAATACATGTACCCCACTCGCACAGGGCCACTCGCGTGTGAAACTTCCCGCGAACCCCAGTAATACACGTACCCCACTCGCACAGGCCCTTTCGCGTGTGAAACTTCCCGCGAACCTCAGTAATACACGTACCCCACTCGCACAGGGCCAATCGCGTGTGAAACTTCCCGCGCACCCCCGAAATACACGTACCCGGATCCAATCGCGTGTGAGACTTCACACGAACCCCAGTTATACAAGTACCACGCTCACACAGGGCCAATCGCGTGTGAAACTTCCCGCGAACCCCAGTAATACACGTACCCCACTCACACAGGGCCAATCGCATGTGAAACTTCCCGCGAACCCCAGTAATACACGTACCCCACTCACACAGGGCCAAACGTGTGTGAAACTTCCCACGAAGCCCAGTAATACACGTAAACCACTCGCACAGGGCCAATCGCGTGTGAAACTTCCCGCAAACCCCAGTAATACACGTACCCCACTCGCACAGGGCCACTCGCGTGTGAAACTTCCTGCGAACCCCAGTAATACACATACACCACGCACACAGGCCCTTTCGCGTGTGAAACTTCCCGCGAACCTCAGTAATACACGTACCCCACTCGCACAGGGCCAATCGCGTGTGAAACTTCCCGCGCACCCCCGAAATACACGTACCCGGGTCCAATCGCGTGTGAGACTTCACGCGAACCCCAGTTATACATGTACCACGCTCGCACAGGGCCAATCGCGTGTGAAACTTCCCGCGAACCCCAGTAATACACATACCCCACTCGCACAGGGCCAATCGAGTGTGAAACTTCCCGCGAACCCCAGTAATACACGTACCCCACTCTCACAGGGCCAATCGTGTGTGAAACTTCCCACGAACCCCAGTAATACACGTACAGCACTCGCACAGGACCAATCGCGTGTGAAACTTCCCGCGAACCCCAGTAATACACGTACCCCACTCGCACAGGGCCAATCGTGTGTGAAACTTCCCACGCACGAACCCCAGTAATACACGTACACCACTCGCACAGGACCAATCGCGTGTGAAACTTCCCACGAGCCCCAGTAATACACATACCCCACTCGCACAGGGCCAATCATGTGGAAATTTCTCGCGAACCCCAGTAATACAAGTACCCCACTCGCACAGGGCCAATCGCGTGTGAAACTTCCCGCGGACCCCAGTAATACATGTACCCCACTCGCACAGGCCCTTTCGCGTGTGAAACTTCCCGCGAACCCCAGTAATACATGTACCCCACTCGCACAGGGCCACTCGCGTGTGAAACTTCCCGCGAACCCCAGTAATACACGTACCCCACTCGCACAGGGCCAATCGCGTGTGAAACTTCCCGCGCACCCCCGAAATACACGTACCCGGATCCAATCGCGTGTGAGACTTCACGCGAACCCCAGTTATACATGTACCACGCTCACACAGGGCCAATCGCGTGTGAAACTTCCCGCGAACCCCAGTAATACACGTACCCCCCTCGCACAGGGCCAATCGCATGTGAAACTTCCCATGAACCCCAGTAATACACGTACCCCACTCGCACAGGGCCAATCATGTGTGAAACTTCCCGTGAATCCCAGTAATACACGTAACCCACTCCCACAGGGCCAATCGCATGTGAAACTTCCCACGAACCCCAGTAATACACGTACCCCACTCGCACAGGGCCAATCGCGTGTGAAACTTCCCGTGAACCCCAGTAATACAAGTACCCCATTCGCACACGGCCAATTGCGTGTGAAACTTCCCGCGCACCCCCGAAATATACGTACCCGGATCCAATCGCGTATGAGACTTCACGCAAACCCCAGTTATACACGTACCACAATCGCACAGGGCCAATCGCGTGTGAAACTTCCAGTGAACCCCAGTAATACACGTACCCCACTCGCACAGGGCCATTCGCGTGTGATACTTCCCGCGAACCCCAGTAATACATGTACCCCACTCGCACAGGCCCTTTCACGTGTGAAACTTCCCGCGAACCCCAGTAATACACGTACCCCACTCACACAGGGCCAATCGCGTGTGAAACTTCCCACGAGCCCCAGTAATACACATACCCCACTCGCACAGGGCCAATCATGTGGAAATTTCTCGCGAACCCCAGTAATACACGTACCCCACTCGCACAGGCCAATCGCGTGTGAAACTTCCCGTGAACCCCAGTAATACAAGTACCCCACTCGCACAGGGCCAATCGCATGTGAAACTTCCCGCGGACCCCAGTAATACATGTACCCCACTCGCACAGGCCCTTTCGCGTGTGAAACTTCCCGCGAACCCCAGTAATACATGTACCCCACTCGCACAGGGCCACTCGCGTGTGAAACTTCCCGCGAACCCCAGTAATACACGTACCCCACTCGCACAGGCCCTTTCGCGTGTGAAACTTCTCACGAACCTCAGTAATACACGTACCCCACTCGCACAGGGCCAATCGCGTGTGAAACTTCCCGCGCACCCCCGAAATACACGTACCCGGATCCAATCGCGTGTGAGACTTCACGCGAACCCCAGTTATACATGTACCACGCTCACACAGGGCCAATCGCGTGTGAAACTTCCCGCGAACCCCAGTAATACACGTACCCCACTCGCACAGGGCCAATCGCATGTGAAACTTCCCACGAACCCCAGTAATACACGTACCCCACTCGCACACGGCCAATTGCGTGTGAAACTTCCCGCGCACCCCCGAAATACACGTACCCGGATCCAATCGCGTATGAGACTTCACGCAAACCCCAGTTATACACGTACCACAATCGCACAGGGCCAATCGCGTGTGAAACTTCCAGTGAACCCCAGTAATACACGTACCCCACTCGCACAGGGCCATTCGCGTGTGATACTTCCCGCGAACCCCAGTAATACACGTACCCCACTCGCACAGGCCCTTTCACGTGTGAAACTTCCCGCGAACCCCAGTAATACACGTACCCCACTCGCACAGGGCCAATCGCGTGTGAAACTTCCCACGAGCCCCAGTAATACACATACCCCACTCGCACAGGGCCAATCATGTGGAAATTTCTCGCGAACCCCAGTAATACACGTACCCCACTCGCACAGGCCAATCGCGTGTGAAACTTCCCGTGAACCCCAGTAATACAAGTACCCCACTCGCACAGGGCCAATCGCGTGTGAAACTTCCCGCGGACCCCAGTAATACATGTACCCCACTCGCACAGGCCCTTTCGCGTGTGAAACTTCCCGCGAACCCCAGTAATACATGTACCCCACTCGCACAGGGCCACTCGCGTGTGAAACTTCCCGCGAACCCCAGTAATACACGTACCCCACTCGCACAGGCCCTTTCGCGTGTGAAACTTCTCACGAACCTCAGTAATACACGTACCCCACTCGCACAGGGCCAATCGCGTGTGAAACTTCCCGCGCACCCCCGAAATACACGTACCCGGATCCAATCGCGTGTGAGACTTCACGCGAACCCCAGTTATACATGTACCACGCTCACACAGGGCCAATCGCGTGTGAAACTTCCTGCGCACCCCCGAAATACACATACCCCACTCACACAGGGCCAATCGCATGTGAAACTTCCCGCGAACCCCAGTAATACACGTACCCCACTCACACAGGGCCAATCGTGTGTGAAACTTCCCACGAAGCCCAGTAATACACGTAAACCACTCGCACAGGGCCAATCGCGTGTGAAACTTCCCGCAAACCCCAGTAATACACGTACAGCACTCGCACAGGGCCAATCGTGTGTGAAACTTCCCACGCACGAACCCCAGTAATACACGTACACCACTCGCACAGGACCAATCGCGTGTGAAACTTCCCACGAGCCCCAGTAATACACATACCCCACTCGCACAGGGCCAATCATGTGGAAATTTCTCGCGAACCCCAGTAATACACGTACCCCACTCGCACAGGCCAATCGCGTGTGAAACTTCCCGTGAACCCCAGTAATACAAGTACCCCACTCGCACAGGGCCAATCGCGTGTGAAACTTCCCGCGGACCCCAGTAATACATGTACCCCACTCGCACAGGCCCTTTCGCATGTGAAACTTCCCACGAACCCCTGTAATACATGTACCCCACTCGCACAGGGCCACTCGCGTGTGAAACTTCCCGCGAACCCCAGTCATACACGTACCCCACTCGCACAGGCCCTTTCGCGTGTGAAACTTCTCGCGAACCTCAGTAATACACGTACCCCACTCGCACAGGCCCAATCGCGTGTGAAACTTCCCGCGCACCCCCGAAATACACGTACCTGGATCCAATCGCGTGTGAGACTTCACGCAAACCCCAGTTATACACGTACCACACTCGCACAGGGCCAATCGCGTGTGAAACTTCCAGTGAACCCCAGTAATACACGTACCCCACTCGCACAGGGCCATTCGCGTGTGATACTTCCTGCGAACCCCAGTAATACACGTACCCCACTCGCACAGGCCCTTTCACGTGTGAAACTTCCCGCGAACCCCAGTAATACACGTACCCCACTCGCACAGGACCAATCGCGTGTGAAACTTCCCGTGAACCCCAGTAATACAAGTACCCCATTCGCACACTGCCAATTGCGTGTGAAACTTCCCGCGCACCCCCGAAATACACGTACCCGGATCCAATCGCGTATGAGACTTCACGCAAACCCCAGTTATACACGTACCACACTCGCACAGGGCCAATCGCGTGTGAAACTTCCAGTGAACCCCAGTAATGCACGTACCCCACTCGCACAGGGCCATTTGCGTGTGATACTTCCCGCGAACCCCAGTAATACACGTACCCCACTCACACAGGCCCTTTCGCGTGTGAAACTTCCCGCGAACCTCAGTAAAACACGTACCCCACTCGCACAGGGCCAATCGCGTGTGAAACTTCCCGCGCACCCCCGAAATACACGTACCCGGGACCAATCGCATGTGAGACTTCACGCGAACCCCAGTTATACACGTACCACGCTCGCACAGGGCCAATCGCGTGTGAAACTTCCTGCGATCCCCAGTAATACACATACCCCACTCGCACAGGGCCAATCGAGTGTGAAACTTCCCGCGAACCCCAGTAATACACGTACCCCACTCGCACAGGGCCAATCGTGTATGAAACTTCCCACGAACCCCAGTAATACACGTACACCACTCGCACAGGACCAATCGCGTGTGAAACTTCCCGCGAACCCCAGTAATACACGTACCCCACTCGCACAGGGCCAATCGTGTGTGAAACTTCCCACGCACGAACCCCAGTAATACACGTACACCACTCGCACAGGACCAATCGCGTGTGAAACTTCCCACGAGCCCCATTAATACACGTACCCCACTCGCACACGGCCAATCACGTGGAAATTTCTCGCGAACCCCAGTAATACATGTACCCCACTCGCACAAGGGGCCAATCGCGTGTGAAACTTCCCGCGAACCCCAGTTATACACGTACCCCACTCGCACAGGGCCAATCGCGTGTGAAACATCCCGCAGACCCCGTGTAATACACGTACCCCACTCGCACAGGCCTTTTCGCGTGTGAAACTTCCCGCGAACCCCAGTAATACATGTACCCCACTCGCACAGGGCCACTCACATGCGAAACTTCCCGCGATCCCCAGTAATACACGTACCCCACTCGCACAGGCCCTTTCGCGTGTTAAACTTCCCGCGAACCTCAGTAATACACGTACCCACTCGCACAGGGCCAATCGCGTGTGAAACTTCCCGCGCACCCCCGAAATACACGTACCCGGATCCAATCGCGTGTGAGACTTCACACGAACCCCAGTTATACATGTACCACGCTCACACAGGGCTAATCGCATGTGAAACTTCCCGCGAACCCCAGTAATAAACGTACCCCACTCACACAGGGCCAATCGCATGTGAAACTTCCCGCGAACCCCAGTAATACACGTACCCCACTCACACAGGGCCAATCGTGTGTGAAACTTCCCACAAAGCCCAGTAATACACGTAAACCACTTGCACAGGGCCAATCGCGTGTGAAACTTCCCGCGAACCCCAGTAATACACGTACCCCACTCGCACAGGGCCAATCGCGTGTGAAACTTCCCGTGAACCCCAGTAATACACGTACCCCATTCGCACACGGCCAATTGCGTGTGAAACTTCCCGCGCACCCCCGAAATACACGTACCCGGATCCAATCACGTATGAGACTTCACGCAAACCCCAGTTATACACGTACCACACTCGCACAGGGCCAATCGCGTGTGAAACTTCCAGTGAACCCCAGTAATACACGTACCCCACTCGCACTGGGCCAATCGCGTGTGATACTTCCCGCGAACCCCAGTAATACACGTACCCCACTCGCACATGGCCAATCGCGTGTGAAACTTCCCGCGAACCCCAGTAATACACGTACCCCACTCGCACAGGCCCTTTCACGTTTGAAACTTCCCGCGAACCCCAGTAATACACGTACCACACTCGCACAGGGCCAATCGTGTGTGAAACTTCCCGCGAACCCCAGTAATACACGTACCCCACTCGCACAGGCACTTTGGCGTATCAAACTTCCCCAAACCCCAGTAATACACGTACCCCACTCGCACAGGGCCACTCGCGTGTGAAACTTCCCGCGAACCCCAGTAATACACGTACCCCACTCACACAGGCCCTTTCGCGTGTGAAACTTCCCGCGAACCTCATTAATACACGTACCCCACTCGCACAGGGCCAATCGCGTGTGAAACTTCCCGCGCACCCCCGAAATACACGTACCTGGGTCCAATCGCGTGTGAGACTTCACGCGAGCCCCAGTTATACACGTACCACGCTCACACAGGGCCAATCGCGTGTGAAACTTCCCGCGAACACCAGTAATACACATACCCCACTCGCACAGGGCCAATCGAGTGTGAAACTTCCCGCGAACCCCAGTAATACACGTACCCCACTCGCACAGGGCCAATCGTGTATGAAACTTCCCACGAACCCCAGTAATACACGTACACCACTCGCACAGGACCAATCGCGTGTAAAACTTCCCGCGAACCCCAGTAATACACGTACCCACTCGCACAGGGCCAATCGTGTGTGAAACTTCCCACGCACGAACCCCAGTAATACACGTACACCACTCGCACAGGACCAATCGCGTGTGAAACTTCCCACGAGCCCCAGTAATACACGTACCCCACTCGCACAGGGCCAATCACGTGGAAATTTCTCGCGAACCCCAGTAATACAGGTACCCCACTCGCACAGTGCCAATCGCGTGTGAAACTTCCCGCGAACCCCAGTAATACACGTACCCCACTCACACAGGGCCAATCGCGTGTGAAACTTCCCGCGGACCCCAGTAATACACGTACCCCACTCGCACAGGCCTTTTCGCGTGTGAAACTTCCCGCGAACCCCAGTAATACATGTACCCCACTCGCACAGGGCCACTCGCGTGTGATACTTCCTGCGAACCCCAGTAATACACGTACCCCACTTGCACAGGCCCTTTCGCGTGTGAGATTTCACACGAACCCCAGTTATACATGTACCACGCTCACACAGGGCCAATCGCGTGTGAAACTTCCTGCGCACCCCCGAAATACACGTACCCCACTCACACAGGGCCAATCGCATGTGAAACTTCCCGCGAACCCCAGTAATACACGTACCCCACTCACACAGGGCCAATCGTGTGTGAAACTTCCCACGAAGCCCAGTAATACACGTAAACCACTCGCACAGGGCCAATCGCGTGTGAAACTTCCCGCAAACCCCAGTAATACACGTACCCCACTCGCACAGGGCCACTCGCGTGTGAAACTTCCTGCGAACCCCAGTAATACACATACCCCACTCACACAGGCCCTTTCGCGTGTGAAACTTCCCGCGATCCTCAGTAATACACCTACCCCACTCGCACAGGGCCAATCGCGTGTGAAACTTCCCGCGCACCCCCGAAATACACGTACCCGGGTCCAATCGCGTGTGAGACTTCACGCGAACCCCAGCTATACACGTACCACGCTCGCACAGGGCCAATCGCGTGTGAAACTTCCCGCGAACCCCAGTAATACACATACCCCACTCGCACAGGGCCAATCAAGTGTGAAACTTCCCGCGAACCCCAGTAATACACGTACCCCACTCGCACAGGGCCAATCGTGTGTGAAACTTCCCACAAACCCCAGTAATACACGTACAGCACTCGCACAGGACCAATCGCGTGTGAAACTTCCCACGAACCCCAGTAATACACGTACCCCACACGCACAGGGCCAATCGTGTGTGAAACTTCCCACGCACGAACCCCAGTAATACACGTACACCACTCGCACAGGACCAATCGCGTGTGAAACTTCCCACGAGCCCCAGTAATACACATACCCCACTCGCACAGGGCCAATCATGGTGAAATTTCTCGCGAACCCCAGTAATACACGTACCCCACTTGCACAGGCCAATCGCGTGTGAAACTTCCCGTGAACCCCAGTAATACACGTACCCCACTTGCACAGGCCAATCGCGTGTGAAACTTCCCGCGGACCCCAGTAATACATGTACCCCACTCGCACAGGCCCTTTTGCGTGTGAAACTTCCCGCGAACCCCAGTAATACATGTACCCCACTCGCACAGGGCCACTCGCGTGTGAAACTTCCCGCGAACCCCAGTAATACATGTACCCCACTCGCACAGGCCCTTTCGCATGTGAAACTTCCCGCAAACCCCAGTAATACATGTACCCCACTCGCACAGGGCCACTCGCGTGTGAAACTTCCCGCGAACCACAGTAATACACGTACCCCACTCGCACAGGCCCTTTCGCGTGTGAAACTTCTCGCGAACCTCAGTAATACACGTACCCCACTCGCACAGGGCCAATCGCGTGTGAAACTTCCCGCGCACCCCCGAAATACACGTACCCTTATCCAATCGCGTGTGAGACTTCACGCGAACCCCAGTTATACATGTACCACGCTCACACAGGGCCAATCGCGTGTGAAACTTCTCGCGAACCCCAGTAATACACGTACCCCACTCGCACAGGGCCAATCGCATGTGAAACTTCCCACGAACCCCAGTAATACACGTACCCCACTCGCACAGGGCCAATCATGTGTGAAACTTCCCGCGAACCCCAGTAATACACGTAACCCACTCGCACAGGGCCAATCGCGTGTGAAACTTCCCGTGAACCCCAGTAATACACGTACCCCATTCGCACACGGCCAATTGCGTGTGAAACTTCCCGCGCACCCCCGAAATACACGTACCCCGATCCAATCGCGTATGAGACTTCACGCAAACCCCAGTTATACACGTACCACACTCGCACAGGGCCAATCGCGTGTGAAACTTCCAGTGAACCCCAGTAATACACGTACCCCACTCGCACAGGGCCAATCGCGTGTGATACTTCCCGCGAACCCCAGTAATACAGGTACCCCACTCACACATGGCCAATCGCGGGTGAAACTTCCCACGAACCCCAGTAATACACGTACCCCACTCGCACAGGGCCAATCATGTGTGAAACTTCCCACGAACCCCAGTAATACACGTACCCCACTCGCACAGGGCCAATCGCGTGTGAAACTTCCCGTGAACCCCAGTAATACACGTACCCCATTCGCACACGGCCAATTGCGTGTGAAACTTCCCGCGCACCCCCGGAATACAGGTACCCCACTCGCACATGGCCAATCGCGGGTGAAACTTCCCGCGAACCCCAGTAATACACATACCCCACTCGCACACGCCCTTTCACGTGTGAAACTTCCCGCGAACCCCAGTAATACACGTACCACACTCGCACAGGGCCACTCGCGTGTGATACTTCCTGCGAACCCCAGTAATACACGTACCCCACTCGCACAGGCCCTTTCGCGTGTGAGATTTCACACGAACCCCAGTTATACATGTACCACGCTCACACAGGGCCAATCGCGTGTGAAACTTCCTGCGCACCCCCGAAATACACGTACCCCACTCACACAGGGCCAATCGCATGTGAAACTTCCCGCGAACCCCAGTAATACACGTACCCCACTCACACAGGGCCAATCGTGTGTGAAACTTCCCACGAAGCCCAGTAATACACGTAAACCACTCGCACAGGGCCAATCGCGTGTGAAACTTCCCGCAAACCCCAGTAATACACGTACCCCACTCGCACAGGGCCACTCGCGTGTGAACTTCCTGCGAACCCCAGTAATACACATACCCCACTCACACAGGCCCTTTCGCGTGTGAAACTTCCCGCGATCCTCAGTAATACACCTACCCCACTCGCACAGGGCCAATCGCGTGTGAAACTTCCCGCGCACCCCCGAAATACACGTACCCGGGTCCAATCGCGTGTGAGACTTCACGCGAACCCCAGCTATACACGTACCACGCTCGCACAGGGCCAATCGCGTGTGAAACTTCCCGCGAACCCCAGTAATACACATACCCCACTCGCACAGGGCCAATCGAGTGTGAAACTTCCCGCGAACCCCAGTAATACACGTACCCCACTCGCACAGGGCCAATCGTGTGTGAAACTTCCCACAAACCCCAGTAATACACGTACAGCACTCGCACAGGACCAATCGCGTGTGAAACTTCCCACGAACCCCAGTAATACACGTACCCCACACGCACAGGGCCAATCGTGTGTGAAACTTCCCACGCACGAACCCCAGTAATACACGTACACCACTCGCACAGGACCAATCGCGTGTGAAACTTCCCACGAGCCCCAGTAATACACATACCCCACTCGCACAGGGCCAATCATGGTGAAATTTCTCGCGAACCCCAGTAATACACGTACCCCACTTGCACAGGCCAATCGCGTGTGAAACTTCCCGTGAACCCCAGTAATACACGTACCCCACTTGCACAGGCCAATCGCGTGTGAAACTTCCCGCGGACCCCAGTAATACATGTACCCCACTCGCACAGGCCCTTTTGCGTGTGAAACTTCCCGCGAACCCCAGTAATACATGTACCCCACTCGCACAGGGCCACTCGCGTGTGAAACTTCCCGCGAACCCCAGTAATACATGTACCCCACTCGCACAGGCCCTTTCGCATGTGAAACTTCCCGCAAACCCCAGTAATACATGTACCCCACTCGCACAGGGCCACTCGCGTGTGAAACTTCCCGCGAACCACAGTAATACACGTACCCCACTCGCACAGGCCCTTTCGCGTGTGAAACTTCTCGCGAACCTCAGTAATACACGTACCCCACTCGCACAGGGCCAATCGCGTGTGAAACTTCCCGCGCACCCCCGAAATACACGTACCCTTATCCAATCGCGTGTGAGACTTCACGCGAACCCCAGTTATACATGTACCACGCTCACACAGGGCCAATCGCGTGTGAAACTTCTCGCGAACCCCAGTAATACACGTACCCCACTCGCACAGGGCCAATCGCATGTGAAACTTCCCACGAACCCCAGTAATACACGTACCCCACTCGCACAGGGCCAATCATGTGTGAAACTTCCCGCGAACCCCAGTAATACACGTAACCCACTCGCACAGGGCCAATCGCGTGTGAAACTTCCCGTGAACCCCAGTAATACACGTACCCCATTCGCACACGGCCAATTGCGTGTGAAACTTCCCGCGCACCCCCGAAATACACGTACCCCGATCCAATCGCGTATGAGACTTCACGCAAACCCCAGTTATACACGTACCACACTCGCACAGGGCCAATCGCGTGTGAAACTTCCAGTGAACCCCAGTAATACACGTACCCCACTCGCACAGGGCCAATCGCGTGTGATACTTCCCGCGAACCCCAGTAATACAGGTACCCCACTCGCACATGGCCAATCGCGGGTGAAACTTCCCACGAACCCCAGTAATACACGTACCCCACTCGCACAGGGCCAATCATGTGTGAAACTTCCCACGAACCCCAGTAATACACGTACCCCACTCGCACAGGGCCAATCGCGTGTGAAACTTCCCGTGAACCCCAGTAATACACGTACCCCATTCGCACACGGCCAATTGCGTGTGAAACTTCCCGCGTACCCCCGGAATACAGGTACCCCACTCGCACATGGCCAATCGCGGGTGAAACTTCCCGCGAACCCCAGTAATACACATACCCCACTCGCACAGGCCCTTTCACGTGTGAAACTTCCCGCGAACCCCAGTAATACACGTACCACACTCGCACAGGGCCAATCGTGTGTGAAACTTCCCGCGAACCCCAGTAATACACGTACCCCACTCGCACAGGCACTTTCGCGTATGAAACTTCCCCAAACCCCAGTAATACACGTACCCCACTCGCACAGGGCCAATCGCGTGTGATACTTCCCGCGAACCCCAGTAATACAGGTACCCCACTCGCACATGGCCAATCGCGGGTGAAACTTCCCGCGAACCCCAGTAATACACATACCCCACTCGCACAGGCCCTTTCACGTGTGAAACTTCCCGCGAACCCCAGTAATACACGTACCACACTCGCACAGGGCCAATCGTGTGTGAAACTTCCCGCGAACCCCAGTAATACACGTACCCCACTCGCACAGGCACTTTCGCGTATGAAACTTCCCCAAACCCCAGTAATACACTTACCCCACTCTCACAGGGCCACTCGCGTGTGAAACTTCCCGCGAACCCCAGTAATACACGTACCCCACTCACACAGGCCCTTTCGCGTGTGAAACTTCCCGCGAACCTCAGTAATACACGTACCCCACTCGCACAGGGCCAATCGCGTGTGAAACTTCCCGCGCACCCCCGAAATACACGTACCCGGGTCCAATCGCGTGTGAGACTTCACGCGAACCCCAGTTATACACGTACCACGCTCGCACAAGGCCAATCGCGTGTGAAACTTCCCGCGAACCCCAGTAATACACATACCCCACTCGCACAGGGCCAATCGAGTGTGAAACTTCCCGCGAACCCCAGTAATACACGTACCCCACTCGCACAGGGCCAATCGTGTATGAAACTTCCCACGAACCCCAGTAATACACTTACACCACTCGCACAGGACCAATCGCGTGTGAAACTTCCCGCGAACCCCAGTAATACACGTACCCCACTCGCACAGGGCCAATCGTGTGTGAAACTTCCCACGCACGAACCCCAGTAATACACGTACACCACTCGCACAGGACCAATCGCGTGTGAAACTTCCCACGAGCCCCAGTAATACACGTACCCCACTCGCACATGGCCAATCGCGGGTGAAACTTCCCGCGAACCCCAGTAATACACATAGCCCACTCGCACAGGCCCTTTCACGTGTGAAACTTCCCGCGAACCCCAGTAATACACGTACCACACTCGCACAGGGCCAATCGTGTGTGAAACTTCCCGCGAACCCCAGTAATACACGTACCCCACTCGCACAGGCACTTTCGCGTATGAAACTTCCCCAAACCCCAGTAATACACGTACCCCACTCTCACAGGGCCACTCGCGTGTGAAACTTCCCGCGAACCCCAGTAATACACGTACCCCACTCACACAGGCCCTTTCGCGTGTGAAACTTCCCGCGAACCTCAGTAATACACGTACCCCACTCGCACAGGGCCAATCGCGTGTGAAACTTCCCGCGCACCCCCGAAATACACGTACCCGGGTCCAATCGCGTGTGAGACTTCACGCGAACCCCAGTTATACACGTACCACGCTCGCACAAGGCCAATCGCGTGTGAAACTTCCCGCGAACCCCAGTAATACACATACCCCACTCGCACAGGGCCAATCGAGTGTGAAACTTCCCGCGAACCCCAGTAATACACGTACCCCACTCGCACAGGGCCAATCGTGTATGAAACTTCCCACGAACCCCAGTAATACACGTACACCACTCGCACAGGACCAATCACGTGTGAAACTTCCCGCGAACCCCAGTAATACACGTACCCCACTCGCACAGGGCCAATCGTGTGTGAAACTTCCCACGCACGAACCCCAGTAATACACGTACACCACTCGCACAGGACCAATCGCGTGTGAAACTTCCCACGAGCCCCAGTAATACACGTACCCCACTCGCACAGGGCCAATCACGTGGAAATTTCTCGCGAACCCCAGTAATACACGTACCCCACTCGCACAGTGCCAATCGCGTGTGAAACTTCCCGCGAACCCCAGTAATACACGTACCCCACTCGCACAGGGCCAATCGCGTGTGAAACTTCCCGCGGACCCCAGTAATACACGTACCCCACTCGCACAGGCCCTTTCGCTTGTGAAACTTCCCGCGAACCTCAGTAATACACGTACCCCACTCGCACAGGGCCACTCGCGTGTGAAACTTCCCGCGAACCCCAGTAATACACGTACCCCACTCGCACAGGCCCTTTCGCGTGTGAAACTTCCCGCGAACCTCAGTAATACACGTACCCCACTCGCACAGGGCCAATCGCGTGTGAAACTTCCCGCGCACCCCCGAAATACACGTACCCGGATCCAATCGCGTGTGAGACTTCACACGAACCCCAGTTATACAAGTACCACGCTCACACAGGGCCAATCGCATGTGAAACTTCCCGCGAACCCCAGTAATACACGTACCCCACTCACACAGGGCCAATCGCATGTGAAACTTCCCGCGAACCCCAGTAATACACGTACCCCACTCACACAGGGCCAATCGTGTGTGAAACTTCCCACGAAGCCCAGTAATACACGTAAACCACTCGCACAGGGCCAATCGCGTGTGAAACTTCCCGCAAACCCCAGTAATACACGTACCCCACTCGCACAGAGCCACTCCCGTGTGAAACTTCCTGCGAACCCCAGTAATACACATACCCCACTCACACAGGCCCTTTCGCTTGTGAAACTTCCCGCGAACCTCAGTAATACACGTACCACGCTCGCACAGGGCCAATCGCGTGTGAAACTTCCCGCGAACCCCAGTAATACACATACCCCACTCGCACAGGGCCGATTGAGTGTGAAACTTCCCGCGAACCCCAGTAATACACGTACCCCACTCGCACAGGGCCAATCGTGTGTGAAACTTCCCACGAACCCCAGTAATACACGTACAGCACTCGCACAGGACCAATCGCGTGTGAAACTTCCCGCGAACCCCAGTAATACACATACCCCACTCGCACAGGGCCGATCGAGTGTGAAACTTCCCGCGAACCCCAGTAATACACGTACCCCACTCGCACAGGGCCAATCGTGTGTGAAACTTCCCACGAACCCCAGTAATACACGTACAGCACTCGCACAGGGCCAATCGTGTGTGAAACTTCCCACGCACGAACCCCAGTAATACACGTACACCACTCGCACAGGACCAATCGCGTGTGAAACTTCCCACGAGCCCCAGTAATACACATACCCCACTCGCACAGGGCCAATCATGTGGAAATTTCTCGCGAACCCCAGTAATACACGTACCCCACTCGCACAGGCCAATCGCGTGTGAAACTTCCCGTGAACCCCAGTAATACAAGTACCCCACTCGCACAGGGCCAATCGCGTGTGAAACTTCCCGCGGACCCCAGTAATACATGTACCCCACTCGCACAGGCCCTTTCGCGTGTGAAACTTCCCACGAACCCCAGTAATACATGTACCCCACTCGCACAGGGCCACTCGCGTGTGAAACTTCCCGCGAACCCCAGTAATACACGTACCCCACTCACACAGGCCCTTTCGCGTGTGAAACTTCTCGCGAACCTCAGTAATACACGTACCCCACTCGCACAGGCCCAATCGCGTGTGAAACTTCCCGCGTACCCCCGAAATACACGTACCCGGATCCAATCGCGTGTGAGACTTCACGCAAACCCCAGTTATACACGTACCACACTCGCACAGGGCCAATCGCGTGTGAAACTTCCAGTGAACCCCAGTAATACACGTACCCCACTCGCACAGGGCCATTCGCGTGTGATACTTCCCGCGAACCCCAGTAATACACGTACCCCACTCGCACAGGCCCTTTCACGTGTGAAACTTCCCGCGAACCCCAGTAATACACGTACCCCACTCGCACAGGACCAATCGCGTGTGAAACTTCCCGTGAACCCCAGTAATACAAGTACCCCATTCGCACACTGCCAATTGCGTGTGAAACTTCCCGCGCACCCCCGAAATACACGTACCCAGATCCAATCGCGTATGAGACTTCACGCAAACCCCAGTTATACACGTACCACACTCGCACAGGGCCAATCGCGTGTGAAACTTCCAGTGAACCCCAGTAATGCACGTACCCGACTCGCACAGGGCCATTCGCGTGTGATACTTCCCGCGAACCCCAGTAATACACGTACCCCACTCGCACAGGCCCTTTCACGTGTGAAACTTCCCGCGAACCCCAGTAATACACGTACCCCACTCGCACAGGGCCAATCGTGTGTGAAACTTCCCGCAAACCCCAGTAATACATGTACCCCACTCGCACAGGCACTTTCGCGTATGAAACTTCCCCAAACCCCAGTAATACACGTACCCCACTCGCACAGGGCCACTCGCGTGTGAAACTTCCCGCGAACCCCAGTAATACACGTACCCCACTCACACAGGCCCTTTCGCGTGTGAAACTTCCCGCGAACCTCAGAAATACATGTACCCCACTCGCACAGGGCCAATCGCGTGTGAAACTTCCCGCGCACCCCCGAAAAACACGTACCCGGGTCCAATCGCGTGTGAGACTTCACGCGAACCCCAGTTATACACGTACCACGCTCGCACAGGGCCAATCGCGTGTGAAACTTCCCGCGAACCCCAGTAATACACATACCCCACTCGCACAGGGCCAATCGAGTGTGAAACTTCCCGCGAACCCCAGTAATACACGTACCCCACTCACACAGGGCCAATCGCATGTGAAACTTCCCGCGAACCCCAGTAATACACGTACCCCACTCGCACAGGCCAATCGCGTGTGAAACTTCCCGTGAACCCCAGTAATACAAGTACCCCACTCGCACAGGGCCAATCGCGTGTGAAACTTCCCGCGAACCCCAGTAATACACGTACCCCACTCACACAGGGCCAATCGCATGTGAAACTTCCCGCGAACCCCAGTAATACACGTACCCCACTCGCACAGGCCAATCGCGTGTGAAACTTCCCGTGAACCCCAGTAATACAAGTACCCCACTCGCACAGGGCCAATCGCGTGTGAAACTTCCCGCGGACCCCAGTAATACATGTACCCCACTCGCACAGGCCCTTTTGCGTGTGAAACTTCCCGCGAACCCCAGTAATACATGTACCCCACTCGCAGAGGGCCACTCGCGTGTGAAACTTCCCGCGAACCCCAGTAATACATGTACCCCACTCGCACAGGCCCTTTCGCGTGTGAAACTTCCCGCAAACCCCAGTAATACATGTACCCCACTCGCACAGGGCCACTCGCGTGTGAAACTTCCCGCGAACCACAGTAATACACGTACCCCACTCGCACAGGCCCTTTCGCGTGTGAAACTTCTCACGAACCTCAGTAATACACGTACCCCACTCGCACAGGGCCAATCGCGTGTGAAACTTCCCGTGCACCCCCGAAATACACGTACCCGGATCCAATCGCGTGTGAGACTTCAAGCGAACCCCAGTTATACATGTACCACGCTCACACAGGGCCAATCGCGTGTGAAACTTCTCGCGAACCCCAGTAATACACGTACCCCACTCGCACAGGGCCAATCGCATGTGAAACTTCCCACGAACCCCAGTAATACACGTACCCCACTCGCACAGGGCCAATCATGTGTGAAACTTCCCGCGAACCCCAGTAATACACGTAATCCACTCGCACAGGGCCAATCGCATGTGAAACTTCCCACGAACCCCAGTAATACACGTACCCCACTCGCACAGGGCCAATCGTGTGTGAAACTTCCCGTGAACCCCAGTAATACACGTACCCCATTCGCACACGGCCAATTGCGTGTGAAACTTCCCGCGCACCCCCGAAATACACGTACCTGGATCCAATCGCGTATGAGACTTCACGCAAACCCCAGTTATACACGTACCACACTCGCACAGGGCCAATCGCGTGTGAAACTTCCAGTGAACCCCAGTAATACACGTACCCCACTCGCACAGGGCCAATCGCGTGTGATACTTCCCGCGAACCCCAGTAATACACGTACCCCACTCGCACATGGCCAATCGCGGGTGAAACTTCCCGCGAACCCCAGTAATACACATACCCCACTCGCACAGGCCCTTTCACGTGTGAAACTTCCCGCGAACCCCAGTAATACACGTACCACACTCGCACAGGGCCAATCGTGTGTGAAACTTCCCGCGAACCCCAGTAATACACGTACCCCACTCGCACAGGCACTTTCGCGTATGAAACTTCCCCAAACCCCAGTAATACACGTACCCCACTCTCACAGGGCCACTCGCGTGTGAAACTTCCCGCGAACCCCAGTAATACACGTACCCCACTCACACAGGCCCTTTCGCGTGTGAAACTTCCCGCGAACCTCAGTAATACACGTACCCCACTCGCACAGGGCCAATCGCGTGTGAAACTTCCCGCGCACCCCCGAAATACACGTACCCGGGTCCAATCGCGTGTGAGACTTCACGCGAACCCCAGTTATACACGTACCACGCTCCCACAAGGCCAATCGCGTGTGAAACTTCCCGCGAACCCCAGTAATACACATACCCCACTCGCACAGGGCCAATCGAGTGTGAAACTTCCCGCGAACCCCAGTAATACACGTACCCCACTCGCACAGGGCCAATCGTGTATGAAACTTCCCACGAACCCCAGTAATACACGTACACCACTCGCACAGGACCAATCGCGTGTGAAACTTCCCGCGAACCCCAGTAATACACGTACCCCACTCGCACAGGGCCAATCGTGTGTGAAACTTCCCACGCACGAACCCCAGTAATACACGTACACCACTCGCACAGGACCAATCGCGTGTGAAACTTCCCACGAGCCCCAGTAATACACGTACCCCACTCGCACAGGGCCAATCACGTGGAAATTTCTCGCGAACCCCAGTAATACACGTACCCCACTCGCACAGTGCCAATCGCGTGTGAAACTTCCCGCGAACCCCAGTAATACACGTACCCCACTCGCACAGGGCCAATCGCGTGTGAAACTTCCCGCGGACCCCAGTAATACACGTACCCCACTCGCACAGGCCTTTTCGCGTGTGAAACTTCCCGCGAACCCCAGTAATACATGTACCCCACTCGCACAGGGCCACTCGCGTGTGAAACTTCCCGCGAACCCCAGTAATACACGTACCCCACTCGCACAGGGCCAATCATGTGTGAAACTTCCCGCGAACCCCAGTAATACACGTAATCCACTCGCAGAGGGCCAATCGCATGTGAAACTTCCCACGAACCCCAGTAATACACGTACCCCACTCGCACAGGGCCAATCGTGTGTGAAACTTCCCGTGAACCCCAGTAATACACGTACCCCATTCGCACACGGCCAATTGCGTGTGAAACTTCCCGCGCACCCCCGAAATACACGTACCTGGATCCAATCGCGTATGAGACTTCACGCAAACCCCAGTTATACACGTACCACACTCGCACAGGGCCAATCGCGTGTGAAACTTCCAGTGAACCCCAGTAATACACGTACCCCACTCGCACAGGGCCAATCGCGTGTGATACTTCCCGCGAACCCCAGTAATACACGTACCCCACTCGCACATGGCCAATCGCGGGTGAAACTTCCCGCGAACCCCAGTAATACACATACCCCACTCGCACAGGCCCTTTCACGTGTGAAACTTCCCGCGAACCCCAGTAATACACGTACCACACTCGCACAGGGCCAATCGTGTGTGAAACTTCCCGCGAACCCCAGTAATACACGTACCCCACTCGCACAGGCACTTTCGCGTATGAAACTTCCCCAAACCCCAGTAATACACGTACCCCACTCTCACAGGGCCACTCGCGTGTGAAACTTCCCGCGAACCCCAGTAATACACGTACCCCACTCACACAGGCCCTTTCGCGTGTGAAACTTCCCGCGAACCTCAGTAATACACGTACCCCACTCGCACAGGGCCAATCGCGTGTGAAACTTCCCGCGCACCCCCGAAATACACGTACCCGGGTCCAATCGCGTGTGAGACTTCACGCGAACCCCAGTTATACACGTACCACGCTCCCACAAGGCCAATCGCGTGTGAAACTTCCCGCGAACCCCAGTAATACACATACCCCACTCGCACAGGGCCAATCGAGTGTGAAACTTCCCGCGAACCCCAGTAATACACGTACCCCACTCGCACAGGGCCAATCGTGTATGAAACTTCCCACGAACCCCAGTAATACACGTACACCACTCGCACAGGACCAATCGCGTGTGAAACTTCCCGCGAACCCCAGTAATACACGTACCCCACTCGCACAGGGCCAATCGTGTGTGAAACTTCCCACGCACGAACCCCAGTAATACACGTACACCACTCGCACAGGACCAATCGCGTGTGAAACTTCCCACGAGCCCCAGTAATACACGTACCCCACTCGCACAGGGCCAATCACGTGGAAATTTCTCGCGAACCCCAGTAATACACGTACCCCACTCGCACAGTGCCAATCGCGTGTGAAACTTCCCGCGAACCCCAGTAATACACGTACCCCACTCGCACAGGGCCAATCGCGTGTGAAACTTCCCGCGGACCCCAGTAATACACGTACCCCACTCGCACAGGCCTTTTCGCGTGTGAAACTTCCCGCGAACCCCAGTAATACATGTACCCCACTCGCACAGGGCCACTCGCGTGTGAAACTTCCCGCGAACCCCAGTAATACACGTACCCCACTCGCACAGGCCCTTTCGCGTGTGAAACTTCCCGCGAACCTCAGTAATACACGTACCCCACTCGAACAGGGCCAATCGCGTGTGAAACTTCCCGCGCACCCCCGAAATACACGTACCCGGATCCAATCGCGTGTGAGACTTCACACGAACCCCAGTTATACAAGTACCACGCTCACACAGGGCCAATCGCATGTGAAACTTCCCGCGAACCCCAGTAATACACGTACCCCACTCACACAGGGCCAATCGCATGTGAAACTTCCCGCGAACCCCAGTAATACACGTACCCCACTCACACAGGGCCAATCGTGTGTGAAACTTCCCACGAAGCCCAGTAATACACGTAAACCACTCGCACAGGGCCAATCGCGTGTGAAACTTCCCGCAAACCCCAGTAATACACGTACCCCACTCGCACAGGGCCACTCGCGTGTGAAACTTCCTGCGAACCCCAGTAATACACATACCCCACTCACACAGGCCCTTTCGCTTGTGAAACTTCCCGCGAACCTCAGTAATACACGTACCCACTCGCACAGGGCCAATCGCATGTGAAACTTCCCGCGCACCCCCGAAATACACGTACCCGGGTCCAATCGTGTGTGAAACTTCCCACGAACCCCAGTAATACACGTACAGCACTCGCACAGGACCAATCGCGTGTGAAACTTCCCGCGAACCCCAGTAATACACATACAGCACTCGCACAGGGCCAATCGTGTGTGAAACTTCCCACGCACGAACCCCAGTAATACACGTACACCACTCGCACAGGACCAATCGCGTGTGAAACTTCCCACGAGCCCCAGTAATACACATACCCCACTCGCACACGGCCAATCATGTGGAAATTTCTCGCGAACCCCAGTAATACACGTACCCCACTCGCACAGGCCAATCGCGTGTGAAACTTCCCGTGAACCCCAGTAATACAAGTACCCCACTCGCACAGGGCCAATCGCGTGTGAAACTTCCCGCGGACCCCAGTAATACATGTACCCCACTCGCACAGGCCCTTTCGCATGTGAAACTTCCCACAAACCCCTGTAATACATGTACCCCACTCGCACAGGGCCACTCGCGTGTGAAACTTCCCGCGAACCCCAGTCATACACGTACCCCACTCGCACAGGCCCTTTCGCGTGTGAAACTTCTCGCGAACCTCAGTAATACACGTACCCCACTCGCACAGGCCCAATCGCGTGTGAAACTTCCCGCGCACCCCCGAAATACACGTACCCGGATCCAATCGCGTGTGAGACTTCACGCAAACCCCAGTTATACACGTACCACACTCGCACAGGGCCAATCGCGTGTGAAACTTCCAGTGAACCCCAGTAATACACGTACCCCACTCGCACAGGGCCATTCGCGTGTGATACTTCCCGCGAACCCCAGTAATACACGTACCCCACTCGCACAGGCCCTTTCACGTGTGAAACTTCCCGCGAACCCCAGTAATACACGTACCCCACTCGCACAGGACCAATCGCGTGTGAAACTTCCCGTGAACCCCCGAAATACACGTACCGGATCCAATCGCGTATGAGACTTCACGCAAACCCCAGTTATACACGTACCACACTCGCACAGGGCCAATCGCGTGTGAAACTTCCAGTGAACCCCAGTAATGCACGTACCCCACTCGCACAGGGCCAATCGCGTGTGAAACTTCCAGTGAACCCCAGTAATACACGTACCCCACTCGCACAGGGCCATTCGCGTGTGATACTTCCCGCGAACCCCAGTAATACACGTACCCCACTCGCACAGGCCCTTTCACGTGTGAAACTTCCCGCGAACCCCAGTAATACACGTACCCCATTCGCACACTGCCAATTGCGTGTGAAACTTCCCGCGCACCCCCGAAATACACGTACCGGATCCAATCGCGTATGAGACTTCACGCAAACCCCAGTTATACACGTACCACACTCGCACAGGGCCAATCGCGTGTGAAACTTCCAGTGAACCCCAGTAATGCACGTACCCCACTCGCACAGGGCCATTCGCGTGTGATACTTCCCGCGAACCCCAGTAATACACGTACCCCACTCACACAGGCCCTTTCGCGTGTGAAACTTCCCGCGAACCTCAGTAATACACGTACCCCACTCGCACAGGGCCAATCGCGTGTGAAACTTCCCGCGCACCCCCGAAATACACGTACCCGGGACCAATCGCATGTGAGACTTCACGCGAACCCCAGTTATACACGTACCACGCTCGCACAGGGCCAATCGCGTGTGAAACTTCCCGCGAACCCCAGTAATACACATACCCCACTCGCACAGGGCCAATCGAGTGTGAAACTTCCCGCGAACCCCAGTAATACACGTACCCCACTCGCACAGGGCCAATCGTGTATGAAACTTCCCACGAACCCCAGTAATACACGTACACCACTCGCACAGGACCAATCGCGTGTGAAACTTCCCGCGAACCCCAGTAATACACGTACCCCACTCGCACAGGGCCAATCGTGTGTGAAACTTCCCACGCACGAACCCCAGTAATACACGTACACCACTCGCACAGGACCAATCGCGTGTGAAACTTCCCACGAGCCCCATTAATACACGTACCCCACTCGCACACGGCCAATCACGTGGAAATTTCTCGCGAACCCCAGTAATACATGTACCCCACTCGCACAGAGCCAATCGCGTGTGAAACTTCCCGCGAACCCCAGTAATACACGTACCCCACTCGCACAGGGCCAATCGCGTGTGAAACATCCCGCGGACCCCGTGTAATACACGTACCCCACTCGCACAGGCCTTTTCGCGTGTGAAACTTCCCGCGAACCCCAGTAATACATGTACCCCACTCGCACAGGGCCACTCGCATGTGAAACTTCCCGCGATCCCCAGTAATACACGTACCCCACTCGCACAGGCCCTTTCGCGTGTTAAACTTCCCGCGAACCTCAGTAATACACGTACCCCACTCGCACAGGGCCAATCGCGTGTGAAACTTCCCGCGCACCCCCGAAATACACGTACCCGGATCCAATCGCGTGTGAGACTTCACACGAACCCCAGTTATACATGAACCACGCTCACACAGGGCTAATCGCATGTGAAACTTCCCGCGAACCCCAGTAATAAACGTACCCCACTCACACAGGGCCAATCGCATGTGAAACTTCCCGCGAACCCCAGTAATACACGTACCCCACTCACACAGGGCCAATCGTGTGTGAAACTTCCCACAAAGCCCAGTAATACACGTAAACCACTTGCACAGGGCCAATCGCGTGTGAAACTTCCCGCGAACCCCAGTAATACACGTACCCCACTCGCACAGGGCCAATCGCGTGTGAAACTTCCCGTGAACCCCAGTAATACACGTACCCCATTCGCACACGGCCAATTGCGTGTGAAACTTCCCGCGCACCCCCGAAATACACGTACCCGGATCCAATCACGTATGAGACTTCACGCAAACCCCAGTTATACACGTACCACACTCGCACAGGGCCAATCGCGTGTGAAACTTCCAGTGAACCCCAGTAATACACGTACCCCACTCGCACAGGGCCAATCGCGTGTGATACTTCCCGCGAACCCCAGTAATACACGTACCCCACTCGCACATGGCCAATCGCGTGTGAAACTTCCCGCGAACCCCAGTAATACACGTACCCCACTCGCACAGGCCCTTTCACGTGTGAAACTTCCCGCGAACCCCAGTAATACACGTACCACACTCGCACAGGGCCAATCGTGTGTGAAACTTCCCGCGAACCCCAGTAATACACGTACCCCACTCGCACAGGCACTTTCGTGTATCAAACTTCCCCAAACCCCAGTAATACACGTACCCCACTCGCACAGGGCCACTCGCGTGTGAAACTTCCCGCGAACCCCAGTAATACACGTACCCCACTCACACAGGCCCTTTCGCATGTGAAACTTCCCGCGAACCTCATTAATACACGTACCCCACTCGCACAGGGCCAATCGCGTGTGAAACTTCCCGCGCACCCCCGAAATACACGTACCTGGGTCCAATCGCGTGTGAGACTTCACGCGAGCCCCAGTTATACACGTACCACGCTCACACAGGGCCAATCGCGTGTGAAACTTCCCGCGAACACCAGTAATACACATACCCCACTCGCACAGGGCCAATCGAGTGTGAAACTTCCCGCGAACCCCAGTAATACACGTACCCCACTCGCACAGGGCCAATCGTGTATGAAACTTCCCACGAACCCCAGTAATACACGTACACCACTCGCACAGGACCAATCGCGTGTGAAACTTCCCGCGAACCCCAGTAAAACACGTACCCACTCGCACAGGGCCAATCGTGTGTGAAACTTCCCACGCACGAACCCCAGTAATACACGTACACCACTCGCACAGGACCAATCGCGTGTGAAACTTCCCACGAGCCCCAGTAATACACGTACCCCACTCGCACAGGGCCAATCACGTGGAAATTTCTTGCGAACCCCAGTAATACAGGTACCCCACTCGCACAGTGCCAATCGCGTGTGAAACTTCCCGCGAAACCCAGTAATACACGTACCCCACTCACACAGGGCCAATCGCGTGTGAAACTTCCCGCGGACCCCAGTAATACACGTACCCCACTCGCACAGGCCTTTTCGCGTGTGAAACTTCCCGCGAACCCCAGTAATACATGTACCCCACTCGCACAGGGCCACTCGCGTGTGATACTTCCTGCGAACCCCAGTAATACACGTACCCCACTCGCACAGGCCCTTTCGCGTGTGAGATTTCACACGAACCCCAGTTATACATGTACCACGCTCACACAGGGCCAATCGCGTGTGAAACTTCCTGCGCACCCCCGAAATACACGTACCCCACTCACACAGGGCCAATCGCATGTGAAACTTCCAGCGAACCCCAGTAATACACGTACCCCACTCACAGAGGGCCAATCGTGTGTGAAACTTCCCACGAAGCCCAGTAATACACGTAAACCACTCGCACAGGGCCAATCGCGTGTGAAACTTCCCGCAAACCCCAGTAATACACGTACCCCACTCGCACAGGGCCACTCGCGTGTGAAACTTCCTGCGAACCCCAGTAATACACATACCCCACTCACACAGGCCCTTTCGCGTGTGAAACTTCCCGCGATCCTCAGTAATACACCTACCCCACTCGCACAGGGCCAATCGCGTGTGAAACTTCCCGCGCACCCCCGAAATACACGTACCCGGGTCCAATCGCGTGTGAGACTTCACGCGAACCCCAGCTATACACGTACCACGCTCGCACAGGGCCAATCGCGTGTGAAACTTCCCGCGAACCCCAGTAATACACATACCCCACTCGCACAGGGCCAATCGAGTGTGAAACTTCCCGCGAACCCCAGTAATACACGTACCCCACTCGCACAGGACCAATCGTGTGTGAAACTTCCCACAAACCCCAGTAATACACGTACAGCACTCGCACAGGACCAATCGCGTGTGAAACTTCCCACGAACCCCAGTAATACACGTACCCCACACGCACAGGGCCAATCGTGTGTGAAACTTCCCACGCACGAACCCCAGTAATACACGTACACCACTCGCACAGGACCAATCGCGTGTGAAACTTCCCACGAGCCCCAGTAATACACATACCCCACTCGCACAGGGCCAATCATGGTGAAATTTCTCGCGAACCCCAGTAATACACGTACCCCACTTGCACAGGCCAATCGCGTGTGAAACTTCCCGTGAACCCCAGTAATACACGTACCCCACTTGCACAGGCCACTCGCGTGTGAAACTTCCTGCGAACCCCAGTAATACACATACCCCACTCACACAGGCCCTTTCGCGTGTGAAACTTCCCGCGATCCTCAGTAATACACCTACCCCACTCGCACAGGGCCAATCGCGTGTGAAACTTCCCGCGCACCCCCGAAATACACGTACCCGGGTCCAATCGCGTGTGAGACTTCACGCGAACCCCAGCTATACACGTACCACGCTCGCACAGGGCCAATCGCGTGTGAAACTTCCCGCGAACCCCAGTAATACACATACCCCACTCGCACAGGGCCAATCGAGTGTGAAACTTCCCGCGAACCCCAGTAATACACGTACCCCACTCGCACAGGGCCAATCGTGTGTGAAACTTCCCACAAACCCCAGTAATACACGTACAGCACTCGCACAGGACCAATCGCGTGTGAAACTTCCCACGAACCCCAGTAATACACGTACCCCACACGCACAGGGCCAATCGTGTGTGAAACTTCCCACGCACGAACCCCAGTAATACACGTACACCACTCGCACAGGACCAATCGCGTGTGAAACTTCCCACGAGCCCCAGTAATACACATACCCCACTCGCACAGGGCCAATCATGGTGAAATTTCTCGCGAACCCCAGTAATACACGTACCCCACTTGCACAGGCCAATCGCGTGTGAAACTTCCCGTGAACCCCAGTAATACACGTACCCCACTTGCACAGGCCAATCGCGTGTGAAACTTCCCGCGGACCCCAGTAATACATGTACCCCACTCGCACAGGCCCTTTTGCGTGTGAAACTTCCCGCGAACCCCAGTAATACATGTACCCCACTCGCACAGGGCCACTCGCGTGTGAAACTTCCCGCGAACCCCAGTAATACATGTACCCCACTTGCACAGGTCCTTTCGCATGTGAAACTTCCCGCAAACCCCAGTAATACATGTACCCCACTCGCACAGGGCCACTCGCGTGTGAAACTTCCCGCGAACCACAGTAATACACGTACCCCACTCGCACAGGCCCTTTCGCGTGTGAAACTTCTCGCGAACCTCAGTAATACACGTACCCCACTCGCACAGGGCCAATCGCGTGTGAAACTTCCCGCGCACCCCCGAAATACACGTACCCTTATCCAATCGCGTGTGAGACTTCACGCGAACCCCAGTTATACATGTACCACGCTCACACAGGGCCAATCGCGTGTGAAACTTCTCGCGAACCCCAGTAATACACGTACCCCACTCGCACAGGGCCAATCGCATGTGAAACTTCCCACGAACCCCAGTAATACACGTACCCCACTCGCACAGGGCCAATCATGTGTGAAACTTCCCGCGAACCCCAGTAATACACGTAACCCACTCGCACAGGGCCAATCGCGTGTGAAACTTCCCGTGAACCCCAGTAATACACGTACCCCATTCGCACACGGCCAATTGCGTGTGAAACTTCCCGCGCACCCCCGAAATACACGTACCCCGATCCAATCGCGTATGAGACTTCACGCAAACCCCAGTTATACACGTACCACACTCGCACAGGGCCAATCGCGTGTGAAACTTCCAGTGAACCCCAGTAATACACGTACCCCACTCGCACAGGGCCAATCGCGTGTGATACTTCCCGCGAACCCCAGTAATACAGGTACCCCACTCGCACATGGCCAATCGCGGGTGAAACTTCCCACGAACCCCAGTAATACACGTACCCCACTCGCACAGGGCCAATCATGTGTGAAACTTCCCACGAACCCCAGTAATACACGTACCCCACTCGCACAGGGCCAATCGCGTGTGAAACTTCCCGTGAACCCCAGTAATACACGTACCCCATTCGCACACGGCCAATTGCGTGTGAAACTTCCCGCGCACCCCCGAAATACACGTACCCCGATCCAATCGCGTATGAGACTTCACGCAAACCCCAGTTATACACGTACCACACTCGCACAGGGCCAATCGCGTGTGAAACTTCCAGTGAACCCCAGTAATACACATACCCCACTCGCACAGGGCCAATCGAGTGTGAAACTTCCCGCGAACCCCAGTAATACACGTACCCCACTCGCACAGGGCCAATCGTGTATGAAACTTCCCACGAACCCCAGTAATACACGTACACCACTCGCACAGGACCAATCGCGTGTGAAACTTCCCGCGAACCCCAGTAAAACACGTACCCACTCGCACAGGGCCAATCGTGTGTGAAACTTCCCACGCACGAACCCCAGTAATACACGTACACCACTCGCACAGGACCAATCGCGTGTGAAACTTCCCACGAGCCCCAGTAATACACGTACCCCACTCGCACAGGGCCAATCACGTGGAAATTTCTTGCGAACCCCAGTAATACAGGTACCCCACTCGCACAGTGCCAATCGCGTGTGAAACTTCCCGCGAAACCCAGTAATACACGTACCCCACTCACACAGGGCCAATCGCGTGTGAAACTTCCCGCGGACCCCAGTAATACACGTACCCCACTCGCACAGGCCTTTTCGCGTGTGAAACTTCCCGCGAACCCCAGTAATACATGTACCCCACTCGCACAGGGCCACTCGCGTGTGATACTTCCTGCGAACCCCAGTAATACACGTACCCCACTCGCACAGGCCCTTTCGCGTGTGAGATTTCACACGAACCCCAGTTATACATGTACCACGCTCACACAGGGCCAATCGCGTGTGAAACTTCCTGCGCACCCCCGAAATACACGTACCCCACCCACACAGGGCCAATCGCATGTGAAACTTCCAGCGAACCCCAGTAATACACGTACCCCACTCACAGAGGGCCAATCGTGTGTGAAACTTCCCACGAAGCCCAGTAATACACGTAAACCACTCGCACAGGGCCAATCGCGTGTGAAACTTCCCGCAAACCCCAGTAATACACGTACCCCACTCGCACAGGGCCACTCGCGTGTGAAACTTCCTGCGAACCCCAGTAATACACATACCCCACTCACACAGGCCCTTTCGCGTGTGAAACTTCCCGCGATCCTCAGTAATACACCTACCCCACTCGCACAGGGCCAATCGCGTGTGAAACTTCCCGCGCACCCCCGAAATACACGTACCCGGGTCCAATCGCGTGTGAGACTTCACGCGAACCCCAGCTATACACGTACCACGCTCGCACAGGGCCAATCGCGTGTGAAACTTCCCGCGAACCCCAGTAATACACATACCCCACTCGCACAGGGCCAATCGAGTGTGAAACTTCCCGCGAACCCCAGTAATACACGTACCCCACTCGCACAGGACCAATCGTGTGTGAAACTTCCCACAAACCCCAGTAATACACGTACAGCACTCGCACAGGACCAATCGCGTGTGAAACTTCCCACGAACCCCAGTAATACACGTACCCCACACGCACAGGGCCAATCGTGTGTGAAACTTCCCACGCACGAACCCCAGTAATACACGTACACCACTCGCACAGGACCAATCGCGTGTGAAACTTCCCACGAGCCCCAGTAATACACATACCCCACTCGCACAGGGCCAATCATGGTGAAATTTCTCGCGAACCCCAGTAATACACGTACCCCACTTGCACAGGCCAATCGCGTGTGAAACTTCCCGTGAACCCCAGTAATACACGTACCCCACTTGCACAGGCCACTCGCGTGTGAAACTTCCTGCGAACCCCAGTAATACACATACCCCACTCACACAGGCCCTTTCGCGTGTGAAACTTCCCGCGATCCTCAGTAATACACCTACCCCACTCGCACAGGGCCAATCGCGTGTGAAACTTCCCGCGCACCCCCGAAATACACGTACCCGGGTCCAATCGCGTGTGAGACTTCACGCGAACCCCAGCTATACACGTACCACGCTCGCACAGGGCCAATCGCGTGTGAAACTTCCCGCGAACCCCAGTAATACACATACCCCACTCGCACAGGGCCAATCGAGTGTGAAACTTCCCGCGAACCCCAGTAATACACGTACCCCACTCGCACAGGGCCAATCGTGTGTGAAACTTCCCACAAACCCCAGTAATACACGTACAGCACTCGCACAGGACCAATCGCGTGTGAAACTTCCCACGAACCCCAGTAATACACGTACCCCACACGCACAGGGCCAATCGTGTGTGAAACTTCCCACGCACGAACCCCAGTAATACACGTACACCACTCGCACAGGACCAATCGCGTGTGAAACTTCCCACGAGCCCCAGTAATACACATACTCCACTCGCACAGGGCCAATCATGGTGAAATTTCTCGCGAACCCCAGTAATACACGTACCCCACTTGCACAGGCCAATCGCGTGTGAAACTTCCCGTGAACCCCAGTAATACACGTACCCCACTTGCACAGGCCAATCGCGTGTGAAACTTCCCGCGGACCCCAGTAATACATGTACCCCACTCGCACAGGCCCTTTTGCGTGTGAAACTTCCCGCGAACCCCAGTAATACATGTACCCCACTCGCACAGGGCCACTCGCGTGTGAAACTTCCCGCGAACCCCAGTAATACATGTACCCCACTCGCACAGGCCCTTTCGCATGTGAAACTTCCCGCAAACCCCAGTAATACATGTACCCCACTCGCACAGGGCCACTCGCGTGTGAAACTTCCCGCGAACCACAGTAATACACGTACCCCACTCGCACAGGCCCTTTCGCGTGTGAAACTTCTCGCGAACCTCAGTAATACACGTACCCCACTCGCACAGGGCCAATCGCGTGTGAAACTTCCCGCGCACCCCCGAAATACACGTACCCTTATCCAATCGCGTGTGAGACTTCACGCGAACCCCAGTTATACATGTACCACGCTCACACAGGGCCAATCGCGTGTGAAACTTCTCGCGAACCCCAGTAATACACGTACCCCACTCGCACAGGGCCAATCGCATGTGAAACTTCCCACGAACCCCAGTAATACACGTACCCCACTCGCACAGGGCCAATCATGTGTGAAACTTCCCGCGAACCCCAGTAATACACGTAACCCACTCGCACAGGGCCAATCGCGTGTGAAACTTCCCGTGAACCCCAGTAATACACGTACCCCATTCGCACACGGCCAATTGCGTGTGAAACTTCCCGCGCACCCCCGAAATACACGTACCCCGATCCAATCGCGTATGAGACTTCACGCAAACCCCAGTTATACACGTACCACACTCGCACAGGGCCAATCGCGTGTGAAACTTCCAGTGAACCCCAGTAATACACGTACCCCACTCGCACAGGGCCAATCGCGTGTGATACTTCCCGCGAACCCCAGTAATACAGGTACCCCACTCGCACATGGCCAATCGCGGGTGAAACTTCCCACGAACCCCAGTAATACACGTACCCCACTCGCACAGGGCCAATCATGTGTGAAACTTCCCACGAACCCCAGTAATACACGTACCCCACTCGCACAGGGCCAATCGCGTGTGAAACTTCCCGTGAACCCCAGTAATACACGTACCCCATTCGCACACGGCCAATTGCGTGTGAAACTTCCCGCGCACCCCCGAAATACACGTACCCCGATCCAATCGCGTATGAGACTTCACGCAAACCCCAGTTATACACGTACCACACTCGCACAGGGCCAATCGCGTGTGAAACTTCCAGTGAACCCCAGTAATACACGTACCCCACTCGCACAGGGCCAATCGCGTGTGATACTTCCCGCGAACCCCAGTAATACAGGTACCCCACTCGCACATGGCCAATCGCGGGTGAAACTTCCCGCGAACCCCAGTAATACACATACCCCACTCGCACAGGCCCTTTCACGTGTGAAACTTCCCGCGAACCCCAGTAATACACGTACCACACTCGCACAGGGCCAATCGTGTGTGAAACTTCCCGCGAACCCCAGTAATACACGTACCCCACTCGCACAGGCACTTTCGCGTATGAAACTTCCCCAAACCCCAGTAATACACGTACCCCACTCTCACAGGGCCACTCGCGTGTGAAACTTCCCGCGAACCCCAGTAATACACGTACCCCACTCACACAGGCCCTTTCGCGTGTGAAACTTCCCGCGAACCTCAGTAATACACGTACCCCACTCGCACAGGGCCAATCGCGTGTGAAACTTCCCGCGCACCCCCGAAATACACGTACCCGGGTCCAATCGCGTGTGAGACTTCACGCGAACCCCAGTTATACACGTACCACGCTCGCACAAGGCCAATCGCGTGTGAAACTTCCCGCGAACCCCAGTAATACACATACCCCACTCGCACAGGGCCAATCGAGTGTGAAACTTCCCGCGAACCCCAGTCATACACGTACCCCACTCGCACAGGGCCAATCGTGTATGAAACTTCCCACGAACCCCAGTAATACACGTACACCACTCGCACAGGACCAATCGCGTGTGAAACTTCCCGCGAACCCCAGTAATACACGTACCCCACTCGCACAGGGCCAATCGTGTGTGAAACTTCCCACGCACGAACCCCAGTAATACACGTACACCACTCGCACAGGACCAATCGCGTGTGAAACTTCCCACGAGCCCCAGTAATACACGTACCCCACTCGCACATGGCCAATCGCGGGTGAAACTTCCCGCGAACCCCAGTAATACACATAGCCCACTCGCACAGGCCCTTTCACGTGTGAAACTTCCCGCGAACCCCAGTAATACACGTACCACACTCGCACAGGGCCAATCGTGTGTGAAACTTCCCGCGAACCCCAGTAATACACGTACCCCACTCGCACAGGCACTTTCGCGTATGAAACTTCCCCAAACCCCAGTAATACACGTACCCCACTCTCACAGGGCCACTCGCGTGTGAAACTTCCCGCGAACCCCAGTAATACACGTACCCCACTCACACAGGCCCTTTCGCGTGTGAAACTTCCCGCGAACCTCAGTAATACACGTACCCCACTTGCACAGGGCCAATCGCGTGTGAAACTTCCCGCGCACCCCCGAAATACACGTACCCGGGTCCAATCGTGTGTGAGACTTCACGCGAACCCCAGTTATACACGTACCACGCTCGCACAAGGCCAATCGCGTGTGAAACTTCCCGCGAACCCCAGTAATACACATACCCCACTCGCACAGGGCCAATCGAGTGTGAAACTTCCCGCGAACCCCAGTAATACACGTACCCCACTCGCACAGGGCCAATCGTGTATGAAACTTCCCACGAACCCCAGTAATACACGTACACCACTCGCACAGGACCAATCGCGTGTGAAACGTCCCGCGAACCCCAGTAATACACGTACCCCACTCGCACAGGGCCAATCGTGTGTGAAACTTCCCACGCACGAACCCCAGTAATACACGTACACCACTCGCACAGGACCAATCGCGTGTGAAACTTCCCACGAGCCCCAGTAATACACATACCCCACTCGCACAGGGCCAATCACGTGGAAATTTCTCGCGAACCCCAGTAATACACGTACCCCACTCGCACAGTGCCAATCGCGTGTGAAACTTCCCGCGAACCCCAGTAATACACGTACCCCACTCGCACAGGGCCAATCGCGTGTGAAACTTCCCGCGGACCCCAGTAATACACGTACCCCACTCGCACAGGCCCTTTCGCTTGTGAAACTTCCCGCGAACCTCAGTAATACACGTACCCCACTCGCACAGGGCCACTCGCGTGTGAAACTTCCCGCGAACCCCAGTAATACACGTACCCCACTCGCACAGGCCCTTTCGCGTGTGAAACTTCCCGCGAACCTCAGTAATACACGTACCCCACTCGCACAGGGCCAATCGCGTGTGAAACTTCCCGCGCACCCCCGAAATACACGTACCCGGATCCAATCGCGTGTGAGACTTCACACGAACCCCAGTTATACAAGTACCACGCTCACACAGGGCCAATCGCATGTGAAACTTCCCGCGAACCCCAGTAATACACGTACCCCACTCACACAGGGCCAATCGCATGTGAAACTTCCCGCGAACCCCAGTAATACACGTACCCCACTCACACAGGGCCAATCGTGTGTGAAACTTCCCACGAAGCCCAGTAATACACGTAAACCACTCGCACAGGGCCAATCGCGTGTGAAACTTCCCGCAAACCCCAGTAATACACGTACCCCACTCGCACAGAGCCACTCCCGTGTGAAACTTCCTGCGAACCCCAGTAATACACATACCCCACTCACACAGGCCCTTTCGCTTGTGAAACTTCCCGCGAACCTCAGTAATACACGTACCACGCTCGCACAGGGCCAATCGCGTGTGAAACTTCCCGCGAACCCCAGTAATACACATACCCCACTCGCACAGGGCCGATCGAGTGTGAAACTTCCCGCGAACCCCAGTAATACACGTACCCCACTCGCACAGGGCCAATCGTGTGTGAAACTTCCCACGAACCCCAGTAATACACGTACAGCACTCGCACAGGACCAATCGCGTGTGAAACTTCCCGCGAACCCCAGTAATACACATACCCCACTCGCACAGGGCCGATCGAGTGTGAAACTTCCCGCGAACCCCAGTAATACACGTACCCCACTCGCACAGGGCCAATCGTGTGTGAAACTTCCCACGAACCCCAGTAATACACGTACAGCACTCGCACAGGGCCAATCGTGTGTGAAACTTCCCACGCACGAACCCCAGTAATACACGTACACCACTCGCACAGGACCAATCGCGTGTGAAACTTCCCACGAGCCCCAGTAATACACATACCCCACTCGCACAGGGCCAATCATGTGGAAATTTCTCGCGAACCCCAGTAATACACGTACCCCACTCGCACAGGCCAATCGCGTGTGAAACTTCCCGTGAACCCCAGTAATACAAGTACCCCACTCGCACAGGGCCAATCGCGTGTGAAACTTCCCGCGGACCCCAGTAATACATGTACCCCACTCGCACAGGCCCTTTCGCGTGTGAAACTTCCCACGAACCCCAGTAATACATGTACCCCACTCGCACAGGGCCACTCGCGTGTGAAACTTCCCGCGAACCCCAGTAATACACGTACCCCACTCACACAGGCCCTTTCGCGTGTGAAATTTCTCGCGAACCTCAGTAATACACGTACCCCACTCGCACAGGCCCAATCGCGTGTGAAACTTCCCGCGTACCCCTGAAATACACATACCCGGATCCAATCGCGTGTGAGACTTCACGCAAACCCCAGTTATACACGTACCACACTCGCACAGGGCCAATCGCGTGTGAAACTTCCAGTGAACCCCAGTAATACACGTACCCCACTCGCACAGGGCCATTCGCGTGTGATACTTCCCGCGAACCCCAGTAATACACGTACCCCACTCGCACAGGCCCTTTCACGTGTGAAACTTCCCGCGAACCCCAGTAATACACGTACCCCACTCGCACAGGACCAATCGCGTGTGAAACTTCCAGTGAACCCCAGTAATGCACGTACCCCACTCGCACAGGGCCATTCGCGTGTGATACTTCCCGCGAACCCCAGTAATACACGTACCCCACTCGCACAGGCCCTTTCACGTGTGAAACTTCCCGCGAACCCCAGTAATACACGTACCCCACTCGCACAGGACCAATCGCGTGTGAAACTTCCAGTGAACCCCAGTAATGCACGTACCCCACTCGCACAGGGCCATTCGCGTGTGATACTTCCCGTGAACCCCAGTAATACAAGTACCCCATTCGCACACTGCCAATTGCGTGTGAAACTTCCCGCGCACCCCCGAAATACACGTACCCGGATCCAATCGCGTATGAGACTTCACGCAAACCCCAGTTATACACGTACCACACTCGCACAGGGCCAATCGCGTGTGAAACTTCCAGTGAACCCCAGTAATGCACGTACCCCACTCGCACAGGGCCATTCGCGTGTGATACTTCCCGCGAACCCCAGTAATACACGTACCCCACTCGCACAGGCCCTTTCACGTGTGAAACTTCCCGCGAACCCCAGTAATACACGTACCCCACTCGCACAGGGCCAATCGTGTGTGAAACTTCCCGCGAACCCCAGTAATACATGTACCCCACTCGCACAGGCACTTTCGCGTATGAAACTTCCCCAAACCCCAGTAATACACGTACCCCACTCGCACAGGGCCACTCGCGTGTGAAACTTCCCGCGAACCCCAGTAATACACGTACCCCACTCACACAGGCCCTTTCGCGTGTGAAACTTCCCGCGAACCTCAGTAATACATGTACCCCACTCGCACAGGGCCAATCGCGTGTGAAACTTCCCGCGCACCCCCGAAAAACACGTACCCGGGTCCAATCGCGTGTGAGACTTCACGCGAACCCCAGTTATACACGTACCACGCTCGCACAGGGCCAATCGCGTGTGAAACTTCCCGCGAACCCCAGTAATACACATACCCCACTCGCACAGGGCCAATCGAGTGTGAAACTTCCCGCGAACCCCAGTAGTACACGTACCCCACTCGCACAGGGCCAATCATGTATGAAACTTCCCACGAACCCCAGTAATACACGTACACCACTCGCACAGGACCAATCGCGTGTGAAACTTCCCGCGAACCCCAGTAATACACGTACCCCACTCGCACAGGGCCAATCGTGTGTGAAACTTCCCACGCACGAACCCCAGTAATACACGTACACCACTCGCACAGGACCAATCGCGTGTGAAACTTCCCACGAGCCCCAGTAATACACGTACCCCACTCGCACACGGCCAATCATGTGGAAATTTCTCGCGAACCCCAGTAATACATGTACCCCACTCGCACAGGGCCAATCGCGTGTGAAACTTCCCGCGAACCCCAGTAGTACACGTACCCCACTCGCACAGGGCCAATCGCGTGTGAAACTTCCCGCGGACCCCGTGTAATACACGTACCCCACTCGCACAGGCCTTTTCGCGTGTGAAACTTCCCGTGAACCCCAGTAATACATGTACCCCACTCGCACAGGGCCACTCGCATGTGAAACTTCCCGCGATCCCCAGTAATACACGTACCCCACTCGCACAGGCCCTTTCGTGTGTGAAACTTCCCGCGAACCTCAGTAATACACGTACCCCACTCGCACAGGGCCAATCGCGTGTGAAACTTCCCACGCACCCCCGAAATACACGTACCCGGATCCAATCGCGTGTGAGACTTCACACGAACCCCAGTTATACATGTACCACGCTCACACAGGGCCAATCGCATGTGAAACTTCCCGCGAACCCCAGTAATACACGTACCCCACTCACACAGGGCCATTCGCGTGTGAAACTTCCCGCGAACCCCAGTAATACACGTACCCCACTCACACAGGGCCAATCGTGTGTGAAACTTCCCACGAAGCCCAGTAATACACGTAAACCACTCGCACAGGGCCAATCGCGTGTGAAACTTCCCGCGAACCCCAGTAATACACGTACCCCACTCGCACAGGGCCAATCGCGTGTGAAACTTCCCGTGAACCCCAGTAATACACGTACCCCATTCGCACACAGCCAATTGCATGTGAAACTTCCCGCGAACCTCAGTAATACACGTACCCCACTCGCACAGGGCCATTCGCGTGTGAAACTTCCCGCGCACCCCCGAAATACACGTACCTGGGTCCAATCGCGTGTGAGACTTCACGCGAACCCCAGTTATACACGTACCACGCTCGCACAGGGCCAATCGCGTGTGGAACTTCCCGCGAACCCCAGTAATACACATACCCCACTCGCACAGGGCCATTCGCATGTGAAACTTCCCGCGAACCCCAGTAATACACGTACCCCACTCACACAGGGCCAATCGTGTGTGAAACTTCCCACGAAGCCCAGTAATACACGTAAACCACTCGCACAGGGCCAATCGCGTGTGAAACTTCCCGCGAACCCCAGTAATACACGTACCCCACTCGCACAGGGCCAATCGCGTGTGAAACTTCCCGTGAACCCCAGTAATACACGTACCCCATTCGCACACGGCCAATTGCGTGTGAAACTTCCCGCGAACCTCAGTAATACACGTACCCCACTCGCACAGGGCCAATCGCGTGTGAAACTTCCCGCGCACCCCCGAAATACACGTACCCGGGTCCAATCGCGTGTGAGCCTTCACGCGAACCCCAGTTATACACGTACCACGCTCGCACAGGGCCAATCGCGTGTGAAACTTCCCGCAAACCCCAGTAATACACATACCCCACTCGCACAGGGCCAATCGAGTGTGAAACTTCCCGCGAACCCCAGTAATACACGTACCCCACTCGCACAGGGCCAATCGTGTATGAAACTTCCCACGAACCCCAGTAATACACGTACACCACTCGCACAGGACCAATCGCGTGTGAAACTTCCCGCGAACCCCAGTAATACACGTACCCCACTCGCACAGGGCCAATCGCGTGTGAAACTTCCCGCGCACCCCCGAAATACACGTACCCGGGTCCAATCGCGTGTGAGCCTTCACGCGAACCCCAGTTATACACGTACCACGCTCGCACAGGGCCAATCGCGTGTGAAACTTCTTGCGAACCCCAGTAATACACATACCGCACTCGCACAGGGCCAATCGAGTGTGAAACTTCCCGCGAACCCCAGTAATACACGTACCCCACTCGCACAGGGCCAATCGTGTGTGAAACTTCCCACGCACGAACCCCAGTAATACACGTACACCACTCGCACAGGACCAATCGCGTGTGAAACTTCCCACGAGCCCCAGTAATACACGTACCCCACTCGCACACGGCCAATCATGTGGAAATTTTTCGCGAACCCCAGTAATACATGTACCCCACTCGCATAGGGCCAATCGCGTGTGAAACTTCCCGCGAACCCCAGTAGTAAACGTACCCCACTCGCACAGGGCCAATCGCGTGTGAAACTTCCCGCGGACCCCGTGTAATACACGTACCCCACTCGCACAGGCCTTTTCGCGTGTGAAACTTCCCGTGAACCCCAGTAATACATGTACCCCACTCGCACAGGGCCACTCGCATGTGAAACTTCCCGCGATCCCCAGTAATACACGTACCCCACTCGCACAGGCCCTTTCGCGTGTGAAACTTCCCGCGAACCTCAGTAATACACGTACCCCACTCGCACAGGGCCAATCGCGTGTGAAACTTCCCGCGCACCCCCGAAATACACGTACCCGGATCCAATCGCGTGTGAGACTTCACACGAACCCCAGTTATACATGTACCACGCTCACACAGGGCCAATCGCATGTGAAACTTCCCGCGAACCCCAGTAATACACGTACCCCACTCACACAGGGCCATTCGCATGTGAAACTTCCCGCGAAGCCCAGTAATACACGTAAACCACTCGCACAGGGCCAATCGCGTGTGAAACTTCCCGCGAACCCCAGTAATACACGTACCCCACTCGCACAGGGCCAATCGCGTGTGAAACTTCCCGTGAACCCCAGTAATACACGTACCCCATTCGCACACGGCCAATTGCGTGTGAAACTTCCCGCGCACCCCCGAAATACACGTACCCGGATCCAATCGCGTATGAGACATCACGCGAACCCCAGTTATACACATACCACGCTCGCACAGGGCCAATCGCGTGTGAAACTTCCCGCGAACCCCAGTAATTCACGTAACCCATTCGCACAGGGCCAATCCTGTGTGAAACTTCCCACAAGCCCCAGTAATACACGTACCCCACTCGCACAGGGCCAATCACGTGTGAAACTTCCCGCAAACCCCAGTAATACACGTACCCCACTCGCACAGAGCCAATCGCGTGTGAAACATCCCGCGAACCCCAGTAATACACGTACCCCACTCGCACAGGCCCTTTCGCGTTTGAAACTTCCCGCGAACCCCAGTAATACATGTACCCCACTCGCACAGGTCTAATCGCGTATGAAACTTCCCGCGAACCCCAGTAATACACGTACCCCACTCGCACAGGGCCAATCGCGTGTGAAACTTCCCGTGCACCCCCGAAATACACATACCCGGATCCAATCGCGTGTGAGACTTCATGCGAACCCCAGTTATACACGTACCACGCTCGCACAGGGTCAATCGCGTGTGAAACTTCCTGCAAACGCCAGTAATACACGTACCCCACTCGCACAGAGCCAATCGCGTGTGAAACTTCCCGCGAACCCCAGTAATACATGTACCCACTCGCACAGGGCCAATCGCGTGTGAAACTTCCCGCGAACCCCAGTAAAACACGTACCCCACTCGCACAGGGCCAATCGCGTGTGAAACTTCCCACGCTCCCCCGAATTACACGTACCCGGATCCAATCGCGTGTGAGACATCACGCGAACCCCATTTATACACGTACCACGCTCGCACAGGGCCAATCGCATGTGAAACTTCCCGCGAACCCCAGTAATACACGTACCCCACTCGCACAGGGCCAATCGCGTGTGAAACTTCCCGTGAACCCCAGTAATACACGTACCCCACTTGCACAGGGCCAATCGTGTGTGAAACTTCCCGGGCACCCCTGAAATACACGTACCCGGATCCAATCGCATATGAGACTTCACGCAAACCCCAGTTATACACGTACCACACTCGCACAGGCCCTTTCGCGTGTGAAACTTCCCGCGAACCCCAGTAATACACGTACCCCACTTGCACAGGGCCACTCGCGTGTGAAACTTCCCGCGAACCCCATTAATACACGTACCCCACTCGCACAGGCCCTTTCGCATGTGAAACTTCCCGCGAACCCCAGTAATACACATACTCCACTCGCACAGGCCCAATCGCGTGTGAAACTTCCCGCGAACCCCAGTAATACACGTACCCCACTCGCACAGGGCCAATCGCATGTGAAACTTCCCGTGAACCCCAGTAATACACTTGCCGTGCTGGTACAGGGTTAGCGCAGCCCTTTGCGCTGGATTGGGAATTTTGATGGCTTTTCCCTGGGCGAGGGGCGTTCTTAGGGGCGTAACTGGCGCTGCTGCAGGGTCGCTGCGCCACTGTGCGCCACGGCTGGTTTTGGTAGCTAAAATCCATGAATATGCTGTGCGCGGAAATGGATTTTAGCGCACGTGGCTGGCACAGAGATTTGCACACGCACACTGTGCGCCAGCCACGTGCGCCACTTCTGCGCTAAATTCTATGAATTACCCCCCTAGTGGTGCGGTGTCCCAATGATTTGTATTACACTTCCATCTCTGGCTACCGGAACCCCCGCCAGGCAGCCGTTTGTAGAGATCAACACCCTCTCCCTCATGGGGAACAGAGTGCTGAACTCTGCATCTATTTCCTAAAAGGATTCCTGGCGGGGGACATCAGGCACATGCTTTCAGCCTTCATGGTGGGGCTGCCCCTCATCTAGTATTCCTTAGATAAGGGGATGCCTGACAAGGGGCAGCAACCCCATTAAGGCTGAAAATATGAGGCCACTCGAAACTGAGGCTATTTTTCCTAAAGCTTGAAGCTCCCGCAAACGAGCAGGAGATTCAGGCTTTAGAAAAAAACATCCTGGGCTTACAAACAGCCTCACCTTTTCTTCAATAATGGTGGCACTGGCCCATGGGCATCTCTTGAATAAAGAGGCAGGTGCCAGCGCCATCATTATCGAGAAAAAACATTTTTTTCTTAAGCCTGAAGCTCTCACACATGAGCTATCCCGGGCCCACTTAAAGCCCTGGCCTCGAGCACCTGGGGGGGACTCCCAGCAACCACCACCATGTTGCCTGTCAGCAGACATATGCCACAGCAATATACTCTTTATTTCACTTTATCTGCGACTTCTCATCACCCTGCACTTCTTTGGATTAATTTCCTTTTATAACTGCAGAGAAGAATGCATAAGCCCTCTTTTGCACAGAGCTAGAGTATATATGGGGTGGATACACAGTTAATTCTTCTATGGACGGCCAAAAGTCCACAGAAATCTCACAGATCCTCCATTTAGGCCAATCGTAGCGGCAACGGATAGTGTCTTCGACCCCTTGTCAAGATATTTGGATGAATTACTTCAACCTATTGTTCAATCAACCTCGACATACTTGGGAGACACCACCCACTTCCCGAATATTCTAAACACAATGGATCAAGTGGAAGATAATTGGATTCTGTTCACATTAGATGTACAGTCTCTGTACACTTCGATACCGCATGAGGAAGGCCTTGAGGCCCTAGAATGGCTATTACTGAAACAAGAATACTTTCTATCTAACAAAACCTTTGCCATTGAACTGGCAAAAATGATATTGAACAACAACTATTTCAGGTTCCAAGGTAAATATTATTTACAAACGTCTGGGACTTCGATGGGGTCAGCCATGGCCCCAGTTTATGCAAATACTTTCATGTTTTATTTTGAAACACAATACATTCTAGAAAAATCAAGATGGTCAAACCAACTTGCCATATGGCAGCGGTACATAGACGATATTTTTGCAATTTGGAAAGGAACAGAAGAAGAACTAAAAAGTTTCTTAGAATACTTGAATCAATGCAACAATCGGATCCAATTCACTCTTGAAATAGGTTCCTCATCAGTAAATTTCTTAGATATGAAGATTTTTCCAGAAAATGGTAAATTACAAACAACGATCTTCAGGAAACCACAGATGTCAACAACAGCTTATTCTTCACAAGTCATCACCCACAACGCCTGAAAAAGAACTTATCCCTAAGTCAACTTCAAAGAATTAAACACATTGTTTCCAAAGAGGACACATACCAAGAGGAAGAGAATGAACAGATCTTGCGATTTGAAGAGAGAGGATTTCCACAACTAATCCCATCGGAGGCAAAAGAGCAATGCTCATTGAAAATAAGAACAGACCTTCTTACTCAACAGCACAAACCAGAGAAAGACAACCCTCCATTGATTTATTTGTCACAGTATTCCACAAAAAGTGCACATATCAAAAGAATTGGAAAATCACTAGAATGGATCCACAACTCTGCACTCTATTTCCTAAACCACCATTAATGGCATACAACAGAGGAAGAAATCTAAGAGATTCATTAGTGAAAGCTGAACGAACAAATACAACACAACAACGTTTTTTGTCTAAACCAAAGAAAGGATCATTCCCATGCTTAAACTGCAGTCAATGCAACAATGTACAAAAGGGCACGTCTATAAGACATCCATACACGGGTCAGAGAATTAATCTACAACACTATGCAACCTGTGAAAACAAATGTGCCATATATGGATTTATTTGTCCATGTGGCAAATATTATGTTGGCCAAACATTAAGACATGTGAAAGACCGGATTTCTGAACACAAATCGAACATCAGAACTGGAAATATAAAATCTCCAGTTACCAGACATTTCAGAGATCAACAACATACTATTTCACAATTGAAATGTGTAGTCTTGGAAATAATAACCCGACCCGCAAGGGGAGGCAACCTGCAAGAAATTCTTTCCCGCAGAGAAATGTTCTGGGTTCACAAACTTGATGCCCTGGAACCAAGAGGGATGAATGAAGAATTCTCATTGAGTGTATTCTTATAATGAATGGAGACAGAACTTGATATGATTATTAGAACAATTGAGATAGAACTGGTCATGATTTGAATTATTTGAATTGATGAATTTGTTACACTTATTTTTGAAAAACAAATGCATAACTACCATTAAGATTGGTGCAAAGAGAAGATACAACTGTCACTTGTTATATACATGATGTGATAATGATCTGTAACATGCAAAATATATGAGGACAGTAAGTTGTGAAATTATGGAATGACAATCGGCGGCAAACAATTACTATATGTGATAAAACACACAGAATCACAAGGACTCGATCATTAATTATAGAATAGGGAAACTGGGTACTACATTTCCCAACATCCTTTAGTAGCCTTCAATATCACGTGAACGAGATCACATGATAACTTAAGGCAGATTTGCCAAGCAACCGCCTTGCTTTCGCGAATACAGGAAGAGAAAGGATACCGACTGGCTTGTCTTTGTGAACATTTAATCACACAAACACTGACACAATTTCCACTTATTTGTAGAGACACGAACTAACGAACCGCAACCAGCGGCACATTGCTAAAGAAAGAAAGACTCGCGGCCAACGCGCATTGACTTGCAGACCACATTCTCGTACCACACGCTCGTGCCACATGAAATAGAACTGAATGGTGAGTTTGTGACCAAACTTGAATATGAAAATACAATGTATTATGCCTACAGAATTAGAACAAATGGGATATTTACACATACTATACTTACCTTTGTAGGGATCTACGGACTTGAGTTTTCAAGCTTTGTGAAGCCAGTACATTCTGGGAATATTACATGTCAGTGAACAGGTAGGACTCTGGCTAATACTAGAATTGTATAAATAAATCGCCTTAATTAAATAAAACCTCACTAATACATATACTAACATTATTCACAGAGCATCAGTACAAGAACAAACATGCCATAGGATGACGTTTCCTTAATTCCACAACGGAAAGCTTGATACAAGACACTAAGAACGACTGTTTGAAAAATTATTTTCGAAAACTCTTGTTCAAAATGATTGTTGTCTATGAAACGGCGTTATAAGAAAAATATTGTTTTGAATTGTATATTCATAAATTACTACTCCTGAAGAAGAGAGTTAAACTCTGGAAACGCGTAGAGCTCTTGGATATTGATTGAACTTGGTTAATTTGTTTGATTTTTAGTGAAGCATTACTATTAAGCATTTGTTGAATAAGGAGTGAATAAAACTCCTATGTGTTTTATATAAAAAAATCTTCTTTTGTTTCTAAATTCTAATTATACATAAAATTTTGAAAATGAAAAATCCTTTTTGACTGAATTGTTCTTCTAAAATCAAAATTATAATTTCCTCCATTCTTGGTTGGGATCTTGGAAATTTAAACATTAACAGTACAAAAAAAGTAGAGTGCATAGACACTAAAACTTAGAATTTTGTCAGAAAAATCAATTAATTTATAGAAAATTGTTTGGATATTTTCCAATACCTGAAGGTGTGCAGGGGACGGGAGTTCCTATTATCAATAGGAACTCCATTTCTTTCGTTATATGTTTGACTTGTTGATACCAGAGTCATTTTCTTTCTCCCCGGCAACCGTAAAAAAGTGATAAGATCAGAAGAGCCATTAGTAGCTCGAAATTATTTAAATCTATGGAAAGAATTGATTGGAAAAAGAAAGGGTGTGCTGCTTCTCTTTTGTGGTTTTCTAATACACAGTTAAGAAGCCTTCTGCCGATCCTATCTGCCTGGCAATCTATTGCCTGATCTCTATCACTCCTTTCCTAGGCAAACTCCTGGAAAATCTGGATCTATGTGATCACTGTGCCACCGGTAATGTCGACTTTCATTTTGCCGACTCCCATTATGGCACAGCGCTGTGATCACATAGATTACTGTGGCCGGCATTCCCCTACCCGCCTACCCCTCTTCCCACTTATCTTGCCAGCAGCACACATTAGAAGTGTGCCGCCGTCTATCAGGCATCCCTGCTGCCTCAGTTCTCGCACACTAACGTGGGTCCAAACTGGCGCCACAGAGTCAGTTTTTTTCTCACTTTACTTTTTTTAATTGTCCCCCATTTTGACCTAATGGAAGCGGGGTACACCCCCACAACCCCTGACCCCCATTACACCCCGACTAAGGGGGGCGAGGGACACCGCTGCAACCCCCGTTCTTCCAAGTCATAGTAATGGGTGGCTCAGGACTTTTGAACTGCGCAAAGGTTCAGTTCTAGTAATGGGCAACATTTTATAAATGCCGTAATTGAACTATCCCGAAAATCTATCTCCCAGCTTAATCTCCACACCAAATCAGTTGGTCATCTCCATGACCATCTGTCTGGTTTCAGAGCAGCCAGAGGCACGCAAACTGCTCTGCTGAATGCCCCTGATGATCTGCTCTCTAATCTTGACTCCAGGATTCCTTCTCTCCTCATTCTCCTTGACCTTTAATCTGATTTTGACACGGTCAATCACACCATCCTGATCAATCAACTCCACGAGAACCTGGGCATCAGGGATCAGGTCCTGGAGTGGTTGACCTCCTTCCTTCTGGACCGACCCTCCCAGGCCCCACTTGGGTACTTCCTCTCCACCACCTCTCTTTCCACAAGGGTTGTTCCCCAGGGCTCTACCTTCTCACCCTGGCTGTTCAAGGTCTACTTGGCCCTTTTGACACACCTGATCTCTACCTTATATTCTAACTTTCAGTGTTATGCAGATGACACACAGCCCTCTTTCCGGCTCCCCTCAGCCTCCTTTCTCGGTCATTCCTGACTATCTGCGATTCAGGAGGGGTGCGCCCTGGTTCTCGCTAGGCTGGACTACTGCAAAATCCTGTTTCTCAATCTGCCTTTCTCTACTCTGTGCCATTCTTCAACTAATCCAGAACAGAACTGCAAGACTTACCCTTGGCCTCAATCCCAGGGACCGTATCTCTCCAGTGCTGAAATCTCTACACTGGCTCTTGGTGGCTACAAGGATCAAGTTCAAAACCCTCTGCATCGTCCACAAGGCTTTCAGGGGCCAGGGCCTGCATTACATCCAACTCTCTCTTCCAAAATACCTTCATTCCCGAGCCCTTAGCTCAGCTACCTTCAACTCTCTAAGGGTGAGATGCTTCTCCAGGCAGACAGAGGGTGTAGTTGCTAGTTATGACTATATAAACAAGAAAATAAAACTTAATGAAATTAGCAATACCTTGCCTATATATTATTGTGCATAATAACAGCTACCTTCCTGTGGAAGGAATTGGTTGGTAGTTCTTGTGTTAGTTACACATTATAAATGGTTTGAGGGCGGTACTTGTCCCATGACAATCTGCACCCTTCGCATGGTATCGCAGAAACGTGGACAATTAAAGAAACCTCTTGAAGTGACCATAATCAATGATGTCTTACATGGGCATGGCCACTTTTGTATGCCACGAAGATCATACATAGATGTGAGCCCAATATCTTGGTAAACAATGCCCAAAGCCGTCTGAGTTGGACCGATAAGAAATTAAAGCACTATGAATAATCTTTATGTAAATGCTTACCAAGATCGAAATCACTGTGAAAGTACATTTTACGTAGCGATTATGCACAAATATGTACAGGTAAGGGCATTTGATAGACAGTATGGCCATTAACATCCTCAGGCCTTTGACTCAGATCTGAAAGAAAGAAAAGCACTATTGAGGCAAAATATACATAATCTTAAAAATCTATCTATGATAGAAAAGGTACATCAAATGAAACCTTTGAATAATAGATATAAGAATTGGCTGACGAAAAAGTATCCAATATCAGAGAGATGGGGAACATTTGTTGATTCAAATGGCAACAAAAACGTTGGCAGGAGTGTGGACATTGTTGAATAACGCACAGCACAGATTACCAAGATTCGGTGCAGATAAATGCAATTCCAGAGAAGGTGTGGAGAGATTATTACGATGCTGTATATCATACGCCCTTCCCTAATTGTGAGTTGAATTTTAATTTCAAACAACTCAATCATGTATTTTCTTTTGATCATGATGACATATTGAATTGTAATAGGAAGATCAGCCATTTAAGGGCACCAGGGCCAGATGTCCTACATAATGGCATGATGAAAAAAATCCCGGCCTCTGGGCCTCAATCCTCCATATAATACACAATCATATAATGTGTATAGGAAAAATTCCGGAATCGTGGAAAATATCTTTTTTTCTCCCAATTTTCAAAAAGGGATATAGGGCCAGCCCAAAATCATGTCGACCAATAGCGCTATTGGATTTCCCTGGCAAAATGTTTGCACGTTTGGTCTTGAGTCAATTCAATCATTGGTTAACGACAACAAATCTGAGAGACCCATTTCAAACAGGTTTTATACCAGGATTAGGCACAGCAATAAATCTATTCACATTGAACATGATCATAGCAAAAGAAAAGCCAAAAAATCAACCAATGTATGTAGCATACATAGATTCTCGTACCGCGTTGACTCAATACAAGAGAAATATTGATTAGAACGTTTCTAGCTCAGAACTGCCCACGGCACATTCTGAAGTGGTTATTGGAATTCCATATTGGTACCAGCATACAAATACGTTTAAGTCAAGATGGTTTACTATCAGAGCCTATCCAGAGGACACGAGGGCTGAAGCAAGGATGTTTACTTGCTTCAGCTCTCTTCCATTTCTTTATATCAGACATGAACATTTGCTTTGCTGACTTGACAACTGATTCTCCCAAATTAAATGGAATAGTAGTAAAATGGCTACTATATGCAGATGACATGGTTTTAATATCCAAAACCCAGCGAGGATTAAGAACAAGGCTAAAAGCTCTTGATATCTATGCTAAGAATAATAACATTTCCATAAATACCGATAAAATCAAATAATGCAATGTGGAATCCATATCAATCGAAAAAACAAAGTTCGTGTTACCTGCAAGATGTAAAGCTGCAAGTGGTAACAACTTATGTATATTTAGGTGTTATTGTGAACCATCATCCGTTCAATAAGCCTTATAATGATAACATAATAAATGAATTACGCCCAGCAATTTCTCAAACGAGAATTATTAATGCAAGTATTGCAAATTCTCAATTGAACCTATTATAATATACTATAAACAAAAAGCTACACCAGTGATATTATATGGAGCAGAAACAAAAAGAAATTCTTACTCATGCTGGGTCCAGATTGAGGGTGTTTATTGGAAAAAAGTGTTACATCTACCCAGGTCAGAATCCATCGCTGTAATAAGACATGAGTTGGGTTTAATATCGCTTTACGTCAGATAAGTCAACCTCAATCTCCGATTCTGACCTCTCACACTCTTCCTCACCTGAGGATTCAGTCTTGGGTGATTCTTCTTCTTCCTTTCTCTTACAGTGGATTTCTTTTTATGCAGTTATGGCCAGCTATGGAACAACGCCACAATGGTTACCGGAAATATCCGGAAACCAGAGGCCCCGGATCCGCAGCCGCTGGAAAGGGGAAAAAGCCGCACGGGCAAAAAACCCTGAATTGTTTTCCAGTGATCGACGCATGATACTCCAGGTGTGCAGGTAAGTGGTCGATCTGAATGATAGGTCTTCACAACACCGTATGCGCAGAGGATAAGGCGTAGTAAGGAAACAAGATTGCAGAGTCCCAGTATAATGGAAAGAGGGAAAGTAGGATGCGAGCTGGTAAGGAAGCCCAGAGAGAACGGGCAAGGCGGGAGCCGGCAAAGCGAGAAAAACACCAGAAAGGGATAGCAGCGGATGAGAGCCGGAGAGCCGGAGAGCCAGAGAGGGAAGGAGAAAAAAGAGGCAGTACCAGAGGAGTAGGGCCGAGAGCCGAAGGAAAGAGGGGCTCAGCGGAGCCAAGGGAAACTTGATACAGGGCGCTGGCAACAAAGTGGAAAGTAACACAGTTGCAACGCGCTTGCCGCCGGCTGGAAACCACTGTAAATGCCGGTCGCGGACATGATGGAAAGAAACACTAGACCGCTGAAAGCGTTACGGTCTAACGTAATGGAGTAATTCTATGGCGGCTGCGTCACCATCGGTCCCATACTCTCACAGGGAAGGGGCGCATGACAGTATGCCCCCTCCAGTGCAGGAGAAACCCGGCTTACCCGGATGGGCCAGGTAAAACCTCCTCACTAAACGAGGAGCCCGAACATTGGAACTGGGTTCCCAAGAATCCTCTGAAGATGAATAACCTTTCCAGGATATAAGAAATTCCAATCTCCCTCTGTGGTAACGTGAGTCTTTAATACCTGCTACTTCGTACTCTTCTTCTTGTGTAGCCTTATCCTCTTTACGCCGTTTTACAGGGGTAGTGGGGATGTCCTTTGAGGCAGTACTCAGCAATGAATAGTGAAAAACAGGATGTATCTTACTCATGTTCTTGGGCAGGCGAAGACGAAATGTCACCGGGTTGATTCGAGATACCACAGTGTAAGGACCTATGAATCGAGGAGACAATTTGGAAGGACGGATCCACCTAGGCAGAAATTTGGTAGACAACCAGACCCTGGAACGTGGACCAAAAGACGGAACATCTGTTCTTTTCCGATCCGCCAATCTCTTGTAACAAGAACGGGCCTCTACGAGAGCCCTTTCGCCGATTCTGTGAGCCTCATGAATTTGCTGTAATCGGGCATCAATAGTGGGACAAACAGTATTGGAGGAAGGCATTGGCAGTATACCCTTGGGATGTTGACCATAGGTACAGAAGAAGGGACTAAGTTCGGTGGCAGAATGTTTAGAGTTATTGTACGCAAATTCAGCAGTGGGCAGTAAATCATACCAGTTTTCCTGAGTGTTGTTGACATAGCACCATAGAAATTGCTCTAGTGTACCATTGAGTGTCTCTGTATGTTGGTTTGCGGGTGGAATCCTGAAGAGAGAGCACGGTCCATACCCAACCGGTGACATAAGGCCTTCCAGAATTTGGAGGTGAATTGACTCCCTCTATCCGAAATAATCTTCGTAGGCAATCCATGTAGACAAAAAATATCAAGGATGAAGACCTCTGCCATTTCTGATGCCAAAAGCAAACCTGGGAATGGAGAAAAGTGAGCCAATTTAGTAAGCAAATCCACCGTAACCATTATGCAGGTCTGACCTCGGGAGACCGGAAGTTCCACTATGAAATCCGTGGAGATTTGCTCCCATGGAGCAGTAGGTAACGGAATCTGTTCCAGGAGTCCTATGGGTCTTAGGTAGCAATGTTTACTACGAGCGCATTGGACACAGGATTGGACATGCCTCCTGACATCAGAATATATTTCTGCCCCAAAATATGATCTCCTGACTAGGTCTTCAGTATGTTTTATGCCTGAATGACCGGCCGTACTATGGTCATGACACCACGACAAAATTGTGAGGCGTAGATCATGTAGAGGTACATATAGCGTTTTGTTGACAAAGCACAGACTATCCTTCATATCGACTTTGAACTTAGGTGATGTGAAGTCTGGAAGAGGCAAGAGAGCAGTGGCTGTCTTTATTTGGGAGAGGAAGGTCACAGTGGCTGAAATGAACACCTTGACCGGAAAGATTCTTTCCTTGAGCTGGGGCGAGGAATCCTCGATGGTCCACCGGCAGCATAGCGCATTGGCTACTACATTCTGGCAGCCCAGGAAGTAGGTGATCTCGAAGTCGTACTGGGCAAAGAAGTGAGCCCACCTAGCTTGCCGGGAATTAGTACACTCCATGTTCTGCAAGGATTTTAGATTCCTGTGGTCCGTCCTTATGGTGAAGGGGCCTACTCCTCCCTGTAGGAGATGTCTCCAGTCTTCACAAGCTAACCTGATGGCCAGAAGTTCTCGTTCAATTACTGAATAATTCTTTTGACTGGTGGTTAGGGTCTTAGAGAGATATGCCACAGGGTGTTCGATACCTTCATGCTCTTGTAGAAGAACCGCTCCCACTGCATTGGCCGAAGCATCGGCTTCAACAATAAACTTCTTAGTTTGATCTGGTTGCTTCAAAACGGGGGCTGAACTGAATCTCTCCTTTAAGATTCGAAAGGCCTCTTCAGCTTCTGACGACCACTTAAATGGTAGTTGGTCTTTCTTAAGAAGAGAAGTGATGGGAACAACCGTAGAGGAAAGGTTCTTGATGAATTAACGGTAGAAGTTGGCGAATTGTGAGCATGCATTGACCTCACAGTAAGTGGCAATACAGAGATTGGCCTCACAAGGTATTAGGTCAGGCTTTGATAGTCTAATGCAGGCATCATGAAATAATCTGCCATGAATGAGCCAAGGGACCTGTGCATTGTGATATGCAAGTGCATGGTCACTATTATTATTATATATGAAATATTAAGAAACATGCACGGAATCTCACAAAAGTAGAACCTGTAATCCTTCACCCTGTCATCCTTCTTAGTCCATAAAGCAGGTACAATAAATGGGTTGCATTAAAGATTATCAAAGCACTTAGAAGTAGACTGTCTGCAGGAAGCACTGGATGAATCAATACTTTATTGTATTATTATTATTAATAAATTTTGGAAACCTATTGCTGTCCGTTTTTAGTTTGTGGCCTATATTGGCTCTCTCCTTGCCATGATGTTTCTAATGCAGCAGACATGCCATATTAGTGGCTGGCATGGTGCTTATGCCATCCCAGGGACTGCTTCAAGTGAAACAGAATATAGGGAAGGGGAAGGAAGGGGCATGACAGGGAATAAGTTATGTTATGTTATCCATTTTAGTACCAAGGTACAGCCAACTGACACCAGAAGGCAACCTGGCGCTAAGAGATTGAGCAAGTATACTGTGAGCAGGGGTTATGGGGGTGTCCCCCACAGTCACCCCCACCCAGAAACAAAGGGCTCAGAGGGCTGCAAGGGTGTCCCCGCAACCACCACTCACTATACTGTGAGCGGGCATTGCGGGGGTGTATACCACAGCTGTCCAACAGCCCCGAATGTTTTTGTCAAGGAAAGGACCGTGCAGCGCGGTTCCCGATCACGGAAGTGAAAGAGTTCAGGCGTCGCATCGACCAGCAAGTCGGAGGCAAGGTAAGTAGGGGGCTGGGGGTGTTTTGGGGGTGTGGGCAGGGATTTGGCCGAATCAGAAATGTTGTGGGGAGAAAAGACCAAAGGTTATTTCGAAAAAATAACCTTCAGTCTTTTCTCCCTCAAACATTTTTAACTCGGGCTTTCAACCCCAAACGACAGAGTATTGATGTTAAGTCCTCCAAATCGTTGGTTTCCTCTAGATATTGTGACAGGTCATCTATTAAAAAAATGTCATCTAGATTAGTGGACTCAGTGAAGTGTCTAGTTTTAACCATTTCTTGCTGATCACCCATTGTTATGCTGTTTGCATGTGTCGGAATTTGAGTGGCGTCACTCGTACACATCTCAAGCTTCTTGAATCTGCATTTCTGTCTTATCTGTTGATCGCATTCGTCGACATTCGTGCGTGCAGGCATTGTTGACAGATATCTAAGAAATGCACGCAAGCCAATTGATTTAGGCTTAGCACCACTTTTAACATTCTTAGATTTCTTTTTAAAGGCTGACAGCGATATCGAAAACACTTCATCATCCTGTTGAATGGGCTCACATTGTTGACTGATGTTAAAGGTTGTATTACTTGGATGAGAATTTGGGGCAACCAGCCTTGTGCCACTATCTCACACCCTTCAGGCTAGCAGAAGGCTTTTTTTCTGATTTGAGGGTCCTCATGATGTTGAGTGCATCAGCCCAGCGTGCCTCGCTCGTAGATGAAGGGGCTGTGTTAGACTTCCCAGGTCGCTTTTGTTTAACTGTCGGCTCTCGTTGTGTTACATGAGGTGATGTCCTTTTGAGTGAAATATCGCCGGGATTCAAACTTTCCACATCAATAACTAGCTCCCTGTCTGTGTTCGTATTTAGTGGCTTTGCTTTTGTTACTCCACTCCGTTGTTTTCTGATTCATTTTTTGGAATCCATTAGTGCCGCCATCACAATGGCTTTTTCAGTGAGGGGAACAGGAGGGCAGAGCGACCTCTGACGGGCCCATAGGATCAGAGCTCACCCTCAAGTGCTCTAAGACGAGATAGCTGCACCTTGAGGATACCAATCAATAAGGAAAACTCAATGGTTTGGCAAAGGGAAGTCCGTTTAATGACAAGTACAAAAAATGGGGAAACAATGGAAATCAACACTGATGCAATCACCCGTCTCACTTCAACTCCCCCGAACTTCATTCAAACAGCAATAGTTATAGTACAAATTCATCATCAATTGACATGTAACACTCAAAGTTTGTCATGCAATTCTATTGGTCGGGAAAGATAACTTAAGTATAGGTGCTATATCTGTATATGGTAACAGAGCATGAGGATTGTATAATTCTTATCGGGTGGGCGTCTACGCCCATCCCTCTACATCACTCGTGATAGAAGTCATTACAAGTACAATGCCTCATTGGTTCTACTAGCTATAGGACCCTAGACTATTTGGTCCATTGTGATTGGGTAGGTTACACCCCTAGACATAAATCTCCACTTTAATTAGCAGCATGCAGAATGGACACCCAGGTGCCTGGTGTCCCAAGATTCACCCTGCCTTTATTCCATCAATCAGTACTTTAGGGCTATGTGTCAATTAGTTGGCTAAGGATGGCCTCGAAACTGTAGCTTATTATCAGGAAAAGTTATGGCATCCTCGGGTTCTGGGTGACATCAGACGTTGGTACATCTTCGCGCCTGGCTGGTCACGTGTCAGTTCACCGTGAATCTGCTACATTTTCCCTCTTTTCGTGTATTTGATTCTTCCTTAGCCTCGCCACCTGCCTGGGCCTCCCTATCTCAACCTTCACGGGGCAGGCTGCTATGCTCTGAAGTTTCAATTCTTCGAAGTTGCCGCTCTCCTCCCTTCCTTAGGTTGACCGTGAATTCCCAGGCATGAGCTGCTTCTTACTGATTTTCGATTCCGCTCTTCCCTTCTGGCTTTAGATGGAATATGAATCTCGGCCTGTTTGACCCCTTGCAGCCTGGGCTTAATTCTGCTTTATGTAAAATGGAGTCGCACTTGTATAGTGTGCTTTATTGAGGTAGATATACAGTTGGTGCTTGCCGCTCTATTCTTCTACTAAGCATAGCAAGTTGTACTGTTTTCTTAGCTTCTTGCTTTTCAAGCCTATTTACAAGCATTAGCTGGTTGAATACTTCCATCTTGTTTTACAGCTACTTTTCCCTACGTTTCAACATCGCCTTTTCTTCTAAGTCCATTACATCTATATTCATAGCTGTTCGTCCTTGCGTGTCATCTTTTGGTTGTTGTTTTCGTTAATCCGTGAATCTGTCCGGGCCCTCGTGTCGTCACCACTTCCCTTCCATTAAGGCTCTTTGGCTCTCTTTGTGGACAGTCTGTAGGTAATCTTCAGTTCGTGTCAGCTGCTGGTACGGCTGTCTAAGCGGGTACCGTGCTGCCCAGGGTTGTCTGGTTATAGGCACTTCAACAGGTATTGCTCTTCTGATGGGCACTGGGCAGAGTCCTAGTGCAGCTCTCTCTTGGTTCATTTGTTCCTCATACGTCACATACCTTGGCGAGTATGTTCCTGGTACCTCAAAATGGGGGGCTGAGGTGCAGGCCATATCTGGGACCTCCTCTACACTCCCACCTCTGGTCGGTTCATCAACCACTTCTGCTTCTTGATTTGGATCTGTCTTACTTGGTTCTCCTGTATCCTGTTCATCGTCTTCTGGGTTTGTACATGATGGTGTGAACGTGTGTTTCTTTCGAGTCCATATTTTTATATGTTTTATACCTTTCAAACTTCCTGCTGTTTTTACATGCTCGTCTTTGTTCCAGGTCATCAGCTGGCATTGTCCATTTGGGCTGCAATAGATCCATTTCCCTTCATACTTTCTTAGTTTTCTGGGATACACAAACTTTGTTCCTTCTGGCGCAAATTCGCTGGCCTTCACAAAGTCTCTTATTTCTTCATCAGTCAGGTCTCTGGGCTTCCATCCTGGTTCGGCATCGACCATGATCTTCATCCCAATGGCTTTCTTCGCAGTTTTCTGGCATTGTGTGATGATTATCTTGATAACCCAGAATCCTAGTAGTATCAACAACAGTAAAGCTCCCAGAAACTTGAATATGTCCACCATCCATTGTGGGACCCATGAGAATAGTGTTCCAAAGCAGCAGTCATCATCCACTACGTCGGTCTCATTGATCATCTGGTTCTGTAGGTTAGTCAGCATACTTATAGCTTCTGTTAGGGTTCAATTTTCTTCGTCATGCGAAGGTATAATGTGCAACATGATTCTCCTATTTTTGCGCAAACACCTCCATCCATTGCAGTGATCATGTCAAGTACATATCTGTTCCGGAGGGTCATCAATAGGATTGCTCTTAGTTCTTCTTTGATCGCGTTGAATCCTTTTATGGTAGTGTTGATGGTCTGCAATAACTCCCACCTGGTTATCTCCAACCACTTGGTATTTACTCCAATTTGGATTCTTGGCATGAAGATTGTTGTGAACACTGATGAGGTGAGGCTGAAAAGACTGTGTTCAAATGGGATTGCATGAAATGCTTCTTCTGATTTGGCAGAAAAGTAATTCTCTCTTTTCATTTGGGATACCAGTTCCACAGACCTCTTCTTCCTTAGGTGAGCATCTGCCTTCGGGAAACTGTCAATATTCAGGTCACTTTTCGGGATCACTAGTGCAGGAACGTAGACATTCACTATTGTGCATATGTCTCCCCAGTTTTTCGGTAGGCTTATATATGCCTTGGATCCACAAGCACAGTAATAATCCATAATTACTGCGGTTCCATGAGTTATTCACGGAGCTTCAAAGATTCGTCTGCAGTTTTGATTCTCTCCAATCTTCCTTGTGCCATTGTTCCTGAAGCACAATTTCTAGCTTTACAGTGGCACTTTTTGCAAGGGTCCTCCTCTGTCTTCGACCCATGTCAGCAGCTTTACCAATTTTGGTCATAGAGGTTTGTATAACCTCTGTGAATTCTCTATTGCTTCTTGCAGGCTCCCAGGACCATCCAAGCTCGGCAGCTCACTACGCTTTCTTCCCATCCATTTGGGGAAACCACTGTCCCCCAAATCTGCATTTGGCCTCTGTTTTTCCAAATTTGAGCCTCTTCTGCAGTCTTTTCTTGGACGTTCAGCCTCGGGTTTATTTCCCATCTTGTTCCTGATCCTTTAACTTCAGGCTTCTCGTACCTGATCACGTGATTCTTAGTATGGGCTCTGTTTCTTGTTTTGATATCCTGGACGTAACCGTCTTCATCAGGATACTCTGTTTCAGGTGCCCATATCAATGAGGCATCTCTCCCCATAAATTGTCGTCTGGTGTTGCACATTGCTACGTGTGACATACAGTGTGCTGTAGGGACATCAATTTCTACAGCCACAAAGATCTTGGATTTTCCCATGCTGTACGGTAGAAGTGCACAGACGAAGCATTCTCCTTCTGAAATTCTTCTTCCGACCTCCTTCATGTGTTGGTACCAAATGTTGCTTTCCTAGATGTGCTGTCCAGGTAATCGTTTAGTTCAGTGTTACCTTCATGTGGGCTTCTCTTGATTCTTAGGAGGTAATTCATAGAATTTAGCGCACAAGTGGCGCATGCGGCTGGCGCACAGTGTGCGCGTGCGATTGTCTGCGCCAGCCGGGTGCGCTAAAATCCATTTCCACACAGCATATTCATGGATTTTAGCTACCAAAACCAGCCGTGGCGTACAGTGGCGCAGCGACCCTGCAGCAGCGCCAGTTACGCCCCCAAGAACGCCCCTCGCGCAGGGAAAAGCCATCAAAATCCACAATCCAGCGCAAAGGGCTGCGCTAACCCTGTACCAGTATACATGGCCGCCACACAGCACACGGCAAGCAGGGAACATGTATTACTGGGGTGCGTGGGAAGTTTCACACGCGATTGGCCCTGTGCGAGTGGGGTACGTGTATTACTGGGGTTCACGGGAAGTTTCACACGCGAAAGGGCCTGTGCGAGTGGGGTACGTGTATTACTGGGGTTCGCGGGAAGTTTCACACGTGATTGGCCCTGTGCGAGTGGGGTATGTGAATTACTGGGGTTCGTGGGAAGTTTCACACGCGATTGGCTCTGTGCGAGTGGGGTATGTGTATTACTGGGGTTCGCGGGAAGTTTCACACGCGATTGGCCCTGTGTGAGTGGGGTACATGTATTACTGGGGTTCGTGGGAAGTTTCACACGCGATTGGCCCTGTGCGAGTGGGGTACATGTATTACTGGGGTTCGCTGGAAGTTTCACACGCGATTGGCCCTGTGCGAGTGGGGTACGTGTATTACTGGGGTTCGCGGGAAGTTTCACACGCGATTGGCCCTGTGCGAGTGGGGTACATGTATTACTGGGGTTCGCGGGAAGATTCACACGCGATTGGCCCTGTGCGAGTGGGGTACATGTACTACTGGGGTTTGCGAGAAGTTTCACAATTGGCCCTGTGCGAGTGGGGTACATGTATTACTGGGGTTCGTGGGAAGTTTCACACACGAAAGGGCCTGTGCGAGTGGGTACGTGTATTACTGGGGTTCGCGGGAGGTTTCACACGCGATTGGCTCTGTGCGAGTGGGGTACGTGTATTACTGGGGTTCGCGGGAGGTTTCACATGCGATTGGCCATGGGCGAGCGGGATATCACTCACCATCTGCCTTGTATGTAGAAGAACGCGTTGCCAACACCCACCCGCTGTGAAGTAATAGCGTGTGAGCCCCAACGCCTGGAAAAAACACGCACCGCACCCATGAAAAGCACGTACAGAGCAATGGAAAGCCACTTGGGATCTTCAACCCGTGCCAGGGCAACGCCTGTGCGCGATACATCACAGACACGCTTACGCACTAAGGGCCTTTGGTCCATTGTCGCGTACATGTGCTGATGCGCTTACGCGCTAAGGGCCTTTCCTCGGATTTCACACTGACGTGCACTTTGTTCACGTGCCAATTCACTCCATATCAAGCTGGCCAAGCGTACACACACGGAAGACCACACTCCTGCCCTGAGGGCCATTTTCCTGCCCCCCAGAGCCCCGAGCATGCTCCCACCTGCCATCTGCTGCTGCCTGACTGCCTGCCGCCCATGTGCCCTGCCATTTGCTGCCTGCACGTCAGCCAGGGGTGCAGTTGCTGTGACCACCCCTGCTGGAACTGAAGACTCCCGACTGGGATTCCATCGCTCCACAGCCCAGCCCCAGGACCCAGTTGCCCACCCACTCCTGCCTCTGGGGTCACGTACCCCACTCGCACAGGGCCAATCGCGTGTGAAACTTCCCGCGAGCCCCAGTAATACACGTACCCCACTCACACAGGGCCAATCGCTATTTTTCACACAGCGAGTGTACGTTTTTGTCATGTACCTCTTTTTTTTACGGCCATACTGGCCTGCGTGTTGATCACGTACGTTTTTTTTGGGATCCTGGCTGCCACACCATACTACGTGTGTCATTTTTGCACGCACGTGGGCTACTGGGGGGCGCTTGTCTCTTTTTCTTCTTTTTATAGGATGCCTGTGTGTTGCGTGCACGTCATTTATCCTAGGGGGCCACAGCATGGGACATTCATCATAGCTGTATATACGTGATTTTTGTTTGCGCACACTTTTGTAATGCGCAGGGATGCTACCGCCTGCCTTCGTGTGGCAGACGTGTTTAGGCCTGTGCGTGTCTTTGCCCGTGCAGGGTTTGCCATATTCGGTTCCATGAATACATGTGGTTCGCGTGTGTGTGCGCATTCCGTGTACTTCCCAGCAGTACTTTCCCAGTTATGCCTTCTTTTTCACACGTTGTTCCCCATTCTGCGTGTTACGCCCCATGTCCCGCCCCCTTTTTGGTGTGTGCGCGGACGTTGTGCACTTTCCCTATGCGCGTCGCGCACGGCTTTTGAGCTGTTGCAATGACGTGTGCGCCCGTGTGCGCCACGCTCGGGTTTGGCGTACATCCCAAGGAAAACACGCGCAGGGACTTCCATGAATCGCACGCTTGCGCCAAGATTTTCGGCGCACGTTTGTTTAATGAATCGGCCCCTTTGTGTCTTTCTGTATTTAGTTATAACTACATCTTTAAACGTGTCTGTGTGGCTTTTCCTTGCTGGGGTCTGTCGGGCATTCTGGTCGTTGAAGCGGTTTTCATTATCTGAATCGATGTGATAGGAGGAGGTGTTGCGTTTCTCTTGCTCTCCTGTTGTATTCTTTCGTAGAGTGCCTTTAACCACAATCCGCCTGACATCAGCCCAACGTAGGGCCGCATCATGGGCCTGGTGCTTGTTCCTTGTGTTGGAACTGGTGTGCTTGTAACTACAGTCTCTGCGGTTTTATTTTTCAGTTCCTCATGTAGTTTCTTCGCTCTAGCTATAAACGTGTATAAATGATCTATCAACATTTGTGTCTTTGCAGTGAATTCTTCGTAGCCGCTTCTGTCTTCTTGAGGGCTTTTGCTATATCTTCTTTAGTTGGTCTTTCACTTGATTCTTCTTGATCTCTTCCACTGTTTTCTGGGACTGGTTGTTCGGTAGGTAGTCTCATACTTTCTGTTGTCTTCGTTGTAGGTTCTGTAGCCATTGATACTTGCCCTGGTTTGTGTGGATTCAGTGTGTGAGTGTGTGTAGTAGTCAGTACTACATTTTCATTCATTCTGTGCTGACCCTGTCTCCAGGTTTTCTCTTCATTCGTTACCTCAAGTGTGTATGGATCACTGCTAATTATATTCAATTTTAGTTTGTTCGCTTTACCATCGGATTTTCTTGGGACTGGAATAACTATATAGGGTCTAGGTGCTTTAGTGGGACTCATGCGCACATTATCCAGTGGGTGCACTGAAATTGGGATGCTTTGTGCACCAATAAAGAATGCAGTTCTGATTGCTAATAACAGAAAGACAATGATAATCACTATGCATATACACATAATCGAGCGGTAGGAAAGTTGGCAGCATTTCCTTCCAGGGAAGCAGGGGCGCCCCTCTGGTTGTGGCAGGACCAGGTTACTGTTCTGGGCCCCCATTTCAATCATATCACTTGTCAGTGTTTAATTCTTTCACTTACTCCGTTATTGTTTCTCAGAAAGTTTTGTTTCATAAAGTGTCTGGTGCTTCGCAGGGGTCCCCCCTCTTGCGGGTGGCGGTTGTCTCTGGTTATGGGATACAGTTCCCTTGCTAGACTATGGAAAAAGATTAGACTAACACCTTTGGTAAGTCACATTCATTATGCATATTCAAAATAGGTAAGTTCCCAGTCCACCCCCATGACCTGCTTCAGTCCTGAGGACATGCTGGACACTGTTCAATGCGCAGGAATGGAAAAATAGCAATCAGTCAAAATCAAAATAAAAATAAAAATAAGATAAACTGTGAAGTTCTCGTCTCTGTTCCCTCGATCTGTCCCTCGGCGGAAAGATGAAGTGCTTTGACTCTGCCTCCTCGATCTGTCCCACGACGGAAGGATGAAGAGCTTTGACTCTGCCTCCTCAATCTGTCCCACGGCAGAAGGTTTCACTGGAATCTCCTCAAATACTCTCTTTGAAAGATGGACAGGTCCACTTGGAGCATGATACCATGGAGGAGCGTTCCCATGTGCGCGACATTAGCTGGATCTCTGATGAAGGTAATGACGTCAACCTCGGTAGGTCACCCCACAATTTCTGGAAAGTTAGTGACTAGGCGAAACAAAACGTTATGCGCCAGCCGGCTGTCCTCAGGTGAAAGGGACATTTGTCCTATTTTGCTGGGTTCTGGATCACAGGCCCTTCCCTTGGCGTGAACAGTTTTTGCACTTTCCTGCTACGTGGATTGCGACCAGGTAGCTGAGTTTAGCCCACAGCTGGTGCAAATGTTCAGTGTTTCTTGGATCTCTAATGTATGTAAGCGTGTCAGTGGTTCTCCCGACGAGTGCTGGGCATTCCTCTATTATATGAAAGTAAAGCGTATTTGTGAGTTCATCTGTTATCACCTGTGGTGGAAGCATTTGTGTCCTTATCACTGTATTCGGGTAACACAGCGAAGGCTTCTGCGAGGACAGTCAGCAGTTGCCGGATTACTTTCTTGTTGGCAGGATCTTGAATTAAGTCTGTGACACTGGTGACTCTCCCTACAAGTGACGGATATGTCTCTAGTACTAAGTGGAAGCAGGACAGCACATCCCTTGTGATATTTCTGCTGGGGGATACCATAAGTGCTGCAAAACAAAGTCTTGGTGTTGGTTGCTTCAGGACACAGTGTTAAGCTCTTAAAAGAAAAGTCCTTGCTCACAGTCTATCAGAGTCTTGTTTTCCAACAATGCTTAAGTGTGGCTTGGTTCAAAAGTTTTTATTATCAATGTGTTGTGGCTTAGATGCGCAATTCTCTTCTTCACCCTGCAACTATGATGCACAGAGTGTCCGTATTATGTCCTTATTCCCTTTTTGTTTGGCGGAAATGGCCAGTTTTTAAGCCACAACTTACAAAAGAGTTATTTTGTCTTGGCTTTTGCTGCTCATGCGTCCTTCTTCCTCATCATGGATCTTGTTTGCACGTGCTGAGGTTCTTCCCCGTTGTCTATGGTCTCTTCGCGATGGTGTGCAGCTAGAGGGATCTCTTCGATATAGGGTTTAATGTCATTTAGAAAGATCCATGCTCTCCTGCCTTGCAGTTTGACAGTTGAAGGAGTGTAGTCCTCTACGATAAAGGGGCCATTACATCTTGGCTCTTCCCTCACCTTTTTCTCGTGTGGTTTCTTACCAACACGGCATCACCCGGAAAGATGAGTGGCATACGTAGACCTTGAACTGTGTCTGTATCACCATCTCCTGCTGTGTTTTGTGCTGCACTGCACCCGTTTCGTCGTCGCTGTAGCTCATCTGAAATTACAGTAAGGCTGGATGTCATACAGTTCAGGTACTCCTGAAGCTCGGTTCCTAAGACCTCTCGGGTTGGCTGGGCATCACATCTAGCTCTGTTTCTGGGGGTATGGAGGGTGTTCATTCTCCTTCCTGTAACTATCTTGTGCGGCGTAAGATGATGGTCGGAGCCTGGTTGTTCCGAATAGCATACAATGCAGAGGAAGTTAGTGCAACAATCCACGCTTTAGAGTAAGCTTCCATTTGGCTATTCTTTCCCTTAACAAGCTGTTGAGCCTCTCACAGATACCATTACCTTCCGGATGATACGCCAACGAGAACTTGTGCTTTGTACCAAGCAGCAAGCCAATCTGTTCAAAGACTGCGTTAACAAAATGAGCCCCGTTGTCTGATCTCATTACCTCGCACAACCCCCATCTAGGGAACACTTCCCTCACCAGGAATTTGGCAGCACAGGTTGAGTCTGGGTGTGTACAGGGACCTGCTTCTATCCATCTAGAGAATGGACACACCACTACAATTAAGTACCTGTACCCATTACACACTTGAATCATGTCGACGTAATCGATATGTAAGTGCTGAAAAGGCCCATTTGGCCATGGGATGATTCCTCTCAATACTTTTAATGTGTGCTCAGCTGTGAATTGCTGGCAGATTATGCAGTTTACCATAAAGTATGCAACATGCTCAGCTAAATTCGGTATAAACCAGTCTTCTGTGAGCGTTGCAGCTAGATTTTCTTTTGTCATGTGAAATGGGTAATGCAATTGCTCCAATGCTATCTTTAGTAGGGCCACAGGCATTACTGGTTTACCAGTGCTGTCCTGCTGCCACAATCCGTCAGAGGGGTTTAAAGAACACCCTGAACCCTTCCATGGGTTCTTTTCGTCCTGAGGTGCCTCCCCTTGGAGCTCCATCAGTTGAGTCTGCCCAATATTGCTATAGGCCTCTGGTGTGGCTCGTGCTACCATCATACGTTCATGGGTGCGTGCCACTTCTACTTCCATGATCGTCTCACTTTTAGACGCCATAGGCACCTCCGTGCCTGCTGCATGGTTTCCTTGTGACACAAAATCTGTCCCTTTGGTGTGGGCAGCGCATTTCACGACCGCTATGCCCACTGGGAGCTGTAGTGCCTTTATCAGCCTGTCCATTAAGGCTGCATGCTGCACTGGCGTGCCATCCGCTCGGAGGTAGCCCCTCCTTTTCCAGCCTGCTAGTCCTGCGTGCACTGTGGACGTCACATAGGTGGGGTCACTGTCTACCGTTACTTCCTGGTCTGCATGATTCTCAATGGCGAGTATCAATGCCAATAGTTCTGCAGCCTGTGCTGAATAATGAGATGGTATTCGTGCACTGATGAGTAATCGAAATTCTCTATTCGCTATGTGTTTTACGGCGGCCACGTCTGTGTATCTTTGTCCGTCTTCTTGGTTGATTCTTGACGAACCATCAATGAACACGATCTCACTACCCGCCAGGGCATTTTCTTTCACCCTGGGGATTTCATCATAGAATTCTTCATAGTTTGCACAGTCATGTATCAGCTCTCCTTCAGTGACTGGCTCAGCTATGAACGTAGCTACGTTTACTGTTTTACATCAAACTGATTTGATCGATGGGTTAGATATGATCACTTCATAGACAGACGCTCTCTGAGATGTCAGTGTGCCTTTGGGTTTCTCTAAGATGGCGAATAATGAGTGCTCGATGCATAATGTCATGGAACATCCCATTAAAATGGTTGTCGCCTTCTCTATGGCGAACGCTGCAGCAGCTAAACTTTGTTCGCATGGGAAGTGGCCTCTCATGACCGGGTCCAGGCTCCCACTGTAGTACGCCAGGGGCTTGTACCCCAACGAGGTTCTCTGAGCGGGTACTGCTGCCATAACGCTGCCATCAGTGTGTGAGAACAGGTAGAATTCCTCTGCATAATTAGGAATCCCGAGAACTGAGGCCATACAAATCGCTCTCTTGAGCTCTGTAAACCCCTTTTCCATTGCCTCAGTACATTCAATTTTTTCCTTTGTCACCTGGGCCTTCTTTAGAGCCTGGATCAGGGGCTTGGTGTAAGTGCTATAGTCGAAAATCCATGCTCTAACATAGTTGCACAGGCCTAGGAAGCTCTGCATTTGCTTTATCGTGAGGGGTTTAGCCGTGTTCATGATAGCTTCAGCCCTTTCTGGGGTTACCTTTTTCCCTTCATTTGAAACCAACTGGCCTATGTACAGCACCTCTGGTTGACAGTATTGCAACTTTTCCTTGTCAACCTTATATCCTTTCTGAGCCAGTATAGTCAGTAGCTGGACAGAATTGCACCTGCATTGCTCTTCAGTGGTGCTGCAGATCGGAATGTCATCCACATACTACAAAACAACACTGTCTACTGCAATATTGCTTAGGTCGATTTGCAGGACTCTGTTGAAGATGGACAGGACTCACAAGACCCGTGTGACAACCTCGTGCTTTTCAGACGCATTTGTCTGAAAGTAAATGACGTCAGATCTTGCGAGTCATGGTGTAACGGGATTGAGAAAAAACATTTTTTCATGTCAATCACTGTGCAGTATTTCACCTCGATCGGTATGTTACACAGGATCGTAGATGGATTAGGGACTAGAGGGAACTCGGCTTCATCAATATCGTTTAAGGTTTAAAGATTGGTAAGGCAGGCGCTCTGTTACCAGTCATTAGCTTCTCCTCCAAACGCACGTTTTCATGACTCCATCAATCTTCAGGGAGGCTGAGTTTCTTAGTTTTTTCAGGCGTGTCTTCATTTATTTTTCAGGTGTGGCAAGTTAATTAGCTCTGAGGATTCTGGTACTTGTATTTTTCTCACTTGATTTTACTGGCAGGTGACTGGAAACAACTCCCTCCACAGCACAAATCTTCCCCTTGATGGGGGAGGGGGGAAAACCATGGTTGTGGCTCTCCAATGTAAGGCATGATAGCCCTGCTGCTGCTGCCTTTGCCCGGGACTCTTGGAACAATGTTTAAAGATTGGTAAGGCAGGTGCTCTGTTACCAGTCATTAGCTTCTCCAAACGCATGTTTTCATGACTCCATCAATCTTCAGGGAGGTTGAGTTTCTTATTTATTTCAGGCGTGTCTTCATTTCTTTTTCAGGTGTGGCAAGTTAATTAGCTCTGAGGATTCTGGTACTTGTATTTTTCGCACTTGATTTTACTGGCAGGTGACTGGAAACAACTCCCTCCACATAAGGTCCTGGAGTCCATACTGAGACAGGCACTTGGGCCATGTCATCATCAAAGTATGCTGGATGGACCAGCGCCAACATCATTCTCTGTGGCACTTCTCGTTTGATCATTTTGACCCAGAATATGAGACTTACTGCTACCCTCGTCTCTTCTAAGTCAGGGTGTTCTTCGAACAGATTGTCATCGGTGACGTCAGCCACTCGCTACCCTTCTTCAATGGCGATAATCGCGCACCATTGTCTGCCTTCATCATTGTATCCTTCGTCCAATGCTACTTTTCCTTGCACTGCTGTGGTTAGTATCGTTAAGGGAAATACTTGTCCCTCTTCTTCATGCATAGGTATTCTTGGTCTGAATAGGAACTCATCAGGGGTTCTCATAGGTTTATCTGCGAGGCCTGGAAATCCCGCCATAAGCACACGCATGACATATGCGAAGACTTCTGGTTCTAATGGTATAGCTTTCATGGCTATGCGTCCGGAGTATGCTCTGATCGTTTCACACACGTTTGAATAATGCATTCCTGGAGTGGAGCATACTATGCCCTCCTCCGTGAACGAGATTGTCATATTCAGTTTTGTCATTAAGTCTCGACCCAAAATGTTCACTGGGGTCTGACGTGAATATAATAAGTGTACATTCATCTCACATTCTCCTACAGAGACTGGGAGATTGTCCGTAAAGGGAACTCATCTATGAGCTCCTGTAAAACTCTGAGTATCTATGGCCTTGCCAGACAAGGAAAACTTGCCTTCTCGTATGCACCAGCGTGTTGCACCCGTGTCAACTAAGAAGGAATATTCTTTCCCCCCTATGATGACATTCACCCTAGGTTCCCTGTTAGGGTCTGGTGTCACTGATAGGATAGAGAACATCATGGTTCCCAGAGAGCTGTCCTAGTACATATATAAGTTTGGTCCACTGTATACTTGTGGATTTTCTCCATTCCTAGGGTTGCCTCCCTTTCCGTAGTTTTTGCCCTGAGACATTTGCGGTGGTGCCTGTTGGGATTTTTTCGGGTGTTGAACCCCTTGCTGTGCACCTTGCTGCAAGCCTGTTGCTTGCAGCTGCACAGTGTGACTCTGTGCACCGCTCTGTTGTGGGATGGCAGGCCGATTCACCGTGCCTTCTCCTATTCCTTGGCCATTTTGCCACACACCTTGGCTTCTGCACGAGCCCTGTCATACCACACAGCCAACATACTGGCAGTGGTCGGGCTATCTGTCCATTTGACATATCTGGTCTGCCCATCTGCACGTTTTGAAAGCCTCCTTGATTACTCTGGAAACCTCCCTGATTACTTTGCCCTCCTCTTCCTCTAAATCCCCTTCCCCTCAGGGTAAAATCCCACGTTACCCTGGTTGTTCTGCGGCGGGTTAGTCACCCATTGCACGTTCTGTTCCGCTGGGCTGGTAGGCATGGCTCCTTCGAGAGCATACTTCGATAGTTTCTTTTGCACCAGCTTCGCATCCTCACCCTTACGAGTTGCCTCCTTTTTTCGATTCTTTTCTCGCAACAATGTACAGTAATGTGCAATAGTCAACTGTATTTCAGCCCAAGGTTTAGCTTCTACCCCTACCAGTTTCTTGAGTTGTTTCTGCACCAGTTCTGGCAACCCTTGGCACAATATATGGTAGAATACAGGGATAGATTTTGTCCAAGATGCATGCGTTTCGAGCACCCACGCGTCTTGGAAATTCTGGATATAAATCAACAGATCTTCTGATTCCTTCATTTGTCGAGTCATTATAGCTCCCATATCGGAAGTGTCTGGGTACAGCACTCGTAGCGCTTTCCACACTGCTGCTCTACAATTATTAAATGGTGCTCCGTCATGGGTAGTGTTAATTATGGTTACACCAGGGTACCCTGCCCATTTCCACAAATCGTCTGCTCTCTCACCAAGTATGGCGATAAGGAGGCCCTTAATGTCCCCTGTAGCTAACGTGACACCCCCTGTCATTTTTTCTAACTCGTGTATCCACTTCCCGGCTCCCGATGTCAGCATTGGAAGCTTGTTTTCAGGTTCTCTCGATCCATGTGTGGCTATGGAATATATTGTGGTCTTACTCCCCCCTTTTCTAGCAGCGGGAATTGGAATGCGCAGTCTTCCTTCTCTTTCCCCATGGCTCTCCTGTCTATTGCCGGGGTAACATTCCCACATTGCCGTTTACCTGGCAATGTCCTCAATCTATCTACATAGGCGGGTGCTGACACCCCCCTCTGACCGTAGGGTGTTCCTTCATGCCGGTCAGGCTGCACAGCAGACTCTGGTGTCCTAGGTGCAGACTCGCTAGCATCTAACCATCGTACCCCTTTGTCCCTTGGGAGCCGCTTTTCACGCCGTCTCCTTTCTTCATTTGTCTCGTCCTCTGTCTCCTCTCCGGAGTCGGACACTGATTGTTCCCAATTCATGCAACTCCTTGTGTCTTCGTCATTCTTACTAATTTCTGGCCTGTCCAGGGACAGTCTCCTGCTCCCACTACTTCGGGTGACATCCTCTGTGTCATATAGCTGAGTGCTTTCCAAGCGCTCGTCTTCCCTTCCCCCGTGGGAATTTGGTTCCAGCCCCATTTCATTGTATATTTTATCGATCATTTCCCCGATGCTTCTGGTGTCGAAGTCATCTTCAACATTTGTCCCACTCGTACCTGGTACTGAGTCGTATGCAGGAAAGAATTCTTCAATGCCTTCCCATTCTACAACAGGATTGGGTTTTTTAACTTCCCGCTCCAAATATTCGAGATCACGTGCCCTCTGTCTACGCTTACGTTCAATATCGTCATTGACTTCCTTGCGCTTCCTTGCTTCTTCTCCAGTCTTATCTTCTTCCCTTCTCTTTTGATTTCTACGTTCATTTGCCCTTCTAACTTCCTCATCTCCCATCTCTTTATTCTCTTTTCACGTACTCTTTGCTCTTCTTCCAACCGTTTCAGGTTCTGTCTGTACTGATCATAGGCTGCGCACTGTTTGTGACTGAGCTGTTTTCCTTGTTCTTTGCGATATAGCTGTTCTCGCCTCAGCCTATCTTTCTTTTTTATTCTCTGGTCCCTTATTTCCTTATTCTTTTCTTTCTCCCTTCTTTGTGTCTCATCAGACTTCTCGCTCGGTCTCACGTCATCACTTCCTTTCCATATCTTTCCCTCTCTCTCTTTATCGAGAGGTGCACTAATCTGTGCCTGATCCTTCCTTCCATCATCGCGTCTCTCCTTGTCCCTCGGGACTGCAGAGGTGAGATTCTTCTCCTGATCCTCCCTGTGTTGTTGTCACTACTGTACGTAGGTGACTCATATGCGGGGTTGCTGTACCCTCTGGCTGCCTTAAGCTCTCGCAATGGATATAGTCCCTCTGGTTTACTTCCTTCGGTTTCTAGTTCAGGCAGGGCTGGTGGCGCAGTAGGCGTCTCACCACCCTCCGTGCATACGTTTAATATCCAGTCAGCAGGTGGTTCCTCCTCCTTCGACTGTTCGAACATTTTCCAAAGTTCTAGAACAGCGAGGCGTTTCTCTAGGTTTTTACCTGTATATGTGGCATGTAGATAAATCGTCATATGTTTTAAAACGGCTTTAGATAAGGACCCGTTCTGTGGCCACGGCATAAACATCTTGTGGGTGGTACCCTTAACCCACTTGGTACTGTATTTCTTAAGCTTTGGTGCATGTTTAGGCATTTGCTTACATAAGTGAGCCAGTGGAGTAATATCTTACATGCTTAAATTCTGTTTCTAACAATATTTTCATGCAGTTTCAACACTCCCAACAATATGAGTGAGCACCAAATACTGCAAGCTCCAATCCAATCTTTCCCGCCAAAATTCTATATCATCAATTTACTCAAGAACATCAATCCATGTGCAATTCCCTCTCAACTACAGAATCGCGTAAAACCCAAACTTCGTTTCAAACAATCAATGATACAAAGTTTTTTACATGTGACATATAACAGAACACGTATGACAGACACTTGACAGGCTAGACAGACACCAGCTGGACACATATATCTTTGCCTTCTAATCAATACACCGACATGGAGTTTAAACAAACTCCTTTTACAACGTCTTTAATCGTCGTAGTAGCCTATTTTTTCCCTATTATGTTGGACTATGAGTTCACCTTTCTTCTGACCGCCATATTAAAGCGCAGGTACAAGGCGAATACTCTCACTTTTATCTCAGGTGTCCTCCTTGGTATCCTCTCTCTTCTCTCGGGTGTCTATCCCGGCAACCTGTTTTCTCTCAGGTGTCTATCCCAATACCCTCTGTTTTCTTTCGGGTGTCTACCCCGGTACCCTCTGTTTTCTCTCGGGTGTCTATCCCAGTAACCTTGATTTCCCAATTATACCTGAGTCATTATCCCCTTATATATATATATACCGTCTTCTCTACTTCTGACTATGTTTTATTTTCCGCCTCCCTCCATTACCTTTTCCCTTACTTGTTCTAATGCCTATAATACTTTTGCCAAAGCATTGAATTATTTGTTTCACTCACCGATCGCATGGTTCCTCTCTGGATCCTTGGGATCACCGCCTATGTTACCGCCTTTTTTGGTCTTTCGTCTGTTCACTGCCCATAGGAATGGAAGGGTTTCTGTTTTTTAAAGCGGGTGCCTTAAAACCCACTACAGTTTTTTAGGACACGTTTATACTATCATTGTCCACGGGAAGCTTCACAGTCTACTCGGCCAAAATGGCGAAGGACTCGTGATATTGCCGAAGACCTAGAGTTACTTCGTGTCGACGGTCAATAGGTGTATTATCAATAACCGATAGTCAATAGTTGATGGTCAAAACCATCCTCTGCTACCAAGTGTACAGAAGGGAGGAGCGACCTCTAACGGGCCCATGGGATCAGAGCTCACCCTCAAGTACTTTAAGACGAGATAGCTGCACCTTGAGGAGGATGGGGTACAGGAATTCTCTTACTCCAACACAAATTATTAAGGACAACTCAGTAGTTTGGCAAAGGGAAGTCCTTTTATTGACAAGTACCAAAAATAATGGAAATCGACACTGATTCGATCGCCCGTCTCGCTTCAACTCCCCGAACTTCATTCAAACAGCAATAGTTATAGTACAAATTCGTCATCAATTGATGTGTAACACTCAAAGTTTGTCATGCAATTCTATTGGTCGTGAAAGATAACTTAAGTATAGGTGCTATATCTGTATATGGTAACAGAGCATGAGGATTGGATAACTCTTATCGGGTGGGCATCTACGCGCATCCCTCTACATCACTCGTGACAGACGTCACTACAAGTACAACGTCTCATTGGTTCTACTAGGTATAGGACCCTAGATTATTTGGTCCATTGTGATTGGGTAGGTTACACCCCTAGACATAAATCACCACTTTAATTAGCAGCATTCAGAATGGAAACCCAGGTGCCTTGTGCCCCAGATTCACCCTGCCTTTCTTCCATCAATCAGTACTTTAGAGCTATGTGTCAATTAGTTGGCTAAGGATGGCCTCGAAACTGTACCTTCTTATCAGGAAAAGTTATGGCATCCTCGGGTTCTGGGTGACATCAGACGTTGGTACATCTTCGCGCCTGGCTGGTCACGTGTCAGTTCACCGTGAATCTGCTACATTTTCCCTCTTTTCGTGTATTTGATTCTTCCTTAGCCTCGCCACCTGTCTGGGCCTCCCTATCTCGACCTTCACGGGGCAGGCTGCTATGCTCTGAAGTTTCAATTCTTCGAAGTTGCCGCTCTCCTCCCTTCCCTAAATTGACCTCGAATACTGGCTTTAGCTGGAATATGAATCTCGGCCTGTTTGACCCCTTGCGCACTGGGCTTAATTCTGCTGTATGTAAAATGGAGTTGCACTTGTATAGTGTGCTTTATTGAGTTGATATACAGTTGGCGCTTGCCGCTCTATTCTTCTACTAAGAATAGCAAGCTGTACTGTTTTCTTATCCTCTTGCGTTCCAAGCCTATTTACAAGCGTTAGCTGGTTGAATACTTCCATCTTGTTTTACAGCTACGTTTCCCTACGTTTCAACATCGCCTCTTCTCCTAAGTCGATTAAATCTATATTCATAGCTGTTAATCCTGGCATGTCATCTTTTGGTTGTCGTTTTCGTTCATCCGTGAGTCTGTCCAGTCCCTAGTGTCATCACCACTTGCCTTCCATTGGGTCTCTTTGGGTCTGTTTGTGGACAGTCTGTAGCTAATCTTCATTTCGTGTCATCTGCTGGTACGGCTGTCTAGGCGGGTACCGTGCTGCTCAAATTTGTCTGGTTATAGGCACTTCAACAGGTATTGCTCTTCTGATGGGCACTGGGCAGAGTCCTAGTGCAGCTCTCTGTTGGTTCATTTGTTACTCATACGTCACATACCTTGGCGAGTATGTTCCTGGTAGCTCAAAATGGGGGGCTGGGGTGCAGGCCATGTCTGGGACCTCCTCTACAGTGGTCACCACTGGCCAAGTCGCACAAACAGGATTGCCAATTTGCCGAGGTTTCTGCCTCGTGGTCAAGTCTTGCTTGGACTTTATTGGTAAACATCTCTAAGTATAAGAGTTTTGTGTGCATCATGGTGAGTAGTGTGACATGATCTTTGATATTATCATTAACTGTTTTGTATAGTATTAGGTATGGCACAAGCGAAATGGACAATGCTACCATTACATTGCTATGAATCTGAATGCCTGCGGCTACTGACAGTTGAGTCTTATCTTGGATGTGATCGTTGATAAAGTGAGATTGCGACTCACTCGCATCAGAAGAGCATCTTGACTCACTTATTGGTGAGCAATTGTGAGTTGATGACCGTTGTGCCACCGACATATGTACTCCCAATGCCAGTGCCTTTTCCGCACTCTGTTTCAGAGAGTTAGGCGTCTTGTCTGTTGCCGAAGTGGTTGCGACTGCAAAGTTGGAACTCCTAAGACGGTATGTGCATGAAACCACAACACTCGTTCCTTTCCTTTTTTGGCCTTTGGGTGCACTATTGAATGCGTGCTTACCAGAGGAACGGGATGAGGACTTGCTTGATTAGATTTTACATTCTTGGAATTGTATGTAGGGTCGCAACCATCTTGTGTTGTTTGGGACTCAATAAGGGATCCCTGTAATAGATTCACGGTAGAGTCTTTAGGTAATAGCGAAGCATTGTTGTCAGAAGATGTTTGAGTGCCACAGTGTAATTCTTGAATCCCATTTGTTTCCCTCGTGTGTGATACACACAGGTCATATGGTACTGTTGGTGAGGAGGGCTGTGACAAGTACACAGGCTTTGAACTACAGGCATCAATATCATTTTTCAACGAAGAGGTACAAGGTACATTGACAATGGTGGTGTTAACCTCCTCAATTATTTCAGCATCACTAATGTCTTGATGGTTGTCTGTACCTCTTGCTATAACCATTTGTTGACCTAAGGAGACATGTAGTTTAGAAACATTTAATCTGGAAGGACTCACCTCCTCACGGGTGACACAAACAGGGGCGGTGCACTCACTCAGGTTTTCCTCCATTAAGCCTACTTGCAACCGCTGTTGCTGACGGGTATGAGGTCCTGTGCGCTGCCTGGAAGGCAAAGTTGTTGTTGCAGGCATTTTTCTTTTACAAGCCGAGTGGCCGTCAGCTGGAGCAAGACACGGTTTTGTGCACCATATGCTGATGATAGGTTCTATGAAATTGCAAGGTTACGAGCACCGGATGGTACCCGGGCGTGCCTGGGCGAGACTGGACTCTTGTCAGACTCACGCGCTGGCGGTACGTGCCTCCAGCCACAGATCTAGGAGTTTTCAAATTCTTTAAGAGACAGACGTACATTTGCTGCAGGTTTCTCTCAGGAGCCGCAGAGAGCAGAATCACATTGAACAGAGACTGGGAGAGAGCTGTCAGAGCCCAGGGTCCATCCACGGCCCGGACGGGTACAGACGGGTTTGCCCTAAATGAGGTCTAATACATTCCCCTGTTGGGATGTTTACAATATTTGATCAGATGGCAGCTAGTAGCTTATAGGGTAGAGCTGAGCTTAGTTCCCTCGCAAAAGGCCTTAGTGTTGAGTTTGTTGTCTTTTATATAGATCTGCAGCTCCAAAAATGGAATGTGAGTGCTATCATGATGCCCTGTGAGTTTTTTTCCGAAGCTGTTGCTATTTATATACTGTGAAACTCCCTCCAACTCTTTCTCTATGTCATTCCATGTGGCCAAAATATCATTGATATATATCTGTTCAACTGAATGATATTTTTAAAGAATGTATCCAATGATCATACACATGTGATTTCAAAGAATCACATAAAAAGATTTGCCAGGGAAGGTAAGAAGCATGTGTCCATGGCAACAGTCAATATATTTTGACAATACTCTTTATCAAAAATAAAGATGTTTATTTTTCAGAGTGACATTGAGCATCTCTTTAATCAACATGTAGTGTTTGATCTTTGTAGCTTGTTCTTGAAGAAATAGTCAAGGCTTCAGCTGTGGGACCATGTCCAATTAATGTCCAGGGTTGCATCTGAATGAAAGTATTATACCATGTCAATTGTTCTAGTTGGTGCAAAATAGGCCTGGCGTCTCATGTGAGATTTCAGATTGATTACTCCTGGGTGTATGTATTCATCAATAAATGTAGAGAAATGTTGTTATCCAACTCATGATACTGACAATAGGCCTTAATGGTGGAAGAGCATTGTATTCTGTATGGACATTCAGTAAAAATGTAATTGTTGGCATAATAGGGCAGTTATTGGTGAGAAAGATGTTTTCTTTACCTGTCAGCATGCCCCTGCTGTGCGGTTTAGCAATAAGTGTGTTTGCTTCCATGGTGATCTGGCGAAATGGGTTACTGGATAATTTGAGATAGCAGCCTAGTGTAGTAAGATGCTGCTTAGCCATTTTAATATAGTCTCTTTTGTTTAGAATCACATTTTCATCCCTGGCTTATCCCCTTATTTTAAAATAATGCTACTGGTCCACTACTAGAGGTCCCTCAATCAGACTCGGGCATTGGAAATTCAAGGGTGCAGTCCCAGAGTCTGCTATTAGAGGTCCCTCTATCAGACTCGTCACTAGAAATGTCCCAGCGTCTGCTAATTGAGGTCCCTCAAGCATGCTCCGACATTGGAAATTCAAGGGTGCAGTCCCACAGTCTCCTACTAGAGGAACCCTCAAACAGACTCTGGCATTGGAAATTCAAGGGTGCAGTCTCAGAGTCTGCTATTAGAGGTCCCTCAATCAGACTCTGGCATTGGAAATTCAAGGGTGCAGTACCAGAGTCCGCTATTAGAGGTCCCTCAATCAGACTCCGGCATTGGAAATTCAAGGGTGCAGTCCCAGAGTCTGTTATCAGAGGACATTGTTCTATAGTATTTAGGCAAAACCAATTATTGTAGTTTCATTGTGAGTTTATTTCACAGAGCCCCCAGATGGTGGCACAACTGGTCGAAGCAGCTCTCTGACTGACATTGGTTCTGGAACCACAGTTCATTCCAGGACCATGCCAGCCAGCGTGCTGAAGTCACATGGTATAGCAGCAAATACAATACCAACCATATATAACATCTCCCCTTCTACTCCTAAATAAAATTTGAAGAGCAGAACAGAAAAAGAACAATACTAATAAGATATAAAGAAAAAGATATAGGGAAGAAAAGAATGAAGAAGAAACACACTAACAGATATGCAAATTAAATTCTCAAAAGGATATGTATCTGCCCCAGGACACATCACGATGTTGGAAGGATTGTACAGTTGAAAAACTCCATCACTGCAGGATCAAAAAGAGGCACATGCTGAGATGCACAGCTTAATAATATATCAAATCTTTTTTGAAGTTCTGAATTATTCTTCTGTTTCTCCTCAACCTGCCATCTTCCCCTGAACAGTCTGAATATAAGTGTCCCCAGAAACGCACCCCCCTTAGTGAGAGGCAATAATGGACACACCCCAGAAGGGGAATGAGGCCGCCAGGACCAAGTGCGGGTGAGATCAAAAAGAGCTTTATATAATTTAATATAGGGCATGCAAAGGACTCTGCAAACTCCGAGAGTGCTCTGTCTGACAATAGCAAAGACAGTCAGTTACATTACAAATACATGTCATGCATGAGGTAAACTATAGGGGCCACAAAGTCTTAGGGATTGGGTGGTGATGGCTAGGTGGTATACAATGTATACAGTTGCTTCTCCAGGATTGGCGGACGTTGGTGCTGCGCCACGTGGGGTGGGAGGTCAGCTGGGCTCATCGGGGTGTAGCGCCGGGCCGGACATGCCTTGTAACAACGATTGATAACTAAACTAACATTTGCCCTTTTGGCCACACATTCCCACCCATTCATCACACTTCATGTGTCCTGTTGATTTGCAACTCTTGTTAGTTCTGACCTTAGATCAATACATGGGGGGTCATTACGACCCAGGCGCTAATTGCGCCAACTTTACCACCATGGTGTAAACTACGTTTACACCATGGTGGATGGCGGATTTACCGCCCCATTCCAAGGTGAGTGGGGCGGTAAATCCCCATTTCCCATTTTCCCTTCCCCATTCCCATTTTTGCCCCATAGGGCATAATGGGAGTGGGGAAGGCGCTAATTACGCCACCGTAAATTACGGTGGCGTAATTAGCATCATGGCAGGTTAGCGCCATGGATTTTAACGGCTGCTAAAAGCAGCCGTTAAAATCAGAATCAGGCGTTAAGGGTTAACGACGGCGTTAACCCTTAACGCCTGGGTCGTAATGAGGCCCATGGCCAGGAACATTGATATGCGATCTGGAGTGTCTCAATACATCAGTTTGGGAGATACCTTAGGTTCAAACAATCAGGTCTCATGGGCGTAGTCAGGGGCATGGGCGGGGATGCTTGACTAACCATCCTTAGCAATTTCGGTGAGGGATGGTATTACGATCTGTTGGTACATGTGTGGGTGCCCCCCTTTCTAGGGTCATTAACTTGGGGTCGATGGACGTACTACTGACCCGTGGGGGGCAGTTGACTGGTCCCTGAAAGGCAGTGGGATTTAGGACCAGGTAGCTCGTAAGTCATAGAGTCAGGCTGTGGCGGCCTCTGACACGGGGGAGGGTGGCGGATGCTTGAAACGGGTCCAGCAGGATCGGGAGGGAAGGCAGGGCTGTGCTGTTTGAACACCGTCTATCTCGAGAGGGCCTGGGCAGGAGGAGGGGGAAATGGCCTTGCAGCTCCGTGCGTGGCATCTTCCACAAAGCGGTATACTGTCCCGTGGGTGAGGGGCGACTAACAACACATGGGGTTTCTAAAAGCACTCATGTATTTGCATTAACATGGGATACTAGCTGGGGATCATACTTTTTTGCAAAGCATTTCACATCTACAGTTGACATACGAACATGAGGTAGTGTCAGGCAGGTGTGTATTAAGAGTGTATAAAGAAAGCAACACAGGTTATTGTTCACTGTTATCAGCCGTCCAATCCATGTACATCTCTTCACTATATATAATATCGGTTGCACATTTTTCTCTTTACCCATTCTCCTTTACATTAGCAGCGAACCTTAGTCAAAACGGCACATATTACATAAATGGTTTCTACATGTTGCTAGGGTTTTCGGGGTGGGTATGGGTGCGAGGCGCCACGCTGTCTATAGTTGGGGGGCTTGGTGCAGGGGTCAGGGCCTGCAGGGTTTGGGCTGGTCTCAGTTACATCCTAGTGTTCCCATTCATGGCTGGGGCAATTATGTACTGCGGAAGGTTAACAGCTACAGTGTTTTATTTTGTTGTTTGCTCGCGTCTGGTGACTCGTGGAACGTGTTCTCAGATGATCTGCCATGCAGTGGGAGGTGGGGGAAGTGTGGGCCTCTGTGAGCGCGGTCAAGTGGGGGTCAGTCTGCAGCGTTCAGTGTCCCTGCGTTGGGTTAGATATGCACATTTCAAGCAAGATGGGGATGGCTTAATACAAGATGGCGTCTATGCTCTGCCACATAACGTGGTGATGCAGCCCCACGTGTCGGCCTGCAGCCGCCCTGCCGCCTGGGCCCGGGAGGCCGGGGGGCTGCCGACGAGTCATGGGTCTTAACCAGGGTGGGACATGTAGTGGGAGGGGGGTCCTATTGACCTACCCTTCCCTACATTTCCCCCCTTTCGTTACTTAAGTAATAAATACCTTAGCTCCCCCAGTCGTTCGCTCTCTTTCTCAGCCAACACTGCCTCTTACCAGGATGGCGTTCCTTTTATTGGCATCCAGGCTCTGCACACTCCCTGGAGGCTTTCCCCCCTTCTAGCATACTCATCTGGGGTGCAAGTCATATATATACATCCCATATCTCCCACCAGGTCCACCCATACCTCCGTGTACCACTCTAGCTCCCGGGGCTCCTTTATTGTGGTATGATATAACCTGTCCACTATGTCCCCGTCATAATATTTGGGCACCATTCTATACTTGGATTCTGAAGCCTCTCCAGTTTGTACGTGTGCTTCCTGTTGCGCCCGTGCCCTTCCTCCGGCGTTGCCCATTGTCACCATCATCATTGCTCCATTGGTGACTGCATTTGCGCAGCATCGAAGACCCAACTGGCACATACAAAAAATCACAAGTAAAAACACGATGAGTGGCATTAGTAGTTTCACAGCGAGCCTCATCCAGGAAGGTACCCAGGAAAAAAGGTTGTCGAACCACGTGCTTGGGTTGGTGCCGCCTTCCGTCTTCATTCGTTCCCCTAGGTTGTGGACTGCAGCGATGACGTGTGATAGTGTTCCATTATCAGCATCTTCAGAAGGTACAAAAGTGCAACAGGCACTTCTGATTTTTGGCAAACACCTCCGTTCATCGCTGTCAACAGGTCTAGGACATACCTGTTTTGCATTGTCATCATTCTCAGTACCCTTAGTTCCACTTTGATCACGTTGAACCCTTCTTCAGTGTCATTGGCCAATTGAACCAGCTCCCACCGCATGATCTGCAGCCATTTTGCATTTGCTCGGGCCTGAATGCTTGGAATGAGGGATGCGAAGAAGCTTTCCGCTGAGCTGAATAACCTGTACATGTCTGGGATCTGTGCCAAGAGTTCTAAGGAGGCCTTTGAGATATAGTTTGATGACCTCCGTTTTCTGGACATGATTTTGTCGGCATTTCCTTCTGATAGGGCGTACACTGGTGGCTCTTCAGTGGGTGAGGCGTTGTTTGTAACTTGAGTCTTTTTCCGTCCCCCCTGGCCGAGGTGGCTCTCTGGTATTACCATTAAGGCTGAGTGCAGTGTCGCCAGGGAATACGTGCCCCTCCATGATGGTGGGAGGTGCATGCACGCCCGCTGGCCACAGACCCAGTAAGTGTCCATCAGGGCTGCTGTTCCTTTCTTCATATCTGGGATCATTAGGCTCTTGCGGCAGTTCGTGTTTCTTCCCATGTCGATTTTCCCTTCTCCCAGGAAGCAAAGTTCGTTTGAGATCTCTTTCTGTAGTTTCAATGCTTTTTCTATAGCGCTCAACCAGGTCAATTTTGCCACATGTTCTGACCACACTGCGGAACACGTCTTTGCAATCCATTGTAGTTTTTCAGTAGGCAGCCCTCGCAGTGCTTCAGCTTTGCACATTACCACATCATCTTGCCATTTGTTTTCTGAAAATAGTGTTCCTTTTATTACTAAAAATGGTTCTTTTAAGCATACCACTCCTTTTGGTCTTGAGTAGCATGTTTTTTCGTTCTGCAGCATTTCAAAAGATACCGTGTGTGCCAGGAAGGTGTTCTTAATTCTGCACAGAGTGAGATGGTGGAGACACTGGGCGTCTTGCAGTATTAAAACTTTAGGTGTGCCTGAGGCATGGGGGATCAGGGAGCACACGTAGCAACTTTCATTAGTTGTTCGTTTGGCTGTGGAGCTCATGTCTGCATACCATTTATTCGACTGGTGTGGGTGCCTGGGATCCTCTATCGTCTCAAGTCCCAGGCCATAGTATTCGTCATATCTCTTCCTACCTGTTTCCCTCTTCCTCCTGTTTTTAAGGGATATTTTAGCATGCCTGGCGGCGTGCAACAGTGACTCCCTCCCCCCGGCCCCTCCTTCTCCCATTCCTCATACAGAGTAATGAACTTGTTAGCCATTTCAATATTTTCCTTCATTCTCTCTGTGGTGTAGTCTTTTTCCCTGGGAGGACTGATTGTCGTTGTGGGCGGGGTAGCAGTGGTGCCATATAACCATGATATAACAGATGGGTGTCGATCATTTAGTTCGTGTACACTAAAATTTGTGGTGTGGCTTTGGGGCTTCAAATGGATGGTCGGCTTGTTGTTAGTATTGTTCTGACGTTTTGCCTCGTCTGGATGCGGGCCATACCCCCATACCAGCTGAAAGCCATCCCATATTAAATAGTTACCCTCCTTAAAAGGTTTGCTTGCATTTTCCATATTAGTTCCATTACCTCCCCCCTCATTTATCTCAATGCAGATAAATGCTATTATGTAATATGTTGTCAAGCCAAACATCAGTGTAACAAATATAATAGCACAGACAGTCAACCCACATTCGTATGAGTATGTTCGCAAATCAAAAACATTTCTACTCCTAGTGTACCTATTGCTAATCATTGCAGGCAGCCTGTTCGCTGCCATGGTTACTCCTATATGTTGAAACATAGAAAAGGGTGCATTAAGCATACAGTGCAATTATTTTTGCTTTTTCCATATTCCAGAGAGAGAGAGAGAGAGAGAGAGAGAGAGAGAATGAGAGATAGAGAGAGAGTGAGAGAGAGAGAGAGAGAGAGAGAGAGAGAGAGAGAGAGAGAGAAATAGAGAGGGAGAGAGAGAGAGAGAGAGAGTGAGCATGAGAGAGAGAGAGAGAGAGAGAGAGAGAGAGAGAGAGAGAGAGAGAGAGAGAGAGAGAAAGAGAGAGAGAGAGAGAGAGAGAGAGATAGTGGGAGAGGGAGAGAGATCATTTTATGCTGCTTCACAGTTTGTCATAAACCTTATTATAATACAGTTGTCAGTTCAATGAATTTTGCATGCTCTTGTTTTGTCATTTCTTTTATTCATGCAGATTTACCGCGTCAGGGCCCTCTGCACCTTCTACTGATCCCACGCTGTCATAGGCTTTTCGGACGTCTGTCAAATCTATCCAATATCTCAAGCCCTTCACTTTCACCGTTGTGGGGGTGCAAAACACCACCTCGTATGGGCCATGAAATCTTGGAGCATTCCACCTACGCACAAAGCTCCTGACATATGTCATTTCCCCTGGTTCCAGCTGACCTGTTGGGCTTTCTTTCTCTGGAGTGTGCGTTTCATTCTCCCCATCACTTATGAATGGTGGTGCAAGTTGTCTCGCTATTATTCGTGCTGCCTTAATAAGTTTGGTCAGGTAGTCATTAAATTCTTCTCCTAGTACAGTTACACTTCTGTGTGCATCTGAATGTCTACGGAGGGGTGAGTGTGCTGTGTGCATTCGTCTCCCTGTCACGATCTCATGGGGCGACAAATGGTGGTTCTTGCTTGGCTGGTTCCTCAGCTCAAAAAGGGCCAAGGGGAGACAGTGCACCCAATTGTTCTTAAGGGTGAAACACAGTTTTGAGAGTCTGTCTTTTAGTAATCCGTTGATCTTTTCTACCAGCCCGTTACTTTGCGGATGATAAATCGAGCACAATTTATGCCTTATTCCTAGCAATGATGTCACTTCTTTAAAGAGATTGTTCACAAAATGTGTGCCGTTGTCAGAGCGAATTACGTTGCAAATTCCCCAGCGGGGGAATACTTCCCGCACGAGAAACTTTGCAGCGCATTTCGCATCTGGGCAGGCACAGAGGCCTGCTTCTACCCATTGTGAAAAGGGGCAAACTACCACTATCATGTACCTCGCTCCGTTGCATCTCTCACCCATATCCGCATAGTTAATATGCAGCTCTCTGACAGGTCCTATTGGCTTGGGCATCGTTCCCCTTAGTGTTCTCAAATGTCATGCCGGCGTTGTATATTTGACACGTTGTGCATTCCATTGTTAGCTTAGAGAGTTGTTCCTGTAATCCTGGAATAAACCAGTTTTCTTGTATCTCGGCTGAAATGTGCTGCTTTGCGTTATGTGCTGGGAAGTGTAGCTGCTGGAATGCTACTTCTAATAACTTAGTTGGCATCACTCCTTTACCTGTGTTGTTTTGCCGCCATAATAAATCAGTTGGCGACTGGCTGCATCCTCTTTTGGTCCACAACTCTTTTTCGTCCTCAGCTGCCTCTTCCTGTAGCTCCAGTATTTGAGACACTGGCATGGCATTGTACCCGTCTGGGACACTTTCCTCCGCTTCTCTTCACATTAAGTACTCATCTGTGTTCTCTTTTCTCAAATATGATGCCTCCTTGGCAGCCGCATCTGCTGCCGCGTTTCCCAAAGAGACAAAGTCAGTGTTATTGGTATGGGCCTGGCATTTCACTATTGCTACCATGGTGGGTTCTTTCAATGCGTCTATGAGTTCCCTTAACAGTTCCGAATGTTGTACGGGTGAACCATCTGCCCTGTTGAACCCCCTTCTTCCCCACCTGGCAAGCCCTCCATGTACTGTTGTGGCCATATATGCTGAATCCGTGTAAATCGTTACTGCGCATCCTTTTGCTGCTCGTAATGCTTCAATCAATGCTACCAGTTCTGCTGCCTGTGCTAAAAAATGAGCCGGCAGTCGCCGCTGTATTAGGACCTCGTACTCACCTTCTTCCATTCGCACGACTGCCACCCCCACATGTTTTTCTCCAGTTTCTGAATTTATGGAAGCTGACCCATCTATGAAAAATACCTCTCCTTCCATCAGTGTGTTCTCGCTTACCACAGTTGTGCCATTGTCCTCGCCCTGATATGTTGCGCAATCATGTGCCTGGATATCCTCTACAGTGCATGGTTCTGAGATGAATCTTGCGGGTTAACCACCTTGCATCTTACCACGTGTATGTTGGGGCTTGACAGTATTACCTCATACGCGGTGGCTCTCTGTGTGGTTAATGTGCTTTTTGATTGCTCGAGTATGGTGAACAATGAGTGTTCTACATACAGTGTCAGTGAGCACCCCATTACTATGGTGGCGCTTTTTTCAGAGCCTGTTCACATGCGAAATGTCCCTGCATTACAGCGTCCAGTGTCCCACTGTAGTATGCTAGAGGCTTGTGACCTAGTGACGTTTTCTGGGTTAGGACTGCTGTCATGAGTGCCCCCTTGCAATGCGAGAATAGGTAGAACTCACGTTCATAATCTGGGATCGCGAGTACTGGTGCGCTTGAGATGAGCTCTTTGAGTGATGTGAATGCATCGCACGTCTCTGAGTCCCACTGTATTTCTGTTTTTTCCTTTTCTGCCTCTTTGAATGTCTGGAGTAATGGGCGTGTGTATGCAGCATAGTCTAATATCCAGGCCCGACAATAGTTGCACATCCCTAGGAATTTTCGCATGTCTTTCACTGTCTTTGGTCTTCCCACGGCCGAGATAGCCGCTACTCTGTCTGGGATTATTCTCTTGCCATCTTTCGATATCAATTGCCCTAATTACAGCACTTCACGTTGACAGTATTGTAACTTTTCTTTGTCCACTTTGTACCCCTTTTGGGATAGCAATGTTAAAAGGGCTATGGAGTCTTTTCTACGCTCTCCCTCGTTTTTGCTGCAAATTAATAAATCGTCCACATACTGTATTATTGTGCTGTCGGCAGTCATGTTTCCAAGATCTTCATGCAATATTCTATTGAATATGCTGGGGCTTTCGCAATATCCCTGGGGCAATCTGCAGTGTTCGTACCTCCTCCCCCCTAGGGTGAATGCTGTCAAGTATCTGCACTCTTCTGCGAGTGGTATTGAGAAAAATGCATTTTTTAAATCCACTACAGTGAAGTGAGATGCGTCTTTTGGTATGCTGCATAGGATGGATGCCGGATTTGGGACCAAAGGGAACTCTTTCTGGATGACATCATTTAGTGGCGTAAGGCCTGGATCATCCTCCAGGCCCCTCCTTTCGCTTTTTGATTGGGTAAATGCATGTATTGCACGGGGAGTTCGAGGGTACTATTATCCCCTGTGCGAGTAGAGCATTTATTGTTTCTTTTATCCCTTCCTCTGCTTCCCGGGACAGGGGGTATTGTTTGACCCGGGGTAGAATTGCTCCAGGCTTGAGATTGATCTTTACTGGTGTGACCCCGTGTAGTATCCCTACGTCATGGGGACCGGTCATCCACAATTGCCAGGGCACTGACTACATGTTATCATTAAAGAATGAAGGTGGGGCGCCCACTACTGCCATCAGCTGTACTGGCACCTGCCTTTGCTGTATCATTATTTCACAAGGGATGGCTATTTCCATGATTATTTCTCCGTCACTCTCTGAATCTGTGAAAAGCTCCTCATCTGACAGATCTTGGCGTGCAATGTCAGCGTTTATGCATAATACCGTGCACCACTCGCAGCCGTGCATATCCATTAAGTCCTTCGGTCTTATGCTAGCATCTTGTGACCTCTTCTCAATGCCATCATCCTCCAATAGATTGGGCTTCCCCAACAATATCACATCGTCACACAACCAACGTTTACCATCTTCCAGTAACACAGACTTCCCTGATGTTATAACTTTTTGAGGAGACCTGAACTTTGATTCTCCTTTTAATACCCTCCTGGGTTCCTTTACACAAATCCAGTCTCCATCTTTAATCTTGCTCAATGTCACTTTTTTATTGGTATCGTAACATTCCTAATACTTTGCTTGTCTCTCCTATACTCTCCTTACAATATCACCAATGTCAATTTGTTTATGAGAGTTCATATTCAACCATGCAGGTCTCAGTCTGTTTGACGCCGGTCTTCCCCTCATCAATTTGAACGGATCCTCTTCAGTTACTGACTGTGGAGTCATTCTATATGTGTTGAGAGCTTCTTTTAAGGTGTCTATCCATGGTAAAGTATTGGCAATGGCCAGCTGAATGATGCTTTTGACAAATCCATTCATCCTCTCAACGAGTCCATTGGCCATGGGATAATTTAAAGAAGTGGTTCTATGTTCAATCGCTCTCTCTTTCATGAATGACTGCACTTCCATTGACATAAATCGTACACCATTATCCAACACCATTTCCAAAGGATCTCTTTCCCTACTAAACACTTCTTCTAAAACGTTTACCATCTTCCTTGCAGTACCTGATCCTTCAACAATACCCCATTCGACCCAATTGGATGTATAATGCAAAAGAACAATGATGTATATTTTGGGTGTATCCAAATTCTTATATGGTCCAGTAATGTCAATTGCTAATTTGGTCCAAACTTTTTCTGGAACCACCACTAGCTGTAGAGGTGTAGCTCTCACATTTTTTCCCTTATCACTGACAGCACATGCTGAACAGTCTTTAACTACTTCTTCCATCTCCTTCCACATACCAGGCCACCAATAATTCTCTCTCACCATCCTTTTTGTGAGACTCCTTCCTTCATGTGTTTCATGAGCCAGGTCTAGTATTCTTCGTCTCAAATCCACAGGTGGGATGATTCGAGCCCCTCTATACAAACATATGGGATCAGTTGATATTTCATCTATGATCTGAAAGTATGTTCTAATGCTCTGATCAGTTTCATCCCACTCACTTTGGACAGCTCGTCTCAAATGCTCTTGTTCTTGATCTTCAGATCCAGACTTCGCCCATTCATCCTTTGATATGCATGGTTTTACATATGCAATAATGTTTTCAAGACCTTGATCGTTGCAGAATACTCCCAACAGTTCCAGGGTAGTCTCGAGAAACAATCTGCCACTGCATTAGAATTCCCAGATGTATATCTCACACAGATATTGCACTGCATGATGGTGAGTATCCACCTTCGTATCCTAGGTGGCACTAGAGGCGGGCTCTTTGAATTTATCACATGGATCAAGGGTTCATGATCCATTTTTAACACAATTGGTAAACCCCATACCAAACTTCTGAAGTGTTCCAAAATCCACTTTACACCTACTGGCTCTCTTTCAATTGTGGAGTAGTTCCTCTCTGCTCTCTTTAGTATCCTGGAGGCAAAAGCAATAGGCACTATTCTGTCTTCATGTATTTGTTCAAGAACACCACCTAAACCAACTTTACTGGCGTCCACCGAAATCACAATACGAGCCTTGCAATCAAACATATTTCGTGTTGGTGCTTTTTTTATGTGAACCTTCATTTGCTCAAACTCATTCCTGCACTGTTCCGACCATGTACATTTCACACACTTCTTCATGAGTTCCCTCATGCACTTTGTCTTTTCTGTGTAGTGGGATACACATTTAGAATAATGTTCTGTCATTCCTAGAAAACTTCTCAGTTGGTGTTTATTGGATGGTTCAGGAATACTCATAATAGTGTGCACTAACTCCTTCTTTGCTCCGATCCCTTCAGCACTTATTAGATGACCCAAATATGTAACTTCTTTTCTCTTGATTTTACACTTCTCTATTTTAAGAGTAAGGCCTCTCTCTTGAATCACTTGCAGCACCCCAAGAAGCTTTGCATTATGTTCATCTTCTGTCATGGCTGAGATCAGTATATCATCTTCGAAGCAGTAAACACCTTTGAGGCCCCCAAATAAATGATTCATGAGTCTTTGTAATGCAGCCGCTGCCAAGGATAATCCAAAAGTCATTCTTTTATACCTGAATGACCCCAGGGGCGTGACAAAAGAGGTAAGATCTTTAGAATATTCATCTAGTTTCACTTGATGGTATGCAGAGGATAAATCAAGGGTCATAAAGTATTTTGCTGTAGTCATTGTTGTTAATAACTCACCAATATTAGGTAAGCGATGCCTATCTATCCAAATGCTCGCATTTAAATCTCTTTAGTCCACACACATTCTGATGGTACCATCTGGTTTCCATACTATTACAATAGGAGACAACCACTCTGAGCTCTCGATAGGTTCAATAATAGCTTGTTCACATAACTTGGTAAGTTCTTTTTGCAGGGCTTCCCTTGTTCCTATAGGAATATTCCTCACTTTGTGGGTGACAGGTTTGGCACCCTTCTTTAGAATTATTTTATGTTGGAATCCTTTAAGTACTCCAATTGTATCATTGAACACTCTGGGAAAACTTCTCGCCAGATTTTCTCCAGTGTCACAGCTGTCCTCCGTTATGCTCAATATGAGAACGTACTCACCAGGCTGTATCTGAATTTGCAAGGCCGCCTGCTCCCACCAACCTACCACAGAGGTACCATTGTCGGCTACATATAGCTTGCAAAAAGTTTCCCTTCCCTTAAAATTCTCAGGTATACCCAATGATGTTAATTAGGGTTTCACCATAGCCTGTGGCTCTCACCTTGGTGCATTGCAGTCCTTCAGGTTTGCCATTCAATTCCTTAATGAATATCCCCACATCAACCATGGTATAGGGGGACCCAGTGTCTACCGTGACTTATAGTGGCACATCATTGATGTGCATAACCACCCATGGCCCCTTATTCTCCTCATTAGATGTAGTGTTAAGGATCTGGATTTCCTCCTCAACTTCACTAATGATTGAGAACAAACTATCCGGGCCTCTAATCTCTTCCAATGCTTTGATGCTAGTGCCCAGTGGTTTGTTAACATTTTGCTGTGCCATTTTACCTCTACCTCTGATGTTCCTACACACTTTACCAAAATGCCCCCACGTAACCACACTTGTAGCATTCAGCAGCATATGTTGGGCATTCTTTTTTTATATTGGAGTGTCTGTTCGAGCAACATTTCTGACATCGTGTTTGAAATTTGTTAATTTGTTCTTTCGCTTTCCAAGGTTTCCTTTAAAATTGTTTGCAGTCATTCTCTTCACCAAAGCTATTAATTTTTCGTCATCATCCTCTTTTTTCTCTTCCTCAACAGATTTGATTTCTTTGACCTCCTCCCTACTCTTTACTTCCTTCATGCACTTTTCCCCAAGTTCCATCGTTCTGCCAATTTCCAGTGCTTGTACTAAAGAGGGATCCTTTTGTTGCCAAAGTCTCTGTAGAATTCGTGAATCTGCTACATGTAACACCAATTGGTCTCTCAGGTACTCATCAGCAACCCCTGTAAATGTGCATGTGGAAATCAAGCTTCTCAGCACTGCCATGTAGGTGCCAATGGATTCACCTTTATGCTGTTGTCTGGAGAAAAAACGATATCTCTCCAATACAATGTTAATTTTATTCCCAAAATATTTGTTGCACTTGTTCAAGGCATTCTCATGTTTTCTGTTGCTACTTGCAGCCGTTGAGTCTCCTGAGCCTCCCTCTGTGTCATTTGTATCAGGTAGAGCACGGAATATCCCAAGCGCCTCAGCACCAATACAGTTCAGCAGGGTAGCTTCTCTCAGATCATCATTAAATTTAGCCACCCCAATTGCCCTCATATATACCTGAAACCCGTCTATCCACTGCTCCCATGGACTAACTGGGTTCCCTGGGTTTGGAAAAAATTGAATCGGCGCTGGTATGTGCTGCATCTTTAATGGTACTTGACGTGCTAATTCCCTACAATGTAGATGTACACTGCACAATCCGTTCACCAACAACAGTGCTACACAGTTGAATTGCTTCAGGCTAACTTGTATAAGTGAAACTACTTTGATCCACTTTGGCAATTTGTGCTTTATTTCTCTCTGTAATGTATGTCTTGGTTGAATTTACTGTAATGTCACTGCAGAACGTCATTCACTCGTTCCGGCATACAATTAGTATCCTTGGTTACATTCGCGTTATTGAAGTGTTTAATTACACGCAGGGAGACGTGATTTATAGGCAAGCTATTTATTTATATTAATATCTAAGTACGAGTGAATTGGCCCCACCGACCGTGGAAAGCAACTGACATGAGACGTGTTTGAAACAAGCATTCCAAACATACGTCTTTATGTTCTATTCACCCTTCCATCACGGGAGCTTGCGAAGGGTCCCGTGATGAAATGATGAAAGGACATTACACATCTCCCTTCCTTAGTCTCTCGTTGTTTATGGAACACAGTCCAGTAGCTTCTTCTACATCTCCCTTCCTTAGTCTCTTGCCGTTCATGGAATACAGTCAAGTAGTCTTCTTCTGTATCCTCAGTAATGTCAGACAAAATCCTTCATGCGGTTTGGTTTGCGGATCACTCTCCCTGTTCTTGACATATGCAGAGTATCTGGTTTAGATGTTGGCAAGGAAATTTTTGACATTACATTTCTATTCAACCTAGATCTCACATGCTGAACATTCCTTTTCATTCTTTCATTGTCACCCCTACTGAGTTGCTCCTTGTGTTCCATTTCACCAGTATTTACATCCTTACTTGACTCCATCACACATACTCTCTCCATATTCCAGACTCTACCATCTTGCACTCTCACTGCATGTCTAAAAACCTCAATCACACTCACTGGTTTGGACCATTTGCAGGGTCCATCTTTTAGTACAGGGGGTAGTTTAATTCTCACCAGACCCCCCACTCTGGGAACCTTGTTTCTTTTACTTTTGCTCATTAGATTATCGTGAGCTGCCTTGTTCCTCAGCTGGATTTTCCTAATACTCTCTACTGCCTCTCCAAAATCTTTTCTTACTATGGTCTCCCTCTCCAACCAAGATGGTGTCAATTTGGTGTTTGCTCTGCGCCCTCTACTTAACTCAAAAGGTGATAGACCAGTAGTACTATGGGGAGTAAAACGGTGAGCAATTATTTTCCTTTTCACTGCTTCTTCCCAGTTGAGCCCATTTGACCAAGCCCACCGAATAGCATCCTTGAGCACCTTATTGAATCTCTCAACCACCCCATTGGTTTGTGGGTGGTATATTGCACTAGTTTTGTGCACAATGGAATTACTGGTACAGAACATTTCCATCTCTTTTGACCTGAATTGGACACCATTATCAGTTAATATGCTTCTTGGGAAACCCTCTCTAGTGCATATCTCTGACATAAAATCTATCACTATTTTAGCACTCATATGAGGTTTGATTAAAACTTCTACCCATCTGGTCAGAAGGTCAATGACCACCAAGCAAAATTGTTGTTTACCATCACAATGAATAGGCCCTAGTATGTCCATGCCTACTTCATCCCATACTTTTCCTGGAATATTCGTTATCACCATAGGGTAATTCGCACTCACACACGCCCTGTCACTCTGATTACAAAGGATACATTCTCTGATGGTTCTCTCGATTTGCAGGTCACATCCTGGCCACCAGAAATCATCGCGTATTCTCTGTTTAGTCTTCACAATTCCTTGATGGCCTTCGTGGCCCAGATCGATGATTCTTTGTCTTAGACTTGTAGGTGGAATTATTCGATCTCCTCTCATAATTCTGTCACTCGCTACGTTGAGTTCATCTGCAACTCTCCAGTATTCGATGAGACCGGACCCTTCAAACATAACTTTCTTTAAACTTCCATTGCTTCGTATAATTTGTTTCAACTGTTTTATGCTATCATCTTGTCTCTCTGCTTCTTCCCACTCAGTTTTGGATATGGAAAACGCTTCAACGTTCAAGACAACTTCAGGATTGTTTTCACTTTCATTGTCTACTTCAGAATTGTTGGTAAGTCGCGACAGACAATCAGCAGCATGATTCTTCACTCCTGGTACATATCGTACTGTACAGTTGTACTCTTGCAGAAGTACAACCCATCTTTTAATTCTGTTAGATACATTGTCCAAACCTTTATTCATAATGACATGTATCAATGGTTTGTGGTCAGTGCGAATCTCCACCTCCACTCCCCAGATGAAATTCCTGAACTTTTCTGTTGCCCACTTGATGGCCAGTATTTCCTTTTCTATTGCAGCATACGACCTTTCTGCACCCTTTAACAATCTAGATGCAAACGCGATAAGAACTTATTTTCCTTCAACTTCTTGTGTGACAACAGCTCCTAACCCTAGGTTGCTTGCATCTGTTGTTATTATAGTCTTCCTCCCACTCTTGAAATTCTTCAATGATGGTGCTCTGTTTAATTCTGATTTGATATTTTCAAATTCTTCTTCGCACTCCCTGTTCCATTCAAATGACTTCTTCTTTAGAAGTTCACGTAGCGGAACAGTATGTATGGCAAAATCCTTTATAAACTTAGAATAGTACTCTGCCATTCCAATGAACGTACGCACGCCCTCCTTTGACTCTGGTCTTGGCATGTTCATTATGGCATCAGCAAGTTGCTTCCTTGGTTTTATGCCGCTAGCAGATATGGTATGTCCTAAATAATCGATTTCGCTACGATTTATATTACATTTATCTCTACTAAGGGTCATACCTGCTTCATATAACTTCTTGTAGACATGTTGTAATCTTTCATTATGCACCTTCTGGTTGACGGCGTGTACCAGTATGTCATCTTGAAAACAAATAATCCCTTCGTCACCTTCAAATAGTTTGTGCATGATTCTCTGAAATACTGAAGCAGCTGACACTAATCCAAATGGCAATCTTCTGTATTGATACAGCCCATCAGGCGTGATAAAGGCTGTCATTTTCTTAGAATCCCTATGAAGTTTAACCTGATGGTATGCTGATGTTAGATCCAGAGTGGAAAAATACTTCGAGGGTCCAATAGTGGATACAATCTCTTGAATATTGGGGAGTGGATGTCTGTCCGGGATCACGCACTTATTTAATTCTCTCATGTCTACACATATTCTCAATTTTCCGGATTTTTTTCTTAATACAACTAACGGTGAAACCCATTCACTGGCATCTATTCTCTCGATGATTTTCTGATCTTCCAATAATTTAATCTCCTTTCTTACTTCTTCTCTCATTGAAAGCGGGATGTTGCGTAACTTCTGCGCAACAGGAACATGTCCTGGCTTCATTTTGATCTCATGAACAAACCCACGCAGACATCCGATGTCTTTCCTGAAAATTTCTTTCACCATATCAGCTTCCTTGGCGACTTCCTTGTTTCCTTGAAGTCTTCCAGCGTTGTTTTCAACTGAATATACAGACTCATCCGACGCAGCATCCAACTTCACTTTGAGTTTGCATTGGTGGGTCCAACTTAACAAAGGCGTTCTCCCCTTCTTTGTTATGTATATTTTCCCATTTGCTTTCCTCTCCTTGAATTTGAGTGCTCCCCAAAACCACCCAATGACATCTATTTTAACTTCGCCATATGCTCTGGGATTTATGTCTGGTTCATGCAGGTATTCATGTTTCTTCCTGTCCCAGAATATTTGTGGTATCAAGGTATATTTTGCACCTGAATCAATCATCATGTGCATGTTGGTTCCATCAACACAAACTACGGCCTTGGGGCTTTCTATTTCTTGTTCATTTTCTTCGTCTGTCACGACAAACACACATTCTTCTTCATCTTCATCACTATTTTCATCGCTTCCTATCCAGTTAGTGGAAGTGTTTTGCCTTCTGCAACATCGTGCGTAATGCCCCTTGCCTTTGCATTTCCCACATATAATTTTCAAAGCAGGACATTCCGGGTTATCCGCCCAATGATCCATGCTATCACATCTAAAACATCTCCCTGTGTTCTTCCTTCTAGGGTCGTCTCCACGCCTGTGTGGACTTTTCTTTCTCACATCACTGTTATAAATTCTGGAGCTTGGTTTTTTCCTTTTATCATCATTCCACGGTAATCTCCCGTTTCTTTCCGATTTGTATCTCCTATTGGAATTTCCTGAAATTTGGGCAATGGGTTCATTCTCTTTACTTGTAGTAAGTGTATTATGCTTCTCTTTTGAAATTTCATGTTTAATATCAGTATTTTGCATCCTGCTTTCTAATTCTTTAACACATTTCTCAGTGTGCTCCACTTCCTTGGCCACACGTAAGACAGTGTCCAAGTTGGGGTCGTCCTCAGCCCATAATCTTTCTCTTACTTTGCTACTCCTACACTCCAGCATGAATTGATCTCTCAACCTCTCGTCCAACTGAGTATTGAAATTGCATGTCTTGGCTAGCTTTCTCAAACTAGTGATGTACTGTTCTATGCTCTCACCCTCTCCTTGAGTCCTTTTCCCAAATTTATAACGTTCCAAAATAGTGCTCAGTTTCTTTTCATAATGTTTTCCCATCTTCTTCACTGACCTCTCATATTCATTTAAGTCATTATCTTCATCAGAAAGTAGATCTGGTAGATCTTCAAATTTTTCCTGCCCCGCCGGGCCTAAACAATGCATTAAAAGAGACTTCCTCCTCTCCACGCTGCAATTCTGACCACATACAATGCCAGCGTAATGTTCAAATGATTTAATCCATCTTTTCCATGGAATAGCTGGTTCACCAACATCCGAAAGAAAAAACATTGGCGGTGGTACACTATTGAAAGACATGCTGACCACAAAATATATGTGTCACAAATTGGAAAGGGTTGACCAAATATGTGAATTACGGTCTCCTTAATGTCTCTTTTTAAATTCAAATGCAGGGAGTTGCTGCAGTACAATAATGTATCACTTTAATTCTCTGTTTCTTTTTTTTTCAATGTACTTGCACACAGTGTAGAGAATATGGGTGGATGGCTTGAAATGGTTAATTATCAGCCAACAATATGACTTCCTGTAAATTTAAACGCTTATCAGTTCAATGTACCTTCTCTTTCCATGTGATTGCGCCTTTATACTGAGAATTACGGTAGATGGAAAACTTGTAACTGACAAAAATAAACACCTCTATTCTGTGGAATACGGTAAGCTTAACAGCACAGGCCAAGAGGCGTGTCCGGACGGCATTATTTAAAAGTAAACACAATCAGGATTAAGGATTTACTCACTTAATTGACTTTGACTAGCCGTCGCTGGAAGTCGAGTTGATTGTAAGCAGAGCGGAGCGGCCACAGCTTTTATGACAGCTGCAGGGCCTGCTCACGCACATAAATCACGGCTGGATGAAAGCCTGGGACACACAAAGGGGCGGTGGGGCCAGAAGATCCTCGTCGCCACTTGAAGTGTTTAATTACACGCAGGGAGACGTGATTTATAGGCAAGCTATTTATTTATATTAATAGCTAAGTACGAGTGAATTGGCCCCACCGACCGTGGAAAGCAACTGACATGAGACGTGTTTGAAACAAGCATTCCAAACATACGTCTTTATGTTCTATTCACCCTTCCATCACGGGAGCTCGCGAAGGGTCCCGTGATGAAATGATGAAAGGACATTACAGTTATACGCGACATATGGTTGCTCTGGTAACCTTATCTGTATTTCCCAAAATGGCCGGCACGTTAAGGACGTCTTTTTAGGTCCTTTCCTCAACGTGCAACTGTTATCGTCGGCTCACGGATGCAGTTTCAAATGATCACCTCCTATCACCGCACGCCAAGTACCTTTACTTCTTTTAATCATGCCGGTGTCCAAGTGGCCTTCCGCTCGTACTGTCAATTACAGTGCGTTCCAAACATCTTCACGCTAGCCGGGGGCTCCGATCTTCATTAAGCCTCGTCGCCAATTCTTATATAGTATTTAGGCAATAACAATTATTGAAGTTTCATTGTGAGTTTATTTCACAGAGCCCCCAGGGGGTGGCACAACTGGTCGAAGCGGCACTCTGATTGACATTGGTTCTGGAACCACAGCTGATTCCAGAACCATGCCAGCCAGCCTGCCACAATACATGCAGTCACATGGTATAGCATCAAATACAATACCAACCATGCATAACAGACGTTCAAGCAGACTCCAGCATTGGAAATTCAAGGGTGCAGTACCGGAGTCTGCTGCTAGAGGTCCCTGGAAGCAGACGCCAGCCCTGGAAATTCAAGGGTGCAGTCCCAGGTCTGCTGCTGGAGGTCCTTTAAGGCAGACTCCAGCATTGGAAATTCAAGGGTGCAGTCCCAGAGTGTGCTACTAGAGGTCCCTCTAAGCGACTCCAGCATTGGAAATTCAAGGGTGCAGTCCCAGAGTCTGCTGCTAGAGGTCCCAGGAAGCAGAATCCAGCATTGGAAATTCAAGGGTGCAGTCCCAGAGTCTGCTGCAAGAGGTCCCAGGAAGCAGAATCCAGCATTGGAAATTCAAGGGTGCAGACCCAGAGTCTGCTACTAGAGGTCTCTCTAAGCGACTCCAGCATTGGAAATTCAAGGGTGCAGTCCCAGAGTCTGCTGCTAGAGGTCCCTCAAGCAGACTCCATCATTGGAAATTCAAGGGTGCAGTCCCAGAGTCTGCTTCCGAAGGTCCCTTGAGGCAGACTCCAGCATTGGAAATTCAAGGGTGCAGTGACAGAGTCTGCTGCTAGAGGTCCCAGGAAGCAGAATCCAGCATTGGAAATTCAAGGGTGCAGTCCCAGAGTCTGCTGCTGGAGGTCCCTTGAGGCCGACTCCAGCATTGGAAATTCAAGGGTGCAGTCCCAGGTCTGCTGCTGGAGGTCCTTTAAGGCAGACTCCAGCATTGGAAATTCAAGGGTGCAGTCCCAGAGTCTGCTACTAGAGGTCCCTCTAAGCGACTCCAGCATTGGAAATTCAAGGGTGCAGTCCCAGAGTCTGCTGCTAGAGGTCCCAGGAAGCAGAATCCAGCATTGGAAATTCAAGGGTGCAGTCCCAGAGTCTGCTGCTAGAGGTCCCAGGAAGCAGAATCCAGCATCGGAAATTCAAGGGTGCAGTCCCAGAGTCTGCTACTAGAGGTCTCTCTAAGCGACTCCAGCATTGGAAATTCAAGGGTGCAGTCCCAGAGTCTGCTGCTAGAGGTCCCTCAAGCAGACTCCATCATTGGAAATTCAAGGGTGCAGTCCCAGAGTCTGCTTCCGAAGGTCCCTTGAGGCAGACTCCAGCATTGGAAATTCAAGGGTGCAGTCCCAGAGTCTGCTGCTAGAGGTCCCAGGAAGCAGAATCCAGCATTGGAAATTCAAGGGTGCAGTCCCAGAGTCTGCTGCTGGAGGTCCCTTGAGGCAGACTCCAGCCATGGAAATTCAAGGGTGCAGTACCAGAGTCTGCTGCTAGAGGTCCCAGGAAGCAGAATCCAGCATTGGAAATTCAAGGGTGCAGTCCCAGAGTCTGCTTTCGGAGGTCCCTTGAGGCAGACTCCAGCCATGGAAATTCAAGGGTGCAGTCCCAGAGTCTGCTGCTGGAGGTCCCTTGAGGCCGACTCCAGCATTGGAAATTCAAGGGTGCAGTCCCAGGTCTGCTGCTGGAGGTCCTTTAAGGCAGACTCCAGCATTGGAAATTCAAGGGTGCAGTCCCAGAGTCTGCTACTAGAGGTCCCTCTAAGCGACTCCAGCATTGGAAATTCAAGGGTGCAATCCCAGAGTCTGCTGCTAGAGGTCCCAGGAAGCAGAATCCAGCATTGGAAATTCAAGGGTGCAGTGCCAGAGTCTGCTGCTAGAGGTCCCAGGAAGCAGAATCCAGCATTGGAAATTCAAGGGTGCAGTCCCAGAGTCTGCTTCCGGAGGTCCCCTGAGGCAGACTCCAGCATTGGAAATTCAAGGGTGCAGTCCCAGAGTCTGCTACTAGAGGTCTCTCTAAGCGACTCCAGCATTGGAAATTCAAGGATGCAGTCCCAGAGTCTGCTACTAGAGGTCCCTCAAGCAGACTCCATCATTGGAAATTCAAGGGTGCAGTCCCAGAGTCTGCTTCCGGAGGTCCCTTGAGGCAGACTCCAGCATTGGAAATTCAAGGGTGCAGTCCCAGAGTGTGCTACTAGAGGTCCCTCTAAGCGACTCCAGCATTGGAAATTCAAGGGTGCAGTCCCAGAGTCTGCTGCTAGAGGTCCCAGGAAGCAGAATCCAGCATTGGAAATTCAAGGGTGCAGTCCCAGAGTCTGCTGCAAGAGGTCCCAGGAAGCAGAATCCAGCATTGGAAATTCAAGGGTGCAGACCCAGAGTCTGCTACTAGAGGTCTCTCTAAGCGACTCCAGCATTGGAAATTCAAGGGTGCAGTCCCAGAGTCTGCTGCTAGAGGTCCCTCAAGCAGACTCCATCATTGGAAATTCAAGGGTGCAGTCCCAGAGTCTGCTTCCGAAGGTCCCTTGAGGCAGACTCCAGCATTGGAAATTCAAGGGTGCAGTGACAGAGTCTGCTGCTAGAGGTCCCAGGAAGCAGAATCCAGCATTGGAAATTCAAGGGTGCAGTCCCAGAGTCTGCTGCTGGAGGTCCCTTGAGGCCGACTCCAGCATTGGAAATTCAAGGGTGCAGTCCCAGGTCTGCTGCTGGAGGTCCTTTAAGGCAGACTCCAGCATTGGAAATTCAAGGGTGCAGTCCCAGAGTCTGCTACTAGAGGTCCCTCTAAGCGACTCCAGCATTGGAAATTCAAGGGTGCAGTCCCAGAGTCTGCTGCTAGAGGTCCCAGGAAGCAGAATCCAGCATTGGAAATTCAAGGGTGCAGTCCCAGAGTCTGCTGCTAGAGGTCCCAGGAAGCAGAATCCAGCATCGGAAATTCAAGGGTGCAGTCCCAGAGTCTGCTACTAGAGGTCTCTCTAAGCGACTCCAGCATTGGAAATTCAAGGGTGCAGTCCCAGAGTCTGCTGCTAGAGGTCCCTCAAGCAGACTCCATCATTGGAAATTCAAGGGTGCAGTCCCAGAGTCTGCTTCCGAAGGTCCCTTGAGGCAGACTCCAGCATTGGAAATTCAAGGGTGCAGTCCCAGAGTCTGCTGCTAGAGGTCCCAGGAAGCAGAATCCAGCATTGGAAATTCAAGGGTGCAGTCCCAGAGTCTGCTGCTGGAGGTCCCTTGAGGCAGACTCCAGCCATGGAAATTCAAGGGTGCAGTACCAGAGTCTGCTGCTAGAGGTCCCAGGAAGCAGAATCCAGCATTGGAAATTCAAGGGTGCAGTCCCAGAGTCTGCTTTCGGAGGTCCCTTGAGGCAGACTCCAGCCATGGAAATTCAAGGGTGCAGTCCCAGAGTCTGCTGCTGGAGGTCCCTTGAGGCCGACTCCAGCATTGGAAATTCAAGGGTGCAGTCCCAGAGTCTGCTACTAGAGGTCCCTCTAAGCGACTCCAGCATTGGAAATTCAAGGGTGCAATCCCAGAGTCTGCTGCTAGAGGTCCCAGGAAGCAGAATCCAGCATTGGAAATTCAAGGGTGCAGTGCCAGAGTCTGCTGCTAGAGGTCCCAGGAAGCAGAATCCAGCATTGGAAATTCAAGGGTGCAGTCCCAGAGTCTGCTTCCGGAGGTCCCCTGAGGCAGACTCCAGCATTGGAAATTCAAGGGTGCAGTCCCAGAGTCTGCTACTAGAGGTCTCTCTAAGCGACTCCAGCATTGGAAATTCAAGGATGCAGTCCCAGAGTCTGCTACTAGAGGTCCCTCAAGCAGACTCCATCATTGGAAATTCAAGGGTGCAGTCCCAGAGTCTGCTTCCGGAGGTCCCTTGAGGCAGACTCCAGCATTGGAAATTCAAGGGTGCAGTCCCAGAGTCTGCTGCTAGAGGTCCCAGGAAGCAGAATCCAGCATTGGAAATTCAAGGGTGCAGTCCCAGGGTCTGCTGCTGGAGGTCCCTTGAGGCAGACTCCAGCCATGGAAATTCAAGGGTGCAGTACCAGAGTCTGCTGCTAGAGGTCCCAGGAAGCAGAATCCAGCATTGGAAATTCAAGGGTGCAGTCCCAGAGTCTGCTTTCGGAGGTCCCTTGAGGCAGACTCCAGCATTGGAAATTCAAGGGTACAGTCCCAGAGTCTGCTGCTGGAGGTCCCTTAAGGCAGACTCCAGCATTGGAAATTCAAGGGTGCAGTCCCAGAGTCTGCTACTAGAGGTCCCTCTAAGCGACTCCAGCATTGGAAATTCAAGGGTGCAGTCCCAGAGTCTGCTGCTGGAGGTCCCTTAAGGCAGACTCCAGCATTGGAAATTCAAGGGTGCAGTACCACAGTCTGCTGCTAGGGGTCCCTCTAAGCAGACTCTGGCATTGGAAATTCAAGGGTGCAGTCCCAGAGGCTCCTACTAGAGGTCCCAGGAAGCAGAATCCAGCATTGGAAATTCAAGGGTGCAGTCCCAGAGTCTGCTGCTAGAGGTCCCAGGAAGCAGAATCCAGCATTGGAAATTGGAAATTCAAGGGTGCAGTCTCAGAGTCTGCTTCCGGAGGTCCCCTGAGGCAGACTCCAGCATTGGAAATTCAAGGGTGCAGTCCCAGAGTCTGCTGCTAGAGGTCCCAGGAAGCAGAATCCAGCATTGGAAATTCAAGGGTGCAGTCCCAGAGTCTGCTGCTGGAGGTCCCTTGAGGCAGACTCCAGCCATGGAAATTCAAGGGTGCAGTACCAGAGTCTGCTGCTAGAGGTCCCAGGAAGCAGAATCCCGCATTGGAAATTCAAGGGTGCAGTCCCAGAGTCTGCTGCTGGAGGTCCCTTGAGGCCGACTCCAGCATTGGAAATTCAAGGGTGCAGTCCCAGGTCTGCTGCTGGAGGTCCCTTAAGGCAGACTCCAGCATTGGAAATTCAAGGGTGCAGTCCCAGAGTGTGTTACTAGAGGTCCCTCTAAGCGACTCCAGCATTGGAAATTCAAGGGTGCAATACCAGAGTCTGCTGCTAGAGGTCACAGGAAGCAGAATCCAGCATTGGAAATTCGAGGGTGCAGTCCCAGAGTCTGCTTCCGGAGGTCCCTTGAGGCAGACTCCAGCATCGGAAATTCAAGGGTGCGGTCCCAGAGTCTGCTGCTAGAGGTCCCAGGAAAGCAGATTCCAGCATTGTAAATTCAAGGGTGCACTCCCAGAGTCTGCTTCCGGAGGTCCCTTGAGGCAGACTCCAGCATTGGAAATTCAAGGGTGCAGTCCCAGAGTCTGCTGCTAGAGGTCCCAGGAAGCAGAATCCAGCATTGGAAATTCGAGGCTGCAGTCCCAGAGTCTGCTGCTGGAGGTCCCTTGAGGCAGACTCCAGCCATGGAAATTCAAGGGTTCAGTATCAGAGTCTGCTGCTAGAGGTCCCAGGAAGCAGAATCCAGCATTGGAAATTCAAGGGTGCAGTCCCAGAGTCTGCTGCTGGAGGTCCCTTAAGGCAGACTCCAGCATTGGAAATTGAAGGGTGCAGTCCCAGAGTCTGCTACTAGAGGTCTCTCTAAGCGACTCCAGCATTGGAAATTCAAGGGCGCAGTCCCAGAGTCTGCTACTAGAGGTCCCTCAAGCAGACTCCATCATTGGAAATTCAAGGGTGCAGTCCCAGAGTCTGCTTCCGGAGGTCCCTTGAGGCAGACTCCAGCATTGGAAATTCAAGGGTGCAGTCCCAGAGTCTGCTGCTGGAGGTCCCTTGAGGCAGACTCCAGCCATGGAAATTCAAGGGTGCAGTACCAGAGTCTGCTGCTAGAGGTCCCAGGAAGCAGAATCCAGCATTGGAAATTCAAGGGTGCAGTCCCAGAGTCTGCTTTCGGAGGTCCCTTGAGGCAGACTCCAGCATTGGAAATTCAAGGGTGCAGTCCCAGAGTCTGCTGCTGGAGGTCCCTTAAGGCAGACTCCAGCATTGGATATTCAAGGGTGCAGTCCCAGAGTCTGCTACTAGAGGTCCCTCTAAGCGACTCCAGCATTGGAAATTCAACGGTGCAGTCCCAGAGTCTGCTGCTGGAGGTCCCTTAAGGCAGACTCCAGCATTGGAAATTCAAGGGTGCAGTACCACAGTCTGCTGCTAGGGGTCCCTCTAAGCAGACTCTGGCATTGGAAATTCAAGGGTGCAGCCCGAGAGTTTGCTGCTAGAGGTCCTCGTCGCAGACTCCAGCATTGGAAATTCAAGGGTGCAGTACCAGGCTCTGCTGCTAAAGGTCCCTCTAAGCATGCTCCAGCATTGGAAATTCATGGGTGCAGTCCCAGAGTCTGCTGCTAGAGGTCCCTGGAAGCAGACTCCAGCATTGGATATTCAAGGGTGCAGTACCAGAGTCTGCTGCTAGAAGTCCCTCATCCAGACTCTAGCATTGGAAATTCAAGGGTGCAGTACCACAGTCTGCTGCTAGGGGTCCCTCTAAGCATGCTCCAGCATTGGAAATTCATGGGTGCAGTCCCAGAGTCTGCTGCTAGAGGTCCCTGGAAGCAGACTCCAGCATTGGATATTCAAGGGTGCAGTACCAGAGTCTGCTGCTAGAAGTCCCTCATCCAGACTCTAGCATTGGAAATTCAAGGGTGCAGTACCACAGTCTGCTGCTAGGGGACCCTCTAAGCAGACTCTAGCATTGGAAATTCAAGGGTGCAGTCCCAGAGTCTGCTGCTAGAGGTCCCTGGAAGCAGACTCCAGCATTGGATATTCAAGGGTGCAGTACCAGAGTCTGCTGCTAGAAGTCCCTCATCCAGACTCTAGCATTGGAAATTCAAGGGTGCAGTACCACAGTCTGCTGCTAGGGGTCCCTCTAAGCAGACTCTAGCATTGGAAATTCAAGGGTGCAGTCCCAGAGTCTGCTGCTAGAGGTCCCTGGAAGCAGAATCCAACAGAAGGGGGGCGGGTCTTAGGCTAATGCAGCCAATCAGCAGAACGAACAAAGCGAAGACCAGGGATACTGGAATAATACGGGATCCCAAATATTCCACAACACCGGCCGCCAAGGCCTCCGCGGCGATTAAGAAACAAGTGAAACCGGCCGCCCTTTACTACCATGAAAACCAGAGCAACTCATTCTAGAAATGTACGCATCTGAGCTCCTCCTAGGGCTCGTGCAGTGTCACGTGGTAGCCCCTCCTAGGGCTCGAGGAGTGTCACGTGGTAGCCCCTCCTAGGGCTCGAGGAGTGTCACGTGGTAGTCCCTCCTAGGGTTCGTGGTGTGTCACGTGGTATCCCCTCCTAGGCTCCTGAAGCCGCTCCTAGGGCTCGTGGAGAGTCACGTGGTAGTTGTGTCATCTTGCAATGGGAAGTGATAATTGGATTTTTCCATTCACTATAGGTATATTGTTCTCGAACGTATAAAATTGGGTTTATAGCCTTCTATCATCCTGGTAAAACCAGCCGTTAAGGTCAAGACCCGCAAAGGGACCTCGTAATTAGGCGGGAAGGGTTTAACGGCACCGACATCTTTTACGGCGCCGTTAACCCCTTACTGCCTGGGTCGTAATCAGGCCCATAATGTCTTATAGAGTTTACTTACAAAAAAACAAAATGAATAATAAAGCCACATGACAGCATGCAAATCCTTATAGCAACATGTTAAGCAAAAATAATACAATTGTGGCTTTAATTTTCACATCCTGAATGGTAAACTATAAGTCCCAGAATGCAAGATAATGCCAACCTGAAAAATCTAGTTAACCCCACTGTACTTTCAGTGATTTAAGACATGTAATAAAATAAATTGTGCAATAAACAAAGATAGAAATGCGGATTCTTTGACCCTAACTTGCAGCTCTTTGTTATTCATGATGTTGAAAACATTTGATTAGTGACTTGAAGGAACTTTATTTTTTGCAGGTCAAGATACTAGTCATCATGGATATAAACAAATCTTTAAATGGGTGCCTTGTGTTGCTCACTTTATCTCAGATTTGCAAGGTAACTGGTGCTTTGCAGGGTCTTTGAGTTGGAAATGCTCCATCATGCATATGAAAGGCTCTGCCACTGATAAAACAAATGTGTTTGTAACCTGAGCAACTAAACGCCCTGCAGAGCCCGGGATGCTGTGTGTGTGTGTGTGTCTGCACAGCTGGGACTTGGGAAACTGGCAGTGCTTCAATGTCCGGCCCCACCCGATTCTATATCTGGCTCGGGAGCGTCCAGGGCGTGTTTCTTGAGCCTTTGAAATAAAGGGGCGCTCTGTAAAAATGAAAAGAACTACTGGTATGGCATACTAATGAAATATATTACACTTCCATCTCTGGCTACAGGAACTCCCGCCAGGCAGCCCTTTGTAGAGATCAACACCCTCTCCCCCATGGGGGAGAGAGTGCTGATCTCTGCATCTATTACCTAAAAGGAAGCCTGTTGGGGGACAGCAGCCTCATGCTTTCATTCTTAACGGTGGGGCTTCCTCTCTTCAAGCATTCCTTTTGATCACTGCATCTCTTACCTAAGGGGATGCCTGACAAGGGGCAGCAAAACTATTATAGCTGAAAAGGTGAGGCCACTGGAAGCAGAGGCAATATTTCCTAAAGCTTGAAGCTCCCACAAACGAGCAGGAGCTTCAGGCTTTAGAAAAAAACATTGTTGGCTTCCACCGGCCTCACCTTTTTTTCTATAATTGTGGCACCGGCCCCTGGACATCTCTTCAATTAAGGGATGCTTTGCAGGTGCCAGCGCCATCCTCATCGAGAAAAAGCATTTTTTTCTTAAGCCTGAAGCTCTCGCACACAAGCTAGCCCCGGCCCACTTAAAGCCCTGGCCTCGAGCCTCTGAGGTGCTACCAGCAACTGCCACCATGTTGCCTGCCAGCAGACATATACCACAGCAATATACTCTTTATTTCACTTTATCTGTGACTCCTCATAACCCTGCACTTCTTTGGGTTCCTTTCCTTTAATAACTGCGGAAAAGAAGGCATAAGCCATCTTCTGCACAGAGCTATACTATATATGGGGTGGATACACAGTTAAAAAGCCTTCTGCTGATCCTATCTGCCTGGGAAACTATTGCCCGATCTCTATCACTCCTTTCCTAAGCAAACTCCTGGAAAATCTGGATCTATATGATCACTGTGCCACCCATAATGTCGACTTTCATTTTGTCGACTCCCTTTATGGCGCGGCACTGTGATTACATAGATCACTGTGGCCGGCATCCCCCTACCCGCCTCCCCCTCCTACCATGTATCTTGCCAGCGGCACACATTAGAAGTGTGCCGCCGTCTATTCCGTATCCCTGCAGCGTCAGTTCTCACCCACTAATGTGGGTCCAAACTGGCTTAACAGAGTCCGTTTTTTCTCACTTTTCTTTTTTTAATTCTCCCCCACTTCCATCCAATGGAAGCGGGGGACACCCCACAACACCTGATTCCCATTACACCCCGACTAAGGGGAGCGGGTGACACTGCTGCAACTCCTGCTCCCACTAGTAATAGTTATGGGGGGCTCAGGTTTTTTGAATTGCGCAAAAGAAGGTTCATTCTAGTACTGGGTGCTATTTTTTAGTCGCCGTAATTGTACTATCCAGAAAATCCGCCCATCTCCCAGCTTAATCTCCTCACCAAATCTGTTGCTTGTCTTCATGACCATCTGTCTGGCTTCAGAGCAGCCAGAGGCACGCAAACTGCTCTCCTGAATGCCCGGAACGATCTGCTCTCTAATCATAACTCTAGCCTTCCTTCTGTCCTCATTCTCCTTGACCTTTACTCTGATTTTGACACGGTCAATCACGTCATCCTGATCAATCGACTCCACGAGAACCTGGGCATCACGAATCAGGCCCTGCGTGGTTGACCTCCTTCCTTCTGGACCGACCCTCTCATGCCCCACTTGGGCCTTTCCTCTCCACCACCTCTCTCTCTACATGTGATGTTCCCCAGGGCTCTACCCTCTCACCCCGGCCCTTCAATGTCTACTTGGCCCTTTTGGCACACCTGATCTCTACCTTCTCCGCTAACTTTCAATGTTATGCGGATGACACTCAGCTCTCTTTCAGGCTCCCCTCAGCCTCCTCTCCTTTCTCGCTCATTCCTGACTATCTATCTGCGATTCAGGAGTGGTGCTCCCTGGTTCTCTCTAGGCTGGACTACTGCAAAAGCTGCTTTCTCAATCTGCCTTCCTCCACTCTCCGCCCTCTTGAACTAATCCAGAACAGGACTGCGAGACTTATCCTTGGCCTCAAGCCAAGGGACCGTATCTCTCCAGCACTGAAATCTCTACACTGGCTCCCCGTGGCCGCAAGGATCAAGTTCAAAACCCTCTGTATCGTCCACAAGGCTTTCTGGGCCCAGGGCCTGCATTTCTTCCAACTCTCTCTTCCAAAATAACTTCTTTCCTGTGCCGTTCAGCTTCCTCCAACTCTCTAAGTGTCAGATGCTTCTCCAGGCAGACATAGGGGGGTAGTTGTCTCTCCTTCACAGGTGCCTCCCTCTGGAATGGCCTTCCCTGCCACTCTCAAACTTCACCCAGACCACCTGAAGTTTCAGAAGCAGCTCAAGACCTTCCCTTTCTCCTCTGCTTTCTCTCTCTCCCTCCCTCTCCTGCTGACCTACCTGTTTGCTGGGCTGACTGGTTGCTTGGATACCTCCAGAGTCCCACTGGGTACCAGGTTCCTCCATGATCCATCTCCACTGCACTGCCTCTGGGCCTACCGTGCACTGAAGGGCTGTAACTGTAACCTCTACAGTCCCCTTCCCGCTGGCACTTGCCCAGAGCCGCGCTGCCCTGGCTGCACTTACTCAGAGCAATGCTGCCCTGATTGCACTTCCCCTCTACCTCTCCCTGGCACTTCTCCCCTTCCCCCTGCACTTTGCGCTGTCGCACTTGCACAATCTGAATGACACAAGGTCTAGTAAGATCGTTTGTCTTGTCCTCCCTCTGTCTTCCCTCCCTTGTCTTGTCGCGGCCTTGAAGCTCTTGTGTATTGGCGCGTTATAAAGGACATATCACATATGAACAGGGGCAAGCAATGCTCTTTTGTTTGCAAAAGAAGTACAATAGGTAAGATATCAGAATTGACGAGAATCAGTGAGCTGTTTACAATGGGGTGAGTTCCAGTGACTTAATGACCAAGTTGAGATGGGGAGTAAATGGGACAGTCACCGGAGTCAATAGGTGGGTGGAGTTAAATAGCTTAAGGACAATCAACATTAGACATTTATCAGTGCATAGGTGCTACGGCCAGCTATGTTATGGATGTCACTATAATGGAAGAAGTGTTACAGTGGAGGCAGAGAATGTGAGGGACAGAGGCAGAGTAGAGGTTGGGAAAAATGTTAAATCAGAGGCAGATGAGAGGTAGGTTCAGAGGATAACTCGGAGGCGAGGAGATAACCTTACAGTTTATCTTCGAACAAATCGGTGTGGACTATATCTTGAATGTCTCCGGGAAGAGAATTCCATGCATATGGAGCAAGAAGACAGAAACATTGGAAGCGAGGGGAAGCATGTATGAATCATTTTGTTTTGTGTCTTAAGTCCTAAAGCACAAAGGGGATCATCTAGGTCCATATTACCTTTCACTCCGGCATATCTAGGTTTCCAATGGAATAGGGATAATAAAGTTGTGTGGTTGTCAATATATATGCAAATGGAGGGGGGGGTTGCATGTGTTTTGCAACAGAGGGATTAACAAATACTACACAATCAGCAGCCTTGAGTGGAGATGAAGAAAGGTAGAGGAAGATCAATTCAATTAGCACCCTGGATGGGGGCGCTGGCCAATCAGGTGTCTCGGGACGCAGGCTGTCCTGCATGATACCAGCACGTGTTCTGAGCTGCCTGGGAAGCCAGCGCCCCTTCCCTGCTCCCCCTTCACCAGTTAGCACTCCTGTAGTTTTCTACACAGATGCTAATGGTGCCATTTTGAAAAAAACATGAAATAAACGTATCTTACTTGCACGGCCTATCTGTGAAGTCTGTTTTCATGTTGATGACATCACAGTCATCAAAATAAAAATGGACTTCACGAATAGCAGCACTGCCGGCACCGGGATGCACATGGAAGGTGTGTTTATTTTTTAAAGGTGTATTAGCCCCTCAAATAGCAATTTAGGTTATACATTGACATGACAGTAAGTGACAATACAGAAAATGGCCTCACAAGGTGTTAAGTCAGGCTGTGATAGTCTAATGCAGGCATCATGAAATAATCTGCCATGAATGAGCCAAGAGACCTGTGCATGGTGATATGCAAACGCATGGTCACTATTATTATTATATATGAAATATTAAGAAACATGCACGAAAAAAGTAGAACCTGTAATCCTTCACCCTGTCATCCTTCTTAGTCCATAAATTAGGTATATTAAATGGGCTGCATCAATGATTATCAAAGCACTTAGAAGTAGACTGTCTGCAGGAAGCACTGGATTAATCACTACATTATTGTAGTATTATTATTATTATTATTATTATTATTATATTTTGGAAACCTATTGCTGTCCGTTTTTAGGTTGTGGCCTATATTGGCTCTCTCCTTGCCATGATGTTTCTAATGCAATAAACATGCCATATTGGTGGCTGGCATAGTGCTTATGCCATCCCAGGGACTGCGTCAAGTGAAACACAATATAGGGAAGGGAAAGGGAGGAAGAGGCATGACAGGGAATAAGTTATGTTATGTTATCCATTTCAGTACCAAGGTACAGAGCAACTAACACCAAAAGGCAACCTGGCGCTAAGAGACTGAGCAAGCACTATAAAAGAAAAAAAAGGAAATTAGAAGAGTAAACTTTTTAAGGCCCTTCTAAATTGCAAATGAGCGCCCACAGAGCGAAGTGCAATAGGTAGGGCATTCCACAACATAGCAGCCCTGACAGAAAATGAACGGCCGCCAATTCTAGCACTGCGGAACCTTGGAACGGCAAGAAGAAAGCCATCCTTAGAGTGCAACGCACGGCCAGAGACATAGGGTCCAAACCTCAACTGCAGATACTCAGTGCCTACTGAGTGAAAAGCCCTGTGCACCAAACAAAGAGATTTGAAGTGCACACGTGTAGCCACTGGCAGCCAGTTCAGAGCATTGAGAACTGGAGAAATGCGCACCCGACCGGAGGAACCAGTGGCAAGACCGGCAGCAGAATTCTGTAGAATTTGAAGGCGACGTAACAAATAGTCAGGCTGTGCCAGATAACGAGAGTTACAATAATCAATCCGACTAAGGACCAAGGCAGAGCCCACCGGAGCCCAAAGATGAAAAGGGATAAACTGCAATACCTTTCTAAGTATGTTCAGATGGAATCTTCTGCAGCTTGCGTAGTTGTTGGCCTGCCTAAATATACACACATCGCTCCCATCCGGACTCAGCTTCACTGGCTCCCTGTTGAAAGCAGGATTAAAATCAAAGTTCTCTGTTCTCTGTTTGACTCAGCAGCTTGCATCGGCAGGGTAGTACCAGATGTTCTACTTTCTAAACGTTCTACTTTTTTATAATACATTTTTCTTAAAGAGGTAAAAGGGCTGCTGGGGCTGCGGGAATGTCAGTTGCAGCCATCCCTCCCCCCAAAAAAGGGCTCCGGGGGCTGCAAGGCTGTCTCCGCAACCCCAACTCACTATACTGTGAGCAGGGGTTGCGGGGGTGTCCCACACATCTGTCCCACAATCCCTTAAAAAAAAAAAGAAAAGGACCCTGCAGCACCGGTTCCCGATCACGGAAGTGAAAGGGTCAGGCGTTTCAGGGACCAGCAAGTCAGAGGCAAGGTAAGTAGGGGGCTGGGGATGTTTTGGGGGTGTGGGCAGGTATTTGGCCAAGTCAGAAATGTTCTGGAGAGAAAAGACCGAAGGTTATTTAGAAAAAATAACCTTCCGTCTTTTATCCCTCAAACATTTTTAACTCGGTCTTTCAACCCCAAACGACCAAGTATCCTGGTGTGAGTGCTCGTTGGTTTACTCTAGATATTGTGACAGGTCATCTATTCAATCAATGTCATCTAGATAAGTGGTCTCAGCGAAGTGTCTAGTTTCAACCATTTCTTGCTGATCACCCATTGTTATGCTGTTTGCCTGTGTCGGGATTTGAGTGGCGTCACTCGTACACATCTCAAGCTTCTTGAATCTGCATTTCTGTCTTATCTGTTGATCGCATTCGTCGACATTCGTGCGTGCAGGCATTGTTGACAGATTTCTGAGAAATGCACGCAAGCCATTTGATTTAGGCTTAGAACCACTTTTAACATTCTTAGATTTCTTTTTAAAGGCTGACAGCGATATCGAAAACACTTCATCATCCTGTTGAATGGGCTCACATTGTCGACTGATGTTAAAGGTTGTATTACTTGGATGACAATTTGGGGCAGCCAGCCTTGTGCCACTATCTCACACCCTTCAGGCTAGCAGAAGGCTTTTTTTCTGATTTGAAGGGTCCTCATGATGTTGAGTGCATCAGCCCAGCTTGCCTCACTCATAGAGGAGGGGTCCATGTCAGACCTCCATGGTAGCTTTTGTTTAACTGTCGGCTCTCGTTGTGTTACATGAGGTGATGTCCCTTCGAGTGAAATATCGCTGGGATTCAAACTTTCCACATCAATAACTAGCTCGCCGTTTGTGTTCGTATTTAGTGGCTTTGCTGTTGTTAATCCACTCAGTTGTTTTCTGATTCATTTTGTGGAATTCATTAGCGCCGCCATCATAATGGCTTTTTCAGTGTGGTCACCACTGGCCAAGTCGCACAAACGGGTTTGCCAATTTGCCGAAGTTTCTGCGAGTTGTGTGACAGTGTGTTTGATATTATCATTAACTGTTTTGTATAGTATTAGGTATGACGCAAGCGAAATGGACAATGCTACCATTACATTGCTATGAATCTGAATGCCTGCGGCTACTGACAGTTGAGTCTTATCTTAGATGTGATCGTTGATAAAGTGAGATTGCGACTCACTCGCATCAGAAGATGAGCTTAACTCACTTATTGGTGAGCAATTGTGAGTTGATGACCCTTGTGCCACCAACATATGTACTCCCAATGCCAGTGCCTTTTTCGCACTCTATTTCAGACAGTTAGGCGGCTTCTCTGTTGCAGAGTGGAAGTTGAAGTTACTACTTCGCGTAACACCATTGGGAGTTGAGGGTTCTATCCCCACAATTGTTTAGTCAAGAGCATTTTATGTTGATTGGATGCTTCATTGTTGATGTTAGACGAACTCTACAATCGTTTTGGTTGTTGTATGTTTCTGACATTTCCACTGAGTTGGTGAGAATGGCTGTTGATGCACCTGTGTTGGCTACCATGTACTCGTCCCACTCGTTAAACCCCTCGAATTCAACAGCAAGCGATTTTTTGTTTGTGGCACTGGGTCGAGTATTGGTCTTGTGCACCCTATTTGCTGGTGTTGTAACATGTCGTTGTCGTCTGTTTGCTGAAGTGGTTGCCGACTGCAAAGTTGGAACTCCTAAGACGGTATGTGCATGAAACCACAACACTCGTTCCTTTCCTTTATTGGCATTTACGCGCACTATTGAATGCGTGTCATGCTTACCAGAGGAACGGGATGAGGACTCGCTTGATTAGATTTTACATTCTTCTAATTGTATATAGGATTACAACCATCTTGTGTTGTTAGGGACTCAATAGGGGATCCTATTCACGTGATAGATTCACGATAGAGTCTTTAGGTAATAGCGAAGCATTGTTGTCAGAAGATGTTTGAGTTCCACAGTGTAATTCTTGAATCCCATTTGTTTCCCTCGTGTGTGATACACACAGGTCATATGGTACTGTTGGTGAGGAGGGCTGTGACAAGTACACAGGCTTTTAACTACATGTATCAACATCATTTTTCAATGAAGAAGTACAAGGCACATCGACATTGGTGGCGTTAACCACCTCAATTAGTTCAGCATCAGTAATGTCTTGACGGTTGTCTGTACCTCTGGATTTAACCATTTGTTGACTTAAGGCAGTGGTCTTCAAACTTTTTATGCCATGGCCCCCCTGAGCAGAAAATAAATAGTTCGGGACCTCCCTGCCCCGCCCCTCTATGTTGGTGTTATATTTTTTTTATATAGAGAGGGCTGCAGAATGCGTGGTACCATAATTATGAAGGGATATGCTGTTGGGGAGGCATTCCAAGACACTAGGACAATCACATCCAATCCAAACATAGAAACCGTGCAAGTAAACACAAAATTCCTATTAGTATATTCAGCAGAAGGCAATTTGATTTTACAGAACAAGCACTAATGGGAAGGGTGGGCCTGTCTCTCTGCAGAAAGTGAGTCAATGTGTGGCTTTATTTTTGAGACCGCCACTCTGAGGTTGTCCCCCACTTCCAGCCTTGTGCGGTATTTAGTTTTTCAGTACAGCCAATGCTGAAAAGCCTATTTCGCAAAAGTAGGAAGACCCAAATGGTAAGAGAGACTGTATAGCAGACCTTGCCAATGTAATATACTCCAGGATTAACTTCAGCAAAAAGTCACCCACTGCAATGTTCCTGAATTCAGATTGCAGAATAGTGTCCGACTGAACCTCAATCAGCTCCTCCTGGGCATCAAATGGAAGATGCACCACCTCCTCTGCCAGAAAAGGCTGCATCACCCAGTCATTAATGCCAGCATTCTCTTCAGGGAATTATTTATCAAAGCTGGACCTTAATGTTGTTAGGTGACATGTGTTTGGTTCTAGTTCATGCAGCAGGTTGTACTCTGTTTTGTCAATTGCTTCTGCAAGCAATGGGAACTGAACTGCTACCCCAGCTCCAATTGTTCGTTTCCAGAGGTCTAGCTTCCTCTTGAAGGCAAATACTGTTTTATTCATTGTAAATGAATTGGCATTGGCTAATTGCAAAGAAATATTGAGGGTATTTAGCTTATCACAAATATCAGCAAGGTATGCCAAGAGCACAAGGCAGCAGGGACCACACAGATAGTTTGCTTTGCCAGTATCCACATCCAAAAGGAATTGCCGCACTTCATTTCAGAGTTCAAACACACGTTGCAGCACTCTTCCCCTGGACAGCCATCTGACTTCTGTGTGAAAGAGCAAACCATCATGTTCTGACCCCATTTCCGTCCACAGAATTGCAAAGAGACGTGCTCTTGTTGGCTGTGCTTTGATGGCATTAACTATGTTTATAGCTGAACTGAGTACATCAGAAAGTTCATTGTCCATATTCCGAGCAGCAGGCATTTCACGGTGAATTATGCAGTGTGTCCATGCAACATTGTAGAGCAACTGCCAACACTTTGGCCTTCAACCCCAATCTATCTCCACACATTGAAGGGGCACCATCTGTGCAGATTCCCATCTCAAACAGAGGCTGCTCATAAAATCATTTAAAATGTCAAACAGTTCTGATGCTGTTGCCCTGGTTTTAATGGCCTTACAAAACAAAAAGTCTTCCGGTATTGTAGCTGCCCCACAGTACCTTACAAAGGCTATTAAATGAGCCTCTGAGGATATATCTGCTGCCTCATCCAACTGTAATGCAAAGAGACTCGTTTGCAGCTGTATGATTAACTGAGCAGTGATATTTTCTGCCATCTCAGACACATGTCGGCTGATGGTGGTGTCTGACAGAGGAATCATTTTTAGCTTGTCTGCTACACTTTCAGCACCCATTCTCCTGCACATTGCGATGGCTGCTGGTAGAACGACTTTCTCAGCATCGGTGAACGTTTTTTTATTTTTGGCAAGGAGGTAGGCAACATCATAAGATGCCTTCAGTGCACTGGCTGGAGTAAAAGCAATATTTTGCACTGTACTTTTCTGCTGACTGATGACTTGTAACTTGCGAGCAAAGAAGTCTCTTCTCTTGCCAATAAGATCCCCATGTTTTGTTTCAAAATGGCGTCTTATTTTGGCTGGTTTCATGCTCTCATTGGCTAAAGTTGCTCCACGCACCACACACTGAGGCCTCGTTTTACCTCCGATCACAACGGAAATAAATCCAAGGTCTAAATATGTGCCATCAAACTTCCTGGCTTTTGCAGGTTTTTTTCCTGAGTCAGTCTGCGTCTGCCTTCCTTTTCACACTACAGTTTCTAGGCAAAAAGAAATGCTCAATTTCAAAATGGGTTCCTCACCTATGAAAAAATGTAAACTCCCGTATTAATGCCTTTTCATATGCTTTGTTGATAACTTCATTTACGTACCGAATGAGGTACAGTAGGATTTGAAAACGATAATTCAAAAACAAAAATGCAAAACATGTAGCTGTGACAAAATCACACATGCACCTGAAGGCTTTTGAGCAAAAACTAGGGGCTGAAAAAAACATGGTCCTCCAATAGTGCACCACATTTGTTGTGGTGTTCTACATGTACTATGGGTCCCGACTTGATGATCTGGTTAGTTTGCAGAATCCAAAGAAAGGCAAGGGACATTGCTAACTGCTTGTGCTGGCCACAATCCATTGAGGCATTATGTGGTGGTCCTCTAAGAAAGAAATTCTACCTTTGCCTCCAATAAGCCTTCAGACAACCATAGCCGCTTCACCCATCCCTTCACAATTCACTATTCACTTGTACAGAGACCTCATTTCTCCCCCGCTTAGAGTGGAACCAGTCTGCGGCATACAGCTTGTAGTGCAAAGTGCACATATTAAGCAGCATCACAAAAAAACAGAGGACTGAATACATCACTGAGCTAAATGAATTCTGACTGGCAACATGGGGGCAGTTGCTTGCCCTCCCCGAAGGCTCAGTGAAGGCTCCTCTCATGTGAAAAGTTTGAAATGCCCTGGCACCTCTAATTTGAAAAGGATTAAATGCCCTGGCGCCTTCCCTGGCCACTGGTGCTGCAGGAGACATGAGGACCATAGGGTCTTTGTTCTATTCACTTGTACGGAGACCCCACAGACCTCTTTTCTCCCCCACTTAGAGTGGAACCAGTCAGTGGTATACAGCTTGTAATGCAAAGAACACATTTTAAGCACCAGTACAAAATAAACAGAGAACTAAATACATCACTGAGCTAAATGAATTCTGACGGGAAACATGGGGGCAGTTGCTCCTCCTGCCCCCAAGACTCTGTGAAGGCCCCTCTCATGTGAAAGGTTTGAAATGCCCTGGCGTCTCCAATTTGAAAAGGATGAAATGCCCTGGCGCCTTCCCTGGCCACTGCTGCTGCAGGAGAAATAAGGACTGTGGGGACCTCTGTTCTATCAACTAGAACGGAGGCCCCCACGCCTAGATTTTCCTTGTGTTTCTGGTCACTTTATTTATTGGTCATGTATGTAAATGCCACCTACCTTTTTGAAAGTAAAAAGAATAGAAAAGCAGGAACCTCGTGACAGCATGCAACTCCGGAGTTGATGGATGCAATCTGAAGCAGGATCACTGAAGCTGCAGGTGAGTACTATTTATTGTTGGAAGAAGTGGCGCCTTCCATCCTCATTGGCTGTCAGTCAGCCAGATTGAGCCAGCAGCACAGCTTGAGGCCCTTGCCAAATGCAAGTTTAGAGAAGCTGGCTGCCATGGATTGGCCCACTCTCCCTACCACCCCTCCCATCTGAAAGTAGGGCAGTTTGTCACTAATGAGCCATCATTAGTGGTTTGCTGCTCTGCATTCATATGGGAGGGGCTGGTCATCCCTGCAAAACAAACTGTGCGCTTTGCCTTGTTTCATGGATAGGCTAATAATGGAGCCTGCAGGGCCTCACAAGAGCCAGGCCCCTGTCCTCAGTGTGACAGGGGCCAGGCCTTTGTGGGGCCTCAGGCTCCAATAGGAGCCTATTCATGAAGACAAAAGAAAAAGTACACACCTTCTTTTGCAGCGATGTCTTGTCATCACGCCAAACAAAGTGTGTGCTTTTTTTTGTCTTCCTAAATAGGCTTCTAATGCGAGCCTGAGACCTGACAAAGCCTGGCCACTGTCGCACTAAGCATGTGTGGCAGGGGCCCTGACAAAGCCTGGCCACTGTCGCACTAAGCATGTGTGGCAGGGGCCGTGGATCGGGTAATGCGAGTCTGAGACCTGACAAAGCCTGGCCACTGTGGCACTAAGCATGTGTGGTAGGGGCCGTGGATCGGGTAATGCGAGCCTGAGACCTGACAAAGCCTGGCCACTGTCGCACTAAGCATGTGTGGCAGGGGCCATGGATGGGGTAATGCGAGCCTGAGACCTGACAAAGCCTGGCCACTGTCGCACTAAGCATGTGTGGCAGGGGCCGTGGATCGGGTAATGCGAGCCTGAGACCTGACAAAGCCTGGCCACTGTGGCACTAAGCATGTGTGGCAGGGGCCGTGTATCGGGTAATGCGAGCCTGAGACCTGACAAAGCCTGGCCACTGTGGCACTAAGCATGTGTGGCAGGGGCCGTGGATCGGGTAATGCGAGCATGAGACCTGACAAAGCCTGGCCACTGTGGCACTAAGCATGTGTGGCAGGGCCGTGGATCGGGTAATGCGAGCCTGAGACCTGACAAAGCCTGGCCACTGACGCACTAAACATGTGTGGCAGGGGCCGTGGATCGGGTAATGCGAGCCTGAGACCTGACAAAGCCTGGCCACTGTGGCACTAATCATGTGTGGCAGGGGCCGTGGATCGGGTAATGCGAGCCTGAGACCTGACAAAGCCTGGCCACTGTCGCACTAAGCATGTGTGGCAGGGGCCATGGATCAAGCTGTTGCTCGTTGATGAAGCAACAGCCCGATCTTTTTGTAATGGATGATAATGTTTACTTTCAAGCTGTGGATGCGTGGACCCCTGGGCATGAGGCTGCGACCCACCAGAGGGCCGCACCTCACAGTTTGAATAACGCTGACTTAAGGAGACATGTAGTTTAGAAACATTTAATCTGGAAGGACTCACCTCCTCACGGGTGACACAAACAGGGGAGGTGTACTCACCCATGTTTTTCCTCCATTAAGCCTCCTTGCAACCACTGTTGCTGACGGGTATGTGGTCCTGTGTGCTGCCTGGAAGGTGACGTTGTTATTGTGGGCATCTTTCTTTTACACGCCGGGTGGCCATCAGCTGGAGAGTGACACAATTTTGTGCACCAGATGCTGACAATACCTTCCATGAAATTGCAAGGTTCTGAGCACCGGACGCTAACTGGGCGTGACTGGGCGAGACTGGACTCTCATCGGACTCACTCGCCGGCGTTAAGCGCCTCCAGCCACAGATGTAGGAGTTTATATTTTCTTAAAGAAACAGTAGCAAATTCGCTGAGGTTTCTCTCAGGAGCAGCAGAGAGCAGAAGCACATCCAACAGAGACTGGGAAAGGTGGACTCTCGCTGAACTCACACGCCTGCACTATGCACCTCCAGCCACAGAGCTAGGAGTTTTCAGTTTCTTAACATGACAGAAGCAATTTCGCTGCAGGTTTCTCTCAGGAGCAGCAGAGAGCGGAACCGCATGCAACAGAGATTGGGAGAGAGCCGTCAGAGCCCAGGGCCCATCCACGGCCCGGACAGGTAAAGACGGGTTTGCCTTTGCGTGCCTTTGAGGCGCTGCAGGAGTGCCCGCTGCGGGGGGAATCTGCCCGGCCCCTTCATTGAGGTCTAATAAATTCCCCTGTTGGGATGTTTACAATATTTGATCTGATGGCAGCTAGTAACATGAAGAGTAGAGCTGAGCTTAGTTCCCTTGTTGAGTGTGGAGTTTGTTGTCTTTTATATAGATCTCTAACTAAAAAAATGGAATGTGAGTGCTATCATGATGCCCTGTGAGTTTTATTCCAAAGCTGTTACTATTTATATACTGTGAAAATCACCCCAACTCTTTGTCTATGTCATTCCATATGGCCAAAATATCATTGATATATATCTGTTCAACTGTATGATATGTTTAAAGAATGTATCCAATGATAATACACATGTGATTTCAAAGAATCACATAAAAAGATTTGCCAGGGAAGGTGAGAAGCATGCGTCCATGGCAACAGATGATATTTGTTGACAATACTCCTTATCAAAAATACAGATGTTTATTTTTCAGAGTAAAATTGAGCATCTCTTTAATCAACACGTAGAGTTTGATCTTTGTAGCTGATTTGTTCTTGAAGTAATAGTCAAGGCATCAGCTGCGGGATCATGTCCTATTGATGTCCAATGTTACATCTGAATGTATGTCTTATACCATGTCAATTGTTCAAGTTGGTGCAAAATAGGCCTGGTGTCTCCTGTAAGGTTTCAGTTTGGTTACTTCTGGGTGTATGTATTCATCAATACATGTAGAGCAATTCTGTTATCCATCTCATGATACTGACAACATACTTGCCAACATTCTGTGACCAAAATTCAGTAGGATTCTTGAAGGTTCAAAAATAGTAATTACTTAATAATCACATCAAAGGATATTACATCACATGACCTCTAACCTCATGGCATCACAGGAAATAACATAACCTGACATACAGTCCAGAAACAATGAAAGTAAATGAGTGTCATGCGTGGTCTCTCCTAGACTTCAAAGCATCATTAGAAGTCAGATTGCTAAATGAACAGCAGAGGCTGGTGATATTTTATTTAGAGAAAGTAAATGTTTCCCACAAATACACAAGGGTTTGTGCCTAGAGAGGGAGGCTGTACCAAGGAATTGGGAGTTTAGGGAGGTGGTGGGAGGTCATATTCTACAATTCCTGAAAGGTTTTTAAATAATGGGTGAAAAAGGTGCATTTTACAGCACACTGTCTTCAAAGAATGAGAAAAGGCCACACAGTTTTAGGTCAGTTGTATAGGTTAACACATGAAAAAATCAAATAGATATAAGTCACCAGCAGTGCACAGAAGCATTTTCGCGATTCTTTTCCCACAATATATTCTAGCACAAGAGCCATATTCATGTGGTTGTGCTCATACACGCCCATTATGGCTGCATCACTATATGCCACTATCCCCACATAAGAACACGCATCATATTGGTTTTGCCAGTGAAAATGCTATTCCACAATTAGAAAACATGTCCAGAGTGACTGCACCAATGCAGGACAGTCTAGCATGCAATACCACTCATGACTGATGTCTGAGCACTGTGTCCAGCTTGTACCACACCAAAACATATTTTCATCTTAAAACATAGCAGTAACACAAATCTATTTCTACAGTAACTTTCCGGTAATGGGCAGCCGTTTAATTAACAGTTGCAGCAAACACCAGTTGTAGGGACTCTTCCCTCACAAAAGATTCCACCCGGGTTATGTGATGTCACCTGAATATGGACATGAACCGGTGTTACAGCAGATGCAGAGCTCAGCTCAAATTCGGAGGAATACTGCTGCTCGCCCTCCGAGTGGATTCAGAAGAGACACCTGGCTAGCAGCTGAGAGGCGCGGGATTTCAGGGCAGCGCCGTCACCACGCTCTGACACTAAGACTGCCTGCAGTGCGCAGGCAGAGTGTGTCTGTTTCACACCGGCCTGGCAAGGCGCACGCTCACTCTCTGTCATCAATCAAAATAATGACATGATGGGCCATTAACACGCCGCGTGGAGATGCTGCAGTGCTCTGCAGCTCTCTGGGCCTAAGACAGAGGCAGCCAGGCCTGTAAATCCGTAGTTTTTAGATGAAAATTGGTAGGCGGTAGGACTGCTTAAAAAGCGGTATCCTACCGCCTAAATCCGGAGGGGTGGCAAGTATGTGACAATGGACCTTAGTGGTGGAAGAGCGTTGTATTCTGTATGGACATTCAGTAAAAATTAAATTGTTGGCATAATAGGGCAGTTATTGGTGGAAGATGTTTCCGTTACCCGTTAGCATTCCCCTGCTGTACCGTTTAGCAATAGGTGTGTTTGCTTCCATGGTTATCTGGCGAAATGGGTTACTGGGTAATTTGAGATAGCAGCCTGGTGTATTAAAATGCTGCTTAGCCATTTTAATATAGTCTGTTTTGTTTAGAATCACAATTGCATCCCTGGCTTATCCCCTTATTTTAAAATAATGCTACTAGTCTGGTAATAGAGGTCCCTGGAAGTGTACCCCAGCATTGGAAATTCAATGGTGCAGTCGCAGGGTCTGCTGAGGTCCCCCTAAGCAGACATGAGCTTGGAAATTCAAGGGTGCAGTCCCAGAGTCTGCTGCTAGAGGTCCCTCAAGCAGACTCCAGCATTGGAAATTCAAGGGTGCAGTCCCAGAGTTTGCTACTAGGGGTCCCTGGAAGCAGACTCCAGCATTGGAAATTCAAGGGTGCAGTACCGGAGTCTGCTGCTAGAGGTCCCTTGAGGCAGACTCCAGCATTGGAAATTCATGGGTGCAGTCCCAGAGTCTGCAGCTAGAGGTCCCTTGAGGCAGACTCCAGCATTGGAAATTCAAGGGTGCAGTCCCAGAGTCTGCCGCGAGAGGTCCCTGGAAGCGGACTCCAGCATTGGAAATTCAAGGGTGCAGTACCGGAGTCTGCTGCTAGAGGTCCCTGGAAGCGGACTCCAGCCCTGGAAATTCAAGGGTGCAGTCCCAGCGTCTGCTACTAGAGGTCCCTTGAGGCAGACTCCAGCATTGGAAATTCAAGGATGCAGTCCCAGAGTCTGCTGCGAGAGGTCCCTGGAAGCAGACTCCAGCATTGGAAATTCAAGGGTGCAGTACCGGAGTCTGCTGCTAGAGGTCCCTGGAAGCGGACTCCAGCCCTGGAAATTCAAGGGTGCAGTACCAGAGTCTGCTGCGCGAGGTCCCTGGAAGCAGACTCCAGCATTGGAAATTCAAGGGTGCAGTACCGGAGTCTGCTGCTAGAGGTCCCTGGAAGCGGACTCCAGCCCTGGAAATTCAAGGGTGCAGTCCCAGAGTCTGCTACTAGAGGTCCCTTGAGGCAGACTCCAGCATTGGAAATTCATGGGTGCAGTCACAGAGGCTGCAGCTAGAGGTCCCTTGAGGCAGACTCCAGCATTTGAAATTCAAGGGTGCAGTCCCAGAGTCTGCTGCTAGAGATCCCTGGAAGCAGACTCCAGCCCTGGAAATTCAAGGGTGCAGTCCCGGAGTCTGCTACTAGAGGTCCCTTGAGGCAGACTCCAGCCCTGGAAATTCAAGGGTGCAGTACCGGAGTCTGCTGCAAGAGGTCCCTGGAAGCAGACTCCAGCATTGGAAATTCAAGGGTGCATTACCGGAGTCTGCCGCTAGAGGTCCCTGGAAGCGGACTCCAGCCCTGGAGATTCAAGGGTGCAGTCCCAGAGTCTGCCACTAGAGGTCCCTTGAGGTAGACTCCAGCATTGGAAATTCATGGGTGCAGTCCCAGAGTCTACAGCTAGAGGTCCCTTGAGGCAGACTCCAGCATTGGAAATTCATGGGTGCAGTCCCAGAGTCTGCAGCTAGAGGTCCCTTGAGGCAGACTCCAGCATTGGAAATTCAAGGGTGCAGTCCCAGAGTCTGCTGCGAGAGGTCCCTGGAAGCAGACTCTAGCATTGGAAATTCATGGGTGCAGTCCCAGAGTCTGCAGCTAGAGGTCCCTTGAGGCAGACTCAGGCATTGGAAATTCAAGGGTGCAGTCCCAGAGTCTGCTGCGAGAGGTCCCTGGAAGCAGACTCCAGCATTGGAAATTCATGGGTGCAGTCCCAGAGTCTGCAGCTAGAGGTCCCTTGAGGCAGACTCCAGCATTGGAAATTCAAGGGTGCTGTCCCAGAGTCTGCTGCGAGAGGTCCCTGGAAGCAGACTCCAGCATTCGAAATTCAAGGGTGCAGTCCCAGAGGCTCCTACTAGAGGTCACTCGAGCAGACTCCAGCATTGGAAATTCAAGGGTGCAGTACCAGAGTCTGCTGCTAGAGGTCACTCTAAGCAGACTCTGGCATTGGAAATTCAAGGGTGCAGTCCCAGAGTGTGCTACTAGAGGTCTCTCAAAGCAGACTCCAGCATTGGAAATTCAAGGGTGCAGTACCAGAGTCTGCAGCTAGAGGTCCCTCTAAGCAGACTCCAGCATTGGAAATTCAAGGGTGCAGTCCCAGAGTCTGCTGCTAGAGGTCCCTCAAGCAGACTCCAGCATTGGAAATTCAAGGGTGCAGTCCCAGAGTTTGCTACTAGGGGTCCCTGGAAGCAGACTCCAGCATTGGAAATTCAAGGGTGCAGTACCGGAGTCTGCTGCTAGAGGTCCCTTAAGGCAGACTCCAGCATTGGAAATTCATGGGTGCAGTCCCAGAGTCTGCAGCTAGAGGTCCCTTGAGGCAGACTCCAGCATTGGAAATTCAAGGGTGCAGTCCCAGAGTCTGCCGCGAGAGGTCCCTGGAAGCGGACTCCAGCATTGGAAATTCAAGGGTGCAGTACCGGAGTCTGCTGCTAGAGGTCCCTGGAAGCGGACTCCAGCCCTGGAAATTCAAGGGTGCAGTCCCAGAGTCTGCTACTAGAGGTCCCTTGAGGCAGACTCCAGCATTGGAAATTCAAGGGTGCAGTACCAGAGTCTGCTGCGAGAGGTCCCTGGAAGCAGACTCCAGCATTGGAAATTCAAGGGTGCAGTACCGGAGTCTGCTGCTAGAGGTCCCTGGAAGCGGACTCCAGCCCTGGAAATTCAAGGGTGCAGTCCCAGAGTCTGCTACTAGAGGTCCCTTGAGGCAGACTCCAGCATTGGAAATTCAAGGGTGCAGTACCAGAGTCTGCTGCGCGAGGTCCCTGGAAGCAGACTCCAGCATTGGAAATTCAAGGGTGCAGTACCGGAGTCTGCTGCTAGAGGTCCCTGGAAGCAGACTCCAGCCCTGGAAATTCAAGGGTGCAGTCCCAGAGTCTGCTACTAGAGGTCCCTTGAGGCAGACTCCAGCATTGGAAATTCATGGGTGCAGTCCCAGAGTCTGCAGCTAGAGGTCCCTTGAGGCAGACTCCAGCATTTGAAATTCAAGGGTGCAGTCCCAGAGTCTGCTGCTAGAGATCCCTGGAAGCAGACTCCAGCCCTGGAAATTCAAGGGTGCAGTCCCGGAGTCTGCTACTAGAGGTCCCTTGAGGCAGACTCCAGCCCTGGAAATTCAAGGGTGCAGTACCGGAGTCTGCTGCAAGAGGTCCCTGGAAGCAGACTCCAGCATTGGAAATTCAAGGGTGCAGTACCGGAGTCTGCCGCTAGAGGTCCCTGGAAGCGGACTCCAGCCCTGGAGATTCAAGGGTGCAGTCCCAGAGTCTGCCACTAGAGGTCCCCTGAGGCAGACTCCAGCATTGGAAATTCATGGGTGCAGTCCCAGAGTCTACAGCTAGAGGTCCCTTGAGGCAGACTCCAGCATTGGAAATTCATGGGTGCAGTCCCAGAGTCTGCAGCTAGAGGTCCCTTGAGGCAGACTCCAGCATTGGAAATTCAAGGGTGCAGTCCCAGAGACTGCTGCGAGAGGTCCCTGGAAGCAGACTCCAGCATTGGAAATTCATGGGTGCAGTCCCAGAGTCTGCAGCTAGAGGTCCCTTGAGGCAGACTCCAGCATTGGAAATTCATGGGTGCAGTCCCAGAGTCTGCAGCTAGAGGTCCCTTGAGGCAGACTCCAGCATTGGAAATTCAAGGGTGCAGTCCCAGAGGCTCCTACTAGAGGTCACTCGAGCAGACTCCAGCATTGGAAATTCAAGGGTGCAGTACCAGAGTCTGCTGCTAGAGGTCACTCTAAGCAGACTCTGGCATTGGAAATTCAAGGGTGCAGTCCCAGAGTGTGCTACTAGAGGTCTCTCAAAGCAGACTCCAGCATTGGAAATTCAAGGGTGCAGTACCAGAGTCTGCAGCTAGAGGTCCCTCTAAGCAGACTCCAGCATTGGAAATTCAAGGGTGCAGTCCCAGAGTCTGCTGCGAGAGCTCCCTGGAAGCGGACTCCAGCCCTGTAAATTCAAGGGTGCAGTACTGGCGTCTACTGCTAGAGGTCCCTGGAAGGGGACTCCAGCATTAGAAATTCAAGGGTGCAGTACCGGAGTCTGCTGCTAGAGGTCCCTGGAAGCGGACTCCAGCCCTGTAAATTCAAGGGTGCAGTACCGGCGTCTACTGCTAGAGGTCCCTGGAAGCGGACTCCAGCATTGGAAATTCATGGGTGCAGTCCCAGAGTCTGCTGCTAGAGGTCCCTGGAAGCAGACTCCAGCATTGGAAATTCATGGGTGCAGTCCCAGAGTCTGCAGCTAGAGGTCCCTTGAGGCAGACTCCAGCATTGGAAATTCATGGGTGCAGTCCCAGAGTCTGCAGCTAGAGGTCCCTTGAGGCAGACTCCAGCATTGGAAATTCAAGGGTGCAGTCCCAGAGTCTGCTGCGAGAGGTCCCTGGAAGCAGACTCCAGCATTGGAAATTCAAGGGTGCAGTCCCAGAGGCTCCTACTAGAGGTCACTCAAGCAGACATCAGCATTGGAAATTCAAGGGTGCCGTCCCAGAGTCTGCTACTAGAGGTCTCTCAAAGCAGACTCCAGCATTGGAAATTCAAGGGTGCAGTACCAGAGTCTGCTGCTAGAGGTCCCTCTGAGCAGACTCCAGCATTGGAAATTCAAGGGTGCAGTACCGGAGTCTGCTGCTAGAGGTCCCTTGAGGCAGACTCCAGCATTGGAAATTCAAGGGTGCAGTCCCAGAGTCTGCTGCGAGAGGTCCCTGGAAGCAGACTCCAGCATTGGAAATTCAAGGGTGCAGTCCCAGAGTCTGCTGCGAGAGGTCCCTGGAAGCAGACGCCAGCATTGGAAATTCAAGGGTGCAGTACCGGAGTCTGCTGCTAGAGGTCCCTGGAAGCGGACTCCAGCCCTGGAAATTCAAGGGTGCAGTACCGGAGTCTGCTACTAGAGGTCCCTCAATCAGACTCGCCATTGGAAATTCAAGGGTGCAGTACCAGGCTCTGCTGCTAGAGGTCCCTCTAAGCATGCTCCAGCATTGGAAATTGAAGGGTGCAGTACCAGGCTCTGCTGCTAGAGGTCCCTCTAAGTATGCTCCAGCATTGGAAATTCAAGGGTGCAGTACCAGAGTCTGCTGCTAGAGGTCCTCGTCGCAGACTCCAGCAGTGGGGGGCGGGTCTTAGGCTAATGCAGCCAATCAGCGGCCTGAACATAGGCAAGGCCCAGGGATCCTTGAATGGTACAGGATCCCAAATACTAAACAACACCGGCCGTCCTGTATTGCCGTGAAAACCAGAGCAACTCATTCTCCAACTGTACCCACTGCTGTGACCTGAAGCCCCTCTTGGGCTCGCGGAGTGTCACGTGGTAATTCCTCAAAGCGCTCGCGGAGTGTCACGTGGTAATCCCTCATAGCGCTCGCGGAGTGTCACGTGGTAATTCCTCATAGCGCTCGCGGAGTGTCACGTGGACCGCACTGTTGTGACCTGAAGTCCTTCCTAGGGCTCGTGCAGTGTCACGTGAGCGAGTCAAGACGGCACGTGAGTCACGGATCTTTCCTTTTACTAAATGTATCGGTCTCTGTAGCTAACCAGAAACCTCCAAAAATTGGTTTTACCGCCGGCTATCACAGCCCCCCGCAGTGCTGGGAACTGCCGGCACTAACCTTTAACCATTAACAGACTTAGACGGTCAAGAAAGGTTGCCTAAAGCAATTCCAACCTTGCAAACATAGGACGATTTACATACTTCATGATTTCAATAGAAACACGCCTTAGAACTCCAGGATATATAAAGAAGGACTTCATGAATTTACTTTTATGAAAATGAAGCTTCTATGTTTGAGCAACAGATGGTAATTATGCAGATTTTTGCTACGGATTGTGGGAAGTCTATACATAGGCTCCAGTGATTGGTCAGCCTCCTGCATCCTCTTCTTAGGGGAGCCTGACTCTCTTACTCTGTATTTCAGGATCTCACAGCAGGGAACACAGAACAGGGCCCCAGACTTTATTATTAATATATCTGAGTAAACCCCGCATGCTGAGATCTAGCCAGGGTTTGGTGAGCTGCTTTATTTAAGACTAGTGACACCATCTCCAAGGATCTAGAAAACACATGTGATGCATGTGTTTTTTGATTGTCTTTCTGACCCCAAAGAAGCAGCAGAGAAACCGCACAAATGCACTAGGCGTTACGAAGTGATGATACGTTTACGCATGCGCGAGCCTCGTTCGGGCTCACGCATGTGCATGATCAAGACGCCAGTTGCCGCCAGGCCCTTGCAGCCAACAGACGTGTCATCTGGTTTCTCTGTGTGAACGCATGCGTGTTGTGTGAGGCGGCCCAAGGCATAGTATGAGCCGTAACATTGGCGACGAGGAGGAAGCGCGGAGTAAGAGTGTGGGAGCCACATTGCATACCGTATGTTAAACGTGGCATTCCTTCTTACCACACAGCTCAGAATCCAACGCGAAAACGAGCGGCCATTTTGAAAATTTGTGCGCGACATTTGCGGCCCGTGCGGGTGCTCGTGCACTGTCTGTGTGAGCCCAAACATCAATTTTTGGAACCCTCATGGTTTCCCACATCAGGGAGCCGTGAACACGTGCAGAGAAGACGGGGCTCATCTCACAGCACATGTTAGCCATTCTGAAGGTGGAGAGTAATACAAGAGACTGTTGCAAACAGCCGGATCCTGCATTGAAGGTCAGTGTTCGCGTGGTGCAGTAATGGGGTCACAAAGACATAACAATCCTGACCCGACAGTGAAGTGCTGTCCACGAGTTCCAGTTTTGCGGCCTCACAATTAGAGGGAGGTGCCTGTGTGACATGAAGATATGAGTGATCAGGATGGAGCAGCAGTTGCCCCAACACAGATGCCACGCCGACAGCAAGGCACACTGGGGCCAATGCCAGAATTTGACAAATCAGGACCTCTATCCAAGCTGGGGCCCAAGTGGTTATTGTGGTTCAAGAAACTTGAAATGTTTTTTAGAGCTACTGGTGAGGACAATGATGATGCAAAAGTAGCGACCCTACTGAATTCTGCTGGGACTGAAGTGCACCGCATTTTTGAATCGTTAAACCTTCAAGTTGTCAATTATGCAGCAGTCAAAGCAGCCCTTCAAAATCATTTTCTCCCTATGGCGAACATGGACTACGACAGATTCATAATGTGCGGAGAAAAGCAGCATGATGACGAGTCACTAGATCAATGCGCGAGCCTCGTTCGGGCTCACGCATGCGCGTTAAAGAATAAACGCGGTCAAGACGGCAGTTGCTGCCGGGACCTTGCAGCCAACAGACGTGTCAACTAGTTTCTCTGTGTGAATGCGTGCATGTTGTGTGAGGCAGCCCTAGGCACAGTATGAGCCGTAACACTAGGGAAGGCAGCGGCTCAATGGGCGACGGACAGGGGTGGAAGGTGAAAATAGGAACCAGTGGTACTCTGGCTGCATCCAAAAAGGCAATAGTGGACTGGTGGGATAGATGGACAGGATTGCAGGGGTGGTAGTGTCAAGTGTAGGGGTGCTGGGGCAGGGGTGGAAGTGGAAAAAAGGAACCAGTGGTGCTCTGGCTGCATCCAAAAAGGCAATAGTGGAATGGTGGGATAGATGGACGGGATTTCAGGGGTGGTAGTGTCAAGTGTGGGGAGGGCTGGGGTGGAAGTGGTAAAAAGGAACCAGTGGTACTCTGGCTGCATCCAAAAAGGCAATAGTGGAATGGTGGGGGGATAGATGGATGGGATTGCAGGGGTGGTAGTGTCAAGTAGGGGTTTGAGGGGCAGGGGTGGAAGTGAAAAAAAGGAGCCAGTGGTTCTCTGGCTGCATCCAAAAAGGCAATAGTGGAATAGTAGGATAGATGGATGGGATTGCATGGGTGGTAGTGTCAAATGGGGGGGGTGGTTGGGGGGACAAGGATCACAAACTCAAGATCTACAGTAATAATTTGTTATAGGGTTTACTTACAAAAAAACTAATTGAATAATAAAGCCACATGACAGCATGCAAATCGTTATAGCAACATGTTAAGCAAAAAGAATACAAATGTGGCTTCCATTTTCACATCCTGAATGGTAAACTACAGGTCCCAGAATGCAAGATAATGCCAACCTGAAAAATCTAGTTACCCCCACTGTACTTTCAGTGATTTAAGACATGTAATAAAAGAAGTTGTGTAATAAATAAAGCTAGATATGCAGATTCTTTGACCCAAATTTGCAGCTCATCGTTATTCATCATTTTGAAAACATTTGTTTAGTGACAAAAAAACAACTCTATTTTATACAGTTCAAGATACTAGTCCTCATGGATATAAACAAATCTTTAAATGGGTGCTTTGTGTTGCTCACTTTAACTATCACAGATTTGCAAGGTAGCTGGTGCTTTGCAGGGTCTTTGAGTTGGAAATGCTCCATCATGCATATGAAAGGCTCTGCCACTGATAAAACAAATGTGTTTGCAACCTGAGCAACTAAACGACCTGCAGAGCCCGGGATGCTGCGTGTGTGTGTCTGCACAGCTGGGACTTGGGAAACTGGCAGTGCTTCAATGTCCGGCCTGAGACAATTCTATATTTGGCTCGGGAGCGTCCAGGACATGTTTCTTGAGCCTTTGAAATAAAGGTACGCTCTGTAAAAATTAAAAGATCTAGTGGTTGGGGGGGCGTGGCCAGCGATGAAGCAAGATGGCCGCATAGTTGATGAGCTTGCTGACGGAGCGGTAATAAAAGGGCATTACAATGAAGAAGCAATGAATAATTTACTTGCTTAACACCCTTGGCGGTCCCTGGGGGAATCTCCATGACGTTGAATTATTGCCTGTAAAGCCCCCAGAAGTATAGGTGGGCTGGGCCTGAAGCCGGGAAGTCTCCTGATTAGGACACCAGCTGACTGACAAAGCACGTTGGAAAAGGTGGGCCTTATTACGACCCAGGCGGTAAGTTACCGCCTGGGTCGTACCTTTACCACCATGGCGTAAACTAGGTTTACGCCATGGTGGTTGGCGGACTTACCGCCCCATTCCGAGGTTGGCGGGGCGGTAAGTCCCCAATCCCCATTTACCCTTCCCCATTCCCATTTTTGCCCCATAGGGCATAATGTGAGTGGGGAAGGCGTTAATTACGCCACCGTAAATTACGGTGGCGTAATTAACAACAAGGTCCCTTAGCACCATGGATTTTAACACCTGCTAAAAGCAGGTGTTAAATCCTCCATGGCGCTAAGGGACCTCGGAATCAGGCGGTAAGGGTCGGCACTGTTTACGCTGCCGTAAACCCCTTACCGCCTGGGTCGTAATGAGGCCCGGTGTGTCTTTTGCAGGGGAAATACTTTTCTTCAGAACACCTGCCCTGTTTCGAAAAGGTGATGTACTGCAGGGGAAATAATGTTCTTCACAACACAGGTCCTGTATATAAATAAAGACTAGTAAGGTCTAAATACCAAAGAAAAAGATACTTTCAACTCCCCCTTATACAGTATACTAACTTATTTAATATCTACCTGTTCTGAAAACTACTGGCTGTTAGCCAACACGTCAATTCATATGGCTAATACCTCTGTGTAGAACTACTGGTTACTCTACTACACAGTTTTGATGCGTGACTAAGCTATTGCTGGAGGAGGCACTCTCCAGAGATTAACTGCTGTCAAACAAAGTCTCTTTATTGTCACTTCCTCAGCTGCAGAATCATTTCCTACTACTTCTGATATTGCCAGAGGGTAGTGGTGAACATAGCATTGGCAGCAGGCTGAGGGGTGAGCGTGACTTGCCTACAAACGTCTGGTGAAAGGATAGGTTGTCTTCAATCAAATAATACAGGAACCTTGCCTCCTCTGAAGTTATAAACTCACACCTCACTTTACGAGACTACACAGCTTCAGTTTTCTCTTCAGGCCGCTCTTGCCTGCCACCGTGTAGCGAAAGACGATAACTCGATATATAATCATCCAGCAGCTCAATTTCTTCATTATGTTTGATATCCTAATTTCTATAATGGCTGCCCAAAATGATTCTACCGATTTATCTTCCATCAACAACTGCATGGAAAAGATACTTCAAGAACTCTCGTCCATCCAAACATCCATCTCTGTTTGGACACAAGAACCTTGGGTATTCAGGATGATTTGAATGCATTTAAAAGCGATATGAAAACTATCAACTCCAGATTAACAGAGGTGGAAGAGCGTGTTTCTTTTACTGAAGACAGAATGGAAGGTCTAGAACAAATGCACAGCAAAATTCAGCACCTTGAAGTGGAAGTAGCGAACCTCGAAGACAGAAATAGGAGGGATAATATTAGAATATACGGGGTGCTAGAAAATATCAAACTAAATGACCCCATTAAATTACTCACTGATTGGCCTCCACAAATTTCAAATCTCACCTTCACGCCTCCTCTCGAATTTCAACGCTCTCACAGAATTAAACCTTGATTCACCTCACATAATAACTCACCCAAGCCCTTAATTGCTTGTTTATTACGACATCAACAAGCTCGACTAATTCTCCTGACGACAAAGAAAATTTCACCTCTCACCTTTCAAGGAAACAAGATATTTATCTCCCCTGACTTTTCCAAATCCACACAAGATAAAAGAAGAAGGTTCTTGGACCTAAGACCGGCACTGAAGAAACTGGATATTGAATATGGTTTGCTTGAACCGGCAAGAATGCTGATTACTCCTGCAGGAGGCATTACGAAAGAATATTTGAACCCTGAAGATTTATATGATTTTGTGCAATCCCTTCAATCTTCCAATGTGGACACCATGCCCTGTGCATCGACCTCCAAAGATCATCATTATTCCAATCAACCTCCTCAACTGGCCCACAATCTACAGGTCCAGGAAAAAAATCAAATCTGGTAAACTCTTCCACTCAAGGAGTAGATCTGAACTCAACCCATCTGCCAAGGTGTTTGACAACCCTGAAAAACAAAGAGATACATCTAGGTCTTCGATTATACATACTGGGATAGAAGTCACTCCAAATTCATGAAGGTTTAATTCCTCCCTTCACTACTCCTGGTTTATTTTTTGCTCAGATGTTGTTCTTATCTATTTATCAATGGTTAGCCCAATCTTGCCATACATACAGATTTAACTCTGCCTAATTAATTCAATGTGGGCCGTCTTGCTCTCTTCTACGGCAGCTCCAAACAGATTCCTGTTTGATTTGCATTTCAAATTCAGGATCACTCATTTCTTTATGTTCTCTTGTACGATTGTTACCATTTTTAAAATCAAATATTTGTTTGTTCTGGTTGTCACCTCTCCTCATGTGTTTTCCTTACCATGCACTCATCTGTATTATCTCAAATATATCATTAAATCAGAGGGGCTAACTATCAATGTATACAAACTGACTCCAATCGTAACGACCTTATTCTTTCTATTTCATTTTATCATTGCTCTTTATGTCCTTTTTTTCTATTTTTATTTTTTTAATATCACTACAAAACGTCTTAGAGCTATGAGTATTAAAGTCTTATCTTGGAATGTTAAAGTGCTTAACAACCCTATTAAAAGACAAAAGGGGTCATTCTGAGGTTGGTGCTAAGGAAACAACGAAGCTGGTAAAGGAATACCGGCATCGAATACCGCTACAGGCTATTCTGACCAGCCCGACCGCTAATAACGGCATCGTAAAGTACGATGCTGTTAATAGAGGTCTGGGCGCGGGCACGCGACCCACCATGCCGGCAATAGTGGCCTGCCGTAAACTGGAGTAGATCACAAGGTAAGTGGACATGCAAATTACGGCTTCATGAAGGCGTTAAAAGTGCCTACCGGCATGCCGTAAATACCGGCATCGCAGACCTACCTTAAAATGCCATGTGCAGTGATCCCAAATGCCACAGGTACACACAATCAACACAGGTGGAGGAAATGGAGTTTGCCCCACCACAAAATTAGCACACCCGTTACCCCACCAAGATCAATACAATAGCAGCATCAACAGTTCAGCTGGAGGACATGCATGCATTGCAACACCAGCAACAACACCAACGACAACAGCAGGCACCACAGAGGAGACGCAGCAGGAGAAGGAGGGTGAGACAAGCCCTGCATGCCTAACCAGTGCAGCCAGCCTAACCACGCATGCAGCCCCCAATCCCAAACATCAGAGCCAGTCCCTCAAACCCAACCCCGCAGTACAACCACAACCCATACCATCTGGACCGTGACACCATCAACGCCATTGTGGACATGATATACGACTATCAGTCTCATTGAAATATGCACCGCAATCCCCCCTCTACTGAAGGTAGTGTTGGTGCTCCACCTCAAGCACACAACAGAATACATATCTCTACCACGGACTACCCAGGAGATACTAGAAACAAAAGGTGGCCTCCATGCCATGGAAGTGGTTTAACGCAATCACAAACTATACCACCACAAACAGGTGGAGATGGAAGGTGACGCAAGCAATATCTTCACACATTGTGGTGCACATTATCCCGGATCAACCACAGGAATGCTGCATGTCACCATGGGAAAAATCGGCGCAGAATGCCAGAAATTGCAGAGGCTACTGCCAACGCTCACCATCAGAAAATCCTACTCAACACAACAAATCACCAAATTCACACAAACAAAGCAATACAAAGCTACAACACAGCAGAGCACACCGTGTATCATCTTCAAGATGCAACCCACACCATTATTCCATGGCACAGGACACATTGAGGGCCAAAAAATAGCTTGCATACAACCAGGGACATGGGCATGTGACCATCGATAATCTGCCGGCATGTGTGACTAGTACAGCTGTCCATCATTACGCATGACATTTACCTTTAATTGCCTCACATGAAGGTGATGGTGGCTATCCCTTGAAGCCGTGGCTTCTCACCCCTGTCCGAAACCCACAGAACAGGCACGAGGAGGACTACAATTGTTCCCATTACTGTACCCGTGTGGACATCGAGCAGACCTTTGGCCTTTTGAAGGCACGATTTCACTGCCTCAGCTTTTCGGGTGGGGAACTCCGCTACAGGCATTAGAAGGTGGCCAAGATCATCATGGCATGTGTCAAGGTGCACAATATGTGCATCCGCCGGAACGTGCCCCTTCCCCCTGACATTGAACTGCTACCACCTGGTGATGATGAAGGGGAGGAAGAAGATGTGGCTGGACATCATTGCGGAGGCGATGCACAGGAGGGCCATACTGTGTGCAAGTCCGTGATTGCACAATATTTGTGACACACATGGCAGCAGAGGGTGACATGATGGTTGGACAGAGGGCACTGGGTGTGGGGGTACAACTACACCACGCACTGTAACTGAATAATTGACAAATGCGCAATGAGGAATGTCCACTCAGGTCTTGTTTTTCACACAACCGGTCTATTAAATGTAACAAAGTAAACTTAAGTGACAAAACCCTCACACACCCTCACACCCCTCCCGCTCCCCCACAACTCCCCCACACATCTTCACCCCCTTCCACCTCCCCCCACAACTCCCCCACACAAGTCCCATTGAGTCCCCGAAGCTTACATGAGGCTGCCATGACAATTACTCATCACTCCCTGGCCCAGGGGGCGGCATGTCTTGTCGGCGCTGTGTACGGGCAGACTTGCGAAGCAACGGTGTGGTCACCTGCTGAGGTTGTGTGGCGGGATGCCCTGCCTCCATGGCATCCGCAATGCGCCCTAACACCTGCCGGAGGGCCGAGACCTCCTCGCAGAGGTGGCTGGTGTTGTCTAAGAAAGATCTCACCATGGAGGCAGTGTTGTCCGTCATGGACCGGCCTAGTGCAGCTAACTCCGTACACCACTACTCTCTGGCCAACCTGTTGTCCTGTACGAACTCATGCACAAGGGCAGTTAGCAGGTCAGCCTGCTGCAGCCCTGCGGGTGCAACTGTGGAGGTATTGGGCCCCTGGCTGTCATGCCCAGCCTCCTCAGCCTCCCCAGCCCTGAAAACTGGACTGAAGTGTCCCTCTGTATGCTCATGGCTGGACTGCTCTGGGGTGCTGGCGTTCCCAGTATCGAACGATGATACTTGGGGGGATGCAAGTTGAGTTGGAGGATGGACCACATCCAATAGATTGTCCTCCATGGTGCCCCAGATGTCCTCCTGTGTGTCATCCACAGTCAGGGGTGCCGTGGCTGCCACCTCCCCAGCCAAACTCGACTCCTCCGAATGTGGTGCCTCGCATGTGTCATCAGGCTGACCAGTGGGTGGAGGTGGTGGTGGTGCTGTGCCCTCCACGGGCCTTGGTGACACAGGTGCAATGGTTAACTGCGGTGGCTTGGATGCTGGTACACGGTGCACGCTGGCTTGTCCCTTCGAGGTTGACGGCCGATTGCTGTGCTCCTGGGACCTCTTCCGGGGTGTGGCTTGTGTAGGGGTTGCATCCTGCCCATTGCTGTCATGGTCAGTGCATGCGGGGTTGGAAGAGAGGGACGGCATGAGTGATGTTTTGATAGACATCATACATACATTGGGACAATTGCTCATCCACACAATTGGTGGTAATCAGCATTTGTTTTTGGAAGGGCACGTCATTTGATACATGGGTGGTTAATGCAGGCATATGTCGGCGTCACTCATGTTGGCCAGGAACAGTGCTGTCTGACATGCATACTATTTATGACATGCACACTGTGTGCCTCATCGAATTTCCTACTTTGTGTGGTATGTGTCATGTACGATATCGCCTTGCACCAGGCATCTGCATGTGTCTGTGATGCATCAGACTACTTTGCGGGGAGTGTGTGTGTGTGGGCGACCATAGCTTGACTCTTCGGACTGACATTGGGGTTGACTTTCATCAGATTTGGCATAGCAGTGTTTACTTTGGACACTCACCTCCATCGCCCGATGTTGTGGCGCCACACTCCATCTCGCCTACACCTTCAATGGATTCCGTCCCAATCATGCTTGCGCATATGTCCTCCCATGGGGTGAGCTTTATCGGGGAACTGGGACCTTCTCCTGTTCCCATGGCCTGGCTGCGATTGCCAGAGAGGATGTTGCGCACCCTTATTCGCAGGTCGTCCCATCGCTTGCAACAGTCTTTTTCTGTGCGTGGTGTGTTGCCCAGAGCACTAACCTTCTGGGTAACAAGTGCCCAGATCTCTTTTTTCCTTAGCACTGCCTCTCTCCTCATATTGCTAGAGAAGACTGTGGCAGCATGCTTGTGCAGTGTGTCCACAAGAATCTGGATTTCATCCTCATTAAATCATTCTTTTCTCAGGCGGGCAGCTCCCTTCTTCAGGGCCTTAGACATTGCGGTCTTGGAGGTGGATATTTTCAAACAATCAGCAGTGTCCCAGGAGTCCTGTGTGGTGAGGATGGCAATGGATTGTGTTTTTAAAGATGGCCGCCGTACTCCTTCCCGTTCCTGTGCGATGACGCTACTTCCGGTTCCATTTATTAGCGGTGACCGTAAATAGCGGTGACCACTAATTACAGTCACTGCTATTTACGGTCACCGCTAATGACGCATTGAACAATGTCGGGAGTGTTATCTGCGCTACGCTTGATGCCGGTAAGGGCTTTTTGGGAGCCTTTTGCGGCATGGCGCTAGATACATTACCGGCATGGCGTAAAGCTTGTGCCAGCAAAGTCGTAATAGTCCTCTATCAGCGGACTGGTGCCAGCATGGACACGCTATTTGTGCCATGCCGGTAAGGGACGTTACTTACCTCCAAAATCGGAATGACTCCCAAAGAATCCTTAGCCATCTAGGGAAAAGTAACCCTGACATTGCATGTATTCAGTGAAAGTGAGAAGCCCCCAAAAATGCACTTAATTCTCTCAGTAAGAGTCAAATAGGACACACCCCAGAGGGAATGGGACCAGGACCAAGTGTGCGTGAAATCAAAAATATTTATCTAAAATAGGGCAAGCAGAATCTACTCTGCTGACGCCGAGAGCGCTCTGCAGAAAACATGTTACAAGTAATTTTTATACAGCTTTTGCGTCATCCAGGAGAGGGGAGGCCTAAGGGGCACATGAAGAGTCGGGATTGGTCACTAGGGACGGGCATTTATGGGTGCTATAGGGTCGGTGCGCCGTGGTTGGTGCAGATCCACGTGGTGCTGTGATGATGCTTTCCAGATCAATCGGTCAGCTGGGCTCATCGGATTGGCATGCAATGTCAGAAACGTTTGTAGTGTTACATATCAATAAACTCTTGACATTTGCCCTTGTGGCCACGCATTCCCATTCATACAGTACTGCACTCTATCTTGTCCGGAAGATCCTAAGACCCGTGGATCTTAATACCAAAGAAAAGACATTTCTCAAATGCAGGTTATCTATCATTGGGAATAGGTCATAGTGCATTTCTTTAGCTCAGTGTTAGATCTATCAATGCGCAGCTTAACTGTGTGTTAGTATAAGGACAAGATATACTGTTTTACGGGGTCAAGACTTTGAGATCACAGTGTGGTCTGGAATGTCACAACAAAGAAGGCACTCAACAAAGTACCTGGTACACAACAAAGAAGGCACTCGATTTAAGGGCTAGATTACACGTTGAAGGGGTGGGTCACAAAAGGCACATACAACAATGGTCATAAGTCTTGCTGTGGAGGTTAGAAGTGAGTTTATCTTAAACAGTATTATTAAGTGTCTCCTAGTCTGCTCTGGCACCATGAGGGGTGGGGAAGGAATCGAAAAACCTTCAGAGTATAGTGCTGTATTGCAGGAGGGGGCGGGATCTCTAGAGGCTTTTTGCACATAACTGTTACATTGCGATTATAGCCGTCTAGGACACGTTATCATCACTACATGGCTGGATGCTTTCATTGTTATAAAACTCACAGTGATAACTCGTGTATGCACATGTTATTTTCCATACTAGATTAAACAGTCCATTACGAGATTCTCTACATGCAGGCCTTAACACATTATCACGATGAAATCGTTATGGCATTTGGTTGCTAAATTGCTTTTACACGATGCTGTGCATATATTTACATTGAACTCAAGAACGAAGTAGCTTTGTGCTGGCATGTGCGGTATTATGTTACGTTGTACATTTTGTTATTACGTACATTTTGTTATTAAAATCTATTTCTATTAAACCTCATACTATCCTTTAATATGCTTCACACTTATATAACTTGGACCTAACGTCCGTGCTTCGGTTATACATATTTCGTGCAACATATTGGTATGTTTATTATTTACTGCAACCCTCCCAATATTCTGCATGCAATGGAAACAGTTCGTGAAAAACCCATTCTGATTGAATGAAGAAAGGCACTTCTATTTTCTTATATTAAGAAGCGAACAAACATTACATACTCGAGGGTCATTCTTAGTTGTTCAACCATGTTCAAAGGATATGTGGGTGGTATTCTTTATGGCCTGGGTCTGCATGGTAAGGGCAGGTTTATTGAGATGAATGACTTTCTGCTGCCAGGCCTTGCCCTGGGCCACGGCAGGGTCAATGAGGTCAATGAGGTAAGACGGAAAACAGAAGATGCAGTGCGAAGTTTGTTTCATTCTCGCGGCCAGTCTGCCATGAGAACCGGACGGCTGCAGAGATGACAGAGGGGAGGAGGTGGAGAGTAGCTTGTTCGCTGTGTGCACCTTAAGGGGAGAGCTGCAGGCCTGCGTTCTAGTTTCATGGCTGGCCTGCTATTATAAGAAAACAAGATGGAGTCGGTGGGCACACAAAATGGAGGTTTGTTAGATTCTGGTCTGGGCTGTCCTCGGGGATCATAGTTCTCTGGGGAATTCCCGTGCGGGTGCTCCGGGGCCGGGGCCCTGAACCCAAAGCAGCCACGCTAAAATACAACCAGGAAGTATGTATTGACTCAAAATGCATGGGGGGGTGATAAAATAGCTGGGATAAAAGCTAAGGGATGGCCAGAAATTCAGAGCATAATAATGTACCATTGCAAAAGGATCAAAGAGAAGGAGAAAGAGATAGCTCAGCAGCGGTTGCAGACAAGGCTAAATTACTACAAAGCAAACTGTTGAAGGTCAGTGCAGTAGCAGCAACTAACACGGCAGGAAGAGAGTGGGAGGAGGACGAAGGACAGATCGGAATACCAGTGCAAATGGCAGAAAACTGGACAGGTAATAGCCAGGACTCATGGCCAGGAGAGAATCAGTACGAGGGGCCACAATGGCCAATGAGGGGCGGCCGGGGTAATAGAGGAGGATTTAGGGGGTCAAGCAGAGGGGGTGTCGGGTACGAAGGACTCCGAGGAGGAGGACAAGGGCAATGTTGGAATTGTGGGAGGTGGGGACATTTCATGAGAGAGTGTCAGTGAGCAACATTATGGACACCCCCACCCTGGGAGCCCATATGGATTACTGATGGGTGGGAATAGAAGGGAAGATCAGCCTGATCCTAGATACATGAATGAGCGCCAAATGCCCCCACAATGCATGGCACAATTTCTATTTTTTTAATATCACTACATAACGCCTTAGAGCTATGAGTATTAAAGTCTTATCTTGGAACAACCCTATTAAAAGACAAAGAATCCTTAGCCATCTAGGGAAAAGTAACCCTGACATTGCATGTATTCAGGAAACGCACCCAGAATCGATAGAAGAAAATAATACATTGATTACATCTTGGGTCAAGAATACCTTTTTTGCACTTGCAATTGATAAGAAGTGTGTAGTTAGTATCCTCATACACGTCCTTTCAGTTAATTGATCAGCAACATGATTCCTTGGGACGATCGTCTATTATTGACTCCATTATCAACAAGGTAGCGGTCACAATTCTTAGGGGCCGATTCATGGAACAAACGTGCGCCGAAAATCCATGCGCAAGCAGGCGCAAGGGAGCGCAAGCGTGAGAAAGTGTTTCCCGCTGTCCGTGCGCCCAATCCAGCCATGGCGCATGCAGGCATACACGGCGTGCGCCACGCGCACCGCAAAAGCACACATAGCGCGGCGCACACAACCAAAGTGGGCGGAACAGTGGGCGTAACACACGGAATGGGGAACAATGCGTGAAAAAGAAGGTGTAACTGGGGAAGTACTGCAGGGAACTACATGGAACGCCCACACGCACGCGAACAACCCGTATTCATGGATCCAAATACGGGAAACCCGCGCACTGCAAAAGACGCGCACAGGCGTCAACGCGTCCGCCACACGAAGGCAGGCGGAAGCGTCCCCACGCACAGTACAAAAGTGCGCGCAAACAACAAACACGTATATACAGCTACGATGAATGCCCCATTTGTCGCAGCACTGATCCTGGGACACCGCAGGAGGAGGAGAATAGCCACGGCACGCATTTTCACACCACGGACAAGCCTTTTTGGGATGCCTGACGACCACGTCTATGGCAGGTATAGGTTTCCACCCCATATCATCCTAGACCTGGTCAGGGAGTGGGAAGATGACCTTACATACCACACCCTTTGCTCCCAAGCATTGAGCCCCTTGGAGAAGCTGCTCAATGTCGTGCATTTTTTGGCCACTGGGTCATTTCAGCGGACTACTGCCATAGTGGGGGGGGTCTCACAGGCCACGCAGTCACGCTGCCTACACCAGGTACTGGCAATCATGACAGCGCGCCCCTCAGTCCGCAGGCACATATACATGCCCAGAACACCTGCAGAAAGGCAGGCCGTTATCCTGGATTTTTTCAGGGTGGCACACTTCCCCAAAGTGCTCGGTGCCATAGATTGCACCCATGTGGCCCTACGTCCACCTAGGGCCACTGAGCACATCTACCGAAACCGCAAGCACTGGCATTCCATCAATGTACAGGTGGTATGCGATGCAAAGGGAATCATCACCTCTGTCTATGCAAACTACCCTGGCTCCACCCATGACAGTTTCATATACAGAATGTCCGCACTGAGCCGGGCCCTGGAAGCTGGGCAGCATGGCGACACCTGGCTCCTAGGTGAGTAAAAATGCCCTTGCACATGTATGCATGTCACACACACACACACACACAAATACACAAATCCCAATAATGACAACCATTTACACCTCCCCAGGGGACAGTGCCTACCCTCTGAGCAACCACATGATGACGCCAATCTGGAACCCCACCACACCACCCCAGGTAAGATACAACGCCACCCATATTGCAACCAGGTCCATAGTGGAGCGCACATTCGGAGTGTTCAAGTCACGTTTCCGCTCCCTTGACCGCTCTGGCGGGCAACTACTCTATGCACCCCCAGTAGTGTGCAGGATCATTGTGGCAGCATGTGTCCTGCACAATGTTGCAACACGGCAGGGCGTCCCGGTGGACATGGTGGTGCCCCCACATCCCCAACCACAGGCACAGGTGCTGCCCATGGGAGGGGACAGGGCACGTGGCGAGGAAGCCCGGACCCAGCTTGTGGCCACATTTTTCACCTAAACTCCCACCCCTGCGGAGTGCACACAGGCCTGGCACATACCAGGTGACAATCGATGATGACAAAGAGACAGTCAACTGTCACAACCCTACCACCCTGAGATAGTTGCCATGGAAGTGCCACATCGTCTGCATCCCTAGCTACTTAAACACAAGCTATCCTGTGTGACCAAAAGGCACACATATGACATATGACATGATATGGCCTATACACAAGTATTTCAAGGTGCGATGAGGCAGGGAGGGGGGAACAAGGGAAGACAGACAATGATACTACTAGGCCAGGTGTCATTTAGATTGTGCAAGTGCAGGGGTAGGGGGAAGGGAAAAGTGCAAGGGGAAGGGGAGGGGGGGGAGTGCAGTACAGGGGAAGTAGACCAAAAAACAAATACATAGGTCGGCTGGTGGCAACTGCAAAGGTAAGTGTAGACAAGTGCTGGGAAGGGGGGGCTGTAGGGATAGAGAGACAGTCCCGCAGTGCAGGGGTTGCCAGGGAGGCAGTGCAAGTGGAGAGTGGCTGGGCCAGGGACCGAGGTCGGTGAGAGTGGCCCAGTTGCAGCTCCAGTGCAGTTCCAGTGAAGAATTCCGCAAGGGAGAGGCAGAGAGAAAGCAGAAGCAAAGAGGAAGGTCTTGAGGTGCTTCCCGAACCGGAGATGGTTCCCCTCAAGTTCAAGTGAGGTAGGAAGGCTGTTCCAGAGGGAGGGCCCTGCCGCGGAGAGAGATCTACCCCCAGCTAGTTGCTCTGAGAAGCGGATGACCCTGACATGCAAGGTGTGCATCACACACACCTGCAAAACAGGCCATGGCCATCACTGTCATGTCACTCAAACCCTCCCAAACCACAACATGACATGGAAAGCAATACCCATACACCAACACAGTAACAATAAGGTACACATTGCCATGTCCAAAATCTACAGTGGCATCAGACAATGATGCCTGACCTGGAATCAGATGAAATGACAGACCAACAACCTCCCACCCAAAATAAGACATTTCCAAATGCATTACAAGAGTTGTAGACGTAACATAACAATGAATGCTTGTCTACATGCACATTGTGCATTGCAAAATCAACACTTCAGCTTCTGTGTGCTGTATCCTACTCCTGCAACACACTGCTCAGTGCACAGCACAGTGGACAGCCATTGTGTTTGATGCACACCCTGAGCGGCACATCTAAGTGACAGACCACATCAAAAAGCAAATTAGGCATGTACAGGATCCATAATTGGTCACAGAACATGTGCTGCAGGGACACAGTGGCCACCAGAAGGCAAACAGTGTACACGTGGATATGCAAGGGTGAGAGTACATGTAGTGCATCAGAGTGCAAGTGTGTGGTTCTGCAAGGACATGCACTCCACATATGCATGTGCCCATCAGTGTTCTCTACACATCACATGTGAACATTCACCATGTGTACACCCCAGCATGTCAAACCACAACTATCCCCTCGCACCTGAAAGGAAAACACAACACATGAACAGGCATTGATCAGCAGAACACAACATGTACATAGGATACCACCATTACAATGTCAGAATTCCCATCACACTGCAGGACAAGGCAACTATCAACAACAACCCCCACCCCCCCACCCTCCCTCACAAATGACCATGACCCACTGAACAACTGCACCTGGGTCATGGAGCCTTCAAACCTCAATTCCACCTGGCAACAGGATCACCTTTACCCTTCGTCACCATCTCCCACCTTGTGTGTAAAAATGTGCCTGCACCCTCATAATCCACACTCATTTCCAAAATCACAAAATCCAAGCCAGAAAAACGAACCAGAACACCCTCCAGTAGATGACTTGACGTAGCAGTACCTCACAAAGGCCAAGTACTACCACAATGATGCAACAACCAAGGTAGCACAGTAAAACAATGTCACAACAGGATGTGAACCATGTGTGGTACATGACATAGGATGATGCACCATGAACGGATGTGTACTGTCACAGGTCCCGTGTACAGGCGCGGGAGTGTCACGAAACAACCACCCCCACCGTGTCCCGGGTGCCTGCAAGGTCAAACTCACACAGGCCCCTGAGACCCTGGTGGGGAAGGAGGTTCAGGGATATGCAGTCGGGACAGGTGTTGACACACTGGATGACTGGAATGAGTGGCAGGAGAGGGGAGGAGGAATGACACATGAAACTAGGGAACACACGAAAATGTACTACCTGCATGAACACATACACAATCCAATCAAACTTGGACATCATTGTCATGGCCTTCTGTAGTCCAGGCTTAGGAGTGGTACGAACCAACCACCCCCTCTAGGGTTTTGGCACCTGCAAGTTCGGGGCTTACACAGGCATCCGCAACCCCAGCGGGGAAAGAGGGTTAGGGAACGTTGCTAGGATAGGTACGGGAAGCAGGAACACCGGGTAGAGGGTACAGGGTTCAAAATTGCATAGGATTCCGGGTGATTAGGGGGAAAAAACATACCAAATTGAACCACACATACATCCATGCATTAGTACACTCCCCAGCAAGCCTATGCAGAGCAGTTTGAAAGAAAAACAACAAGACACTTAGCTCTGGTTTTGAGTGCTGGCCTCCTGCCTGTGCACTCTCAGGTCCGGTTACAGGAGCACTGCAATGCTGCAAAGAGAGCCATAGTCAACAACCTGTGCGTGCCAATTACAAAAAAACACAACACCAAACATGCCCCATAGCAACAAACTACTCTCCAAACAGACAATCTGGTGTAGATGCTTCGTAAACCATATATAACATTACCCCTGTGACGGGTCATACACAGTCAATGCAGTAAGTCAGCCGCCGGTGGGTGCGTGGCAAATGGAACACCAATGTGTCACAATTCACACAACATGCAATGTTCCCTGGGTAAGCTGCGTACCACCATTACCGAAACAAAGTTGGCAGTGCATTTATCATAAAGTACATGGAAATGATATGCACTGCACCCGAGTATGTCCCTTGCTGTATGTCCCTGTGAGCTGCCCCTTTCCATGTCTCGGAAGGCTACATGGTTGATACAAGTGCCTCAATGGACCTTGGTGTACCGGAGGGTATGTGCCACTGGCCCTGCACGTGTCACAGACAACCTTACAATCAACAGCCATCAGTCCACCAACACATGTGAGCTGCATTGTGTGCTTCAACACCAATATTCGTCTAAGCTCACCCTCAGTGCTGTGACTAAGCCTGCATGTGCAACTCGCCTGGTGCAAGCTTTGCTGTGTCGTGGCCCCCCTGTGCTGCTCACCTTGCCTGGAGTTCCTTGGAACACGTCAGCAGTTCTAGGATGTAGGTCTGCAATCCCTGTGCCTCTGCTTGTGCACACATGTGCATGTGGGCACCAACAAACGTGTCCAGAATTCCGCCGTCCAATGGGCCATGTCTGCTGGCAAAGGTGCTCTGGAGGCTCATCCCCCTGCAGAAAGGGCATGAAACACATGATTAATGCTTCAAAGTCATCTGTGTGTGTCTCATCAGGCATCTCATTACTTGACCATGTCAGAGAGTCACATCATTAATCACACCATCAGTCCATCTTTCACATTCAAAGTGTGGAACACAATCTACAGCATGAATTGCAACAAGCACGTGTACAGTAAAGATAAGAAACATACTACACAATGCATAGCAATTAATGTACACATTAATCATGACACATCCCATCTAGCAAAAGCTGAACAGTGGACAATAACACCAAAATCATCCCCACTAGGGGTGTAAACACAAGTCACACAGCACCAGACATGCCACAGATATGACAGTCCAAAGCCCTTGTGTAAAAGTCTGTGACACCGAACCATCCTTGCGAGCCCATGGATAAGGGAGGCAGGAGTGGCATATGTGAGTCAAGGACCCCAAGCAGCAAACACATACACAAGACAAGCCTGAAGGGCCCAGCTGGAACAGACAGTGGATGCCTTCAAAAGCCACAAAGCACCGCACCGTCACATGAAAGCACAATAGACAAGCAATTTTAAACTAAATCAACTATTAACTAATTACACTAACAATGGAAAACCTACATTACCTAATTAAACTAACTATCAAACATAAACTTAACTAACTAAACTAAAAGAAAAATCAAAAATGGCCACATGCGACCCGGGGGGAGGGGAGGCACCCAGGAGGGGGGAGGTACAGGGTGCTGCTCAACATCCACATGCGATGATGCTGAGCCAAAAAAAAAAACTCCATGGGCTCAAGGCCTGCACAGCCCGACCTATGTGGGAGATAGATGGTCGTCCGAGTCTGGCTCATCCTGGAAAGGAGGACGTGGCACAGTAGCCTGGCCACACCTAGCCGCAGCTTGCCCCTCGTCGGCAGCAAGTCTGCCGGACGGGTGAGCCTGGTTCTGTGTGGCGATGTGATGTAAGTCTGCATGCAGAACCTCACGTGATACACGTGCTTCCTCTTGCAAGGTAGCACGTGTAACACGGAGTTCCTCCTGCAAGGCCTGGCTGGACAACCGCTGCACCTCCCAGCAAGCCTGTAGCTCAGCCGAGATAGTACGCTCAAGCTGTGCAAACCTCTCCTCTGCTTGCTGCCTCTGGGACATAATAAGACACCCAGAGTTGATCTGAGGGAAGCATACTCCTCCCTCAGGGCATCCATGTGCGCCTCTGCGTGAGCAGCAATTGCTTGACACAGAGACGACATTTCAGCCTGGCGTGCCCTGTCTGAGGCCGCCATGCCCAGCCTGAGCGAGCGGGCCGTGGACCGTGCCGCCTGCTGCTGGAGAAGCACCTGCCTAGCAGGGGGGAGCACAGATCGGGCCACACGCTCCATGCTCTCAGCGATGTTCTCCATTGCTGCCCCCTGCCCTTCAGAATTGGCAGTCATGTCTTGCTCCCACTCAGTATACTGCGGTTGCGCGCGGCGACCGCGTTGCCGGGCTTGACCGCTGCGGGACCCAAGGACCGGGGGTCCTCGATGTGTTGGCACCGCCCGCGGCTGCACAACTACATGCCCCCGTCGACGTGATGTCCCAGGCACATCAGTGACTGGTGTGGAGGGTGACCCTGCGTCCCGATCCACCACGGGCGGAGGAACGAAGAGTGTCTGATCCCTCAGTGCAGGGGTCGCAGACAGAGGAGTGTCCACATCTGAATCACTCACCCCTGACACATGGACTTGATGCTCATCCAACTCAACATGGACGTCAGAGTCGTCATCAAGGCTGGACTCATAGGCAGCCAGAGACAAGATGGACTGCAGCACTTGGGGGTTTTCGTGGCCTACCACCCCACGACCCCCACTAGTGCCGGGTTGATGTGGTGGTAACAACCCTGTGTCTGGCATGACAACACCATCCTCCGCCTCCATTGCGTCATCACCTGAAAATAGAGAGAAAAAAGGTCACTACACATGTCAGAAGCACACAACACACACACACCGACAGCAAACGCATCCGGCAGACATGTGACACACAACATATAACCTGGCATGCATGCTGGGTCAACTTTGAATAGCTTCTGTGATCAGACCTGTTGAAAGGTGGCAGTTTCCATGGAAGTGGGTCTATGCAGTGCAGAAAATGTGTACGCCACTCACTACCTACATGTACAAGGACTCCATGGTGTGTGCCAGGAAATGTGAAGGCAGTGCAATGTCAAATTCAGACATCACGTGCATTGTGCATTCAATGTGTACCATATCTAGAAGCCAAGCAACCCTCCACCCCAGTACCAAAGCAGGGATGCCTAGCATGGTATCAAAAGGCTGACCATACACCTGTGCATTGACAGGCAGTGTTGACTGGCATCAACATCTTAATGTGATTCAAGTGACAACACTGCAAATGATGCTGCGACAGTAAGCAGGACACATGATGAAAACTCTGGATTCCGCCCATGTGTGACGAAGACACAACAACAGTTGGACAGAGTCATTGGCCATTGAACAGGCTGAGGCCTGTGAGCCACACAGATTGTCAGACCCTAAACATGTGTGCAACGCAGGACTGAGCCACAGTTGACATGGGAAGGCTGATGAGATGCCAGGCAATGTATGTAACCAAGGACTTGTATTACAGTGATCATCCAGTCAAGGACACATAGGGGCATGCGTGCAATGTACATGCAGCATGAATGGGCACTCATGTCCCTGCGGGACATCTGACCTATGCACAGTACAAGTGAGATACCCTGCATCGAGTACTAAGGCTGTACCACACGGCATATGTCTGGCAGATTCTACACTGGAAGTTAGCATCTACACAGGACACATGAACAAGAAAGTACACATTGGCAAGATTGAAGCAGACCAGTGCAAAGGTGGAACTGGGGTGCAGAGTGGCGGAGGAGGGGCAAGGGAGCATGCCTACATGGAGTCCCCGCATGCAGGCAGAGGAGACATGCATGACAGAAGCATTGCATTACTTATACATCAGAACCATGTACACGTCACATGTAGCGGCAATCATGCACAACACATCCCACAAGTGAAACACACACGTCCTCAACAAACACGCATCAACACTCACTGGACTGCGCATCAAAGTCCAGCATCTCTCCCACTCCTTCGACCAATTCAGGTGGTATGAACTCCGCAACGAGAGCTTCATGCAGAGTGAGCTCTTCCTCCTCTGGTGCAGGCCCACCGCCAGTCACCAGAGTCAAGTTGTAATTAGAGGCACACTTAGCCTTAGTGCTGCGTTTGATGTCATTCCAACGCTTTTTGCACTCTTGCTCCGTGCGCACCTCATGGCCGAATGAACTGACATGTTCCGCAACATGCTTCAAGTGGGTGTCACGTTGGGCAGCCGTAGTCTGACTATTGGCACCCACTAGCATGTCACGGCTGTGGCCCCGCACGTAGTCCACGAGGAAGTCCAGTTCCTGCTTACAGAAAGGCTTCTTCCTTGACGTGCAGGAGGTCGTGGCTGTGTGTGGGGTCCCAGCCTGTGCTGCAGGTGCAACCTTCCTCCTCTTGGACTGTGGCGCAGACCCTGGCTGGCTAATGCCGCCCTGACCAGTATGGCCAGTGGGTTCGGTGGATTGAGCCAAGGGAGTGGCAGGTGGAGGGATGACCAAAGGCCTGACTTGTGTCAGTGGCAGCTGGGTGCCCACTAATGGACCCTGCGCAGCAACATCAGCTGTGGCAGGGTCATTGACCGCAACGGTCGTGGTTGGCAGACTCACAACCGGGGTGCTGTTGGGTGCATCTGCCACTGCACTTGCCAACACCCGGCTGTTCGGGGCAGCAGATGACATGACTGCACCAGGGACACGTGTCTTGGTCTGAGCAGCCCGGCCTGCCCCTATGGTTTCCCCCCTGGCCTGTTGGAGATCTACCAAGGGCTCTTCACGTGCCAACGCAGCCTGCGCTGGCAGACCCCGAGCCTGGGTGGCGGTGTCCACAGCTGCACCTGCAGCTACCACTACCCTTGGGCCCGTGGCAGTCGATGGAATGGACTGCCGGGTCAAATGGGTGCCCGTGCCAGATGCAGGAGCTGCATCCCCCGGAACCACAGGGGGTGGTGGCATGACTGCACCGACACATGGCACAACATTGTGCTCAAGTGGCGCACCCCTGCCTCTTCCCCCTCTGTGGCCGCCCTGGACACCCTGGAGTCCCCCTACTCCCTGGTCACCACGGCCACATCCCTGACCACGCCCGCCACGAGGAGGACGCCCAGCTGAGGCGCCCCTCACCTTTGGTGGCCTCCCAGCCATGGCACAGATGTAGTAGTGCTGGCACAGATGGAGTGGTGCCAATGGGAGGTGTACACCACAATTGACCTGGGCAATTGGGGTGAAGCGGGTGGGAAGCAAGATGTTAACAGCCCCCCTGCACCTGCAAGGCTGTATGTGGCCCCGGTGATGTGGTGACGGGTCACGCGACGCTCAGGCACCCCAAAACTGCAGTAAAACCGTGCACGCAACCCTGCAGCCTACGTGTGTGGATTCAACCTCCCGCAGTACGCGGTGGCACCCAGTAACACGAATAACGCGTACGCGTGGGACACGCAGGCTACTATGACTTCGAAAATCGGTGCGATACACATGGGCACCCGCAGTGGGAAAAAGAGCGTGTGCGACTCACCGTCTGACTAGCGCGATGCAGAAAAACATGCATAGCCAATACCCCTGCCAAAAGAAGAGATACGTCCTTGATAGCTGTGAAGTTGTGATGGCGCGCGAAACAACAGGAAGCAGCAACACACGTCGGTCTCCACGAAAGGCACGTACAGTGAACTGCTGGGCCCACTCACCTTTAACCCATGCTGAGGGAAACGCACGCGCGCGTCACGTCACTTACGCGCATGGGCCCTTTCCTCGTATTACACGCGGACGTGCAGTTTTTCACGCGCGCTGAAATGCCCATGCACGCCTGTGCGCGTCACATCACAGGGGCGCTTGCGCTTCAGGGGCCTTCTGTCCAATGAAATTGCGTATGCGTGCAGACGCGCTTACGCGGAAGGGCCTTTCCTCGAATTACACGGTGACGTGCCGAATTTTCACGTGCCAAATCACTCCGTATCAAGCTGGCCACGCGTAAGCACACGGAAGACCACGCTCCTGCCCAGAAGGCCGAACTACTGCCCCCCAGAGCCCTGAGCATGCTCCCACCTGCCATCTGCTGCTGCCTGACTGCCTGCTGCCCACGTGCCCTGCCATTTGCTGCCTGCACATCAGCCAGGGGTGCTGTTGCTGTGACCACCCCTGCTGGAACCGAAGACTCCCGACTGGGATTCCATCGCTCCACAGCCAAGCCCCAGGACCCAGTTGCCCACCCACTCCTGCCTCTGAGGTTGTCATGTCGGGCACTGCAACATCTGGCACCACTGACAACCCCCGGCCAGAGAGGCAGAGGGGCACCAGCTTCAGTGCCACCGAAGTTGGTGTCCTGGTGGGGCAAGTCCTGGGGCAGTATGATGCCCTCTTCGGAAGTTCCCGCGCCGACAAGGAAGGACGGACTCGGATCTGGACTGACATCGTGACTGCCATCAACGCGGAGGGGGTGGCAGTCCGCGACTTCCAACATGTCAAGAAGCGCTGGGAGGACTTCAGATCCAGGACCCTGAACAAGGCCCGGCGCCTCTTGAAGGCAGCGGAGGCCAAGGGGCGCCGGGGCCACTTGTCGGAAGATCAGATGAGGGTCCTGGAACGCATATCCCCAGCGTTCCAGGTCCAGGTCCTTGAGAGGCAGACCCGTCTGGAGTCGAGCAGTAAGTGTACATGCATCCTGATTGTGAGCTGTGCGTGTGGTGATGTTTCAGTAGTGTGCAGGTTGCACATCTGTTTCTATGGGGTCGAGTATGGGTGGGGGTGTACATGGCCGTGGGGCTAACACATGCGAGGGCTGGAATGTGTGAGACATGGATGGTGCTTGTGTGTGTAGGCTTGCATGCCAAATGCAGTTGTGTGGGCACACATGTTTGGATGAATGTGTATGTAAGTAGACATGTCCGTGATGTCACGCATGTATGTTGTTTTCAGCTGCATGTATCAGCACTGTGTACATGTGCATTTGTGTGTATTTGACAAGGGTGCAACAGTGATGCAACAAGGATGCATGTGACAGCCGGATGTGGAAGCCTGATTGGCAGATGTGACATGGATGCCCATCTGAACACTGCGACACTTGGCAGAGGTGTACACATGCATGCAAATGTGGTGGTGTGTGTGTACATGTGTGATGCACTTCCTGTGTTGCATGTGATGTCTGGCTCAGCTTTGCCTGCTCATGCTGTTGTATGGGTATGGATGGTGCTGGCTGTTGCGATATGGCTGTGGCATGGCTCATGTTTGGGAGTTGAAATGACATGTGTCTTGGGGATTGTGATGGCATGTCTGAGGTTTGCCAATGCCACTCATGTACAACTGTCATGTGTGTATGTGTCCATTGTACAGTGCCCTGATGCCTGTGTTTTATTTCTCCCTGTCTGCAGCGTCAACTGATGAAGAGGGCGGAGAAGGTGCTGTGGAGCACAGCAGCGGGGATCCCACCACCAGCCGGAGACGCAAGGCCCGGCTCCCCTCCCATGTTGTGATCTCGTCGGGGAGTGAGGAGTCCGGTGCCGCGTCCCAGGCCGCAGCTGCTGGGGGGAGGTCCAAGAGACGGAGGTTGGAGTTGGACTCCTCGGCAGCAGAAGGGGCAGCTGGGACCCCACAGGGCCCAACGGGGGAAGATGGCACGGAGTTATCCAGGTTGGTGGGGGGTTTGGTGGAGGAGGAGGCCGTGCAAGCAACAGAGACGGGGTCTGGAGGTGGGGATCCCACTGGTGCTAGTGGTGCAGTGCAGGACCAGGGACAGGAGGCAGCACAGGCCACCGCGGAGGTGCCTGTGTGCAATCCTGTCCCTGATCCTGTCCCTGCATCATCTTGCACCAGCAGGGATGCCTACGTCCAGACCCGTTTTCAGGCAGGGGATGAGCAAACGACAACTGGCCTTCCTCTGCCTGCGGACGTGGCTATCCGGGTCCGGGTTGAGCCTGTCCTGACTGGTGTGGCGTTGCGTCAATGGGCCATGCGAGGTGACCTGCAGTCTTTTCATGAGGAGACTGCACGTCATCTCGAATGGCTCGTTGACCACGTCAGCCTGCTGGGACAGGTCACCCAGGCCGGATTCCTCTGTTTGATGGGGCTTGCTACGACCCCCTCCTCAACTGAACCCCCTACGCGCCAGTCGTCCTCCGTGCCATCTTCCCACCCATCAGTCACCTGGGTGCCCTGTGGAGCTGCCTCTGACGGTGCGGCCAGGCTGGTGGAGGAGGCATCCCTGCCACAGTCGGGAGTCGGACGTCCAGCAGGGGTGGCCACATCAACGACTGCACCCCAGCCGGCGGAGGATGTTCAGGCAGCAGGAGGCAGTGCACGGGCAGAGGCACAGCAGCAGCAGCAACGTGGTGGGAGCCATGCAGGCTCGGGGCCTTCAACATCGGAGGGGCAGGCATCGGCCGGAGGGCAGTAGGACCCAGGACAGAGAGTGTCTTCCGTGTGGCAGCGGTTGGGCCACGCCATAGATGCGGAGCGGCAGCAGGCGAAAGAGGCACGGCTCACAATGGTCAGGGCGGAGAACTCCATGCGGAGCGCCCTGAGGCGGGCCGAGTGCCTCGAGGCAATCCGCAGGGTGTTGGAGGTGGACACGTCGACAGCCCTGCGGACCCTCGGGGCCATGGAGGAGGACCGCCTCCGGGACATTGAGCAGGAGTTCGATGATGCCCTGGCCCGGGACATCCAAAAGTGAGCCGTCAGACTAGCCCGCTGCCCTTGTACATAGTTATGTAGGTAGTGTTAGGTTTCCTTTTTTTTTGGATTTATTTTGGACCTTTTGGACATTGGCCACATTTTTCTATATAGTTTATTTTATTAGTTAGTGTAGTTAGATAGGTTTCATTTCTTTTGTTGGGATAATGGACCCTGGCTTGTTCGTCTGTACATAGTTCACTGTTGGATTTTATTTTTCTTTCACAATTTACCCATGGAGCAATGGCTTTCAATTATTATTTCCCATTGGATTTTCTTTTGTGGACAGTGACTTTGGACACCATTACTTTGGATTATGATTTTTGGTTTTGCTTTTTTTCACGGACATGCTTCTTTTCATTTTTGTACATTCCCATTTCTGTTTCTTTATTTTTGATTCTATTTATGTTTCCTTTAATACATATTTTTTTATCGAACTTCAATGTGTAGTATCATCTCATTGGTTTCATGCATATCATGATATGGGTTTTGAGATTCACTGACACCCATTGGGTGTATGTGAGGGACATGTGTTTGTTTCGAAACTTGCAATTGGTGTTCTGTCATGTAATTGCCAATTATGAGTGGGTGGATGCAATACTCGGGTGGGTGTTTTGCATTTGGAGGCTGACCATAGGGACCAGGGATCTAGATTGTGATGACATGTTGGCTGGGGAACATGAGTTGGGGCCTGCTGGCAGGTGCCCCACAGTGCTGGGGGGTGGGGGTGGGGGGGAACATGAGTTGGACATGGGTGGGGGCCTGCTGGTAGGTGCCCCACAGTGCTGGGGGTGTGGGGGTGGTGGGGAACATGAGTTGGACATGGGTGGGGGCCTGCTGGCAGGTGCCCCACAGTGCTGGGGGGTGGGGGTGGGGGGGAACATGAGTTGGACATGGGTGGGGGCCTGCTGGCAGGTGCCCCACAGTGCTGGGGGGTGGGGGTGGTGGGAGACTAGGGTGGGGGCCTGGTGGAGGGTGCCCCTGCACTGCTGGGGGGTGGGGGTGGTGGGGACATGGGTGGGGGCCTGCTGGCAGGTGCCCCACAGTGCTGGGGGGTGGGGGTGGTGGGGAACATGAGTTGGACATGGGTGGGGGCCTGCTGGCAGGTGCCCCACAGTGCTGTGGGGTGGGGGTGGTGGGGAACATGAGTTGGACATGGGTGGGGGCCTGCTGGCAGGTGCCCCACAGTGCTGGCGGGTGGAGGGGGTGGGGAACATGAGTTGGACATGGGTGGGAGCCTGCTGGCAGGTGCCCCACAGTGCTGGGGGGTGTGGGTGGTGGGAGACATGGGTGGGGGCCTGGTGGAGGGTGACCCTGCACTGCTGGGGGATGGGGGTGGTGGGAGACATGGGTGGGTGCTGGTGGAGGGTGACCCTGCACTGCTGGGGGATGGGGGCGGTGGGAGACATGGGTGGGGGCCTGGTGGAGGGTGACCCTGCACTGCTGGGGGTGGGGGTGGTGGGAGACATGGGTGGGGGCCTGGTGGAGGGTGCCCCTGCACTGCTGGGGGGTGGGGGTGGTGGGAGACATGGGTGGGGGCCTGGTGGAGGGTGCCCCTGCACTGCTGGGGGGTGGGGGTGGTGGGGACATGAGTTGGACATGGGTGGGGGCCTGCTGGCAGGTGCCCCACAGTGCTGGGGGGTGGGGGCGGTGGGAGACATGGGTGGGGGCCTGGTGGAGGGTGCCCCTGCACTGCTGGGGGGTGGGGGTGGTAGGGACATGGGTGGGGGCCTGCTGGCAGGTGCCCCACAGTGCTGGGGGTGGGGGTGGTGGGGAACATGAGTTGGACATGGGTGGGGGCCTGTTGGCAGGTGCCCCACAGTGCTGGGGGGTGGGGGTGGTGGGAGACATGGGTGGAGGCCTGGTGGAGGGTGACCCTGCACTGCTGGGGGATGGGGGTGGTGGGAGACATGGGTGGGGGCCTGTTGGAGGGTGACCCTGCACTGCTGGGGGATGGGGTGGTGGGAGACATGGGTGGGGGCCTGGTGGAGGGTGATCCTGCACTGCTGGGGGATGGGGATGGTGGGAGACATGGGTGGGGCCTGGTGGAGGGTGACCCTGCACTGCTGGGGGGTGAGAGTGGTGGGAGACATGGGTGGGGGCCTGGTGGAGGGTGACCCTGCACTGCTGGGGGGTGGGGGTGGTGGGAGACATGGGTGGGGGCCTGGTTGAGGGTGCCCCTGCACTGCTGGGGGATGGGGGTGGTGGGGGACATGGGTGGGGGCCTGGTGGAGGGTGCCCCTGCACTGCTGGGGGATGGGGGTGGTGGGAGACATGGGTGGGGGCCTGGTGGAGGGTGACCCTGCACTGCTGGGGGATGGGGGTGGTGGGAGACATGGGTGGGGGCCTGGTGGAGGGTGACCCTGCACCGATGAGGGGTGGGGGTGGTGGGAGACATGGGTGGGGGCCTGTTGGAGGGTGTCCCTGCACTGCTGGGGGTGGGGGTGGTGGGGACATGGGTGGGGGCCTGCTAGCAGGTGCCCCACAGTGCTGGGGGGTGGGGGTGGTGGGGAACATGAGTTGGACATGGGTGGGGGCCTGCTGGCAGGTGCCCCACAGTGCTGGGGGGTGGGGGTGGTGGGGAACATGAGTTGGACATGGGTGGGGGCCTGCTGGCAGGTGCCCCACAGTGCTGGGGGGTGGGGTGGTGGGAGACATGGGTGGGGGCCTGGCGGAGGGTGCCCCTGCACTGCTGGGGGTTGGGGGTGGTGGGAGAAATGGGTGGGGGCCTGGTGGAGGGTGCTCCTGGTGGCTGGGGGTGCAGGGGGACATGCGTTGGTGGGCAGTAGTGCAAGTTGACATGTGGGTTGGCTGGGGGGCATGGCCTGCAGGACATGTGCAGGGTAGGCCCCTGTGGTGTGAGCCACCTGCAGGGGCTGGGGAGGGTGTAGAGGGAACACCTGGGAGGACCCATACGTGCAATTCACGTGTGGTGCTCCCCGCGCACCCCTGTAATACACGTACCCTGATGGAATCGCCTGTGGAACTTCAAGCGCGCCCCTGTGATACACGTACCCTGCTGAAATCCCGTGTGGAACTTCCCGCACACCCCTGGAATGCACGTACCCTGCTGACTTCGCGTGTGTGACTTCCCACGCCCCCCTAGAATACACGTACCCTGCTGATATCGCTTGTGAAACTTCCCGCGCACCCCGAAATACACGTAGCCAGGACATTCGCGTGTGGAACTTCCCGCGCACCCCTGATATGCACGTACCCTGCTGATATCGCGTGTGAAACTTCCCGCGCACCCTGAAATACACGTAGCCAGGACATTCGCGTGTGTAACTTCCCGCGCACCCCTGATATACACGTACCCTGCTGAATTCACGTGTGAAAATTCCCGCGCACCCCTGATGTACACGTACCCTGATGGAATCGTGTGTGGAACTTCAAGAGCACCCCTGTAATACACGTACCCTGCTGAAATTGCGTGTGGAACTTCCCGCGCACCCCTGGAATACACGTACCCTGCTGATATCGCGTGTGGAACTTCCCGCGCACCCCTGGAATACACGTACCCTGCTGATATCGCGTGTGAAACTTCCCGCACACCCTGAAATACACGTGGCCTGGACATTCGCGTGTGGAACTTCCCGCGCACCCCTGGAATACACATACCCTGCTGATATCGCGTGTGAAACTTCCCGCGCACCCCGAAATACACGTGGCCTGGACATTCGCGTGTGGAACTTCCCACGCACCCCTGGAATACACGTACCCTGCTGATATCGCGTGTGAAACTTCCCGCGCACCCCGAAATACACGTAGCCATGACATTCACGTGTGGATTGTCCCGCGCACCCCTGGAATACACGTACCCTGCTGATATCGCGTGTGAAACTTCCCGCGCACCCCGAAATACACGTAGCCAGGACATTCGCGTGTGGAACTTCCCGCGCACCCCTGGAATACACGTACCCTGCTGATATCGCGTGTGAAACGTCCCGCGCACCCCGAAATACACGTAGCCAGGACATTCGCGTGTGGAACTTCCCGCGCACCCCTGGAATACACATACCCTGCTGATATCGCGTGTGAAACTTCCTGCGCACCCCGAAATACACGTAGCCAGGACATTCGCGTGTGGATCTTCCCGCGCACCCCTGGAATACACGTACCCTGCTGATATCACGTGTGAAACTTCCCGCGCACCCCGAAATACACGTAGCCAGGACATTCGCGTGTGGAACTTCCCGCGCACCCCTGAAATGCACGTACCCAGCTGAAATGATGTGAGGTACTTCCCGCGCACCCCAGTGATACACGTAGCCCGCTTGCCGTGCTGGTACAGGGTTAGCGCAGCCCTTTGCGCTGGATTGGGGATTTTGATGGCTTTTCCCTGCACGAGAGGCGTTCTTGTGGGCGTAACTGGCGCTGCTGCAGGGTCGCTGCGCCACTGTGCGCCACGGCTGGTTTGGTGGCTGGTATCCATGAATAAGCTGTGCACTGAAATGGGTTTTGGCGCACGGGCTGGCGCAGGGATTCGCACGCGCACACTGTGCGCCAGCCGCGTGCGCCACTTGTGCGATGAATTCTATGAATTACCCTCCAAATATCTACGGCCCCAATACTCCTGACCCATCAATTTGGACCCATTTAAAACACACTATTTTCAGCAAAAATTCTGATCGTCTCATTATTTATGGAGATTGCAACCAAATTTGTGATTTTACCCTAGACTGTAAATCCCAATCCAAATTTATCAATACAAAATCACACAAACAATTCCTCAATTTTATTGAAGATCTTGCCCTTGTTGATACGTGGCGTTTTTGCCATCCAGAGGTGAAAGAATATACCTTTTTCTAACCCCATACAAATCACTTTCAAGAATAGATCATATTTATAAACTCCCCTCTTGCACCCGAAATTGTTCATTCTGAAATTGGATCTCTTGCCTTTCCATTTATCCAGATGGAGATTTAACTCCTTTTTACTGAATGACCCAGATTTTATCCAACAAATGAATATCTTTATTACTGAATTATTTACCCTTAATAATCCCCTTGATACATCTATCCATAACAATTGGGATGCTTTTAAAGCCACATTGCATGGATTCATTAAGAAAAAACAAAATGAAAAGTTCTCCCAAGACCTTATTTGCTCCATCAAGTCATTAGGACAGGCGTACTTCAATAATCCCACAGAGGACTCCTTCAAATCCCTTCTTGCAAAAAGCATAGAATTCAAGAAATACAGCACAAATAAAGCCTGCTCCTCTTTATTAAGATCCAAAGCAAAATTTTATGGCGGATCCAATAAATCGGGTAAATTATTAGCCGCTTATCTAAAAAGGAAAAAGGAAAAAAATGTCATAACGTCAGTAGTTAACCAACCAAAATATCACAGTTTCTAATTCGCAACCTCAGCTCTAATAAAAAGATCAACGAACATCCAATAGATCTTTCATTCCTTGATAACCTGATTTTGTTGCAAGAAATACATAAAGCTATTTTAGATCTTAAAATCGGTAAAGCCCCTGGACCAGATGGTTTTCCAATAGATTTGTATTGTTTCTTTTCATCCCTACTATCTCCTAAACTTCTCGAACTCTACAATCATTTTCTTGCCTCAAGCTCAAGCACAGGATCTTTTGGAGAAGCACTTTTTATTTTATTTCCCAAACCGGACAAAGACCCCTCTTTGGTTAAAAATTACCGTCCCATCTCGCTAATTAATTCAGATTTCAAAATCCTAGCCAAAATAATTGCCTGCCGTCTGGACGGTATTATGCATAAACTATTTAACGTTAATCAAACAGACTTCATTAAAGGAAGGCTTGCCTCATCCAATACACAAATTCTTTTCAATACTCTTATACATGTGCAAGATTCCACTGATCCTCTTTTCCTCCTTGCTCTAGATGCTGAAAAAGCTTTTGATAGAGTCTCTTGCACTTTTCTTTTTCAATCTCTCTTATGGTACAGGTTCAGCTCTACCTTTATCAAATTAGTGTCACTTCTATATTCATCTCTCTCAGCCCGGATTTTCATTAATAACACCTTCACTAAAGCTTATCTCATCTCACGAGGTACTAGACAGGGCTGTCCACTGTCCACACTCCTTTTAGTTTTAGCTTTAGAACCTTTACTCCAAAGTATTACCATCAATGATAGCATTAAAGGTATCATGATTAAAGATTTTACTTTTAAGTTCTCTGCTTATGCAGACGATATTCTACTTTACTTATCAGATCCCAACTCTTCCCTCCCAGCACTTATGTCTACCATAGATCAATTTGCTTGTGTCTCTGGCTATAAATTGAACTATGACTAATCTGAAATCTTGCCCCTTACAAATTCATGTACATTAGCAAAAACACCTCTCTTTGGAATGAAATGGTGTACTTCATCTGTTAAGTACCTAGGGATCCCTATTGCTAATAACCTCAAGTCGCCCCTAAACCTAACCAAGAATATGATTATTGATAACATTAACTCATCCATTAATCACTGGTCTCCTTTGATCCTCTCTTGGTGGGGCAGACTAGACTCTATTAAAATGACTCTTGGGCCCATTATTCTCTATTCTCTCTCTATGATACCAGTACTACACCGAATTTCTTTCTTTAAAAAAATAGACACATTTTAGTTCAATTCCTGTGGACAGATAAATCTGCCAAAATTGCTCTCAATAATTTGAAATCCAGTAAACCTTCCGGGGGAGTGAATTTTCCAGACTTTCTTAAATACCAGAAATCCTTTATATTACGATAAATTACCTTATGTTTAACTTCTGAACCCCAATTTATTAACACCCCCTCATGGATTCATTTGGAATGAAAACTCATTACTCATTTGTCCTTTATTCACTTTCTCAAAACATCCTCATGGCCTGGATATCTCCGGTGCCTTCTTGTGGTTCAATAAAGCTTTTTTTCATAAACCCAAACTTGGCATCCTACATAAATGGTACTTAGCCAGAATTTTCCTAGGCTCACATTTATTTAAGAATAATGCTCCTATACCTTTCCAAGACCTCTGTACTCGCTTCAAATTAAATGAATCATATTTTAAAACCTATTCCAGTTTCGCGAAACATATTTAGAACTAATTTTGTACTCTCACTCCACTAAAGCATCCAAATTCTATTCCAGTCTCAATCAGCCCACGGATACTACTGCTAAACTTTATACCCTGTGGGAATCTAATTGGCACTTACAAATCACTGAAGAAATGTGGACTAAGATATGGCTGCAATGCTTTTCCACTTCCGTTGCTGCAAATCTCACTCAATCGCACTATTTCATACTACATAGAGCTTATCTTACACCATAAAGGGTTGCCAAAATGTCGAACTCCAGTCAAAGTGCCTGCTGGTCCTGCCAATCTTCTCCTGCAGACTTCATTCATTCAATCTTAGCTGTAATTATCTTTTTACATTTTGGACTCATATATGGAAATGCTTTCAAAAAGTGTTTTCGTTTCAGGAACCTCTCACATTATGTAATGTCATGATTGGAGCTGTAGCAAATCCCTATATGTCAAAAATTACTTCCTCTGATTTATTTAATTTTCTGGTATATGTTGCCTTCCATCTAATTGGAAAAATACTCGAAAATTAACTTATGATTCATGGTGGAACTCTGTTTGCTCTTTTCACAGAATTGAAAAGATGTATGCCTTATCAACAATAACACTACCTTGGTTTCATAACCAATGGAATGCCTTTAATGATTACCTAACATAAAATGCTCCTTTCATTGCATTTATTGCTCTTCCCTCTCCCTACTCTTCCCTTACCGTGTCGTGTCTGTCCTCCCCTGTTTGTCCCAAACCATGCTATGGTTTTACTTCATATTTTTATTAGGTTTATTAGATTTAATATTGTAGGTAGTTAACTACAGCATCATCAATTACCATATTTACTATGATGTATTTCACTTTTCATACAACTTGCTAAAATGTCTACTTAATTATTCTTAACTTTCAATAAAAATCAGTTAACTTAAAAAAAAAGAACTACTGGTACGGCGTACATATGATCTGTATTACACTTCCATCTCTGGCTACTGGAACCCCCTCCAGGCAGCTCTTTGTAGAGATCAACACCCTCTCCCCCACGGGGGAGAGAGTGCTGATCTCTGCATCTATTACCTAAAAGGATGTCTGGCGGGGGCCAGCAGCCACGTGCTTTCAGCCTTAATGGTGGTGCTGCCCCCCGTCAAGCATTCCTTTTGAACGCTGCATCTCTTAGCTAAGGGGATTTCTGACAAGGGGCAGCAACCCCATTAAGGCCGAAAAGGTGAGGCCACTGGAAGCTGAGGCTATTTTTCCTAAAGTTTGAAGTTCCCGCAAACGAGCAGGAGCTTCAGGCTTTAGAAAAAAAACATCCCTGGCTTCCAACGGCCTCACCTTTTTTTCTACATTGGTGGCACCGGCCCATAGCCATCTCTTGAATTAAGGGATGCCTCGTAGGTACCAGCGCCATAATCATCGAGAAAACACATTTTTTTCATAAGCCTGAAGCTCTTGCACACAAGCTCTCCCCGGCCCACATAAAGCCCTGGCCTCGAGCCTCTATCACTCCTTTCCAAGGCAAACTCCTGGAAAATCTGGAACTATGTGAGCACTGTGCCACCCGTAATGTCGACTTTCATTTTGACTACTCCCATTATGGCGAGGCGCTGTGATCACATATATCACTGTGGCCATCATCCCCCTTCCCGCTTCGCCCTCTTCCCACTTATCTTGCCAGCAGCACACATTATAAGTGTGCCGATGTCTATCCCGTATCCCTGCAGCATCAGTTCTCACCAACTAACGTGGGTCCAAACTGGTGCCACAGAGTCCGTTTTTTTCTCACTTTTCTTTTTTTAATTGTCCCCCATTTCGATCTAATGGAAGCGGGGGAAACTCCCACAACCCCAACCCCCATTACAACCCAGCTAAGGGGTGTGGGGGTCACCACTACAACCTCCGTTCCCACAAGTCACAGTAATGGGGGGCTCAGGATTTTTGAACTGCGCAAAGGTTCAGTTCTAGTACTGGGTGACATTTTTTAGTCGCCGTAATTGTACTATCCCAAAAATCTGCCCATTTCCCAGCTTAATCTCCACACCAAATCTGTTGGTTGTCTTCATGACCATCTGTCTGGCTTTAAAGCAGCCAGATGCACGCAAACTGCTCTCCCGAATACCCGTGATGATCTCCTCTCTAATCTTGACTCCAGGATTCCTTCTGTCCTCAATCTCCTTGACCTTTACTCTGATTCTGAAACAGTCAATCACGTCATCCTGATCAATTGACTCCACGAGAACCTGGGCATCACGGATCATGCCCTGGAGTGGTTGACCTCCTTCCTTCTGGACCGACCTTCCCAGGCCCCACTTGGGTTCTTCCTCTCCACCACCTCTCTCTCTCCACATGTGGTGTTCCCCAGGGCTCTACCCTCTCACCCTTCAATGTCTACTTGGCCCTTTTGGCACACCTGATCTGTACCTTCTCCTCTAACTTTCAGTGTTATGCGGATGACACTCATCTCTCTTTCAGGCTCCCCTCATCCTACTCTCCTTTCTCGATCATTCCTGACTATCTATCTGCGATTCAGGAGTGGTGCGCCCTGGTTCTCTCTGGGCTGGACTACTGCAAAATCCTCTTTCTCAATCTGCCTTTCTCTACTCTCCACCCTCTTCAACTAATCCAGAACAGGACTGCAAGACGTATCCTTGGCCTCAATCCCAGAGACTGTATCTATCCAGCATTGAACTATCTACACTGGCTCCCGGTGGCTGCAAGCATCAAGTTCAAAAACCTCTGCATCGTCCACAAGGCTTTCTGGGGCTAGAGCCTGCATTACATCCAACTCTCTCTTCCAAAATACCTTCCTTCCCGAGCCCTTCGCTCAGCTACCTCCAACTCTCTAAGGGTCAGACGCATCTCCAGGCAGACATAGGGGTGTAGTTGTCTCTCCTTCACAGGTGCCTCCCTCTGGAATGGCCTTCCCTGCCCCTCTCAAACTTCAGCTGGACCACCTGAAGTTTCTGAAGCAGCTCAAGACCTTCATTTTCTCCTCTGCTTTCTCTCTCTCCCTCCCCTGCTGACCTACCTGTTTGCTGGGCTGGGGTTGCTTGGCTACCCTCAGAGTCCCACTGGGTACCAGGCTCCTCCATGATCAGTCTCCACTGCATTGTCTATGGGCCTACCGTGCACTTAGGGGCTGTAACTATAACCTCTACAGTCACCTGCCTCCTGGCACTTACCCCGAGCCACGTTGCCCTGGCTGCACTTACTCAGACTAATGCTGCCCTGATTGCACTTCCCCCTTCCCTCTCCCTGGCACTTCCCCCGCCTCCTTCCCCCTGCACTTTGCGCTGTCGCACTTGCACAATCTGAATGACACAAGGCCTAGGAAGATCGTTTGTCTTGTCCTCCCTTGGTCTTTTCTCCCTTGTCTTGTCGCGCCTTGAAACTCTTGTGTATAGGCACGTTATAAAGGACATATCACATATGTACGTGGGCGAGCAATGCTCCTTTGTTTGCAATAGAAGTACAATAGGTAAGATATCAGAATCGATGGTAATCTGTGAGCTATTTACAATTGGGTGAGTTCCAGTGACTTTATGACCAAGTTGAGATGGGGAGTAAATGGGACAGTCACCGGGGTCAATAGGTGGGTGGAGTTAAATAGCTTAAGGACAATCAACATTAGACATGGAAGCCCTGCACGTGTTTTTCCCGGGAAGTATGACAAATCCACGCTTACCTTACACGGCACTGCGACTTTCCAAACACGTGTGCGACAGGAACGGGGAAAGCGCACAACTTATCGCACGCACACCTAAAAAGGGGGCGGAACACAGGGAATGGGAAAAAACGCGTGAAAATGTAGGCGTAACGTGGGAAGTACCACTGGAAAACACATGTAACACCCACACGCCAGTGAACAACATGTATTCATGGAATCGAATAGGGAAAACCCGTGCATGTCAAAAAATATGCACACGTACAAATATGTCCGCAACACGAAAGTAGGTGGAAGCATATATCGCTACGATAAATGTCCCATTCCTCTCAGCTGTGATCGTGGGACACCGCAGGAGGAGGAGAATAGCCAGGCCCCGCATTTAGTTGCCCGTGACCAGCCTTTTTGGGATGCTTGCTGACGAGGTCTATAGCAGGTATAGGTTTCCATCTCATATCATCCTAGACCTGGTCACTGAGTGGGAGGATGAACTCACATCACCCACCCTGTGCTCCCAAGTATTGAGCCCCTTGGAGAAGGTGGTCAATGTCCTGCATTTTATGGCCACTGGGTCATGTCAGCGGACAAATGCCATAGTGGGGGTGTCTCACAGCCCACACAGTCACCTTGCCTACACCAGGTGTTGGCAATCATCACTGCGCGCCCCTTAGTCCACAGTCACATATACATGCCCAGAACACCCGCAGAAAGGCAGGCCATTGTCCAGGACTTTTACAGGGTGTCACACTTCCCCAAAGTGCTCAGTGCCATAGATTGCACCCATGTGGCCCTACGTCCACCTAGGGCCACTGAAAACATCGACCGCAAGCACTGGCATTCCATCAACATGCAGGTTGTATGCAATGCCAAGGGAATCATCACCTCTGTCTATGCAAACTATCCAGGTTCCACCCATGACAGTTTCATATACAGAATGACATCCCTGAGCAGGGCCCTGGAAGCTGGGAAGCATGGCAACACATGGCTCATAGGTGAGTACACATGCCTGTGCACATGCATGCATGTCACACACAGACAAATACACAAGCCCAACTAATGACAACCATTATCACCTTACCAGGGGACAGTGCCTACCCTCTGAGCACCTACATGATGACACCAATACGGAACCCCACCACACCACCCCAGGTAAGATACAACGCAGCCCATATTGCAACCAGGACCATGGTGGAGCGCACACTCGGAGTGCTGAAGTCACGCATCCGCTCCCTTGACTGCTCTGGCAGACAGCTACTATATGCACCCACAATAGAGTGCAGGATCATTGTGGCAGCATGTGTCCTGCACAATGTTGCAACACGGCGGGGTGTACCGGTGGACATGGTGGTGCCCCCACATCCCCAACTACACTCACAGGCGCTACGCATGGGAGGGGAAAGGGCAAATGGCGAGGCAGCCCGGGCCCAGCTTGTGGCCACATTTTTCACCTAAACTACAAACCCTGCGGAGTGCACACAGGCCTGGAACATACCAGGTGATAATCGAAAACGAAGAAAGGTACAGTTAACTGTCACAACCTTACCATCCTGAGAATGTGTCCATGAAGTGCCACATTGTGTGCATCCCTAGCTACTTAAACACAACCAATCCTGTGTGACCAAAAGGAACACAAGCAAGGTGCATATCCCACCCACCCCCCTGCAAAACAGGGCATGAAAGTACTGGTATGCCACCCAAACCCTCCCAACCACCATGACCCCCGCCTGCCAGACCATGCCATGGTATGCAACGGCAAAACATCAAACCAAATGCACAACACATGACACAATCGTCATGAAGTGCCACGTGAGAAATGTAAATAGGCACCAAACAATCACACCTCACATGGAATCTGTAGAAATGACTGACCAAAATCTCACGCCCTGAAAACGGTGCCACTAATGCATGCCGTCGGTGGTACAAGCAACAAAAGTCAGAATACCTGTTGCCATGCACCTTGGACAATAGCAAATTGGCATTGCAAACACTGTGTGCTGCGTGTTTGTCCCCTGCAACACTCTGCTCACCAGACAGCATAGTTAGTGTGCATTGAGTTGGGAAACCCCTTGAGCATCATGAAAAATAAGTATAATGAACCAAAGTACCCTGTGAAGCATGTACACGATCAATGAATTGAAAGTGAACATGGATTGTAGGGACACAGCCTGCCTGAGAAGGCAATCTGGGTGCACGTGTGAGCATGGTGTCTTCGTCGTTGGTGTGGGGGTGCGTTGGCTAAGTGTTTGTGTCAGTAGGGACATGCATTGAATACATGCATGTGAAATGAAGTGAGCCTCAATGTCCTGTACACAGGACATGTGAACATTGCCCTCAAGGACCCCCCTGTGTGTTAAACCACACCAATCCCCTGACACCTCAAAATCAAACCCAACATAGGATCAGCCATTGACCAGCAGAACATATCATGTACAGAGTATCCCACATCGACAATGGCAGACAGTGAGCAATCACTCATTGATTGATTGCAAATCCGTATACGGCCTACACACAAAGTGCATCAAAGCGCCTCAAGGAGGGAGGGAACAAGGGAGAATAACAGTACATTCCTACAAGTCCTTCAAACAGTCCGGAATGTGAAAAATAACAATCAAAGTAGATAGTACAAGTGCTCGTAACAATAAGGGAGAGTCTAGGGAGGGAATGTGGAAAAACAAAACTAGCATCAACATTGCTATGCCTGACGCCAAGAGTTGCAGTGCAAGAGTCACATAAGGAGGGGGTGAGGGAAGAGGAGGGAAGAGGTGAGGAGAGTAACAAAACAAATGTCAAACAATGGAAGATCAATGAATAATCAAGATAGTACTGGGGAGGGGGAGAAGAAACGCAGAAGGGAAAGGGGGAACAGACGAGCTGTAATCAGTGGTGGAGGGACTGATGATAAAAGTAAGGGCCAAAATAAAACTCAAAAAGGTGAAGGTGGGGGGTGGATGGATGGAGGCATAGGCGGAAGAGTCTGCATAGAACAAGCGGCTACGTATCACCATGCCTGACGGCAATTGGGGTAGTGCTGGAAAAAGACAGACAGAGGACAAGGAGGAGGGGTGGAGAGGGAGAGGGAGGAGAGAAGGGAGGAGGGGGCCAAGGTGTGAAGGCAGGAAGGGGGAGAGGGGAAAGAAAGCACACACAGGGGGCAGCTGGAAAGAAGAGGGTGCAGAAGGGGAGGGAGTGTGATGGTGAAGGGGGAGACAGAGGGAGACTGGCGGGAGACAGGGGGAGACTAGCAGGGGCTGGCGGAGACTGGCGGGCGCAGGTGGAGACAGGGGCAGACTGGTGGGGGCAGGTGGAGACAGGCGGGGGCAGGGGAGACAGGGAGACAATCAAGGGACCCAGAAGTGTGGCTACCGTGGTGGACAGGGGTAGACAGGGCCTCCGTTGTGGGCCTTTGGTAGTTGTGGCTGGCTCCAGCCTCCTGGTTGCCCAGATTGTCTCAAGGGCCAAGTGCAATCAATGGGAGGGGGGAGCAGGGCCAGGGCACAAACTGGACAGTCAAGTCAAAAGCCATGCAGCTATATTTCAAATGGCACAACAAACACCAGGCAGGGCTGCAAGATGCCCAAAGCAGGGGAAGCAAGGAATTGGGGGTCGATAAAACACGTGGTCACAAGGATAACTCAGCATGCAGTGTTGATGTGGCATATCAAAATCACTGTAGGTCAAGTGTCCCAATGCAACATTGTCAGCACACTGACCCCTCCCACCATAGTTTGTTTTACACAGCCAAAGGATGCATGGTACCGCCTACAGCAGGAAGTGCATGTACATAGACAGTCAAGTCATAAAAAAATCACAAGCAACATGATGAAATGCACAGTCAACAGAATACTCACCAAAATAAAGTGTAGAATACCCACTCGGGGTGTACACACAAGTAGGACTGCAGGCCTGCCACAGATATGACGGAAGCTCAATGCCCATGTGTAAGATGCTGTCACACCGACCCATCCTTGTGAGCCCATGGAAAGGGGAATCAGGAGTAGCATATGTGTCAGGACCCCAAGCAAAACACATACACGAGACAAGCCTGAATGGGCCCTGCTGGAACACACAGTGGATGCCTTCAAATGCCTTCAAATGCCACAAAGCACCACACTGTCACATGAATGCATAATAGACAATTTTTTTGTTTTTTTTAAAAATCAAAAATGGCCACATACGACCCGGGGGGTCAGAGGGGCACCCAGGAGTGGGGAGGTACAGGGTGCACCTCAAAACCTACATGTGTAGATGTTGAGATTAAAAGAAAAACTCAATGGGCTCAGCGCCTGCACAGCCCGTCCTATGTGGGAGATAGGTTGTCGTTGTCTTCTGGATGGAAATCAGAAGGGGGACGTGGCACAGTTGCCTGACCACGCCTAACCGCGGCTTGCCCCTCAGCGGCAGCAAGCATGCCGATCTGGTAAGCCATGTCCTGTAACGCAATGACACGTAGGTCTGCATGCATTACCTCACGTGTCACACGTGCTTTCTCCTGCAAGGACTCACAAGTAAGACAGAGTTCTGCCTGCATGGCCTCGCATGACAAATGGAGCACCTCCCGGCTTGCATGGAGTTCAGCTGAGATGGTTCTTTCAAGCCGCTCCATCCTGTCTTCTGCCCGCCTACTCTCGTCCATCATGAGCGCACCCAGAGTAGATCGGAGGGATCGGTCTTCCACCCTCAGGGCCTCATGGTGTGCCTCTGCCTGAGCAGCAAGTGATTGATGCAGAGCCACCATTTCAGCCCGGCCACCCTGTCAGAGGTCCCATGCCCAGCCTGAGTGAGCGGCACATGGACCACGTAGCCTGCTGCTGGAGAACCACCTGCCTTTCAGGGGGGAGGATGGAACTGGCCACATTTCCATCATCTCAACTGCTCCCCCCTGTTGCTGTGCTATGGCAATAATGACCTGCTCCCACTCAGTTGACCCCAGAGGCGCACGGCCACCGCGTTGCCGGACACTACACCTGCCGGGCCCAAGGACCCGTGGTCCTTGCTGGGTTGGTGCCGCCCGCGGCTTCAAGACTGCATCTCTTCGTCGACCTGATGCCCTAGGAACATGGCCAACTGGTGTGACCCTGCTATCGTAACCACCACATGCGGACATTCCAACCCCGCCTGGCCCCCTACGGCAGGTGTCATGGACAGAAAATCATCCAATGCAGGATCACTTACCAGCAACAACACATCATTATGCAGATCCGGCTCAACATAGTGGTCAGAGGATCCATCAGAGCCTAACTCAGAGTCAGCTCTGGACACCATGGCCTGGAGCACCGGTAGGTTCTTGTGGGCTGCCACCCCACGACCACCACTGGTGCCTGGTTGGTGATGTGAATTGACCACTGTGTCTGGGATGACATCTTCATCCTCTGCCTCCAGTGCGTCATCACCTGCAACATAAACAAAAGAAACATGAACACGCATGTCAGTAGCACATACCACACACATACAGATTACAACATTGACAGCCAACACATGAAACAGACATGTCACACGCAACTCAAACCCCAACATGCATCTAGTGGCATTGCAATGCAAAGGTATCCCAAAAGCAGAAAAGGATTTGTGCAAAATGTGAAGCCAACACATGTATTGCATGTTGCGCATCACCTGCATCACACACAAACTCTAGCAGGCACATATCCAAGGCAGAAATGAGAGATGGCAACAAAGAGATGGCACGTAGCATAAGCATGGGGAAACACACAAAAAGCCACAGCTGGCAATCAAACCAAACACACCATGGCACATGTGACATGCATGTTCACGTGCAGCACTCGGCTATGCAGAGTACATGTGTCACAAGAGTCACCTACACTAGTGTGTTTCTATATAGTGAAAGGAGGGACATGGGTACATACATGGCAGGTCACTATGAACACAGCAGAATTGTGTTGGCATGTTGAAGGGATGAACTTGGCACAGGAGTGGGTGTGTGCGGTGTTAGGGAGAATTTTCATTCTATGGCAAATTTCCCTTACCTATAGAGTCCCCCAGCAGCTTTGCTGGATTTGAAGGGTTTGTTTCTTTTCTCCTGCTAAGAGTGAGACTCTTTTTCTCACTCTTAGACATTATTGCTATTTGTGTTCTAGGCTATTTTTGTGTTTAATGTCTATGGGGTTTCTCTCACCTCCATAGGAACCATCGTTATTCACATGTGTTACACAGTACCCTCCGTGCAGTACCCTCCGTGCAGTGACACAGGGGTGTCGTAGCGACCCCCAAACATAGACTCCATACCCTGGGACTGACTACTGTCTCCCAGGGCATGTAAAGTCCCCATTGACTTTACTAGTCAATTTTTATTAACTAAACCAGTCCAAACCATCTTACTATGGAGGTATTGGGAAGGGTTAATAGTTTTTCCCTTATGTTCATTTTCGAGAGTATACCGTACAGTCGCTCTCTCTAAAGTTTCTGGCTGGTGGCAATAGTTACTACCGTAAATATTCGACCGCAAATATTTCCCTATGGGATTTCCCATTGTTCGAGGCTACCACTTTTTCTGACAGCCTCTAACATACCGCCGGTTTACGTTTATATTAACTTTACTCCGGTATGTTTTATTTGCCAGAACTTTAATATAAATTCTTTTTCGTGTCTTTCTCTAAACTCCTAACCCAGGTCGGGGATCCTTTGTTCGTCCTTTTGGCAGGCTTCTGAGTCTGGGGTGGGTCCATTGTGTGGGGGGGGGGGAGTAGGACCCCTGGATAGGGTTGCCTCAGCAACCCATGTCACACTATATCCTGATAGGCTGGAGGGTCTCCCACCAAGGATGACCACTCCACTCTGTGAGTGACAGCTAGGATGTTTGAATGGGGATCTTTTTGCATAAAAGCAGGGTCCTGAGGGCTGGAAGAGCAAGACGTAGCCACTGGAACTAATAGGCCAAAGAGTAGAGAAGCCAAAGACATCTGCAATGACTGAACCACCGGTGAAGCCCTGCTGCAGCGTCTCACCACTTTTCTCCACACGACGAGAGAAGATCTTCATCTGCAAGAGCCTTCTTCCCTTGAGCTGGTGGGGCCAACCAGTTTGCCAATCGCCTTGCTGGACCTGCCTTGGTCGAATCGCAAGTACCCTGTACTCGGAGGCCGAATAGCCAGGCACCAGTCCGCCTGGACTGTGATTTAAAGGAGCGTACCTTTTATTCATTGGGCAGCACCGCGGCTGGTATCATTCCTGGGTAGTGCAGTAACTCAAAACTTTTTCCACGACGAGAGCCTCTCTTCCTCTGCTGGATCCCCCGAACTGCAGGAACTACCAGGAACAACCACCACCGCAGGAGCCACTTCTTCATTTTAAAGGTGCATTGTTCCGCCAGGCCGCCCTTTCTTCGCGGTGGAACTAAAGGTGTTTTCAATCCTTTACCTACCTGTTGGGTTGGCCGTCCCTCTCTCTTAACATTGTCTTTCATCTTCTGCAACAACCTTTTCAAAATCATTAACCAAAGACTTGACTGCAGCTACAAGAACACTTTGCTCCTGGGCCCTTGCCCTGTACCACTGACTCTGGCACAGGCCTTTTGACTCTGGCTACATTTGCTAGAACTGCCTTCTTTAGATTGCTTCTCAATTAGAACTGTGTTGGTGCACCTACTTCTTATAACCCCCTTTTTCTTCCCCTTTCTAAACCTTGTGAAGTGCCATTTTGCTCAGTTTTCATTTAAGTATATTCTATACTGATGCACTGTCTTGCTTAAACGGGTTCACAAACTTATGGGAAGTGTTGCTAGGGTGTGTAAGAAAATATTTCTGTATAACTTGTGCTTTCCCTCCCATGTGAGAAATTGCTAGATTATCCCTTGTGTGTGGGTTTTACTGTGCCGTTTTGCTCAGTTTTCACTCTGGTTCACTTTTTCTACAATTTAACTAGGGAGTGTGTATATTTTTCGTTGACTTATTTTAACTTGCTTGATGACTGTGATAAATGTGTTTTACTAGAAGTATATAAAATAAATATATATCTACATTTTAATACAAAGCTTTGGTCAGTGTTTCCTTGTGCCATAGTACTGTAGGCCTATTGTGTAAACCCTGAATACTGCTCATCTCCCTCTTGAGATAAGTCTGACTGCTCAGCCACAGCTACCAACTAAATCTTTGTGGTACGGACTGATACCAAAGGGGATTTATTGCTCTCACCTGTAGTCCTAATCTTCTGTAGGGAACTGCACAGGATTCTGCCTAAGACTGGTGTACAGCGGTGAGGATAAAAGTATTGGATTTACATTTTAGAGTTCTGCTAGTACCTTGGTTCAAATAACCACAAGGCTAACTATCACAAAAAGTTTATTTTAAAACAAAGTCAAAAATATGGAAAGTTACAGCCAGGAGACCCTCCTTATTAATACTGCTGATTATTTAAGGGATCTGTGTAGACAGAAAGGTCTTCCTGTCAAAGGCAAGAAATTAGAAATGATTGATAGACTGTTAGAGAAACAAAGTCTGGATAGTGGTGCTGTAATGCCCACTACCCCAGCAAATGTAGCAAACAGTGAAGAGGATAATGTTGAAAATGCTTTTGTAGAAATAGATGAGGAAGAGGAGGATAACAATTGTTACCCCCTCTGGTCCTCTACCTGCTCAAAGGCCTCAACCTGTGGCTACTGGACCTTTACCAGGTCCCACATTAAGTCCTGAATTTATCTCACTAGACAAAATGAGACTTGAACTAGAATTCAAACAAATAAGTGCCCACACTGAACAGAGAGATCAATAACTAAGGCTAAAAGAAATGGAGCTCAATCATGAGCTTGAGATGAAGAAAGTGTCTTTGGAAAATGCTTCTCTCCCCGAATCCTCTAGATCTTCCAGTCCAAAAAGACCCCGGATGCCTAAAGAGATTGTGGGTATGTATGAACCTAAGTTGAATGTATTAGATTGGCTAGCTATGTTTGAATATAATCATGGGCTCCAGGATATCACAGGGAATCAGTTGATCCCCTGGCTATTCTCTAGGCTCCCCCCTGTTGCATCTGATGTGGTAATGGAGTTGGGGGAGGTGGATAGGATGGATTATGAATGTGTAAAGCTAGCTTTGATAGCTAGATTTGGGAAGACTCCTTCCCAGTACCTTAAGAGGTTTAGGACCCTCAAAATTCATGATAGTACCCATTGGGCTACTTGGGTGAATGAGTGTTTGAAGAGTTTAGAGGGATGGATTAAGGGTTACAGAGTTAACACTTATGAACGAATGAGAAATCTTGTAATGATGGAGTCTATCTATGATGCCTGCTCTCCTGAGCTCAGACAGCACTTGGCTGATTCAAAAGAACTAGATTCTAAGAAACTAGCTAAGGCTGCTGACTTGTGGGATGCCAACAGGGTTATTTACAAGGACTCAGGGGTAACTCCGAAAAGGGTGAGGGAAAGCAGTCTAAGAAAGACAACAAAGAGAATTCAAATAATTCCAATTCCAAAGAGGGCCCCAAACAAAATTCTAAGGGTAAGCCACAAGGGAAACCTAATCAGGCTAGTGCACCTTCTGGTCCCAGACCAGAAGGCGGTCAGAACAAGCCACCATTAATAAAGAAATTTGGAAAATGTTATGTTTGTGGCTCTACTGATCATGTGAAAGGGGATCCCAGATGTAAGGGTAAACCTTCAGGGATCCACACTGTCTCCTTAGCCTTCGCTCCAGAGGAGGAAGTACATATGGCCAGTCGAAACTTTCAACTACCAGCTGAAGACCCCATTGGAGTCTCAGCTAGTGTATCTTTAGTATCCCTAGGGTTGTGGGAACAACAGAATTTAGATGTGTATCATTCTATCCCTCCTAATACTAAAGAGTATTATAAAGGCAGTGTCCTAGTCAATGGTCAGGAGACTCCTGCCATTAGAGACACTGGGGCCAGCATAACTGTGGTGGACAAATCTTTTTTCAAGGTGGAGGATGTTGCTAAGTCACCCAAATGCCTCACCAAGTTAGCTGGAGAGCCCGTGCAGATGCTTCCCCAATTACCAGCTCTCATCCAGTGCAATGAAATGACTGTCTGAATACCTGTGAGTGTACATTCTGAAGTACCAGGAAGGGTGCTGTTGGGCAATGATCTGAAAGACCTGGGAGTAGTGTCAAGTACTCCTAGACCTCCTAGTAAGAGATTACAGGAGCTTACCAGACCTGCAAGGGAGAGGTCCTTTAGGGGCTCTCCTGAGGAGATGATGGAAAAAGAAATCACTCCTACTCCACTGGAGTTACTAACTGCTATTTCCAAGCAACCAGAAGCAAAGGGGAAACCCAAGACTTCAAAGAAGAAACCAGCAGAAAGCACTCCAGTGATGCCAACCAGGAAATCTCCTCGGTTGTCAAAAATCACACCTGTGATTCCTCCCCCAGCTGAGGCTGAGAGTGAGGTACAACCCTGTGTGGTTGAACTAGAGCCTGAAGATTCAGATCTAGTAGGAGGCAAGGAACTCATTGGAGAACTTGACCCTGTGGACCATCCTGAGCTGCAGTCTTTACTGGCAGAAGGTGGCTCCAACAGGGCAGACTTCAGTAGGGGACAAAGAGAATGTCCAACTCTGGAAGGTCTTCGCCACCACGCAATTCTCAGCTTGAAGGGCAAGAGCCTGGGAAGTATAGGTTACACTGGGCCTCTTCTATAGTGAACCAACAGAGTCAATCCCTGGAGACTACAAGAGAACAGACTCCAATTCTTGCAACTAGCCCATGAGATACCTTTGGCTGGTCACTTGAGTTTCAAGAAGACCAAGGAAAGGCTCTCTCTCTACTTTGATTGGCCTAAAGTGGGGGCTGAGGTAGACATGTATTGCAAGATTTGCCACACTTGCCAAACGTCTGGTAAAAGTGGCTCCAAGAACGTGGCACCTTTAGTGCCTCTCCCTGTGGTGGGAGTACCATTTGAGAGGGTAGGAATCGACATTGTTGGTCCCCTTGATCATCCAACTTCTTCAGGCAACAGGTTTATACTTGTTGTAGTAGACCATGCTACTAGGTACCCTAAAGCAATTCCTATGAGGACTGTTACAGCTCAGGCTGTGGCTAAGGCCCTCCTTGGTATTTTTACCAGGGTTGGGTTTCCTAAGGAGGTACTATCCGACAGGGGGTCAAATTTTATGTCCCACTACATGAAGGCCATGTGGAAAAACTGTGGAGTTACCTACAAGTTCTCAACAGCCTACCACCCTCAGACAAATGGATTGGTAGAAAGGTTCAACAGAACCATGAAGAGAATGATAGGAGCTTTAGAAGAACCCCTTAAGAAAAAGTGGGATCTTCTACTGCCATGCCTTCTCTTTGCATATAGAGAAGTCCCTCAGGAGGGAGTGGGTTACAGTCCCTTTGAACTTCTCTATGGCCATCCGGTCAGAGTTCCATTGGCCCTGATCAAGGAGGGGTTGGATGGAGAGTGCTCCTTCCCCCACAGCAGTCAGAGTAACTGACTATGTGATAGGTCTCGGGAGGAGAATCTCACACATGATGGCTGAGGCAAGTGATAACCTGAAAGCAGGTCAGGCTCTGGTTTAGCATTGGCATGACCAGAAGGCTAACATGGTTGAGTTTGCTCAAGACCAGCTAGTCCTTGTTATGGTACCAACAAGGCAGAGGGCCTTGCAGGACAAGTGGATGGGACCCTTCAAGGTTGTGGGAAAACTTGGAGAGGTGAACTATCTGGTGTATTTAGGCAATCCTAAGGAGGCTCCTAGAGTCTTTCACACCAACCGTCTAAAAGCTTATGTCTCGAGACCAGAACTGGGAGCTTTGCTTCTAGCTTCAGCTCAAGAGGAGGAGGAGAGTGAACCTCTACCTGACCTCCTCAGAGGCAAACCTTTAGATGAGAAAATAGAAGGAGTTAATCTCTCTTCTAATCTGACACCTGAGCAACAGGAGGAGTGCAAAGTTTTGTTAAATCAATTTGCCCCTCTATTTTCTCTAGCACCAGGCTTGACCCCTTGGGGCCAGAATGATATCCATACTGGTGACTGTTTACCTGTCAAAATCAGGGGTTACAGGATGTCAGAAAATGTAAGAACCCACATCAAAGGAGAGGTCAACAAGATGCTAGATCTCATGGACTCTACTAGTCCATGGTCTAGCTCAGTTGTGTTAGTACCAAAGGCAGGATCCAAGGAGTTGAGATTCTGTGTGGACTATAGAGCCCTAAATGCAGTCACTAAGACTGATGCCCATCCTTTGCCAAGGACAGATGAGCTGGTGGATAGACTTGGTTCAGCCAAGTTCCTCAGCACCATTTACCTCACGTCAGGCTATTGGCAAATAGCCCTGACTGACCATGCCAAGGAGAAAACTGCATTCTCCACCCCAGTTGGCTTATACCAGTTTAAGGTTATGCCTTTTGGATTAAAGAATGCACCTGCTACGTTCCAAAGGATGGTTAACCAGGTTCTGAATGGGATGGAGGACTTATGCATGGCATACTTGGATGACATTGCAGTGTTTAGCCCTACTTGGAAAGAACATGTTGAGCACCTGGGATGTTTTGCAGGCTCTTGAACAGGCCCATCTGACCATAAAGGCAAGTAAATGCCAAATTGGTCAGGGTAAAGTGGTCTACCTTGGGCATGAGGTAGGAGGTGGTGAAATAAGGCCTTTGCTCAGCAAGATTGAAGCTGTGCAAAATTGGACAACCCCTTCTACTCAAACCCAGGTGATAGCCTTCCTAGGCCTCACTGGGTACTACAGGAATTTCATTGAGAACTATGGGTCCATAGCTTCTCTACTGAATGTCATCTCTTCTCTCCTAAGTTCCCTAACAATATCAAATGGAATGAAGAGTGCAATCAGGCCTTTGATAGCCTGAAGAAAGCCCTTTGTCAAGCTCCAGTTCTCAGAGCTCCTGACTACCACCAACCCTTCATTGTACGAACAGATGCTTCCAATATAGGTATAGGTGCAGTACTCAGTCAACTGGATGAGAAAGGTAGGGAGCACCCCATTTGCTTCATCAGTAGGAAACTGAAGGAACCTGAAACAAGGTGGGCAACTATTGAGAGAGAATGTTTTGCCATTGTGTGGGCTTTGAAGAAGTTTAGACCATACTTGTATGGGTCTACTTTCATCATTCAAACAGACCACCAACCCTTGAGATGGTTGATGCAAATGAAAGGGGAAAACCCAAAACTGCTAAAATGGTCAATCTGCCTCCAAGGGTTTGATTTTACCATTGAGCTGAGCACAGGTCAGGATTTCACCACCAGAATTCTGATGGTCTCTCTAGGATGCTTATAACCAACTAGAGGTAAGAGACTCATCCAGGAGTGGATTAGATCCTCCTGTCCCTTAGTCTGGGAGGGGGGGGCGAGTGTTAGGGAGAATGCTCATTCTATGGCTAATTTCCCTTACCTATAGAGTCCCCTAGCAGCTTTGCTGGATTTGAAGGGTTTATTTCTTTTCTCCTACTAAGAGTTGGACTCTTTTTCCCACTCTTAGACATTTTTGCTATGTGTGTTCTAGGCTATTTTTGTGTTTAATGTCTATGGGGTTTCTCTCACCTCCATAGGAACCATCTTTATTCACATGTGTTACACAGCACCCTCCGTGCAGTGACACAGGGGTTTTGTAGCGACCCCAAACATAGACTCCATACCCTGGGACTGACTACTGTCTCCCAGGGCATGTAAAGTCCCCATTGACTTTACTAGTCAATTTCTATGAACTAAACCAGTACACACCATCTTACTATGGAGGTACTGGGAAGGGTTAATAGTTTTTCCCTTATGTTCATTTTCGAGAGGATACCGTACAGTCCCTCTCTCTAATGTTTCTGGCTGGTGGCAGTGGTTACTACCGTAAATATTCTACCGCAAATATTTCCTATGGGATTTTCCCATTGTTCGAGGCTACCACTTTTTCTGACAGCCTCTAACATACCGCCAGTTTATTTTTATATTAACTTTACTCCGGTAGGTTTTATTTGCCAGAACTTTAATATAAATTCTTTCTCGTGTCTTTCTCTAAACTCCTAACCCAGGTCGGGGATCCTTTGTTCGTCCTTTTGGCGGGCTTCTGCCATGAAGCCCTCCTTTCGGCGCCACTGAATCTGGGGTGGGCCCATTGCATGGGAGGGGGAGTAGGACCCCTGGACAGGGTTGCCTCAGCAAGCCATGCCACACTCTATCCTGATAGGCCAGAGGGTCTACCGCCAAGGATGACCACTCCACTTTGTGAGTGACAGCTAGGCTGTATGAATGGGGCTCTTTTTGCATAAAAGCAGGGTCCTGAGGAATGGAAGAGCAAGACGTCGCCACCGGAACTAAGAAGCCGAAGAGGAGAGTAGCCAAAGACATCTGCAATGACTGAACCACCGATGAAGCCCTGCTGCAGCGTCTCACCATTTTTCTCCACATGACGAGAGAAGATCTTCATCTGCAAGAGCCTTCTTCTTTTGAGCTGGTGGGGCCAACCAGTTTGCCAATCGCCTTCCTGGACCTGCCTTGGTCGAATCGCCAGTACCCTGTATTCAGAGGCTGGATTGCCAGGCACCAGTCCACCTGGACCGTGATTTAAAGGAGCGTACCTTTTATTCGTCAGGCAGCACCACAGCTGGTTTCATCCCTGGGTAGTGCAGTAACTGGAACCTTCCTCCATGACGAGAGCCTCTCTTCCGCTGCTGGATCCCCCGAACTGCAGGAACTACCAGGAACAACCGCCACCGCAGGAGCCACTTCTTCATTTCAAAGGTAGATTGTTCCTCCAGGCCGCCCTTTCTTCGCGGTACAACTAAAGGTGTTTTAAATCCTTTACCTACCTGTTGGCTTGGCCGCCCCTCTCTCTTAACATTGTCTTTCACCTTCTGCATCCACCTTTTCAAAATCGTTAACCAAAGACTTGACTGCAGCTACAAGAACATTTTGCTCCTGGGTCCTTGCCCTGTACCACTGACTCTGGCACAGGCCTTTTGCCTCTGGCTACATTTGTTAGAACTGCCTTCTTTAGATTGCTTCTCAATGAGAACTGTGTTGGTGCACCTACTTCTTATAACCCCTTTTTTGTTCCCCTTTCTCTTGCTCCTCAGTTTTCATTTAAGTATATTCTATATTGATGCACTGGCCCTCATTACGACCCTGGCGGATTTTTTCCGCCAGCGACGGACTTTCCGGCCATGGCGCAAAGTCCCTTTACGCCATGGCGGATGGCGGACTTACCGCCCCATTCCGAGGTCGGCGGGGCGGTAAGTCCCCATTGACCCATTTACCCTTCCCCATTCCCATTTCGGCCCCATAGGGCTCAATGGGAGTGGGGAAGGAGTTAATTACGCCACTGTAAAATACGGTGGCGTAATTAACACCAAGGTCCCAGAGCGCCATGGATTTTTCCGCCCGCAAAAAGCGGGCGGAAAAATGACCATGGCGCTCCAGGAACTCGTAGTTGGCGGTAAGGGGTCCGCGCAGCTAACGCTGGCGCAGACCCCTTAGCGCCAGGGTCGTAATGAGGCCCACTGTCTTGCTTAAATTGATTCACAAACATATGGGAAGTGTTGCTAGCGTGTGTAAGAAGATATTTCTGTATAACTTGTGCTTTCCCTCCCTTGTGAGAAATTGCTAGAGTATCCCTTGTGTGTGGTTTTTACTGTGCCGTTTTGCTCAGTTTTCACTCTGGTTCACTTGGTCTACAATTTAACTAGGGAGTGTGTATATTTTTCGTTGACTTATTTTAACTTGCTTAATGACTGTGATAAATGTGTTTTACTAGAAGTATATAATATAAATATATTTTAATACAAAGCTTTGGTCAGTGTTTCCTTGTGCCATATTATTGTAGGCCTATTGTGTAAACTCTGAATACTGCTCACCTCCCTCTTGAGATAAGTCTGACTGCTCAGCTACAGCTACCAACTAAATCTTTGTGGTACGGACTGATACCCAAGGGGATTTATTGCTCATACCTGTAGTCTTAATCTGGTGTAGTGCTCCCTAAGGGAACTGCACAGGATTCTGCCTAACACGCGGTGCGGTGCATGTGTACCCCCTCAACTTCCAACATCAACACGTACGAAGTGATGTCAATCTCCAAACATGACGGCAGTATATGGGCAATTGCAGCCATCATGTGCAAATGGCATGCACATGATGGCTGCCGTGAAACCCCCACCCTCTGGGGAATAGCAGGCAGGCACTGCATGGCAATGAAAGGTTCACCACATAACTATGCATTGGCAGACAGTGTGGGCTTGCGTCTATTGCATCTCATCAGTCAAATGTCACTACAGCCGATGAAAAGTGAACATGATGCAGGACAGATGAGGAACCGTCAGCAGTACCCCCATGCATGCAGAAGACACTACACCATTTGAACAGAGGCAGGGGGCCTGTAACAGGGGGAGCCATGTGCACGACACAGATGTGGACACCCTAAACTCGTGCGTGATGACAGACAGACCCACAGTGAGCATGAAATGGCTGTCCAAATGACATGACACTTGGATCATCCTGGAGACATACTACAATGAGCAGGCGGTCAAGGACACCTAGGGGCATACATGTTATGCACATGGAGCATGATTGTGCACACATGTGCACGGGGAGCCACTGCCATCAGCACAGTCAGAGTGAGACACACTGCACCAAGGACAAAGGATGTATATGACATGATAGGACATCTCATCAAGATTGCCCTCGTACACAAGTGGCTCAGAGCGCAACCAACCAAAGGGAGGGGAACAAGGGAGAAAAGAAAATGAAAACAACGATCTTACTGGGCACAGTGACATTGAGAACACGCAAGTGCATGGAGAAGGGAAAAGGGGGGGAAAGTCCCTGGAAGGGGGAGAAGTGGAAAGTGCCGAACAGAGGAGACTAAAGTATGAAAATGAAGTCTTATGATAGAATAGGCATTCAAAAGGTGATAGTGCAGCCAGCAAGTGGCAAGTGCAAGATCATTTGGATAAGGCAAATCTAAGAAAGTGCAGAAGCAGAGTGGGAGACTCTATGGGTACACGTACAGGACCCATTGCAATGGGAGGCCTGGAGGCAGTGCAGCAGGGATGCAGGGTGAGCAGGTACCTGGGCCCGAAAGACAGAGGGTGTCCAGGTGCACAGTGTCAAGAGAGAAAACAATTCAGCTGGGGAGAAGAGGGGCTAATGAAGGAGAAAATAGGAAGGTCATGAGGTGTTTCCGGAAGCAGAGATGTTTCTCCCCAAGTTTGAACATGGCAGGTAGCCTGTTCCAAAGGGAGGTCCCAGCCGTAGACACAGATCTGCCCCAGTTTGTTTCTTGGATAAACGACTGGCCCAGAGGGAGTGTGAGGTAGAGGAGCAAAGGACTCGAGAGGGGAGGTATTGGCAGAGGGATATTTGAAGGTATTTTGGACCCTTGCCCCAGAAATCCTTGTGCCCAATGCAGACGGTATAAAATGTAATCCTTGCATCCACTGGTAGTCAATGAAGGGATTTCAGAGCTGGAGATATAGGATCCCAGTGCTTGAGGCCAAGGGCAAGTCTTGCAGTCCTGTACTGGATTATTGGTAGAGGGCGGAGTGTGGAGGCAGGTAGAATTTTGAAAGAGGCTGTCACAGTAGTCCAACCTTGAGACAACCAGAGCTTGAGAGACAGTGAGCTTGTAGGTGAACGAGAGGAAAGGCACAGTACCCCTGAGGAGGTGAAGCAAGAAGTTAAAATATCAAGAGACGTCAGAAATGTGTGTGGAGAAAGCATTTGTGGAGTCATAGGTGACCCCGAGGCAGGTGGGGGTAGGAGGAGGGCCAAGGGAGGCCGACCAGAGAGTGAGTGGAAAGGATGGTGAAGGTGTACCGATGAGGAGGATGTCAGTCTTGCTGGCATTTAGACAGAGATCATTGGCAGTACACCAATTTCAGATGGCAATTAGGAAATCATAAATGAGGGAGGGAGAGGATGGTGGCCGAGGGCAGCCTGACAATGAGTTGAGTGTCATCAGCACAGCACTGAAGGTTGTGGCAGAAAATGGAAATGCAGTAGGCGAGAGCTGCCAGGTAATATTTGAAAAGCCAGGCCGAGAGGTCAGACCCCTGGTGAACACCACAGGTAGAGAGGGAGATTGATGAAAGGAAGGACCCAAGTTGTAGCTGGGAGGGTCACACACGCCAAACACACATGTCATTGAGTAACACGCCTCAATACTCACCGGACGATGCATCATAATCCATCCTCTTGCCCACTCCACGGATTTGTTCTGCCGGGATGAACTCTGCAGCGATCTCCTGAGACATGGCATAATTGGAGGAACGCTTTTGTTTTGCACACCGTCGGAGGTCATTCCAACGCTTGTAGCAGTCCTGAGCCGTGCGCGCCTGGAATCCCATGGCTGTCACACTATCCGCAATATGCTGCCAGTGGACCCAACGCTGGGCAGGCCTTGTATGGCACTGTGGGCCCACAAGCATATTGGGTTTGTGTGCTGACACGTAGTCCACAAGGAAGTCCAGTTCCTGCTTGCCGAAAGGCTTCTTCCTCGACGTGCCGGAGGCCGAAGCCATGTCTGGGGTCCCATCCTCTTGCGCAAGAGCACGCTTCCTCCTTTTGGGCAGTGGTACTGACCCTGAGTGGCCAATGTGGCCCTGATCAGTGGGGGCAGTGGTGCTGGTGGACTGGACCAAGGGAGTGGGTGTTGGAATGAGGACAGAAGGTCTGGCTTGGGTCTGACTCACTGCCGGGGTGGTGTTGGCTGCATCTGCCCATGCAGTTACCACCACATGGCTGCTTGGGGCAGCAGATGTCATAACTGCCCCAGATACGTGTGCCCCGGTCACAGCTACACTAGACACACGTGACCCGCACCTCCTGACAAGATGGAAATCGTCTTGGGAGTCCACATCACTAAACGCAACATGCGCTGCCCAACCCCGAGCCTGGGTGGTGGTCCCCACAGCTGCACCTGCAGCTACCACCACCGGTGGGCCCGTGACAGCAGATGAAAGTTGCTGTTGGGTCATATGGCACCAGGTTGTGATGCAACAGCTGCATCTCCAGGAGCCACAGGGGTGGTGCCATGGCTGCACCAGCACGTGGCTGGGCATCCTGCCCCAGTGGGGCCCCCCTGCCTCTTCCCCCTCCGTAGCCACCCTGGACTCCCTGTCCCTCCTGGTCTCCACGCCCACGTGCCCGATCACGCACACCCATGGGAGGATGCCCAACTTTGCTGCCATTACCCTTTGGTCACCTCCCAACCATGGCACAGATAGTAAATAGCTGATGGGAGGTGCACTCAACAATTGTCCTGGGCAATTGGGTTGAAGGGGGCAGGGTACTGGATGAATAAGTACCTCTGTGCTCCATCAAGGCTGTCTAAGACCCCTGGGGAAAAATGACGGGCCAAGCAACGCTCAGGCACCCCTAATAAAAATAAAAAAAAATGAAGAGGAAAAAAAAAAAAATGAAAAAAATAATGAAAATACTAACAAATTATTAAAGAAAAATGTGCATGGGACACCGGTAGCCCACGTGCATGGAATAAACCTCCCGCAGTACATTGTGGCATGTGGCACTCAGGGACACAAAAAACACATACACATGGAACACGCGGGCTACTGTGACCTCAAAAACGGTACGTGATGCACAGGGGGAACCACAGTGGGAAAAATAGCTTGCGCGACTCACCGTCTGCCTTGCATGGAAAAGAAAAAGAAAAAAACACGCGCTTGTGCGCGTAGGCAACACCACGCCAAAAGAAGAGGTATGAACTTCAAACACTGTAAAGTAATCGCGTGTGAATCCAGAAGAGTAAACAGATGCGTCGGTCTCCACGAAAAGCACGTACAACAAACTGCTGGCCTGCACTCACCATTAACCCGTGCGAGGGAAACGCCCCCGCGCTTCACGTCACTTACACGCTTAGGCCCTTTCCTCGAATTACACTCATTCACACGCGGACAAGCTGTTTTTGCACGTGCGGATTCACTATGCACCTGTGCCGAGGGAAACACCTGTGCACGTCACATCACTTATGCGCTTACGCTCTAAGGCCCTTTCCTCGAAGTACATGCTGACGTGCTGTATTTTTCACGTGCGGATTCACTCTGCATCAAGTTGGCCACGCAACAACACACGGAAGACCACGCTCCTGCCCAGAAGGCCATTTTTCTGCCCCCAGAGCGCCGAGCTCCGAACTGCCTCCCACGTGCCATCTGCTGCTGCCTGCATGCCTGCTGGCCATGTGCCCTGCTATTTGGTGCCTGCATATCAGCCATCTGCAGGTGTCATGCTGGAAATGCATCGGAGGGACGGGGCCTCCGTATCCTTGTCCTTTACTACTTTTTATCATGTGTTCTGTCGTGTTTTCCACGCAGGAGTTCATGTGGGACTCCTGGCGGTGCAGCTCTCTCTTTTGGTTTGGTGAACAGACCCATGGGATACCCTTATGGCACCCATGGGTAGGGGTACAACCCTGTGCCCCTAGTGTATGTTTTTGGGCACCTGTATGTGACCCACAGAGCAGGGTACGGGCTGGTGGCAGCTCCTTGCTGAAATGACTGTTGCCCTGAGCGTCCTCCATTTTGGGATGCCCAGGCCCTGTCATTGGAATCGGTAGATTCCTGATGGAGACAAAATGGCCCCCATGGCCTCTTGCCTTCCATCACCTGTTACCTTGATCTTCCCGAAGTCCTGGGAAGCCCTGCCTCTGTCCCTTTCCCCGTGTCTGGCTGTTGGGTGGAAGTTCCATATATGGTAGTGTGGGGAAGTGCCGACCAGACTGGCTGGAGCCTTCTCAACGACCGTATGTTGTGGGTACGCCTGTGGGTGGGACCTGGGTGAATGGAGTGTGTGACGAATATGCATTCTATGTTGTGGGTGTCTAGTATCTGGTGTTTGACACAATGACTGAGACAGCCCTGCCCGAAACCTGTATGAATGCAGTATGGAGTGTTGAATGGCTCGGTACTTGTCCCAATACACATAACTTGTTGTGAGTGTCTGGAGGGAAGTGAATGGCCTGAATGCACTATGTGCCTGATAGGCTGCCTGCCTGCATGAATGGCATAAATGCCCTTAGTCGTGATTGGATGCTTGACTGTGACCCAGCGGAATGAATCGGAGATCAACAGTATATCTGGGGACCTCTCACGGCTAGGAATAGTGTTCAGAAGCAGAAGTCCACTACGACGAGTAACTGGAGTAACTGAAGCTTTAACTTGAAACCCTGCTGGACGAGAAGAATTGCTGTTACTCTCATTCACAATCTGAAAGCTGCTGTGCCTCCAAGGACTGACCCAGAGAGGACCTGGTAAGGCGCCCTATTCCCGAGCTACGAGGGACCATCGTGCGCCACCTGATCTTTGCCAAAGCTCCCTGGTAGACAGACCTTCGACAGGCTGCCGACCCGATGCGGGGACTGCTGCGGAACTCCAAGGAGAAGCGCCCGGACTGTTGTCCGCCACTGTCGACGACCGCCGTCGCTGACTGGAGCCGCCGTGCTCCTGTTTGCCCAAGAACTTCATTGGATCCAAGGACGCTCTCGTCTGCATCTTCGCCGCTGTATTCTGCTGGAGAAGGCCTGACCGTCGACCGTGCCAAGGAGCATCCTCCGGTGGGTTTCCCGCCACCCAGAGACCACAGCGACGCCAATGACTCGATGCCTTTGCTGGGCCACAGTTCTTCAAACTCTTTGCGGTCCAGAACTATCGACACCGAGGTGCCCCGCACGCCTCTTCCTTGCAGGACGTTTATGCTTCCCCGTCAACAAGCACCGCTAGGAACGACGCAGCCACTTCACCGTCGTAGCTCGACCTGTTCCCCGACGAGGAACGCTACAATGCCAGGTACTTTGGGGTTGCAGAACTATTGGGAAGTTTAGTGTGAACAAGATATGGACTGGGCTAGTATCTTTCTTCTACAGGTTGACCAGGTGGGGGGATCTCCACACAGAACTGTGTTTAATGGTAGTGACCAGTATTCTGCCAATTGCTCAACCATCTTGCTTTCCTTCCTCTCTCTACTGCTGGTTTCCTCTTTATTTTGATCTGTTTGTCGTTCTGACCGTATGCACTTTAATGAGATCTGATAACGTTAGTGGTACCACTTTAGAACTGTATATATTTACCATTGTTGATTTCTGAGTACAAAGTGAGCTATCGTGATAGTGTACATCACCTCGAATATTAATTATATAAAGACTGTGTTTTAACCGATACAGTGTGTGGACATTCCTTTGTGGGTGCTTGGGGACTACACTGTACTTAAGAAGCAGCCTGCATCACCTCCTGAGAATCTAGGCCTTGATTGCTTGTCCATTGCTACCACAATAGAGAATCTTGGCAGGGGTCCTCTGTGCCTCTCCTCTACCAAATAGAGAGCAGAAGTACAGACCCCCCTCCGGTCTTTACAGCAGGGGTCCAGTTGCTGCGACCACCCCTGCTGGAACAGAAGACTCCCGACTGGTGTTCCATCGCTCCACAACCCAGCCCCAGTTGCCCACCCACACCTGCCTCGGGGGTTGCCATGTTGGGGCAAACACCATCGGAGACCACTGGCAACTCCCAGCCAGAGAGGCAGAGGGCTGTCAGCTTCTCAGCCAGAGAAGTTGGCATCCTGGTGGAGTAAGTCCTGGGGCATTATGATGCCCTCTTCAGACTTCTGTGCGCCGACAAAGATAGATGGAAGAGGACCTGGACGGACATCGTGGTTGGCCATCAATGCGGAGGGGGTGGCAACCCACGAATTAAAACATGTCCAGCACCGATAGGATGACTACAGATCCAGGACCCTCAGGAAGGGGGTCCAACTTTCCATCGAACAGATGAGGGTCCTGGAACGCATTGACCCAGTGCTTCACCACCAGGTCCTGGAGAGGCAGACCCATCTGGAGTCGAGCAGTGAGTGTCTGGGCTACCCCAGTAACACCTCACACAGTGCATGTTGAGGTGTGGTAGGAGTGTGCAGCTTGGTCATATGTCTGACATGGCCCATGTATGGATGTGTGTGTGTGTTCTTGGACATGCCCGTGCTGCAAGTGAGTGCAGTCATGTGTGATGCACATCAATGATGTATGTGTTCCAATGCATGATGTCCAACTGCATGTGGAGATGCACACATGTTTGCATTTCTGTGTATGTGCTATGCCATGGTTGGAGTGTGACACATGGATGCTGGTTCCACCTTCATGTACGTGCATGGCGTACATGTGTGTGTTTGACATGTGTGTGACTGTGATACGCCATGGATGCATATGACCCGGACATGTGGGTACCTGATTGGCAGATGTGACTTAGTTGCCGATGATTGCACTGTGACAGGTGTTGGAGATGTACAGATTCATGTCTGTCTGGTGGCTGAGTGCATGTGATCGGCACTCCCCATGTTGCTTGTGACGTTATGCCAACCTTTGGTTGTTCATGCAGTTACGTGTGTATCGATGCTGATGTCTGTTGCACGATACCAGTTTATTTGTGCATGTGTGTGGGTTCAAATGATATGAGTGTTGGGGAGTGTGATGCCATCTGTGAAGTATGACACTGCCACTCATGTGCAACTGTCATGTGTGTATCAGACCATTGTACAGTGCCCTGATGCCTTTGTTCTATCTCTCCCTGTCTGCAGTATTGACTGATGAAGAGGGCGGAGACAGTGCTGTGGAGCACAGCGGCAGGGATCCCGCTAGCCGGAGACGCAAGGCCCAGCTCCCCTGCCAGGTACTGATATCTTCCCGGAGTGAGGAGTCTGGTGCTACGTCCATGGCCGCAGCTTCCGAGGAAAGGTCCAAGAGGCAGAGTTTGGAGGTGGAATCCTCGGCAGCAGAAGGGGCAGCTGAGCCCCCACGGGGGCCTGGAGGAAGATGGCACAGAGTCAACCAGGTTGGTGGGGGGTTTGGTTGAGGAGGAGGCGGTGGAAGCCCCACGCACGGGGCCTGGAAGGGGGGATTCCACTGGTGCTACTGGTGCAGTCCAGGGGCAGGGACAGGAGGCAGCACAGGCCGCCGCAGAGGTGCCTGTGTGTAATCCTGTCCCCGATCCTGTTACTGCATCATCCCTCATCAGCAGGGATGCCTCCATCCAGACCCATTTTCAGGGAGGGGATGCGCAAACAACAACTGGCCTTCCTTTCCCTTCGCACATGGAAATCCGTGACCGGATTGAGCCTCTCCTAGCTAGTGTGGTGCTGCACCAACGTGGTATTCGGGATGACTTGCAAGGTTCTCGTGAGGACAATGCACGTAATTTCGAGTACCTGTTTGGCTGCGTCGCACTACTAGGATAGGTCGTCGTCACTGGGTTCCTCCGTGTACTGGATCTTCTTGCGACCCCCTCCTCAACTGAACCCCCTATGTGCCAGTTGTCCTTCGTGCCATCTTCCCACCCAAATGTCACCTGGGCCCCCTGTGGAGTTGCCCCTGAGCCAGCGGCCAGGCTTGTGGAGGACGCATCCCTGCCACAGTCGGGAGTCGGAGGTCCAGCAGGGGTGGCCACCCCAACAAATGGACCCCAGCAGATGGATGACGTGCAGGCATCATCAAGCAGGGCACGTGCACAGTGGCACCAGAGGATTCCATCAGCCTGGAGGCCTTTGTGGTGCCAGAGGCAGTTGCATTGGAGGCAGCGGAAGGCTTAGCGTGAGAGCGATCATGGCTCGGGGCCATCAACATCCCGGGGGCAGGCTTCGGCTGGCGGGCAGGAGGACCCAGGATTGGGAGTGTCTTCCTTGTGGCAGCGGTTGGGCCAGTAAATAGATGCAGAGAGGCAGCGGGCAGAGAGGGCACGGCTCACAATGGTCAGGGCGGAGAACTCCATGCACTGGGCTTTGAGACGGGCTGAGTGCCTCGAGGCAACTCACAGGGAGTTGGAGGAGGCCATGACTGCATCCCTGCGAGACCTTGAGGCCAGGGAAGAGGCCCGCCTGCGGAACATCAACATGGAGTTCGATGATGCCCTGGCCCGGGACATCAAAAAGTGAGCCGTCGGACTAGCCGCCGCCTTTGTATATAGTTATTTAGGTTTAGGTTTCATTTAGTTTTTATTATGATTTGGAGTCCGTGGACTTTGCTCCACTTTTTGTATATAGTTGTATTTTTGATTGTTTTTTTTTGTAGGTTTGCTTTTATTTTGGGATAATGGACCCTTCAGACTTTCATTTACAATATTTCCGGACATGTACATGCTTTCTTTTATAAATCTTCACATGGAGTAATGTTTTTTTTATGCTTTTCAACTTAAGATTTGTTTCTATGGACTTTGGGGATGGACCACTTTCCTTTTTTTATGTTTTGGATTTTTATTTTTCCTTGGATTTTACTTTCTTTTTCATATTGCAATCATTATTTCTCCATTTGCATGTGTGGTTTTCATTTTGTCATTTGGTTTTGTTATTAATACATTTCATAATTCTTCATTCTTGGTGTGGTCTACTATGATTTATTTTGTGCATGTCTCCATGCGCATTGGCTCAGTCATGTGTTGCCACTGTGTGGCTCTGTAGGACATTTGTTGATAGGCATGTTGGTTCTTTTCAGACTCTCATGGAATGGGTAATTTACTAGGGAGTGGGTGCAGTGGATCGTTGGGTGTTTGTACTGGGGGCTTGGGAGGGGTGGGATATGGGTTGGTATTAGGACCATGGGTCTGTATATTTATGACGTGGTGTTTGGGGGGGACATGAGTCGGGGCCTGCTGGCAGGTGCCCGTCAATAGGGGTGGGGGGGGACATAAGTCAGGGCATGCAGGCAGGTGCCCATCAATCGGGTGGGGGGACATGTGTCGGGCCTGCTGGCAGGTTGCCGTCAATGGGGGCGGGGGGACATGAGTCGGGGCCTGCTGGCAGGTGCCCATCAATGGGGGTGGGGGGTTATGAGTCTGGGCCTGCTGGCAGGTGCCCGTCATTGTGGGGGGGGTGTGGGAGGCATGAGTCGGGGCCTGCTGGCAGGTGCCCATCAATGGAGTGGGTGGGGGGACATGAGTCAGGGCCTGCTACAACCCTAGACATGCCCCACAGACAGCCCATCCACCCTGACCATGCCCCGCAGGCAGCTCATCCACCCTCTCCATGCCCCACAGGCAGCCCATCACCCCTGGCCATGCCCCACAGCCAGCCCACACCACAGGGGGGACTTATTCCATGCATTTTGCCTAGCGCGAGCGGGGTACGCATATTTCGAGGGTTGCGCAGGGAGTTTTTCACACGACTGGCCTGGCGCGAGTGGGGTACACGTATTCCGAGGGGTTCGCCAGAAGTTTTACACGTGATTGGACTGGCGCAAGCGTGGTGCGCGTATTCCGAAGGGTGCGTGGGGAGTTTTACATCCGATTGGCCTGGCCCGAGCGGGGTACGCATATTCCAAGGGGGGCGTGGGGAGTTTTACACGCGTTTGGCCTGGCACCAGTGGGGTACGCGTATTCAGAGGGGTGCACGGGGAGTTTTACACATGATTGGCCTGGCGCAAGCGGGGTTTGCATTTTCTGAGGGGTGCGTGGGGAGTTTTACATGCGATTGGCCTGGCGCGAGCGGGGTAGTGTATTCTGAGAGGTGCGCAAATAGTTTTACACGCGATTGAGTTGTCGCGTGAGGGCTGAGTGGCGTTTTTAGCATGTTTTTGTTGTTGGGGGGCAGTATGCTGGTGCACTGGCCTTTGCGCCATTTAGGGGATTTGTGCGGATGTTTTTGGCGCACGGGTCGGGGTTGGGGCAAAACAGGCGCTGCTTTAGGGTCGCTGCGCCACGGCTGGTTATGGATGTAAGAATCCATGAATATGCTGTGTGTCAAAATGGGTTTTGGCGCACATGGCTGGCACAAGCTGGCATGCGCTCCCTCTGTGCGCCAGCAGCGTGCGACACTTCTGTGCTTGATTCCATGAATTACCCCCATTATCTGATGGCAGCTAGTAGCATATAGGGTTGAGCTGAGCTTAGTTCCCTTGTTGAGTGCTGAGTTTGTTGTCTTTTATATAGATCTCTAGCAACAAAAATGGAATGTGAGTGCTATCATGAGGCCCTGTGAGTTTTATTCCGAAGATGTTACTATTTATATATTGTGAAAATCACCCCAACTCTTTGTCTATGTCATTCCATATGGCCAAAATATAATTGATATATATCTGTTCAACTGCATTATATTTTTAAAGAATGTATCCAATGATAATACACATATGATTTCAAAGAATCACATAAAACGATTTGCCTGGGAAAATAAGAAGCATGCGTCCTTGGAAACAGCCAATATTTGTTGGCAATACTCCTTATCAAAACTACAGATTTATTTTTCAGAGTGAAATTGAGCATCTCTTAGGGGGTCATTCCAGGTTTGGAGGTAGCCATGGTGCTATTAGCGCCATGGCTGCCTCCAAACTCGGGTCCGGGTAGTCAGAATGGGGACATACCAGGTCATTCCAACCTTGGAGGACCCGGTAAGTCCCCATTCTGAAAACCATTCCCCATTCCCATTCGAGCCCCCATAGGGCTCAATGGGAATGTGAAATGAGCTAATTACAGGCACGCAAATAGCGGGCCTGTTATTAGCTCCCTGGTCCCTTAGTGACTCCCAGTCAGCCTTAGTGGGACCTGCTAAAGGACCTCGGAATGCGGCGGTAGGGGGTTAGCTGCACCAGCATCCTTACCGGTGCCATTAACCCCCTGCCGCCAGGATCAGAATGAGGCCCATTGTGTTTGATCTTTGTAGCTGATTTGTTCTTGAAGAAATAGTCAAGGATTCAGCTGTGGGATCATGTCCCATTGGTGTCCAGTGTTGTTACATCAAAAGTAACAAGAATGTATGTATTATACCATGTCGATTGTTCTAGTTGGTGCAAAATAGGCCTGATGTCTCATGTAAGTTTTCAGTTTGATTACTTCTGGGTGTATGCATTCATCAATAAATGTTGAGCAATTCTGTTATCCAACTCATGATACTGACAATCAGCCTTAATGGTGGAAGAGCATTGTATTCTGTATGGACATTCAGTAACAATTGCATTTTTGGCATAATAGGTGTAAGAGGATTCAATTCAACACTACAGCTAAGTCAATGCCTAGTCTGGGATACTGAATGGAAACCCTTATTGATATATCTTTATGTCCAGTTCATGCGTTCTGGATGACTACCCCTATATAACACCCCTCTCTTGGAATCCCCCTGACCCCACTGAGCCAAGAAGTAGTTCTGTTTTGCAAGTTTAAAGGGTTTATTTGAGAATTTAAACAATATATATATATATATATCACACTTTATAATAAATTAATAATTGGATATCACACTTAATCTGATCAGTAATCAATAATGGATAGTCTGGCACTAGCACACTTGTGAATAGGAACAGAAGAATAAGGTGGTAGAGAATGCTTTATATAAGTTCAGATGGATGCAATGTTGAATGAAATGCAATACAGAAAATACTCAATATGATTTCAACAAAACAATGTAATCACTTTTCTCTGGCAAGGCACTCCCCCCCTTGATGCAATGCAAGGAAATGGAAGGAAAGCACACAGTTCTCAGAAATGCAATCAAATGTAATTCAGTTCACCCCAGCAGCTTAGACTACAGAAGTTTAAAACACAGGCCCAAAATGCTTTTATATGTGCTGGCAATGAAGTGAAAATGTGCTAAACTGATTTTAATTCCCTCTGGAGGTTCAGGTTGAGGATTAGTTGGTTTAAATTAGTTCAGGCTTACTTTAGCAATGTTCTAGGAATGATTGGCAGGTTAAACGAATTTTTGGCAAATGAAAGCAAGGAAGCTGCTGTTTTCACACGTGGAGAAATTTGCAAATCGCGGCAAATTCGCGAGTGTGTTTTTCGCGATTGCGGCAAGAGTATAGGGGTTAGGAAGGCGGTTCTAGGTTCGTTGAAAAGCCAAGATTCCCAGCTTTCAGAGGAAAGTTACTGTAAGTCTCTAAGACAAACGGTCACGGAGATATGAGCGATTAAATAAAGGTAGTTTTTCGGATTTGGAATGTTAAAATTCAAAGTGACAAGTGACAGTTTTGCAAAATGACAAGGTACAACTTCTAGGAGACAGTTCTGGTTAGAATAAAATAGATTGAATTATATTATTTTAACTAAACTAAGAGATTGGTTCTGCACAGTTCTGCTAGGTACTCACAATATATTTAGAAATAGAATGGGCCTCGCCATGGATCTGGTCAGGTTTTCTTCACTCGCCACGGACGGTCTCTGCGCACAGCGTCTGGGTCAGCTCTCTGGTTCTGCGAACCGCGGTCTGGGTAAGCTCTGCTCTGCCTCTGGTTCTGAATACTGCTCTGCTTTCTCTGGGTACAGCACTGCTTCTGGATCTTTCTGCACAGCTTTCTCTGGACCCAGCGCTGATCTGCACGGCTCTTGGATGCTGCTATCGCTGTTAGGTTTGCTGGATGCTGAAGCCCACTGAGAAGAGTTCTCAGTTTGTGGGTTTAGGCCCTTGCTTTGAGTTCTGAATCAAGTTCTTTGTGGAATCTAGTATCTTCTGGATGTTGTGTGGTCCGGCAGAGCACGTTGCAGCAAATGGAATTGAATGTCCCTATCTGTCCTGACTGTCTGCTTTTATGTGTTTTGAAAGTGGGTGGAGAGGCTAAGCTTTCTAGGCCCAACCCCTTCAGAGTTCTGATAGGTTGAAGAATTCTTTGCGTTCTCACTGGAGAGCAGGATTGTGTGTCAGAATGATGTCATTTAATGGCTTGCAGAGTGGACACTCCCCTGTCAAGTAGCACACAATCTATATTTGATCAAAAAGACATATTTGCACAGGTACACATTTGTTTAAAATTACATGCACCCATCACATATCACAGGAGGTATACCCTGTCCAAATCTGCTCTTCCTGGGGGCTTGCATTCAGAAATGGCAACATTTGCACTTTTTAACTGATTTTGCAATTTCGGACATTAACCCAAATTTACACACATGTGCGCAAGGAGTATGGACATTAATTGATGAAGTGTCAGATTTTTAACATGCATACATTTTAAGTAATACCCTCTTAACTGCTAGCTTGCCCCCAGATCATACCACCGGTTCTAAAAACCTCTTAAAATGTGGGCAGAAAAATCACAAGAATTATGGTATCATTTATAAAATTTTCACATGTCCGCTCTATGAATGATCCATCTTTTTAGAGTTATGTTCTGGCCCCAAAGGGGTGTGGTTTCCCGCCAGCACAAGGTTGAATTTCTGGTTTTTCCAGTTCTGCCAAGCCAGCTTGCTCTCACAGGCAGTGCTCCTCCCCTTTCCTTCCAGGAGGAAGCTACATTTACGACTCCCACCAATAAAACATTTGCCTGAGTCAGGACAGGGCTTTGTTCAATTTCCTGCAGAGCCCAGGTAATTCAATTAGAGAAGTGTAATATCCCTTTTCGTGGGAACAGCAAAAGGCAGCTAGGCCTGGGAACTGCTGTGGATCCAGTTTCACTCCAATTGGGGGGAAGTTGTCAAGCAGAATCCAGTTCCTTAAGCCAGGCCCCAGCTAATGTCACTTTTAGTTACCCAGTTTTCTGCATTCAAATAAAACTAACAATTTTTACATATGCAGCTAGAATGCTGATTCTAAGTTTAAAACTATGACATTTAAACAATTGCAACCTATGTGACACTCAAAAATAGGTCACTCATTTCTTTTAAACATTTAGATTTTTAGTGTCTTTCAGTCCAAATTTACTTAAACTGCTGAAATCCACAGCTCAGCCAGTCTTGTTATAAACCTTCAAGTCACTTCAGAATATAACTTTACATTGTATCCACCTCTCAGTAAGTCTTTCTTTGGCCTGCTTTGGGTTCATTTATTCAGTTTTACACAAAAAAAGTCTGGTGTTGTTTTAAAACGCCAGCTTTCTGATGGTGGTGAGTACTGGTAATGCACCCATTTTTGGGATTTAAGAAAATGAATTCCCCACAATTCTAGGTTGCTTTTGGCAATCAGCATTGCCATTCCCAATGGTTTCAGGCTACTGTGTGGGTAGTCCAATGGTGGTTTTAGGCAGTGCCCTTCTGTGCTCATAACATCGGCAAAATGGGTGGCAGCCTATTCTTCATGCATTTCCCTGGGCATTTTCTGGGAAGCTCTGGCAATCATGTTGTTTTCAATGCCAGTACTGCACAGTTTTTGAGGTAGGGCTCGGATGCATGGGTAAAAACATCCCACAAGCCCCCCTCTTGCGATGGCCATTCTGTTTCACTGATGGGACTCGCAAGACCTGGGATGTTTCCTCATCTTCTTCCAATAGATGGCACAGTTCAGCATCTTTTCCTCCATCCGGTCGGATCGATCGGTTCTCCTCGCCGGTCCTGATGGGAGTATTGGGCAGTACACTGGGCCCCTTGCGTCTCTGCTCCCGGTCTCCGGATCGTCCTCCTTGGCCCTTCTCCAGGTTTTCTTTCTCCTAGGACGACAAAGGAAGAGCGGCAATACCTATTCATGGACATTTCTCCCCCACCATTGATATAGTGGGGTGGCATATAAATTTATAGTCAAAACATATGAACATGCACATTTCTTTTTGCATTCAAAAACGAAAACACCCACATTGAGAAACTCAGAATTTGATAGGCGATATGTAGGATATTTTAAGTTAGAACTGAATTAATCTGAGACAGTACCCTCTAGGATTCCAGAGGATTCCTCCAGTTGTTGCAGAGTGTGCCTGGGATGGCAACACTTCAGCTGATTTATATGTACCCACTTGTCTTCCCCTTCTGCCAAACCGCCTTTGGGGATGCGGATCTTGTAGGCCACAGGGGAGATTTTGTCTATAATCGCAAAGGGTCCCTTCCATGTAGGCAAGAATTTTCGCTGTTTTGCCTGGTTTCTTTGGAAGTTGTATAAATAGACCCTGCCCCCACCTGATATTCCTTCCTGGAAGTTTTCAGGTCATAGTGGGTCTTCATGCTATCAGCTGATCTTTCCAGATTCCGCTGAGCATGGGCAAAAGCATGTTGAAGGTGTTTCCTTAAATTCTCCACATACTCATGAGTTGTGGAGGCATTTATTAGTGTCTGCTCTTGGGTCCTGTAGAGCAAATGCTGAGGAAGCACCATCTTGCGCCCAGTCATCAACTCGAATGGTGACATTTTGGTTGTAGATGAGGGGGTAGATCTGATGGCCATTAGGACCAGAGGTAATCGGATATCCCAACTTGGCCCAGAATCTGCCACAAACTTCTTTAATATGCTCACAATGATTCGGTTATATCTCTCTACTGCCCCAGAAGAAGCTGGCCGGTAAGCAATATGCAACTTCCTTTTGACCCCCAGTATCTCCCACATCTTTGTCATTACTTCACTGTTGAAGTGGCTACCCCTGTCTGACTCAATCCTTTGAGGTAGACCAAAACGGGAAAAGATGTGGTTAATCATCAGGGCAGCTGCGGTTTCTGCCTTGCAATTTGGGGCTGGGAGACATTCCACCCACTTGGTAAACAAGCATGTCACAGTCAACATGTACTTATTCCCCCTAGCAGAGCGAATCACGGGGCCTACAAAGTCGATTTGCAAATCTGACCATGGCAGTGTCATCCCCCGCTTTTGGAGAGGCGTGCGGTGTGTGAGGGACGTCGGCTGAAATTGCGCACACACAAGACACCCCTTCAAGTATTGGTCAAGGTCCTGCCCCATGTGTGGCCAGTATGCAACCTCTCTTAAGATTTCCAGTCTTGTGTGAAACCCCCTATGACCGGCGGTGGCCGCATCATGGGCGTGACTTAACATCAGGCTTCGGAATGAGGTAGGAACCACCCACTGATCGTGGCCAGCTTTGGATTTCCTTACCAGCAAACCGTCTTGGATCCGGAACATTTTTGGACATTTCATCAACACTCTTAGGTCCTCTTTCCCAATATAATCGGTATCCGTCAGGGGAAAGTTCTCAGGGTCCTCAAGGTGTTGGTAAAACTTACCAATAATTGGATCCCCCTTCTGAGCGGTAATCAAATCAGCATCAGGGGTCTCCTTACTCCATTGTGCAGTTGAAAGGTCGTTGTGAGCATTTGTCTGGGACCTAGTGATAGCAGTGACCTGGATTTCCCCCAACAGGGACTCAATCTCAATTAGATCCCCTTGGATGGCCCCGGTTTTGGCCAGCTGATCAGCTAAGTCATTTCCAGTTTTGTCTGGTCCCTCTACTTTGGAATGACCCTTGATCTTCTTCCAATAGATGGTCATTCCCTTCGAGGTGACCAGATCATCAATGTTTTGGATCAACTTCCCATGTTTCAAGGGTTTGTTGTTAGCACATAACATGCCCCTGGTTTTCCAATTAACCAGGTGCTCCACGAACCCGTTCCGTACATAATCTGAATCTGTGATTATGACCAGTTCGTGGAATTGATGCTGGACAGCAGTGAGGATGGCCTGATGCACAGCCATCAATTCTGCCACCTGACTACTTTGGGGACCAATTTTGTATCCAGCGGAGGGTTCTGGGGACTCATTCACACATGCATTCCATACGCCGGCCACCAGTTCTTTCTCCCCGTTGTTGTCAACATGATAAGAGCATCCATCCACATAAACAGTGGGCATTCCCTCACACTTGTCCTCTTCAAAGACTTTGTGTGGGGAATTGAGGTATGCCTCCATGTTGTCCTGGATTTTTAGACTTTCGTCCTCGAGACAGTTTTCTCTGGCACAATCATGCAAGTCAGCCAGACCTTGCGCGAGGGGACTCTTCTTGTTTTGGCCATATCTGACCTCCACAGGAAAGCCTTGCATTGACAGAATCCAGGAAGTAATTCGGGAATTACTCACATTTCCGGCCCGGATTCTATCACTTTGGAGATATTGCAGAGGCTGGTGTGGAGTCTCCACTATGATGTGTTCCCCCTGGATAAACGGGCGGTAATTCTTCAATGCCCACACCGTTGCCAGGAGTGCCTTCTCACAATCGTTGAAGTTTTCCTCCACAGAGGATAAAGTTTTGCTCGCATAGGAGATTACTTTATTGACCTTGTCATGCTTTTGGTATAATACTGCCGTCAAGCACGTATTAGAGAACCCCGTCTCCAGGAAGAACTCCTTGTTTCTGACAGGGTAAGCTAGGCAAGGCGCTTTTGAGAGGCTTCTTTTGAGTTGTTTTACTGCCTCGGCTTGTTCTGGACCCCATTCCCACTTGACCCCCCCCTTCAGGAGATAAATCAGGGGTCTGGTGATCTCTGCGTAGCCCTCAATGAACTTTCTGCTGTAATTAGTCAGTCCAAGGAGGCTCCTTAGTTCCCGCAGAGTTGTGGGGTCTTTCAGTTTCTGAAGTGCTTCCACTTTCTTTTCCTGGGGACAGAGGCCCTGAGGAGTATTCTCATGCCCCAAGAAATTAACACGGGTTCTACACCACTGTGCTTTCTGAAAGGAAAGTTTTGCTCCGGCGGCCCTCAACTGTGTCAGAACATAATGGATCTCCGCTATGTGTTCCTCCACAGATGAACTTTTGATGAGGACATCATCTACATAAGCCAGGTTACCCCTCGCACCCAGATCGGGCATGGCCTTGTGTAGGAAAATGTTGAATTCATTGCCGGAGTTGAGGTATCCGAAGGGAGTCCAGGTCCATGTGTACTGCTGGCCCCCAAAGGTAAAAGCCAGCTTGTATTGGTCCTCCCTACTGACAGGCACAGTCCAGTATCCATTGGTCAGGTCTATTGCAGTGAATACCTGTGACCCCTGGATCTGGGCCAGCTCTTGGTCAATGTAAGGAAGAGGCCATCGGGAAGTATGGACCCGTTTGTTGAGCTCCCTGAGGTCGGCGCAGAGTCTCCACTGGCCGTTTGGCTTCAATATTCCCAGCACCGGATTATTGAAGGTGCTGTGGACTGGACGGATCATTCCCCGGGACTCAAGGTTCTTAATTATTTCAGTAAGGGACTCCATTGATGCGAGAGGCAAGCGATATTGCTTCACAAACACAGGAGTCATGCCAGGGTCCGTGGGGATTGTTGTTGTGTGGATGTCAGTGCGACCACAGTCATATGAGTCTACCGCAAAGAGATCTTGGAAATCCAAGAAAACTTGTTTCAACTTTTGCTTTTGTTCCAGAGTCACACAGGCATCAGCTAGGTTGACTCTCTCTTCCACCATCTGCCTGAAGCCTGGAAAGACTTCTGGTTTGGCTATCTGCGCGGCCTCCTCCAGCTGGGTGGAGAAGTCCCTGGTCAGAGTGCTGATTTGGACCGGAGGCTTCAGGTGGGAAAGGCAGCCCTCATGGACCTGGAAAATTACCTCATCCCTCCTGAAGTCACAAGTCACATCTTCCTTACCATAAGGGCAAGAAGTGTACACCAGGAAGTTCCCCCCATGCCGGGTAAAAATCCTGTCTGGTGTTGTATTGTCATCACTGTCACTGTCAAAACAGTCCTTGGGGATTGGTCCTAACAGTTCATTTCCTAAATCGATGGAAAAATGTTGGTCATTAACTGTCATTCCAATAATGGTGCCTGCGGCTAGAGTAATACACTTTAAGTCGCTGTTATCCACCTCTATTAGAATGGTGTCATGTTCTATGTTGACTAATGGTGTTGGGTTTACCCCTAACCCTTGCTGTTGGAGAGAAGCATTTAGATGTATGTACGCATCAGGGTTTTGCAAATATTGTCCTCTTTTAGCTTTCACTTCCAGGGAGAATTGTCGGGTCCTTTCTGGGATGGTGACCTCCTCTTTGATCTGAATTTCAACTGCATAAGGCAGCAATTGAGCTGACCTAAATGCTTTTTCTGGATCATCAAAGCCCATGGGATTATCCGCTAATCGGGACCAAGCTTTGAAGTTTATTAGGTCCAAACTAATGGCAAAGCGATTGAGAATGTCACTGCCTAAGTAAAAGGCGGCAGGGACGTCTCGCACGACCCAACAATTATGGACTATGCTCTTGTTGCCAATGGAGATTTTGAGCATACACCTGCTTGGCAGGAGATGTTTGGAATTAGGTGCTTCCAGGTCCATTTCCCATTTGTCTATCAGTTTGAAGGTGGGAATGGCTGGATCTTTTGGGAGTTGGCGGAACATGGCTTCGCTGATGAAGCTCTTACCGTTGTTCACACACACTCGAGCGAGAACAGAGTCCTTCCCATCATTTAACTGAACAGGGATGAACAACTGCTCTCCAATTTGCTGAATCTCAGCCAGGCTCTGAGCTGATTTCACATCTTTCTGGACTATAGGAGTGGGAGTTTCTGATTGTGAATTAGTAACGAATTTCAGGGTGTTTCCTTCCAGTGTGGAATACCACCTTAAACTGGAAGGAAGGTTGATTTTCAGAAATAGAGAGGACCCCCCATCACCAGTCTGTTGTCCTACTGCTATTACTGTCACGTCTGGAATTTGGTTGTTCTGGAAGTGAAATTCTACTTGGTCAGATTTTTGTTCAACCATGTGGCAGGTGCCATTTAAACTAACATGGTTGACACTCTGTTTTAATTTTATGGGTCGGCTAGTCTGGGTCCAGAGGACCTTGTTTACACAATCTATCAGGGGTGACAACCTTCTCAGGAGGTCATTCCCTAGTAAACAAGGGGTGCCCTCTGGAGTCACTACTATGACCGGGTGTTTCAACTTGTGTCGCCCAATTTTAATGTCCAAGTCTGCAGTCCCCTCAATGGGAATTTCCTTCCCGTCAAAGTTCTGCAGTTGTCCGGGAAGAGAGGTGAGAGGAATTCGGTAATTCCCCCCCCTTCCTGCGTTTAGTTAATCAAAGGCCCTTTTGGACAGAAGGGTAGCTTGAGATCCAGTGTCCACCAGTGCCAAAATTGTACCCTGCCCCTGTACTTGTACCGGGGCATAGTATCTTCCCTCCTTCTCCTCAAGGGGGCACAGATAATGCACATTTTTGGACAACTGGTGGGCTAACTTTCTGGTTTTGGACATCGCTAGCGAAGAGATTTGGGCAGAATTCTGTGGAGAACCTTGGGAATCTGAAAGAAAAAGTTGGCAACTGGTGATCAGAGCCATTGTGGGTTGCCTGGCTCCGGTTCTGGGCCGCCCCCCCCTTTTTGGAGGCAGTCACCAGGATGGGTTTGAACCAGGGGATTTTCTTGCTGTTGGTTCTGGGATGAGATGGTGGGTGGCGGTAGCTCAGTCTCCACATCTCCCCAGTCTGGATTTGCATCCCTAGGGACCCATTTTTCTTTGGGAGGAGTTCTCCCCTCTCTGAAGGAGAAGATCCTTTTCCCAGGATCCTCTGAGGATCCCTCTCCCTCAAATTGGAAGATCTGTACCTCCTCCTCAAACTGAGTCTGTTTGGGTCTTTTGTTTCTCCTACCCCCCCCCCTCTGCTCCTTAGGAGGCAGACTTTCAGGGGCAAGAGATTTTGTTTCTGGTTCCTGGGTTTCCAGGGGCTGTTTACAAGTGAGGAAGGAAGCTTCCTCCAAGGCTTTACACCCCCCTTCCCTTTGTGCCTCCTCCCTGGGAACCGGTGTGTTATCGGGGTGCTGCCCCCGTCATTGTTCTGGAGCACCAGGTCCAGAGTTGGGTGCATTCTGCGCCGGCATGCCGATCTGAGGGTTCTGCTGAGCCCTCAGTATGTGACCCATATCCCGCGCCATGTTTTGAACCTGGTGCTCTAACTGGGAAACCCGCTCAGGCTGATACGGGGCCCTGTTTTCTCCCCTGGGCTGATCCCGGGAAGGGTAGCTATCCCTTCTTTGGTAGTACCGCTGGTTGGGAAGATTTGGATACCCCTCCACCCTTGGCCACCCCTCTCCCGGATTCGGTTGTCTGGGCTCAGGGAATTGGGGAAAGAAGGGTGGAGGATTTTGGGGCTGGAAGTTGGTGGATACCTGGGGAAGAAGTTCTGCCCAGGGTTTGGTGAGTTTCTGCCCTCCTGTGAGAAGTTGGGAGGGAAGTTCTCTGGGTTAGGTGCTTGGCTGGATCCCCCCCCCCTTGGGCTGGAGGAGTCCAAACATAACCCAGGATGGGTCTGTTTCCCTTGTAACGGGGGCTTACATAATCAGGAGAGCGAGGGACCCCATTTGTGGGGCTGCCTCCCTGGCTCCCTGTCTGTGACTGGCCCGAGGACCTTCTGGGCCTAGCATTATTAGGTGCAGGTAGGTTTTTAGGCCCCCCCATCTCCAAATCTAAAACGGGGGAGACCTTTACCTCTGCCACCTTGGCAGCAGCAGGGGTGTTGTTGGCTTTGGGGTTTTTGGGCGCATTATTTTTATTTTCGATTGGCTTCTGCACCTCATAGATCCGGGTCGCCTGTTCAATGACCCAGTCTAAAGATCTTTTCTCGTGAAAATCCCTCACGAGCTGGGTCATTATGTATTTGGGCAAGGCATGGAAAAATGTATTAATAAATTCTCTGCTATCCGTGCGCACCCTTCTTGTGGTCTGTGCAAAAGCACGCTTTAACTCCTGCACAAATTCTTGTGGGGCCTGATCCTCCCCACATTGTAAATTGTAGACTGCCTTGCGAGCCTCTTGAGGATTTCTATGAGTAGAAAAATGTTTCAAGATGGCCGCCTTATAGGTGGACCATCTTAAATGATTTTGGTCCTCCAGCCCCACAAAGAAACTGGAGTATTCCGGGGAGAAGGTCCACTTTACATATTGAATACAGCTTTGGCTGTCCTTCAAATGGAAAGTCTCCATCATTTGCTCAAACAACTCTAAGTGCTCCCAAACAGAATACTTGGCGTTCTTATGATAAGGCGTGATGACGCTCCTGATTGCCTTAATCTGCTTTAAGGGGTCCTTAAGCAATGCCCTTTTTGTCTTATTGGCCCTTTTGGTCCGGGTAACCCTGGTCCATTCATCTTCTGACTCAGAGGCACTGCTCCCAGAGGTTCCCGTCTGATCTTCCAGGTTTTCCCGGATTCTGCAAGCCTGGGAATGGCTGGCAGAATGTGGGGACCTGGTCTCCTGTGTCCTGCGCCGTTCAGAGGAGTCTTCAGATTCCTCCTTGCTGCCAGGATTTGATGGGTACACCCCCCACTGACCTAACTGGGCAGAAGTTTTCAGGATGCCCTTAATGGGCCTACTCTCCTGGGGTTCCCCACTAAATTGCACTGTGCTTGGGTGCCCATACCCGGATGCCCGCCCATCCATTCCTGGGAGGTACTGGCCTAGGAGCCCCATGCTTCTGGCTGGATAGTAATCTGCCATCCCTGTGGCCCGGTGCTCATGTGCGCCAGGGGACATGGGGGTGGCAGAGTCCAGGGACTGAGAGAGATAAAGGCCTCTGGTACTAGGGCTCCTGAGGTTATGCTCAGGAGTTTCCCTTTCCCAGCGAACCTGGTCTCTATCCGCCCCTGCTCCCTGTTGCAATGCAAGAGCCTGCGCCTTCAGTTCCTCAGTTAAGGCCTTACTAGACTCTATCAGTCTCTCCTGCATCACTACCTGTTGTTGGAGTCTATCATTGTGCTGGCAGAGAGCCTCATTCTCTCTCTGTGCCTCCTGATTGGTCCTGGAGCACTCGGCCAGTCTTTGCTGCAGGAGGGTTACCTCCTGAGCTGTGTCCCTATTGGCCTGCTCCTTTCTTGCTAGAGCATCCTCCACCCTCCTGGTATGCTCTAACAAGTTCTGGTGTTCTTTTTGGAGGTCACCCAGTCCCTGGTGGGCCAGGTGATTTTCTTCCATTTTTCTTTTTAAGTGGCAGACTTCCTGGCCTAAGGTGTCCCTTTCCTGACTAAGAGTCTGCATCTGTACCGTCAGGTCGTCCCTTTGCCTTTGGAAGGCACCAGCTTTCTGGCGCTCCTGATCAAACTCTGCCTGGGTATCCAGGTCTTTCAGAATCAGTTTATTGCTCTCTGCCTTCTCCCTATCTAGGTGGCTTTGCAGGGTGACTACCTGCTCAGTACATACCCTATTGAAGTCTAACTGTTGCTCCAGCTTTTTCTGGCTCTGCAGTAGGGAGTCCAAACCTTCTTGGTACTCCTTCTGCAAGGCCAGAAATCTGGTATCCTGGTCAGCCTTTTCCTGTTGCAGGATGTCCATATCCTTCTTTATTTTAATGATGTGCTGTCTACTCTCATTTTCTGACTCCTGGCTCCCCTGCAGCCTCTGCTCAGAAGAGACCAGGTCAGATTGGACCTTCTCTAACGCCATCTGTCGCTTATTCGCCAGATCTTGGCTTTCAGTACATTTATCCTGCATGTCTCCCATATATAGGTACAGGTACGCCGCTATCCTAACCATCTTGTCTTGTTCATCCTTAGCTTTAGGAGCCATGTATAGTTCACTCAGGGCCACATGTAAGGGACCCTGATCTCTCCATATATCTGACCCTGTTTCCGTGACCTGTTGCGTGATGGCCTGCAACCAGACCATGCGGTCCTGGTGAGTCCATCACCTCTCACAAATAACTTATGTAAGAAGTGCTCTCTGGCTATTTTCATGTCTACTAAGGTCGTCATTCTAGAGATTGGTCTCTGTCCTGACTTACAGAAGTTTGTATTTTATTTTTGCAAAACAGACCTTTTCCTTAGAGCGTTCCTTTGAGGAGTGCTTTACAGCGTAACACAGCGTGGTAATCCGACCGGATATGTGTATCTGGTCAGCTGGCACACTGTATTAATCTGCACAAGTGATAGATCTAACCCAAACGTCCGGCCCGAGCCCCCAATTTGTAAGAGGATTCAATTCAACACTACAGCTAAGTCAATGCCTAGTCTGGGATACTGAATGGAAACCCTTATTGATATATCTTTATGTCCAGTTCATGCGTTCTGGATGACTATCCCTATATAACACCCCTCTCTTGGAATCCCCCTGACCCCACTGAGCCAAGAAGTTGTTCTGTTTTGCAAGTTTAAAAGGTTTATTTGAGAATTTAAACAATATAGATATATATCACACTTTATAATAAATTAATAATTGGATATCACACTTAATCTGATCAGTAATCAATAATGGATAGTCTGGCACTAGCACACTTGTGAATAGGAACAGAAGAATAAGGTGGTAGAGAATGCTTTATATAAGTTCAGATGGATGCAATGTTGAATGAGATGCAATACAGAAAATACTCAATATGATTTCAACAAAACAATGTAATCACTTTTCTCTGGCAAGGCACTCCCCCCTTGATGCAATGCAAGGAAATGGAAGGAAAGCACACAGTTCTCAGAAATGCAATCAAATGTAATTCAGTTCACCCCAGCAGCTTAGACTACAGAAGTTTAAAACACAGGCCCAAAATGCTTTTATATGTGCTGGCAATGAAGTGAAAATGTGCTAAACTGATTTTAATTCCCTCTGGAGGTTCAGGTTGAGGATTAGTTGGTTTAAATTAGTTCAGGCTTACTTTAGCAATGTTCTAGGAATGATTGGCAGGTTAAACGAATTTTTGGCAAATGAAAGCAAGGAAGCTGCTGTTTTCACACGTGGAGAAATTTGCAAATTTGCAAATGCGTTTTTCGCGATTGTGGCAAGTGTATAGGGAATGCGGTTCTAGGTTCGTTGGAAAGCCAAGATTCCCAGCTTTCAGAGGAAAGTTACTGCAAGCCTCTAAGACAAACGGTCACGGAGATATGAGTGATTAAATAAAGGTAGTTTTTCGGATTTGGAATGTTAAAATTCAAAGTGACAAGTGACAGTTTTGCAAAATGACAAGGTACAACTTCTAGGAGACAGTTCTGGTTAGATTAAAATAGATTGAATTATATTATTTTAACTAAGAGATTGGTTCTGCACAGTTCTGCTAGGTACTCACAATATATTTACAAATAGAATGGGCCTCGCCACGGATCTGGTCAGGTTTTCTTCACTCACCACGGACGGTCTCTGCGCACAGCGTCTGGGTCAGCTCTCTGGTTCTGCGAACAGCGGTCTGGGTCAGCTCTGCTCTGCCTCTGGTTCTAGATACTGCTCTGCTTTCTCTGGGTACAGCACTGCTTCTGGATTTTTCTGCACAGCTTTCTCTGGACCCAGCGCTGATCTGCACGGCTCTTGGATGCTGCTATCGCTGTTAGGTTTGCTGGATGCTGAGGCCCACTGAGAAGAGTTCTCAGTTTGTGGGTTTAGGCCCTTGCTTTGAGTTCTGAATCAAGTTCTTTGGAGTTTTAAAGTCTAAGTGTGGAATCTAGTATCTTCTGGATGTTGTGTGGTCCGGCAGAGCGCGTTGCAGCAAATGGAATTGAATGTCCCTATCTGTCCTGACTGTCTGCTTTTATGTGTTTTGAAAGTGGGTTGGAGAGGCTAAGCTTTCTAGGCCCAACCCCTTCAGAGTTCTGATAGGTTGAAGAATTCTTTGCGTTCTCACTGGAGAGCAGGATTGTGTGTCAGAATGATGTCATTTAATGGCTTGCAGAGAGGACACTCCCCTGTCAAGTTGCACACAATCTATATTTGATCAAAAAGACATATTTGCACAGGTACACATTTGTTTAAAATTACATGCACCCATCACATATCACAGGAGGTATACCCTGTCCAAATCTGCTCTTCCTGGGGGCTTGCATTCAGAAATGGCAAAATTTGCACTTTTTAACTGATTTTGCAATTTCGGACATTAACCCAAATTTACACACATGTGCGCAAGGAGTATGGACATTAATTGATGAAGTGTCAGATTTTTAACATGCATACATTTTAAGTAATACCCTCTTAACTGCTAGCTTGCCCCCAGATCATACCACCGGTTCTAAAAACCTCTTAAAATGTGGGCAGAAAAATCACAAGAATTATGGTATCATTTATAAAATTTTCACATGTCCGCTCTATGAATGATCCATCTTTTTAGAGTTATGTTCTGGCCCCAAAGAGGTGTGGTTTCCCCCCAGTACAAGGTTGAATTTCTGGTTTTTCCAGTTCTGCCAAGCCAGCTTGCTCTCACAGGCAGTGCTCCTCCCCTTTCCTTCCAGGAGGAAGCTACATTTACGACTCCCGCCAATAAAACATTTGCCTGAGTCAGGACAGGGCTTTGTTCAATTTCCTGCAGAGCCCAGGTAATTCAATCAGAGAAGTGTCATATCCCTTTTGGTGGGAACAGCAAAAGGCAGCTAGGCCTGGGAACTGCCGTGGATCCAGTTTCACTCCAATTGGGGGGAAGTTGTCAAGCAGAATCCAGTTCCTTAAGCCAGGCCCCAGCTAATGTCACTTTTAGTTACCCAGTTTTCTGCATTCAAATAAAACTAACAATTTTTACAAATGCAGCTAGAATGCTGATTCTAAGTTTAAAACTATGACATTTAAACAATTGCAACCTATGTGACACTCAAAAATAGGTCACTCATTTCTTTTAAACATTTAGATTTTTCGTGTCTTCCAGTTCAAATTTACTTAAACTGCTGAAATCCACAGCTTAGCCAGTCTTGTTATAAACCTTCAAGTCACTTCAGAATATAACTTTACATTGTATCCACCTCTCAGTAAGTCTTTCTTTGGCCTGCTTTGGGTTCATTTATTCAGTTTTACACAAAAAAAAAAAAAAGTCTGGTGTTGTTTTAAAACGCCAGCTTTCTGATAGTGGTGAGTACTGGTAATGCACCCATTTTTGGGATTTAAGAAAATTAATTCCCCACAATTCTAGGTTGCTTTTGGCAATCAGCATTGCCATTCCCAATGGTTTCAGGCTACTGTGTGGGTAGTCCAATGGTGGTTTTAGGCAGTGCCCTTCTGTGCCCATAACATCGGCAAAATGGGTGGCAGCCTATTCTTCATGCATTTCCCTGGGCATTTTCTGGGAAGCTCTGGCCATCATGTTGTTTTCAATGCCAGGACTGCACAGTTTTTGAGGTAGGGCTCGGATGCATGGGTAAAAACATCCCACATAGGGCAGTTATTGGTGAGAAAGATGTTTTCTTTACCTGTTAGTATTCCCATGCTGTACCGTTTAGCAATAAGTGTGTTTGCTTCCATGATGATCTGGCGAAATGGGTTTATTAAAATGCTGCTTAGCCATTTAATATAGTCTATTTTGTTTAGAATCACATTTTGCTCCCTGGCTTATCCCCTTATTTTAAAATAGTGCTTCTAGTCTGCTAATAGATGTCCATGGAAGTGGACCCCAGCATTGGAAATTCAATGGTGCAATCTCAGAGTCTGCAATTATAGATCCCACAATCAGACTTCGGAATTGGAAATTCAAGGGCTTAGCCCCAGAGCCTGCTGCTAGAGGTCCCTGGAAGCTGACTCCAGCACTGGAAATTTAAAGGTACAGTACCAGAGTCTGCTGCTAGAGGTCCCTCGAAGCTCACTCCAGCATTAGAAATTCACGGGTGCAGTACCACAGGCTGCTGCTAGAGGTCCCTCAAGCAGACTCCAGCATTGTAAATTCAACAGTGTAATACCATAGTCTGCTACTAGAGGTACCTGGAATTAGAATCCAGCAATGGAAATTCTGGGTGCAATTCCCGAGTCTGCTTCTAGAGGTCCTTCAATCAGTTCAGGCATTGGAAATTCAAGGGTGTAGTCCCAGAGTCTGCTACTAGAGGAACCTTAATCAGACTCTGGCCATGGAAAATCAAGTGTGCAGGGCCAGAGTCCTCTATAAGTGGTCTCAATTAGACACCGACATTGGAAAATCAAGGATGCAGTACCAGAGGCTGCTACTAGAGGTCCCTGTAAGTCAATCAGGATTTTATTTATTTATTTTTACATGTATAAAGCGCAGAAGGTGGCCCTGGGTCATCGTGGCACTGTTATATTAGGGCTTGCTTATGTACATGAGAATGGTTATAGGTGAAAGTTTCGAATGCATAGGATCGAATGCCAAAAGCGTTGAATCAAAAGGACCTAAAACCAAAGGATCGTTTTTTTTGTTTATAATTTTTTTGGGGGGGTCCCCCCAAAACCCCTTTTTGGGGATAACACCATTTTTTTTCAAAAACGGAAACCCCAAAAAAATATATTTAAAAATAAAAATTCAACCCTTTGGTTTTAGGTCAAATTGAGTCGACCCTTTGGCATTCTATCCTTTTGTATTAGGTACTTTAACTGGACAACCATGAGAATGACAAGGAAATAACAGAAAAAGTGCAGAATATACCGAATTTACAGATTTGACGCGCTACATGCAGGAGAAAACAGAAGATGTGACCACAAAAGTGATGGGTGGAAGGTTTCGAATGAATCTGAACCACTGGCAATTGCTCTGGGCAACCTTCCATACCACCGTTTTTTAGCCCGTCTGCGCCATTGCAAAAGGGGTCCAGCCATGTGCAAATCAGTCAGCTGCCGCCACCAATGGTAGCAGCCCAGCCCGAACTGCTAGGCCAGGTCCCCTCTGCACAGAAAACCAAGCAACCCCAGACATGTTTCGGCCTTGTTGGACCTCCTCAGTGAGGTGCAGCCTGGTTCCCTATGGTGCAGCGAGCAAGGGACCCACGTCTGGGCATAACCTCTCTCTCACATAGTGAGACAAACTGTGACCACAAAAGTCATATAATTTTTTTGGGGGGTCCCCCCCAAAACCCCTTTTTTGGGGTAAAACCATTTTTCTTTCAAAAAACGGAAACCCAAAAAAAATATATTTAAAAATAAAAATTCGACCCTTTGGTTTTAGGTCAAATTGAGTCGACCCTTTGGCATTCTATCCTTTTGTATTAGGTACTTTAACTGGACAATCATGAGAATGACAAGGAAATAACAGAAACAGTGTAGAATATACCGAATTTACAGATTTGACGCGCTACATGCAGGAGAAAACAGAAGAGGCAGCTGTCAACTTAAAGATTCCGAGGTTACAATGGAATAAGTTGGAGGTAGTCAAAAGCAGGGTATTTAGTTCAATAGCTTTGTTTTAAGAGCCTTGAGGAAGGCTGCATGGGATGTTGCATTTCTGAGAGATGCAGGTAGGGCATTCCAATTCTTTGGCGCTAGAAAGAGGAAGCTGGATCCTCCAGCTTTGGCTCTTCTGTAACCGTTTTGGTCTCCAGGTGGTGGTTCTATTTTTTTTTTTCCAAATATTACACAACACCATGCAAACTCATTATCAAAACTTTCTGCACTGTTGCGAACTGAAGCCCCACCTAGAGCTTGAGGAATGTCATGTGGAAGCCCTCCTATGGCTCGTGCAGTGTCACGTGATAGGTGGGCGAGTCAACTTCCCGTGTGCACGTGCATCACAACACGGCAAGTGATTCACGGATCTTTCCTTTTACTAAGTTCATTGGCCTCTGTAGCGAACCATAGAACTACAAAAATGGTGTTTACCGCCGGCTATCACAGCCCCCTGAAGTGCTGGGAACAGCCGGCTCTGACCCTTCGGTCTCCACTAATCCAGACTTATGCAACCAAGAAAGGTTGGCTACAACAGTTGCAACCTGGGAAACATAGGACGTTTTATGGTTTAAACAAAAAAATGATTTAGAACATCCTTTTATAAGACGTCTTTAGTTTACTTCTATCAGAGCGTCATCTTCAGAAAGTGCTTGTGGAGTGTCACGTGGTAGCAGCGTCACGTGTTCGCACTGGTGTTCTTCTTCTTCTTCTTAATTATCGGATGCATGGGCGGACCCACGCAGGCGCTTCCCCATCCTAAAGGATGATGTGCACCAGACCCACCAATCAATACTTAGCTTACATAAACTCACAACTCTCCCCGTCACCTCCCAGCAAAATCTACCCACTCAGCTCAGCCACACCCAGCGCAGACAATCGAACCCTCATCAATTCTCTCTCCTCAACATGTCTCTCACACCTAAGCAGAAAATGTCCCACAGTCTCAGGCACACCACACACCGCACAATCCCTTGCGTATGCCCTATCCTCAACCGATTCAGCATCACCTCCTCCCCCTCCTCCATTCCAGACTCCCTGCATCCACCTTCACTGACACTTTCCCACAAACACCAAACATCCACCTGCCCTTCACCCCACTCACCCACCTCTCCTGCCACTCATCCATGACCCGTCTCACCACCACCGCCTTCACCTCATCCACACTCAAAGGTAATCTCACATCAACCGTTCACCTTCTCATACCCTCACCCGCCGCCAGATCCACTAACTCATTACCCAAAAGGCCACTGTGACTGGGGAGCCACGCCAACTCCAAATCCATTCCCCCATGCACGCACCGATCAATCTTCCACCTGATGTCCATAATGACGTCCTTCCTATCACCATCCCCCGCCACAATCGCCTGCAACCCACTCAATGAATCTGAAAATATCACCACCTTCTCTAACCCCAACTCGCACACCCTATCAATCGCCAATGCAATCGCCACCAACTCAGCCGTACAAATTGACACATTATTCGTCAATCGTTCCACTTTATACTCCCCAGTGCTTTCCAGATAATACACCATACCCACTCTCCCAGACACAGGATCCTTCGAACCATCCGTAAACACCTTGCATCCTTCCTTTCCTGCCACATACGCCTGACCCAAAGCTTTGATCTCGCCGCGCAATCCTCTCTTCTTCGACACCACATTCGCTAACTCCAAACACACCTTTGGAGACCCCATCATCCACCTCGGCCATCTCTCCAAATCCGTATTCGCACTGGTGTGCCATGCAGCCCCTCCTAGGGCTCGCGCAGTGTCACGTGGTAGGAGCATCGTCTTCAAAAGTGCTTGTGGAGTGTCACGTGGTAGCAGGGTCACGGGTTCGCACTGGTGTGCCATGGAGCCCTTTCTAGGGCTCGCGCAGTGTCACGTGGTAGGAGCATCGTCTTCAGAAAGTGCTCGTGGAGTGTCACGTGGTAGCAGCGTCACGGGTTCGCACTGGTGTGCCATGAAGCCCTTTCTAGGGCTAGCGGAGTGTCACGTGGTAGGAGCATCATCTCCACGCGTAACTGCGACGTCAAGAATTAATCTAACCTTTCTTTTTACTGAAAGTGTTGGATCCGAGACCTCTAAAAATTGGGTTTATAGCCGAATATCACGGCCACACAAAGTGCCGTGAAGCAGCAGCTCTAACGCAAATGTCTTTTATACAATTGTGCATAAGTGTGATTAGGAAAGGTTGGTCACAGCGAAAGCTACCTTGAAAAAATAGGACGATTTACAATTTTAGGATTTCAATAAAAAAACGAATGAGAACATCTTAGTATATGAAAGCACGAGGTCTTTAATTTAATTCTATGAAAATAACGCTTCTATGTTTGAGAAACAGATGGTAATTATGCAGTTTCTTTGCTATGGATTGTGGGAAGACTCGACATAGGCTCCAGTGATTGGTCAGCCTCCTGGCATCCTCTTCATAGGGGAGCCTGACTCTCTTACTCTGTATTTCAGGATCTCACAGCAGGGAACACAGAACAGGGCTCCAGACTTTATTATTAATATATCTGAGTAAACCCCGCATGCTGAGATATAGCCAGGGTTTGGTGAGTGTGATGTCGTCACATGACTCCCTAGTCACGTGTGAAGGAACACGGGGCAGCAGGAAGGGGAGGGACGGGATATGACGTGGGGTAACCACTTCTGGGTATCGTGTGGAGATTAAAGGATGTGTTGAATGAAGGCTCCGTGTCTGTGTCTTATTTCAGAGTATGACGCCTTGCACATCTCGACACTGGCGACGAGGAACTCACGCAGAAAACACACGGCAGAGCACGGCGCACGGCGGGTGGGAGTGAATATACTCCCCGCCGGCTGAGACTCTCCCCAGAAGTCCGAGCGAGGTCTCGCAAGCATCCGTCAACGGCGATGGGTAGATCAGCGGGTGGAGCGCGGCGGCTCCCTGCAATTGTCACGTGTGTTTGCGCAAGTGGAGCGCATCGGCTCCTTGCGACCGCTCCTGAGTGGCAAATTTCATCCGTGAGTGAAGCGCGTCGGCTCCTCACACAGAAGCGCGTGAGTGGAGCGGGTCGGCTCCTCACAGCGTTTCCCTCACCAACGGCATGCAGGAATTTCGTGGGTGGAGCGCATCGGCTCCCCGCGACATCTCCCTTCCGTGAAAGGGATTTGGCCCGTGAGTGGAGCGCATCGGCTCCTCGCGCTGAAGCGTGTGAGTGGAGCGTGTCGGCTCCTCACAGCGTTTTCCCGCCAAAAGGTAGTGACATCAGTGGGTGGAGCGCATCGGCTCCCCACGCTCACACAGGTACGATCGAATCAAGCACATCGGCTCCCTGTACAAACACCTTCACGTCACACAGAACATCCACCATTTTCAGGTTTTCAAGTGTAACGTAGTAATCTGTCATCCACTACACTTAGTGAGTGCGCAGTTATACATCGTCTGTCATGCTTGATGACTCGTCTGAGGAATCGCTTACAGTTCAAGTAACTCCCGCCAAAACAACACGCACAAGCATGACGGACGGCCTGATATCACAACTGCCCCCCAATTTTGACCTGAGCGACACCAGCACACTGGGACCAAGGTGGAAAAAGTGGGTGAGGGATTTCGAAGTGTGTCTCAAGGCGGTAGGGCCTTTGGAAGATGAAAGGAAGCACAGCTTGCTCACCCATGCCATAGGATCAAATGTGAGGGACATTCTAGATGAAATTCCTAAAGATGACATAGACACTTACACCAAATTAAAGACAACCCTAACCAATTACTTCACGCCACACACAAACGTGGACTATGAGCGTCACATTTTTCACACCACTAAACAACTAAAGGGTGAAACAATGGATGCATTTGTGATGAGATTAAGAATAAAGATGAAACACTGCGATTTTAACAACTACTCTAATGAGGAAGCCCTTCGCTCACAGATAATTGTAGGGTGTGAAAGCAGTGATTTCAGAAAACGACTTCTACAAAAGCCTCGAAACCTGGAAGAGATTCTTTGCCTGGCTCGATCCGAGGCGGCGCTAACAGCACAGGTGGAAGGTCTTGATGGCATCCCCATCATTCACGGGAAGCATGAAAATCTACACAAACTTGAAAGCACCACCAGAGGAAACACAGATCCATTTTGTTATCGCTGTGGACATGAATATCCTCATGAAGGCACCTGCCCTGCCATGGGTCAAATTTGTTCTGCCTGCGGGGAGAAAATCATTACAAGGCTGTGTGTTTCATCTATCGCAGCAAAGTGCGAGGAAGTGGAAGAAATAGACGCTCCACACCAGAAAGAGAATTGAGGCGTATGAGTCCCAATCGTGAGTCACACTACTATAATGACGCAACACGCCGCCGACAACGAGAAGAAACGTCAGATAGAAGACAATCAAAGACCACACATGAATGGCGTGACAACAAATCTTCATCCTCCGGACGGAGAAGACGTCCCCGGAGATATGTCAGGTGTCTGGTAGAACAATCACATTCTGACAGCATCTCTAGCACCTCCTCAGAGAACAAACCCAAGAAGGAATCAAATCCACATAGAGGAGAACCACGGACAAAAGGTTACCTATATGCACTTGGAAACCCCACAGCAAAAGAAAATAGCCCTACTCTCATCATCAATGTCAACCAAGTGGCTGCCGAATTTCTGGTGGACACAGGAGCCACAGTAAACGTGGTGAGTGAGGACGTGTACAACAACATGCCAAATGCCCCACGTTTGCAACCAGCTAGAGCACTCATTTTTCCATATGGCTCCAAGACGCCGCTACCATGTAAAGGCTTCTTCACGGCATCATGTCGATACAAAGATCACGTGAAGGAAATACCCATGCATATTCTTGAAGCTGCCACTGACAGTGGATGTATTCTCAGCTACAAATCTGCGGTCGACATGGGTCTAATTCATGTTCTATATAGACTCATGATGCACAAACACCTGGACCCCACTGCCAACATTGACAAAATTTTCCCTGCACTGTTCAGAGGACTCGGAAAATTGTAGGACAGACAAATTGAACTACATATAGACAACAACATTCCTCCGGTAGCGCAGCACTACCGCGGCATTCCCATCAATATACAAAAACAAGTGGAAACCGAATTAATGAAACTCTTAGAAGCGGACATAATTGAACCTGCTGAAGGCCCCACTCCTTGGGTATCCCCCATTGTACCAGTCCCGAAAAGAGACTCCGCTGACATTCGCATTTGCGTAGGCATGCGAAGACCTAATGAAGCAATTTTGAGAGAACGTCACCAATCTCCTAGGATAACGGACATGGTGCATCTACTCAATGGAGCCACAGTGTTTTCAAAACTGGACCTCAATAAGGGGTACCATCAACTAGAACTTCACAAAAGGTCCAGATACATCACCACTTTTGCTACTCACCTGGGCCTCTACAGATACAAGCGGCTCAGTTTTGGAGTTTCTTCAGCGGCAGAAATATTTCAGTCGGAAATTCATAACATAATAAAACACGTACCGAATTGCTTAAACTATCGTGATGACATCCTAGTATTTGGACAAAATCAAGAACAGCACGATGACACCCTTATGCGTGTGTGCATGGCACTGGAGGAAGCACACCTCACCTTGAACAAGGACAAATGTGAATTTAGAAAACCAACCCTGCGATTCTTCGGCCACATCTTCTCCAAAAATGGAATGACACCGGATCCTGAGAAGGTCAGAGCACTCACAAACACAACACCACCGATCTCCGTCACCGATCTGCGATCGTTTCTAGGTCTGGCAAGCTATTGCACGAGATACATTAAGGACTTTGCATCCGTCAGTGCACCCTTGAGAGCCCTCACCAAACTTAACGCCGATTTCTGATGGACGGATGAATGCCAACAGGCGTTCCAAATCATCAAGGATCGCATCGCTGATGCCAAAAACATGGCATACTTTGACCCACAGAAACACATAGAATTAATAGTGGATGCTAGTCCAGTTGGCCTAGGAGCCATTCTAACTCAACTAGATCACAAAGATGGCCAGGCCATACACATAGTATCCTATGCCAGTCGCAGCCTCTCAAAAACTGAACAAGCGTATTCACAAGCGGAGAGGGAAGGTTTGGCGGTCGTGTGGGCATGCGAGCATTTTCATCTTTTCCTATATGGGAAACCTTTCACTATAGTCACCGACCACCAGGCACTATTATTCATCTATGGAAATGCTCAGGCCAAGATGCCTCCCAGAATAGCTCGATGGGCTTTAAGGCTACAAGACCATCAATTCAACATCATTCATCGACCAGGAAAAGAACAAAATCCTGCAGACTTCCTTTTGCGTCATCCCAGTCAAGACTGCTACTCCGATCCATCCATTGCAGATCAATACATCATGTATGTGGTCCAAGAAAGTACACCACAAGGTTTGGACATGGAACAAATAGCCAGAGAAACCAACTCGGACCCTTCAATGCAGGTCATTATGAGATGTCTTGAGACAGGGCACTGGAAACAGGCAAAGCAACTCAAAGAAGGTGCAGAAGAAGAAACCAAGCAAGACATCACCTGTCTGCTCACAGTAAAGGAAGAACTTGCGGAAACAGAAGGACTCTTACTGAAAGGGACAAAACTAGTGATTCCTCGGTCATTAAGAAAAAGGGTCCTTGAGCTTGCACATGAAGGACACCGGGGAATAATGTCCACAAAAAGGATGTTGCGACAAAGGGTATGGTTTCCCCAAATGGACACACAAGTGGAAGAACTACTCAAAAACTGTCCCACGTGTGTGGTTCTTAACCCTCAAACTAGACCTGAACCGCTCAGAATGACTGAATTGCCAAACGGAACCTGGGAAGAAATTGCCATCGATCACTATGGTCCTCTGGAAGGGGGTGAATATGTCTTTGTGGCCATCGATGAATATTCGAGATTCCCAGATGCACAAATTGTACCGTCAACAGCAGCATATCACACTATCCCCGCATTGGACAGAATGTTTGCCATATACGGAATTCCAAAAGTAGTGAAATCAGATAATGGACCCCCATTCACCGGACAAGATTTCAAAACCTTCGCAGAATACATGGGTTTCCACCACAGAAAAGTAACACCATTGTGGCCTCAAGCGAACGGCACAGTTGAACGATTCATGGGAAGTATTAAACGCACCACGCAGATAGCTCGCCTGACTGGAGAACCACTGGAAAAATTACTGTGCAAGTTAATGAGAGACTACCGCAATACCCCACACAGTACCACTGGCAAGTCACCGTCAGAAGTCATGTTTGGTAGAAATGTGCGAACTAGACTACCGCACATAGAACTGGAGGAAGAACGGTACAAAGGAGACACTGAAATGAGACAACAAGACGCGTCCCAGAAAATGAATATGAAAATCATGGCAGATAAGAAAAGGAGGGCCGAGGAGAATAGTTTGGAGCCGGGAGACATCGTCGTTGCGAGACAGCCACAACATCGCAAAAACATGGCATCGTTCAATGAAGAGCCCCTCACCATCACACAGAGGAAAGGCTCTCTCATCACGGCTGAGGGAACAACGCACACGGTGACAAGAAACAGCTCTCACTTCAAGAAAATGCCAGGGATCATACCCCTAGTCGAACATCACATGCCAAGGGACACTCTGATGCGGGATGCACCCTATGAAGGAGACCAAGAAGATTCCGACACTGATGAGCCCCGTTGGCTACCTCAGGAATCGAGCGAAAGAAATAACTGGAGACCTCAGAGATCTCGACGTCGACCACCGCGTCTCATTGAGGAGATGCCCTGATAACGAACTTAATGTTTAGTATCGGGGGGGTGTGATGTCGTCACATGACTCCCTAGTCACGTGTGAAGGAACACGGGGCAGCAGGAAGGGGAGGGACGGGATATGACGTGGGGTAACCACTTCTGGGTATCGTGTGGAGATTAAAGGATGTGTTGAATGAAGGCTCCGTGTCTGTGTCTTATTTCAGAGTGTGACGCCTTGCACATCTCGACAGTGAGCTGCTTTATTTAAGACTATTACACCATTTCCAGGGATCTAAAAAACACATGTGATGCACGTGTTTTTTTATTGTCTTTCTTGACCCTGAAGAAGCAGCAGAGAAACAGCACGAATGCACTGGGGAAGGCAGGGTGCAAGTGGAAAAAAGGAACCAGTGGTGCTCTGGCTGCATCCAATAAGACAATAGTGGACTGGTGGGATAGATGGATGGGATTGCAGGGGTGGTAGAGTCAAGTGTGGGGGTTGGGGAGGCTTGGGTAATAGTGGAAAAAGGAACCAGTGGTACTCTGGCTGCATCCAAATAGGCAATAGTGGAATGGTGGGATAGGTGGATGGGATTTCAGGGGTGGTAGAGTCAAGTGTGGGGGTTGGGGGGCTTGGGTAATAGTGGAAAAAGGAACCAGTGGTACTCTGGCTGCATCCAAATAGGCAATAGTGGAATGGTGGGATAGGTGGATGGGATTGCAGGGGTGGTAGTGTCAAGTGTGGGTGGGGGCAATGAGTTATTGGGGGGGACCAGGATCACAAACCTTGCCTCAAATAGTTGGATATCAAGATTTACAGTAATAATGTCTTATAGAGTTTACTTACAAAAAAATATATAATAAAGCCACATGACGGCATGCAAATCCTTATATCAACATGTAAAGCAAAAATAATACAATTGTGGCTTTCATTTTCACATCCTGAATGGTAAACTCTAAGTACCAGAATGCAAGATAATGCCAACCTGAAAAATCTAGTTAACCCCACTGTACTTTCAGTGATTTAAGACATGTAATAAAAGAAGTTGTGTAAATAAAGATAGATATGCAGATTCTTTGACCCAAACTTGCAGCTCGTTGTTGTTCATGATGTTTAAAACATTTGATTAGTGACAATAAAGCAGCTTTTTTTTTTGCAGTTCAAGATACTAGTCCTCATGGATATAAACAAATCTTTAAATGGGTGCCTTGTGTTGCTCACTTTAACTATCACTGATTTGCAAGGTAACTGGTGCTTTCCCTGGTCTTTGAGTTGGAAATGCTCCATCATGCATATGAAAGGCTCTGCCACTGATAAAGCAAATGTGTTTGCAACCTGAGCAACTAAACAACCTGCAGAGTCTGGGATGCTGTGTGTGTGTGTCTGCACATCTGGGACTTGGAAACTGGCAGTGCTTCAATGTCTGGCCTGAGACAATTCTATATCTGGCTCCCGAGCGTCCAGGACGTGTTTCTTGAGCCTTTGAAATAAAAGTACGCTCTATAAAAATTAAAAGATCTAGTGGTGCAGTGTACCAATGATTTGTATTACACTTCCATCTCTGGCTACAGGAACCCCTGCCAGGCAACCCTTTGTAGAGATCATCATCCTCTCCCCCATTGGGGGAAGAGTGCTGATCTCTTCATCTATTACCTAAAAGGATGCCTGGCGGGGGACAGCAGCCACGTGCTTTCAGCCTTAATGGTGGGGCTGCCCCTTGTCAAGCATTCCTTTTGATTGCTGCATCTCTTAGCTAAGTGGATGCCTGACAAGGGGCAGCAACCCCATTAAGGCTGAAAAGGTGAGGCCACTGGAAGCTGAGGCTATTTTTCCTAAAGCTTGAAGCTTCCACAAACGAGCATGAGCTTCAGGCTTTAGAAAAAAAACATCCTGGGCTTCCAAACGGCCTCACCTTTTCTTCTATAATGGTGGCACCGGCCCATGGACATCTCTTGAATAAAGGGGCAGGTGCCAGCGCCATCATTATCAAACCCCTGGCCTTGAGCATCTGGGGGGGACTCCCAGCAACTGCCACCATGTTGCCTGTCAGCAGACATATACCACAGCAATATACTCTTTATATCACTTTATCTGTGACTCCCCATCACCCTGCACTTCTTTGGATTCCTTTCCTTTAATAACTGCGGAGAAGAAGGCATAAGCCCTCTTCTGCACAGAGCTATACTATATATGGGGTGGATACACAGTTAAAAAGCCTTCTGCTGATCCTATCTGCCCGGCAATCTATTGCCCGATCTCTATCACTCCTTTCCTAGGCAGACTCCTGGAAAATCTGGATCTATGTGATCACTGTGCCGCCGGTAATGTCGACTTTCATTTTGCTGACTCCCATTATGCCGCGGCGCTGTGATCACAAAGATCACTGTGGCCGGCATCCCCCTACCCACCTCCCCCTCTTCCCACTTATCTTGGCAATGGCACACATTAGAAGTGTACCGCCGTCTATCCCGTATGCCTGCAGCGTCAGTTCTCACCCACTAACGTGCGTCCAAACTGATGCCACAGAGTCCGTTTTTTTCTCACTTTACTTTTTTAATTGTCCCCCATTTTGATCTAATGGTAGCGGAGTAAACCCCCACAACCCCCGGCCCCCATTACACCCCGACTAAGGAGAGCGGGGGACACCGCTGCAACCCCCGTTCCTCCTAGTCATAGGCCCTCATTACGATACTGGCTCTAAACCATGGCGCTATTAGCACCATGGTTGGTGCTGGTATCGTAACGAGTCCGCCAATGTTCAATGGGGAATTACCACCCCATTCCTAGGTTGGCGGGGCGGTAATTCCCCATTGCACATTGGCCCTTCCCCATTCCCATCTTTAACGGCTGGTCTAGACCCGCCGTTCAGGTCGGGTCCCGCAAAGGGACCTCGTAGTAAGGCGCTAATGGGTTAACGGCGCCGCGCCGTTAACCCATTAGCGCCAGGGTCGTAATGAGGCCCATAGTAATGGGGGGGCTCAGGATTTTGAACTGTGCAAAGGTTCAGTTCTAGTAATGAGCAAAATTTATAAATGCCGTAATTGAACTATCCTGAAAATCTGCCCATCTCCCAGCTTAATCTCCATACCAAATCTGTTGGTCATCTCCATGACCATCAGTCTGGCTTCAGAGCAGCCATAGGCATGCAAACTGCTCTCTTGAATACCTGTGATGATCTGCTCTCTAATCTTGACTCCAGGATTCCTTCTCTCCTCATTCTCCTTGACCTTTACTCTGATTTTGACACGGTCAACCATGCCATCCTGATCAATTGACTCCACGAGAACCTGGGCATCATGGATCAGGCCCTGGGGTGGTTGACCTCCTTCTTAGTGGAACGACCCTCCCAGACCCCACTTGGGTACTTCCTCTCCACCACCTCTCTTTCCACAAGGGTTGTTCCCCAGTGCTCTACCTTCTCACCCTGGCTCTTCAATGTCTACTTGGCCCTTTTGACACACCTGATCTCTACCTTCTACTCTAACTTTCAGTGTTATGCAGATGACACTCAGCTCTCTTTCCGGCTCCCCTCAGCCTCCTCTCCTTTCTCAGTCATTCCTGACTATCTGCGATTCAGGAGTGGTGCGCCCTGGATCTCTCTAGGCTGGACTACTGCAAAATCCTGTTTCTCAATCTGCCTTCCTCTACTCTGTGCCATTCTTCAACTAATCCAGGACAGAACTGCTAGACTTACCCTTGGCCTCAATCCCAGGGACCGTATCTCTCCAGCAATGAAATCTGTACACTGGCTCTCAGTGTCTGCAAGGATCAAGTTCAAAACCCTCTGCATCGTCCACAAGGCTTTCAGGGGCCAGGGCCTGCATTACACCCAACTCTCTCTTCCAAAATACCTTCATTCCAGAGCCCGTAGCTCAGCTACCTTCAATCTCTAAGGGTCAAGCAGACAGAGGGGGGTAGTTGCTAGTTATGACTATATGAACGAGAAAATAAAACTTAATGAAATTAGCAATGCCATGCCTATATATTATTGTGCATAATAACAGCAACATTCCTGTGGAAGGAATTGGTTGGTAGTTCTTGTGTTAGTTACACATTATAAATGGTTTGAGGGCGGTACTTGGCCCATGACAATCTGTACCCTTTGCATGGTATTGCATAAACGTGGACAATTAAAGAAACCTCTTGAAGTGACCATAATCAATGATGTCTTACATGGGCATGGCCACTTTTGTATGCCACGAAGATCATAAATAGATTTGAGCCTAATATGGTAAACAATGCCCGAAGCCATCTGAGTTGGACGGATAAGAAATTAAAGCATTATGAACAATCTTTAGTAAATGCTTACCAAGATCGAAATCACTGTGAAAGTAAATCTTACGTAGCGATTATGCAAAAATATGTACAGTGTGGGATGTATTTACCCATGCATCCGAGCCCTACCTCAAAACTGTGCAGTACTGACATGGAAAACATCATGATGGCCAGAGCTTCCCAGAAAATGCACAGGGAAATGCATGAAGAATAGGCTGCCACTCATTTTTGCCGATGTTATGGGCACAGAAGGACACTGCCTAAAACCACCATTGGACTACCCACACAGTAGTCTGAAACCATTGGGAATGGCAATGCTGATTGCCAAAAGCAAACCCATAACTGTTGGGAATTCATTTTCTTAAATCCCAAAAAGGGGTGCAGTACCAGTACTCACCACTATCAGAAAGCCGGCGTTTTAAAACAACACCAGATTTTACTTTTTTGTGTAAAACTGAATAAATGAACCCAAGGCAAGCCAAAGAAAGACTTACTGAGAGGTGGATCCAATGTAAAGTTATATTCTGAAGTGACTTGAAGGTTTATAACAAGACTGGCTGAGCTGTGGATTTCAGCAGTTTAAGTTAATTTGGACTGAAAGACACTAAAAATCTAAATGTTTAAAAGAAATGAGTGACCTACTTTGAGTGTCACATAGGTTGCAATTGTTTAAATGTCATAGTTTTAAACTTAGAATCAGCATTCTAGCTGCATATGTAAACATTGTCTTGACTTAAACTGGGTAACAAAAAGTGACATTTTATCTGAAACCTGGCTTAAGGAACTGAATTTTGCCTGGCAACTACCCCCATCAGGAGTGAAACTTGAGTCACAGCTGTGTTCCCAGGCCTATCTGCCTTTTGCTGGCCACACTAAGGATATGCCATCTCTCTGATAATTGAATTAAGGGGAGCCCCACAGAATACAGGAGCTCTGAACAAAGCCCTGTCCTGACTCAGGCAAATGTTTTATTGGCGGGAGTCGTAAATGGAGCTTCCTCCTGGAAGGACAGGGGAGGAGCACTGCCTGTGAGAGCAAGCTGGCTTGGCAGAACTGGAAAAACCAGAAATTCAACCTTGTGCTGGGGGGAAACCACACCCCTTTGGGGCCAGAACATAACTCTAAAAAGATGAATAACTCATAGTACGGACTTGTGAAAATTATTTAAATGACACCATAATTCTTGTGATTTTTCTGCCCACATTTTAAGACATGTTAGGACCCGGTGGTATGTTCAGGGGGGTTTTAGCGGAAAAGAGGATATTACTCAAAATGTGTGCATGTGAAAAATCTGACACTTCATCAACTAATGTCCATACTCCTTGCGCACATGTGTGTAAATTTGGGTTAATGTCCGATATTGCAAAATCAGTTAAAAAGTGAAATATGTGCCATTTCTGAATGCAAGCTCCCAGGAAGAGCAGATTTGGACAAGGGTATACCTCCTGTGATATGTGATGGGTGCATGTAATTTTAAACAAATGTGTACCTGTGCAAATATGTCTTTTTGAGCAAATATAGATTGTGTGTAAAGTTGACAGGGGTGGGTTCTCTGTACCATAAACAGACGTCATCATGATGACACTTCATTTCATTCCCCCAATCAAGTGGAAGCGGATGAAGTGGCCAATGACAAGGGGAGAGGGGTAGGGCCTAGGAAGCTAGCCTCTCCACCCATTTTCAAAACACATAAAAGCAGACAGGCAGGACAGATAGGGACCTTCAATTCCATTTGCTGCAACGCGCTCTGCCGGACCATACCACATCCAGAGATCCAGACTTCAAATCTATCAATATCCAGAACCAGAGGCAGAGCAGAGCTGACCCAGACCAGACCAGCAGAGTAGAGCTGACCCAGATCACTGTGAAGTGCAGAGACCAGAGTCCAGTCTAAAAACCTGACCAGATCCGTGGCGAGGCCCATTCTAATTCAAGAATATAGTGTGAGTACCTAGCAGAACTGTGCAGAACCAATCTCTTAGTTAAAATAATATAGTTCAAGCTATTTTAATCTAAGTAGAACTGCCTCCTAACTGTCACCTGTCATTTGCAAAGCTGTCACCTGTCATTTTCTAGTTGCTAGCTGTCACTTGTCTTTTTGAACTTTAAATTTTCAAATCTGAAAAACGACCTTTATTTAATCGCTCATATCTCCGTGACCGTTTGTGCTAGAGACTTGCAGTAACTTTCATCTGGAAGCTGAGATCCTAGGCTGTCCTAGGACCCCAAAACGATAGTGATCGTCCTTGTATTTCCTCTGTAATCGCGCCCGGCGCGCCCGCGAATTTTACCGCGATTTGCAAATGTCTTCACGTGTAAAAATCTGCTGCTGCTTGCCTTCCATTTGCCAGAAATTCGTTTAACCTGCTAGTTACTCCTAGATCCTTGCTAAAGTGAGCCTGAACTCATCCCAAGTATATTTCACTCACCCTGAACCTCCTAGAGGGAATTAAAAGCATTTTAGCATATTTTTCACTTCATTGCCAGCACATATAAAAGCATTTTGGGCCTGTGTTTCCAACTTCTGTAGTGTAAGCTTGCTGGGGTGAACTGAATTACATTTGATTGCATTTCTGAGAACTGTGTGCTTTCCTTCCATTTCCTTGCATTGCATAAAGGGGGAAGGGGATTGCCAGGGAAAAGTGATTACATTGTTTTGTTGAAATCATATTGAGTATTTTCTGTATTGCAATTTCATTCACCATTACATCCATCTGAACTTATATAAAGCATTCTCTACCACCTTCTTCTTCTGTTCCTATTCACAAGTGTGCTAGTGCCAGATTCTCCGTTGTTAATCTTTATCATATCAGATTAAGTGTGATATCCAATCATTAATTTATTATCAAAGTGTGATATATCTATACATTGTTTAATTTTTTCAAATAGATCTTTTAAATTTGCAAAACAAACCTACTTCTTGGCTCAGTGGGGTCAGGGGGATTCTAAGAGAGGGGTGTTATATAGGGGTAGTCATCCAGAACGCATGAACTGGACATAAAGATATATTAATAAGGGTTTCCATTCAGTATCCCAGACTAGGCATTGACTTAGCTGTAGTGTTGAATTGAATCCTCTTACAAATTGGGGGCTCGTGCCGGACGTTTGGATTAGATCTATCACTTGTGCAGATTAATACAGCGTGCCAGCTGACCAGATACACATATCCGGTCGGAGCACACGCTGTGTTACGCTGTAAAGCACTCCTCAAAGGAACGCTCTAAGAAAAAGGTCTGTTTTGCAAAAATAAAATACTAATTTCTGTAAGTCAGGACAGAGACCAATCTCTAGAATGACGACCTTGGTAGATATGAAAATAGCCAGAGAGCACTTATTACATAAGTTATTTGTGAGAGGTGAGTGGACTCACCAGGACCGCATGGTCTGGTTGAAGGCCATCACGCAACAGGTCGCTGAAACAGGGTCAGATATATGGGGAGATCAGGGTCCCCTACATGTGGCCCTGATTGAACTATACATGGCTCCTAAAGCTAAGGATGAACAAGACAAGATGGTTAGGATAGCGACATACCTGTACCTATATATGGGAGACATGCAGGATAAATGTACTGAAAGCCAAGATCTGGCGAATAAGCGACAGATGGCGTTAGAGAAGGTCCAATCTGACCTGGTCTCTTCTGAGCAGAGGCTGCAGGGGAGCCAGGAGTCAGAAAATGAGAGTAGACAGCACATCATTAAAATAAAGAGGGATATGGACATCCTGCAACAGGAAAAGGCTGACCAGGATACCAGATTTCTGGCCTTGCAGAAGGAGTACCAAGAAGGTTTGGACTCCCTACTGCAGAGCCAGAAAAAGCTGGAGCAACAGTTAGACTTCAATAGGGCATGTGCTGAGCAGGTAGTCACCCTGCAAAGCCACCTAGATAGGGCGAAGGCAGAGAGCAATAAACTGATTTTGAAAGACCTGGATACCAAGGCAGAATTTGACCAGGAGCGCCAGAAAGCTGGTGCCTTCCAAAGGCAAAGGGACGACCTGGCGGCACAGATGCAGGCTCTTAGTCAGGAAAGGGATACCTTAGGCCAGGAAGTCTGCCACTTAAAAAGGAAAATGGAAGAAAATCACCTGGCCCTCCAGGGACTGGGTGACCTCCAAAAAGAACACCAGAACTTGTTAGAGCACACCAGGAAGGTGGATGATGCTCTGGCAAGACAGGAGCAGGCCAATAGGGACACAGCTCAGGAGGTAACCCTCCTGCAGCAAAGACTGGCCCAGTGCTCCAGGACCAATCAGGAAACGCAGAGAGAGAATGAGGCTCTCTGCCAGCACAATGATAGACTCCAACAACAGGTAGCGATGCAGGAGAGACTGATAGAGTCTAGTAAGGCCTTAACTGAGGAACTGAAGGCGCAGGCTCTTGCATTGCAACAGGGAGCAGGGGCGGATAGAGATGAGGTTCGCTGGGAAAGAGAAACTCCTGAGCATAACCCCAGGAGCCCTAGTACCAGAGGCCTTTGTTTCTCTCAGTCCCTGGACTCTGCCACCCCCATGTCCCCTGGCGCACATGAGCACAGGGCCACAGGGATGGCAGATTACTATCCAGCCAGAAGCATGGGGCTCATAGGCCAGTACCACCCAGGAATGGAGGGGCGGGCATCCGGATATGGGCACCCAAGCACAGTGCAATTTGATGGGGAACCCCAGGTGAGTAGGCCCATTAAGGGCATCCTGAAAACCTCTGCCCAGTTAGGTCAGTGGGGGGGGTACCCATCAAATTCTGGCAGCAAGGAGGGATCTGAAGACTCCTCTGAGTGGTACAGGACACAGGAGACCAGGTCCCCACATTCTGCCAGCCATTCCCAGGCTTGCAGAATCCGGGAAAACCTGGAAGAACAGACGGGAACCTCTGGGAGCAGTGCCTCTGAGTCAGAAAATGAATGGACCAGGGTTACCCGTACCAAAAGGGCCAATAAGACAAAAAGGGCCTTGCTTAAGGACCCCTTAAAGCAGATTAAGGCAATCAGGAGCGTCATCACGCCGTATCATAAGAATGCCAAGTATTCTGTTTGGGAGCACTTAGAGTTGTTTGAGCAAATGATGGAGACTTTCCATTTGAAAGACAGCCAAAGCTGTATTCAATATGTAAAGTGGACCTTCTCCCCGGAATACTCCAGTTTCTTTGCGGGGCTGGAGGACCAAAATCATTTAAGATGGTCCACCTATAAGGCGGCCATCTTGAAACATTTTTCTGTTCACAGAAATCCCCAAGAGGCTCGCAAGGCAGCCTACAATTTACAATGTGGGGAGGATCAGGCCCCACAAGAATTTGTGCAGGAGTTAAAGCGTGCTTTTGCACAGACCACAAGAAGGGTGCGCACAGACAGCAGAGAATGTATTAATACGTTTTTCCATGCCTTGCCCAAATACATAATGACCCAGCTCGTGAGGGATTTTCACGAGAAAAGATCTTTAGGCTGGGTCATTGAACAGGCGACCCGGATCTATGAGGTGCTGAAGCCCATAGAGAATAAAAGCAATACCCAGAAAAATCCCAAAACCAACAGCACCCCTGCTGCTGCCAAGGTGGCAGAGGTAAAGGTCACCCTCGTTTTAGAGTTGGAGATGGGAGGGCCTAAAAACCTACCTGCACCTAATAATGCTATGCCCAGAAGGTCCTCGGGCCAGTCACAGACAGGGAGCCAGGGAGGCAGCCCCACAAATGGGGTCCCTCGCTCTCCTGATTATGTAAGTCCCCGTTACAAGGGAAATCGACCCATCCTGGGTTATGTGTGGACTCCTCCAGCCCAAGGGGGGGGATCCAGCCAAGCACCTAACCCAGGGAACTTCCCTCCTAACTTCCCACAGGAGGGCAGAAATTCTCCAAATCCTGGGCAGAACTTTTTCCCCAGGTATCCACCCAACTTTCAGCCCCAAAACGATCCATCCTTCTTTCCCCAATTCCCTGAGCCCAGACAACTGAATCCGGGAGAGGGGAGGCCAAGGGTGGAGGGGTATCCAAATCTTCCCAACCAGGGGTACTACCAAAGAAGGGATAGCTACCCTTCCCGGGATCAGCCCAGGGGAGAAAACAGGGCCCCGTATCAGCCTGAGCGGGTTTCCCAGTTAGAGCGCCAGGTTCAAAACATGGCGCGGGATCTGGGTCACATACTGAGGGCTCAGCAGAACCCTCAGATCGGCATGCCGGCGCAGAATGCACCCAACTCTGGACCTGGTGCTCCAGAACCATGACGGGGGCAGCACCCCGATAACTCACTGGTTCCCAGGGAGGAGGCACAAAGGGAAGGGGGGTGTAAAGCCTTGGAGGAAGCTTCCTTCCTCACTTGTAAACAGCCCCTGGAAACCCAGGAACTGGAAACAAAATCTCTTGCCCCTGAAAGTCTGCCTCCTAAGGAGCAGAGGGGGGTAGGAGAAACAAAAGACCCAAACAGACTCAGTTTGAGGAGGAGGTACAGATCTTCCAATTTGAGGGAGAGGGATCCTCAGAGGATCCTGGGAAAAGGATCTTCTCCTTCAGAGAGGGAGGAACTCCTCCCAAAGAAAAATGGGTCCCTAGGGATGCAAATCGAGACTGGGGAGATGTGGAGACTGAGCTACCGCCGCCCACCATCTCATCCCAGAACCAACAGCAAGAAAATCCCCTGGTTCAAACCCATCCTGGTGACTGCCTCCAAAAAGGGGGGGGCGGCCCAGAACCGGAGCCAGGGGAACCCACAATGGCTCTGATCTCCAGTTGCCAAATTTTTCTTTCAGATTCCCAAGGCTCTCCACAGAATTCTCCCCAAATTTCTTCGCTAGAACCAGAAAGTTAGCCCACCATTTGTCCAAAAAGGTGCATCATCTGTGCCCCCTTGAGGAGAAGGAGGGAAGATATTATGCCCCGGTACAAGTACAGGGACAGGGTACAATTTCAGCGCTGGTGGACACGGGATCTCAAGCTACCCTTCTGTCCAGAAAGGCCTTTGATGAACTGAATGCAGGAAGGGGAGAGAATTACCAAATTCCTCTCACCTCTCTTCCTGGACAACTGCAGAACTTTGACGGGAAGGAAATTCCCATTGAGGGGACTGCAGACTTGGACATTAAAATTGGGCGACACAAGTTGAAACACCCAGTCATAGTTGTGACTCCAGAGGGCACCCCTTGTTTACTGGGGAATGACCTCCTGAGAAGGTTGTCACCCCTAATAGATTGTGTAAACAAGGTCCTCTGGACCCAGACTAGCCGACCAATAAAATTAAAACAGAGTGTCAACCATGTTAGTTTAAACGGCACCTGCCACATGGTTGAACAAAAACCTGACCAAGTAGAATTTCACTTCCAGAATAGCCAAATTCCAGACGTGACAGTAATAGCAGTAGGACAACAGACTGGTGATGGAGGGTCCTCTCTATTTCTGAAGATCAACCTTCCTTCCAGTCTAAAGTGGTACTCCACGCTGGAAGGAAACACTCTGAGATTCTATACTAATCAACAATCAGAAACTCCCACTCCTATAGTCCAGAAAGATGTGAAATCAGCTCAGAGCCTGGCTGATATTCAGCAAATTGGAGAGCAGTTGTTCATCCCTGTTCAGTTAAATGATGGGAAGGACTCTGTTCTCGCTCGAGTGTGTGTGAATAACGGTAAGAGCTTCATCAGCGAAGCCATGTTCCGCCAACTCCCAAAAGATCCAGCCACTCCCACATTCAAACTGATAGACAAATGGGAAATGGACCTGGAAGCACCTAATTCCAAACATCTCCTGCCAAGCAGGTGTATGCTCAAAATCTCCATTGGCAACAAGAGCATAGTCCACAATTGTTGGGTCGTGCGAGACGTCCCTGCCGCCTTTTACTTAGGCAGTGACATTCTCAATCGCTTTGCCATTAGTTTGGACCTAATAAACTTCAAAGCTTGGTCCCGATTAGCGGATAATCCCATGGGCTTTGATGATCCAGAAAAAGCATTGAGGTCAGCTCAATTGCTACCTTATGCAGTTGAAATTCAGATTAAAGAGGAAGTCACCATCCCAGAAAGGACCCGACAATTCTCCCTGGAAGTGAAAGTTAAAAGGGGACAAGAGTTGAAAAACCCTGATGCTTACATACATCTAAATGCTTCACTCCAAAAGCAAGGGTTGGGGGTATACCCAACTCCATTAGTCAACATAGAACATGACACCATTCCAATAGAGGTGGATAACAGCGACTTAAAGAGTATTACTCTAGCCGCAGGCACCATTATTGGAATGGCGGTTGATGACCGACATTTTTCCATAGATTTAGGTAATGAACTGTTAGGGCCAATCCCCAAGGACTGTTTTGACAGTGACAGTGATGACAATACAACACCAGACAGGATTTTTACCCGGCATGGGGGGAACTTCCTGGTGTACACTTCTTGCCCTTATGGTAGGGAAGATGTGACTTGTGACTTCAGGAGGGATGAGGTGATTTTTCAGGTCCATGATCGCTGCCTGTCCCACCTGAAGCCTCCGGTCCAAATCAGCACTCTGACCAGGGACTTTTCCACCCAGCTGGAGGAGGCCGCGGAGATAGCCAAACTAGAAGTCTTTCCAGGCTTCAGGCAGATGGTGGAAGAGAGAGTCAACCTAGCTGACGCCTGTGTGACTCTGGAACAGAAGCAAAAGTTGAAACAAGTTTTCTTGGATTTCCAAGATCTCTTTGCGGTAGACTCATATGACTGTGGTTGCACTGACATCCACACAACAACAATCCCCACGGACCCTGGCATGACTCCTGTGTTTGTGAAGCAATATCGTTTGCCTCTCGCATCCATGGAGTCCCTTACTGAAATAATTAAGAACCTTGAGTCCCGGGGAATAATCCGTCCAGTCCACAGCACCTTCAATAATCCGGTGCTGGGAATATTGAAGCCAAACGGCCAGTGGAGACTCTGCGCCGACCTCAGGGAGCTCAACAAACAGGTCCATACTTCCCGATGGCCTCTGCCCTACATTGACCAAGGGCTGGCCCAGATCCAGGGGTCACAGGTATTCACTGCAATAGACCTGACCAATGGATACTGGACTGTGCCTGTCAGTAGGGAGGACCAATACAAACTGGCTTTTACCTTTGGGGGCCAGCAGTATACATGGACCCGGACTCCCTTCGGATACCTCAACTCCGGTAATGAGTTCAATATTTTCCTACATAAGGCCATGCCCGACCTGGGTGCGAGGGGTAACCTGGCTTATGTAGATGATGTCCTCATCAAAAGTTCATCTGTGGAGGAACACATAGTGGAGATCCGTTATGTTCTGACGCAGTTGAGGGCCGCCGGAACAAAACATTCCTTTCAGAAAGCACAGTGGTGTAGAACCCGTGTTAATTTCTTGGGGCATGAGATTACTCCTTAGGGTCTCTGTCCCCAGGAAAAGAAAGTGGAAGCACTTCAGAAACTGAAAGACCCCACAACTCTGCGGGAACTAAGGAGCCTCCTTGGACTGACTAATTACAGCAGAAAGTTCATTGAGGGCTACGCAGAGATCACCAGACCCCTGATTCATCTCCTGAAGGGGGGGGTCAAGTGGGAATGGGGTCCAGAACAAGCCGAGGCAGTAAAACAACTCAAAAGAAGCCTCTCACAAGCGCCCTGCCTAGCTTACCCTGTCAGAAACAAGGAGTTCTTCCTAGAGACGGGGTTCTCTAATACGTGCTTGACGGCAGTATTATACCAAAAGCATGACAAGGTCAATAAAGTAATCTCCTATGCGAGCAAAACTTTATCCTCTGTGGAGGAAAAATTCAACGATTGTGAGAAGGCGCTCCTGGCAACGGTGTGGGCATTGAAGAATTACCGCCCGTTTATCCATGGGGAACACATCATAGTGGAGACTCCACACCAGCCTCTGCAATATCTCCAAAGTGACAGAATCCGGGCCGGAAATGTGAGTAATTCCCAAATTACTTCCTGGATTCTGTCAATGCAAGGCTTTCCTGTGAAGGTCAGATATGGCCAAAACAAGAAGAGTCCCCTCGCGCAAGTTCTGGCTGACTTGCATGATTGTGCCCGAGAAAACTGTCTCGAGGACGAAAGTCTAAAAATCAAGGACAACATGGAGGCATACCTTAATTCCCCACACAAAGTCTTGTAAGAGGACAAGTGTGAGGGAATGCCCACTGTCTATGTGGATGGATGCTCTTACCATGTTGACAACAACGGGGAAAAAGAACTGGTGGCTGGTGTAGGGAATGCATTGGTGAATGAGTCCCCAGAACCCTCCGCTGGATACAAAATTGGTCCCCGAAGTAGTCAGGTGGCAGAATTGATGGCTGTGCATCAGGCCATCCTCACTGCTGTCCAGCATCAACTTCGCGAACTGGTCATAATCACAGATTCGGATTATGTACAGAAAGGGTTCGTGGAGCACCTGGTTAATTGGAAAACCAGAGGCATGTTATGTGCTAATAACAAACCCTTGAAACATGGGAAGTTGATCCAAAACATTGATGATCTGGTCACCTCGAATGAGATGACCATCTATTGGAAAAAGATCAAGGGTCATTCCAAAGTAGAGGGACCAGACAAAACTGGAAATGACTTAGCTGATCAGCTGGCCAAAACCGGGGCCATCCAAGGGGATTTAATTGAGATTGAGTCCCAGTTGGGGGAAATCCAGGTCACTGCTATCACTAGGTCCCAGACAAATGCTCACAACGACCTTTCAATTGCACAATGGAGTAAGGAGACCCCTGATGCTGATTTGATTACCGCTCAGAAGGGGGATCCAATTATTGGTAAGTTTTACCAACACCTTGAGGACCCTGAGAACTTTCCCCTGACGGATACCGATTATATTGGGAAAGAGGACCTAAGAGTGTTGATGAAATATCCAAAAATGTTCCGAATCCAAGACGGTTTGTTGGTAAGGAAATCCAAAGCTGGCCACGATCAGTGGGTGGTTCCTATCTCATTCCGAAGCCTGATGTTAAGTCACGCCCATGATGCGGCCACCGCCGGTCATAGGGGGTTTTACACAACATTGGAAATCTTAAGAGAGGTTGCATACTGGCCACACATGGGGCAGGACCTCGACCAATACTTGAAGGGGTGTCTTGTGTGTGCACAATTTCAGCCATCATCCCTCACGCACCGTGCGCCTCTCCAAAAGAGGGGGATGACACTGCCATGGTCAGATTTACAAATCAACTTTGTAGGCCCCGTGATTCGCTCTGCTAGGGGGAATAAGTACATGTTGACTGTGACATGCTTGTTTACCAAGTGGGTGGAATGTCTCCCAGCCCCAAACTGCAAGGCGGAAACGGCAGCTGCCTTCATGATTAACCACATCTTTTCCCGTTTTGGTCTACCTCAAAGGATTGAGTCAGACAGAGGTAGCCACTTCACCAGTGAAGTAATGACAAAGATGTGGGAGAAACTGGGGGTCAAAAGGAAGTTACATATTGCTTACCGGCCAGCTTCTTCTGGGGCAGTAGAGAGATATAACCGAACCATTGTGAGCATATTAAAGAAGTTTGTGGCAGATTCTGGGCCAAGTTGGGATATCCGATTACCTCTGGTCCTAATGGCCATCAGATCTACCCCTTCATCTGCAACCAAAATGTCACCATTTGAGTTGATGACTGGGCGCAAGATGGTGCTTCCTCAGCATTTGCTCTACAGGACCCAAGAGCAGACACTGATAAATGCCTCCACAACTCATGAGTATGTGGAGAATTTAAGGAAACACCTCCAACATGCTTTTGCTTATGCTCAGCGGAATCTAGAAAGATCAGCTGATAGCATGAAGACCCACTATGACCTGAAGACTTCCAGGAAGGAATATCAGGTGGGGGACCGGGTCTATCTATACAACTTCCAAAGAAACCAGGCAAAACAGCGGAAATGTTTGCCTACATGGAAGGGACCCTTTGAGATCATCGACAAGATCTCCCCTGTGGCCTACAAAATCCACATCCCCAAAGGTCCTTTGGCAGCGGGGGAAGACAAGTGGGTCCACATAAACCAGTTGAAATGTTGCCATCCCAGGCACACTCTGCAACAACTGGAGGAATCCTCTGGAATCCTAGCGGGTACTGTCTCAAACTAATTCAGTTCCAACCATAAAACATACCACATCTAGTCTCTAAAATATTGTGATTTGCATGAAACTGTCTCTTAGTTATACTGTTGTTTTTTTCAAAATAAGAATGTAATGTTTCGTTATGATGAAATTTATATGCCACCCCACTATATCAATGGTGGGGAAGAAATGTCCATGAATAGGTATTGCCGCTCTTCCTTTGTCGTCCTAGGAGAAAGAAAACCTGGAGACGGGACAAGGAGGACGATCCGGAGACCGGGAGCAGAGACGCGACGGGCCCAGAGTACCGCCCAATATTCCCATCTGGACCGGCGAGGAGAACCGATCGATCAGTACCGGATGGAGGAAAAGATGCTGAACTGTGCCATCTATTGGAAGAAGATGAGGAAACATCCCAGGTCTTGCGAGTCCCATCAGTGAAACCGAATGGCCATCGCAAGAGGGGGGCTTGTGGGATGTATTTACCCATGCATCCGAGCCCTACCTCAAAACTGTGCAGTACTGACATGGAAAACATCATGATGGCCAGAGCTTCCCAGAAAATGCACAGGGAAATGCATGAAGAATAGGCTGCCACTCATTTTTGCCGATGTTATGGGCACAGAAGGACACTGCCTAAAACCACCATTGGACTACCCACACAGTAGTCTGAAACCATTGGGAATGGCAATGCTGATTGCCAAAAGCAAACCCATAACTGTTGGGAATTCATTTTCTTAAATCCCAAAAAGGGGTGCAGTACCAGAACTCACCACTATCAGAAAGCCGGCGTTTTAAAACAACACCAGATTTTACTTTTTTTGTGTAAAACTGAATAAATGAACCCAAGGCAAGCCAAAGAAAGACTTACTGAGAGGTGGATCCAATGTAAAGTTATATTCTGAAGTGACTTAAGGGTTTATAACAAGACTGGCTGAGCTGTGGATTTCAGCAGTTTAAGTTAATTTGGACTGAAAGACACTAAAAATCTAAATGTTTAAAAGAAATGAGTGACCTACTTTGAGTGTCACATAGGTTGCAATTGTTTAAATGTCATAGTTTTAAACTTAGAATCAGCATTCTAGCTGCATATGTAAACATTGTCTTGACTTAAACTGGGTAACAAAAAGTGACATTTTATCTGAAACCTGGCTTAAGGAACTGAATTCTGCCTGGCAACTACCCCCATCAGGAGTGAAACTTGAGTCACAGCTGTGTTCCCAGGCCTATCTGCCTTTTGCTGGCCACACTAAGGATATGCCATCTCTCTGATAATTGAATTAAGGGGAGCCCCCACAGAATACAGGAGCTCTGAACAAAGCCATGTCCTGACTCAGGCAAATGTTTTATTGGCGGGAGTCGTAAATGGAGCTTCCTCCTGGAAGGACAGGGGAGGAGCACTGCCTGTGAGAGCAAGCTGGTTTGGCAGAACTGGAAAAACCAGAAATTCAACCTTGTGCTGGGGGGAAACCACACCCCTTTGGGGCCAGAACATAACTCTAAAAAGATGAATAACTCATAGTACGGACTTGTGAAAATTATTTAAATGACACCATAATTCTTGTGATTTTTCTGCCCACATTTTAAGACGTGTTAGGACCCGGTGGTATGTTCAGGGGGGTTTTAGCGGAAAAGAGGATATTACTCAAAATGTGTGCATGTGAAAAATCTGACACTTCATCAACTAATGTCCATACTCCTTGCGCACATGTGTGTAAATTTGGGTTAATGTCCGATATTGCAAAATCAGTTAAAAAGTGAAATATGTGCCATTTCTGAATGCAAGCTCCCAGGAAGAGCAGATTTGGACAAGGGTATACCTCCTGTGATATGTGATGGGTGCATGTAATTTTAAACAAATGTGTACCTGTGCAAATATGTCTTTTTGAGCAAATATAGATTGTGTGTAAAGTTGACAGGGGTGGGTTCTCTGTACCATAAACAGACGTCATCATGATGACACTTCATTTCATTCCCCCAATCAAGTGGAAGCGGATGAAGTGGCCAATGACAAGGGGAGAGGGGTAGGGCCTAGGAAGCTAGCCTCTCCACCCATTTTCAAAACACATAAAAGCAGACAGGCAGGACAGATAGGGACCTTCAATTCCATTTGCTGCAACGCGCTCTGCCGGACCATACCACATCCAGAGATCCAGACTTCAAATCTATCAATATCCAGAACCAGAGGCAGAGCAGAGCTGACCCAGACCAGACAAGCAGAGTAGAGCTGACCCAGATCACTGTGAAGTGCAGAGACCAGAGTCCAGTCTAAAAACCTGACCAGATCCGTGGCGAGGCCCATTCTAATTCAAGAATATAGTGTGAGTAGCTAGCAGAACTGTGCAGAACCAATCTCTTAGTTAAAATAATATAGTTCAAGGTATTTTAATCTAAGTAGAACTGCCTCCTAACTGTCACCTGTCATTTGTAAAGCTGTCACTTGTCATTTTCTAGTTGCTAGCTGTCACTTGTCTTTTTGAACTTTAAATTTTCAAATCTGAAAAACGACCTTTATTTAATCACTCATATCTCCGTGACCGTTTGTGCTAGAGACTTGCAGTAACTTTCATCTGGAAGCTGAGATCCTAGGCTGTTCTAGGACCCAAAACGATAGTGATAGACCTTGTATTTCCTCTGTAAGCGCACCCGGCGCACCCGCAAATTTTACCGCGATATGCAAATTTCTTCACGTGTAAAAATCTGCTGCTGCTTGCCTTCCATTTGCCAGAAATTCGTTTAACCTGCTAGTTACTCCTAGATCCTTGCTAAAGTGAGCCTGAACTCATCCCAAGTATATGTCACTCACCCTGAACCTCCTAGAGGGAATTAAAAGCATTTTAGCATATTTTTCACTTCATTGCCAGCACATATAAAAGCATTTTGGGCCTGTGTTTCCAACTTCTGTAGTGTAAGCTTGCTGGGGTGAACTGAATTACATTTGATTGCATTTCTGAGAACTGTGTGCTTTCCTTCCATTTCCTTGCATTGCATAAAGGGGGAAGGGGATTGCCAGAGAAAAGTGATTACATTGTTTTGTTGAAATCATATTGAGTATTTTCTGTATTGCATTTTCATTCCACATTACATCCATCTGAACTTATATAAAGCATTCTCTACCACCTTATTCTTCTGTTCCTATTCACAAGTGTGCTAGTGCCAGATTCTCCGTTGTTAATCTTTATCATATCAGATTAAGTGTGATATCCAATCATTAATTTATTATCAAAGTGTGATATATCTATCCATTGTTTAATTTTTTCAAATAAATCTTTTAAATTTGCAAAACAAACCTACTTCTTGGCTCAGTGGGGTCAGGGGGATTCTAAGAGAGGGGTGTTATATAGGGGTAGTCATCCAGAACGCATGAACTGGACATAAAGATATATTAATAAGGGTTTCCATTCAGAATCCCAGACTAGGCATTGACTTAGCTGTAGTGTTGAATTGAATCCTCTTACAACAGGTAAGGGCATTTGATAGACAGTATGGCCATTAACATCTCTAGGCTTTTGACTCAGATCTGAAAGAATGAAAAGCACTATTGAGGCAAAATATACAAAATCTTAAAAATCTATCTATGATAGAAAAGGTACATCAAATGAAACCTTTGAATACTAGATATAAGAATTGGCTGTAAGGACGAAAAAGAATCCAATATCAGAGAGATGGGGAACATATGTTGATTCAAATGGCAACGAAAACCTCGGCAGGGTTGTGTGGACATTGTTGAATAACGCACAGCACAGATTACGAAGATTTGGTGTAGATAAATGCAATTCCAGAGAAGGTGTGGAGAGATTATTACGATGCTGTATATCAGACACCCCTCCCTAATTGTGAATTGAATTTTAATTAATTAAACTCCATCATGTATTTCCTTTTGCACATGATGACATATTGAATTGTATTAGGAAGATCAGCCATTCAAGGGCACCAGGGCCAGATGTCCTACATAATGGCATGATGAAAAAAAATCCCGACCTCTGGGCCTCAATCCTCCATCTAATACACAATCATATAATGTGTATTGGAAAAATTCCTGAATCATGGAAAATATCTTTTATTCTCCCAACTTGCAAAAAGGGAGAAAGGGCCAGCCTGAAATCATATCGACCAATAGCCCTATTAGATTGCTCTGGCAAGATTTTTGCACGTTTGGTCTTGAGTCAATTCAATCATTGGTTAACGACAACAAATCTGAGAGACCCATTGCAAACAGGTTTTATACCAGGATTAGGCACAGCAATAAATCTATTCACATTGAACATGATCATAGCAAAAGAAAAGCCAAAAAATCAACCAATGTATGTAGCATACATAGATTCTCGTACCGCGTTTGACTCAATATAAAGAGAAATATTGATTAGAACATTTCTAGCTCAGAACGGCCCACGGCACATTCTGAAGTGGTTATTGGAATTCCATATTGGTACCAGCATACAAATACGTTTAAGTCAAGATGGTTTACTATCAGAGCCTATCCAGAGGACACGAGGGCTGAAGCAAGGATGTTTACTTGCTTCAGCTCTCTTCCATTTCTTTATATCAGACATGAACATTTGCTTTGCTGACTTGACAACTGATTCTCCCAAATTAAATGGAATAGTAGTAAAATGGCTACTATATGCAGATGACATGGTTTTAATATCCAAAACCCAGCGAGGATTAAGAACAAGGCTAAAAGCTCTTGATATCTATGCTAAGAATAATAACATTTCCATAAATACCGATAAAACCATCATCCGTTCAATAAGCCTTATAATGATAACATAATAAATGAATTACGCCCAGCAATTTCTCAAACGAGAATTATTAATGCAAATATTGCAAATTCTCAATTGAACCTATTATAATATACTATAAAGAAAACGCTACACCAGTGATATTATGTGGAGCAGAAACAAAAAGAAATTCTTACTCATACTGGGTCCAGATTGAGGGTGTTTATTGGAAAAAAGTGTTACATCTACCCAGGTCAGAATCCATCGCTGTAATAAGACATGAGTTGGGTTTAATATCGCTTTACGTCAGATAAGTCAACCTCAATCTCCGATTCTGACCTCTCACACTCTTCCTCACCTGAGGATTCAGTCTTGGGTGATTCTTCTTCTTCCTTTCTCTTACAGTGGATTTCTTTTTATGCAGGTATGGCCGGCTATGGAACAACGCCACAATGGTTACCGGAAATATCCGGAAACCAGAGGCCCCGGATCTGCAGCCGCTGGAAAGGGGAAAAAGCCGCACAGGCAAAAAACCCCAAATTGTTTTCCAGTGATCGACGCAATGATACTCCAGGTGTGCAGGTAAGTGGTCGATGTGAATGATAGGTCTTCACAACACCGTATGCGCAGAGGATAAGGCGTAGTAAGGAAACAAGATTGCAGAGTCCCAGTGTAATGGAAAGAGGGAAAGTAGGATGCGAGCTGGTAAGGAAGCCCAGAGAGAACGGGCAAGGCGGGAGCCGGCGAAGCGAGAAAAACGCCAGAAAGGGATAGCAGCGGATGAGAGCCGGAGAGCCGGAGAGCCAGAGAGGGAAGGAGAAAAAAGAGGCAGTACCAGAGGAGTAGGGCCGAGAGCCGAAGGAAAGAGGGGCTCAGCGGAGCCAAGGGAAACTTGATACAGGGCGCTGGCAACAAAGTGGAAAGTAACACAGTTGCAACGCGCTTGCCGCCGGCTGGAAACCACTGTAAATGCCGGTCGCGGACATGATGGAAAGAAACACTAGACCGCTGAAAGCGTTACGGTCTAACGTAATGGAGTAATTCTATGGCGGCTGCGTCACCATCGGTCCCATACTCTCACATGGAAGGGGCGCATGACAGTATGCCCCCCTCCAGTGCAGGAGAAACCCAGCTTACCCGGATGGGCCAGGTAAAACCTCCTCACTAAACGAGGAGCCCGAACATTGGAACTGGGTTCCCAAGAATCCTCTGAAGATGAATAACCTTTCCAGGATATAAGACATTCCAATCTCCCTCTGTGGTAACGTGAGTCTTTAATACCTGCTACTTCGTACTCTTCTTCTTGTGTAGCCTTATCCTCTTTACGCCGTTTTACAGGGGTAGTGGGGATGTCCTTTGAGGCAGTACTCAGCAATGAATAGTGAAAAACAGGATGTATCTTACTCATGTTCTTGGGCAGGCGAAGACGAAATGTCACCGGGTTGATTCGAGATACCACAGTGTAAGGACCTATGAATCGAGGAGACAATTTGGAAGGACGGATCCACCTAGGCAGAAATTTGGTAGACAACCAGACCCTGGAACGTGGACCAAAAGACGGAACATCTGTTCTTTTCCGATCCGCCAATCTCTTGTTACAAGAACGGGCCTCTACGAGAGCCCTTTCACCGATTCTGTGAGCCTCATGAATTTGCTGTAATCGGGCATCAATAGTGGGACAAACAGTATTGGAGGAAGGCATTGGCAGTATACCCTTAGGATGTTGACCATAGGTACAGAAGAAGGGACTAAGTTCGGTGGCAGAATGTTTAGAGTTATTGTATGCAAATTCAGCAGTGGGCAGTAAATCATACCAGTTTTCCTGAGTGTTGTTGACATAGCACCATAGAAATTGCTCTAGTGTACCATTGAGTGTCTCTGTATGTTGGTTTGCGGGTGGAATCCTGAAGAGAGAGCACGGTCCATACCCAACCGGTGACATAAGGCCTTCCAGAATTTGGAGGTGAATTGACTCCCTCTATCCGAAATAATCTTCGTAGGCAATCCATGTAGACAAAAAATATCAAGGATGAAGACCTCTGCCATTTCTGATGCCAAAGGCAAACCTGGGAATGGAGAAAAGTGAGCCAATTTAGTAAGCAAATCCACCGTAACCATTATGCAGGTCTGACCTCGGGAGACCGGAAGTTCCACTATGAAATCCGTGGAGATTTGCTCCCATGGAGCAGTAGGTAACGGAATCTGTTCCAGAAGTCCTATGGGTCTTAGGTAGCAATGTTTACTACGAGCGCATTGGACACAGGATTGGACATGCCTCCTGACATCAGAATATATTTCTGCCCCAAAATATGATCTCCTGACTAGGTCTTCAGTATTTTTTATGCCTGAATGACCGGCCGTACTATGGTCATTACACCACGACAAAATTGTGAGGCGTAGATCATGTAGAGGTACATATAGCGTTTTGTTGACAAAGCACAGACTATCCTTCATATCGACTTTGAATTTAGGTGATGTGAAGTCTGGAAGAGGCAAGAGAGCAGTGGCTGTCTTTATTTGGGAGAGGAAGGTCACAGTGGCTGAAATGAACACCTTGACCGGAAAGATTCTTTCCTTGAGCTGGGGCGAGGAATCCTCGATGGTCCACCGGCAGCATAGCGCATTGGCTACTACATTCTGGCAGCCCAGGAAGTAGGTGATCTCGAAGTCGTACTGGGCAAAGAAGTGAGCCCACCTAGCTTGCCGGGAATTAGTACACTCCATGTTCTGCAAGGATTTTAGATTCCTGTGGTCCGTCCTTATGGTGAAGGGGCCTACTCCTCCCTGTAGGAGATGTCTCCAGTCTTCACAAGCTAACCTGATGGCCAGAAGTTCTCGTTCAATTACTGAATAATTCTTTTGACTGGTGGTTAGGGTCTTAGAGAGATATGCCACAGGGTGTTCGATACCTTCATGCTCTTGTAGAAGAACCGCTCCCACTGCATTGGCCGAAGCATCGGCTTCAACAATAAACTTCTTAGTTTGATCTGGTTGCTTCAAAACGGGGGCTGAACTGAATCTCTCCTTTAAGATTTGAAAGGCCTCTTCAGCTTCTGACGACCACTTAAATGGTAGTTGGTCTTTCTTAAGAAGAGAAGTGATGGGAACAACCGTAGAGGAAAGGTTCTTGATGAATTAACGGTAGAAGTTGGCGAATCCCAAGAATCTCTGAACTTCCTTTACCGAGGAAGGGGATTGCCAGTCCGAGATCGCAGATATTTTCTTAGGGTCCATCTGAATACCGTCTCTGGAGAGGATGAATCCCAAATAGGGAACAGAGGATACTTGGAACATGCATTTACTGGGTTTGACCAAGAGGTGATTTTCTTGAAGACGTCTGAGTACTTCATGCAGGTGAGTGGAATGCTCTTGGGCAGACTTAGAGAAGACTAAGATATCATCCAAGTAAATGATGACTGAGTGAAATAATAAATCAGAGAAAGTGCGGCCCATAAACCGTTGGAACACAGCAGGCGCATTGACCAATCCAAAGGGCCTTACATTATATTCGTAAAGACCGTAAGGTGTTCTAAAGGCGGTCTTCCATTCATCTCCTTCATGGATGCGCAGGAGATGATATGCGTTCTGGAGATCCAACTTGGTAAAGATCACAGCTCCTTTGACTGCCTCAAGAATGTCCGAAATGAGGGTCATGGGATATCTGTCCCTGATGGTGACCTTGTTGAGTCCGCGATAATCAATGCAGGATCTGAGTTCATCTGAATCCCTTTTTGAGCTAAAGAATAGAGAAGCCCCAGCAGGTGATTTGGAATGCTGAATCAATCCATTCTTAAGATTGGCATCCAGATACTGGCGAAGAACCGATTTCTCCTTAAGAGACAAGGAAAACGTCCTGCTGAACGGTACGAGGGCCTCTGGGTCGAGATCACTCGAACAGTCTTCAGGGCGGTGAGGAGGTAAATCATGCTCCTCCTTCTCAACAAAGACTTGGGCATATTCAGAAAATTGGTGTGGTACTGAATGTATGGTCCGAGTGTGGGACTCTAAAGATTGCAAAACGGCAGTCTGATACCGCTGTGATGCCAAGCAAGACTGACTGCAGTAGGAAGAGAGAAAACTGAGGGTATTGGTGGACCAATCAATAGTTGGATAATGACGACGGAGCCAAGATGTGCCCAAAATGATGGGAAAATGAGCCGCCCTAATGATGTCAAAAGAAATCTCTTCTTTGTGGTGTTGGATAGTAACCTGGATGTTCTCGGTGAAATGGGTGATGGGTCCAGAACAGAGAGGAGTTCCATCGACTCCTTCTACCCTGAGATCCTTTTTATTCTGCACTCGCTGGATCCCGATCTTGCTGGCCCATAAGGTGTCCATAAAGTTTCCGGCGGCGCCGCAATCAATGAGTGCCAGTGTGTCCACCGACTTCTTCCCCCAGGAAAGATGTAGGGAAACCACCATAAGGCGCGCGTGTTCAATCAGGCGAGAAGTAGCAATTGACAGAGTAACATAGGGACCGTCAGTAACCACTCGAACAGTGGTCCCACCTAGGTTCGAGGCACAGCGTTTCCGGAACGTCTGGATGGGACATCGGGACAATTGCAAAGCAAATGAGAAGCAGACCCACAGTACATACAGAGACCTGCGTCTCTGCGTCTCTTTCTTTTTTCCGGAGTAAGGGGAGATCTCATGGTGCCGATCTGCATGGGTTCTTCTTTAGAGAGACCAGAGGATACTGGAGTAGTGGGTGAAGAACTGGGAAGACAAAAGGTCCATCTTCCCTTCTTCTTCTCTTGCTTTCGTTCGTTTATGCGATGCTCAATTTATAGAGTAACTGACAACAATTCAGCGAATGAAGCCGGGCGTGGGATTCTCGCGAGTTCATCTTTCAACTCCTCCTTAAGTCCTCTTCGGAAGATAGTAAATTGGTCTTGTTCCTGCCAATTATCCTCTGTGGCTAATTGTTTGAACTTGGTAATGTAAGACAAGAGATCCATCTGCCCTTGATGGACCTCTAACAATTCTTCAGAGGCCATATACTTGATTTCTGGCCTTTCAAAAGCTTGTTTAAATTTTTCAAGGAATGCTCTCCAATCCCGTAAAACAGGGTCATCAGCCGTAACCAAAGGACTCGCCCAAGCCAGAGCGTTCCCCTTCAAGTTGGAAACCAAGAAGCCAACCTTGCTAAGATTGGTGGAAAAGGTTGTTGGACGAAAGGCAAATTGTATATGACAGGCTTCAATAAACTCCTTGAGATGCTTTGATGATCCGTCGTACTTTCCTGACGACAGTGGCATTGGAGGAAGGTCTGTACTGCGAGGCTCTCGGTTAGTCACTAACTGTCGGAGCACAGTATTCTCTGCTTTGATATTCTGCATCTCCTGATTTAAATTCTGTACCTCCATATTAAGGGACTGAACTACCGCCACCAGCTCTTGGACCTGTTCTGCTGTAGCCATTGCAGGAGATATAGGGCGTTGCAAGCTGTCAGATAAGTCAACCTCAATCTCCGATTCTCACCTCTCACATTCTTCCTCACCCACCTGAGGATTCAGTCTTGGGTGACTTCTTCTTCTTCCTTTCTCTTACAGTGGATTTCTTTTTATGCAGGTATGGCCGGTCGCGGAACGACACCATAATGGTTACCGGAAATATCCGGAAACCAGAGGCCCCGGTTCCGCAGCCACCGGAAAGGGGAAAAGGCTGCATGGGCAAAAAAAAACAAATTGTTTTCCAGTGATCAACGCAATGATACTCTAGGTGTGCAGGTAAGTGAATGATAGGTCTTCACAACACCATATGCACAGAAGATAAGGCGTAGTAAGGAAACAAGATTGCAGAGTCCCAGTGTAAACGAAAGTAGTGAAAGTAGGATGCGAGCTGGTAAGGAAGCCCAGAGACAACGGGCAGGGTGGGAGCCGGCGAAGCGAGAAAAACGCTAGAGAGGGATAGCAGCGGATGAGAGCCGGAGAGCCAGAGAGGGAAGGAGAAAAAAGAGGCAGTACCTGAGGAGTAGGGCTGGGAGCCAAAGGAAAGAGGGGCTCAGTGGAGCCAAGGGAAACTTGATATAGAGCGCTGGCAACAAAGTGGAAAGTAACACAGTTGCAACGCACCTGCCGCCGGCTGGAAACCACTGTAAATGCCGGCAGCGGCCATGATGGAAAGAAACACTAGACCGCTGAAAGCGTTACGGCATTACGTAATGGAGTAATTCTATGGCGGCTGCGTCACCATCGTCCCATACTCTCACATAGAAGGGGCGCATGACAGCAATTTACCAATGGCAACTATATTCACTGTACCGAAAATGTACAGTGACACATAGTAAAAATGTACTTTTGATGTTGTTATCTGATATTTTGCAAACCTCAAATTACATATTTGTAAAAACATGGAAATCTGAAGTGCAGAGAGTTCTGCATAATGCAGACATTTCAATGGAGTTATTAAGATCTAACCCACACAAAGCAAAAAAAGAACTGTGGGAGCATGACTGGATAAAGACCAGGGAGCAATGTCAGCTCCACAAAAAGTTTTAGGAGAATCCTTTCCTAAGGAAAACATTTGAAATAACAGCATATTATTTAATGAAAACACCCAGTCCCCAGCATCGTGCAGACTTCATGCGCTTTAGATTAAACTTGTGGTCAAGAAGAGAAATCTTGTGGAAATGGTATGAAAAACCTGATCAGAATGCAAGATGTCGCTTTGTAATCTAGATAGAGAAACCTTGAACATCTAATGGTAAATTGTCCTGATTTATTAACAAAGAGAATCAAATACTTCAAGCACTTCTTCCGAGACTACAGGTTGTTGACGCAACAAACCTTATGGGAAGTTCTGTTCCACACAGACTTAAAAGCGTTAAGATATGCCATAGTAAATTATCTTCGAGAATGGAACTTATCCAATGATATATCTGAAGATAACCACAATTCATCGGCATAAAAAAAATGAGTCACAAGCTTTATGTTTATTATTCAATCAGAGAATGTTAATCGAATATCATTTTATTATTTCTTTTAATAGTTCAGTATCATTTTTTTTCTTTTTAAAATTTTATATGTATGTCATAAAATTATGACTAATTTTATAAATTAGGAAATGATTCATTGTATGCAAATTGTTAATTTTATGAACTTGAAATGAACTTGAAATGATTCTTTTTTTTTTTTTTTTTTTAATTTGTTTTTATTGAGTTTTCAAATTAAACATTCACATGAACAAGGAAGTACAGAGTGGGAATATCATTTAGAATAACAACGAGTACCTGTTCAGGTCAAGTTCCTCCTGTTGGTTGAAAAGTACAACTAAAGAGCATACATAATCAGAAGAACATGGAGAGACCAACAGTGTAAACAACTATGTCCTCCCTTTTCCCCCAACAAATTTAGAATTGGTACTCCCTCCCCCCTCCCCCCTAAAATGGAAGACTGGTCATTTGGAGATTTTTGGCATCGTGGTCAAGTTATAGGTTGTGGGTCAGGGTTAGGTCAATGGAGTTCAATTATGGGCGCGTCCATGAGGGGGGTGTAGTTGTGTGCCTGAGGTGGTTGCGTCTAGCGGGGTGGGGAGAGATGTATGGCAAAGTGATGGGAGGATAGGCCCTGAAAAGGGGGGGTGGTCCGATCCGGCCCTCTTCAGGGCAGAGATCTATCTTCGGACTGGGTTGGTTCTGCCGTGGACGTGTATGCATTCAGAAAGTCGGACCATAACAGTTCACATTGTGATGCTCTACCATGGAGTGATGCAGTTATCTTTTCCATTGTGCAGAGATTTAGGGCGACATTAATCCATTCTTTCTTGTTCGGAGTCAGCAATGATTTCCATTTGGTCGCTATTAGTGCCCTTGCCGCAAGCAATAGGTGGGGGACTATTCCCTGGACCTTCGTCCATTCTCCGTCCTCCGCCTCAAGGCTAAATAACACTAGTTGCGGGGTCAGAGTTCTCTGGATCCCATCCGTGTGCCTTATCCAGCCAAGGACCTCATCCCAGAAAATCTGGACCTTAGGGCAGTCCCACCACATGTGCCAATAATCAGCTGTTTGACCACATTCGCGCCAGGAGTGGGGGGGTGATGATTGGTACATCTTTGACAGTCTATGTGGGTCGTATTTCCAACGGTGGAGGAGTTTGATGGAGCGTAGTTTGTATTGGTTTGATATTGAAGTGCGTGTGGCCATGGTGCACATTTTTTCCCACATTTCGTCTACAATTTCAATCCCCATGTCGTTTTCCCATCGTGTTCGGAGAGTGTGTGTCGACCCAGTACCGCCCTCCAACAGCAACTTATACATTATAGAGATCAATCCCTTCCTATCGGTTTTGGAGTCTAGCATTTTTTCAAATGGGGTGAGATCTCTGCTCAATTTATCCTTCCACACCTCTCTCGTCAGGACTCCTTTAATTTGGATGTAGTGGAAAGCGGAAAGAGTTCCTATGTTTAAGGTCTCCGTTAGGGCTGGCAGGGTAATGAAGGAGTCAGTGCGTACAAGTTGGCCTACCCGCTCAAGTCCCGCCTCGTACCAGGTTTGGAATCTTTCTACGTTGGGGATATGGTTGTTGATACCTGGTGACCATAAGTGGCTCAGTGGGGACGGTCACGTTGTAATGCGTATCATATCTACTCCCTCTCTCCAGATATCCCACAGAGCTACAAATAGTGGGTGGTCTCTCGTTCTTCTCATCACCCATTTCCGTGGGGCCCACATCCACTCCCCAAGTGTTGCAGGCGCTAGATAGTGGTTGTCCATTGCTACCCATTGTGGTTCACTGTAGTTGCGCAAGTGGGGGACAAGGAGACGGAGCTGGGCTGCTGCATGGTATTTTCTCAGGTCAGGTAGTCCTACCCCTCCCTTATCTTTGGGCAGTGTGAGGATGGTGTAAGCTATCCGGGGCTTCTTTCCCTGCCAGAGAAATTTCAGAATTTCCCTCTTGACCTCTACGAAGTACTGCTGTGGGATCCGGATTGGGAGCATCTGGAATGGGTATAGGAACCTCGGGAGGCAAGTCATTTTTATCGCATTGAGCCTGCCTAGCCACGAAATCGTGAGTTTATCCCACCTGGCGAGATCTGATCGGTGTTTCGTTAGGAGCTGGGGAAAGTTTGCTTCGTAGAGAGAGTCAATATTTTTGGTGATTCGTATTCCTAGGTATTGTAATGTGTGGTGTTCGATCGTTAGCCCCAGGGAGGAATATCTTTCCACATTCGTAGTTGGGTCACCTTGCAGAGGGAAGAGGACAGACTTAGCACGGTTAATCTTGAACCCTGACAGGCGGCCATATTCCTCGAGTAGAAAGATGGCTTGAGGGATGGAGGTCTCTGGGTTGACTACGTGTAGTAATATGTCGTCTGCATATAGCGCCAACTTGTACTCTACGCCTCCCAAACGTATGCCCTCTACACCAAGGTCCTTTCTGATTTTGCATGCCACTGGTTCTAGCGATAGGGCGAACAAAATAGCTGAGAGGGGGCATCCCTGCCTGGTACCACGCGTTAATCGGAACCACCTAGAGTATTCTCCATTCACATGGACCGATGCCGAAGGAGCTGAATAAATCGCTTGTATACCTTTTCTCAAGTTGGGGCCTAGTCCTATTTTCTGAAGGACCTTCATTAGGAAGTCCCATTCTACCCTATCGAACGCCTTTTCGGCGTCAATAGAAAGCAGTGCAGGGTTGGTGTGGAGACTATGAGAGGTGTGTATCAGGTGGAGGGTTTTGGGCATTGTGTCTGCACCTTGACGGCCTAATATGAATCCTACTTGGTCAGCGTGGATGAGACGGGGGAGGAACGATTCGATCCTAGCGGCTAAAACCCTGGCATAAATTTTCGCATCCAAGTTTAGTAGGGAAATTGGGCGATATGAGCTACATCTCGTAGGGTCTCTCCCCTCCTTTGGGATAACCACAATGATCGCCTTCGTGAATGAGTCGGGGGTTTCCCCGTCTCTAAGATCTGATTGAAGAGATCGGTGAGGAAGGGAGTGAGTTGTGTTGCGAATGTTTTATAAAATCCTGCTGAATACCCGTCCTCCCCTGGGGATTTACCTGGTGTAAGTCTCTTCATGGCTTCATGGATCTCCACAGTCGTAATAGGGCTGTCAAGGGATTCCGCCTCTGTGGCTGTAATTTCGGGCATGTCAATGTCGTTTAAATATGTTTGGATGCCTGGTGTGTCGGGATCTCCGTCGAGGGTATACAAAGCTTCTAAGAAATCGGCAAATTTTTCAGGGATGGTGGTTTGGGCCCCTTCCGGGGTGTTTTCTGAGTCAATTAGTTCGTGAACCCTTCTGTCGGCTTGCTGGGCCCGTAGTCTGGCTGCCAATAGTGCGTCCGCTTTGTCCCCTTTCTCGTAAAACTTCTGCTTCAAGAGGAAAAGTTTACGGGCTATTAGGTCATGTTCTAAGAGACGGAGTTCCTCCCTTTTTTTCCTGGCTTCTAAGATTTGTTCAGAGTCAGCAACCCCACTTTTGGTTGTTCCCGTTTCTAGTTGGGTAATTTCCTTGCGGAGCCTGTTTTCAATCAGAGCTCTCTCCCTTTTTTTACTGGCCCCTTCTCTCATTAAGACCCCTCTCCACGTGGCTTTGGCCGCTTCCCAGACAACCTGTTTGGAGACCTCGCCATTATCGTTCAGTTGGAAGTAGTCCTCAATTGCGGTTTGCATTTCTTGTTTAAAAACTGCATCTTTCCAAAGCGATTCATTACACCGCCATCTACCCCTCCCTATTGGGAGGGAGCTCCACACCAAATCGGCTCGTACCATGTTGTGGTCTGACCATGAGATTGCAGTGATATCTGAACAGGAGGCTGTATCACATAGATCTCTCGAGGAGAAGAGGTAATCAATGCGGGTGTGTGTGTTGTGTGGGGCTGAAAAGAAGGTGTACCGCTTATCTGTGGGGTGCATACTGCGCCACACATCCATCAGGCCATACAATTCCATCATCCTATTAAATTGGGTGTAGTCCCCAGTGGGTTTGTCCCTCGTTTGGGGATTACCGGGGTGCCAATCCATATCGGGGTCCGCCCAAATGTTGAAGTTCCCACCTAGTATCACATGGCCGGTCGCTTCTAGCATGATTTTGGGTATTGTTTTGGAGAGGTATCGGATCTGACCTACATTTGGGGAGTAAATCGTGGCCACCGTGATAGCCAGCTTGCCTATGGTACCTGTGACAAGTAGCGCTCGGCCCTCTACGTCCGCCCAAACCTTCGTGACCACTAGGTTTATTCCTTTCCTGATCAGGATCCCCACCCCAACTTTGCGCAGTGGGCCCGATCCCCAGAACTCCAGCCCCGTTCGCTTCCCTAAGATTGTTCTTTCTTCACCTCTCAAGTATTTAGTCTCCTGTAGGAGAAGGATATCAAGTTTCGATCTCTGGAACTCTCTATAGACAAGGGACCTTTTCGTAGGTGAGTTCAGGCCTTTCACATTCAATGTGCCCACCCTCATGGTGCCCCCGGAGCATGCCTCAGCCGTCATCACGACGGTGGTGTCTCAGGTCATAAGGACGCGCTGGTCTTCCCATTGTTTCCCCATGGTGACCGGGAGACCACAAACCCATCTCCCCGTGTACGCTATTCATCCAAATCGCTGTGGCAAAATCAGCTTCCATTCCCCTTCCCCTTCCCTCCCTCCCCCTCCCCCCATGTGTTCGGTGGCGTTCGATTGAGCCGAGTTGGAAGCACTGGCTCATAACCGAACCACCAGTGGAGACCGTTACTTCACAGTCCCCTTGCAGTGTATACATCAATATAAACTTTAGAGCCCCCTGGAACCCCCCCTCCAGGTGTACAAGTTAGCTGTGCGCAGGTGGGATCGAGACACCCTACATATGAGACGTCCTTCAGTCTTATTTTCCGGCATGTAAATTAGCTGAGTAGGGCTACGAGGAGATGAGATCAACTCAATCCTTCTGGTGAGCCATTTCCTCTACGGTATTTTCTCGAGCCTTTAACTTTCCTCCTCTTCGGGCCTTGTATTCGCCATTCCCTGTCTTCGCGGGGTGCATGGTCAGTCGATCCTTCTTGAGATTGGTGACCTAATAGGTCAAAGATGCAGTCCTTAATTTCTCTCTCCGAGTTCAGTCTGATTCTCGATCCTTCGTGATCGAAGGAGAGGGAGAAGGGATATCCCCATCTGTATTTTATGTCTCGAGATTTAAGCCATGTGGTGAGTGGTTTGCACATTTTCCTCATTGCGAGAGTTAAGGAGGAGAGGTCCTGATAGATCGTTATTTGTGCCCCGCTCAGGGTGATGGTGCCTCCGTTCCTCGCCTTTTCTAGCACCCTCGATCTGTCCTGGTAATGATGGAATCGGGCGAGGACGGATCGGGGTCCGCCGGGTGGTCCTCCCGCCCTGTGGATGCGTTCCGTTTTGGGTTCATCAATGTTATCGTCAGCAACGAGGAGCTTTATGATATCATGGGCCTCATTACGACCCAGGCGGTAAGTTACCGCCTGGGCCGTGACTTTACCACCATGGCGTAAACTACGTTTACGCCATGGTGGTTGGCGGACTTACCGCCCCATTCCGACCTTGGTGGGGCGGTAAGTCCCCAATCCCCATTTACCCTTCCCCATTCCCATTTTTGCCCCATAGGGCATAATGGGAGTGGGGAAGGCGTTAATTACGCCACCGTAAATTACGGTGGCGTAATTAACTCCATGGTCCCTTAGCGCCATGGATTTTAACACCCGCTAAAAGCGGGTGTTAAAACCTCCATGGCGCTAAGGGACCTCGTAATTGGCGGTAAGGGGTCGGCGCAGCTAACGCTGGCGTAAACCCCTTACCGCCAGGGTCGTAATGAGGCCCCATGTATGGTCGTTTTCAGGTCTTCTTCGGTTTCCCCCTCTTTTTCTGGGATGCCGAAAAAGCGTAGGTTATTTCTTCTTTCTCGATTCTCCAAATCATCCATCTTCAACTTACACTCTTGTTCCTTTTTCTCCAGCTCGCTTATCCTTAAAGACAGTTGGGTTTCAAGGGTATCAATTGAGGCCTGATTATTTTCTATCCCTTCGACCCTGTCCTCGATGTTATCAATCCGCTGTGTAAGTTTATCAATTTTTCCGCCAATGTTGGCACCTATGTTCCTGATCTCTGCGAGCAAGCCTGCAATGTCGCCTTTCGTTGCCGCTGTGTCCCCGTCCGGGGTCGGGTTTATCGGGGACGTCATCTTCAGGTCGCTGCTGGGATCGGGATTTGCGTTGTAGGCGTAGATGGCGAGCTTCTGTCGGGGGTTCATGCGTTTGTGAGAATCTGTCCTAGACTTTTGGGTGGGTTCGCTCGTTAGGACTGTGAACACCACTGAGGAGGCACACGCCCCTGTGTCTCTCTTGGTATCGTTGGTGTGTCCGGGAGGACAATGATGAGTCAGGGGGCCATTCCCCCAGCGGTGTGTAACGAGGCAGTTCTCCAGTATGTTTAGGGAGAGTTGAGTCTAGAAAGTGCTCGCAATGTGAAGCATTGAGGGTTCTACTCCTCTTCTACCGTGCCTTGAAGTCGCAACATTCAGTAGGTCTGTGCAGCATGTGTGTCTCGGGGTCACCCATTTCTTGCGGGCCCCGCAGTGCTTGGATAGTACCGACGGGGCCGTGTGGACCTTACGGGGGATCCTCGGCAACCCGCCCTCCTTCCGACCTCCCAGGGGGCACTTGGTGGTGGGTGAGCTGTTTGGGCTTGTCCCGCTTTTCTTCCTGGGTCCCTCTCTCTGTGACTCCGCAGCCAGCGCCTATATTCTTTGGCTTTGGATGTGTGGAGAAAGCTTTCCACGGGGTCCGGGGTGGTGGAGTTCTAACAGGAGCGATAGATTGTGTTCAATCTTTGAGGCCGTGTTCCCTGATGTTGTCCGGGTGCTCTGGGGGCTACGGTCCTTCCACCACGTGCGGTGCAGGAAGGCCGGGGGTGCCCTGCGGTGTGACTGCCACCCGTAGGCCTGGGAGAGCGGGGCCCCGCCTGTGGAGGACTGTGTGGTTGGGGGTTCCGGTGGAGTCAGGCGCAACAAGGTTTCCGTGTGGGGCATCAACCCACAGCGTTGGGCCGGTTCGTTCCTCGGTGGGGGGGCGGCTTGCAAGTGTGGAGTCAGGCGGGGGCAGGCAGGGAGTGCCAGTAAGTGCACTTACTTACTTGGTGTCTCGGCGGGGTCCGCCGCAGCTGCGTCGTGAGGAGGGCCGCCTTCCGCCTTGTAGCTGGGGGAGGGAGGCGAACATGCTCAGCGCCATGCGTTCCTTGGCAGTGTTCACAGCGCAGGGCTCGACTGGGTGCTGGAGATCACGGACCCCACCAGTGGGTCGTTCCTGTGAAGGTGGGGTGCATGGGTGTCCGAGTGCTGCCTCCTCACCGCGGGTTGGAGCGCGCGAAGATTGTCGATGCCTCTGGGCACCGCCACGTGGTGCCCGCTCCGGGCAAGATTGGTTTCGTTTTCGGCGCGAAGCGCCCAAGCCTCTTTCTCCCGGAATTCTTGTCCGATTTTTGACGGGATTTCGCTGAGTTGTGGGGGGGACCTTCCAACACCTCTGTGCCAACTCTGAGTCCGGGGGGGTCCCTAGAAAGGGGGGCTCAAACCGATTTAGGGGACCATGCGATGGGAGCTCACGCGGACAAGGTCTGCATCCGCGCGCCCCCTGGTGGCCGACCGAAATGATTCTTAATTAAACCTTATGTATAAATTGTTGAAAGGTTGAGGTATTACCCAGCCAAAACAGTGAAATAAATTAAAATTAAAATTTAATAATTACTGAATGATGCACTGATCCCTAGATCCCACACCAATAATGATCTAAAGAAACAAAAACACCTGATCTGATATATACTGGTTTACTGTTCCCAGAGGACTCTGAGGTCCCACAGGGAACTGAAAAAAGCACATGCAAAGGATTAGCTGCTGAGTCCAAGCTCAGGACCATTGGTAAGGCCACTGGTGCATGTGGAAACACTGAATTCAGTTACCCAGGATGAACTAGAACAGCAGTGACCCGGGAAGGGACCAGTGCATTTCAACCATTTTAAATTAGAGGCGCCGGGGCATTTCAAACTTTTCCCATGAGCGGAGCCTCCACTGGGGCTGATTCATAGAATTATTTGCCCTGAAAAACAGGGATTTGTGTGGCATTCTGCCCTCAAATCCCCATTTGTTAAACAGGGATTTGCGGGCAGAATGGCACACAAATCACTGTTTTTCTGCGCAAATAATTCCATGAATCAGCCCCACGGAGTCTTGGGGGTGGGGGAGCAACTGCCCCCATGTTGCCAGTCAGTATTCATTTACCTCAGCGATGTATTCAGTTCTCTGTTTTTTGTCCTGGTGCTTACAATTTGCGCTTTGCATTACAAGCTGTGCGCCGCATACTGGTTCCACTCTAAGCGGGGCAGAAATGAGGACTGGGGTGACTCTGTACAAGTGAATAGAACAAATACCCCATGCTCCTCAGTTCTCCTGCAGCAGCAGTGGCCAAGGAAGGTGCCAAGGCATTTCAACTTTTTTATATGAGGGGCCTTCACTGAGCCTTGGGAGGACGAAGAGGGAGCACCTGCTGCTATGTTGCCAGTCAGAACTCATTTACCTTAGCAATGTCTTCAGTAATCTGTTTTTTGTCCTGGCACTTAAAATGTGCGCTTTGCATTACAAGCTGTGTGCCACAGACTGGTTCTACTCTAAGCGGGGGAGAAATGAGGACTGTGGGGACTCCGTACAAGTGAATAGAACAAAGACCCCATGGTCCTCATTTCTCCTGCAGCAGTAGTGGACAGGGAAGGCGCCAGGGCATTGCCTCTTTTTCAAATTAGAGGCGTCAGTGCATTTCAACCTTATCATATGACAGTCCTTCGCTGAGAGTGGCGGTCTCAAAAATAAAGCCACACATTGACTCACTTTCTGCAGAGAGACAGGCCCACCCTTCCCATTAGTACTTGCTCTGTAAAATCAAATTGCCTTCTGCTGAATATACTAATAGGAATGTGTTTTGAGAAAATAAAAGCCCTACTTGAGAATGTTGTGTTTACTTGCACGGTTTCTATGTTTGGATTGAAAGTGATTGTCCTGCTGTCTTGGAATGTCTCCCCAACAACATATCCGTTCAAAATGATGGCACCACGCATTCGGCAGCAATCTCTAAGAAAAACAAATAACACCAACACAGAGGGACGGGGGAGAGGGGTCCCAAGCAATTTCTTTTTTGCTCAGGGGGGCCTTGGCATATAAAGTTTGAAGACCACTGATCTAGGCCCACATTACCTTTCACTCTGGCATATCTAGGTTAAAAATGCAATGGGGATAATAAAGTTGTGTGCTTGTCAATATATATGCACATTAGGGCAGGGGGGTTGCATGTCTTTGCCACAGAGGGATTAGCAAATACTACACAATCAGCAGCCTTGAGTGGAGAGGAAGAAAGGTAGAATTAGATCAATTCAATTAGCACCCTGGATGGGGGCGCTGGCCAATCAGGTGTCTCGGAACGCAGGCTGTACTGCATGGTACTAGCATGTGTTTTGAGGTTCCTGGGAAGCCAGCGCCCCTTCCCTGCTCCCCCTTCACCAGTTAGCACTCCTGTAGTTTGCTTCACAGATGCTAATGGTGTCTTTTTGAAAAAAACAGGAAATAAACGTGTCTAACTTGCACGGCCTGGCACTGCTCCGTGCTCCTATCTGTGAAGTCTGTTTTCACGTTGATGACATCACAGTCATCAGTATAAAAATGGACTTCACGAATAGCAGCACTGCCGTCACCAGGACGCACACGAAAGGTACGTTTATTTACTTTAAAAATAAAAAAAGACACCATTAGCTGCGCTTGTCCCCATAACCTGGGCAGCAGAATGTTACCTACAAAGTCGGCCCACCACCTCGGGTCTTATCGTCTCCTTAAACAAAACAACTCTCCCTGAAAGGTTAACAACTCATCTATAAGGAACTAAGGCAGAAGTCTAAAGGTGTGGGGTAGCCCCTCAAATTGCAATTGTGAGCATGCATTGACCTCACAGTAAGTGGCAATACAGAGATTGGCCTCACAAGGTGTTAGGTCAGGCTGTGATGGTCTAATGCAGGCATCATGCAATAATCTGCCATGAGTGAGCCAAGGGACCTGTGCATTGTGATATGCAAACACATGGTCACTATTATTATTATATATGAAATATTAAGAAACATGCACGAAAAAAGTAGAACCTGTAATCCTTCACCCTGTCATCCTTCTTAGTCCATAAAGCAGGTACAATAAATGGGTTGCATCAAAGATTATCAAAGCACTTAGAAGTAGACTGTCTGCAGGAAGCACTGGATTAATCACTACATTATTGTATTATTATTATTAATAAATTTTGGAAACCTATTGCTGTCCGTTTTTAGTTTGTGGCCTATATTGGCTCTCTCCTTGCCATGATGTTTCTAATGCAGCAGACATGCCATATTAGTGGCTGGCATGGTGCTTATGCCATCCCAGGGACTGCTTCAAGTGAAACAGAATATAGGGAAGGGGAAGGAAGGGGCATGACAGGGAATAAGTTATGTTATGTTATGTTATCCATTTTAGTACCAAGGTACAGCCAACTGACACCAGAAGGCAACCTGGCGCTAAGAGATTGAGCAAGTATACTGTGAGCAGGGGTTATGGGGGTGTCCCCCACAGTCACCCCCACCCAGAAACAAAGGGCTCAGAGGGCTGCAAGGGTGTCCCCGCAACCACCACTCACTATACTGTGAGCGGGCATTGCGGGGGTGTATACCACAGCTGTCCAACAGCCCCGAATGTTTTTGTCAAGGAAAGGACCGTGCAGCGCGGTTCCCGATCACGGAAGTGAAAGAGTTCAGGCGTCGCATGGACCAGCAAGTCGGAGGCAAGGTAAGTAGGGGGCTGGGGGTGTTTTGGGGGTGTGGGCAGGGATTTGGCCGAATCAGAAATGTTGTGGGGAGAAAAGACCAAAGGTTATTTCGAAAAAATAACCTTCAGTCTTTTCTCCCTCAAACATTTTTAACTCGGTCTTTCAACCCCAAACGGTAAAGTATTGATGTGAAGTCCTCCAAATCGTTGGTTTCCTCTAGATATTGTGACAGGTCATCTATTAAAAAAATGTCATCTAGATTAGTGGACTCAGTGAAGTGTCTAGTTTTAACCATTTCTTGCTGATCACCCATTATTATGCTGTTTGCATGTGTCGGAATTTGAGTGGCGTCACTCGTACACATCTCAAGCTTCTTGAATCTGCATTTCTGTCTTATCTGTTGATCGCATTCGTCGACATTCGTGCGTGCAGGCATTGTTGACAGATTTCTGAGAAATGCACGCAAGCCAATTGATTTAGGCTTAGCACCACTTTTAACATTCTTAGATTTCTTTTTAAAGGCTGACAGCGATATCGAAAACACTTCATCATCCTGTTGAATGGGCTCACATTGTCGACTGATGTTAAAGGTTGTATTACTTGGATTACAATTTGGGGCAACCAGCCTTGTGCCACTATCTAACACCCTTCAGGCTAGCAGAAGGCTTTTTTTCTGATTTGAAGGGTCCTCATGATGTTGGGTGCATCAGCCCAGCTTGCCTCACTCATAGAGGAGGGGTCCATGTCAGACTTCCATGGTAGCTTTTGTTTAACTGTCGGCTCTCGTTGTGTTACATGAGGGGATGTCCGTTCAAGTGAAATATCTCCGGGATTCAAACTTTCCACATCAATAACTAGCTCCTTGCCTGTGTTCGTATTTAGCGGCTTTGCTGTTCTTACTCCACTCCGTTGTTTTCTGATTCATTTTGTGGAATCCATTAGTGCCGCCATCACAATGGCTTTTTCAGTGAGGGGAACAGGGGAGCAGAGCGCCCTCTGATGGGCCCATGGGATCAGAGCTCACCCTCGAGTACTTTAAGACGAGATGGCTGCACCTTGAGAAGGATGGGGTGCGGGATTCTCTTACTCCAACACAAATTAATAAGGACAACTCAGTAGTTTGGCAAAGGGAAGTCCGTTTAATGACAAGTACAAAAAACGGGGAAACAATGGAAATCAACATTGATGCTATCGCCCGTCTCGCTTCAACTCCCCCAAACTTCATTCAAACAGCAATAGTTATAGTACAAATTCATCATCAATTGACGTCTAACACTCAAAGTTTGTCATGCAATTCTATTGGTCGGGAAAGATAACTTAAGTATAGGTGCTATATCTGTATATGGTAACAGAGCGTGAGGATTGGATAACTCTTATCGGGTGGGCGTCTACGCCCTTCCCTGTACATCACTTGTGATAGACATCACTACAAGTACGACATCTCATTGGTTCTACTAGCTATAGGACCCTAGATTATTTGGTCCATTGTGATTGGGTAGGTTACACTCCTAGACATAAATCTCCACTTTAATTAGCAGCATGCAGAATGGACACCCAGGTGCCCAAGATTCACCCTGCCTTTCTTCTATCAATCAGTACTTTAGAGCTATGTGTCAATTAGTTGGCTAAGGATGGCCTCGAAACTGTAGCTTCTTATCAGGAAAAGTTATGGCATCCTCGGGTTCTGGGTGACATCAGACGTTGGTACCTCTTTGTGCCTGGCTGGTCACGTGTCAGTTTACCGTGACCAGCCAGGTAAATCTGCTATATTTTCCCTCTTTTCGTGTATTTGATTCTTCCTTAGCCTCGCCACCTGTCTGGGCATCCCTATCTCGACCTTCACGGGGCAGGCTGCTATGCTCTGAAGTTTTGGTTCTTCGAAGTTGCCGCACTCCTCCCTTCCTTAGGTTGGCCTCGAATTCCCAGCAATGAGCTGCTTCTTACTGAGCTTCAATTCCGCTCTTCCCTTCTGGCTTTAGCTGGAATATGAATCTCGGCCTGTTTGACCCCTTGCAGCCTTGGCTTAATTCTGCTTTATGTAAAATGGAGTCGCACTTGCATAGTGTGCTTTATTGAGGTAGATATACAGTTGGCGATTACCGCTCTATTCTTCTACTAAGCATAGCAAGCTGTACTGTTTTCTTAGCTTCTTGCGTCCCAAGCCTATTTACAAGCGTTAGCTGGTTGAAAACTTCCATCTTGTTTTACAGCTACGTTTCCCTACGTTTCAACATTGCCTCTTCTTCTAAGTCCATTACATCTATATTCATAGCTGTTCGTCCTTGCGTGTCATCTTTTGGTTGTCATTTTCGTTCATCCGTGAGTCTGTCTGGGCCCTCGTGTTGTCACCACTTGCTTTCCATTAAGGCTCTTTGGGTCTCTTTGTGGACAGTCTGTAGGTAATCTTCATTTCGTGTCAGCTGCTGGTACGGCTGTCTAAGCGGGTACTGTGCTGCCCAAAGTTGTCTGGTTATAGGCACTTCAACAGGTATTGCCCTTCTAATGGGCACTGGGCAGAGTCCTAGTGCAGCTCTCTGTTGGTTACTTTGTTCCTCATATGTCACATACCTTGGCGAGTATGTTCCTGGTACCTCAAAACGGGGGGCTGGGGTGCAGGCCCTGTCTGGGACCTCCTCTACACTCCCCCCTCTGGTCGGTTCATCAACCACTTCTGCTTCTTGATTTGGATCTGTCTTTCTTGGTTCTCCTGTATCCTGTTCATTGTCGTCTGGGTTTGTACATGATGGTGTGAAGGTGTGTTTCTTTGGAGTCCATATTTTTATCACACCTTTCAAACTTCCTGCTGTTTTTACATGTTCATCTTTGTTCCAGGTCATCAGCTGGCATTGTCCATTTGGGCTGCAATAGATCCATTTCCCTTCATACTTTCTTAGTTTTCTGGGATACACAAACTTTGTTCCTTCTGGCGCAAATTCACTGGCCTTCACAAAGTCTCTTATTTCTTCATCAGTCAGGTCTCTGGGGTTCCATCCTGGTTCGACATCGACCATGATCTTCATCCCAATGGCTTTCTTCACAATTGTCTGGCATTGTGTGGTGATTATCTTGATAACACAGAATCCTAGTAGTATCATCAATAGCAAAGCTCCCAGAAACCTGAATATGTCAGCCATCCATTGTGGGACCCATGAGAAAAGTGTTCCAAACTAGCTGTCATCATCCACTTTGTCGGTCTCATTGATCATCTGGTGCTGTAGGTTAGTCAGCATGCTTATGGCTTCTGTTAGGGTTCCATTTTCTTCGTCATGTGAAGATATAAATGTGCAACATGATTCTCCTATTTTTGCGCAAACACCTCCATCCATTGCGGTGATCATGTCAAGTACATATCTGTTCTGGAGGGTCATCAATCGGATTGCTCTTAGTTCTTCTTTGATCGCGTTGAATCCTTTTATGGTAGTGTTGATGGTCAGCAATAACTCCCACCTGGTTATCTGCAACCACTTGGTATTTACTCCAACTTGGATTCTTGGCATGAAGATTGTTGTGAACACTGATGAGGTGAGGCTGAAAAGCCTGTGTTCATACGGGATTGCATGAAATGCTTCTTCTTATTTGGCAGAAAAGTAATTCTCTCTTTTCATTCGGGATACCAGCTCCACAGACCTCCTCTTCCTTAGGTGAGCATCTGCCTTCGGGAAACTGTCAATATTAAGGTCACTCTTCGGGATCACTAGTGCAGGAACGTGGACGTTCACTATTGTGCATATGCCTCCCCAGTTTTACGGTAGTCTTATATATGCCTTGGATCCACAAGCCCAGTAACGATCCATAATTACTGCGGTTTCCGTGAGTCATTCCTGGAGCTTCAAAGATTCGTCTGCAGTTTTGATTCTCTCCCATCTTCCTTGTGCCATTGTTCCTGAAGCACAATTGCGGGCTTTCCAGTGGCACTATCTGCAAGGGTCCTTCTCTGTCTTCGACCCATGTCAGCAGCTTTACCAATTTTGGCCATAGAGGTTTCTATAACCTCTGTGAATTCTCTATTGCTTCTTGGCAGGCTCCCAGGACCATCCAAGCTCGGCAGCTCACTACTCTTTCTTCCCATCCATTTGGGGAAACCACTGTCCCCCAAATCTGCATTTGGCCTCTGTTTTTCCAAATTTGAGCCTCTTCTGCAGTCTTTTCTTGGACGTTCAGCCTCGGGTTTATTTCCCATCTTGTTCCTGATACTTTAACTTCAGGCTTCTCGTACCAGATCACGTGAATCTTAGTATGGGCTCTGTTTCGTGTTTTGATATCCTGGACGTAACCGTCTTCATCGGGATACTCTGTTTCAGTTTCCCATATCAATGAGGCATCTCTACCTAATAAATTGTCCTCTGGTGTTGCACATTGCTACGTGTGACAAACAGTGTGCTGTAGGGACATCAATTTCTACAGCCACAAAGATCTTGGATTTTCCCATGCTGTAAGGTAGAAGTGCACAGACGAAGCATTCTCCTTCTGAATTTCGTCTTCCGACCTCCTTCATGTGTTGGTACCAAATGTTGTTTCCTAGATGTGCTGTCCAGGTAATCGTTTAGTTCATTGTTATCTTCATGTGGGCTTCCCTTGATTCTTAGTGTCTTTCTGTAGTTAGCTATAACTACATCTCTAAACGCGTCTGTGTGGCTTTTCCTTGCTGGGGGTCTGTCAGGCATTCTGGTCAGTGAAGCGGTTTTCATTATCTGAATCGATGTGATAGGAGGAGGTGTTGCGTTTCTCTTGCTCTCCTGTTGTATTCTTTCGTAGAGTGCCTTTAACCACAATCCGCCTGACATCAGCCCAACGTAGGGCCGCATCATGGGCCTGGTGCTTGTTCCTTGTGTTGGAACTGGTGTGCTTGTAACTACAGTCTCTGCGGTTTTATTTTTCAGTTCCTCATGTAGTTTCTTCGCTCTAGCTATAAACGCGTATAAATGATCTATCAACATTTGTGTCTTTGCAGTGAATTCTTCGTAGCCGCTTCTGTCTTCTTGATGACTTTTGCTATATCTTCTTTAATTGGTCTTTCACTTGATTCTTCTTGATCTCTTCCACTGTTTTCTGGGACTGGTTGTTCGGTAGGCAGTCTCGTACTTTCTGTTGTCTTCGTTCGAGGTTCTGTAGCCATTGACACTTGCCCTGGTTTGTGTGCATTCAGTTTGTGAGTGTGTGTAGTAGTTAGTGCTACGTTTTCATTCATTCCGTGCTGACCCTGTCTCCAGGTTTTCTCTTCATTCGTTACCTCAAGTGTGTATGGATCACTGCTAATTATATTCAATTTTAGTTTGTTCGCTTTACCATCGGATTTTCTTGGGACTGGAATAACTATATAGGGTCTAGGTGCTTTAGTGGGACTCATGCGCACATTATCCAGTGGGTGCACTGAAATTGGGATGCTTTGTGCACCAATAAAGAATGCAGTTCTGATTGCTAATAACAGAAAGACAATGATAATCACTATGCATATACACATAATCGAGCGGTAGGAAAGTTGGCAGCATTTCCTTCCAGGGAAGCAGGGGCGCCCCTCTGGTTGTGGCAGGACCAGGTTACTGTTCTGGGCCCCCATTTCAATCATATCACTTGTCAGTGTTTAATTCTTTCACTTACTCCGTTATTGTTTCTCAGAAAGTTTTGTTTCATAAAGTGTCTGGTGCTTCGCAGGGGTCCCCCCTCTTGCGGGTGGCGGTTGTCTCTGGTTATGGGATACAGTTCCCTTGCTAGACTATGGAAAAAGATTAGACTAACATCTTTGGTAAGTCACATTCATTATGCATATTCAAAATAGGTAAGTTCCCAGTCCACCCCCATGACCTGCTTCAGTCCTGAGGACATGCTGGACACTGTTCAATGCGCAGGAATGGAACAATAGCAATCAGTCAAAATCAAAATAAAAATAAAAATAAGATAAACTGTGAAGTTCTCATCTCTGTTCCCTCGATCTGTCCCTCGGCGGAAAGATAAAGTGCTTTGACTCTGCCTCCTCGATCTGTCCCACGACGGAAGGATGAAGAGCTTTGACTCTGCCTCCTCGATCTGTCCCACAGCGGAAGGTTTCACTGGAATCTCCTCAAATACTCTCTTTGAATGTTGGACAGTTCCACTTGGAGCATGATACCATGGAGGAGCGTTCCCATGTGCGCGACATTAGCTGGATCTCTGATGAAGGTGATGACGTCAACCTCGGTAGGTCTCCGCACCATTTCTGGAAAGTCAGTGACTAGGCGAAACAAAACGTTATGCGCCAGCCGGCATTCCTCGGGTGACAGGGACATTTGTCCTATTTTGCTGGGCTCTGGATTACAGGCCCTTCCCTTGGCGTGAACAGTCTTTGCACTTTCGTGCTACGTGGATTGAGACCAGGTAGCTGAGCATAGCCCACAGCTGGAGCAAATGTTCAGTGTTTCTTGGATCTCTAATGTATTTAAGCGTGTCAGTGGTTCTCCCGACGAGTGCTGGGCATTCCTCTATTATATGAAAGTAAAGCGTATTTGTGAGTTCATCTGTTATCACCTGTGGTGGAAGCATTTGTGTCCTTATCACTGTATTCGGGTAACACAGCGAAGGCTTCTGCGAGGACAGTCAGCAGTTGCCGGATTACTTTCTTGTTGGCAGGATCTTGAATTAAGTCTGTGACACTGGTGACTCTCCCTACAAGTGACGGATATGTCTCTAGTACTAAGTGGAAGCAGGACAGCACATCCCTTGTGATATTTCTGCTGGGGGATACCATAAGTGCTGCAAAACAAAGTCTTGGTGTTGGTTGCTTCAGGACACAGTGTTAAGCTCTTAAAAGAAAAGTCCTTGCTCACAGTCTATCAGAGTCTTGTTTTCCAACAATGCTTAAGTGTGGCTTGGTTCAAAAGTTTTTATTATCAATGTGTTGTGGCTTAGATGCGCAATTCTCTTCTTCACCCTGCAACTATGATGCACAGAGTGTCCGTATTATGTCCTTATTCCCTTTTTGTTTGGCGGAAATGGCCAGTTTTTAAGCCACAACTTACAAAAGAGTTATTTTGTCTTGGCTTTTGCTGCTCATGCGTCCTTCTTCCTCATCATGGATCTTGTTTGCACGTGCTGAGGTTCTTCCCCGTTGTCTATGGTCTCTTCGCGATGGTGTGCAGCTAGAGGGATCTCTTCGATATAGGGTTTAATGTCATTTAGAAAGATCCATGCTCTCCTGCCTTGCAGTTTGACAGTTGAAGGAGTGTAGTCCTCTACGATAAAGGGGCCATTACATCTTGGCTCTTCCCTCACCTTTTTCTCGTGTGGTTTCTTACCAACACGGCATCACCCGGAAAGATGAGTGGCATACGTAGACCTTGAACTGTGTCTGTATCACCATCTCCTGCTGTGTTTTGTGCTGCACTGCACCCGTTTCGTCGTCGCTGTAGCTCATCTGAAATTACAGTAAGGCTGGATGTCATACAGTTCAGGTACTCCTGAAGCTCGGTTCCTAAGACCTCTCGGGTTGGCTGGGCATCACATCTAGCTCTGTTTCTGGGGGTATGGAGGGTGTTCATTCTCCTTCCTGTAACTATCTTGTGCGGCGTAAGATGATGGTCGGAGCCTGGTTGTTCCGAATAGCATACAATGCAGAGGAAGTTAGTGCAACAATCCACGCTTTAGAGTAAGCTTCCATTTGGCTATTCTTTCCCTTAACAAGCTGTTGAGCCTCTCACAGATACCATTACCTTCCGGATGATACGCCAACGAGAACTTGTGCTTTGTACCAAGCAGCAAGCCAATCTGTTCAAAGACTGCGTTAACAAAATGAGCCCCGTTGTCTGATCTCATTACCTCGCACAACCCCCATCTAGGGAACACTTCCCTCACCAGGAATTTGGCAGCACAGGTTGAGTCTGGGTGTGTACAGGGACCTGCTTCTATCCATCTAGAGAATGGACACACCACTACAATTAAGTACCTGTACCCATTACACACTTGAATCATGTCGACGTAATCGATATGTAAGTGCTGAAAAGGCCCATTTGGCCATGGGATGATTCCTCTCAATACTTTTAATGTGTGCTCAGCTGTGAATTGCTGGCAGATTATGCAGTTTACCATAAAGTATGCAACATGCTCAGCTAAATTCGGTATAAACCAGTCTTCTGTGAGCGTTGCAGCTAGATTTTCTTTTGTCATGTGAAATGGGTAATGCAATTGCTCCAATGCTATCTTTAGTAGGGCCACAGGCATTACTGGTTTACCAGTGCTGTCCTGCTGCCACAATCCGTCAGAGGGGTTTAAAGAACACCCTGAACACTTCCATGGGTTCTTTTCGTCCTGAGGTGCCTCCCCTTGGAGCTCCATCAGTTGAGTCTGCCCAATATTGCTATAGGCCTCTGGTGTGGCTCGTGCTACCATCATACGTTCATGGGTGCGTGCCACTTCTACTTCCATGATCGTCTCACTTTTAGACGCCATAGGCACCTCCGTGCCTGCTGCATGGTTTCCTTGTGACACAAAATCTGTCCCTTTGGTGTGGGCAGCGCATTTCACGACCGCTATGCCCACTGGGAGCTGTAGTGCCTTTATCAGCCTGTCCATTAAGGCTGCATGCTGCACTGGCGTGCCATCCGCTCGGAGGTAGCCCCTCCTTTTCCAGCCTGCTAGTCCTGCGTGCACTGTGGACGTCACATAGGTGGGGTCACTGTCTACCGTTACTTCCTGGTCTGCATGATTCTCAATGGCGAGTATCAATGCCAATAGTTCTGCAGCCTGTGCTGAATAATGAGATGGTATTCGTGCACTGATGAGTAATCGAAATTCTCTATTCGCTATGTGTTTTACGGCGGCCACGTCTGTGTATCTTTGTCCGTCTTCTTGGTTGATTCTTGACGAACCATCAATGAACACGATCTCACTACCCGCCAGGGCATTTTCTTTCACCCTGGGGATTTCATCATAGAATTCTTCATAGTTTGCACAGTCATGTATCAGCTCTCCTTCAGTGACTGGCTCAGCTATGAACGTAGCTACGTTTACTGTTTTACATCAAACTGATTTGATCGATGGGTTAGATATGATCACTTCATAGACAGACGCTCTCTGAGATGTCAGTGTGCCTTTGGGTTTCTCTAAGATGGCGAATAATGAGTGCTCGATGCATAATGTCATGGAACATCCCATTAAAATGGTTGTCGCCTTCTCTATGGCGAACGCTGCAGCAGCTAAACTTTGTTCGCATGGGAAGTGGCCTCTCATGACCGGGTCCAGGCTCCCACTGTAGTACGCCAGGGGCTTGTACCCCAACGAGGTTCTCTGAGCGGGTACTGCCGCCATAACGCTGCCATCAGTGTGTGAGAACAGGTAGAATTCCTCTGCATAATTAGGAATCCCGAGAACTGAGGCCATACAAATCGCTCTCTTGAGCTCTGTAAACCCCTTTTCCATTGCCTCAGTACATTCAATTTTTTCCTTTGTCACCTGGGCCTTCTTTAGAGCCTGGATCAGGGGCTTGGTGTAAGTGCTATAGTCGAAAATCCATGCTCTAACATAGTTGCACAGGCCTAGGAAGCTCTGCATTTGCTTTATCGTGAGGGGTTTAGCCGTGTTCATGATAGCTTCAGCCCTTTCTGGGGTTACCTTTTTCCCTTCATTTGAAACCAACTGGCCTATGTACAGCACCTCTGGTTGACAGTATTGCAACTTTTCCTTGTCAACCTTATATCCTTTCTGAGCCAGTATAGTCAGTAGCTGGACAGAATTGCACCTGCATTGCTCTTCAGTGGTGCTGCAGATCGGAATGTCATCCACATACTACAAAACAACACTGTCTACTGCAATATTGCTTAGGTCGATTTGCAGGACTCTGTTGAAGATGGACAGGACTCACAAGACCCGTGTGACAACCTCGTGCTTTTCAGACGCATTTGTCTGAAAGTAAATGACGTCAGATCTTGCGAGTCATGGTGTAACGGGATTGAGAAAAAACATTTTTTCATGTCAATCACTGTGCAGTATTTCACCTCGATCGGTATGTTACACAGGATCGTAGATGGATTAGGGACTAGAGGGAACTCGGCTTCATCAATATCGTTTAAGGTTTAAAGATTGGTAAGGCAGGCGCTCTGTTACCAGTCATTAGCTTCTCCTCCAAACGCACGTTTTCATGACTCCATCAATCTTCAGGGAGGCTGAGTTTCTTAGTTTTTTCAGGCGTGTCTTCATTTCTTTTTCAGGTGTGGCAAGTTAATTAGCTCTGAGGATTCTGGTACTTGTATTTTTCTCACTTGATTTTACTGGCAGGTGACTGGAAACAACTCCCTCCACAGCACAAATCTTCCCCTTGATGGGGGAGGGGGGAAAACCATGGTTGTGGCTCTCCAATGTAAGGCATGATAGCCCTGCTGCTGCTGCCTTTGCCCGGGACTCTTGGAACAATGTTTAAAGATTGGTAAGGCAGGTGCTCTGTTACCAGTCATTAGCTTCTCCAAACGCATGTTTTCATGACTCCATCAATCTTCAGGGAGGTTGAGTTTCTTATTTATTTCAGGCGTGTCTTCATTTCTTTTTCAGGTGTGGCAAGTTAATTAGCTCTGAGGATTCTGGTACTTGTATTTTTCGCACTTGATTTTACTGGCAGGTGACTGGAAACAACTCCCTCCACATAAGGTCCTGGAGTCCATACTGAGACAGGCACTTGGGCCATGTCATCATCAAAGTATGCTGGATGGACCAGCGCCAACATCATTCTCTGTGGCACTTCTCGTTTGATCATTTTGACCCAGAATATGAGACTTACTGCTACCCTCGTCTCTTCTAAGTCAGGGTGTTCTTCGAACAGATTGTCATCGGTGACGTCAGCCACTCGCTACCCTTCTTCAATGGCGATAATCGCGCACCATTGTCTGCCTTCATCATTGTATCCTTCGTCCAATGCTACTTTCCCTTGCACTGCTGTGGTTAGTATCGTTAAGGGAAATACTTGTCCCTCTTCTTCATGCATAGGTATTCTTGGTCTGAATAGGAACTCATCAGGGGTTCTCATAGGTTTATCTGCGAGGCCTGGAAATCCCGCCATAAGCACACGCATGACATATGCGAAGACTTCTGGTTCTAATGGTATAGCTTTCATGGCTATGCGTCCGGAGTATGCTCTGATCGTTTCACACACGTTTGAATAATGCATTCCTGGAGTGGAGCATACTATGCCCTCCTCCGTGAACGAGATTGTCATATTCAGTTTTGTCATTAAGTCTCGACCCAAAATGTTCACTGGGGTCTGACGTGAATATAATAAGTGTACATTCATCTCGCATTCTCCTACAGAGACTGGGAGATTGTCCGTAAAGGGAACTCATCTATGAGCTCCTGTAAAACTCTGAGTATCTATGGCCTTGCCAGACAAGGAAAACTTGCCTTCTCGTATGCACCAGCGTGTTGCACCCGTGTCAACTAAGAAGGAATATTCTTTCCCCCCTATGACGACATTCACCCTAGGTTCCCTGTTAGGGTCTGGTGTCACTGATAGGATAGAGAACATCATGGTTCCCAGAGAGCTGTCCTAGTACATGTATAAGTTTGGTCCACTGTATACTTGTGGATTTTCTCCATTCCTAGGGTTGCCTCCCTTTCCGTAGTTTTTGCCCTGAGACATTTGCGGTGGTGCCTGTTGGGATTTTTTCGGGTGTTGAACCCCTTGCTGTGCACCTTGCTGCAAGCCTGTTGCTTGCAGCTGCACAGTGTGACTCTGTGCACCGCTCTGTTGTGGGATGGCAGGCCGATTCACCGTGCCTTCTCCTATTCCTTGGCCATTTTGCCACATACCTTGGCTTCTGCACGAGCCCTGTCATACCACACAGCCAACATACTGGCAGTGGTCGGGCTATCTGTCCATTTGACATATCTGGTCTGCCCATCTGCACGTTTTGAAAGCCTCCTTGATTACTCTGGAAACCTCCCTGATTACTTTGCCCTCCTCTTCCTCTAAATCCCCTTCCCCTCAGGGTAAAATCCCACGTTACCCTGGTTGTTCTGCGGCGGGTTAGTCACCCATTGCACGTTCTGTTCCGCTGGGCTGGTAGGCATGGCTCCTTCGAGAGCATACTTCGATAGTTTCTTTTGCACCAGCTTCGCATCCTCACCCTTACGAGTTGCCTCCTTTTTTCGATTCTTTTCTCGCAACAATGTACAGTAATGTGCAATAGTCAACTGTATTTCAGCCCAAGGTTTAGCTTCTACCCCTACCAGTTTCTTGAGTTGTTTCTGCACCAGTTCTGGCAACCCTTGGCACAATATATGGTAGAATACAGGGATAGATTTTGTCCAAGATGCATGCGTTTCGAGCACCCACGCGTCTTGGAAATTCTGGATATAAATCAACAGATCTTCTGATTCCTTCATTTGTCGAGTCATTATAGCTCCCATATCGGAAGTGTCTGGGTACAGCACTCGTAGCGCTTTCCACACTGCTGCTCTACAATTATTAAATGGTGCTCCGTCATGGGTAGTGTTAATTATGGTTACACCAGGGTACCCTGCCCATTTCCACAAATCGTCTGCTCTCTCACCAAGTATGGCGATAAGGAGGCCCTTAATGTCCCCTGTAGCTAACGTGACACCCCCTGTCATTTTTTCTAACTCGTGTATCCACTTCCCGGCTCCCGATGTCAGCATTGGAAGCTTGTTTTCAGGTTCTCTCGATCCATGTGTGGCTATGGAATATATTGTGGTCTTACTCCCCCCTTTTCTAGCAGCGGGAATTGGAATGCGCAGTCTTCCTTCTCTTTCCCCATGGCTCTCCTGTCTATTGCCGGGGTAACATTCCCACATTGCCGTTTACCTGGCAATGTCCTCAATCTATCTACATAGGCGGGTGCTGACACCCCCCTCTGACCGTAGGGTGTTCCTTCATGCCGGTCAGGCTGCACAGCAGACTCTGGTGTCCTAGGTGCAGACTCGCTAGCATCTAACCATCGTACCCCTTTGTCCCTTGGGAGCCGCTTTTCACGCCGTCTCCTTTCTTCATTTGTCTCGTCCTCTGTCTCCTCTCCGGAGTCGGACACTGATTGTTCCCAATTCATGCAACTCCTTGTGTCTTCGTCATTCTTACTAATTTCTGGCCTGTCCAGGGACAGTCTCCTGCTCCCACTACTTCGGGTGACATCCTCTGTGTCATATAGCTGAGTGCTTTCCAAGCGCTCGTCTTCCCTTCCCCCGTGGGAATTTGGTTCCAGCCCCATTTCATTGTATATTTTATCGATCATTTCCCCGATGCTTCTGGTGTCGAAGTCATCTTCAACATTTGTCCCACTCGTACCTGGTACTGAGTCGTATGCAGGAAAGAATTCTTCAATGCCTTCCCATTCTACAACAGGATTGGGTTTTTTAACTTCCCGCTCCAAATATTCGAGATCACGTGCCCTCTGTCTACGCTTACGTTCAATATCGTCATTGACTTCCTTGCGCTTCCTTGCTTCTTCTCCAGTCTTATCTTCTTCCCTTCTCTTTTGATTTCTACGTTCATTTGCCCTTCTAACTTCCTCATCTCCCATCTCTTTATTCTCTTTTCACGTACTCTTTGCTCTTCTTCCAACCGTTTCAGGTTCTGTCTGTACTGATCATAGGCTGCGCACTGTTTGTGACTGAGCTGTTTTCCTTGTTCTTTGCGATATAGCTGTTCTCGCCTCAGCCTATCTTTCTTTTTTATTCTCTGGTCCCTTATTTCCTTATTCTTTTCTTTCTCCCTTCTTTGTGTCTCATCAGACTTCTCGCTCGGTCTCACGTCATCACTTCCTTTCCATATCTTTCCCTCTCTCTCTTTATCGAGAGGTGCACTAATCTGTGCCTGATCCTTCCTTCCATCATCGCGTCTCTCCTTGTCCCTCGGGACTGCAGAGGTGAGATTCTTCTCCTGATCCTCCCTGTGTTGTTGTCACTACTGTACGTAGGTGACTCATATGCGGGGTTGCTGTACCCTCTGGCTGCCTTAAGCTCTCGCAATGGATATAGTCCCTCTGGTTTACTTCCTTTGGTTTCTAGTTCAGGCAGGGCTGGTGGCGCAGTAGGCGTCTCACCACCCTCCGTGCATACGTTTAATATCCAGTCAGCAGGTGGTTCCTCCTCCTTCGACTGTTCGAACATTTTCCAAAGTTCTAGAACAGCGAGGCGTTTCTCTAGGTTTTTACCTGTATATGTGTCACATCGTGGGGCAGATGGCGAGTCTGGGATCGATATCGACGTAGTCTGTCGTAGAGTCTGCCGCCACGTTCCCCTCCCTCTACGTGCCTGCAGGTCTAGTCTTTCTCCGATCGCGTACGCGACCGGGAGCTTTTAGCCTTCAGCTTCCGGGTCGCGTACGCGTTGCAACGCTCCCTGGTTTTTCGCTTGTCGTTGCGTTGCTAGGAAGCCTTCTGTGTATCCTCCGCTCACTCCTGCTGTTTCTTTCTCTCCTTCGCTTTTCCTTCTTCCCGTTCTGCCCTCTTTTACCTAACCCATTCTCTCTCTTCTTGTCCCCTCCTTTCTAATTTTCACTCCTACTTATTGTACTGCCTCTGCCTCCCGCTGCTTAACATTTTGCCTTCCCGTGTACCGACCTAGCCTGCTATTGGACTGCTTCTGCCTCCCGCTGCTGTTCAATCTTGCCTTCCCGTGTACCAACCTTGCCTGCTATTGGACTGCCCCTGCCTCCCGTTGTAGTGAACTTTGGATCATCCTGTGTTCCGACCCTGCCTGTTTTATTGGACTGCCTCTGCCTTCCGTTTTGGTGACTTCGATCCTTCAAGTATACTCCGTCTGTTTACGGACCACCACCTGAACTCTCCCGTAAGGGGTTTTTTGTGCCTTTGGCTTTTTCCCCTCATACGACGGTCGCGGAGGATCTTTCACCGCCTTACCTATACGGTATCGCGGTGGCGTCCTTTCGCGGCCGTCCCTATCTTCACAAAAAAAAGGAGAAACCAGGAAACCAGGAAGAAAAGAAGATCAGGAGAAAAGACAGAGGTGAGGAGGAGGGGGAGGGGTTTGAGACTTCCTTTGAAGAAGAGGACATTGCTGACCTTTGTGATAGTTTGCAACGCCACAATACCAAGATGGCAACTCCCCAACAGATTCAAGAATTAGTAGCCGCTGTACAGAACCTGAACCTGGAGGTTCAGAATTTAAAAAGTGCAAACGCAACATTGCTACAGCGAGTGACAGAAAGAGAACGCCTTTCAACAGATCTACCTCCTCTTCCTTTAGTCTCCGGCAAATTCGATGGGAACCCCAAAAGGGTCAAGGAATTTTTGGATGCGTGTAATCTTCACTTCTCTTTTCGTACACATACTTTTGACTCCGATCATGCCAAAATTGGCTTTATGATTACTCATATGACTGGCAATGCCCTTGCTTGGGCCACCCCCCTAGTGAACCGAACAGATCCAGTGCTGCAAGATTATAACGCCTTCAGGACTTTGTTACAACAAACCTTCTTACGAACCGAGAGTACTTATTTGGCGTCTGAAGATCTGCTGGATATACGCCAGGGCGAGTCAGAATTGCTTACTTACATCACGAACTTCAAACAAGTTGCTTCAGAAGCAGGATGGCAGGAACAAGCGCAGTATGCCATCTTTCGACGGGGGTTGAGAGAGGATCTCAAGGATGAACTGGCCCGTATCGCTCGTCCAACAACGTTTGATGAACTCGTGACTGCTACACTTCGTATTGATTTCCGTTTGGCTGAACGACGCGCGGAGAAAAGGAAATCCAAACCCTATGCGTCTCTTCCTTTGGTTCCCCTTCCTCCCGTCCCTACATCCTCTTCAAGATCCACTCGAGAAGAACCAATGCAGATAGGGACTACTCGTGCTCCACTTACTTCTGAGGAGCGTAAGAGGCGCAGAGAAGGAAACCTGTGCATGTATTGTGGGGCTTCGACTCATCTCCTTAGGGACTGCCCAGATGTCCCTCCAAGACGGTCGGGAAACGGTCGCCCTCGGTGAGTGTCAGGACTAACTTCCGAGGGGCTTCGAATAGTCCATATGTTACTCTTTCAGTCTCTACCCCTGCGATCCCAGAAGATGCTCGCCTTATGATTTTATCAGTAACTCTATTACTGGGTGACTCGGAGATTCAGGCTCAGGCTCTATTGGATTGTGGCGCCGCTGGCAATTTCATGGATACCTACTGGGCCACTCAGAAGTGTGTGCCTCGTATTGCCAAGAAGGAGGATCAGAAGGTGGAGGGGGTCGACGGCGAACCTTTAAGCTCTGGCTTGATAACACACACCACGGAAGTACTAGTGATGTCAGTCCAACAACATACTGAAAAGATATCATTTGACCTTATCCGTGCGGCTCACTTCCCCATCATCCTTGGGATTGGCTGGCTACGAAAACACAACCCCAAAATAGATTGGACAAAGAACCTTCTTAGCTTTCACTCCGCTACCTGCAAGTCTGAGTGCCTGCCTGAACCTAGTTATGAAGTTGTCAAGACATCAAGTTGTTGTGAGACCAGATCTGTTCATTGTTTGCCCACTGATCTTCAGGAATACACCGAGGTAGTCACAGAAAAGATACCTCTGGATTTACCTCCTCACCGTCCTGAAGATTGTGGGATAGATCTCATGCCAGGGGCTCTGGTCCCTTTCTGTCGGATGTTCCCCCTTTCTCTGGAAGAAAGACGCTATCTCAGAGAATACCTGGACAAGAATCTAGCCAATGAACTCATCAGACCTTCAAAGTCTCCGGCAGGGGCCTCGCTATTCTTCATACCAAAGAAAGGGTCACAAGAGCTACGTCCCTGCATTGATTACCGGGGTTTAAATAAAGTAACCATCAAAGACCGGTATCCCATGCCACTTATAACAGAGATAATCCAAGCTGTACATGGGTCCACCATCTTTACAAAACTTGACCTAAGAAATGCATATCACTTACTTCGAGTCCAAGCAGGAGATGAGTGGAAGACTGCCTTTCGGACTCCATACGGTCTATTCGAATATCAGGTAATGCCCTTTGGCTTAGTCAATGCTCCTTCCATATTTCAACGCTTCATGGATCGCCTGTTTTCAGATCTCCTATGCCATACTACCATCGTTTATCTGGATGACATTTTAGTGTTTTCTCGAACACCAGAAGACCACAAGGAACATGTTAGAGAAGTCTTTCAACGTCTCAAAGATAATCATCTTTCCGTCAAACTGAACAAATGTGTTTTTGCTGCATCCTCTATCTCCTATTTGGGATTTATCCTTTCTAGTAAGGGTATCTCGATGGATCCACAGAAGGTCACATCTATTCTAAATTGGCCTTCGCCAAGATCAGTAAAGGAGGTACAGAAGTTCCTAGGATTGGCTAACTTCTATCGGAAGTTCATTCCAAACTTCTCCCAAAGAGTGTTACCCATTACATCTTTACTTAAGAAGTCTTCTATGCCGTTTACTTGGTCTGATGCAGCCGAGGAGAGTTTTCATCTTCTCAAAGAAGACTTTTGCTCTGCTCCCATTCTACGACAACCGAATCAGGATCTCCCCTTTATACTGGAGACTGATGCGTCGGCGATGGCGGTTGGGGCAGTTCTACTTCAAGCTCATGACAATCTCGAATATCCTGTCTCTTATTTTTCAAAAACACTCAACTCTAGTCAAAAGAATTACTCGGTCATCGAACGAGAACTACTTGCCATGAAACTAGCGTGTGTCGAATGGAGACATCTGTTACAAGGAGGCATTTATCCATTTACCATCAGGACTGACCACAAGAATCTACAAGTGTTGAAACAGTTTGAGTGTTATAACACCCGACAAGCAAGATGGGCACACTTTTTTGCCCAGTTCGACTTCAACATCACATACATTCCTGGAGAACAGAACCTGGTGGCGGACGCACTTTCTCGTCGCAGTGATTACCTTACAGAGACAGAGGGTAACCGAGATTTGATGTTTCCGAAAACCAAACAAATCGGAGAACTGTCTACATTCCTTAAGCAAGTCAGAGATACTTCTAAAGAAAAATTCGAAGGGGATCTCCACCCCATAGATACCAAGTATAACATCAAGGATGGGTTCTATCTAGTAAAAGATAGATTGTATCTACCCACATTTGAACAGAGGAAGAAGGCACTGTTATGGTGTCACGATTCTAAGATTGCAGGACATAGAGGCATCAGAGGTACCCAGGAATATCTTCTAAGGCACTTTTATTGGCCAAATTTAAAGGAGGACGCTAAGAAGTACGTACGGTCCTGTCTTATTTGTCTTCGCAACAAAGTATCTCATCAAAGACCAATAGGATTATTGAAGTCCGATGCCGTTCCTGCAGGACCTTGGTACACCATCTCCACGGATTTCATCGTAGAGTTACCCCGGTCTCAGGGTTGCACTTGTATCATGGTGGTGGTGGACTCTTTTTCCAAACTGGCCCATTTTTCCCCCCTACTTGGCATTCCCTCCGCTGCAGAAATGGCAGAGGTTTTTCTAAAAGATGTATTTCGTCTTCACGGAATACCCGCTAAGATCATTTCGGATCGGGGGAGTCAATATACCTCACGCTTCTGGAAGACCTTTTGTGAAAAATTGGGCATAGAGAGAGCCTTATCTTCGGGTTTTCACCCTCAGACCAATGGTCAAACGGAACGACTTAACGGAACCCTCGAACAGTATCTAAGGTGTTTCATCAACCGACAACAGGATAATTGGGTTCCTCTTTTACCCTTGGCAGAGTTCTCATATAACAATTCCGTTCATTCTGCACTTGGTATAAGTCCTTTCTTTTGCACCTATGGCTATCATCCCCATTCCATTCCACCCATCTCTTTAACCCCCTCACACACACCTTCGGTGGATTCTTCTCTTTCTCACATACAGAAGGTACATGAAGAGGCTAAGTTGAGCCTTCAGGAGGCACAAGATCGTTATGAGATCCAGGCTAACAAACATCGTAGACAGGTTCCAGGGTGGGAAGTAGGATCCCAAGTCATGCTCTCTACCAAATATCTACCCCGGTGGGTTCATCCCTCTAAACTCTCTCCTAAGTTCTTAGGTCCTTACAAGATTACGCACAAGATAAATCCTGTGGCATTTCGTCTCCAACTTCCTGTTAGTCTACAAAGGGTGCATCCAGTATTTCATACTTCCCAATTGAAACCATTTGTAGAAGATACCTGGTCCCGTAAGTCTCAATCCAATCTTCTTCCCACTGATCCTACTCCAGAAGAGTATGAAGTCGCTCAGATATGCGATTCACGGTATCATAGGGGTAGCCTCGAATATTTGGTAAGATGGAAAGGATTTCCCTGTTCAGAAAACACTTGGGAGCCCAAATCCCACATTCACGCCACTCGATTGTTACGCCAGTTCCACCGTTTCCATCCGGGGAAACCGGGGGGAGGATGTTTTCGGAGGGGGCATACTGTCACATCGTGGGGCAGATGGCGAGTCTGGGATCGATATCGACGTAGTCTGTCGTAGAGTCTGCCGCCACGTTCCCCTCCCTCTACGTGCCTGCAGGTCTAGTCTTTCTCCGATCGCGTACGCGACCGGGAGCTTTTAGCCTTCAGCTTCCGGGTCGCGTACGCGTTGCAACGCTCCCTGGTTTTTCGCTTGTCGTTGCGTTGCTAGGAAGCCTTCTGTGTATCCTCCGCTCACTCCTGCTGTTTCTTTCTCTCCTTCGCTTTTCCTTCTTCCCGTTCTGCCCTCTTTTACCTAACCCATTCTCTCTCTTCTTGTCCCCTCCTTTCTAATTTTCACTCCTACTTATTGTACTGCCTCTGCCTCCCGCTGCTTAACATTTTGCCTTCCCGTGTACCGACCTAGCCTGCTATTGGACTGCTTCTGCCTCCCGCTGCTGTTCAATCTTGCCTTCCCGTGTACCAACCTTGCCTGCTATTGGACTGCCCCTGCCTCCCGTTGTAGTGAACTTTGGATCATCCTGTGTTCCGACCCTGCCTGTTTTATTGGACTGCCTCTGCCTTCCGTTTTGGTGACTTCGATCCTTCAAGTATACTCCGTCTGTTTACGGACCACCACCTGAACTCTCCCGTAAGGGGTTTTTTGTGCCTTTGGCTTTTTCCCCTCATACGACGGTCGCGGAGGATCTTTCACCGCCTTACCTATACGGTATCGCGGTGGCGTCCTTTCGCGGCCGTCCCTATCTTCACAAAAAAAAGGAGAAACCAGGAAACCAGGAAGAAAAGAAGATCAGGAGAAAAGACAGAGGTGAGGAGGAGGGGGAGGGGTTTGAGACTTCCTTTGAAGAAGAGGACATTGCTGACCTTTGTGATAATATGTGGCATGTAGATAAATCGTCATATGTTTTAAAACGGCTTTAGATAAGGACCCGTTCTGTGGCCACGGCATAAACATCTTGTGGGTGGTACCCTTAACCCACTTGGTACTGTATTTCTTAAGCTTTGGTGCATGTTTAGGCATTTGCTTACATAAGTGAGCCAGTGGAGTAATATCTTACATGCTTAAATTCTGTTTCTAACAATATTTTCATGCAGTTTCAACACTCCCAACAATATGAGCGAGCACCAAATACTGCAAGCTCCAATCCAATCTTTCCCGCCAAAATTCTATATCATCAATTTACTCAAGAACATCAATCCATGTGCAATTCCCTCTCAACTACAGAATCGCGTAAAACCCAAACTTCGTTTCAAACAATCAATGATACAAAGTTTTTTACATGTGACATATAACAGAACACGTATGACAGACACTTGACAGGCTAGACAGACACCAGCTGGACACATATATCTTTGCCTTCTAATCAATACACCGACATGGAGTTTAAACAAACTCCTTTTACAACGTCTTTAATCGTCGTAGTAGCCTATTTTTTCCCTATTATGTTGGACTATGAGTTCACCTTTCTTCTGACCGCCATATTAAAGCGCAGGTACAAGGCGAATACTCTCACTTTTATCTCAGGTGTCCTCCTTGGTATCCTCTCTCTTCTCTCGGGTGTCTATCCCGGCAACCTGTTTTCTCTCAGGTGTCTATCCCAATACCCTCTGTTTTCTTTCGGGTGTCTATCCCGGTACCCTCTGTTTTCTCTCGGGTGTCTATCCCAGTAACCTTGATTTCCCAATTATACCTGAGTCATTATCCCCTTATATATATATACCGTCTTCTCTACTTCTGACTATGTTTTATTTTCCGCCTCCCTCCATTACCTTTTCCCTTACTTGTTCTAATGCCTATAATACTTTTGCCAAAGCATTGAATTATTTGTTTCACTCACCGATCGCATGGTTCCTCTCTGGATCCTTGGGATCACCGCCTATGTTACCGCCTTTTTTGGTCTTTCGTCTGTTCACTGCCCATAGGAATGGAAGGGTTTCTGTTTTTTAAAGCGGGTGCCTTAAAACCCACTACAGTTTTTTAGGACACGTTTATACTATCATTGTCCACGGGAAGCTTCACAGTCTACTCGGCCAAAATGGCGAAGGACTCGTGATATTGCCGAAGACCTAGAGTTACTTCGTGTCGACGGTCAATAGGTGTATTATCAATAACCGATAGTCAATAGTTGATGGTCAAAACCATCCTCTGCTACCAAGTGTACAGAAGGGAGGAGCGACCTCTAACGGGCCCATGGGATCAGAGCTCACCCTCAAGTACTTTAAGACGAGATAGCTGCACCTTGAGGAGGATGGGGTACAGGAATTCTCTTACTCCAACACAAATTATTAAGGACAACTCAGTAGTTTGGCAAAGGGAAGTCCTTTTATTGACAAGTACCAAAAATAATGGAAATCGACACTGATTCGATCGCCCGTCTCGCTTCAACTCCCCGAACTTCATTCAAACAGCAATAGTTATAGTACAAATTCGTCATCAATTGATGTGTAACACTCAAAGTTTGTCATGCAATTCTATTGGTCGTGAAAGATAACTTAAGTATAGGTGCTATATCTGTATATGGTAACAGAGCATGAGGATTGGATAACTCTTATCGGGTGGGCATCTACGCGCATCCCTCTACATCACTCGTGACAGACGTCACTACAAGTACAACGTCTCATTGGTTCTACTAGGTATAGGACCCTAGATTATTTGGTCCATTGTGATTGGGTAGGTTACACCCCTAGACATAAATCACCACTTTAATTAGCAGCATTCAGAATGGAAACCCAGGTGCCTTGTGCCCCAGATTCACCCTGCCTTTCTTCCATCAATCAGTACTTTAGAGCTATGTGTCAATTAGTTGGCTAAGGATGGCCTCAAAACTGTACCTTCTTATCAGGAAAAGTTATGGCATCCTCGGGTTCTGGGTGACATCAGACGTTGGTACATCTTCGCGCCTGGCTGGTCACGTGTCAGTTCACCGTGAATCTGCTACATTTTCCCTCTTTTCGTGTATTTGATTCTTCCTTAGCCTCGCCACCTGTCTGGGCCTCCCTATCTCGACCTTCACGGGGCAGGCTGCTATGCTCTGAAGTTTCAATTCTTCGAAGTTGCCGCTCTCCTCCCTTCCCTAAATTGACCTCGAATACTGGCTTTAGCTGGAATATGAATCTCGGCCTGTTTGACCCCTTGCGCACTGGGCTTAATTCTGCTGTATGTAAAATGGAGTTGCACTTGTATAGTGTGCTTTATTGAGTTGATATACAGTTGGCGCTTGCCGCTCTATTCTTCTACTAAGAATAGCAAGCTGTACTGTTTTCTTATCCTCTTGCGTTCCAAGCCTATTTACAAGCGTTAGCTGGTTGAATACTTCCATCTTGTTTTACAGCTACGTTTCCCTACGTTTCAACATCGCCTCTTCTCCTAAGTCGATTACATCTATATTCATAGCTGTTAATCCTGGCATGTCATCTTTTGGTTGTCGTTTTCGTTCATCCGTGAGTCTGTCCAGTCCCTAGTGTCATCACCACTTGCCTTCCATTGGGTCTCTTTGGGTCTGTTTGTGGACAGTCTGTAGCTAATCTTCATTTCGTGTCATCTGCTGGTACGGCTGTCTAGGCGGGTACCGTGCTGCTCAAATTTGTCTGGTTATAGGCACTTCAACAGGTATTGCTCTTCTGATGGGCACTGGGCAGAGTCCTAGTGCAGCTCTCTGTTGGTTCATTTGTTACTCATACGTCACATACCTTGGCGAGTATGTTCCTGGTAGCTCAAAATGGGGGGCTGGGGTGCAGGCCATGTCTGGGACCTCCTCTACAGTGGTCACCACTGGCCAAGTCGCACAAACAGGATTGCCAATTTGCCGAGGTTTCTGCCTCGTGGTCAAGTCTTGCTTGGACTTTATTGGTAAACATCTCTAAGTATAAGAGTTTTGTGTGCATCATGGTGAGTAGTGTGACATGATCTTTGATATTATCATTAACTGTTTTGTATAGTATTAGGTATGGCACAAGCGAAATGGACAATGCTACCATTACATTGCTATGAATCTGAATGCCTGCGGCTACTGACAGTTGAGTCTTATCTTGGATGTGATCGTTGATAAAGTGAGATTGCGACTCACTCGCATCAGAAGAGCATCTTGACTCACTTATTGGTGAGCAATTGTGAGTTGATGACCGTTGTGCCACCGACATATGTACTCCCAATGCCAGTGCCTTTTCCGCACTCTGTTTCAGAGAGTTAGGCGTCTTGTCTGTTGCCGAGTGAAAGTTGAAGTTATTACTTCCCGTAACACCATTGGGAGTTGAGGGTTCTATCCCCAGATTTGTTGAGTGAAGAGCATTTTACGTCAATGGATGCTTCACTGTTGACGTTGGACGCACTCTACAATCGTTTTGGTGGTTGTATGTTTCTGACATTTACACGGAGTTGGTCAGAATGGCTGTTGATGCACCTGTGTTGGCTACCATGTATTCGTCTCACTCGTTACACTCCTAGAATTTGACGGCAAGCGTTTTTTTGTTTGTGGCACTGGGTCGAGAATTGGTCTTGTGCACCCCATTTACTGGTGTTGTAACATGTCGTTGTCGTCTGTTTGCTGAAGTGGTTGCGACTGCAAAGTTGGAACTCCTAAGACGGTATGTGCATGAAACCACAACACTCGTTCCTTTCCTTTTTTGGCCTTTGGGTGCACTATTGAATGCGTGCTTACCAGAGGAACGGGATGAGGACTTGCTTGATTAGATTTTACATTCTTGGAATTGTATGTAGGGTCGCAACCATCTTGTGTTGTTTGGGACTCAATAAGGGATCCCTGTAATAGATTCACGGTAGAGTCTTTAGGTAATAGCGAAGCATTGTTGTCAGAAGATGTTTGAGTGCCACAGTGTAATTCTTGAATCCCATTTGTTTCCCTCGTGTGTGATACACACAGGTCATATGGTACTGTTGGTGAGGAGGGCTGTGACAAGTACACAGGCTTTGAACTACAGGCATCAATATCATTTTTCAACGAAGAGGTACAAGGTACATTGACAATGGTGGTGTTAACCTCCTCAATTATTTCAGCATCACTAATGTCTTGATGGTTGTCTGTACCTCTTGCTATAACCATTTGTTGACCTAAGGAGACATGTAGTTTAGAAACATTTAATCTGGAAGGACTCACCTCCTCACGGGTGACACAAACAGGGGCGGTGCACTCACTCAGGTTTTCCTCCATTAAGCCTACTTGCAACCGCTGTTGCTGACGGGTATGAGGTCCTGTGCGCTGCCTGGAAGGCAAAGTTGTTGTTGCAGGCATTTTTCTTTTACAAGCCGAGTGGCCGTCAGCTGGAGCAAGACACGGTTTTGTGCACCATATGCTGATGATAGGTTCTATGAAATTGCAAGGTTACGAGCACCGGATGGTACCCGGGCGTGCCTGGGCGAGACTGGACTCTTGTCAGACTCACGCGCTGGCGGTACGTGCCTCCAGCCACAGATCTAGGAGTTTTCAAATTCTTTAAGAGACAGACGTACATTTGCTGCAGGTTTCTCTCAGGAGCCGCAGAGAGCAGAATCACATTGAACAGAGACTGGGAGAGAGCTGTCAGAGCCCAGGGTCCATCCACGGCCCGGACGGGTACAGACGGGTTTGCCCTAAATGAGGTCTAATACATTCCCCTGTTGGGATGTTTACAATATTTGATCAGATGGCAGCTAGTAGCTTATAGGGTAGAGCTGAGCTTAGTTCCCTCGCAAAAGGCCTTAGTGTTGAGTTTGTTGTCTTTTATATAGATCTGCAGCTCCAAAAATGGAATGTGAGTGCTATCATGATGCCCTGTGAGTTTTTTTCCGAAGCTGTTGCTATTTATATACTGTGAAACTCCCTCCAACTCTTTCTCTATGTCATTCCATGTGGCCAAAATATCATTGATATATATCTGTTCAACTGAATGATATTTTTAAAGAATGTATCCAATGATCATACACATGTGATTTCAAAGAATCACATAAAAAGATTTGCCAGGGAAGGTAAGAAGCATGTGTCCATGGCAACAGTCGATATATTTTGACAATACTCTTTATCAAAAATAAAGATGTTTATTTTTCAGAGTGACATTGAGCATCTCTTTAATCAACATGTAGTGTTTGATCTTTGTAGCTTGTTCTTGAAGAAATAGTCAAGGCTTCAGCTGTGGGACCATGTCCAATTAATGTCCAGGGTTGCATCTGAATGAAAGTATTATACCATGTCAATTGTTCTAGTTGGTGCAAAATAGGCCTGGCGTCTCATGTGAGATTTCAGATTGATTACTCCTGGGTGTATGTATTCATCAATAAATGTAGAGAAATGTTGTTATCCAACTCATGATACTGACAATAGGCCTTAATGGTGGAAGAGCATTGTATTCTGTATGGACATTCAGTAAAAATGTAATTGTTGGCATAATAGGGCAGTTATTGGTGAGAAAGATGTTTTCTTTACCTGTCAGCATGCCCCTGCTGTGCGGTTTAGCAATAAGTGTGTTTGCTTCCATGGTGATCTGGCGAAATGGGTTACTGGATAATTTGAGATAGCAGCCTAGTGTAGTAAGATGCTGCTTAGCCATTTTAATATAGTCTCTTTTGTTTAGAATCACATTTTCATCCCTGGCTTATCCCCTTATTTTAAAATAATGCTACTGGTCCACTACTAGAGGTCCCTCAATCAGACTCGGGCATTGGAAATTCAAGGGTGCAGTCCCAGAGTCTGCTATTAGAGGTCCCTCTATCAGACTCGTCACTAGAAATGTCCCAGCGTCTGCTAATTGAGGTCCCTCAAGCATGCTCCGACATTGGAAATTCAAGGGTGCAGTCCCACAGTCTCCTACTAGAGGAACCCTCAAACAGACTCTGGCATTGGAAATTCAAGGGTGCAGTCTCAGAGTCTGCTATTAGAGGTCCCTCAATCAGACTCTGGCATTGGAAATTCAAGGGTGCAGTACCAGAGTCCGCTATTAGAGGTCCCTCAATCAGACTCCGGCATTGGAAATTCAAGGGTGCAGTCCCAGAGTCTGTTATCAGAGGACATTGTTCTATAGTATTTAGGCAAAACCAATTATTGTAGTTTCATTGTGAGTTTATTTCACAGAGCCCCCAGATGGTGGCACAACTGGTCGAAGCAGCTCTCTGACTGACATTGGTTCTGGAACCACAGTTCATTCCAGGACCATGCCAGCCAGCGTGCTGAAGTCACATGGTATAGCAGCAAATACAATACCAACCATATATAACATCTCCCCTTCTACTCCTAAATAAAATTTGAAGAGCAGAACAGAAAAAGAACAATACTAATAAGATATAAAGAAAAAGATATAGGGAAGAAAAGAATGAAGAAGAAACACACTAAAAGATATGCAAATTAAATTCTCAAAAGGATATGTATCTGCCCCAGGACACATCACGATGTTGGAAGGATTGTACAGTTGAAAAACTCCATCACTGCAGGATCAAAAAGAGGCACATGCTGAGATGCACAGCTTAATAATATATCAAATCTTTTTTGAAGTTCTGAATTATTCTTCTGTTTCTCCTCAACCTGCCATCTTCCCCTGAACAGTCTGAATATAAGTGTCCCCAGAAACGCACCCCCCTTAGTGAGAGGCAATAATGGACACACCCCAGAAGGGGAATGAGGCCGCCAGGACCAAGTGCGGGTGAGATCAAAAAGAGCTTTATATAATTTAATATAGGGCATGCAAAGGACTCTGCAAACTCCGAGAGTGCTCTGTCTGACAATAGCAAAGACAGTCAGTTACATTACAAATACATGTCATGCATGAGGTAAACTATAGGGGCCACAAAGTCTTAGGGATTGGGTGGTGATGGCTAGGTGGTATACAATGTATACAGTTGCTTCTCCAGGATTGGCGGACGTTGGTGCTGCGCCACGTGGGGTGGGAGGTCAGCTGGGCTCATCGGGGTGTAGCGCCGGGCCGGACATGCCTTGTAACAACGATTGATAACTAAACTAACATTTGCCCTTTTGGCCACACATTCCCACCCATTCATCACACTTCATGTGTCCTGTTGATTTGCAACTCTTGTTAGTTCTGACCTTAGATCAATACATGGGGGGTCATTACGACCCAGGCGCTAATTGCGCCAACTTTACCACCATGGTGTAAACTACGTTTACACCATGGTGGATGGCGGATTTACCGCCCCATTCCAAGGTGAGTGGGGCGGTAAATCCCCATTTCCCATTTTCCCTTCCCCATTCCCATTTTTGCCCCATAGGGCATAATGGGAGTGGGGAAGGCGCTAATTACGCCACCGTAAATTACGGTGGCGTAATTAGCATCATGGCAGGTTAGCGCCATGGATTTTAACGGCTGCTAAAAGCAGCCGTTAAAATCAGAATCAGGCGTTAAGGGTTAACGACGGCGTTAACCCTTAACGCCTGGGTCGTAATGAGGCCCATGGCCAGGAACATTGATATGCGATCTGGAGTGTCTCAATACATCAGTTTGGGAGATACCTTAGGTTCAAACAATCAGGTCTCATGGGCGTAGTCAGGGGCATGGGCGGGGATGCTTGACTAACCATCCTTAGCAATTTCGGTGAGGGATGGTATTACGATCTGTTGGTACATGTGTGGGTGCCCCCCTTTCTAGGGTCATTAACTTGGGGTCGATGGACGTACTACTGACCCGTGGGGGGCAGTTGACTGGTCCCTGAAAGGCAGTGGGATTTAGGACCAGGTAGCTCGTAAGTCATAGAGTCAGGCTGTGGCGGCCTCTGACACGGGGGAGGGTGGCGGATGCTTGAAACGGGTCCAGCAGGATCGGGAGGGAAGGCAGGGCTGTGCTGTTTGAACACCGTCTATCTCGAGAGGGCCTGGGCAGGAGGAGGGGGAAATGGCCTTGCAGCTCCGTGCGTGGCATCTTCCACAAAGCGGTATACTGTCCCGTGGGTGAGGGGCGACTAACAACACATGGGGTTTCTAAAAGCACTCATGTATTTGCATTAACATGGGATACTAGCTGGGGATCATACTTTTTTGCAAAGCATTTCACATCTACAGTTGACATACGAACATGAGGTAGTGTCAGGCAGGTGTGTATAAAGAGTGTATAAAGAAAGCAACACAGGTTATTGTTCACTGTTATCAGCCGTCCAATCCATGTACATCTCTTCACTATATATAATATCGGTTGCACATTTTTCTCTTTACCCATTCTCCTTTACATTAGCAGCGAACCTTAGTCAAAACGGCACATATTACATAAATGGTTTCTACATGTTGCTAGGGTTTTCGGGGTGGGTATGGGTGCGAGGCGCCACGCTGTCTATAGTTGGGGGGCTTGGTGCAGGGGTCAGGGCCTGCAGGGTTTGGGCTGGTCTCAGTTACATCCTAGTGTTCCCATTCATGGCTGGGGCAATTATGTACTGCGGAAGGTTAACAGCTACAGTGTTTTATTTTGTTGTTTGCTCGCGTCTGGTGACTCGTGGAACGTGTTCTCAGATGATCTGCCATGCAGTGGGAGGTGGGGGAAGTGTGGGCCTCTGTGAGCGCGGTCAAGTGGGGGTCAGTCTGCAGCGTTCAGTGTCCCTGCGTTGGGTTAGATATGCACATTTCAAGCAAGATGGGGATGGCTTAATACAAGATGGCATCTATGCTCTGCCACATAACGTGGTGATGCAGCCCCACGTGTCGGCCTGCAGCCGCCCTGCCGCCTGGGCCCGGGAGGCCGGGGGGCTGCCGACGAGTCATGGGTCTTAACCAGGGTGGGACATGTAGTGGGAGGGGGGTCCTATTGACCTACCCTTCCCTACATTTCCCCCCTTTCGTTACTTAAGTAATAAATACCTTAGCTCCCCCAGTCGTTCGCTCTCTTTCTCAGCCAACACTGCCTCTTACCAGGATGGCGTTCCTTTTATTGGCATCCAGGCTCTGCACACTCCCTGGAGGCTTTCCCCCCTTCTAGCATACTCATCTGGGGTGCAAGTCATATATATACATCCCATATCTCCCACCAGGTCCACCCATACCTCCGTGTACCACTCTAGCTCCCGGGGCTCCTTTATTGTGGTATGATATAACCTGTCCACTATGTCCCCGTCATAATATTTGGGCACCATTCTATACTTGGATTCTGAAGCCTCTCCAGTTTGTACGTGTGCTTCCTGTTGCGCCCGTGCCCTTCCTCCGGCGTTGCCCATTGTCACCATCATCATTGCTCCATTGGTGACTGCATTTGCGCAGCATCGAAGACCCAACTGGCACATACAAAAAATCACAAGTAAAAACACGATGAGTGGCATTAGTAGTTTCACAGCGAGCCTCATCCAGGAAGGTACCCAGGAAAAAAGGTTGTCGAACCACGTGCTTGGGTTGGTGCCGCCTTCCGTCTTCATTCGTTCCCCTAGGTTGTGGACTGCAGCGATGACGTGTGATAGTGTTCCATTATCAGCATCTTCAGAAGGTACAAAAGTGCAACAGGCACTTCTGATTTTTGGCAAACACCTCCGTTCATCGCTGTCAACAGGTCTAGGACATACCTGTTTTGCATTGTCATCATTCTCAGTACCCTTAGTTCCACTTTGATCACGTTGAACCCTTCTTCAGTGTCATTGGCCAATTGAACCAGCTCCCACCGCATGATCTGCAGCCATTTTGCATTTGCTCGGGCCTGAATGCTTGGAATGAGGGATGCGAAGAAGCTTTCCGCTGAGCTGAATAACCTGTACATGTCTGGGATCTGTGCCAAGAGTTCTAAGGAGGCCTTTGAGATATAGTTTGATGACCTCCGTTTTCTGGACATGATTTTGTCGGCATTTCCTTCTGATAGGGCGTACACTGGTGGCTCTTCAGTGGGTGAGGCGTTGTTTGTAACTTGAGTCTTTTTCCGTCCCCCCTGGCCGAGGTGGCTCTCTGGTATTACCATTAAGGCTGAGTGCAGTGTCGCCAGGGAATACGTGCCCCTCCATGATGGTGGGAGGTGCATGCACGCCCGCTGGCCACAGACCCAGTAAGTGTCCATCAGGGCTGCTGTTCCTTTCTTCATATCTGGGATCATTAGGCTCTTGCGGCAGTTCGTGTTTCTTCCCATGTCGATTTTCCCTTCTCCCAGGAAGCAAAGTTCGTTTGAGATCTCTTTCTGTAGTTTCAATGCTTTTTCTATAGCGCTCAACCAGGTCAATTTTGCCACATGTTCTGACCACACTGCGGAACACGTCTTTGCAATCCATTGTAGTTTTTCAGTAGGCAGCCCTCGCAGTGCTTCAGCTTTGCACATTACCACATCATCTTGCCATTTGTTTTCTGAAAATAGTGTTCCTTTTATTACTAAAAATGGTTCTTTTAAGCATACCACTCCTTTTGGTCTTGAGTAGCATGTTTTTTCGTTCTGCAGCATTTCAAAAGATACCGTGTGTGCCAGGAAGGTGTTCTTAATTCTGCACAGAGTGAGATGGTGGAGACACTGGGCGTCTTGCAGTATTAAAACTTTAGGTGTGCCTGAGGCATGGGGGATCAGGGAGCACACGTAGCAACTTTCGTTAGTTGTTCGTTTGGCTGTGGAGCTCATGTCTGCATACCATTTATTCGACTGGTGTGGGTGCCTGGGATCCTCTATCGTCTCAAGTCCCAGGCCATAGTATTCGTCATATCTCTTCCTACCTGTTTCCCTCTTCCTCCTGTTTTTAAGGGATATTTTAGCATGCCTGGCGGCGTGCAACAGTGACTCCCTCCCCCCGGCCCCTCCTTCTCCCATTCCTCATACAGAGTAATGAACTTGTTAGCCATTTCAATATTTTCCTTCATTCTCTCTGTGGTGTAGTCTTTTTCCCTGGGAGGACTGATTGTCGTTGTGGGCGGGGTAGCAGTGGTGCCATATAACCATGATATAACAGATGGGTGTCGATCATTTAGTTCGTGTACACTAAAATTTGTGGTGTGGCTTTGGGGCTTCAAATGGATGGTCGGCTTGTTGTTAGTATTGTTCTGACGTTTTGCCTCGTCTGGATGCGGGCCATACCCCCATACCAGCTGAAAGCCATCCCATATTAAATAGTTACCCTCCTTAAAAGGTTTGCTTGCATTTTCCATATTAGTTCCATTACCTCCCCCCTCATTTATCTCAATGCAGATAAATGCTATTATGTAATATGTTGTCAAGCCAAACATCAGTGTAACAAATATAATAGCACAGACAGTCAACCCACATTCGTATGAGTATGTTCGCAAATCAAAAACATTTCTACTCCTAGTGTACCTATTGCTAATCATTGCAGGCAGCCTGTTCGCTGCCATGGTTACTCCTATATGTTGAAACATAGAAAAGGGTGCATTAAGCATACAGTGCAATTATTTTTGCTTTTTCCATATTCCAGAGAGAGAGAGAGAGAGAGAGAGAGAGAGAGAATGAGAGATAGAGAGAGAGTGAGAGAGAGAGAGAGAGAGAGAGAGAGAGAGAGAGAGAAATAGAGAGGGAGAGAGAGAGAGAGAGAGAGTGAGTATGAGAGAGAGAGAGAGAGAGAGAGAGAGAGAGAGAGAGAGAGAGAGAGAGAGAGAGAAAGAGAGAGAGAGAGAGAGAGAGAGAGATAGTGGGAGAGGGAGAGAGATCATTTTATGCTGCTTCACAGTTTGTCATAAACCTTATTATAATACAGTTGTCAGTTCAATGAATTTTGCATGCTCTTGTTTTGTCATTTCTTTTATTCATGCAGATTTACCGCGTCAGGGCCCTCTGCACCTTCTACTGATCCCACGCTGTCATAGGCTTTTCGGACGTCTGTCAAATCTATCCAATATCTCAAGCCCTTCACTTTCACCGTTGTGGGGGTGCAAAACACCACCTCGTATGGGCCATGAAATCTTGGAGCATTCCACCTACGCACAAAGCTCCTGACATATGTCATTTCCCCTGGTTCCAGCTGACCTGTTGGGCTTTCTTTCTCTGGAGTGTGCGTTTCATTCTCCCCATCACTTATGAATGGTGGTGCAAGTTGTCTCGCTATTATTCGTGCTGCCTTAATAAGTTTGGTCAGGTAGTCATTAAATTCTTCTCCTAGTACAGTTACACTTCTGTGTGCATCTGAATGTCTACGGAGGGGTGAGTGTGCTGTGTGCATTCGTCTCACTGTCACGATCTCATGGGGCGACAAATGGTGGTTCTTGCTTGGCTGGTTCCTCAGCTCAAAAAGGGCCAAGGGGAGACAGTGCACCCAATTGTTCTTAAGGGTGAAACACAGTTTTGAGAGTCTGTCTTTTAGTAATCCGTTGATCTTTTCTACCAGCCCGTTACTTTGCGGATGATAAATCGAGCACAATTTATGCCTTATTCCTAGCAATGATGTCACTTCTTTAAAGAGATTGTTCACAAAATGTGTGCCGTTGTCAGAGCGAATTACGTTGCAAATTCCCCAGCGGGGGAATACTTCCCGCACGAGAAACTTTGCAGCGCATTTCGCATCTGGGCAGGCACAGAGGCCTGCTTCTACCCATTGTGAAAAGGGGCAAACTACCACTATCATGTACCTCGCTCCGTTGCATCTCTCACCCATATCCGCATAGTTAATATGCAGCTCTCTGACAGGTCCTATTGGCTTGGGCATCGTTCCCCTTAGTGTTCTCAAATGTCATGCCGGCGTTGTATATTTGACACGTTGTGCATTCCATTGTTAGCTTAGAGAGTTGTTCCTGTAATCCTGGAATAAACCAGTTTTCTTGTATCTCGGCTGAAATGTGCTGCTTTGCGTTATGTGCTGGGAAGTGTAGCTGCTGGAATGCTACTTCTAATAACTTAGTTGGCATCACTCCTTTACCTGTGTTGTTTTGCCGCCATAATAAATCAGTTGGCGACTGGCTGCATCCTCTTTTGGTCCACAACTCTTTTTCGTCCTCAGCTGCCTCTTCCTGTAGCTCCAGTATTTGAGACACTGGCATGGCATTGTACCCGTCTGGGACACTTTCCTCCGCTTCTCTTCACATTAAGTACTCATCTGTGTTCTCTTTTCTCAAATATGATGCCTCCTTGGCAGCCGCATCTGCTGCCGCGTTTCCCAAAGAGACAAAGTCAGTGTTATTGGTATGGGCCTGGCATTTCACTATTGCTACCATGGTGGGTTCTTTCAATGCGTCTATGAGTTCCCTTAACAGTTCCGAATGTTGTACGGGTGAACCATCTGCCCTGTTGAACCCCCTTCTTCCCCACCTGGCAAGCCCTCCATGTACTGTTGTGGCCATATATGCTGAATCCGTGTAAATCGTTACTGCGCATCCTTTTGCTGCTCGTAATGCTTCAATCAATGCTACCAGTTCTGCTGCCTGTGCTAAAAAATGAGCCGGCAGTCGCCGCTGTATTAGGACCTCGTACTCACCTTCTTCCATTCGCACGACTGCCACCCCCACATGTTTTTCTCCAGTTTCTGAATTTATGGAAGCTGACCCATCTATGAAAAATACCTCTCCTTCCATCAGTGTGTTCTCGCTTACCACAGTTGTGCCATTGTCCTCGCCCTGATATGTTGCGCAATCATGTGCCTGGATATCCTCTACAGTGCATGGTTCTGAGATGAATCTTGCGGGTTAACCACCTTGCATCTTACCACGTGTATGTTGGGGCTTGACAGTATTACCTCATACGCGGTGGCTCTCTGTGTGGTTAATGTGCTTTTTGATTGCTCGAGTATGGTGAACAATGAGTGTTCTACATACAGTGTCAGTGAGCACCCCATTACTATGGTGGCGCTTTTTTCAGAGCCTGTTCACATGCGAAATGTCCCTGCATTACAGCGTCCAGTGTCCCACTGTAGTATGCTAGAGGCTTGTGACCTAGTGACGTTTTCTGGGTTAGGACTGCTGTCATGAGTGCCCCCTTGCAATGCGAGAATAGGTAGAACTCACGTTCATAATCTGGGATCGCGAGTACTGGTGCGCTTGAGATGAGCTCTTTGAGTGATGTGAATGCATCGCACGTCTCTGAGTCCCACTGTATTTCTGTTTTTTCCTTTTCTGCCTCTTTGAATGTCTGGAGTAATGGGCGTGTGTATGCAGCATAGTCTAATATCCAGGCCCGACAATAGTTGCACATCCCTAGGAATTTTCGCATGTCTTTCACTGTCTTTGGTCTTCCCACGGCCGAGATAGCCGCTACTCTGTCTGGGATTATTCTCTTGCCATCTTTCGATATCAATTGCCCTAATTACAGCACTTCACGTTGACAGTATTGTAACTTTTCTTTGTCCACTTTGTACCTCTTTTGGGATAGCAATGTTAAAAGGGCTATGGAGTCTTTTCTACGCTCTCCCTCGTTTTTGCTGCACATTAATAAATCGTCCACATACTGTATTATTGTGCTGTCGGCAGTCATGTTTCCAAGATCTTCATGCAATATTCTATTGAATATGCTGGGGCTTTCGCAATATCCCTGGGGCAATCTGCAGTGTTCGTACCTCCTCCCCCCTAGGGTGAATGCTGTCAAGTATCTGCACTCTTCTGCGAGTGGTATTGAGAAAAATGCATTTTTTAAATCCACTACAGTGAAGTGAGATGCGTCTTTTGGTATGCTGCATAGGATGGATGCCGGATTTGGGACCAAAGGGAACTCTTTCTGGATGACATCATTTAGTGGCGTAAGGCCTGGATCATCCTCCAGGCCCCTCCTTTCGCTTTTTGATTGGGTAAATGCATGTATTGCACGGGGAGTTCGAGGGTACTATTATCCCCTGTGCGAGTAGAGCATTTATTGTTTCTTTTATCCCTTCCTCTGCTTCCCGGGACAGGGGGTATTGTTTGACCCGGGGTAGAATTGCTCCAGGCTTGAGATTGATCTTTACTGGTGTGACCCCGTGTAGTATCCCTACGTCATGGGGACCGGTCATCCACAATTGCCAGGGCACTGACTACATGTTATCATTAAAGAATGAAGGTGGGGCGCCCACTACTGCCATCAGCTGTACTGGCACCTGCCTTTGCTGTATCATTATTTCACAAGGGATGGCTATTTCCATGATTATTTCTCCGTCACTCTCTGAATCTGTGAAAAGCTCCTCATCTGACAGATCTTGGCGTGCAATGTCAGCGTTTATGCATAATACCGTGCACCACTCGCAGCCGTGCATATCCATTAAGTCCTTCGGTCTTATGCTAGCATCTTGTGACCTCTTCTCAATGCCATCATCCTCCAATAGATTGGGCTTCCCCAACAATATCACATCGTCACACAACCAACGTTTACCATCTTCCAGTAACACAGACTTCCCTGATGTTATAACTTTTTGAGGAGACCTGAACTTTGATTCTCCTTTTAATACCCTCCTGGGTTCCTTTACACAAATCCAGTCTCCATCTTTAATCTTGCTCAATGTCACTTTTTTATTGGTATCGTAACATTCCTAATACTTTGCTTGTCTCTCCTATACTCTCCTTACAATATCACCAATGTCAATTTGTTTATGAGAGTTCATATTCAACCATGCAGGTCTCAGTCTGTTTGACGCCGGTCTTCCCCTCATCAATTTGAACGGATCCTCTTCAGTTACTGACTGTGGAGTCATTCTATATGTGTTGAGAGCTTCTTTTAAGGTGTCTATCCATGGTAAAGTATTGGCAATGGCCAGCTGAATGATGCTTTTGACAAATCCATTCATCCTCTCAACGAGTCCATTGGCCATGGGATAATTTAAAGAAGTGGTTCTATGTTCAATCGCTCTCTCTTTCATGAATGACTGCACTTCCATTGACATAAATCGTACACCATTATCCAACACCATTTCCAAAGGATCTCTTTCCCTACTAAACACTTCTTCTAAAACGTTTACCATCTTCCTTGCAGTACCTGATCCTTCAACAATACCCCATTCGACCCAATTGGATGTATAATGCAAAAGAACAATGATGTATATTTTGGGTGTATCCAAATTCTTATATGGTCCAGTAATGTCAATTGCTAATTTGGTCCAAACTTTTTCTGGAACCACCACTAGCTGTAGAGGTGTAGCTCTCATATTTTTTCCCTTATCACTGACAGCACATGCTGAACAGTCTTTAACTACTTCTTCCATCTCCTTCCACATACCAGGCCACCAATAATTCTCTCTCACCATCCTTTTTGTGAGACTCCTTCCTTCATGTGTTTCATGAGCCAGGTCTAGTATTCTTCGTCTCAAATCCACAGGTGGGATGATTCGAGCCCCTCTATACAAACATATGGGATCAGTTGATATTTCATCTATGATCTGAAAGTATGTTCTAATGCTCTGATCAGTTTCATCCCACTCACTTTGGACAGCTCGTCTCAAATGCTCTTGTTCTTGATCTTCAGATCCAGACTTCGCCCATTCATCCTTTGATATGCATGGTTTTACATATGCAATAATGTTTTCAAGACCTTGATCATTGCAGAATACTCCCAACAGTTCCAGGGTAGTCTCGAGAAACAATCTGCCACTGCATTAGAATTCCCAGATGTATATCTCACACAGATATTGCACTGCATGATGGTGAGTATCCACCTTCGTATCCTAGGTGGCACTAGAGGCGGGCTCTTTGAATTTATCACATGGATCAAGGGTTCATGATCCATTTTTAACACAATTGGTAAACCCCATACCAAACTTCTGAAGTGTTCCAAAATCCACTTTACACCTACTGGCTCTCTTTCAATTGTGGAGTAGTTCCTCTCTGCTCTCTTTAGTATCCTGGAGGCAAAAGCAATAGGCACTATTCTGTCTTCATGTATTTGTTCAAGAACACCACCTAAACCAACTTTACTGGCGTCCACCGAAATCACAATACGAGCCTTGCAATCAAACATATTTCGTGTTGGTGCTTTTTTTATGTGAACCTTCATTTGCTCAAACTCATTCCTGCACTGTTCCGACCATATACATTTCACACACTTCTTCATGAGTTCCCTCATGCACTTTGTCTTTTCTGTGTAGTGGGATACACATTTAGAATAATGTTCTGTCATTCCTAGAAAACTTCTCAGTTGGTGTTTATTGGATGGTTCAGGAATACTCATAATAGTGTGCACTAACTCCTTCTTTGCTCCGATCCCTTCAGCACTTATTAGATGACCCAAATATGTAACTTCTTTTCTCTTGATTTTACACTTCTCTATTTTAAGAGTAAGGCCTCTCTCTTGAATCACTTGCAGCACCCCAAGAAGCTTTGCATTATGTTCATCTTCTGTCATGGCTGAGATCAGTATATCATCTTCGAAGCAGTAAACACCTTTGAGGCCCCCAAATAAATGATTCATGAGTCTTTGTAATGCAGCCGCTGCCAAGGATAATCCAAAAGTCATTCTTTTATACCTGAATGACCCCAGGGGCGTGACAAAAGAGGTAAGATCTTTAGAATATTCATCTAGTTTCACTTGATGGTATGCAGAGGATAAATCAAGGGTCATAAAGTATTTTGCTGTAGTCATTGTTGTTAATAACTCACCAATATTAGGTAAGCGATGCCTATCTATCCAAATGCTCGCATTTAAATCTCTTTAGTCCACACACATTCTGATGGTACCATCTGTTTTCCGTACTATTACAATAGGAGACAACCACTCTGAGCTCTCGATAGGTTCAATAATAGCTTGTTCACATAACTTGGTAAGTTCTTTTTGCAGGGCTTCCCTTGTTCCTATAGGAATATTCCTCACTTTGTGGGTGACAGGTTTGGCACCCTTCTTTAGAATTATTTTATGTTGGAATCCTTTAAGTACTCCAATTGTATCATTGAACACTCTGGGAAAACTTCTCGCCAGATTTTCTCCAGTGTCACAGCTGTCCTCCGTTATGCTCAATATGAGAACGTACTCACCAGGCTGTATCTGAATTTGCAAGGCCGCCTGCTCCCACCAACCTACCACAGAGGTATCATTGTCGGCTACATATAGCTTGCAAAAAGTTTCCCTTCCCTTAAAATTCTCAGGTATACCCAATGATGTTAATTAGGGTTTCACCATAGCCTGTGGCTCTCACCTTGGTGCATTGCAGTCCTTCAGGTTTGCCATTCAATTCCTTAATGAATATCCCCACATCAACCATGGTATAGGGGGACCCAGTGTCTACCGTGACTTATAGTGGCACATCATTGATGTGCATAACCACCCATGGCCCCTTATTCTCCTCATTAGATGTAGTGTTAAGGATCTGGATTTCCTCCTCAACTTCACTAATGATTGAGAACAAACTATCCGGGCCTCTAATCTCTTCCAATGCTTTGATGCTAGTGCCCAGTGGTTTGTTAACATTTTGCTGTGCCATTTTACCTCTACCTCTGATGTTCCTACACACTTTACCAAAATGCCCCCACGTAACCACACTTGTAGCATTCAGCAGCATATGTTGGGCATTCTTTTTTTATATTGGAGTGTCTGTTCGAGCAACATTTCTGACATCGTGTTTGAAATTTGTTAATTTGTTCTTTCGCTTTCCAAGGTTTCCTTTAAAATTGTTTGCAGTCATTCTCTTCACCAAAGCTATTAATTTTTCGTCATCATCCTCTTTTTTCTCTTCCTCAACAGATTTGATTTCTTTGACCTCCTCCCTACTCTTTACTTCCTTCATGCACTTTTCCCCAAGTTCCATCGTTCTGCCAATTTCCAGTGCTTGTACTAAAGAGGGATCCTTTTGTTGCCAAAGTCTCTGTAGAATTCGTGAATCTGCTACATGTAACACCAATTGGTCTCTCAGGTACTCATCAGCAACCCCTGTAAATGTGCATGTGGAAATCAAGCTTCTCAGCACTGCCATGTAGGTGCCAATGGATTCACCTTTATGCTGTTGTCTGGAGAAAAAACGATATCTCTCCAATACAATGTTAATTTTATTCCCAAAATATTTGTTGCACTTGTTCAAGGCATTCTCATGTTTTCTGTTGCTACTTGCAGCCGTTGAGTCTCCTGAGCCTCCCTCTGTGTCATTTGTATCAGGTAGAGCACGGAATATCCCAAGCGCCTCAGCACCAATACAGTTCAGCAGGGTAGCTTCTCTCAGATCATCATTAAATTTAGCCACCCCAATTGCCCTCATATATACCTGAAACCCGTCTATCCACTGCTCCCATGGACTAACTGGGTTCCCTGGGTTTGGAAAAAAATGAATCGGCGCTGGTATGTGCTGCATCTTTAATGGTACTTGACGTGCTAATTCCCTACAATGTAGATGTACACTGCACAATCCGTTCACCAACAACAGTGCTACACAGTTGAATTGCTTCAGGCTAACTTGTATAAGTGAAACTACTTTGATCCACTTTGGCAATTTGTGCTTTATTTCTCTCTGTAATGTATGTCTTGGTTGAATTTACTGTAATGTCACTGCAGAACGTCATTCACTCGTTCCGGCATACAATTAGTATCCTTGGTTACATTCGCGTTATTGAAGTGTTTAATTACACGCAGGGAGACGTGATTTATAGGCAAGCTATTTATTTATATTAATATCTAAGTACGAGTGAATTGGCCCCACCGACCGTGGAAAGCAACTGACATGAGACGTGTTTGAAACAAGCATTCCAAACATACGTCTTTATGTTCTATTCACCCTTCCATCACGGGAGCTTGCGAAGGGTCCCGTGATGAAATGATGAAAGGACATTACACATCTCCCTTCCTTAGTCTCTCGTTGTTTATGGAACACAGTCCAGTAGCTTCTTCTACATCTCCCTTCCTTAGTCTCTTGCCGTTCATGGAATACAGTCAAGTAGTCTTCTTCTGTATCCTCAGTAATGTCAGACAAAATCCTTCATGCGGTTTGGTTTGCGGATCACTCTCCCTGTTCTTGACATATGCAGAGTATCTGGTTTAGATGTTGGCAAGGAAATTTTTGACATTACATTTCTATTCAACCTAGATCTCACATGCTGAACATTCCTTTTCATTCTTTCATTGTCACCCCTACTGAGTTGCTCCTTGTGTTCCATTTCACCAGTATTTACATCCTTACTTGACTCCATCACACATACTCTCTCCATATTCCAGACTCTACCATCTTGCACTCTCACTGCATGTCTAAAAACCTCAATCACACTCACTGGTTTGGACCATTTGCAGGGTCCATCTTTTAGTACAGGGGGTAGTTTAATTCTCACCAGACCCCCCACTCTGGGAACCTTGTTTCTTTTACTTTTGCTCATTAGATTATCGTGAGCTGCCTTGTTCCTCAGCTGGATTTTCCTAATACTCTCTACTGCCTCTCCAAAATCTTTTCTTACTATGGTCTCCCTCTCCAACCAAGATGGTGTCAATTTGGTGTTTGCTCTGCGCCCTCTACTTAACTCAAAAGGTGATAGACCAGTAGTACTATGGGGAGTAAAACGGTGAGCAATTATTTTCCTTTTCACTGCTTCTTCCCAGTTGAGCCCATTTGACCAAGCCCACCGAATAGCATCCTTGAGCACCTTATTGAATCTCTCAACCACCCCATTGGTTTGTGGGTGGTATATTGCACTAGTTTTGTGCACAATGGAATTACTGGTACAGAACATTTCCATCTCTTTTGACCTGAATTGGACACCATTATCAGTTAATATGCTTCTTGGGAAACCCTCTCTAGTGCATATCTCTGACATAAAATCTATCACTATTTTAGCACTCATATGAGGTTTGATTAAAACTTCTACCCATCTGGTCAGAAGGTCAATGACCACCAAGCAAAATTGTTGTTTACCATCACAATGAATAGGCCCTAGTATGTCCATGCCTACTTCATCCCATACTTTTCCTGGAATATTCGTTATCACCATAGGGTAATTCGCACTCACACACGCCCTGTCACTCTGATTACAAAGGATACATTCTCTGATGGTTCTCTCAATTTGCAGGTCACATCCTGGCCACCAGAAATCATCGCGTATTCTCTGTTTAGTCTTCACAATTCCTTGATGGCCTTCGTGGCCCAGATCGATGATTCTTTGTCTTAGACTTGTAGGTGGAATTATTCGATCTCCTCTCATAATTCTGTCACTCGCTACGTTGAGTTCATCTGCAACTCTCCAGTATTCGATGAGACCGGACCCTTCAAACATAACTTTCTTTAAACTTCCATTGCTTCGTATAATTTGTTTCAACTGTTTTATGCTATCATCTTGTCTCTCTGCTTCTTCCCACTCAGTTTTGGATATGGAAAACGCTTCAACGTTCAAGACAACTTCAGGATTGTTTTCACTTTCATTGTCTACTTCAGAATTGTTGGTAAGTCGCGACAGACAATCAGCAGCATGATTCTTCACTCCTGGTACATATCGTACTGTACAGTTGTACTCTTGCAGAAGTACAACCCATCTTTTAATTCTGTTAGATACATTGTCCAAACCTTTATTCATAATGACATGTATCAATGGTTTGTGGTCAGTGCGAATCTCCACCTCCACTCCCCAGATGAAATTCCTGAACTTTTCTGTTGCCCACTTGATGGCCAGTATTTCCTTTTCTATTGCAGCATACGACCTTTCTGCACCCTTTAACAATCTAGATGCAAACGCGATAAGAACTTATTTTCCTTCAACTTCTTGTGTGACAACAGCTCCTAACCCTAGGTTGCTTGCATCTGTTGTTATTATAGTCTTCCTCCCACTCTTGAAATTCTTCAATGATGGTGCTCTGTTTAATTCTGATTTGATATTTTCAAATTCTTCTTCGCACTCCCTGTTCCATTCAAATGACTTCTTCTTTAGAAGTTCACGTAGCGGAACAGTATGTATGGCAAAATCCTTTATAAACTTAGAATAGTACTCTGCCATTCCAATGAACGTACGCACGCCCTCCTTTGACTCTGGTCTTGGCATGTTCATTATGGCATCAGCAAGTTGCTTCCTTGGTTTTATGCCGCTAGCAGATATGGTATGTCCTAAATAATCGATTTCGCTACGATTTATATTACATTTATCTCTACTAAGGGTCATACCTGCTTCATATAACTTCTTGTAGACATGTTGTAATCTTTCATTATGCACCTTCTGGTTGACGGCGTGTACCAGTATGTCATCTTGAAAACAAATAATCCCTTCGTCACCTTCAAATAGTTTGTGCATGATTCTCTGAAATACTGAAGCAGCTGACACTAATCCAAATGGCAATCTTCTGTATTGATACAGCCCATCAGGCGTGATAAAGGCTGTCATTTTCTTAGAATCCCTATGAAGTTTAACCTGATGGTATGCTGATGTTAGATCCAGAGTGGAAAAATACTTCGAGGGTCCAATAGTGGATACAATCTCTTGAATATTGGGGAGTGGATGTCTGTCCGGGATCACGCACTTATTTAATTCTCTCATGTCTACACATATTCTCAATTTTCCGGATTTTTTTCTTAATACAACTAACGGTGAAACCCATTCACTGGCATCTATTCTCTCGATGATTTTCTGATCTTCCAATAATTTAATCTCCTTTCTTACTTCTTCTCTCATTGAAAGCGGGATGTTGCGTAACTTCTGCGCAACAGGAACATGTCCTGGCTTCATTTTGATCTCATGAACAAACCCACGCAGACATCCGATGTCTTTCCTGAAAATTTCTTTCACCATATCAGCTTCCTTGGCGACTTCCTTGTTTCCTTGAAGTCTTCCAGCGTTGTTTTCAACTGAATATACAGACTCATCCGACGCAGCATCCAACTTCACTTTGAGTTTGCATTGGTGGGTCCAACTTAACAAAGGCGTTCTCCCCTTCTTTGTTATGTATATTTTCCCATTTGCTTTCCTCTCCTTGAATTTGAGTGCTCCCCAAAACCACCCAATGACATCTATTTTAACTTCGCCATATGCTCTGGGATTTATGTCTGGTTCATGCAGGTATTCATGTTTCTTCCTGTCCCAGAATATTTGTGGTATCAAGGTATATTTTGCACCTGAATCAATCATCATGTGCATGTTGGTTCCATCAACACAAACTACGGCCTTGGGGCTTTCTATTTCTTGTTCATTTTCTTCGTCTGTCACGACAAACACACATTCTTCTTCATCTTCATCACTATTTTCATCGCTTCCTATCCAGTTAGTGGAAGTGTTTTGCCTTCTGCAACATCGTGCGTAATGCCCCTTGCCTTTGCATTTCCCACATATAATTTTCAAAGCAGGACATTCCGGGTTATCCGCCCAATGATCCATGCTATCACATCTAAAACATCTCCCTGTGTTCTTCCTTCTAGGGTCGTCTCCACGCCTGTGTGGACTTTTCTTTCTCACATCACTGTTATAAATTCTGGAGCTTGGTTTTTTCCTTTTATCATCATTCCACAGTAATCTCCCGTTTCTTTCCGATTTGTATCTCCTATTGGAATTTCCTGAAATTTGGGCAATGGGTTCATTCTCTTTACTTGTAGTAAGTGTATTATGCTTCTCTTTTGAAATTTCATGTTTAATATCAGTATTTTGCATCCTGCTTTCTAATTCTTTAACACATTTCTCAGTGTGCTCCACTTCCTTGGCCACACGTAAGACAGTGTCCAAGTTGGGGTCGTCCTCAGCCCATAATCTTTCTCTTACTTTGCTACTCCTACACTCCAGCATGAATTGATCTCTCAACCTCTCGTCCAACTGAGTATTGAAATTGCATGTCTTGGCTAGCTTTCTCAAACTAGTGATGTACTGTTCTATGCTCTCACCCTCTCCTTGAGTCCTTTTCCCAAATTTATAACGTTCCAAAATAGTGCTCAGTTTCTTTTCATAATGTTTTCCCATCTTCTTCACTGACCTCTCATATTCATTTAAGTCATTATCTTCATCAGAAAGTAGATCTGGTAGATCTTCAAATTTTTCCTGCCCCGCCGGGCCTAAACAATGCATTAAAAGAGACTTCCTCCTCTCCACGCTGCAATTCTGACCACATACAATGCCAGCGTAATGTTCAAATGATTTAATCCATCTTTTCCATGGAATAGCTGGTTCACCAACATCCGAAAGAAAAAACATTGGCGGTGGTACACTATTGAAAGACATGCTGACCACAAAATATATGTGTCACAAATTGGAAAGGGTTGACCAAATATGTGAATTACGGTCTCCTTAATGTCTCTTTTTAAATTCAAATGCAGGGAGTTGCTGCAGTACAATAATGTATCACTTTAATTCTCTGTTTCTTTTTTTTTCAATGTACTTGCACACAGTGTAGAGAATATGGGTGGATGGCTTGAAATGGTTAATTATCAGCCAACAATATGACTTCCTGTAAATTTAAACGCTTATCAGTTCAATGTACCTTCTCTTTCCATGTGATTGCGCCTTTATACTGAGAATTACGGTAGATGGAAAACTTGTAACTGACAAAAATAAACACCTCTATTCTGTGGAATACGGTAAGCTTAACAGCACAGGCCAAGAGGCGTGTCCGGACGGCATTATTTAAAAGTAAACACAATCAGGATTAAGGATTTACTCACTTAATTGACTTTGACTAGCCGTCGCTGGAAGTCGAGTTGATTGTAAGCAGAGCGGAGCGGCCACAGCTTTTATGACAGCTGCAGGGCCTGCTCACGCACATAAATCACGGCTGGATGAAAGCCTGGGACACACAAAGGGGCGGTGGGGCCAGAAGATCCTCGTCGCCACTTGAAGTGTTTAATTACACGCAGGGAGACGTGATTTATAGGCAAGCTATTTATTTATATTAATAGCTAAGTACGAGTGAATTGGCCCCACCGACCGTGGAAAGCAACTGACATGAGACGTGTTTGAAACAAGCATTCCAAACATACGTCTTTATGTTCTATTCACCCTTCCATCACGGGAGCTCGCGAAGGGTCCCGTGATGAAATGATGAAAGGACATTACAGTTATACGCGACATATGGTTGCTCTGGTAACCTTATCTGTATTTCCCAAAATGGCCGGCACGTTAAGGACGTCTTTTTAGGTCCTTTCCTCAACGTGCAACTGTTATCGTCGGCTCACGGATGCAGTTTCAAATGATCACCTCCTATCACCGCACGCCAAGTACCTTTACTTCTTTTAATCATGCCGGTGTCCAAGTGGCCTTCCGCTCGTACTGTCAATTACAGTGCGTTCCAAACATCTTCACGCTAGCCGGGGGCTCCGATCTTCATTAAGCCTCGTCGCCAATTCTTATATAGTATTTAGGCAATAACAATTATTGAAGTTTCATTGTGAGTTTATTTCACAGAGCCCCCAGGGGGTGGCACAACTGGTCGAAGCGGCACTCTGATTGACATTGGTTCTGGAACCACAGCTGATTCCAGAACCATGCCAGCCAGCCTGCCACAATACATGCAGTCACATGGTATAGCATCAAATACAATACCAACCATGCATAACAGACGTTCAAGCAGACTCCAGCATTGGAAATTCAAGGGTGCAGTACCGGAGTCTGCTGCTAGAGGTCCCTGGAAGCAGACGCCAGCCCTGGAAATTCAAGGGTGCAGTCCCAGGTCTGCTGCTGGAGGTCCTTTAAGGCAGACTCCAGCATTGGAAATTCAAGGGTGCAGTCCCAGAGTGTGCTACTAGAGGTCCCTCTAAGCGACTCCAGCATTGGAAATTCAAGGGTGCAGTCCCAGAGTCTGCTGCTAGAGGTCCCAGGAAGCAGAATCCAGCATTGGAAATTCAAGGGTGCAGTCCCAGAGTCTGCTGCAAGAGGTCCCAGGAGGCAGAATCCAGCATTGGAAATTCAAGGGTGCAGACCCAGAGTCTGCTACTAGAGGTCTCTCTAAGCGACTCCAGCATTGGAAATTCAAGGGTGCAGTCCCAGAGTCTGCTGCTAGAGGTCCCTCAAGCAGACTCCATCATTGGAAATTCAAGGGTGCAGTCCCAGAGTCTGCTTCCGAAGGTCCCTTGAGGCAGACTCCAGCATTGGAAATTCAAGGGTGCAGTGACAGAGTCTGCTGCTAGAGGTCCCAGGAAGCAGAATCCAGCATTGGAAATTCAAGGGTGCAGTCCCAGAGTCTGCTGCTGGAGGTCCCTTGAGGCCGACTCCAGCATTGGAAATTCAAGGGTGCAGTCCCAGGTCTGCTGCTGGAGGTCCTTTAAGGCAGACTCCAGCATTGGAAATTCAAGGGTGCAGTCCCAGAGTCTGCTACTAGAGGTCCCTCTAAGCGACTCCAGCATTGGAAATTCAAGGGTGCAGTCCCAGAGTCTGCTGCTAGAGGTCCCAGGAAGCAGAATCCAGCATTGGAAATTCAAGGGTGCAGTCCCAGAGTCTGCTGCTAGAGGTCCCAGGAAGCAGAATCCAGCATCGGAAATTCAAGGGTGCAGTCCCAGAGTCTGCTACTAGAGGTCTCTCTAAGCGACTCCAGCATTGGAAATTCAAGGGTGCAGTCCCAGAGTCTGCTGCTAGAGGTCCCTCAAGCAGACTCCATCATTGGAAATTCAAGGGTGCAGTCCCAGAGTCTGCTTCCGAAGGTCCCTTGAGGCAGACTCCAGCATTGGAAATTCAAGGGTGCAGTCCCAGAGTCTGCTGCTAGAGGTCCCAGGAAGCAGAATCCAGCATTGGAAATTCAAGGGTGCAGTCCCAGAGTCTGCTGCTGGAGGTCCCTTGAGGCAGACTCCAGCCATGGAAATTCAAGGGTGCAGTACCAGAGTCTGCTGCTAGAGGTCCCAGGAAGCAGAATCCAGCATTGGAAATTCAAGGGTGCAGTCCCAGAGTCTGCTTTCGGAGGTCCCTTGAGGCAGACTCCAGCCATGGAAATTCAAGGGTGCAGTCCCAGAGTCTGCTGCTGGAGGTCCCTTGAGGCCGACTCCAGCATTGGAAATTCAAGGGTGCAGTCCCAGGTCTGCTGCTGGAGGTCCTTTAAGGCAGACTCCAGCATTGGAAATTCAAGGGTGCAGTCCCAGAGTCTGCTACTAGAGGTCCCTCTAAGCGACTCCAGCATTGGAAATTCAAGGGTGCAATCCCAGAGTCTGCTGCTAGAGGTCCCAGGAAGCAGAATCCAGCATTGGAAATTCAAGGGTGCAGTGCCAGAGTCTGCTGCTAGAGGTCCCAGGAAGCAGAATCCAGCATTGGAAATTCAAGGGTGCAGTCCCAGAGTCTGCTTCCGGAGGTCCCCTGAGGCAGACTCCAGCATTGGAAATTCAAGGGTGCAGTCCCAGAGTCTGCTACTAGAGGTCTCTCTAAGCGACTCCAGCATTGGAAATTCAAGGATGCAGTCCCAGAGTCTGCTACTAGAGGTCCCTCAAGCAGACTCCATCATTGGAAATTCAAGGGTGCAGTCCCAGAGTCTGCTTCCGGAGGTCCCTTGAGGCAGACTCCAGCATTGGAAATTCAAGGGTGCAGTCCCAGAGTCTGCTGCTAGAGGTCCCAGGAAGCAGAATCCAGCATTGGAAATTCAAGGGTGCAGTCCCAGGGTCTGCTGCTGGAGGTCCCTTGAGGCAGACTCCAGCCATGGAAATTCAAGGGTGCAGTACCAGAGTCTGCTGCTAGAGGTCCCAGGAAGCAGAATCCAGCATTGGAAATTCAAGGGTGCAGTCCCAGAGTCTGCTTTCGGAGGTCCCTTGAGGCAGACTCCAGCATTGGAAATTCAAGGGTACAGTCCCAGAGTCTGCTGCTGGAGGTCCCTTAAGGCAGACTCCAGCATTGGAAATTCAAGGGTGCAGTCCCAGAGTCTGCTACTAGAGGTCCCTCTAAGCGACTCCAGCATTGGAAATTCAAGGGTGCAGTCCCAGAGTCTGCTGCTGGAGGTCCCTTAAGGCAGACTCCAGCATTGGAAATTCAAGGGTGCAGTACCACAGTCTGCTGCTAGGGGTCCCTCTAAGCAGACTCTGGCATTGGAAATTCAAGGGTGCAGTCCCAGAGGCTCCTACTAGAGGTCCCAGGAAGCAGAATCCAGCATTGGAAATTCAAGGGTGCAGTCCCAGAGTCTGCTGCTAGAGGTCCCAGGAAGCAGAATCCAGCATTGGAAATTGGAAATTCAAGGGTGCAGTCTCAGAGTCTGCTTCCGGAGGTCCCCTGAGGCAGACTCCAGCATTGGAAATTCAAGGGTGCAGTCCCAGAGTCTGCTGCTAGAGGTCCCAGGAAGCAGAATCCAGCATTGGAAATTCAAGGGTGCAGTCCCAGAGTCTGCTGCTGGAGGTCCCTTGAGGCAGACTCCAGCCATGGAAATTCAAGGGTGCAGTACCAGAGTCTGCTGCTAGAGGTCCCAGGAAGCAGAATCCCGCATTGGAAATTCAAGGGTGCAGTCCCAGAGTCTGCTGCTGGAGGTCCCTTGAGGCCGACTCCAGCATTGGAAATTCAAGGGTGCAGTCCCAGGTCTGCTGCTGGAGGTCCCTTAAGGCAGACTCCAGCATTGGAAATTCAAGGGTGCAGTCCCAGAGTGTGCTACTAGAGGTCCCTCTAAGCGACTCCAGCATTGGAAATTCAAGGGTGCAATACCAGAGTCTGCTGCTAGAGGTCACAGGAAGCAGAATCCAGCATTGGAAATTCGAGGGTGCAGTCCCAGAGTCTGCTTCCGGAGGTCCCTTGAGGCAGACTCCAGCATCGGAAATTCAAGGGTGCGGTCCCAGAGTCTGCTGCTAGAGGTCCCAGGAAAGCAGAATCCAGCATTGGAAATTCAAGGGTGCACTCCCAGAGTCTGCTTCCGGAGGTCCCTTGAGGCAGACTCCAGCATTGGAAATTCAAGGGTGCAGTCCCAGAGTCTGCTGCTAGAGGTCCCAGGAAGCAGAATCCAGCATTGGAAATTCGAGGCTGCAGTCCCAGAGTCTGCTGCTGGAGGTCCCTTGAGGCAGACTCCAGCCATGGAAATTCAAGGGTTCAGTATCAGAGTCTGCTGCTAGAGGTCCCAGGAAGCAGAATCCAGCATTGGAAATTCAAGGGTGCAGTCCCAGAGTCTGCTGCTGGAGGTCCCTTAAGGCAGACTCCAGCATTGGAAATTGAAGGGTGCAGTCCCAGAGTCTGCTACTAGAGGTCTCTCTAAGCGACTCCAGCATTGGAAATTCAAGGGCGCAGTCCCAGAGTCTGCTACTAGAGGTCCCTCAAGCAGACTCCATCATTGGAAATTCAAGGGTGCAGTCCCAGAGTCTGCTTCCGGAGGTCCCTTGAGGCAGACTCCAGCATTGGAAATTCAAGGGTGCAGTCCCAGAGTCTGCTGCTGGAGGTCCCTTGAGGCAGACTCCAGCCATGGAAATTCAAGGGTGCAGTACCAGAGTCTGCTGCTAGAGGTCCCAGGAAGCAGAATCCAGCATTGGAAATTCAAGGGTGCAGTCCCAGAGTCTGCTTTCGGAGGTCCCTTGAGGCAGACTCCAGCATTGGAAATTCAAGGGTGCAGTCCCAGAGTCTGCTGCTGGAGGTCCCTTAAGGCAGACTCCAGCATTGGAAATTCAAGGGTGCAGTCCCAGAGTCTGCTACTAGAGGTCCCTCTAAGCGACTCCAGCATTGGAAATTCAACGGTGCAGTCCCAGAGTCTGCTGCTGGAGGTCCCTTAAGGCAGACTCCAGCATTGGAAATTCAAGGGTGCAGTACCACAGTCTGCTGCTAGGGGTCCCTCTAAGCAGACTCTGGCATTGGAAATTCAAGGGTGCAGCCCGAGAGTTTGCTGCTAGAGGTCCTCGTCGCAGACTCCAGCATTGGAAATTCAAGGGTGCAGTACCAGGCTCTGCTGCTAAAGGTCCCTCTAAGCATGCTCCAGCATTGGAAATTCATGGGTGCAGTCCCAGAGTCTGCTGCTAGAGGTCCCTGGAAGCAGACTCCAGCATTGGATATTCAAGGGTGCAGTACCAGAGTCTGCTGCTAGAAGTCCCTCATCCAGACTCTAGCATTGGAAATTCAAGGGTGCAGTACCACAGTCTGCTGCTAGGGGTCCCTCTAAGCATGCTCCAGCATTGGAAATTCATGGGTGCAGTCCCAGAGTCTGCTGCTAGAGGTCCCTGGAAGCAGACTCCAGCATTGGATATTCAAGGGTGCAGTACCAGAGTCTGCTGCTAGAAGTCCCTCATCCAGACTCTAGCATTGGAAATTCAAGGGTGCAGTACCACAGTCTGCTGCTAGGGGACCCTCTAAGCAGACTCTAGCATTGGAAATTCAAGGGTGCAGTCCCAGAGTCTGCTGCTAGAGGTCCCTGGAAGCAGACTCCAGCATTGGATATTCAAGGGTGCAGTACCAGAGTCTGCTGCTAGAAGTCCCTCATCCAGACTCTAGCATTGGAAATTCAAGGGTGCAGTACCACAGTCTGCTGCTAGGGGTCCCTCTAAGCAGACTCTAGCATTGGAAATTCAAGGGTGCAGTCCCAGAGTCTGCTGCTAGAGGTCCCTGGAAGCAGAATCCAACAGAAGGGGGGCGGGTCTTAGGCTAATGCAGCCAATCAGCAGAACGAACAAAGCGAAGACCAGGGATACTGGAATAATACGGGATCCCAAATATTCCACAACACCGGCCGCCAAGGCCTCCGCGGCGATTAAGAAACAAGTGAAACCGGCCGCCCTTTACTACCATGAAAACCAGAGCAACTCATTCTAGAAATGTACGCATCTGAGCTCCTCCTAGGGCTCGTGCAGTGTCACGTGGTAGCCCCTCCTAGGGCTCGAGGAGTGTCACGTGGTAGCCCCTCCTAGGGCTCGAGGAGTGTCACGTGGTAGTCCCTCCTAGGGTTCGTGGTGTGTCACGTGGTATCCCCTCCTAGGCTCCTGAAGCCGCTCCTAGGGCTCGTGGAGAGTCACGTGGTAGTTGTGTCATCTTGCAATGGGAAGTGATAATTGGATTTTTCCATTCACTATAGGTATATTGTTCTCGAACGTATAAAATTGGGTTTATAGCCTTCTATCATCCTGGTAAAACCAGCCGTTAAGGTCAAGACCCGCAAAGGGACCTCGTAATTAGGCGGGAAGGGTTTAACGGCACCGACATCTTTTACGGCGCCGTTAACCCCTTACTGCCTGGGTCGTAATCAGGCCCATAATGTCTTATAGAGTTTACTTACAAAAAAACAAAATGAATAATAAAGCCACATGACAGCATGCAAATCCTTATAGCAACATGTTAAGCAAAAATAATACAATTGTGGCTTTAATTTTCACATCCTGAATGGTAAACTATAAGTCCCAGAATGCAAGATAATGCCAACCTGAAAAATCTAGTTAACCCCACTGTACTTTCAGTGATTTAAGACATGTAATAAAATAAATTGTGCAATAAACAAAGATAGAAATGCGGATTCTTTGACCCTAACTTGCAGCTCTTTGTTATTCATGATGTTGAAAACATTTGATTAGTGACTTGAAGGAACTTTATTTTTTGCAGGTCAAGATACTAGTCATCATGGATATAAACAAATCTTTAAATGGGTGCCTTGTGTTGCTCACTTTATCTCAGATTTGCAAGGTAACTGGTACTTTGCAGGGTCTTTGAGTTGGAAATGCTCCATCATGCATATGAAAGGCTCTGCCACTGATAAAACAAATGTGTTTGTAACCTGAGCAACTAAACGCCCTGCAGAGCCCGGGATGCTGTGTGTGTGTGTGTGTCTGCACAGCTGGGACTTGGGAAACTGGCAGTGCTTCAATGTCCGGCCCCACCCGATTCTATATCTGGCTCGGGAGCGTCCAGGGCGTGTTTCTTGAGCCTTTGAAATAAAGGGGCGCTCTGTAAAAATGAAAAGAACTACTGGTATGGCATACTAATGAAATATATTACACTTCCATCTCTGGCTACAGGAACTCCCGCCAGGCAGCCCTTTGTAGAGATCAACACCCTCTCCCCCATGGGGGAGAGAGTGCTGATCTCTGCATCTATTACCTAAAAGGAAGCCTGTTGGGGGACAGCAGCCTCATGCTTTCATTCTTAACGGTGGGGCTTCCTCTCTTCAAGCATTCCTTTTGATCACTGCATCTCTTACCTAAGGGGATGCCTGACAAGGGGCAGCAAAACTATTATAGCTGAAAAGGTGAGGCCACTGGAAGCAGAGGCAATATTTCCTAAAGCTTGAAGCTCCCACAAACGAGCAGGAGCTTCAGGCTTTAGAAAAAAACATTGTTGGCTTCCACCGGCCTCACCTTTTTTTCTATAATTGTGGCACCGGCCCCTGGACATCTCTTCAATTAAGGGATGCTTTGCAGGTGCCAGCGCCATCCTCATCGAGAAAAAGCATTTTTTTCTTAAGCCTGAAGCTCTCGCACACAAGCTAGCCCCGGCCCACTTAAAGCCCTGGCCTCGAGCCTCTGAGGTGCTACCAGCAACTGCCACCATGTTGCCTGCCAGCAGACATATACCACAGCAATATACTCTTTATTTCACTTTATCTGTGACTCCTCATAACCCTGCACTTCTTTGGGTTCCTTTCCTTTAATAACTGCGGAAAAGAAGGCATAAGCCATCTTCTGCACAGAGCTATACTATATATGGGGTGGATACACAGTTAAAAAGCCTTCTGCTGATCCTATCTGCCTGGGAAACTATTGCCCGATCTCTATCACTCCTTTCCTAAGCAAACTCCTGGAAAATCTGGATCTATATGATCACTGTGCCACCCATAATGTCGACTTTCATTTTGTCGACTCCCTTTATGGCGCGGCACTGTGATTACATAGATCACTGTGGCCGGCATCCCCCTACCCGCCTCCCCCTCCTACCATGTATCTTGCCAGCGGCACACATTAGAAGTGTGCCGCCGTCTATTCCGTATCCCTGCAGCGTCAGTTCTCACCCACTAATGTGGGTCCAAACTGGCTTAACAGAGTCCGTTTTTTCTCACTTTTCTTTTTTTAATTCTCCCCCACTTCCATCCAATGGAAGCGGGGGACACCCCACAACACCTGATTCCCATTACACCCCGACTAAGGGGAGCGGGTGACACTGCTGCAACTCCTGCTCCCACTAGTAATAGTTATGGGGGGCTCAGGTTTTTTGAATTGCGCAAAAGAAGGTTCATTCTAGTACTGGGTGCTATTTTTTAGTCGCCGTAATTGTACTATCCAGAAAATCCGCCCATCTCCCAGCTTAATCTCCTCATCAAATCTGTTGCTTGTCTTCATGACCATCTGTCTGGCTTCAGAGCAGCCAGAGGCACGCAAACTGCTCTCCTGAATGCCCGGAACGATCTGCTCTCTAATCATAACTCTAGCCTTCCTTCTGTCCTCATTCTCCTTGACCTTTACTCTGATTTTGACACGGTCAATCACGTCATCCTGATCAATCGACTCCACGAGAACCTGGGCATCACGAATCAGGCCCTGCGTGGTTGACCTCCTTCCTTCTGGACCGACCCTCTCATGCCCCACTTGGGCCTTTCCTCTCCACCACCTCTCTCTCTACATGTGATGTTCCCCAGGGCTCTACCCTCTCACCCCGGCCCTTCAATGTCTACTTGGCCCTTTTGGCACACCTGATCTCTACCTTCTCCGCTAACTTTCAATGTTATGCGGATGACACTCAGCTCTCTTTCAGGCTCCCCTCAGCCTCCTCTCCTTTCTCGCTCATTCCTGACTATCTATCTGCGATTCAGGAGTGGTGCTCCCTGGTTCTCTCTAGGCTGGACTACTGCAAAAGCTGCTTTCTCAATCTGCCTTCCTCCACTCTCCGCCCTCTTGAACTAATCCAGAACAGGACTGCGAGACTTATCCTTGGCCTCAAGCCAAGGGACCGTATCTCTCCAGCACTGAAATCTCTACACTGGCTCCCCGTGGCCGCAAGGATCAAGTTCAAAACCCTCTGTATCGTCCACAAGGCTTTCTGGGCCCAGGGCCTGCATTTCTTCCAACTCTCTCTTCCAAAATAACTTCTTTCCTGTGCCGTTCAGCTTCCTCCAACTCTCTAAGTGTCAGATGCTTCTCCAGGCAGACATAGGGGGGTAGTTGTCTCTCCTTCACAGGTGCCTCCCTCTGGAATGGCCTTCCCTGCCACTCTCAAACTTCACCCAGACCACCTGAAGTTTCAGAAGCAGCTCAAGACCTTCCCTTTCTCCTCTGCTTTCTCTCTCTCCCTCCCTCTCCTGCTGACCTACCTGTTTGCTGGGCTGACTGGTTGCTTGGATACCTCCAGAGTCCCACTGGGTACCAGGTTCCTCCATGATCCATCTCCACTGCACTGCCTCTGGGCCTACCGTGCACTGAAGGGCTGTAACTGTAACCTCTACAGTCCCCTTCCCCCTGGCACTTGCCCAGAGCCGCGCTGCCCTGGCTGCACTTACTCAGAGCAATGCTGCCCTGATTGCACTTCCCCTCTACCTCTCCCTGGCACTTCTCCCCTTCCCCCTGCACTTTGCGCTGTCGCACTTGCACAATCTGAATGACACAAGGTCTAGTAAGATCGTTTGTCTTGTCCTCCCTCTGTCTTCCCTCCCTTGTCTTGTCGCGGCCTTGAAGCTCTTGTGTATTGGCGCGTTATAAAGGACATATCACATATGAACAGGGGCAAGCAATGCTCTTTTGTTTGCAAAAGAAGTACAATAGGTAAGATATCAGAATTGACGAGAATCAGTGAGCTGTTTACAATGGGGTGAGTTCCAGTGACTTAATGACCAAGTTGAGATGGGGAGTAAATGGGACAGTCACCGGAGTCAATAGGTGGGTGGAGTTAAATAGCTTAAGGACAATCAACATTAGACATTTATCAGTGCATAGGTGCTACGGCCAGCTATGTTATGGATGTCACTATAATGGAAGAAGTGTTACAGTGGAGGCAGAGAATGTGAGGGACAGAGGCAGAGTAGAGGTTGGGAAAAATGTTAAATCAGAGGCAGATGAGAGGTAGGTTCAGAGGATAACTCGGAGGCGAGGAGATAACCTTACAGTTTATCTTCGAACAAATCGGTGTGGACTATATCTTGAATGTCTCCGGGAAGAGAATTCCATGCATATGGAGCAAGAAGACAGAAACATTGGAAGCGAGGGGAAGCATGTATGAATCATTTTGTTTTGTGTCTTAAGTCCTAAAGCACAAAGGGGATCATCTAGGTCCATATTACCTTTCACTCCGGCATATCTAGGTTTCCAATGGAATAGGGATAATAAAGTTGTGTGGTTGTCAATATATATGCAAATGGAGGGGGGGGGTTGCATGTGTTTTGCAACAGAGGGATTAACAAATACTACACAATCAGCAGCCTTGAGTGGAGATGAAGAAAGGTAGAGGAAGATCAATTCAATTAGCACCCTGGATGGGGGCGCTGGCCAATCAGGTGTCTCGGGACGCAGGCTGTCCTGCATGATACCAGCACGTGTTCTGAGCTGCCTGGGAAGCCAGCGCCCCTTCCCTGCTCCCCCTTCACCAGTTAGCACTCCTGTAGTTTTCTACACAGATGCTAATGGTGCCATTTTGAAAAAAACATGAAATAAACGTATCTTACTTGCACGGCCTATCTGTGAAGTCTGTTTTCATGTTGATGACATCACAGTCATCAAAATAAAAATGGACTTCACGAATAGCAGCACTGCCGGCACCGGGATGCACATGGAAGGTGTGTTTATTTTTTAAAGGTGTATTAGCCCCTCAAATAGCAATTTAGGTTATACATTGACATGACAGTAAGTGACAATACAGAAAATGGCCTCACAAGGTGTTAAGTCAGGCTGTGATAGTCTAATGCAGGCATCATGAAATAATCTGCCATGAATGAGCCAAGAGACCTGTGCATGGTGATATGCAAACGCATGGTCACTATTATTATTATATATGAAATATTAAGAAACATGCACGAAAAAAGTAGAACCTGTAATCCTTCACCCTGTCATCCTTCTTAGTCCATAAATTAGGTATATTAAATGGGCTGCATCAATGATTATCAAAGCACTTAGAAGTAGACTGTCTGCAGGAAGCACTGGATTAATCACTACATTATTGTAGTATTATTATTATTATTATTATTATTATATTTTGGAAACCTATTGCTGTCCGTTTTTAGGTTGTGGCCTATATTGGCTCTCTCCTTGCCATGATGTTTCTAATGCAATAAACATGCCATATTGGTGGCTGGCATAGTGCTTATGCCATCCCAGGGACTGCGTCAAGTGAAACACAATATAGGGAAGGGAAAGGGAGGAAGAGGCATGACAGGGAATAAGTTATGTTATGTTATCCATTTCAGTACCAAGGTACAGAGCAACTAACACCAAAAGGCAACCTGGCGCTAAGAGACTGAGCAAGCACTATAAAAGAAAAAAAAGGAAATTAGAAGAGTAAACTTTTTAAGGCCCTTCTAAATTGCAAATGAGCGCCCACAGAGCGAAGTGCAATAGGTAGGGCATTCCACAACATAGCAGCCCTGACAGAAAATGAACGGCCGCCAATTCTAGCACTGCGGAACCTTGGAACGGCAAGAAGAAAGCCATCCTTAGAGTGCAACGCACGGCCAGAGACATAGGGTCCAAACCTCAACTGCAGATACTCAGTGCCTACTGAGTGAAAAGCCCTGTGCACCAAACAAAGAGATTTGAAGTGCACACGTGTAGCCACTGGCAGCCAGTTCAGAGCATTGAGAACTGGAGAAATGCGCACCCGACCGGAGGAACCAGTGGCAAGACCGGCAGCAGAATTCTGTAGAATTTGAAGGCGACGTAACAAATAGTCAGGCTGTGCCAGATAACGAGAGTTACAATAATCAATCCGACTAAGGACCAAGGCAGAGCCCACCGGAGCCCAAAGATGAAAAGGGATAAACTGCAATACCTTTCTAAGTATGTTCAGATGGAATCTTCTGCAGCTTGCGTAGTTGTTGGCCTGCCTAAATATACACACATCGCTCCCATCCGGACTCAGCTTCACTGGCTCCCTGTTGAAAGCAGGATTAAAATCAAAGTTCTCTGTTCTCTGTTTGACTCAGCAGCTTGCATCGGCAGGGTAGTACCAGATGTTCTACTTTCTAAACGTTCTACTTTTTTATAATACATTTTTCTTAAAGAGGTAAAAGGGCTGCTGGGGCTGCGGGAATGTCAGTTGCAGCCATCCCTCCCCCCAAAAAAGGGCTCCGGGGGCTGCAAGGCTGTCTCCGCAACCCCAACTCACTATACTGTGAGCAGGGGTTGCGGGGGTGTCCCACACATCTGTCCCACAATCCCTTAAAAAAAAAAAGAAAAGGACCCTGCAGCACCGGTTCCCGATCACGGAAGTGAAAGGGTCAGGCGTTTCAGGGACCAGCAAGTCAGAGGCAAGGTAAGTAGGGGGCTGGGGATGTTTTGGGGGTGTGGGCAGGTATTTGGCCAAGTCAGAAATGTTCTGGAGAGAAAAGACCGAAGGTTATTTAGAAAAAATAACCTTCCGTCTTTTATCCCTCAAACATTTTTAACTCGGTCTTTCAACCCCAAACGACCAAGTATCCTGGTGTGAGTGCTCGTTGGTTTACTCTAGATATTGTGACAGGTCATCTATTCAATCAATGTCATCTAGATAAGTGGTCTCAGCGAAGTGTCTAGTTTCAACCATTTCTTGCTGATCACCCATTGTTATGCTGTTTGCCTGTGTCGGGATTTGAGTGGCGTCACTCGTACACATCTCAAGCTTCTTGAATCTGCATTTCTGTCTTATCTGTTGATCGCATTCGTCGACATTCGTGCGTGCAGGCATTGTTGACAGATTTCTGAGAAATGCACGCAAGCCATTTGATTTAGGCTTAGAACCACTTTTAACATTCTTAGATTTCTTTTTAAAGGCTGACAGCGATATCGAAAACACTTCATCATCCTGTTGAATGGGCTCACATTGTCGACTGATGTTAAAGGTTGTATTACTTGGATGACAATTTGGGGCAGCCAGCCTTGTGCCACTATCTCACACCCTTCAGGCTAGCAGAAGGCTTTTTTTCTGATTTGAAGGGTCCTCATGATGTTGAGTGCATCAGCCCAGCTTGCCTCACTCATAGAGGAGGGGTCCATGTCAGACCTCCATGGTAGCTTTTGTTTAACTGTCGGCTCTCGTTGTGTTACATGAGGTGATGTCCCTTCGAGTGAAATATCGCTGGGATTCAAACTTTCCACATCAATAACTAGCTCGCCGTTTGTGTTCTTATTTAGTGGCTTTGCTGTTGTTAATCCACTCAGTTGTTTTCTGATTCATTTTGTGGAATTCATTAGCGCCGCCATCATAATGGCTTTTTCAGTGTGGTCACCACTGGCCAAGTCGCACAAACGGGTTTGCCAATTTGCCGAAGTTTCTGCGAGTTGTGTGACAGTGTGTTTGATATTATCATTAACTGTTTTGTATAGTATTAGGTATGACGCAAGCGAAATGGACAATGCTACCATTACATTGCTATGAATCTGAATGCCTGAGGCTACTGACAGTTGAGTCTTATCTTAGATGTGATCGTTGATAAAGTGAGATTGCGACTCACTCGCATCAGAAGATGAGCTTAACTCACTTATTGGTGAGCAATTGTGAGTTGATGACCCTTGTGCCACCAACATATGTACTCCCAATGCCAGTGCCTTTTTCGCACTCTATTTCAGACAGTTAGGCGGCTTCTCTGTTGCAGAGTGGAAGTTGAAGTTACTACTTCGCGTAACACCATTGGGAGTTGAGGGTTCTATCCCCACAATTGTTTAGTCAAGAGCATTTTATGTTGATTGGATGCTTCATTGTTGATGTTAGACGAACTCTACAATCGTTTTGGTTGTTGTATGTTTCTGACATTTCCACTGAGTTGGTGAGAATGGCTGTTGATGCACCTGTGTTGGCTACCATGTACTCGTCCCACTCGTTAAACCCCTCGAATTCAACAGCAAGCGATTTTTTGTTTGTGGCACTGGGTCGAGTATTGGTCTTGTGCACCCTATTTGCTGGTGTTGTAACATGTCGTTGTCGTCTGTTTGCTGAAGTGGTTGCCGACTGCAAAGTTGGAACTCCTAAGACGGTATGTGCATGAAACCACAACACTCGTTCCTTTCCTTTATTGGCATTTACGCGCACTATTGAATGCGTGTCATGCTTACCAGAGGAACGGGATGAGGACTCGCTTGATTAGATTTTACATTCTTCTAATTGTATATAGGATTACAACCATCTTGTGTTGTTAGGGACTCAATAGGGGATCCTATTCACGTGATAGATTCACGATAGAGTCTTTAGGTAATAGCGAAGCATTGTTGTCAGAAGATGTTTGAGTTCCACAGTGTAATTCTTGAATCCCATTTGTTTCCCTCGTGTGTGATACACACAGGTCATATGGTACTGTTGGTGAGGAGGGCTGTGACAAGTACACAGGCTTTTAACTACATGTATCAACATCATTTTTCAATGAAGAAGTACAAGGCACATCGACAATGGTGGCGTTAACCACCTCAATTAGTTCAGCATCAGTAATGTCTTGACGGTTATCTGTACCTCTGGATTTAACCATTTGTTGACTTAAGGCAGTGGTCTTCAAACTTTTTATGCCATGGCCCCCCTGAGCAGAAAATAAATAGTTCGGGACCTCCCTGCCCCGCCCCTCTATGTTGGTGTTATATTTTTTTTATATAGAGAGGGCTGCAGAATGCGTGGTACCATAATTATGAAGGGATATGCTGTTGGGGAGGCATTCCAAGACACTAGGACAATCACATCCAATCCAAACATAGAAACCGTGCAAGTAAAGACAAAATTCCTATTAGTATATTCAGCAGAAGGCAATTTGATTTTACAGAACAAGCACTAATGGGAAGGGTGGGCCTGTCTCTCTGCAGAAAGTGAGTCAATGTGTGGCTTTATTTTTGAGACCGCCACTCTGAGGTTGTCCCCCACTTCCAGCCTTGTGCGGTATTTAGTTTTTCAGTACAGCCAATGCTGAAAAGCCTATTTCGCAAAAGTAGGAAGACCCAAATGGTAAGAGAGACTGTATAGCAGACCTTGCCAATGTAATATACTCCAGGATTAACTTCAGCAAAAAGTCACCCACTGCAATGTTCCTGAATTCAGATTGCAGAATAGTGTCCGACTGAACCTCAATCAGCTCCTCCTGGGCATCAAATGGAAGATGCACCACCTCCTCTGCCAGAAAAGGCTGCATCACCCAGTCATTAATGCCAGCATTCTCTTCAGGGAATTATTTATCAAAGCTGGACCTTAATGTTGTTAGGTGACATGTGTTTGGTTCTAGTTCATGCAGCAGGTTGTACTCTGTTTTGTCAATTGCTTCTGCAAGCAATGGGAACTGAACTGCTACCCCAGCTCCAATTGTTCGTTTCCAGAGGTCTAGCTTCCTCTTGAAGGCAAATACTGTTTTATTCATTGTAAATGAATTGGCATTGGCTAATTGCAAAGAAATATTGAGGGTATTTAGCTTATCACAAATATCAGCAAGGTATGCCAAGAGCACAAGGCAGCAGGGACCACACAGATAGTTTGCTTTGCCAGTATCCACATCCAAAAGGAATTGCCGCACTTCATTTCAGAGTTCAAACACACGTTGCAGCACTCTTCCCCTGGACAGCCATCTGATTTCTGTGTGAAAGAGCAAACCATCATGTTCTGACCCCATTTCCGTCCACAGAATTGCAAAGAGACGTGCTCTTGTTGGCTGTGCTTTGATGGCATTAACTATGTTTACAGCTGAACTGAGTACATCAGAAAGTTCATTGTCCATATTCCGAGCAGCAGGCATTTCACGGTGAATTATGCAGTGTGTCCATGCAACATTGTAGAGCAACTGCCAACACTTTGGCCTTCAACCCCAATCTATCTCCACACATTGAAGGGGCACCATCTGTGCAGATTCCCATCTCAAACAGAGGCTGCTCATAAAATCATTTAAAATGTCAAACAGTTCTGATGCTGTTGCCCTGGTTTTAATGGCCTTACAAAACAAAAAGTCTTCCGGTATTGTAGCTGCCCCACAGTACCTTACAAAGGCTATTAAATGAGCCTCTGAGGATATATCTGCTGCCTCATCCAACTGTAATGCAAAGAGACTCGTTTGCAGCTGTATGATTAACTGAGCAGTGATATTTTCTGCCATCTCAGACACATGTCGGCTGATGGTGGTGTCTGACAGAGGAATCATTTTTAGCTTGTCTGCTACACTTTCAGCACCCATTCTCCTGCACATTGCGATGGCTGCTGGTAGAACGACTTTCTCAGCATCGGTGAACGTTTTTTTATTTTTGGCAAGGAGGTAGGCAACATCATAAGATGCCTTCAGTGCACTGGCTGGAGTAAAAGCAATATTTTGCACTGTACTTTTCTGCTGACTGATGACTTGTAACTTGCGAGCAAAGAAGTCTCTTCTCTTGCCAATAAGATCCCCATGTTTTGTTTCAAAATGGCGTCTTATTTTGGCTGGTTTCATGCTCTCATTGGCTAAAGTTGCTCCACGCACCACACACTGAGGCCTCGTTTTACCTCCGATCACAACGGAAATAAATCCAAGGTCTAAATATGTGCCATCAAACTTCCTGGCTTTTGCAGGTTTTTTTCCTGAGTCAGTCTGCGTCTGCCTTCCTTTTCACACTACAGTTTCTAGGCAAAAAGAAATGCTCAATTTCAAAATGGGTTCCTCACCTATGAAAAAATGTAAACTCCCGTATTAATGCCTTTTCATATGCTTTGTTGATAACTTCATTTACGTACCGAATGAGGTACAGTAGGATTTGAAAACGATAATTCAAAAACAAAAATGCAAAACATGTAGCTGTGACAAAATCACACATGCACCTGAAGGCTTTTGAGCAAAAACTAAGGGCTGAAAAAAACATGGTCCTCCAATAGTGCACCACATTTGTTGTGGTGTTCTACATGTACTATGGGTCCCGACTTGATGATCTGGTTAGTTTGCAGAATCCAAAGAAAGGCAAGGGACATTGCTAACTGCTTGTGCTGGCCACAATCCATTGAGGCATTATGTGGTGGTCCTCTAAGAAAGAAATTCTACCTTTGCCTCCAATAAGCCTTCAGACAACCATAGCCGCTTCACCCATCCCTTCACAATTCACTATTCACTTGTACAGAGACCTCATTTCTCCCCCGCTTAGAGTGGAACCAGTCTGCGGCATACAGCTTGTAGTGCAAAGTGCACATATTAAGCAGCATCACAAAAAAACAGAGGACTGAATACATCACTGAGCTAAATGAATTCTGACTGGCAACATGGGGGCAGTTGCTTGCCCTCCCCGAAGGCTCAGTGAAGGCTCCTCTCATGTGAAAAGTTTGAAATGCCCTGGCACCTCTAATTTGAAAAGGATTAAATGCCCTGGCGCCTTCCCTGGCCACTGGTGCTGCAGGAGACATGAGGACCATAGGGTCTTTGTTCTATTCACTTGTACGGAGACCCCACAGACCTCTTTTCTCCCCCACTTAGAGTGGAACCAGTCAGTGGTATACAGCTTGTAATGCAAAGAACACATTTTAAGCACCAGTACAAAATAAACAGAGAACTAAATACATCACTGAGCTAAATGAATTCTGACGGGAAACATGGGGGCAGTTGCTCCTCCTGCCCCCAAGACTCTGTGAAGGCCCCTCTCATGTGAAAGGTTTGAAATGCCCTGGCGTCTCCAATTTGAAAAGGATGAAATGCCCTGGCGCCTTCCCTGGCCACTGCTGCTGCAGGAGAAATAAGGACTGTGGGGACCTCTGTTCTTTCAACTAGAACGGAGGCCCCCACGCCTAGATTTTCCTTGTGTTTCTGGTCACTTTATTTATTGGTCATGTATGTAAATGCCACCTACCTTTTTGAAAGTAAAAAGAATAGAAAAGCAGGAACCTCGTGACAGCATGCAACTCCGGAGTTGATGGATGCAATCTGAAGCAGGATCACTGAAGCTGCAGGTGAGTACTATTTATTGTTGGAAGAAGTGGCGCCTTCCATCCTCATTGGCTGTCAGTCAGCCAGATTGAGCCAGCAGCACAGCTTGAGGCCCTTGCCAAATGCAAGTTTAGAGAAGCTGGCTGCCATGGATTGGCCCACTCTCCCTACCACCCCTCCCATCTGAAAGTAGGGCAGTTTGTCACTAATGAGCCATCATTAGTGGTTTGCTGCTCTGCATTCATATGGGAGGGGCTGGTCATCCCTGCAAAACAAACTGTGCGCTTTGCCTTGTTTCATGGATAGGCTAATAATGGAGCCTGCAGGGCCTCACAAGAGCCAGGCCCCTGTCCTCAGTGTGACAGGGGCCAGGCCTTTGTGGGGCCTCAGGCTCCAATAGGAGCCTATTCATGAAGACAAAAGAAAAAGTACACACCTTCTTTTGCAGCGATGTCTTGTCATCACGCCAAACAAAGTGTGTGCTTTTTTTTGTCTTCCTAAATAGGCTTCTAATGCGAGCCTGAGACCTGACAAAGCCTGGCCACTGTCGCACTAAGCATGTGTGGCAGGGGCCCTGACAAAGCCTGGCCACTGTCGCACTAAGCATGTGTGGCAGGGGCCGTGGATCGGGTAATGCGAGTCTGAGACCTGACAAAGCCTGGCCACTGTGGCACTAAGCATGTGTGGTAGGGGCCGTGGATCGGGTAATGCGAGCCTGAGACCTGACAAAGCCTGGCCACTGTCGCACTAAGCATGTGTGGCAGGGGCCATGGATGGGGTAATGCGAGCCTGAGACCTGACAAAGCCTGGCCACTGTCGCACTAAGCATGTGTGGCAGGGGCCGTGGATCGGGTAATGCGAGCCTGAGACCTGACAAAGCCTGGCCACTGTGGCACTAAGCATGTGTGGCAGGGGCCGTGTATCGGGTAATGCGAGCCTGAGACCTGACAAAGCCTGGCCACTGTGGCACTAAGCATGTGTGGCAGGGGCCGTGGATCGGGTAATGCGAGCATGAGACCTGACAAAGCCTGGCCACTGTGGCACTAAGCATGTGTGGCAGGGCCGTGGATCGGGTAATGCGAGCCTGAGACCTGACAAAGCCTGGCCACTGACGCACTAAACATGTGTGGCAGGGGCCGTGGATCGGGTAATGCGAGCCTGAGACCTGACAAAGCCTGGCCACTGTGGCACTAATCATGTGTGGCAGGGGCCGTGGATCGGGTAATGCGAGCCTGAGACCTGACAAAGCCTGGCCACTGTCGCACTAAGCATGTGTGGCAGGGGCCATGGATCAAGCTGTTGCTCGTTGATGAAGCAACAGCCCAATCTTTTTGTAATGGATGATAATGTTTACTTTCAAGCTGTGGATGCGTGGACCCCTGGGCATGAGGCTGCGACCCACCAGAGGGCCGCACCTCACAGTTTGAATAACGCTGACTTAAGGAGACATGTAGTTTAGAAACATTTAATCTGGAAGGACTCACCTCCTCACGGGTGACACAAACAGGGGAGGTGTACTCACCCATGTTTTTCCTCCATTAAGCCTCCTTGCAACCACTGTTGCTGACGGGTATGTGGTCCTGTGTGCTGCCTGGAAGGTGACGTTGTTATTGTGGGCATCTTTCTTTTACACGCCGGGTGGCCATCAGCTGGAGAGTGACACAATTTTGTGCACCAGATGCTGACAATACCTTCCATGAAATTGCAAGGTTCTGAGCACCGGACGCTAACTGGGCGTGACTGGGCGAGACTGGACTCTCATCGGACTCACTCGCCGGCGTTAAGCGCCTCCAGCCACAGATGTAGGAGTTTATATTTTCTTAAAGAAACAGTAGCAAATTCGCTGAGGTTTCTCTCAGGAGCAGCAGAGAGCAGAAGCACATCCAACAGAGACTGGGAAAGGTGGACTCTCGCTGAACTCACACGCCTGCACTATGCACCTCCAGCCACAGAGCTAGGAGTTTTCAGTTTCTTAACATGACAGAAGCAATTTCGCTGCAGGTTTCTCTCAGGAGCAGCAGAGAGCGGAACCGCATGCAACAGAGATTGGGAGAGAGCCGTCAGAGCCCAGGGCCCATCCACGGCCCGGACAGGTAAAGACGGGTTTGCCTTTGCGTGCCTTTGAGGCGCTGCAGGAGTGCCCGCTGCGGGGGGAATCTGCCCGGCCCCTTCATTGAGGTCTAATAAATTCCCCTGTTGGGATGTTTACAATATTTGATCTGATGGCAGCTAGTAACATGAAGAGTAGAGCTGAGCTTAGTTCCCTTGTTGAGTGTGGAGTTTGTTGTCTTTTATATAGATCTCTAACTAAAAAAATGGAATGTGAGTGCTATCATGATGCCCTGTGAGTTTTATTCCAAAGCTGTTACTATTTATATACTGTGAAAATCACCCCAACTCTTTGTCTATGTCATTCCATATGGCCAAAATATCATTGATATATATCTGTTCAACTGTATGATATGTTTAAAGAATGTATCCAATGATAATACACATGTGATTTCAAAGAATCACATAAAAAGATTTGCCAGGGAAGGTGAGAAGCATGCGTCCATGGCAACAGATGATATTTGTTGACAATACTCCTTATCAAAAATACAGATGTTTATTTTTCAGAGTAAAATTGAGCATCTCTTTAATCAACACGTAGAGTTTGATCTTTGTAGCTGATTTGTTCTTGAAGTAATAGTCAAGGCATCAGCTGCGGGATCATGTCCTATTGATGTCCAATGTTACATCTGAATGTATGTCTTATACCATGTCAATTGTTCAAGTTGGTGCAAAATAGGCCTGGTGTCTCCTGTAAGGTTTCAGTTTGGTTACTTCTGGGTGTATGTATTCATCAATACATGTAGAGCAATTCTGTTATCCATCTCATGATACTGACAACATACTTGCCAACATTCTGTGACCAAAATTCAGTAGGATTCTTGAAGGTTCAAAAATAGTAATTACTTAATAATCACATCAAAGGATATTACATCACATGACCTCTAACCTCATGGCATCACAGGAAATAACATAACCTGACATACAGTCCAGAAACAATGAAAGTAAATGAGTGTCATGCGTGGTCTCTCCTAGACTTCAAAGCATCATTAGAAGTCAGATTGCTAAATGAACAGCAGAGGCTGGTGATATTTTATTTAGAGAAAGTAAATGTTTCCCACAAATACACAAGGGTTTGTGCCTAGAGAGGGAGGCTGTACCAAGGAATTGGGAGTTTAGGGAGGTGGTGGGAGGTCATATTCTACAATTCCTGAAAGGTTTTTAAATAATGGGTGAAAAAGGTGCATTTTACAGCACACTGTCTTCAAAGAATGAGAAAAGGCCACACAGTTTTAGGTCAGTTGTATAGGTTAACACATGAAAAAATCAAATAGATATAAGTCACCAGCAGTGCACAGAAGCATTTTCGCGATTCTTTTCCCACAATATATTCTAGCACAAGAGCCATATTCATGTGGTTGTGCTCATACACGCCCATTATGGCTGCATCACTATATGCCACTATCCCCACATAAGAACACGCATCATATTGGTTTTGCCAGTGAAAATGCTATTCCACAATTAGAAAACATGTCCAGAGTGACTGCACCAATGCAGGACAGTCTAGCATGCAATACCACTCATGACTGATGTCTGAGCACTGTGTCCAGCTTGTACCACACCAAAACATATTTTCATCTTAAAACATAGCAGTAACACAAATCTATTTCTACAGTAACTTTCCGGTAATGGGCAGCCGTTTAATTAACAGTTGCAGCAAACACCAGTTGTAGGGACTCTTCCCTCACAAAAGATTCCACCCGGGTTATGTGATGTCACCTGAATATGGACATGAACCGGTGTTACAGCAGATGCAGAGCTCAGCTCAAATTCGGAGGAATACTGCTGCTCGCCCTCCGAGTGGATTCAGAAGAGACACCTGGCTAGCAGCTGAGAGGCGCGGGATTTCAGGGCAGCGCCGTCACCACGCTCTGACACTAAGACTGCCTGCAGTGCGCAGGCAGAGTGTGTCTGTTTCACACCGGCCTGGCAAGGCGCACGCTCACTCTCTGTCATCAATCAAAATAATGACATGATGGGCCATTAACACGCCGCGTGGAGATGCTGCAGTGCTCTGCAGCTCTCTGGGCCTAAGACAGAGGCAGCCAGGCCTGTAAATCCGTAGTTTTTAGATGAAAATTGGTAGGCGGTAGGACTGCTTAAAAAGCGGTATCCTACCGCCTAAATCCGGAGGGGTGGCAAGTATGTGACAATAGGCCTTAGTGGTGGAAGAGCGTTGGATTCTGTATGGACATTCAGTAAAAATTAAATTGTTGGCATAATAGGGCAGTTATTGGTGGAAGATGTTTCCGTTACCCATTAGCATTCCCCTGCTGTACCGTTTAGCAATAGGTGTGTTTGCTTCCATGGTGATCTGGCAAAATGGGTTACTGGGTAATTTGAGATAGCAGCCTGGTGTATTAAAATGCTGCTTAGCCATTTTAATATAGTCTGTTTTGTTTAGAATCACAATTGCATCCCTGGCTTATCCCCTTATTTTAAAATAATGCTACTAGTCTGCTAATAGAGGTCCCTTGCAGTAGACTCCAGCATTGGAAATTCAATGGTGCAGTCGCAGGGTCTGCTGAGGTCCCCCTAAGCAGACATGAGCTTGGAAATTCAAGGGTGCAGTCCCAGAGTCTGCTGCTAGAGGTCCCTCAAGCAGACTCCAGCATTGGAAATTCAAGGGTGCAGTCCCAGAGTTTGCTACTAGGGGTCCCTGGAAGCAGACTCCAGCATTGGAAATTCAAGGGTGCAGTACCGGAGTCTGCTGCTAGAGGTCCCTTGAGGCAGACTCCAGCATTGGAAATTCATGGGTGCAGTCCCAGAGTCTGCAGCTAGAGGTCCCTTGAGGCAGACTCCAGCATTGGAAATTCAAGGGTGCAGTCCCAGAGTCTGCCGCGAGAGGTCCCTGGAAGCGGACTCCAGCATTGGAAATTCAAGGGTGCAGTACCGGAGTCTGCTGCTAGAGGTCCCTGGAAGCGGACTCCAGCCCTGGAAATTCAAGGGTGCAGTCCCAGCGTCTGCTACTAGAGGTCCCTTGAGGCAGACTCCAGCATTGGAAATTCAAGGATGCAGTCCCAGAGTCTGCTGCGAGAGGTCCCTGGAAGCAGACTCCAGCATTGGAAATTCAAGGGTGCAGTACCGGAGTCTGCTGCTAGAGGTCCCTGGAAGCGGACTCCAGCCCTGGAAATTCAAGGGTGCAGTCCCAGAGTCTGCTACTAGAGGTCCCTTGAGGCAGACTCCAGCATTGGAAATTCAAGGGTGCAGTACCAGAGTCTGCTGCGCGAGGTCCCTGGAAGCAGACTCCAGCATTGGAAATTCAAGGGTGCAGTACCGGAGTCTGCTGCTAGAGGTCCCTGGAAGCGGACTCCAGCCCTGGAAATTCAAGGGTGCAGTCCCAGAGTCTGCTACTAGAGGTCCCTTGAGGCAGACTCCAGCATTGGAAATTCATGGGTGCAGTCACAGAGGCTGCAGCTAGGGGTCCCTTGAGGCAGACTCCAGCATTTGAAATTCAAGGGTGCAGTCCCAGAGTCTGCTGCTAGAGATCCCTGGAAGCAGACTCCAGCCCTGGAAATTCAAGGGTGCAGTCCCGGAGTCTGCTACTAGAGGTCCCTTGAGGCAGACTCCAGCCCTGGAAATTCAAGGGTGCAGTACCGGAGTCTGCTGCAAGAGGTCCCTGGAAGCAGACTCCAGCATTGGAAATTCAAGGGTGCATTACCGGAGTCTGCCGCTAGAGGTCCCTGGAAGCGGACTCCAGCCCTGGAGATTCAAGGGTGCAGTCCCAGAGTCTGCCACTAGAGGTCCCTTGAGGTAGACTCCAGCATTGGAAATTCATGGGTGCAGTCCCAGAGTCTACAGCTAGAGGTCCCTTGAGGCAGACTCCAGCATTGGAAATTCATGGGTGCAGTCCCAGAGTCTGCAGCTAGAGGTCCCTTGAGGCAGACTCCAGCATTGGAAATTCAAGGGTGCAGTCCCAGAGTCTGCTGCGAGAGGTCCCTGGAAGCAGACTCCAGCATTGGAAATTCATGGGTGCAGTCCCAGAGTCTGCAGCTAGAGGTCCCTTGAGGCAGACTCAGGCATTGGAAATTCAAGGGTGCAGTCCCAGAGTCTGCTGCGAGAGGTCCCTGGAAGCAGACTCCAGCATTGGAAATTCATGGGTGCAGTCCCAGAGTCTGCAGCTAGAGGTCCCTTGAGGCAGACTCCAGCATTGGAAATTCAAGGGTGCTGTCCCAGAGTCTGCTGCGAGAGGTCCCTGGAAGCAGACTCCAGCATTCGAAATTCAAGGGTGCAGTCCCAGAGGCTCCTACTAGAGGTCACTCGAGCAGACTCCAGCATTGGAAATTCAAGGGTGCAGTACCAGAGTCTGCTGCTAGAGGTCACTCTAAGCAGACTCTGGCATTGGAAATTCAAGGGTGCAGTCCCAGAGTGTGCTACTAGAGGTCTCTCAAAGCAGACTCCAGCATTGGAAATTCAAGGGTGCAGTACCAGAGTCTGCAGCTAGAGGTCCCTCTAAGCAGACTCCAGCATTGGAAATTCAAGGGTGCAGTCCCAGAGTCTGCTGCTAGAGGTCCCTCAAGCAGACTCCAGCATTGGAAATTCAAGGGTGCAGTCCCAGAGTTTGCTACTAGGGGTCCCTGGAAGCAGACTCCAGCATTGGAAATTCAAGGGTGCAGTACCGGAGTCTGCTGCTAGAGGTCCCTGGAAGCGGACTCCAGCCCTGGAAATTCAAGGGTGCAGTCCCAGAGTCTGCTACTAGAGGTCCCTTGAGGCAGACTCCAGCATTGGAAATTCAAGGGTGCAGTACCAGAGTCTGCTGCGAGAGGTCCCTGGAAGCAGACTCCAGCATTGGAAATTCAAGGGTGCAGTACCGGAGTCTGCTGCTAGAGGTCCCTGGAAGCGGACTCCAGCCCTGGAAATTCGAGGGTGCAGTCCCAGAGTCTGCTACTAGAGGTCCCTTGAGGCAGACTCCAGCATTGGAAATTCAAGGGTGCAGTACCAGAGTCTGCTGCGCGAGGTCCCTGGAAGCAGACTCCAGCATTGGAAATTCAAGGGTGCAGTACCGGAGTCTGCTGCTAGAGGTCCCTGGAAGCAGACTCCAGCCCTGGAAATTCAAGGGTGCAGTCCCAGAGTCTGCTACTAGAGGTCCCTTGAGGCAGACTCCAGCATTGGAAATTCATGGGTGCAGTCCCAGAGTCTGCAGCTAGAGGTCCCTTGAGGCAGACTCCAGCATTTGAAATTCAAGGGTGCAGTCCCAGAGTCTGCTGCTAGAGATCCCTGGAAGCAGACTCCAGCCCTGGAAATTCAAGGGTGCAGTCCCGGAGTCTGCTACTAGAGGTCCCTTGAGGCAGACTCCAGCCCTGGAAATTCAAGGGTGCAGTACCGGAGTCTGCTGCAAGAGGTCCCTGGAAGCAGACTCCAGCATTGGAAATTCAAGGGTGCAGTACCGGAGTCTGCCGCTAGAGGTCCCTGGAAGCGGACTCCAGCCCTGGAGATTCAAGGGTGCAGTCCCAGAGTCTGCCACTAGAGGTCCCCTGAGGCAGACTCCAGCATTGGAAATTCATGGGTGCAGTCCCAGAGTCTACAGCTAGAGGTCCCTTGAGGCAGACTCCAGCATTGGAAATTCATGGGTGCAGTCCCAGAGTCTGCAGCTAGAGGTCCCTTGAGGCAGACTCCAGCATTGGAAATTCAAGGGTGCAGTCCCAGAGACTGCTGCGAGAGGTCCCTGGAAGCAGACTCCAGCATTGGAAATTCATGGGTGCAGTCCCAGAGTCTGCAGCTAGAGGTCCCTTGAGGCAGACTCCAGCATTGGAAATTCATGGGTGCAGTCCCAGAGTCTGCAGCTAGAGGTCCCTTGAGGCAGACTCCAGCATTGGAAATTCAAGGGTGCAGTCCCAGAGGCTCCTACTAGAGGTCACTCGAGCAGACTCCAGCATTGGAAATTCAAGGGTGCAGTACCAGAGTCTGCTGCTAGAGGTCACTCTAAGCAGACTCTGGCATTGGAAATTCAAGGGTGCAGTCCCAGAGTGTGCTACTAGAGGTCTCTCAAAGCAGACTCCAGCATTGGAAATTCAAGGGTGCAGTACCAGAGTCTGCAGCTAGTGGTCCCTCTAAGCAGACTCCAGCATTGGAAATTCAAGGGTGCAGTCCCAGAGTCTGCTGCGAGAGCTCCCTGGAAGCGGACTCCAGCCCTGTAAATTCAAGGGTGCAGTACTGGCGTCTACTGCTAGAGGTCCCTGGAAGGGGACTCCAGCATTAGAAATTCAAGGGTGCAGTACCGGAGTCTGCTGCTAGAGGTCCCTGGAAGCGGACTCCAGCCCTGTAAATTCAAGGGTGCAGTACCGGCGTCTACTGCTAGAGGTCCCTGGAAGCGGACTCCAGCATTGGAAATTCATGGGTGCAGTCCCAGAGTCTGCTGCTAGAGGTCCCTGGAAGCAGACTCCAGCATTGGAAATTCATGGGTGCAGTCCCAGAGTCTGCAGCTAGAGGTCCCTTGAGGCAGACTCCAGCATTGGAAATTCATGGGTGCAGTCCCAGAGTCTGCAGCTAGAGGTCCCTTGAGGCAGACTCCAGCATTGGAAATTCAAGGGTGCAGTCCCAGAGTCTGCTGCGAGAGGTCCCTGGAAGCAGACTCCAGCATTGGAAATTCAAGGGTGCAGTCCCAGAGGCTCCTACTAGAGGTCACTCAAGCAGACATCAGCATTGGAAATTCAAGGGTGCAGTCCCAGAGTCTGCTACTAGAGGTCTCTCAAAGCAGACTCCAGCATTGGAAATTCAAGGGTGCAGTACCAGAGTCTGCTGCTAGAGGTCCCTCTGAGCAGACTCCAGCATTGGAAATTCAAGGGTGCAGTACCGGAGTCTGCTGCTAGAGGTCCCTTGAGGCAGACTCCAGCATTGGAAATTCAAGGGTGCAGTCCCAGAGTCTGCTGCGAGAGGTCCCTGGAAGCAGACTCCAGCATTGGAAATTCAAGGGTGCAGTCCCAGAGTCTGCTGCGAGAGGTCCCTGGAAGCAGACTCCAGCATTGGGAATTCAAGGGTGCAGTACCGGAGTCTGCTGCTAGAGGTCCCTGGAAGCGGACTCCAGCCCTGGAAATTCAAGGGTGCAGTACCAGAGTCTGCTGCTAGAGGTCCCTCAATCCGACTCTAGCATTGGAAATTCAAGGGTGCAGTACCGGAGTCTGCTACTAGAGGTCCCTCAATCAGACTCGCCATTGGAAATTCAAGGGTGCAGTACCAGGCTCTGCTGCTAGAGGTCCCTCTAAGCATGCTCCAGCATTGGAAATTGAAGGGTGCAGTACCAGGCTCTGCTGCTAGAGGTCCCTCTAAGTATGCTCCAGCATTGGAAATTCAAGGGTGCAGTACCAGAGTCTGCTGCTAGAGGTCCTCGTCGCAGACTCCAGCAGTGGGGGGCGGGTCTTAGGCTAATGCAGCCAATCAGCGGCCTGAACATAGGCAAGGCCCAGGGATCCTTGAATGGTACGGGATCCCAAATACTAAACAACACCGGCCGTCCTGTATTGCCGTGAAAACCAGAGCAACTCATTCTCCAACTGTACCCACTGCTGTGACCTGAAGCCCCTCTTGGGCTCGCGGAGTGTCACGTGGTAATTCCTCAAAGCGCTCGCGGAGTGTCACGTGGTAATCCCTCATAGCGCTCGCGGAGTGTCACGTGGTAATTCCTCATAGCGCTCGCGGAGTGTCACGTGGACCGCACTGTTGTGACCTGAAGTCCTTCCTAGGGCTCGTGCAGTGTCACGTGAGCGAGTCAAGACGGCACGTGAGTCACGGATCTTTCCTTTTACTAAATGTATCGGTCTCTGTAGCTAACCAGAAACCTCCAAAAATTGGTTTTACCGCCGGCTATCACAGCCCCCCGCAGTGCTGGGAACTGCCGGCACTAACCTTTAACCATTAACAGACTTAGACGGTCAAGAAAGGTTGCCTAAAGCAATTCCAACCTTGCAAACATAGGACGATTTACATACTTCATGATTTCAATAGAAACACGCCTTAGAACTCCAGGATATATAAAGAAGGACTTCATGAATTTACTTTTATGAAAATGAAGCTTCTATGTTTGAGCAACAGATGGTAATTATGCAGATTTTTGCTACGGATTGTGGGAAGTCTATACATAGGCTCCAGTGATTGGTCAGCCTCCTGCATCCTCTTCTTAGGGGAGCCTGACTCTCTTACTCTGTATTTCAGGATCTCACAGCAGGGAACACAGAACAGGGCTCCAGACTTTATTATTAATATATCTGAGTAAACCCCGCATGCTGAGATCTAGCCAGGGTTTGGTGAGCTGCTTTATTTAAGACTAGTATCACCATCTCCAGGGATCTAGAAAACACATGTGATGCATGTGTTTTTTGATTGTCTTTCTGACCCCAAAGAAGCAGCAGAGAAACCGCACAAATGCACTAGGCGTTACGAAGTGATGATACGTTTACGCATGCGCGAGCCTCGTTCGGGCTCACGCATGTGCATGATCAAGACGCCAGTTGCCGCCAGGCCCTTGCAGCCAACAGACGTGTCATCTGGTTTCTCTGTGTGAACGCATGCGTGTTGTGTGAGGCGGCCCAAGGCATAGTATGAGCCGTAACATTGGCGACGAGGAGGAAGCGCGGAGTAAGAGTGTGGGAGCCACATTGCATACCGTATGTTAAACGTGGCATTCCTTCTTACCACACAGCTCAGAATCCAACGCGAAAACGAGCGGCCATTTTGAAAATTTGTGCGCGACATTTGCGGCCCGTGCGGGTGCTCGTGCACTGTCTGTGTGAGCCCAAACATCAATTTTTGGAACCCTCATGGTTTCCCACATCAGGGAGCCGTGAACACGTGCAGAGAAGACGGGGCTCATCTCACAGCACATGTTAGCCATTCTGAAGGTGGAGAGTAATACAAGAGACTGTTGCAAACAGCCGGATCCTGCATTGAAGGTCAGTGTTCGCGTGGTGCAGTAATGGGGTCACAAAGACATAACAATCCTGACCCGACAGTGAAGTGCTGTCCACGAGTTCCAGTTTTGCGGCCTCACAATTAGAGGGAGATGCCTGTGTGACATGAAGATATGAGTGATCAGGATGGAGCAGCAGTTGCCCCAACACAGATGCCACGCCGACAGCAAGGCACACTGGGGCCAATGCCAGAATTTGACAAATCAGGACCTCTATCCAAGCTGGGGCCCAAGTGGTTATTGTGGTTCAAGAAACTTGAAATGTTTTTTAGAGCTACTGGTGAGGACAATGATGATGCAAAAGTAGCGACCCTACTGAATTCTGCTGGGACTGAAGTGCACCGCATTTTTGAATCGTTAAACCTTCAAGTTGTCAATTATGCAGCAGTCAAAGCAGCCCTTCAAAATCATTTTCTCCCTATGGCGAACATGGACTACGACAGATTCATAATGTGCGGAGAAAAGCAGCATGATGACGAGTCACTAGATCAATGCGCGAGCCTCGTTCGGGCTCACGCATGCGCGTTAAAGAATAAACGCGGTCAAGACGGCAGTTGCTGCCGGGACCTTGCAGCCAACAGACGTGTCAACTAGTTTCTCTGTGTGAATGCGTGCATGTTGTGTGAGGCAGCCCTAGGCACAGTATGAGCCGTAACACTAGGGAAGGCAGCGGCTCAATGGGCGACGGACAGGGGTGGAAGGTGAAAATAGGAACCAGTGGTACTCTGGCTGCATCCAAAAAGGCAATAGTGGACTGGTGGGATAGATGGACAGGATTGCAGGGGTGGTAGTGTCAAGTGTAGGGGTGCTGGGGCAGGGGTGGAAGTGGAAAAAAGGAACCAGTGGTGCTCTGGCTGCATCCAAAAAGGCAATAGTGGAATGGTGGGATAGATGGACGGGATTTCAGGGGTGGTAGTGTCAAGTGTGGGGAGGGCTGGGGTGGAAGTGGTAAAAAGGAACCAGTGGTACTCTGGCTGCATCCAAAAAGGCAATAGTGGAATGGTGGGGGGATAGATGGATGGGATTGCAGGGGTGGTAGTGTCAAGTAGGGGTTTGAGGGGCAGGGGTGGAAGTGAAAAAAAGGAGCCAGTGGTTCTCTGGCTGCATCCAAAAAGGCAATAGTGGAATAGTAGGATAGATGGATGGGATTGCATGGGTGGTAGTGTCAAATGGGGGGGGGTGGTTGGGGGGACAAGGATCACAAACTCAAGATCTACAGTAATAATTTGTTATAGGGTTTACTTACAAAAAAACTAATTGAATAATAAAGCCACATGACAGCATGCAAATCGTTATAGCAACATGTTAAGCAAAAAGAATACAAATGTGGCTTCCATTTTCACATCCTGAATGGTAAACTACAGGTCCCAGAATGCAAGATAATGCCAACCTGAAAAATCTAGTTACCCCCACTGTACTTTCAGTGATTTAAGACATGTAATAAAAGAAGTTGTGTAATAAATAAAGCTAGATATGCAGATTCTTTGACCCAAATTTGCAGCTCATCGTTATTCATCATTTTGAAAACATTTGTTTAGTGACAAAAAAACAACTCTATTTTATACAGTTCAAGATACTAGTCCTCATGGATATAAACAAATCTTTAAATGGGTGCTTTGTGTTGCTCACTTTAACTATCACAGATTTGCAAGGTAGCTGGTGCTTTGCAGGGTCTTTGAGTTGGAAATGCTCCATCATGCATATGAAAGGCTCTGCCACTGATAAAACAAATGTGTTTGCAACCTGAGCAACTAAACGACCTGCAGAGCCCGGGATGCTGCGTGTGTGTGTCTGCACAGCTGGGACTTGGGAAACTGGCAGTGCTTCAATGTCCGGCCTGAGACAATTCTATATTTGGCTCGGGAGCGTCCAGGACGTGTTTCTTGAGCCTTTGAAATAAAGGTACGCTCTGTAAAAATTAAAAGATCTAGTGGTTGGGGGGGCGTGGCCAGCGATGAAGCAAGATGGCCGCATAGTTGATGAGCTTGCTGACGGAGCGGTAATAAAAGGGCATTACAATGAAGAAGCAATGAATAATTTACTTGCTTAACACCCTTGGCGGTCCCTGGGGGAATCTCCATGACGTTGAATTATTGCCTGTAAAGCCCCCAGAAGTATAGGTGGGCTGGGCCTGAAGCCGGGAAGTCTCCTGATTAGGACACCAGCTGACTGACAAAGCACGTTGGAAAAGGTGGGCCTTATTACGACCCAGGCGGTAAGTTACCGCCTGGGTCGTACCTTTACCACCATGGCGTAAACTAGGTTTACGCCATGGTGGTTGGCGGACTTACCGCCCCATTCCGAGGTTGGCGGGGCGGTAAGTCCCCAATCCCCATTTACCCTTCCCCATTCCCATTTTTGCCCCATAGGGCATAATGTGAGTGGGGAAGGCGTTAATTACGCCACCGTAAATTACGGTGGCGTAATTAACAACAAGGTCCCTTAGCACCATGGATTTTAACACCTGCTAAAAGCAGGTGTTAAATCCTCCATGGCGCTAAGGGACCTCGGAATCAGGCGGTAAGGGTCGGCACTGTTTACGCTGCCGTAAACCCCTTACCGCCTGGGTCGTAATGAGGCCCGGTGTGTCTTTTGCAGGGGAAATACTTTTCTTCAGAACACCTGCCCTGTTTCGAAAAGGTGATGTACTGCAGGGGAAATAATGTTCTTCACAACACAGGTCCTGTATATAAATAAAGACTAGTAAGGTCTAAATACCAAAGAAAAAGATACTTTCAACTCCCCCTTATACAGTATACTAACTTATTTAATATCTACCTGTTCTGAAAACTACTGGCTGTTAGCCAACACGTCAATTCATATGGCTAATACCTCTGTGTAGAACTACTGGTTACTCTACTACACAGTTTTGATGCGTGACTAAGCTATTGCTGGAGGAGGCACTCTCCAGAGATTAACTGCTGTCAAACAAAGTCTCTTTATTGTCACTTCCTCAGCTGCAGAATCATTTCCTACTACTTCTGATATTGCCAGAGGGTAGTGGTGAACATAGCATTGGCAGCAGGCTGAGGGGTGAGCGTGACTTGCCTACAAACGTCTGGTGAAAGGATAGGTTGTCTTCAATCAAATAATACAGGAACCTTGCCTCCTCTGAAGTTATAAACTCACACCTCACTTTACGAGACTACACAGCTTCAGTTTTCTCTTCAGGCCGCTCTTGCCTGCCACCGTGTAGCGAAAGACGATAACTCGATATATAATCATCCAGCAGCTCAATTTCTTCATTATGTTTGATATCCTAATTTCTATAATGGCTGCCCAAAATGATTCTACCGATTTATCTTCCATCAACAACTGCATGGAAAAGATACTTCAAGAACTCTCGTCCATCCAAACATCCATCTCTGTTTGGACACAAGAACCTTGGGTATTCAGGATGATTTGAATGCATTTAAAAGCGATATGAAAACTATCAACTCCAGATTAACAGAGGTGGAAGAGCGTGTTTCTTTTACTGAAGACAGAATGGAAGGTCTAGAACAAATGCACAGCAAAATTCAGCACCTTGAAGTGGAAGTAGCGAACCTCGAAGACAGAAATAGGAGGGATAATATTAGAATATACGGGGTGCTAGAAAATATCAAACTAAATGACCCCATTAAATTACTCACTGATTGGCCTCCACAAATTTCAAATCTCACCTTCACGCCTCCTCTCGAATTTCAACGCTCTCACAGAATTAAACCTTGATTCACCTCACATAATAACTCACCCAAGCCCTTAATTGCTTGTTTATTACGACATCAACAAGCTCGACTAATTCTCCTGACGACAAAGAAAATTTCACCTCTCACCTTTCAAGGAAACAAGATATTTATCTCCCCTGACTTTTCCAAATCCACACAAGATAAAAGAAGAAGGTTCTTGGACCTAAGACCGGCACTGAAGAAACTGGATATTGAATATGGTTTGCTTGAACCGGCAAGAATGCTGATTACTCCTGCAGGAGGCATTACGAAAGAATATTTGAACCCTGAAGATTTATATGATTTTGTGCAATCCCTTCAATCTTCCAATGTGGACACCATGCCCTGTGCATCGACCTCCAAAGATCATCATTATTCCAATCAACCTCCTCAACTGGCCCACAATCTACAGGTCCAGGAAAAAAATCAAATCTGGTAAACTCTTCCACTCAAGGAGTAGATCTGAACTCAACCCATCTGCCAAGGTGTTTGACAACCCTGAAAAACAAAGAGATACATCTAGGTCTTCGATTATACATACTGGGATAGAAGTCACTCCAAATTCATGAAGGTTTAATTCCTCCCTTCACTACTCCTGGTTTATTTTTTGCTCAGATGTTGTTCTTATCTATTTATCAATGGTTAGCCCAATCTTGCCATACATACAGATTTAACTCTGCCTAATTAATTCAATGTGGGCCGTCTTGCTCTCTTCTACGGCAGCTCCAAACAGATTCCTGTTTGATTTGCATTTCAAATTCAGGATCACTCATTTCTTTATGTTCTCTTGTACGATTGTTACCATTTTTAAAATCAAATATTTGTTTGTTCTGGTTGTCACCTCTCCTCATGTGTTTTCCTTACCATGCACTCATCTGTATTATCTCAAATATATCATTAAATCAGAGGGGCTAACTATCAATGTATACAAACTGACTCCAATCGTAACGACCTTATTCTTTCTATTTCATTTTATCATTGCTCTTTATGTCCTTTTTTTCTATTTTTATTTTTTTAATATCACTACAAAACGTCTTAGAGCTATGAGTATTAAAGTCTTATCTTGGAATGTTAAAGTGCTTAACAACCCTATTAAAAGACAAAAGGGGTCATTCTGAGGTTGGTGCTAAGGAAACAACGAAGCTGGTAAAGGAATACCGGCATCGAATACCGCTACAGGCTATTCTGACCAGCCCGACCGCTAATAACGGCATCGTAAAGTACGATGCTGTTAATAGAGGTCTGGGCGCGGGCACGCGACCCACCATGCCGGCAATAGTGGCCTGCCGTAAGCTGGAGTAGATCACAAGGTAAGTGGACATGCAAATTACGGCTTCATGAAGGCGTTAAAAGTGCCTACCGGCATGCCGTAAATACCGGCATCGCAGACCTACCTTAAAATGCCATGTGCAGTGATCCCAAATGCCACAGGTACACACAATCAACACAGGTGGAGGAAATGGAGTTTGCCCCACCACAAAATTAGCACACCCGTTACCCCACCAAGATCAATACAATAGCAGCATCAACAGTTCAGCTGGAGGACATGCATGCATTGCAACACCAGCAACAACACCAACGACAACAGCAGGCACCACAGAGGAGACGCAGCAGGAGAAGGAGGGTGAGACAAGCCCTGCATGCCTAACCAGTTAGTGCAGCCAGCCTAACCACGCATGCAGCCCCCAATCCCAAACATCAGAGCCAGTCCCTCAAACCCAACCCCGCAGTACAACCACAACCCATACCATCTGGACCGTGACACCATCAACGCCATTGTGGACATGATATACGACTATCAGTCTCATTGAAATATGCACCGCAATCCCCCCTCTACTGAAGGTAGTGTTGGTGCTCCACCTCAAGCACACAACAGAATACATATCTCTACCACGGACTACCCAGGAGATACTAGAAACAAAAGGTGGCCTCCATGCCATGGAAGTGGTTTAACGCAATCACAAACTATACCACCACAAACAGGTGGAGATGGAAGGTGACGCAAGCAATATCTTCACACATTGTGGTGCACATTATCCCGGATCAACCACAGGAATGCTGCATGTCACCATGGGAAAAATCGGCGCAGAATGCCAGAAATTGCAGAGGCTACTGCCAACGCTCACCATCAGAAAATCCTACTCAACACAACAAATCACCAAATTCACACAAACAAAGCAATACAAAGCTACAACACAGCAGAGCACACCGTGTATCATCTTCAAGATGCAACCCACACCATTATTCCATGGCACAGGACACATTGAGGGCCAAAAAATAGCTTGCATACAACCAGGGACATGGGCATGTGACCATCGATAATCTGCCGGCATGTGTGACTAGTACAGCTGTCCATCATTACGCATGACATTTACCTTTAATTGCCTCACATGAAGGTGATGGTGGCTATCCCTTGAAGCCGTGGCTTCTCACCCCTGTCCGAAACCCACAGAACAGGCACGAGGAGGACTACAATTGTTCCCATTACTGTACCCGTGTGGACATCGAGCAGACCTTTGGCCTTTTGAAGGCACGATTTCACTGCCTCAGCTTTTCGGGTGGGGAACTCCGCTACAGGCATTAGAAGGTGGCCAAGATCATCATGGCATGTGTCAAGGTGCACAATATGTGCATCCGCCGGAACGTGCCCCTTCCCCCTGACATTGAACTGCTACCACCTGGTGATGATGAAGGGGAGGAAGAAGATGTGGCTGGACATCATTGCGGAGGCGATGCACAGGAGGGCCATACTGTGTGCAAGTCCGTGATTGCACAATATTTGTGACACACATGGCAGCAGAGGGTGACATGATGGTTGGACAGAGGGCACTGGGTGTGGGGGTACAACTACACCACGCACTGTAACTGAATAATTGACAAATGCGCAATGAGGAATGTCCACTCAGGTCTTGTTTTTCACACAACCGGTCTATTAAATGTAACAAAGTAAACTTAAGTGACAAAACCCTCACACACCCTCACACCCCTCCCGCTCCCCCACAACTCCCCCACACATCTTCACCCCCTTCCACCTCCCCCCACAACTCCCCCACACAAGTCCCATTGAGTCCCCGAAGCTTACATGAGGCTGCCATGACAATTACTCATCACTCCCTGGCCCAGGGGGCGGCATGTCTTGTCGGCGCTGTGTACGGGCAGACTTGCGAAGCAACGGTGTGGTCACCTGCTGAGGTTGTGTGGCGGGATGCCCTGCCTCCATGGCATCCGCAATGCGCCCTAACACCTGCCGGAGGGCCGAGACCTCCTCGCAGAGGTGGCTGGTGTTGTCTAAGAAAGATCTCACCATGGAGGCAGTGTTGTCCGTCATGGACCGGCCTAGTGCAGCTAACTCCGTACACCACTACTCTCTGGCCAACCTGTTGTCCTGTACGAACTCATGCACAAGGGCAGTTAGCAGGTCAGCCTGCTGCAGCCCTGCGGGTGCAACTGTGGAGGTATTGGGCCCCTGGCTGTCATGCCCAGCCTCCTCAGCCTCCCCAGCCCTGAAAACTGGACTGAAGTGTCCCTCTGTATGCTCATGGCTGGACTGCTCTGGGGTGCTGGCATTCCCAGTATCGAACAATGATACTTGGGGGGATGCAAGTTGAGTTGGAGGATGGACCACATCCAATAGATTGTCCTCCATGGTGCCCCAGATGTCCTCCTGTGTGTCATCCACAGTCAGGGGTGCCGTGGCTGCCACCTCCCCAGCCAAACTCGACTCCTCCGAATGTGGTGCCTCGCATGTGTCATCAGGCTGACCAGTGGGTGGAGGTGGTGGTGGTGCTGTGCCCTCCACGGGCCTTGGTGACACAGGTGCAATGGTTAACTGCGGTGGCTTGGATGCTGGTACACGGTGCACGCTGGCTTGTCCCTTCGAGGTTGACGGCCGATTGCTGTGCTCCTGGGACCTCTTCCGGGGTGTGGCTTGTGTAGGGGTTGCATCCTGCCCATTGCTGTCATGGTCAGTGCATGCGGGGTTGGAAGAGAGGGACGGCATGAGTGATGTTTTGATAGACATCATACATACATTGGGACAATTGCTCATCCACACAATTGGTGGTAATCAGCATTTGTTTTTGGAAGGGCACGTCATTTGATACATGGGTGGTTAATGCAGGCATATGTCGGCGTCACTCATGTTGGCCAGGAACAGTGCTGTCTGACATGCATACTATTTATGACATGCACACTGTGTGCCTCATCGAATTTCCTACTTTGTGTGGTATGTGTCATGTACGATATCGCCTTGCACCAGGCATCTGCATGTGTCTGTGATGCATCAGACTACTTTGCGGGGAGTGTGTGTGTGTGGGCGACCATAGCTTGACTCTTCGGACTGACATTGGGGTTGACTTTCATCAGATTTGGCATAGCAGTGTTTACTTTGGACACTCACCTCCATCGCCCGATGTTGTGGCGCCACACTCCATCTCGCCTACACCTTCAATGGATTCCGTCCCAATCATGCTTGCGCATATGTCCTCCCATGGGGTGAGCTTTATCGGGGAACTGGGACCTTCTCCTGTTCCCATGGCCTGGCTGCGATTGCCAGAGAGGATGTTGCGCACCCTTATTCGCAGGTCGTCCCATCGCTTGCAACAGTCTTTTTCTGTGCGTGGTGTGTTGCCCAGAGCACTAACCTTCTGGGTAACAAGTGCCCAGATCTCTTTTTTCCTTAGCACTGCCTCTCTCCTCATATTGCTAGAGAAGACTGTGGCAGCATGCTTGTGCAGTGTGTCCACAAGAATCTGGATTTCATCCTCATTAAATCATTCTTTTCTCAGGCGGGCAGCTCCCTTCTTCAGGGCCTTAGACATTGCGGTCTTGGAGGTGGATATTTTCAAACAATCAGCAGTGTCCCAGGAGTCCTGTGTGGTGAGGATGGCAATGGATTGTGTTTTTAAAGATGGCCGCCGTACTCCTTCCCGTTCCTGTGCGATGACGCTACTTCCGGTTCCATTTATTAGCGGTGACCGTAAATAGCGGTGACCACTAATTACAGTCACTGCTATTTACGGTCACCGCTAATGACGCATTGAACAATGTCGGGAGTGTTATCTGCGCTACGCTTGATGCCGGTAAGGGCTTTTTGGGAGCCTTTTGCGGCATGGCGCTAGATACATTACCGGCATGGCGTAAAGCTTGTGCCAGCAAAGTCGTAATAGTCCTCTATCAGCGGACTGGTGCCAGCATGGACACGCTATTTGTGCCATGCCGGTAAGGGACGTTACTTACCTCCAAAATCGGAATGACTCCCAAAGAATCCTTAGCCATCTAGGGAAAAGTAACCCTGACATTGCATGTATTCAGTGAAAGTGAGAAGCCCCCAAAAATGCACTTAATTCTCTCAGTAAGAGTCAAATAGGACACACCCCAGAGGGAATGGGACCAGGACCAAGTGTGCGTGAAATCAAAAATATTTATCTAAAATAGGGCAAGCAGAATCTACTCTGCTGACGCCGAGAGCGCTCTGCAGAAAACATGTTACAAGTAATTTTTATACAGCTTTTGCGTCATCCAGGAGAGGGGAGGCCTAAGGGGCACATGAAGAGTCGGGATTGGTCACTAGGGACGGGCATTTATGGGTGCTATAGGGTCGGTGCGCCGTGGTTGGTGCAGATCCACGTGGTGCTGTGATGATGCTTTCCAGATCAATCGGTCAGCTGGGCTCATCGGATTGGCATGCAATGTCAGAAACGTTTGTAGTGTTACATATCAATAAACTCTTGACATTTGCCCTTGTGGCCACGCATTCCCATTCATACAGTACTGCACTCTATCTTGTCCGGAAGATCCTAAGACCCGTGGATCTTAATACCAAAGAAAAGACATTTCTCAAATGCAGGTTATCTATCATTGGGAATAGGTCATAGTGCATTTCTTTAGCTCAGTGTTAGATCTATCAATGCGCAGCTTAACTGTGTGTTAGTATAAGGACAAGATATACTGTTTTACGGGGTCAAGACTTTGAGATCACAGTGTGGTCTGGAATGTCACAACAAAGAAGGCACTCAACAAAGTACCTGGTACACAACAAAGAAGGCACTCGATTTAAGGGCTAGATTACACGTTGAAGGGGTGGGTCACAAAAGGCACATACAACAATGGTCATAAGTCTTGCTGTGGAGGTTAGAAGTGAGTTTATCTTAAACAGTATTATTAAGTGTCTCCTAGTCTGCTCTGGCACCATGAGGGGTGGGGAAGGAATCGAAAAACCTTCAGAGTATAGTGCTGTATTGCAGGAGGGGGCGGGATCTCTAGAGGCTTTTTGCACATAACTGTTACATTGCGATTATAGCCGTCTAGGACACGTTATCATCACTACATGGCTGGATGCTTTCATTGTTATAAAACTCACAGTGATAACTCGTGTATGCACATGTTATTTTCCATACTAGATTAAACAGTCCATTACTAGATTCTCTACATGCAGGCCTTAACACATTATCACGATGAAATCGTTATGGCATTTGGTTGCTAAATTGCTTTTACACGATGCTGTGCATATATTTACATTGAACTCAAGAACGAAGTAGCTTTGTGCTGGCATGTGCGGTATTATGTTACGTTGTACATTTTGTTATTACGTACATTTTGTTATTAAAATCTATTTCTATTAAACCTCATACTATCCTTTAATATGCTTCACACTTATATAACTTGGACCTAACGTCCGTGCTTCGGTTATACATATTTCGTGCAACATATTGGTATGTTTATTATTTACTGCAACCCTCCCAATATTCTGCATGCAATGGAAACAGTTCGTGAAAAACCCATTCTGATTGAATGAAGAAAGGCACTTCTATTTTCTTATATTAAGAAGCGAACAAACATTACATACTCGAGGGTCATTCTTAGTTGTTCAACCATGTTCAAAGGATATGTGGGTGGTATTCTTTATGGCCTGGGTCTGCATGGTAAGGGCAGGTTTATTGAGATGAATGACTTTCTGCTGCCAGGCCTTGCCCTGGGCCACGGCAGGGTCAATGAGGTCAATGAGGTAAGACGGAAAACAGAAGATGCAGTGCGAAGTTTGTTTCATTCTCGCGGCCAGTCTGCCATGAGAACCGGACGGCTGCAGAGATGACAGAGGGGAGGAGGTGGAGAGTAGCTTGTTCGCTGTGTGCACCTTAAGGGGAGAGCTGCAGGCCTGCGTTCTAGTTTCATGGCTGGCCTGCTATTATAAGAAAACAAGATGGAGTCGGTGGGCACACAAAATGGAGGTTTGTTAGATTCTGGTCTGGGCTGTCCTCGGGGATCATAGTTCTCTGGGGAATTCCCGTGCGGGTGCTCCGGGGCCAGGGCCCTGAACCCAAAGCAGCCACGCTAAAATACAACCAGGAAGTATGTATTGACTCAAAATGCATGGGGGGGTGATAAAATAGCTGGGATAAAAGCTAAGGGATGGCCAGAAATTCAGAGCATAATAATGTACCATTGCAAAAGGATCAAAGAGAAGGAGAAAGAGATAGCTCAGCAGCGGTTGCAGACAAGGCTAAATTACTACAAAGCAAACTGTTGAAGGTCAGTGCAGTAGCAGCAACTAACACGGCAGGAAGAGAGTGGGAGGAGGACGAAGGACAGATCGGAATACCAGTGCAAATGGCAGAAAACTGGACAGGTAATAGCCAGGACTCATGGCCAGGAGAGAATCAGTACGAGGGGCCACAATGGCCAATGAGGGGCGGCCGGGGTAATAGAGGAGGATTTAGGGGGTCAAGCAGAGGGGGTGTCGGGTACGAAGGACTCCGAGGAGGAGGACAAGGGCAATGTTGGAATTGTGGGAGGTGGGGACATTTCATGAGAGAGTGTCAGTGAGCAACATTATGGACACCCCCACCCTGGGAGCCCATATGGATTACTGATGGGTGGGAATAGAAGGGAAGATCAGCCTGATCCTAGATACATGAATGAGCGCCAAATGCCCCCACAATGCATGGCACAATTTCTATTTTTTTAATATCACTACATAACGCCTTAGAGCTATGAGTATTAAAGTCTTATCTTGGAACAACCCTATTAAAAGACAAAGAATCCTTAGCCATCTAGGGAAAAGTAACCCTGACATTGCATGTATTCAGGAAACGCACCCAGATTCGATAGAAGAAAATAATACATTGATTACATCTTGGGTCAAGAATACCTTTTTTGCACTTGCAATTGATAAGAAGTGTGTAGTTAGTATCCTCATACACGTCCTTTCAGTTAATTGATCAGCAACATGATTCCTTGGGACGATCGTCTATTATTGACTCCATTATCAACAAGGTAGCGGTCACAATTCTTAGGGGCCGATTCATGGAACAAACGTGCGCCGAAAATCCATGCGCAAGCAGGCGCAAGGGAGCGCAAGCGTGAGAAAGTGTTTCCCGCTGTCCGTGCGCCCAATCCAGCCATGGCGCATGCAGGCATATACGGCGTGCGCCACGCGCACCGCAAAAGCACACATAGCGCGGCGCACACAACCAAAGTGGGCGGAACAGTGGGCGTAACACGCGGAATGGGGAACAATGCGTGAAAAAGAAGGTGTAACTGGGGAAGTACTGCAGGGAACTACATGGAACGCCCACACGCACGCGAACAACCCGTATTCATGGATCCAAATACGGGAAACCCGCGCACTGCAAAAGACGCGCACAGGCGTCAACGCGTCCGCCACACGAAGGCAGGCGGAAGCGTCCCCACGCACAGTACAAAAGTGCGCGCAAACAACAAACACGTATATACAGCTACGATGAATGCCCCATTTGTCGCAGCACTGATCCTGGGACACCGCAGGAGGAGGAGAATAGCCACGGCACGCATTTTCGCACCACGGACAAGCCTTTTTGGGATGCCTGACGACCACGTCTATGGCAGGTATAGGTTTCCACCCCATATCATCCTAGACCTGGTCAGGGAGTGGGAAGATGACCTTACATACCACACCCTTTGCTCCCAAGCATTGAGCCCCTTGGAGAAGCTGCTCAATGTCATGCATTTTTTGGCCACTGGGTCATTTCAGCGGACTACTGCCATAGTGGGGGGGGTCTCACAGGCCACGCAGTCACGCTGCCTACACCAGGTACTGGCAATCATGACAGCGCGCCCCTCAGTCCGCAGGCACATATACATGCCCAGAACACCTGCAGAAAGGCAGGCCGTTGTCCTGGATTTTTTCAGGGTGGCACACTTCCCCAAAGTGCTCGGTGCCATAGATTGCACCCATGTGGCCCTACGTCCACCTAGGGCCACTGAGCACATCTACCGAAACCGCAAGCACTGGCATTCCATCAATGTACAGGTGGTATGCGATGCAAAGGGAATCATCACCTCTGTCTATGCAAACTACCCTGGCTCCACCCATGACAGTTTCATATACAGAATGTCCGCACTGAGCCGGGCCCTGGAAGCTGGGCAGCATGGCGACACCTGGCTCCTAGGTGAGTAAAAATGCCCTTGCACATGTATGCATGTCACACACACACACACACACAAATACACAAATCCCAATAATGACAACCATTTACACCTCCCCAGGGGACAGTGCCTACCCTCTGAGCAACCACATGATGACGCCAATCTGGAACCCCACCACACCACCCCAGGTAAGATACAACGCCACCCATATTGCAACCAGGTCCATAGTGGAGCGCACATTCGGAGTGTTCAAGTCACGTTTCCGCTCCCTTGACCGCTCTGGCGGGCAACTACTCTATGCACCCCCAGTAGTGTGCAGGATCATTGTGGCAGCATGTGTCCTGCACAATGTTGCAACACGGCAGGGCGTCCCGGTGGACATGGTGGTGCCCCCACATCCCCAACCACAGGCACAGGTGCTGCCCATGGGAGGGGACAGGGCACGTGGCGAGGAAGCCCGGACCCAGCTTGTGGCCACATTTTTCACCTAAACTCCCACCCCTGCGGAGTGCACACAGGCCTGGCACATACCAGGTGACAATCGATGATGACAAAGAGACAGTCAACTGTCACAACCCTACCACCCTGAGATAGTTGCCATGGAAGTGCCACATCGTCTGCATCCCTAGCTACTTAAACACAAGCTATCCTGTGTGACCAAAAGGCACACATATGACATATGACATGATATGGCCTATACACAAGTATTTCAAGGTGCGATGAGGCAGGGAGGGGGGAACAAGGGAAGACAGACAATGGTACTACTAGGCCAGGTGTCATTTAGATTGTGCAAGTGCAGGGGTAGGGGGAAGGGAAAAGTGCAAGGGGAAGGGGAGGGGGGGGAGTGCAGTACAGGGGAAGTAGACCAAAAAACAAATACATAGGTCGGCTGGTGGCAACTGCAAAGGTAAGTGTAGACAAGTGCTGGGAAGGGGGGGCTGTAGGGATAGAGAGACAGTCCCGCAGTGCAGGGGTTGCCAGGGAGGCAGTGCAAGTGGAGAGTGGCTGGGCCAGGGACCGAGGTCGGTGAGAGTGGCCCAGTTGCAGCTCCAGTGCAGTTCCAGTGAAGAATTCCGCAAGGGAGAGGCAGAGAGAAAGCAGAAGCAAAGAGGAAGGTCTTGAGGTGCTTCCCGAACCGGAGATGGTTCCCCTCAAGTTCAAGTGAGGTAGGAAGGCTGTTCCAGAGGGAGGGCCCTGCCGCGGAGAGAGATCTACCCCCAGCTAGTTGCTCTGAGAAGCGGATGACCCTGACATGCAAGGTGTGCATCACACACACCTGCAAAACAGGCCATGGCCATCACTGTCATGTCACTCAAACCCTCCCAAACCACAACATGACATGGAAAGCAATACCCATACACCAACACAGTAACAATAAGGTACACATTGCCATGTCCAAAATCTACAGTGGCATCAGACAATGATGCCTGACCTGGAATCAGATGAAATGACAGACCAACAACCTCCCACCCAAAATAAGACATTTCCAAATGCATTACAAGAGTTGTAGACGTAACATAACAATGAATGCTTGTCTACATGCACATTGTGCATTGCAAAATCAACACTTCAGCTTCTGTGTGCTGTATCCTACTCCTGCAACACACTGCTCAGTGCACAGCACAGTGGACAGCCATTGTGTTTGATGCACACCCTGAGCATCACATCTAAGTGACAGACCACATCAAAAAGCAAATTAGGCATGTACAGGATCCATAATTGGTCACAGAACATGTGCTGCAGGGACACAGTGGCCACCAGAAGGCAAACAGTGTACACGTGGATATGCAAGGGTGAGAGTACATGTAGTGCATCAGAGTGCAAGTGTGTGGTTCTGCAAGGACATGCACTCCACATATGCATGTGCCCATCAGTGTTCTCTACACATCACATGTGAACATTCACCATGTGTACACCCCAGCATGTCAAACCACAACTATCCCCTCGCACCTGAAAGGAAAACACAACACATGAACAGGCATTGATCAGCAGAACACAACATGTACATAGGATACCACCATTACAATGTCAGAATTCCCATCACACTGCAGGGCAAGGCAACTATCAACAACAACCCCCACCCCCCCACCCTCCCTCACAAATGACCATGACCCACTGAACAACTGCACCTGGGTCATGGAGCCTTCAAACCTCAATTCCACCTGGCAACAGGATCACCTTTACCCTTCGTCACCATCTCCCACCTTGTGTGTAAAAATGTGCCTGCACCCTCATAATCCACACTCATTTCCAAAATCACAAAATCCAAGCCAGAAAAACGAACCAGAACACCCTCCAGTAGATGACTTGACGTAGCAGTACCTCACAAAGGCCAAGTACTACCACAATGATGCAACAACCAAGGTAGCACAGTAAAACAATGTCACAACAGGATGTGAACCATGTGTGGTACATGACATAGGATGATGCACCATGAACGGATGTGTACTGTCACAGGTCCCGTGTACAGGCGCGGGAGTGTCACGAAACAACCACCCCCACCGTGTCCCGGGTGCCTGCAAGGTCAAACTCACACAGGCCCCTGAGACCCTGGTGGGGAAGGAGGTTCAGGGATATGCAGTCGGGACAGGTGTTGACACACTGGATGACTGGAATGAGTGGCAGGAGAGGGGAGGAGGAATGACACATGAAACTAGGGAACACACGAAAATGTACTACCTGCATGAACACATACACAATCCAATCAAACTTGGACATCATTGTCATGGCCTTCTGTAGTCCAGGCTTAGGAGTGGTACGAACCAACCACCCCCTCTAGGGTTTTGGCACCTGCAAGTTCGGGGCTTACACAGGCATCCGCAACCCCAGCGGGGAAAGAGGGTTAGGGAACGTTGCTAGGATAGGTACGGGAAGCAGGAACACCGGGTAGAGGGTACAGGGTTCAAAATTGCATAGGATTCCGGGTGATTAGGGGGAAAAAACATACCAAATTGAACCACACATACATCCATGCATTAGTACACTCCCCAGCAAGCCTATGCAGAGCAGTTTGAAAGAAAAACAACAAGACACTTAGCTCTGGTTTTGAGTGCTGGCCTCCTGCCTGTGCACTCTCAGGTCCGGTTACAGGAGCACTGCAATGCTGCAAAGAGAGCCATAGTCAACAACCTGTGCGTGCCAATTACAAAAAAACACAACACCAAACATGCCCCATAGCAACAAACTACTCTCCAAACAGACAATCTGGTGTAGATGCTTCGTAAACCATATATAACATTACCCCTGTGACGGGTCATACACAGTCAATGCAGTAAGTCAGCCGCCGGTGGGTGCGTGGCAAATGGAACACCAATGTGTCACAATTCACACAACATGCAATGTTCCCTGGGTAAGCTGCGTACCACCATTACCGAAACAAAGTTGGCAGTGCATTTATCATAAAGTACATGGAAATGATATGCACTGCACCCGAGTATGTCCCTTGCTGTATGTCCCTGTGAGCTGCCCCTTTCCATGTCTCGGAAGGCTACATGGTTGATACAAGTGCCTCAATGGACCTTGGTGTACCGGAGGGTATGTGCCACTGGCCCTGCACGTGTCACAGACAACCTTACAATCAACAGCCATCAGTCCACCAACACATGTGAGCTGCATTGTGTGCTTCAACACCAATATTCGTCTAAGCTCACCCTCAGTGCTGTGACTAAGCCTGCATGTGCAACTCGCCTGGTGCAAGCTTTGCTGTGTCGTGGCCCCCCTGTGCTGCTCACCTTGCCTGGAGTTCCTTGGAACACGTCAGCAGTTCTAGGATGTAGGTCTGCAATCCCTGTGCCTCTGCTTGTGCACACATGTGCATGTGGGCACCAACAAACGTGTCCAGAATTCCGCCGTCCAATGGGCCATGTCTGCTGGCAAAGGTGCTCTGGAGGCTCATCCCCCTGCAGAAAGGGCATGAAACACATGATTAATGCTTCAAAGTCATCTGTGTGTGTCTCATCAGGCATCTCATTACTTGACCATGTCAGAGAGTCACATCATTAATCACACCATCAGTCCATCTTTCACATCCAAAGTGTGGAACACAATCTACAGCATGAATTGCAACAAGCACGTGTACAGTAAAGATAAGAAACATACTACACAATGCATAGCAATTAATGTACACATTAATCATGACACATCCCATCTAGCAAAAGCTGAACAGTGGACAATAACACCAAAATCATCCCCACTAGGGGTGTAAACACAAGTCACACAGCACCAGACATGCCACAGATATGACAGTCCAAAGCCCTTGTGTAAAAGTCTGTGACACCGAACCATCCTTGCGAGCCCATGGATAAGGGAGGCAGGAGTGGCATATGTGAGTCAAGGACCCCAAGCAGCAAACACATACACAAGACAAGCCTGAAGGGCCCAGCTGGAACAGACAGTGGATGCCTTCAAAAGCCACAAAGCACCGCACCGTCACATGAAAGCACAATAGACAAGCAATTTTAAACTAAATCAACTATTAACTAATTACACTAACAATGGAAAACCTACATTACCTAATTAAACTAACTATCAAACATAAACTTAACTAACTAAACTAAAAGAAAAATCAAAAATGGCCACATGCGACCCGGGGGGAGGGGAGGCACCCAGGAGGGGGGAGGTACAGGGTGCTGCTCAACATCCACATGCGATGATGCTGAGCCAAAAAAAAAAACTCCATGGGCTCAAGGCCTGCACAGCCCGACCTATGTGGGAGATAGATGGTCGTCCGAGTCTGGCTCATCCTGGAAAGGAGGACGTGGCACAGTAGCCTGGCCACACCTAGCCGCAGCTTGCCCCTCGTCGGCAGCAAGTCTGCCGGACGGGTGAGCCTGGTTCTGTGTGGCGATGTGACGTAAGTCTGCATGCAGAACCTCACGTGATACACGTGCTTCCTCTTGCAAGGTAGCACGTGTAACACGGAGTTCCTCCTGCAAGGCCTGGCTGGACAACCGCTGCACCTCCCAGCAAGCCTGTAGCTCAGCCGAGATAGTACGCTCAAGCTGTGCAAACCTCTCCTCTGCTTGCTGCCTCTGGGACATAATAAGACACCCAGAGTTGATCTGAGGGAAGCATACTCCTCCCTCAGGGCATCCATGTGCGCCTCTGCGTGAGCAGCAATTGCTTGACACAGAGACGACATTTCAGCCTGGCGTGCCCTGTCTGAGGCCGCCATGCCCAGCCTGAGCGAGCGGGCCGTGGACCGTGCCGCCTGCTGCTGGAGAAGCACCTGCCTAGCAGGGGGGAGCACAGATCGGGCCACACGCTCCATGCTCTCAGCGATGTTCTCCATTGCTGCCCCCTGCCCTTCAGAATTGGCAGTCATGTCTTGCTCCCACTCAGTATACTGCGGTTGCGCGCGGCGACCGCGTTGCCGGGCTTGACCGCTGCGGGACCCAAGGACCGGGGGTCCTCGATGTGTTGGCACCGCCCGCGGCTGCACAACTACATGCCCCCGTCGACGTGATGTCCCAGGCACATCAGTGACTGGTGTGGAGGGTGACCCTGCGTCCCGATCCACCACGGGCGGAGGAACGAAGAGTGTCTGATCCCTCAGTGCAGGGGTCGCAGACAGAGGAGTGTCCACATCTGAATCACTCACCCCTGACACATGGACTTGATGCTCATCCAACTCAACATGGACGTCAGAGTCGTCATCAAGGCTGGACTCATAGGCAGCCAGAGACAAGATGGACTGCAGCACTTGGGGGTTTTCGTGGCCTACCACCCCACGACCCCCACTAGTGCCGGGTTGATGTGGTGGTAACAACCCTGTGTCTGGCATGACAACACCATCCTCCGCCTCCATTGCGTCATCACCTGAAAATAGAGAGAAAAAAGGTCACTACACATGTCAGAAGCACACAACACACACACACCGACAGCAAACGCATCCGGCAGACATGTGACACACAACATATAACCTGGCATGCATGCTGGGTCAACTTTGAATAGCTTCTGTGATCAGACCTGTTGAAAGGTGGCAGTTTCCATGGAAGTGGGTCTATGCAGTGCAGAAAATGTGTACACCACTCACTACCTACATGTACAAGGACTCCATGGTGTGTGCCAGGAAATGTGAAGGCAGTGCAATGTCAAATTCAGACATCACGTGCATTGTGCATTCAATGTGTACCATATCTAGAAGCCAAGCAACCCTCCACCCCAGTACCAAAGCAGGGATGCCTAGCATGGTATCAAAAGGCTGACCATACACCTGTGCATTGACAGGCAGTGTTGACTGGCATCAACAGCTTAATGTGATTCAAGTGACAACACTGCAAATGATGCTGGGACAGTAAGCAGGACACATGATGAAAACTCTGGATTCCGCCCATGTGTGACGAAGACACAACAACAGTTGGACAGAGTCATTGGCCATTGAACAGGCTGAGGCCTGTGAGCCACACAGATTGTCAGACCCTAAACATGTGTGCAACGCAGGACTGAGCCACAGTTGACATGGGAAGGCTGATGAGATGCCAGGCAATGTATGTAACCAAGGACTTGTATTACAGTGATCATCCAGTCGAGGACACATAGGGGCATGCGTGCAATGTACATGGAGCATGAATGGGCACTCATGTCCCTGCGGGACATCTGACCTATGCACAGTACAAGTGAGATACCCTGCATCGAGTACTAAGGCTGTACCACACGGCATATGTCTGGCAGATTCTACACTGGAAGTTAGCATCTACACAGGACACATGAACAAGAAAGTACACATTGGCAAGATTGAAGCAGACCAGTGCAAAGGTGGAACTGGGGTGCAGAGTGGCGGAGGAGGGGCAAGGGAGCATGCCTACATGGAGTCCCCGCATGCAGGCAGAGGAGACATGCATGACAGAAGCATTGCATTACTTATACATCAGAACCATGTACACGTCACATGTAGCGGCAATCATGCACAACACATCCCACAAGTGAAACACACACGTCCTCAACAAACACGCATCAACACTCACTGGACTGCGCATCAAAGTCCAGCATCTCTCCCACTCCTTCGACCAATTCAGGTGGTATGAACTCCGCAACGAGAGCTTCATGCAGAGTGAGCTCTTCCTCCTCTGGTGCAGGCCCACCGCCAGTCACCAGAGTCAAGTTGTAATTAGAGGCACACTTAGCCTTAGTGCTGCGTTTGATGTCATTCCAACGCTTTTTGCACTCTTGCTCCGTGCGCACCTCATGGCCGAATGAACTGACATGTTCCGCAACATGCTTCAAGTGGGTGTCACGTTGGGCAGCCGTAGTCTGACTATTGGCACCCACTAGCATGTCACGGCTGTGGCCCCGCACGTAGTCCACGAGGAAGTCCAGTTCCTGCTTACAGAAAGGCTTCTTCCTTGACGTGCAGGAGGTCGTGGCTGTGTGTGGGGTCCCAGCCTGTGCTGCAGGTGCAACCTTCCTCCTCTTGGACTGTGGCGCAGACCCTGGCTGGCTAATGCCGCCCTGACCAGTATGGCCAGTGGGTTCGGTGGATTGAGCCAAGGGAGTGGCAGGTGGAGGGATGACCAAAGGCCTGACTTGTGTCAGTGGCAGCTGGGTGCCCACTAATGGACCCTGCGCAGCAACATCAGCTGTGGCAGGGTCATTGACCGCAACGGTCGTGGTTGGCAGACTCACAACCGGGGTGCTGTTGGGTGCATCTGCCACTGCACTTGCCAACACCCGGCTGTTCGGGGCAGCAGATGACATGACTGCACCAGGGACACGTGTCTTGGTCTGAGCAGCCCGGCCTGCCCCTATGGTTTCCCCCCTGGCCTGTTGGAGATCTACCAAGGGCTCTTCATGTGCCAACGCAGCCTGCGCTGGCAGACCCCGAGCCTGGGTGGCGGTGTCCACAGCTGCACCTGCAGCTACCACTACCCTTGGGCCCGTGGCAGTCGATGGAATGGACTGCCGGGTCAAATGGGTGCCCGTGCCAGATGCAGGAGCTGCATCCCCCGGAACCACAGGGGGTGGTGGCATGACTGCACCGACACATGGCACAACATTGTGCTCAAGTGGCGCACCCCTGCCTCTTCCCCCTCTGTGGCCGCCCTGGACACCCTGGAGTCCCCCTACTCCCTGGTCACCACGGCCACATCCCTGACCACGCCCGCCACGAGGAGGACGCCCAGCTGAGGCGCCCCTCACCTTTGGTGGCCTCCCAGCCATGGCACAGATGTAGTAGTGCTGGCACAGATGGAGTGGTGCCAATGGGAGGTGTACACCACAATTGACCTGGGCAATTGGGGTGAAGCGGGTGGGAAGCAAGATGTTAACAGCCCCCCTGCACCTGCAAGGCTGTATGTGGCCCCGGTGATGTGGTGACGGGTCACGCGACGCTCAGGCACCCCAAAACTGCAGTAAAACCGTGCACGCAACCCTGCAGCCTACGTGTGTGGATTCAACCTCCCGCAGTACGCGGTGGCACCCAGTAACACGAATAACGCGTACGCGTGGGACACGCAGGCTACTATGACTTCGAAAATCGGTGCGATACACAGGGGCACCCGCAGTGGGAAAAAGAGCGTGTGCGACTCACCGTCTGACTAGCGCGATGCAGAAAAACATGCATAGCCAATACCCCTGCCAAAAGAAGAGATACGTCCTTGATAGCTGTGAAGTTGTGATGGCGCGCGAAACAACAGGAAGCAGCAACACACGTCGGTCTCCACGAAAGGCACGTACAGTGAACTGCTGGGCCCACTCACCTTTAACCCATGCTGAGGGAAACGCACGCGCGCGTCACGTCACTTACGCGCATGGGCCCTTTCCTCGTATTACACGCGGACGTGCAGTTTTTCACGCGCGCTGAAATGCCCATGCACGCCTGTGCGCGTCACATCACAGGGGCGCTTGCGCTTCAGGGGCCTTCTGTCCAATGAAATTGCGTATGCGTGCAGACGCGCTTACGCGCTAAGGGCCTTTCCTCGAATTACACGGTGACGTGCCGAATTTTCACGTGCCAAATCACTCCGTATCAAGCTGGCCACGCGTAAGCACACGGAAGACCACGCTCCTGCCCAGAAGGCCGAACTACTGCCCCCCAGAGCCCTGAGCATGCTCCCACCTGCCATCTGCTGCTGCCTGACTGCCTGCTGCCCACGTGCCCTGCCATTTGCTGCCTGCACATCAGCCAGGGGTGCTGTTGCTGTGACCACCCCTGCTGGAACCGAAGACTCCCGACTGGGATTCCATCGCTCCACAGCCAAGCCCCAGGACCCAGTTGCCCACCCACTCCTGCCTCTGAGGTTGTCATGTCGGGCACTGCAACATCTGGCACCACTGACAACCCCCGGCCAGAGAGGCAGAGGGGCACCAGCTTCAGTGCCACCGAAGTTGGTGTCCTGGTGGGGCAAGTCCTGGGGCAGTATGATGCCCTCTTCGGAAGTTCCCGCGCCGACAAGGAAGGACGGACTCGGATCTGGACTGACATCGTGACTGCCATCAACGCGGAGGGGGTGGCAGTCCGCGACTTCCAACATGTCAAGAAGCGCTGGGAGGACTTCAGGTCCAGGACCCTGAACAAGGCCCGGCGCCTCTTGAAGGCAGCGGAGGCCAAGGGGCGCCGGGGCCACTTGTCGGAAGATCAGATGAGGGTCCTGGAACGCATATCCCCAGCGTTCCAGGTCCAGGTCCTTGAGAGGCAGACCCGTCTGGAGTCGAGCAGTAAGTGTACATGCATCCTGATTGTGAGCTATGCGTGTGGTGATGTTTCAGTAGTGTGCAGGTTGCACATCTGTTTCTATGGGGTCGAGTATGGGTGGGGGTGTACATGGCCGTGGGGCTAACACATGCGAGGGCTGGAATGTGTGAGACATGGATGGTGCTTGTGTGTGTAGGCTTGCATGCCAAATGCAGTTGTGTGGGCACACATGTTTGGATGAATGTGTATGTAAGTAGACATGTCCGTGATGTCACGCATGTATGTTGTTTTCAGCTGCATGTATCAGCACTGTGTACATGTGCATTTGTGTGTATTTGACAAGGGTGCAACAGTGATGCAACAAGGATGCATGTGACAGCCGGATGTGGAAGCCTGATTGGCAGATGTGACATGGATGCCCATCTGAACACTGCGACACTTGGCAGAGGTGTACACATGCATGCAAATGTGGTGGTGTGTGTGTACATGTGTGATGCACTTCCTGTGTTGCATGTGATGTCTGGCTCAGCTTTGCCTGCTCATGCTGTTGTATGGGTATGGATGGTGCTGGCTGTTGCGATATGGCTGTGGCATGGCTCATGTTTGGGAGTTGAAATGACATGTGTCTTGGGGATTGTGATGGCATGTCTGAGGTTTGCCAATGCCACTCATGTACAACTGTCATGTGTGTATGTGTCCATTGTACAGTGCCCTGATGCCTGTGTTTTATTTCTCCCTGTCTGCAGCGTCAACTGATGAAGAGGGCGGAGAAGGTGCTGTGGAGCACAGCAGCGGGGATCCCACCACCAGCCGGAGACGCAAGGCCCGGCTCCCCTCCCATGTTGTGATCTCGTCGGGGAGTGAGGAGTCCGGTGCCGCGTCCCAGGCCGCAGCTGCTGGGGGGAGGTCCAAGAGACGGAGGTTGGAGTTGGACTCCTCGGCAGCAGAAGGGGCAGCTGGGACCCCACAGGGCCCAACGGGGGAAGATGGCACGGAGTTATCCAGGTTGGTGGGGGGTTTGGTGGAGGAGGAGGCCGTGCAAGCAACAGAGACGGGGTCTGGAGGTGGGGATCCCACTGGTGCTAGTGGTGCAGTGCAGGACCAGGGACAGGAGGCAGCACAGGCCACCGCGGAGGTGCCTGTGTGCAATCCTGTCCCTGATCCTGTCCCTGCATCATCTTGCACCAGCAGGGATGCCTACGTCCAGACCCGTTTTCAGGCAGGGGATGAGCAAACGACAACTGGCCTTCCTCTGCCTGCGGACGTGGCTATCCGGGTCCGGGTTGAGCCTGTCCTGACTGGTGTGGCGTTGCGTCAATGGGCCATGCGAGGTGACCTGCAGTCTTTTCATGAGGAGACTGCACGTCATCTCGAATGGCTCGTTGACCACGTCAGCCTGCTGGGACAGGTCACCCAGGCCGGATTCCTCTGTTTGATGGGGCTTGCTACGACCCCCTCCTCAACTGAACCCCCTACGCGCCAGTCGTCCTCCGTGCCATCTTCCCACCCATCAGTCACCTGGGTGCCCTGTGGAGCTGCCTCTGACGGTGCGGCCAGGCTGGTGGAGGAGGCATCCCTGCCACAGTCGGGAGTCGGACGTCCAGCAGGGGTGGCCACATCAACGACTGCACCCCAGCCGGCGGAGGATGTTCAGGCAGCAGGAGGCAGTGCACGGGCAGAGGCACAGCAGCAGCAGCAACGTGGTGGGAGCCATGCAGGCTCGGGGCCTTCAACATCGGAGGGGCAGGCATCGGCCGGAGGGCAGTAGGACCCAGGACAGAGAGTGTCTTCCGTGTGGCAGCGGTTGGGCCACGCCATAGATGCGGAGCGGCAGCAGGCGAAAGAGGCACGGCTCACAATGGTCAGGGCGGAGAACTCCATGCGGAGCGCCCTGAGGCGGGCCGAGTGCCTCGAGGCAATCCGCAGGGTGTTGGAGGTGGACACGTCGACAGCCCTGCGGACCCTCGGGGCCATGGAGGAGGACCGCCTCCGGGACATTGAGCAGGAGTTCGATGATGCCCTGGCCCGGGACATCCAAAAGTGAGCCGTCAGACTAGCCCGCTGCCCTTGTACATAGTTATGTAGGTAGTGTTAGGTTTCCTTTTTTTTTGGATTTATTTTGGACCTTTTGGACATTGGCCACATTTTTCTATATAGTTTATTTTATTAGTTAGTGTAGTTAGATAGGTTTCATTTCTTTTGTTGGGATAATGGACCCTGGCTTGTTCGTCTGTACATAGTTCACTGTTGGATTTTATTTTTCTTTCACAATTTACCCATGGAGCAATGGCTTTCAATTATTATTTCCCATTGGATTTTCTTTTGTGGACAGTGACTTTGGACACCATTACTTTGGATTATGATTTTTGGTTTTGCTTTTTTTCACGGACATGCTTCTTTTCATTTTTGTACATTCCCATTTCTGTTTCTTTATTTTTGATTCTATTTATGTTTCCTTTAATACATATTTTTTTATCGAACTTCAATGTGTAGTATCATCTCATTGGTTTCATGCATATCATGATATGGGTTTTGAGATTCACTGACACCCATTGGGTGTATGTGAGGGACATGTGTTTGTTTCGAAACTTGCAATTGGTGTTCTGTCATGTAATTGCCAATTATGAGTGGGTGGATGCAATACTCGGGTGGGTGTTTTGCATTTGGAGGCTGACCATAGGGACCAGGGATCTAGATTGTGATGACATGTTGGCTGGGGAACATGAGTTGGGGCCTGCTGGCAGGTGCCCCACAGTGCTGGGGGGTGGGGGTGGGGGGGAACATGAGTTGGACATGGGTGGGGGCCTGCTGGTAGGTGCCCCACAGTGCTGGGGGTGTGGGGGTGGTGGGGAACATGAGTTGGACAGGGGTGGGGGCCTGCTGGCAGGTGCCCCACAGTGCTGGGGGGTGGGGGTGGGGGGGAACATGAGTTGGACATGGGTGGGGGCCTGCTGGCAGGTGCCCCACAGTGCTGGGGGGTGGGGGTGGTGGGAGACTAGGGTGGGGGCCTGGTGGAGGGTGCCCCTGCACTGCTGGGGGGTGGGGGTGGTGGGGACATGGGTGGGGGCCTGCTGGCAGGTGCCCCACAGTGCTGGGGGGTGGGGGTGGTGGGGAACATGAGTTGGACATGGGTGGGGGCCTGCTGGCAGGTGCCCCACAGTGCTGTGGGGTGGGGGTGGTGGGGAACATGAGTTGGACATGGGTGGGGGCCTGCTGGCAGGTGCCCCACAGTGCTGGCGGGTGGAGGGGGTGGGGAACATGAGTTGGACATGGGTGGGAGCCTGCTGGCAGGTGCCCCACAGTGCTGGGGGGTGTGGGTGGTGGGAGACATGGGTGGGGGCCTGGTGGAGGGTGACCCTGCACTGCTGGGGGATGGGGGTGGTGGGAGACATGGGTGGGTGCTGGTGGAGGGTGACCCTGCACTGCTGGGGGATGGGGGTGGTGGGAGACATGGGTGGGGGCCTGGTGGAGGGTGACCCTGCACTGCTGGGGGTGGGGGTGGTGGGAGACATGGGTGGGGGCCTGGTGGAGGGTGCCCCTGCACTGCTGGGGGGTGGGGGTGGTGGGAGACATGGGTGGGGGCCTGGTGGAGGGTGCCCCTGCACTGCTGGGGGGTGGGGGTGGTGGGGACATGAGTTGGACATGGGTGGGGGCCTGCTGGCAGGTGCCCCACAGTGCTGGGGGGTGGGGGTGGTGGGAGACATGGGTGGGGGCCTGGTGGAGGGTGCCCCTGCACTGCTGGGGGGTGGGGGTGGTAGGGACATGGGTGGGGGCCTGCTGGCAGGTGCCCCACAGTGCTGGGGGTGGGGGTGGTGGGGAACATGAGTTGGACATGGGTGGGGGCCTGTTGGCAGGTGCCCCACAGTGCTGGGGGGTGGGGGTGGTGGGAGACATGGGTGGAGGCCTGGTGGAGGGTGACCCTGCACTGCTGGGGGATGGGGGTGGTGGGAGACATGGGTGGGGGCCTGTTGGAGGGTGACCCTGCACTGCTGGGGGATGGGGTGGTGGGAGACATGGGTGGGGGCCTGGTGGAGGGTGATCCTGCACTGCTGGGGGATGGGGATGGTGGGAGACATGGGTGGGGCCTGGTGGAGGGTGACCCTGCACTGCTGGGGGGTGAGAGTGGTGGGAGACATGGGTGGGGGCCTGGTGGAGGGTGACCCTGCACTGCTGGGGGGTGGGGGTGGTGGGAGACATGGGTGGGGGCCTGGTTGAGGGTGCCCCTGCACTGCTGGGGGATGGGGGTGGTGGGGGACATGGGTGGGGGCCTGGTGGAGGGTGCCCCTGCACTGCTGGGGGATGGGGGTGGTGGGAGACATGGGTGGGGGCCTGGTGGAGGGTGACCCTGCACTGCTGGGGTATGGGGGTGGTGGGAGACATGGGTGGGGGCCTGGTGGAGGGTGACCCTGCACCGATGAGGGGTGGGGGTGGTGGGAGACATGGGTGGGGGCCTGTTGGAGGGTGTCCCTGCACTGCTGGGGGTGGGGGTGGTGGGGACATGGGTGGGGGCCTGCTAGCAGGTGCCCCACAGTGCTGGGGGGTGGGGGTGGTGGGGAACATGAGTTGGACATGGGTGGGGGCCTGCTGGCAGGTGCCCCACAGTGCTGGGGGGTGGGGGTGGTGGGGAACATGAGTTGGACATGGGTGGGGGCCTGCTGGCAGGTGCCCCACAGTGCTGGGGGGTGGGGTGGTGGGAGACATGGGTGGGGGCCTGGCGGAGGGTGCCCCTGCACTGCTGGGGGTTGGGGGTGGTGGGAGAAATGGGTGGGGGCCTGGTGGAGGGTGCTCCTGGTGGCTGGGGGTGCAGGGGGACATGCGTTGGTGGGCAGTAGTGCAAGTTGACATGTGGGTTGGCTGGGGGGCATGGCCTGCAGGACATGTGCAGGGTAGGCCCCTGTGGTGTGAGCCACCTGCAGGGGCTGGGGAGGGTGTAGAGGGAACACCTGGGAGGACCCATACGTGCAATTCACGTGTGGTGCTCCCCGCGCACCCCTGTAATACACGTACCCTGATGGAATCGCCTGTGGAACTTCAAGCGCGCCCCTGTGATACACGTACCCTGCTGAAATCCCGTGTGGAACTTCCCGCACACCCCTGGAATGCACGTACCCTGCTGACTTCGCGTGTGTGACTTCCCACGCCCCCCTAGAATACACGTACCCTGCTGATATCGCTTGTGAAACTTCCCGCGCACCCCGAAATACACGTAGCCAGGACATTCGCGTGTGGAACTTCCCGCGCACCCCTGATATGCACGTACCCTGCTGATATCGCGTGTGAAACTTCCCGCGCACCCTGAAATACACGTAGCCAGGACATTCGCGTGTGGAACTTCCCGCGCACCCCTGATATACACGTACCCTGCTGAATTCACGTGTGAAAATTCCCGCGCACCCCTGATGTACACGTACCCTGATGGAATCGTGTGTGGAACTTCAAGAGCACCCCTGTAATACACGTACCCTGCTGAAATTGCGTGTGGAACTTCCCGCGCACCCCTGGAATACACGTACCCTGCTGATATCGCGTGTGGAACTTCCCGCGCACCCCTGGAATACACGTACCCTGCTGATATCGCGTGTGAAACTTCCCGCACACCCTGAAATACACGTGGCCTGGACATTCGCGTGTGGAACTTCCCACGCACCCCTGGAATACACGTACCCTGCTGATATCGCGTGTGAAACTTCCCGCGCACCCCGAAATACACGTGGCCTGGACATTCGCGTGTGGAACTTCCCACGCACCCCTGGAATACACGTACCCTGCTGATATCGCGTGTGAAACTTCCCGCGCACCCCGAAATACACGTAGCCATGACATTCACGTGTGGATCGTCCCGCGCACCCCTGGAATACACGTACCCTGCTGATATCGCGTGTGAAACTTCCCGCGCACCCCGAAATACACGTAGCCAGGACATTCGCGTGTGGAACTTCCCGCGCACCCCTGGAATACACGTACCCTGCTGATATCGCGTGTGAAACGTCCCGCGCACCCCGAAATACACGTAGCCAGGACATTCGCGTGTGGAACTTCCCGCGCACCCCTGGAATACACATACCCTGCTGATATCGCGTGTGAAACTTCCTGCGCACCCCGAAATACACGTAGCCAGGACATTCGTGTGTGGATCTTCCCGCGCACCCCTGGAATACACGTACCCTGCTGATATCACGTGTGAAACTTCCCGCGCACCCCGAAATACACGTAGCCAGGACATTCGCGTGTGGAACTTCCCGCGCACCCCTGAAATGCACGTACCCAGCTGAAATGATGTGAGGTACTTCCCGCGCACCCCAGTGATACACGTAGCCCGCTTGCCGTGCTGGTACAGGGTTAGCGCAGCCCTTTGCGCTGGATTGGGGATTTTGATGGCTTTTCCCTGCACGAGAGGCGTTCTTGTGGGCGTAACTGGCGCTGCTGCAGGGTCGCTGCGCCACTGTGCGCCACGGCTGGTTTGGTGGCTGGTATCCATGAATAAGCTGTGCACTGAAATGGGTTTTGGCGCACGGGCTGGCGCAGGGATTCGCACGCGCACACTGTGCGCCAGCCGCGTGCGCCACTTGTGCGATGAATTCTATGAATTACCCTCCAAATATCTACGGCCCCAATACTCCTGACCCATCAATTTGGACCCATTTAAAACACACTATTTTCAGCAAAAATTCTGATCGTCTCATTATTTATGGAGATTGCAACCAAATTTGTGATTTTACCCTAGACTGTAAATCCCAATCCAAATTTATCAATACAAAATCACACAAACAATTCCTCAATTTTATTGAAGATCTTGCCCTTGTTGATACGTGGCGTTTTTGCCATCCAGAGGTGAAAGAATATACCTTTTTCTAACCCCATACAAATCACTTTCAAGAATAGATCATATTTATAAACTCCCCTCTTGCACCCGAAATTGTTCATTCTGAAATTGGATCTCTTGCCTTTCCATTTATCCAGATGGAGATTTAACTCCTTTTTACTGAATGACCCAGATTTTATCCAACAAATGAATATCTTTATTACTGAATTATTTACCCTTAATAATCCCCTTGATACATCTATCCATAACAATTGGGATGCTTTTAAAGCCACATTGCATGGATTCATTAAGAAAAAACAAAATGAAAAGTTCTCCCAAGACCTTATTTGCTCCATCAAGTCATTAGGACAGGCGTACTTCAATAATCCCACAGAGGACTCCTTCAAATCCCTTCTTGCAAAAAGCATAGAATTCAAGAAATACAGCACAAATAAAGCCTGCTCCTCTTTATTAAGATCCAAAGCGAAATTTTATGGCGGATCCAATAAATCGGGTAAATTATTAGCCGCTTATCTAAAAAGGAAAAAGGAAAAAAATGTCATAACGTCAGTAGTTAACCAACCAAAATATCACAGTTTCTAATTCGCAACCTCAGCTCTAATAAAAAGATCAACGAACATCCAATAGATCTTTCATTCCTTGATAACCCGATTTTGTTGCAAGAAATACATAAAGCTATTTTAGATCTTAAAATCGGTAAAGCCCCTGGACCAGATGGTTTTCCAATAGATTTGTATTGTTTCTTTTCATCCCTACTATCTCCTAAACTTCTCGAACTCTACAATCATTTTCTTGCCTCAAGCTCAAGCACAGGATCTTTTGGAGAAGCACTTTTTATTTTATTTCCCAAACCGGACAAAGACCCCTCTTTGGTTAAAAATTACCGTCCCATCTCGCTAATTAATTCAGATTTCAAAATCCTAGCCAAAATAATTGCCTGCCGTCTGGACGGTATTATGCATAAACTATTTAACGTTAATCAAACAGACTTCATTAAAGGAAGGCTTGCCTCATCCAATACACAAATTCTTTTCAATACTCTTATACATGTGCAAGATTCCACTGATCCTCTTTTCCTCCTTGCTCTAGATGCTGAAAAAGCTTTTGATAGAGTCTCTTGCACTTTTCTTTTTCAATCTCTCTTATGGTACAGGTTCAGCTCTACCTTTATCAAATTAGTGTCACTTCTATATTCATCTCTCTCAGCCCGGATTTTCATTAATAACACCTTCACTAAAGCTTATCTCATCTCACGAGGTACTAGACAGGGCTGTCCACTGTCCACACTCCTTTTAGTTTTAGCTTTAGAACCTTTACTCCAAAGTATTACCATCAATGATAGCATTAAAGGTATCATGATTAAAGATTTTACTTTTAAGTTCTCTGCTTATGCAGACGATATTCTACTTTACTTATCAGATCCCAACTCTTCCCTCCCAGCACTTATGTCTACCATAGATCAATTTGCTTGTGTCTCTGGCTATAAATTGAACTATGACTAATCTGAAATCTTGCCCCTTACAAATTCATGTACATTAGCAAAAACACCTCTCTTTGGAATGAAATGGTGTACTTCATCTGTTAAGTACCTAGGGATCCCTATTGCTAATAACCTCAAGTCGCCCCTAAACCTAACCAAGAATATGATTATTGATAACATTAACTCATCCATTAATCACTGGTCTCCTTTGATCCTCTCTTGGTGGGGCAGACTAGACTCTATTAAAATGACTCTTGGGCCCATTATTCTCTATTCTCTCTCTATGATACCAGTACTACACCGAATTTCTTTCTTTAAAAAAATAGACACATTTTAGTTCAATTCCTGTGGACAGATAAATCTGCCAAAATTGCTCTCAATAATTTGAAATCCAGTAAACCTTCCGGGGGAGTGAATTTTCCAGACTTTCTTAAATACCAGAAATCCTTTATATTACGATAAATTACCTTATGTTTAACTTCTGAACCCCAATTTATTAACACCCCCTCATGGATTCATTTGGAATGAAAACTCATTACTCATTTGTCCTTTATTCACTTTCTCAAAACATCCTCATGGCCTGGATATCTCCGGTGCCTTCTTGTGGTTCAATAAAGCTTTTTTTCATAAACCCAAACTTGGCATCCTACATAAATGGTACTTAGCCAGAATTTTCCTAGGCTCACATTTATTTAAGAATAATGCTCCTATACCTTTCCAAGACCTCTGTACTCGCTTCAAATTAAATGAATCATATTTTAAAACCTATTCCAGTTTCGCGAAACATATTTAGAACTAATTTTGTACTCTCACTCCACTAAAGCATCCAAATTCTATTCCAGTCTCAATCAGCCCACGGATACTACTGCTAAACTTTATACCCTGTGGGAATCTAATTGGCACTTACAAATCACTGAAGAAATGTGGACTAAGATATGGCTGCAATGCTTTTCCACTTCCGTTGCTGCAAATCTCACTCAATCGCACTATTTCATACTACATAGAGCTTATCTTACACCATAAAGGGTTGCCAAAATGTCGAACTCCAGTCAAAGTGCCTGCTGGTCCTGCCAATCTTCTCCTGCAGACTTCATTCATTCAATCTTAGCTGTAATTATCTTTTTACATTTTGGACTCATATATGGAAATGCTTTCAAAAAGTGTTTTCGTTTCAGGAACCTCTCACATTATGTAATGTCATGATTGGAGCTGTAGCAAATCCCTATATGTCAAAAATTACTTCCTCTGATTTATTTAATTTTCTGGTATATGTTGCCTTCCATCTAATTGGAAAAATACTCGAAAATTAACTTATGATTCATGGTGGAACTCTGCTTGCTCTTTTCACAGAATTGAAAAGATGTATGCCTTATCAACAATAACACTACCTTGGTTTCATAACCAATGGAATGCCTTTAATGATTACCTAACATAAAATGCTCCTTTCATTGCATTTATTGCTCTTCCCTCTCCCTACTCTTCCCTTACCGTGTCGTGTCTGTCCTCCCCTGTTTGTCCCAAACCATGCTATGGTTTTACTTCATATTTTTATTAGGTTTATTAGATTTAATATTGTAGGTAGTTAACTACAGCATCATCAATTACCATATTTACTATGATGTATTTCACTTTTCATACAACTTGCTAAAATGTCTACTTAATTATTCTTAACTTTCAATAAAAATCAGTTAACTTAAAAAAAAAGAACTACTGGTACGGCGTACATATGATCTGTATTACACTTCCATCTCTGGCTACTGGAACCCCCTCCAGGCAGCTCTTTGTAGAGATCAACACCCTCTCCCCCACGGAGGAGAGAGTGCTGATCTCTGCATCTATTACCTAAAAGGATGTCTGGCGGGGGACAGCAGCCACGTGCTTTCAGCCTTAATGGTGGTGCTGCCCCCCGTCAAGCATTCCTTTTGAACGCTGCATCTCTTAGCTAAGGGGATTTCTGACAAGGGGCAGCAACCCCATTAAGGCCGAAAAGGTGAGGCCACTGGAAGCTGAGGCTATTTTTCCTAAAGTTTGAAGTTCCCGCAAACGAGCAGGAGCTTCAGGCTTTAGAAAAAAAACATCCCTGGCTTCCAACGGCCTCACCTTTTTTTCTACATTGGTGGCACCGGCCCATAGCCATCTCTTGAATTAAGGGATGCCTCGTAGGTACCAGCGCCATAATCATCGAGAAAACACATTTTTTTCATAAGCCTGAAGCTCTTGCACACAAGCTCTCCCCGGCCCACATAAAGCCCTGGCCTCGAGCCTCTATCACTCCTTTCCAAGGCAAACTCCTGGAAAATCTGGAACTATGTGAGCACTGTGCCACCCGTAATGTCGACTTTCATTTTGACGACTCCCATTATGGCGAGGCGCTGTGATCACATATATCACTGTGGCCATCATCCCCCTTCCCGCTTCGCCCTCTTCCCACTTATCTTGCCAGCAGCACACATTATAAGTGTGCCGATGTCTATCCCGTATCCCTGCAGCATCAGTTCTCACCAACTAACGTGGGTCCAAACTGGTGCCACAGAGTCCGTTTTTTTCTCACTTTTCTTTTTTTAATTGTCCCCCATTTCGATCTAATGGAAGCGGGGGAAACTCCCACAACCCCAACCCCCATTACAACCCAGCTAAGGGGTGTGGGGGTCACCACTACAACCTCCGTTCCCACAAGTCACAGTAATGGGGGGCTCAGGATTTTTGAACTGCGCAAAGGTTCAGTTCTAGTACTGGGTGACATTTTTTAGTCGCCGTAATTGTACTATCCCAAAAATCTGCCCATTTCTCAGCTTAATCTCCACACCAAATCTGTTGGTTGTCTTCATGACCATCTGTCTGGCTTTAAAGCAGCCAGATGCACGCAAACTGCTCTCCCGAATACCCGTGATGATCTCCTCTCTAATCTTGACTCCAGGATTCCTTCTGTCCTCAATCTCCTTGACCTTTACTCTGATTCTGAAACAGTCAATCACGTCATCCTGATCAATTGACTCCACGAGAACCTGGGCATCACGGATCATGCCCTGGAGTGGTTGACCTCCTTCCTTCTGGACCGACCTTCCCAGGCCCCACTTGGGTTCTTCCTCTCCACCACCTCTCTCTCTCCACATGTGGTGTTCCCCAGGGCTCTACCCTCTCACCCTTCAATGTCTACTTGGCCCTTTTGGCACACCTGATCTGTACCTTCTCCTCTAACTTTCAGTGTTATGCGGATGACACTCATCTCTCTTTCAGGCTCCCCTCATCCTACTCTCCTTTCTCGATCATTCCTGACTATCTATCTGCGATTCAGGAGTGGTGCGCCCTGGTTCTCTCTGGGCTGGACTACTGCAAAATCCTCTTTCTCAATCTGCCTTTCTCTACTCTCCACCCTCTTCAACTAATCCAGAACAGGACTGCAAGACGTATCCTTGGCCTCAATCCCAGAGACTGTATCTATCCAGCATTGAACTATCTACACTGGCTCCCGGTGGCTGCAAGCATCAAGTTCAAAAACCTCTGCATCGTCCACAAGGCTTTCTGGGGCTAGAGCCTGCATTACATCCAACTCTCTCTTCCAAAATACCTTCCTTCCCGAGCCCTTCGCTCAGCTACCTCCAACTCTCTAAGGGTCAGACGCATCTCCAGGCAGACATAGGGGTGTAGTTGTCTCTCCTTGACAGGTGCCTCCCTCTGGAATGGCCTTCCCTGCCCCTCTCAAACTTCAGCTGGACCACCTGAAGTTTCTGAAGCAGCTCAAGACCTTCATTTTCTCCTCTGCTTTCTCTCTCTCCCTCCCCTGCTGACCTACCTGTTTGCTGGGCTGGGGTTGCTTGGCTACCCTCAGAGTCCCACTGGGTACCAGGCTCCTCCATGATCAGTCTCCACTGCATTGTCTATGGGCCTACCGTGCACTTAGGGGCTGTAACTATAACCTCTACAGTCACCTGCCTCCTGGCACTTACCCCGAGCCACGTTGCCCTGGCTGCACTTACTCAGACTAATGCTGCCCTGATTGCACTTCCCCCTTCCCTCTCCCTGGCACTTCCCCCGCCTCCTTCCCCCTGCACTTTGCGCTGTCGCACTTGCACAATCTGAATGACACAAGGCCTAGGAAGATCGTTTGTCTTGTCCTCCCTTGGTCTTTTCTCCCTTGTCTTGTCGCGCCTTGAAACTCTTGTGTATAGGCACGTTATAAAGGACATATCACATATGTACGTGGGCGAGCAATGCTCCTTTGTTTGCAATAGAAGTACAATAGGTAAGATATCAGAATCGATGGTAATCTGTGAGCTATTTACAATTGGGTGAGTTCCAGTGACTTTATGACCAAGTTGAGATGGGGAGTAAATGGGACAGTCACCGGGGTCAATAGGTGGGTGGAGTTAAATAGCTTAAGGACAATCAACATTAGACATGGAAGCCCTGCACGTGTTTTTCCCGGGAAGTATGACAAATCCACGCTTACCTTACACGGCACTGCGACTTTCCAAACACGTGTGCGACAGGAACGGGGAAAGCGCACAACTTATCGCACGCACACCTAAAAAGGGGGCGGAACACAGGGAATGGGAAAAAACGCGTGAAAATGTAGGCGTAACGTGGGAAGTACCACTGGAAAACACATGTAACACCCACACGCCAGTGAACAACATGTATTCATGGAATCGAATAGGGAAAACCCGTGCATGTCAAAAAATATGCACACGTACAAATATGTCCGCAACACGAAAGTAGGTGGAAGCATATATCGCTACGATAAATGTCCCATTCCTCTCAGCTGTGATCGTGGGACACCGCAGGAGGAGGAGAATAGCCAGGCCCCGCATTTAGTTGCCCGTGACCAGCCTTTTTGGGATGCTTGCTGACGAGGTCTATAGCAGGTATAGGTTTCCATCTCATATCATCCTAGACCTGGTCACTGAGTGGGAGGATGAACTCACATCACCCACCCTGTGCTCCCAAGTATTGAGCCCCTTGGAGAAGGTGGTCAATGTCCTGCATTTTATGGCCACTGGGTCATGTCAGCGGACAAATGCCATAGTGGGGGTGTCTCACAGCCCACACAGTCACCTTGCCTACACCAGGTGTTGGCAATCATCACTGCGCGCCCCTTAGTCCACAGTCACATATACATGCCCAGAACACCCGCAGAAAGGCAGGCCATTGTCCAGGACTTTTACAGGGTGTCACACTTCCCCAAAGTGCTCAGTGCCATAGATTGCACCCATGTGGCCCTACGTCCACCTAGGGCCACTGAAAACATCGACCGCAAGCACTGGCATTCCATCAACATGCAGGTTGTATGCAATGCCAAGGGAATCATCACCTCTGTCTATGCAAACTATCCAGGTTCCACCCATGACAGTTTCATATACAGAATGACATCCCTGAGCAGGGCCCTGGAAGCTGGGAAGCATGGCAACACATGGCTCATAGGTGAGTACACATGCCTGTGCACATGCATGCATGTCACACACAGACAAATACACAAGCCCAACTAATGACAACCATTATCACCTTACCAGGGGACAGTGCCTACCCTCTGAGCACCTACATGATGACACCAATACGGAACCCCACCACACCACCCCAGGTAAGATACAACGCAGCCCATATTGCAACCAGGACCATGGTGGAGCGCACACTCGGAGTGCTGAAGTCACGCATCCGCTCCCTTGACTGCTCTGGCAGACAGCTACTATATGCACCCACAATAGAGTGCAGGATCATTGTGGCAGCATGTGTCCTGCACAATGTTGCAACACGGCGGGGTGTACCGGTGGACATGGTGGTGCCCCCACATCCCCAACTACACTCACAGGCGCTACGCATGGGAGGGGAAAGGGCAAATGGCGAGGCAGCCCGGGCCCAGCTTGTGGCCACATTTTTCACCTAAACTACAAACCCTGCGGAGTGCACACAGGCCTGGAACATACCAGGTGATAATCGAAAACGAAGAAAGGTACAGTTAACTGTCACAACCTTACCATCCTGAGAATGTGTCCATGAAGTGCCACATTGTGTGCATCCCTAGCTACTTAAACACAACCAATCCTGTGTGACCAAAAGGAACACAAGCAAGGTGCATATCCCACCCACCCCCCTGCAAAACAGGGCATGAAAGTACTGGTATGCCACCCAAACCCTCCCAACCACCATGACCCCCGCCTGCCAGACCATGCCATGGTATGCAACGGCAAAACATCAAACCAAATGCACAACACATGACACAATCGTCATGAAGTGCCACGTGAGAAATGTAAATAGGCACCAAACAATCACACCTCACATGGAATCTGTAGAAATGACTGACCAAAATCTCACGCCCTGAAAACGGTGCCACTAATGCATGCCGTCGGTGGTACAAGCAACAAAAGTCAGAATACCTGTTGCCATGCACCTTGGACAATAGCAAATTGGCATTGCAAACACTGTGTGCTGCGTGTTTGTCCCCTGCAACACTCTGCTCACCAGACAGCATAGTTAGTGTGCATTGAGTTGGGAAACCCCTTGAGCATCATGAAAAATAAGTATAATGAACCAAAGTACCCTGTGAAGCATGTACACGATCAATGAATTGAAAGTGAACATGGATTGTAGGGACACAGCCTGCCTGAGAAGGCAATCTGGGTGCACGTGTGAGCATGGTGTCTTCGTCGTTGGTGTGGGGGTGCGTTGGCTAAGTGTTTGTGTCAGTAGGGACATGCATTGAATACATGCATGTGAAATGAAGTGAGCCTCAATGTCCTGTACACAGGACATGTGAACATTGCCCTCAAGGACCCCCCTGTGTGTTAAACCACACCAATCCCCTGACACCTCAAAATCAAACCCAACATAGGATCAGCCATTGACCAGCAGAACATATCATGTACAGAGTATCCCACATCGACAATGGCAGACAGTGAGCAATCACTCATTGATTGATTGCAAATCCGTATACGGCCTACACACAAAGTGCATCAAAGCGCCTCAAGGAGGGAGGGAACAAGGGAGAATAACAGTACATTCCTACAAGTCCTTCAAACAGTCCGGAATGTGAAAAATAACAATCAAAGTAGATAGTACAAGTGCTCGTAACAATAAGGGAGAGTCTAGGGAGGGAATGTGGAAAAACAAAACTAGCATCAACATTGCTATGCCTGACGCCAAGAGTTGCAGTGCAAGAGTCACATAAGGAGGGGGTGAGGGAAGAGGAGGGAAGAGGTGAGGAGAGTAACAAAACAAATGTCAAACAATGGAAGATCAATGAATAATCAAGATAGTACTGGGGAGGGGGAGAAGAAACGCAGAAGGGAAAGGGGGAACAGACGAGCTGTAATCAGTGGTGGAGGGACTGATGATAAAAGTAAGGGCCAAAATAAAACTCAAAAAGGTGAAGGTGGGGGGTGGATGGATGGAGGCATAGGCGGAAGAGTCTGCATAGAACAAGCGGCTACGTATCACCATGCCTGACGGCAATTGGGGTAGTGCTGGAAAAAGACAGACAGAGGACAAGGAGGAGGGGTGGAGAGGGAGAGGGAGGAGAGAAGGGAGGAGGGGGCCAAGGTGTGAAGGCAGGAAGGGGGAGAGGGGAAAGAAAGCACACACAGGGGGCAGCTGGAAAGAAGAGGGTGCAGAAGGGGAGGGAGTGTGATGGTGAAGGGGGAGACAGAGGGAGACTGGCGGGAGACAGGGGGAGACTAGCAGGGGCTGGCGGAGACTGGCGGGCGCAGGTGGAGACAGGGGCAGACTGGTGGGGGCAGGTGGAGACAGGCGGGGGCAGGGGAGACAGGGAGACAATCAAGGGACCCAGAAGTGTGGCTACCGTGGTGGACAGGGGTAGACAGGGCCTCCGTTGTGGGCCTTTGGTAGTTGTGGCTGGCTCCAGCCTCCTGGTTGCCCAGATTGTCTCAAGGGCCAAGTGCAATCAATGGGAGGGGGGAGCAGGGCCAGGGCACAAACTGGACAGTCAAGTCAAAAGCCATGCAGCTATATTTCAAATGGCACAACAAACACCAGGCAGGGCTGCAAGATGCCCAAAGCAGGGGAAGCAAGGAATTGGGGGTCGATAAAACACGTGGTCACAAGGATAACTCAGCATGCAGTGTTGATGTGGCATATCAAAATCACTGTAGGTCAAGTGTCCCAATGCAACATTGTCAGCACACTGACCCCTCCCACCATCAGTTTGTTTTACACAGCCAAAGGATGCATGGTACCGCCTACAGCAGGAAGTGCATGTACATAGACAGTCAAGTCATAAAAAAATCACAAGCAACATGATGAAATGCACAGTCAACAGAATACTCACCAAAATAAAGTGTAGAATACCCACTCGGGGTGTACACACAAGTAGGACTGCAGGCCTGCCACAGATATGACGGAAGCTCAATGCCCATGTGTAAGATGCTGTCACACCGACCCATCCTTGTGAGCCCATGGAAAGGGGAATCAGGAGTAGCATATGTGTCAGGACCCCAAGCAAAACACATACACGAGACAAGCCTGAATGGGCCCTGCTGGAACACACAGTGGATGCCTTCAAATGCCTTCAAATGCCACAAAGCACCACACTGTCACATGAATGCATAATAGACAATTTTTTTGTTTTTTTTAAAAATCAAAAATGGCCACATACGACCCGGGGGGTCAGAGGGGCACCCAGGAGTGGGGAGGTACAGGGTGCACCTCAAAACCTACATGTGTAGATGTTGAGATTAAAAGAAAAACTCAATGGGCTCAGCGCCTGCACAGCCCGTCCTATGTGGGAGATAGGTTGTCGTTGTCTTCTGGATGGAAATCAGAAGGGGGACGTGGCACAGTTGCCTGACCACGCCTAACCGCGGCTTGCCCCTCAGCGGCAGCAAGCATGCCGATCTGGTAAGCCATGTCCTGTAACGCAATGACACGTAGGTCTGCATGCATTACCTCACGTGTCACACGTGCTTTCTCCTGCAAGGACTCACAAGTAAGACAGAGTTCTGCCTGCATGGCCTCGCATGACAAATGGAGCACCTCCCGGCTTGCATGGAGTTCAGCTGAGATGGTTCTTTCAAGCCGCTCCATCCTGTCTTCTGCCCGCCTACTCTCGTCCATCATGAGCGCACCCAGAGTAGATCGGAGGGATCGGTCTTCCACCCTCAGGGCCTCATGGTGTGCCTCTGCCTGAGCAGCAAGTGATTGATGCAGAGCCACCATTTCAGCCCGGCCACCCTGTCAGAGGTCCCATGCCCAGCCTGAGTGAGCGGCACATGGACCACGTAGCCTGCTGCTGGAGAACCACCTGCCTTTCAGGGGGGAGGATGGAACTGGCCACATTTCCATCATCTCAACTGCTCTCCCCTGTTGCTGTGCTATGGCAATAATGACCTGCTCCCACTCAGTTGACCCCAGAGGCGCACGGCCACCGCGTTGCCGGACACTACACCTGCCGGGCCCAAGGACCCGTGGTCCTTGCTGGGTTGGTGCCGCCCGCGGCTTCAAGACTGCATCTCTTCGTCGACCTGATGCCCTAGGAACATGGCCAACTGGTGTGACCCTGCTATCGTAACCACCACATGCGGACATTCCAACCCCGCCTGGCCCCCCACGGCAGGTGTCATGGACAGAAAATCATCCAATGCAGGATCACTTACCAGCAACAACACATCATTATGCAGATCCGGCTCAACATAGTGGTCAGAGGATCCATCAGAGCCTAACTCAGAGTCAGCTCTGGACACCATGGCCTGGAGCACCGGTAGGTTCTTGTGGGCTGCCACCCCACGACCACCACTGGTGCCTGGTTGGTGATGTGAATTGACCACTGTGTCTGGGATGACATCTTCATCCTCTGCCTCCAGTGCGTCATCACCTGCAACATAAACAAAAGAAACATGAACACGCATGTCAGTAGCACATACCACACACATACAGATTACAACATTGACAGCCAACACATGAAACAGACATGTCACACGCAACTCAAACCCCAACATGCATCTAGTGGCATTGCAATGCAAAGGTATCCCAAAAGCAGAAAAGGATTTGTGCAAAATGTGAAGCCAACACATGTATTGCATGTTGCGCATCACCTGCATCACACACAAACTCTAGCAGGCACATATCCAAGGCAGAAATGAGAGATGGCAACAAAGAGATGGCACGTAGCATAAGCATGGGGAAACACACAAAAAGCCACAGCTGGCAATCAAACCAAACACACCATGGCACATGTGACATGCATGTTCACGTGCAGCACTCGGCTATGCAGAGTACATGTGTCACAAGAGTCACCTACACTAGTGTGTTTCTATATAGTGAAAGGAGGGACATGGGTACATACATGGCAGGTCACTATGAACACAGCAGAATTGTGTTGGCATGTTGAAGGGATGAACTTGGCACAGGAGTGGGTGTGTGCGGTGTTAGGGAGAATTTTCATTCTATGGCAAATTTCCCTTACCTATAGAGTCCCCCAGCAGCTTTGCTGGATTTGAAGGGTTTGTTTCTTTTCTCCTGCTAAGAGTGAGACTCTTTTTCTCACTCTTAGACATTATTGCTATTTGTGTTCTAGGCTATTTTTGTGTTTAATGTCTATGGGGTTTCTCTCACCTCCATAGGAACCATCGTTATTCACATGTGTTACACAGTACCCTCCGTGCAGTACCCTCCGTGCAGTGACACAGGGGTGTCGTAGCGACCCCCAAACATAGACTCCATACCCTGGGACTGACTACTGTCTCCCAGGGCATGTAAAGTCCCCATTGACTTTACTAGTCAATTTTTATTAACTAAACCAGTCCAAACCATCTTACTATGAAGGTATTGGGAAGGGTTAATAGTTTTTCCCTTATGTTCATTTTCGAGAGTATACCGTACAGTCGCTCTCTCTAAAGTTTCTGGCTGGTGGCAATAGTTACTACCGTAAATATTCGACCGCAAATATTTCCCTATGGGAATTCCCATTGTTCGAGGCTACCACTTTTTCTGACAGCCTCTAACATACCGCCGGTTTACGTTTATATTAACTTTACTCCGGTATGTTTTATTTGCCAGAACTTTAATATAAATTCTTTCTCGTGTCTTTCTCTAAACTCCTAACCCAGGTCGGGGATCCTTTGTTCGTCCTTTTGGCAGGCTTCTGAGTCTGGGGTGGGTCCATTGTGTGGGGGGGGGGGGAGTAGGACCCCTGGATAGGGTTGCCTCAGCAACCCATGTCACACTATATCCTGATAGGCTGGAGGGTCTCCCACCAAGGATGACCACTCCACTCTGTGAGTGACAGCTAGGATGTTTGAATGGGGATCTTTTTGCATAAAAGCAGGGTCCTGAGGGCTGGAAGAGCAAGACGTAGCCACTGGAACTAATAGGCCAAAGAGTAGAGAAGCCAAAGACATCTGCAATGACTGAACCACCGGTGAAGCCCTGCTGCAGCGTCTCACCACTTTTCTCCACACGACGAGAGAAGATCTTCATCTGCAAGAGCCTTCTTCCCTTGAGCTGGTGGGGCCAACCAGTTTGCCAATCGCCTTGCTGGACCTGCCTTGGTCGAATCGCAAGTACCCTGTACTCGGAGGCCGAATAGCCAGGCACCAGTCCGCCTGGACTGTGATTTAAAGGAGCGTACCTTTTATTCATTGGGCAGCACCGCGGCTGGTATCATTCCTGGGTAGTGCAGTAACTCAAAACTTTTTCCACGACGAGAGCCTCTCTTCCTCTGCTGGATCCCCCGAACTGCAGGAACTACCAGGAACAACCACCACCGCAGGAGCCACTTCTTCATTTTAAAGGTGCATTGTTCCGCCAGGCCGCCCTTTCTTCGCGGTGGAACTAAAGGTGTTTTCAATCCTTTACCTACCTGTTGGGTTGGCCGTCCCTCTCTCTTAACATTGTCTTTCATCTTCTGCAACAACCTTTTCAAAATCATTAACCAAAGACTTGACTGCAGCTACAAGAACACTTTGCTCCTGGGCCCTTGCCCTGTACCACTGACTCTGGCACAGGCCTTTTGACTCTGGCTACATTTGCTAGAACTGCCTTCTTTAGATTGCTTCTCAATTAGAACTGTGTTGGTGCACCTACTTCTTATAACCCCCTTTTTCTTCCCCTTTCTAAACCTTGTGAAGTGCCATTTTGCTCAGTTTTCATTTAAGTATATTCTATACTGATGCACTGTCTTGCTTAAACGGGTTCACAAACTTATGGGAAGTGTTGCTAGGGTGTGTAAGAAAATATTTCTGTATAACTTGTGCTTTCCCTCCCATGTGAGAAATTGCTAGATTATCCCTTGTGTGTGGGTTTTACTGTGCCGTTTTGCTCAGTTTTCACTCTGGTTCACTTTTTCTACAATTTAACTAGGGAGTGTGTATATTTTTCGTTGACTTATTTTAACTTGCTTGATGACTGTGATAAATGTGTTTTACTAGAAGTATATAAAATAAATATATATCTACATTTTAATACAAAGCTTTGGTCAGTGTTTCCTTGTGCCATAGTACTGTAGGCCTATTGTGTAAACCCTGAATACTGCTCATCTCCCTCTTGAGATAAGTCTGACTGCTCAGCCACAGCTACCAACTAAATCTTTGTGGTACGGACTGATACCAAAGGGGATTTATTGCTCTCACCTGTAGTCCTAATCTTCTGTAGGGAACTGCACAGGATTCTGCCCAAGACTGGTGTACAGCGGTGAGGATAAAAGTATTGGATTTACATTTTAGAGTTCTGCTAGTACCTTGGTTCAAATAACCACAAGGCTAACTATCACAAAAAGTTTATTTTAAAACAAAGTCAAAAATATGGAAAGTTACAGCCAGGAGACCCTCCTTATTAATACTGCTGATTATTTAAGGGATCTGTGTAGACAGAAAGGTCTTCCTGTCAAAGGCAAGAAATTAGAAATGATTGATAGACTGTTAGAGAAACAAAGTCTGGATAGTGGTGCTGTAATGCCCACTACCCCAGCAAATGTAGCAAACAGTGAAGAGGATAATGTTGAAAATGCTTTTGTAGAAATAGATGAGGAAGAGGAGGATAACAATTGTTACCCCCTCTGGTCCTCTACCTGCTCAAAGGCCTCAACCTGTGGCTACTGGACCTTTACCAGGTCCCACATTAAGTCCTGAATTTATCTCACTAGACAAAATGAGACTTGAACTAGAATTCAAACAAATAAGTGCCCACACTGAACAGAGAGATCAATAACTAAGGCTAAAAGAAATGGAGCTCAATCATGAGCTTGAGATGAAGAAAGTGTCTTTGGAAAATGCTTCTCTCCCCGAATCCTCTAGATCTTCCAGTCCAAAAAGACCCCGGATGCCTAAAGAGATTGTGGGTATGTATGAACCTAAGTTGAATGTATTAGATTGGCTAGCTATGTTTGAATATAATCATGGGCTCCAGGATATCACAGGGAATCAGTTGATCCCCTGGCTATTCTCTAGGCTCCCCCCTGTTGCATCTGATGTGGTAATGGAGTTGGGGGAGGTGGATAGGATGGATTATGAATGTGTAAAGCTAGCTTTGATAGCTAGATTTGGGAAGACTCCTTCCCAGTACCTTAAGAGGTTTAGGACCCTCAAAATTCATGATAGTACCCATTGGGCTACTTGGGTGAATGAGTGTTTGAAGAGTTTAGAGGGATGGATTAAGGGTTACAGAGTTAACACTTATGAACGAATGAGAAATCTTGTAATGATGGAGTCTATCTATGATGCCTGCTCTCCTGAGCTCAGACAGCACTTGGCTGATTCAAAAGAACTAGATTCTAAGAAACTAGCTAAGGCTGCTGACTTGTGGGATGCCAACAGGGCTATTTACAAGGACTCAGGGGTAACTCCGAAAAAGGATGAGGGAAAGCAGTCTAAGAAAGACAACAAAGAGAATTCAAATAATTCCAATTCCAAAGAGGGCCCCAAACAAAATTCTAAGGGTAAGCCACAAGGGAAACCTAATCAGGCTAGTGCACCTTCTGGTCCCAGACCAGAAGGCGGTCAGAACAAGCCACCATTAATAAAGAAATTTGGAAAATGTTATGTTTGTGGCTCTACTGATCATGTGAAAGGGGATCCCAGATGTAAGGGTAAACCTTCAGGGATCCACACTGTCTCCTTAGCCTTCGCTCCAGAGGAGGAAGTACATATGGCCAGTCGAAACTTTCAACTACCAGCTGAAGACCCCATTGGAGTCTCAGCTAGTGTATCTTTAGTATCCCTAGGGTTGTGGGAACAACAGAATTTAGATGTGTATCATTCTATCCCTCCTAATACTAAAGAGTATTATAAAGGCAGTGTCCTAGTCAATGGTCAGGAGACTCCTGCCATTAGAGACACTGGGGCCAGCATAACTGTGGTGGAAAAATCTTTTTTCAAGGTGGAGGATGTTGCTAAGTCACCCAAATGCCTCACCAAGTTAGCTGGAGAGCCCGTGCAGATGCTTCCCCAATTACCAGCTCTCATCCAGTGCAATGAAATGACTGTCTGAATACCTGTGAGTGTACATTCTGAAGTACCAGGAAGGGTGCTGTTGGGCAATGATCTGAAAGACCTGGGAGTAGTGTCAAGTACTCCTAGACCTCCTAGTAAGAGATTACAGGAGCTTACCAGACCTGCAAGGGAGAGGTCCTTTAGGGGCTCTCCTGAGGAGATGATGGAAAAAGAAATCACTCCTACTCCACTGGAGTTACTAACTGCTATTTCCAAGCAACCAGAAGCAAAGGGGAAACCCAAGACTTCAAAGAAGAAACCAGCAGAAAGCACTCCAGTGATGCCAACCAGGAAATCTCCTCGGTTGTCAAAAATCACACCTGTGATTCCTCCCCCAGCTGAGGCTGAGAGTGAGGTACAACCCTGTGTGGTTGAACTAGAGCCTGAAGATTCAGATCTAGTAGGAGGCAAGGAACTCATTGGAGAACTTGACCCTGTGGACCATCCTGAGCTGCAGTCTTTACTGGCAGAAGGTGGCTCCAACAGGGCAGACTTCAGTAGGGGACAAAGAGAATGTCCAACTCTGGAAGGTCTTCGCCACCACGCAATTCTCAGCTTGAAGGGCAAGAGCCTGGGAAGTATAGGTTACACTGGGCCTCTTCTATAGTGAACCAACAGAGTCAATCCCTGGAGACTACAAGAGAACAGACTCCAATTCTTGCAACTAGCCCATGAGATACCTTTGGCTGGTCACTTGAGTTTCAAGAAGACCAAGGAAAGGCTCTCTCTCTACTTTGATTGGCCTAAAGTGGGGGCTGAGGTAGACATGTATTGCAAGATTTGCCACACTTGCCAAACGTCTGGTAAAAGTGGCTCCAAGAACGTGGCACCTTTAGTGCCTCTCCCTGTGGTGGGAGTACCATTTGAGAGGGTAGGAATCGACATTGTTGGTCCCCTTGATCATCCAACTTCTTCAGGCAACAGGTTTATACTTGTTGTAGTAGACCATGCTACTAGGTACCCTAAAGCAATTCCTATGAGGACTGTTACAGCTCAGGCTGTGGCTAAGGCCCTCCTTGGTATTTTTACCAGGGTTGGGTTTCCTAAGGAGGTACTATCCGACAGGGGGTCAAATTTTATGTCCCACTACATGAAGGCCATGTGGAAAAACTGTGGAGTTACCTACAAGTTCTCAACAGCCTACCACCCTCAGACAAATGGATTGGTAGAAAGGTTCAACAGAACCATGAAGAGAATGATAGGAGCTTTAGAAGAACCCCTTAAGAAAAAGTGGGATCTTCTACTGCCATGCCTTCTCTTTGCATATAGAGAAGTCCCTCAGGAGGGAGTGGGTTACAGTCCCTTTGAACTTCTCTATGGCCATCCGGTCAGAGTTCCATTGGCCCTGATCAAGGAGGGGTTGGATGGAGAGTGCTCCTTCCCCCACAGCAGTCAGAGTAACTGACTATGTGATAGGTCTCGGGAGGAGAATCTCACACATGATGGCTGAGGCAAGTGATAACCTGAAAGCAGGTCAGGCTCTGGTTTAGCATTGGCATGACCAGAAGGCTAACATGGTTGAGTTTGCTCAAGACCAGCTAGTCCTTGTTATGGTACCAACAAGGCAGAGGGCCTTGCAGGACAAGTGGATGGGACCCTTCAAGGTTGTGGGAAAACTTGGAGAGGTGAACTATCTGGTGTATTTAGGCAATCCTAAGGAGGCTCCTAGAGTCTTTCACACCAACCGTCTAAAAGCTTATGTCTCGAGACCAGAACTGGGAGCTTTGCTTCTAGCTTCAGCTCAAGAGGAGGAGGAGAGTGAACCTCTACCTGACCTCCTCAGAGGCAAACCTTTAGATGAGAAAATAGAAGGAGTTAATCTCTCTTCTAATCTGACACCTGAGCAACAGGAGGAGTGCAAGGTTTTGTTAAATCAATTTGCCCCTCTATTTTCTCTAGCACCAGGCTTGACCCCTTGGGGCCAGAATGATATCCATACTGGTGACTGTTTACCTGTCAAAATCAGGGGTTACAGGATGTCAGAAAATGTAAGAACCCACATCAAAGGAGAGGTCAACAAGATGCTAGATCTCATGGACTCTACTAGTCCATGGTCTAGCTCAGTTGTGTTAGTACCAAAGGCAGGATCCAAGGAGTTGAGATTCTGTGTGGACTATAGAGCCCTAAATGCAGTCACTAAGACTGATGCCCATCCTTTGCCAAGGACAGATGAGCTGGTGGATAGACTTGGTTCAGCCAAGTTCCTCAGCACCATTTACCTCACGTCAGGCTATTGGCAAATAGCCCTGACTGACCATGCCAAGGAGAAAACTGCATTCTCCACCCCAGTTGGCTTATACCAGTTTAAGGTTATGCCTTTTGGATTAAAGAATGCACCTGCTACGTTCCAAAGGATGGTTAACCAGGTTCTGAATGGGATGGAGGACTTATGCATGGCATACTTGGATGACATTGCAGTGTTTAGCCCTACTTGGAAAGAACATGTTGAGCACCTGGGATGTTTTGCAGGCTCTTGAACAGGCCCATCTGACCATAAAGGCAAGTAAATGCCAAATTGGTCAGGGTAAAGTGGTCTACCTTGGGCATGAGGTAGGAGGTGGTGAAATAAGGCCTTTGCTCAGCAAGATTGAAGCTGTGCAAAATTGGACAACCCCTTCTACTCAAACCCAGGTGATAGCCTTCCTAGGCCTCACTGGGTACTACAGGAATGTCATTGAGAACTATGGGTCCATAGCTTCTCTACTGAATGTCATCTCTTCTCTCCTAAGTTCCCTAACAATATCAAATGGAATGAAGAGTGCAATCAGGCCTTTGATAGCCTGAAGAAAGCCCTTTGTCAAGCTCCAGTTCTCAGAGCTCCTGACTACCACCAACCCTTCATTGTACGAACAGATGCTTCCAATATAGGTATAGGTGCAGTACTCAGTCAACTGGATGAGAAAGGTAGAGAGCACCCCATTTGCTTCATCAGTAGGAAACTGAAGGAACCTGAAACAAGGTGGGCAACTATTGAGAGAGAATGTTTTGCCATTGTGTGGGCTTTGAAGAAGTTTAGACCATACTTGTATGGGTCTACTTTCATCATTCAAACAGACCACCAACCCTTGAGATGGTTGATGCAAATGAAAGGGGAAAACCCAAAACTGCTAAAATGGTCAATCTGCCTCCAAGGGTTTGATTTTACCATTGAGCTGAGCACAGGTCAGGATTTCACCACCAGAATTCTGATGGTCTCTCTAGGATGCTTATAACCAACTAGAGGTAAGAGACTCATCCAGGAGTGGATTAGATCCTCCTGTCCCTTAGTCTGGGAGGGGGGGGCGAGTGTTAGGGAGAATGCTCATTCTATGGCTAATTTCCCTTACCTATAGAGTCCCCTAGCAGCTTTGCTGGATTTGAAGGGTTTATTTCTTTTCTCCTACTAAGAGTTGGACTCTTTTTCCCACTCTTAGACATTTTTGCTATGTGTGTTCTAGGCTATTTTTGTGTTTAATGTCTATGGGGTTTCTCTCACCTCCATAGGAACCATCTTTATTCACATGTGTTACACAGCACCCTCCGTGCAGTGACACAGGGGTTTTGTAGCGACCCCAAACATAGACTCCATACCCTGGGACTGACTACTGTCTCCCAGGGCATGTAAAGTCCCCATTGACTTTACTAGTCAATTTCTATGAACTAAACCAGTACACACCATCTTACTATGGAGGTACTGGGAAGGGTTAATAGTTTTTCCCTTATGTTCATTTTCGAGAGGATACCGTACAGTCCCTCTCTCTAATGTTTCTGGCTGGTGGCAGTGGTTACTACCGTAAATATTCTACCGCAAATATTTCCTATGGGATTTTCCCATTGTTCGAGGCTACCACTTTTTCTGACAGCCTCTAACATACCGCCAGTTTATTTTTATATTAACTTTACTCCGGTAGGTTTTATTTGCCAGAACTTTAATATAAATTCTTTCTCGTGTCTTTCTCTAAACTCCTAACCCAGGTCGGGGATCCTTTGTTCGTCCTTTTGGCGGGCTTCTGCCATGAAGCCCTCCTTTCGGCGCCACTGAATCTGGGGTGGGCCCATTGCATGGGAGGGGGAGTAGGACCCCTGGACAGGGTTGCCTCAGCAAGCCATGCCACACTCTATCCTGATAGGCCAGAGGGTCTACCACCAAGGATGACCACTCCACTTTGTGAGTGACAGCTAGGCTGTATGAATGGGGCTCTTTTTGCATAAAAGCAGGGTCCTGAGGAATGGAAGAGCAAGACGTCGCCACCGGAACTAAGAAGCCGAAGAGGAGAGTAGCCAAAGACATCTGCAATGACTGAACCACCGATGAAGCCCTGCTGCAGCGTCTCACCATTTTTCTCCACATGACGAGAGAAGATCTTCATCTGCAAGAGCCTTCTTCTTTTGAGCTGGTGGGGCCAACCAGTTTGCCAATCGCCTTCCTGGACCTGCCTTGGTCGAATCGCCAGTACCCTGTATTCAGAGGCTGGATTGCCAGGCACCAGTCCACCTGGACCGTGATTTAAAGGAGCGTACCTTTTATTCGTCAGGCAGCACCACAGCTGGTTTCATCCCTGGGTAGTGCAGTAACTGGAACCTTCCTCCATGACGAGAGCCTCTCTTCCGCTGCTGGATCCCCCGAACTGCAGGAACTACCAGGAACAACCGCCACCGCAGGAGCCACTTCTTCATTTCAAAGGTAGATTGTTCCTCCAGGCCGCCCTTTCTTCGCGGTACAACTAAAGGTGTTTTAAATCCTTTACCTACCTGTTGGCTTGGCCGCCCCTCTCTCTTAACATTGTCTTTCACCTTCTGCATCCACCTTTTCAAAATCGTTAACCAAAGACTTGACTGCAGCTACAAGAACATTTTGCTCCTGGGTCCTTGCCCTGTACCACTGACTCTGGCACAGGCCTTTTGCCTCTGGCTACATTTGTTAGAACTGCCTTCTTTAGATTGCTTCTCAATGAGAACTGTGTTGGTGCACCTACTTCTTATAACCCCTTTTTTGTTCCCCTTTCTCTTGCTCCTCAGTTTTCATTTAAGTATATTCTATATTGATGCACTGTCTTGCTTAAATTGATTCACAAACATATGGGAAGTGTTGCTAGCGTGTGTAAGAAGATATTTCTGTATAACTTGTGCTTTCCCTCCCTTGTGAGAAATTGCTAGAGTATCCCTTGTGTGTGGTTTTTACTGTGCCGTTTTGCTCAGTTTTCACTCTGGTTCACTTGGTCTACAATTTAACTAGGGAGTGTGTATATTTTTCGTTGACTTATTTTAACTTGCTTAATGACTGTGATAAATGTGTTTTACTAGAAGTATATAATATAAATATATTTTAATACAAAGCTTTGGTCAGTGTTTCCTTGTGCCATATTATTGTAGGCCTATTGTGTAAACTCTGAATACTGCTCACCTCCCTCTTGAGATAAGTCTGACTGCTCAGCTACAGCTACCAACTAAATCTTTGTGGTACGGACTGATACCCAAGGGGATTTATTGCTCATACCTGTAGTCTTAATCTGGTGTAGTGCTCCCTAAGGGAACTGCACAGGATTCTGCCTAACACGCGGTGCGGTGCATGTGTACCCCCTCAACTTCCAACATCAACACGTACGAAGTGATGTCAATCTCCAAACATGACGGCAGTATATGGGCAATTGCAGCCATCATGTGCAAATGGCATGCACATGATGGCTGCCGTGAAACCCCCACCCTCTGGGGAATAGCAGGCAGGCACTGCATGACAATGAAAGGTTCACCACATAACTATGCATTGGCAGACAGTGTGGGCTTGCGTCTATTGCATCTCATCAGTCAAATGTCACTACAGCCGATGAAAAGTGAACATGATGCAGGACAGATGAGGAACCGTCAGCAGTACCCCCATGCATGCAGAAGACACTACACCATTTGAACAGAGGCAGGGGGCCTGTAACAGGGGGAGCCATGTGCACGACACAGATGTGGACACCCTAAACTCGTGCGTGATGACAGACAGACCCACAGTGAGCATGAAATGGCTGTCCAAATGACATGACACTTGGATCATCCTGGAGACATACTACAATGAGCAGGCGGTCAAGGACACCTAGGGGCATACATGTTATGCACATGGAGCATGATTGTGCACACATGTGCACGGGGAGCCACTGCCATCAGCACAGTCAGAGTGAGACACACTGCACCAAGGACAAAGGATGTATATGACATGATAGGACATCTCATCAAGATTGCCCTCGTACACAAGTGGCTCAGAGCGCAACCAACCAAAGGGAGGGGAACAAGGGAGAAAAGAAAATGAAAACAACGATCTTACTGGGCACAGTGACATTGAGAACACGCAAGTGCATGGAGAAGGGAAAAGGGGGGGAAAGTCCCTGGAAGGGGGAGAAGTGGAAAGTGCCGAACAGAGGAGACTAAAGTATGAAAATGAAGTCTTATGATAGAATAGGCATTCAAAAGGTGATAGTGCAGCCAGCAAGTGGCAAGTGCAAGATCATTTGGATAAGGCAAATCTAAGAAAGTGCAGAAGCAGAGTGGGAGACTCTATGGGTACACGTACAGGACCCATTGCAATGGGAGGCCTGGAGGCAGTGCAGCAGGGATGCAGGGTGAGCAGGTACCTGGGCCCGAAAGACAGAGGGTGTCCAGGTGCACAGTGTCAAGAGAGAAAACAATTCAGCTGGGGAGAAGAGGGGCTAATGAAGGAGCAAATAGGAAGGTCATGAGGTGTTTCCGGAAGCAGAGATGTTTCTCCCCAAGTTTGAACATGGCAGGTAGCCTGTTCCAAAGGGAGGTCCCAGCCGTAGACACAGATCTGCCCCAGTTTGTTTCTTGGATAAACGACTGGCCCAGAGGGAGTGTGAGGTAGAGGAGCAAAGGACTCGAGAGGGGAGGTATTGGCAGAGGGATATTTGAAGGTATTTTGGACCCTTGCCCCAGAAATCCTTGTGCCCAATGCAGACGGTATAAAATGTAATCCTTGCATCCACTGGTAGTCAATGAAGGGATTTCAGAGCTGGAGATATAGGATCCCAGTGCTTGAGGCCAAGGGCAAGTCTTGCAGTCCTGTACTGGATTATTGGTAGAGGGCGGAGTGTGGAGGCAGGTAGAATTTTGAAAGAGGCTGTCACAGTAGTCCAACCTTGAGACAACCAGAGCTTGAGAGACAGTGAGCTTGTAGGTGAACGAGAGGAAAGGCACAGTACCCCTGAGGAGGTGAAGCAAGAAGTTAAAATATCAAGAGACGTCAGAAATGTGTGTGGAGAAAGCATTTGTGGAGTCATAGGTGACCCCGAGGCAGGTGGGGGTAGGAGGAGGGCCAAGGGAGGCCGACCAGAGAGTGAGTGGAAAGGATGGTGAAGGTGTACCGATGAGGAGGATGTCAGTCTTGCTGGCATTTAGACAGAGATCATTGGCAGTACACCAATTTCAGATGGCAATTAGGAAATCATAAATGAGGGAGGGAGAGGATGGTGGCCGAGGGCAGCCTGACAATGAGTTGAGTGTCATCAGCACAGCACTGAAGGTTGTGGCAGAAAATGGAAATGCAGTAGGCGAGAGCTGCCAGGTAATATTTGAAAAGCCAGGCCGAGAGGTCAGACCCCTGGTGAACACCACAGGTAGAGAGGGAGATTGATGAAAGGAAGGACCCAAGTTGTAGCTGGGAGGGTCACACACGCCAAACACACATGTCATTGAGTAACACGCCTCAATACTCACCGGACGATGCATCATAATCCATCCTCTTGCCCACTCCACGGATTTGTTCTGCCGGGATGAACTCTGCAGCGATCTCCTGAGACATGGCATAATTGGAGGAACGCTTTTGTTTTGCACACCGTCGGAGGTCATTCCAACGCTTGTAGCAGTCCTGAGCCGTGCGCGCCTGGAATCCCATGGCTGTCACACTATCCGCAATATGCTGCCAGTGGACCCAACGCTGGGCAGGCCTTGTATGGCACTGTGGGCCCACAAGCATATTGGGTTTGTGTGCTGACACGTAGTCCACAAGGAAGTCCAGTTCCTGCTTGCCGAAAGGCTTCTTCCTCGACGTGCCGGAGGCCGAAGCCATGTCTGGGGTCCCATCCTCTTGCGCAAGAGCACGCTTCCTCCTTTTGGGCAGTGGTACTGACCCTGAGTGGCCAATGTGGCCCTGATCAGTGGGGGCAGTGGTGCTGGTGGACTGGACCAAGGGAGTGGGTGTTGGAATGAGGACAGAAGGTCTGGCTTGGGTCTGACTCACTGCCGGGGTGGTGTTGGCTGCATCTGCCCATGCAGTTACCACCACATGGCTGCTTGGGGCAGCAGATGTCATAACTGCCCCAGATACGTGTGCCCCGGTCACAGCTACACTAGACACACGTGACCCGCACCTCCTGACAAGATGGAAATCGTCTTGGGAGTCCACATCACTAAACGCAACATGCGCTGCCCAACCCCGAGCCTGGGTGGTGGTCCCCACAGCTGCACCTGCAGCTACCACCACCGGTGGGCCCGTGACAGCAGATGAAAGTTGCTGTTGGGTCATATGGCACCAGGTTGTGATGCAACAGCTGCATCTCCAGGAGCCACAGGGGTGGTGCCATGGCTGCACCAGCACGTGGCTGGGCATCCTGCCCCAGTGGGGCACCCCTGCCTCTTCCCCCTCCGTAGCCACCCTGAACTCCCTGTCCCTCCTGGTCTCCACGCCCACGTGCCCGATCACGCACACCCATGGGAGGATGCCCAACTTTGCTGCCATTACCCTTTGGTCACCTCCCAACCATGGCACAGATAGTAAATAGCTGATGGGAGGTGCACTCAACAATTGTCCTGGGCAATTGGGTTGAAGGGGGCAGGGTACTGGATGAATAAGTACCTCTGTGCTCCATCAAGGCTGTCTAAGACCCCTGGGGAAAAATGACGGGCCAAGCAACGCTCAGGCACCCCTAATAAAAATTAAAAAAAATGAAGAGGAAAAAAAAAAAAATGAAAAAAATAATGAAAATACTAACAAATTATTAAAGAAAAATGTGCATGGGACACCGGTAGCCCACGTGCATGGAATAAACCTCCCGCAGTACATTGTGGCATGTGGCACTCAGGGACACAAAAAACACATACACATGGAACACGCGGGCTACTGTGACCTCAAAAACGGTACGTGATGCACAGGGGGAACCACAGTGGGAAAAATAGCTTGCGCGACTCACCGTCTGCCTTGCATGGAAAAGAAAAAGAAAAAAACACGCGCTTGTGCGCGTAGGCAACACCACGCCAAAAGAAGAGGTATGAACTTCAAACACTGTAAAGTAATCGCGTGTGAATCCAGAAGAGTAAACAGATGCGTCGGTCTCCACAAAAAGCACGTACAACAAACTGCTGGCCTGCACTCACCATTAACCCGTGCGAGGGAAACGCCCCCGCGCTTCACGTCACTTACACGCTTAGGCCCTTTCCTCGAATTACACTCATTCACACGCGGACAAGCTGTTTTTGCACGTGTGGATTCACTATGCACCTGTGCCGAGGGAAACACCTGTGCACGTCACATCACTTATGCGCTTACGCTCTAAGGCCCTTTCCTCGAAGTACATGCTGACGTGCTGTATTTTTCACGTGTGGATTCACTCTGCATCAAGTTGGCCACGCAACAACACACGGAAGACCACGCTCCTGCCCAGAAGGCCATTTTTCTGCCCCCAGAGCGCCGAGCTCCGAACTGCCTCCCACGTGCCATCTGCTGCTGCCTGCATGCCTGCTGGCCATGTGCCCTGCTATTTGGTGCCTGCATATCAGCCATCTGCAGGTGTCATGCTGGAAATGCATCGGAGGGACGGGGCCTCCGTATCCTTGTCCTTTACTACTTTTTATCATGTGTTCTGTCGTGTTTTCCACGCAGGAGTTCATGTGGGACTCCTGGCGGTGCAGCTCTCTCTTTTGGTTTGGTGAACAGACCCATGGGATACCCTTATGGCACCCATGGGTAGGGGTACAACCCTGTGCCCCTAGTGTATGTTTTTGGGCACCTGTATGTGACCCACAGAGCAGGGTACGGGCTGGTGGCAGCTCCTTGCTGAAATGACTGTTGCCCTGAGCGTCCTCCATTTTGGGATGCCCAGGCCCTGTCATTGGAATCGGTAGATTCCTGATGGAGACAAAATGGCCCCCATGGCCTCTTGCCTTCCATCACCTGTTACCTTGATCTTCCCGAAGTCCTGGGAAGCCCTGCCTCTGTCCCTTTCCCCGTGTCTGGCTGTTGGGTGGAAGTTCCATATATGGTAGTGTGGCGAAGTGCCGACCAGACTGGCTGGAGCCTTCTCAACGACCGTATGTTGTGGGTACGCCTGTGGGTGGGACCTGGGTGAATGGAGTGTGTGACGAATACGCATTCTATGTTGTGGGTGTCTAGTATCTGGTGTTTGACACAATGACTGAGACAGCCCTGCCCGAAACCTGTATGAATGCAGTATGGAGTGTTGAATGGCTCGGTACTTGTCCCAATACACATAACTTGTTGTGAGTGTCTGGAGGGAAGTGAATGGCCTGAATGCACTATGTGCCTGATAGGCTGCCTGCCTGCATGAATGGCATAAATGCCCTTAGTCGTGATTGGATGCTTGACTGTGACCCAGCGGAATGAATCGGAGATCAACAGTATATCTGGGGACCTCTCACGGCTAGGAATAGTGTTCAGAAGCAGAAGTCCACTACGACGAGTAACTGGAGTAACTGAAGCTTTAACTTGAAACCCTGCTGGACGAGAAGAATTGCTGTTACTCTCATTCACAATCTGAAAGCTGCTGTGCCTCCAAGGACTGACCCAGAGAGGACCTGGTAAGGCGCCCTATTCCCGAGCTACGAGGGACCATCGTGCGCCACCTGATCTTTGCCAAAGCTCCCTGGTAGACAGACCTTCGACAGGCTGCCGACCCGATGCGGGGACTGCTGCGGAACTCCAAGGAGAAGCGCCCGGACTGTTGTCCGCCACTGTCGACGACCGCCGTCGCTGACTGGAGCCGCCGTGCTCCTGTTTGCCCAAGAACTTCATTGGATCCAAGGACGCTCTCGTCTGCATCTTCGCCGCTGTATTCTGCTGGAGAAGGCCTGACCGTCGACCGTGCCAAGGAGCATCCTCCGGTGGGTTTCCCGCCACCCAGAGACCACAGCGACGCCAATGACTCGATGCCTTTGCTGGGCCACAGTTCTTCAAACTCTTTGCGGTCCAGAACTATCGACACCGAGGTGCCCCGCACGCCTCTTCCTTGCAGGACGTTTATGCTTCCCCGTCAACAAGCACCGCTAGGAACGACGCAGCCACTTCACCGTCGTAGCTCGACCTGTTCCCCGACGAGGAACGCTACAATGCCAGGTACTTTGGGGTTGCAGAACTATTGGGAAGTTTAGTGTGAACAAGATATGGACTGGGCTAGTATCTTTCTTCTACAGGTTGACCAGGTGGGGGGATCTCCACACAGAACTGTGTTTAATGGTAGTGACCAGTATTCTGCCAATTGCTCAACCATCTTGCTTTCCTTCCTCTCTCTACTGCTGGTTTCCTCTTTATTTTGATCTGTTTGTCGTTCTGACCGTATGCACTTTAATGAGATCTGATAACGTTAGTGGTACCACTTTAGAACTGTATATATTTACCATTGTTGATTTCTGAGTACAAAGTGAGCTATCGTGATAGTGTACATCACCTCGAATATTAATTATATAAAGACTGTGTTTTAACCGATACAGTGTGTGGACATTCCTTTGTGGGTGCTTGGGGACTACACTGTACTTAAGAAGCAGCCTGCATCACCTCCTGAGAATCTAGGCCTTGATTGCTTGTCCATTGCTACCACAATAGAGAATCTTGGCAGGCGTCCTCTGTGCCTCTCCTCTACCAAATAGAGAGCAGAAGTACAGACCCCCCTCCGGTCTTTACAGCAGGGGTCCAGTTGCTGCGACCACCCCTGCTGGAACAGAAGACTCCCGACTGGTGTTCCATCGCTCCACAACCCAGCCCCAGTTGCCCACCCACACCTGCCTCGGGGGTTGCCATGTTGGGGCAAACACCATCGGAGACCACTGGCAACTCCCAGCCAGAGAGGCAGAGGGCTGTCAGCTTCTCAGCCAGAGAAGTTGGCATCCTGGTGGAGTAAGTCCTGGGGCATTATGATGCCCTCTTCAGACTTCTGTGCGCCGACAAAGATAGATGGAAGAGGACCTGGACGGACATCGTGGTTGGCCATCAATGCGGAGGGGGTGGCAACCCACGAATTAAAACATGTCCAGCACCGATAGGATGACTACAGATCCAGGACCCTCAGGAAGGGGGTCCAACTTTCCATCGAACAGATGAGGGTCCTGGAACGCATTGACCCAGTGCTTCACCACCAGGTCCTGGAGAGGCAGACCCATCTGGAGTCGAGCAGTGAGTGTCTGGGCTACCCCAGTAACACCTCACACAGTGCATGTTGAGGTGTGGTAGGAGTGTGCAGCTTGGTCATATGTCTGACATGGCCCATGTATGGATGTGTGTGTGTGTTCTTGGACATGCCCGTGCTGCAAGTGAGTGCAGTCATGTGTGATGCACATCAATGATGTATGTGTTCCAATGCATGATGTCCAACTGCATGTGGAGATGCACACATGTTTGCATTTCTGTGTATGTGCTATGCCATGGTTGGAGTGTGACACATGGATGCTGGTTCCACCTTCATGTACGTGCATGGCGTACATGTGTGTGTTTGACATGTGTGTGACTGTGATACGCCATGGATGCATATGACCCGGACATGTGGGTACCTGATTGGCAGATGTGACTTAGTTGCCGATGATTGCACTGTGACAGGTGTTGGAGATGTACAGATTCATGTCTGTCTGGTGGCTGAGTGCATGTGATCGGCACTCCCCATGTTGCTTGTGACGTTATGCCAACCTTTGGTTGTTCATGCAGTTACGTGTGTATCGATGCTGATGTCTGTTGCACGATACCAGTTTATTTGTGCATGTGTGTGGGTTCAAATGATATGAGTGTTGGGGAGTGTGATGCCATCTGTGAAGTATGACACTGCCACTCATGTGCAACTGTCATGTGTGTATCAGACCATTGTACAGTGCCCTGATGCCTTTGTTCTATCTCTCCCTGTCTGCAGTATTGACTGATGAAGAGGGCGGAGACAGTGCTGTGGAGCACAGCGGCAGGGATCCCGCTAGCCGGAGACGCAAGGCCCAGCTCCCCTGCCAGGTACTGATATCTTCCCGGAGTGAGGAGTCTGGTGCTACGTCCATGGCCGCAGCTTCCGAGGAAAGGTCCAAGAGGCAGAGTTTGGAGGTGGAATCCTCGGCAGCAGAAGGGGCAGCTGAGCCCCCACGGGGGCCTGGAGGAAGATGGCACAGAGTCAACCAGGTTGGTGGGGGGTTTGGTTGAGGAGGAGGCGGTGGAAGCCCCACGCACGGGGCCTGGAAGGGGGGATTCCACTGGTGCTACTGGTGCAGTCCAGGGGCAGGGACAGGAGGCAGCACAGGCCGCCGCAGAGGTGCCTGTGTGTAATCCTGTCCCCGATCCTGTTACTGCATCATCCCTCATCAGCAGGGATGCCTCCATCCAGACCCATTTTCAGGGAGGGGATGCGCAAACAACAACTGGCCTTCCTTTCCCTTCGCACATGGAAATCCGTGACCGGATTGAGCCTCTCCTAGCTAGTGTGGTGCTGCACCAACGTGGTATTCGGGATGACTTGCAAGGTTCTCGTGAGGACAATGCACGTAATTTCGAGTACCTGTTTGGCTGCGTCGCACTACTAGGATAGGTCGTCGTCACTGGGTTCCTCCGTGTACTGGATCTTCTTGCGACCCCCTCCTCAACTGAACCCCCTATGTGCCAGTTGTCCTTCGTGCCATCTTCCCACCCAAATGTCACCTGGGCCCCCTGTGGAGTTGCCCCTGAGCCAGCGGCCAGGCTGGTGGAGGATGCATCCCTGCCACAGTCGGGAGTCGGAGGTCCAGCAGGGGTGGCCACCCCAACAAATGGACCCCAGCAGATGGATGACGTGCAGGCATCATCAAGCAGGGCACGTGCACAGTGGCACCAGAGGATTCCATCAGCCTGGAGGCCTTTGTGGTGCCAGAGGCAGTTGCATTGGAGGCAGCGGAAGGCTTAGCGTGAGAGCGATCATGGCTCGGGGCCATCAACATCCCGGGGGCAGGCATCGGCCGGCGGGCAGGAGGACCCAGGATTGGGAGTGTCTTCCTTGTGGCAGCGGTTGGGCCAGTAAATAGATGCAGAGAGGCAGCGGGCAGAGAGGGCACGGCTCACAATGGTCAGGGCGGAGAACTCCATGCACTGGGCTTTGAGACGGGCTGAGTGCCTCGAGGCAACTCACAGGGAGTTGGAGGAGGCCATGACTGCATCCCTGCGAGACCTTGAGGCCAGGGAAGAGGCCCGCCTGCGGAACATCAACATGGAGTTCGATGATGCCCTGGCCCGGGACATCAAAAAGTGAGCCGTCGGACTAGCCGCCGCCTTTGTATATAGTTATTTAGGTTTAGGTTTCATTTAGTTTTTATTATGATTTGGAGTCCGTGGACTTTGCTCCACTTTTTGTATATAGTTGTATTTTTGATTGTTTTTTTTTGTAGGTTTCCTTTTATTTTGGGATAATGGACCCTTCAGACTTTCATTTACAATATTTCCGGACATGTACATGCTTTCTTTTATAAATCTTCACATGGAGTAATGTTTTTTTTATGCTTTTCAACTTAAGATTTGTTTCTATGGACTTTGGGGATGGACCACTTTCCTTTTTTTATGTTTTGGATTTTTATTTTTCCTTGGATTTTACTTTCTTTTTCATATTGCAATCATTATTTCTCCATTTGCATGTGTGGTTTTCATTTTGTCATTTGGTTTTGTTATTAATACATTTCATAATTCTTCATTCTTGGTGTGGTCTACTATGATTTATTTTGTGCATGTCTCCATGCGCATTGGCTCAGTCATGTGTTGCCACTGTGTGGCTCTGTAGGACATTTGTTGATAGGCATGTTGGTTCTTTTCAGACTCTCATGGAATGGGTAATTTACTAGGGAGTGGGTGCAGTGGATCGTTGGGTGTTTGTACTGGGGGCTTGGGAGGGGTGGGATATGGGTTGGTATTAGGACCATGGGTCTGTATATTTATGACGTGGTGTTTGGGGGGGACATGAGTCGGGGCCTGCTGGCAGGTGCCCGTCAATAGGGGTGGGGGGGGACATAAGTCAGGGCATGCAGGCAGGTGCCCATCAATCGGGTGGGGGGACATGTGTCGGGCCTGCTGGCAGGTTGCCGTCAATGGGGGCGGGGGGACATGAGTCGGGGCCTGCTGGCAGGTGCCCATCAATGGGGGTGGGGGGTTATGAGTCTGGGCCTGCTGGCAGGTGCCCGTCATTGTGGGGGGGGTGTGGGAGGCATGAGTCGGGGCCTGCTGGCAGGTGCCCATCAATGGAGTGGGTGGGGGGACATGAGTCAGGGCCTGCTACAACCCTAGACATGCCCCACAGACAGCCCATCCACCCTGACCATGCCCCGCAGGCAGCTCATCCACCCTCTCCATGCCCCACAGGCAGCCCATCACCCCTGGCCATGCCCCACAGCCAGCCCACACCACAGGGGGGACTTATTCCATGCATTTTGCCTAGCGCGAGCGGGGTACGCATATTTCGAGGGTTGCGCAGGGAGTTTTTCACACGACTGGCCTGGCGCGAGTGGGGTACACGTATTCCGAGGGGTTCGCCAGAAGTTTTACACGTGATTGGACTGGCGCAAGCGTGGTGCGCGTATTCCGAAGGGTGCGTGGGGAGTTTTACATCCGATTGGCCTGGCACGAGCGGGGTACGCATATTCCAAGGGGGGCGTGGGGAGTTTTACACGCGTTTGGCCTGGCACCAGTGGGGTACGCGTATTCAGAGGGGTGCACGGGGAGTTTTACACATGATTGGCCTGGCGCAAGCGGGGTTTGCATTTTCTGAGGGGTGCGTGGGGAGTTTTACATGCGATTGGCCTAGCGCGAGCGGGGTAGTGTATTCTGAGAGGTGCGCAAATAGTTTTACACGCGATTGAGTTGTCGCGTGAGGGCTGAGTGGCGTTTTTAGCACGTTTTTGTTGTTGGGGGGCAGTATGCTGGTGCACTGGCCTTTGCGCCATTTAGGGGATTTGTGCGGATGTTTTTGGCGCACGGGTCGGGGTTGGGGCAAAACAGGCGCTGCTTTAGGGTCGCTGCGCCACGGCTGGTTATGGATGTAAGAATCCATGAATATGCTGTGTGTCAAAATGGGTTTTGGCGCACATGGCTGGCACAAGCTGGCATGCGCTCCCTCTGTGCGCCAGCAGCGTGCGACACTTCTGTGCTTGATTCCATGAATTACCCCCATTATCTGATGGCAGCTAGTAGCATATAGGGTTGAGCTGAGCTTAGTTCCCTTGTTGAGTGCTGAGTTTGTTGTCTTTTATATAGATCTCTAGCAACAAAAATGGAATGTGAGTGCTATCATGAGGCCCTGTGAGTTTTATTCCGAAGATGTTACTATTTATATATTGTGAAAATCACCCCAACTCTTTGTCTATGTCATTCCATATGGCCAAAATATAATTGATATATATCTGTTCAACTGCATTATATTTTTAAAGAATGTATCCAATGATAATACACATATGATTTCAAAGAATCACATAAAACGATTTGCCTGGGAAAATAAGAAGCATGCGTCCTTGGAAACAGCCAATATTTGTTGGCAATACTCCTTATCAAAACTACAGATTTATTTTTCAGAGTGAAATTGAGCATCTCTTAGGGGGTCATTCCAGGTTTGGAGGTAGCCATGGTGCTATTAGCGCCATGGCTGCCTCCAAACTCGGGTCCGGGTAGTCAGAATGGGGACATACCAGGTCATTCCAACCTTGGAGGACCCGGTAAGTCCCCATTCTGAAAACCATTCCCCATTCCCATTCGAGCCCCCATAGGGCTCAATGGGAATGTGAAATGAGCTAATTACAGGCACGCAAATAGCGGGCCTGTTATTAGCTCCCTGGTCCCTTAGTGACTCCCAGTCAGCCTTAGTGGGACCTGCTAAAGGACCTCGGAATGCGGCGGTAGGGGGTTAGCTGCACCAGCATCCTTACCGGTGCCATTAACCCCCTGCCGCCAGGATCAGAATGAGGCCCATTGTGTTTGATCTTTGTAGCTGATTTGTTCTTGAAGAAATAGTCAAGGATTCAGCTGTGGGATCATGTCCCATTGGTTTCCAGTGTTGTTACATCAAAAGTAACAAGAATGTATGTATTATACCATGTCGATTGTTCTAGTTGGTGCAAAATAGGCCTGATGTCTCATGTAAGTTTTCAGTTTGATTACTTCTGGGTGTATGCATTCATCAATAAATGTTGAGCAATTCTGTTATCCAACTCATGATACTGACAATCAGCCTTAATGGTGGAAGAGCATTGTATTCTGTATGGACATTCAGTAACAATTACATTTTTGGCATAATAGGTGTAAGAGGATTCAATTCAACACTACAGCTAAGTCAATGCCTAGTCTGGGATACTGAATGGAAACCCTTATTGATATATCTTTATGTCCAGTTCATGCGTTCTGGATGACTACCCCTATATAACACCCCTCTCTTGGAATCCCCCTGACCCCACTGAGCCAAGAAGTAGTTCTGTTTTGCAAGTTTAAAGGGTTTATTTGAGAATTTAAACAATATATATATATATCACACTTTATAATAAATTAATAATTGGATATCACACTTAATCTGATCAGTAATCAATAATGGATAGTCTGGCACTAGCACACTTGTGAATAGGAACAGAAGAATAAGGTGGTAGAGAATGCTTTATATAAGTTCAGATGGATGCAATGTTGAATGAAATGCAATACAGAAAATACTCAATATGATTTCAACAAAACAATGTAATCACTTTTCTCTGGCAAGGCACTCCCCCCCTTGATGCAATGCAAGGAAATGGAAGGAAAGCACACAGTTCTCAGAAATGCAATCAAATGTAATTCAGTTCACCCCAGCAGCTTAGACTACAGAAGTTTAAAACACAGGCCCAAAATGCTTTTATATGTGCTGGCAATGAAGTGAAAATGTGCTAAACTGATTTTAATTCCCTCTGGAGGTTCAGGTTGAGGATTAGTTGGTTTAAATTAGTTCAGGCTTACTTTAGCAATGTTCTAGGAATGATTGGCAGGTTAAACGAATTTTTGGCAAATGAAAGCAAGGAAGCTGCTGTTTTCACACGTGGAGAAATTTGCAAATCGCGGCAAATTCGCGAGTGTGTTTTTCGCGATTGCGGCAAGAGTATAGGGGTTAGGAAGGCGGTTCTAGGTTCGTTGAAAAGCCAAGATTCCCAGCTTTCAGAGGAAAGTTACTGTAAGTCTCTAAGACAAACGGTCACGGAGATATGAGCGATTAAATAAAGGTAGTTTTTCGGATTTGGAATGTTAAAATTCAAAGTGACAAGTGACAGTTTTGCAAAATGACAAGGTACAACTTCTAGGAGACAGTTCTGGTTAGAATAAAATAGATTGAATTATATTATTTTAACTAAACTAAGAGATTGGTTCTGCACAGTTCTGCTAGGTACTCACAATATATTTAGAAATAGAATGGGCCTCGCCACGGATCTGGTCAGGTTTTCTTCACTCGCCACGGACGGTCTCTGCGCACAGCGTCTGGGTCAGCTCTCTGGTTCTGCGAACCGCGGTCTGGGTAAGCTCTGCTCTGCCTCTGGTTCTGAATACTGCTCTGCTTTCTCTGGGTACAGCACTGCTTCTGGATCTTTCTGCACAGCTTTCTCTGGACCCAGCGCTGATCTGCACGGCTCTTGGATGCTGCTATCGCTGTTAGGTTTGCTGGATGCTGAAGCCCACTGAGAAGAGTTCTCAGTTTGTGGGTTTAGGCCCTTGCTTTGAGTTCTGAATCAAGTTCTTTGTGGAATCTAGTATCTTCTGGATGTTGTGTGGTCCGGCAGAGCGCGTTGCAGCAAATGGAATTGAATGTCCCTATCTGTCCTGACTGTCTGCTTTTATGTGTTTTGAAAGTGGGTGGAGAGGCTAAGCTTTCTAGGCCCAACCCCTTCAGAGTTCTGATAGGTTGAAGAATTCTTTGCGTTCTCACTGGAGAGCAGGATTGTGTGTCAGAATGATGTCATTTAATGGCTTGCAGAGTGGACACTCCCCTGTCAAGTAGCACACAATCTATATTTGATCAAAAAGACATATTTGCACAGGTACACATTTGTTTAAAATTACATGCACCCATCACATATCACAGGAGGTATACCCTGTCCAAATCTGCTCTTCCTGGGGGCTTGCATTCAGAAATGGCAACATTTGCACTTTTTAACTGATTTTGCAATTTCGGACATTAACCCAAATTTACACACATGTGCGCAAGGAGTATGGACATTAATTGATGAAGTGTCAGATTTTTAACATGCATACATTTTAAGTAATACCCTCTTAACTGCTAGCTTGCCCCCAGATCATACCACCGGTTCTAAAAACCTCTTAAAATGTGGGCAGAAAAATCACAAGAATTATGGTATCATTTATAAAATTTTCACATGTCCGCTCTATGAATGATCCATCTTTTTAGAGTTATGTTCTGGCCCCAAAGGGGTGTGGTTTCCCGCCAGCACAAGGTTGAATTTCTGGTTTTTCCAGTTCTGCCAAGCCAGCTTGCTCTCACAGGCAGTGCTCCTCCCCTTTCCTTCCAGGAGGAAGCTACATTTACGACTCCCACCAATAAAACATTTGCCTGAGTCAGGACAGGGCTTTGTTCAATTTCCTGCAGAGCCCAGGTAATTCAATCAGAGAAGTGTAATATCCCTTTTCGTGGGAACAGCAAAAGGCAGCTAGGCCTGGGAACTGCTGTGGATCCAGTTTCACTCCAATTGGGGGGAAGTTGTCAAGCAGAATCCAGTTCCTTAAGCCAGGCCCCAGCTAATGTCACTTTTAGTTACCCAGTTTTCTGCATTCAAATAAAACTAACAATTTTTACATATGCAGCTAGAATGCTGATTCTAAGTTTAAAACTATGACATTTAAACAATTGCAACCTATGTGACACTCAAAAATAGGTCACTCATTTCTTTTAAACATTTAGATTTTTAGTGTCTTTCAGTCCAAATTTACTTAAACTGCTGAAATCCACAGCTCAGCCAGTCTTGTTATAAACCTTCAAGTCACTTCAGAATATAACTTTACATTGTATCCACCTCTCAGTAAGTCTTTCTTTGGCCTGCTTTGGGTTCATTTATTCAGTTTTACACAAAAAAAGTCTGGTGTTGTTTTAAAACGCCAGCTTTCTGATGGTGGTGAGTACTGGTAATGCACCCATTTTTGGGATTTAAGAAAATGAATTCCCCACAATTCTAGGTTGCTTTTGGCAATCAGCATTGCCATTCCCAATGGTTTCAGGCTACTGTGTGGGTAGTCCAATGGTGGTTTTAGGCAGTGCCCTTCTGTGCTCATAACATCGGCAAAATGGGTGGCAGCCTATTCTTCATGCATTTCCCTGGGCATTTTCTGGGAAGCTCTGGCAATCATGTTGTTTTCAATGCCAGTACTGCACAGTTTTTGAGGTAGGGCTCGGATGCATGGGTAAAAACATCCCACAAGCCCCCCTCTTGCGATGGCCATTCTGTTTCACTGATGGGACTCGCAAGACCTGGGATGTTTCCTCATCTTCTTCCAATAGATGGCACAGTTCAGCATCTTTTCCTCCATCCGGTCGGATCGATCGGTTCTCCTCGCCGGTCCTGATGGGAGTATTGGGCAGTACACTGGGCCCCTTGCGTCTCTGCTCCCGGTCTCCGGATCGTCCTCCTTGGCCCGTCTCCAGGTTTTTTTTCTCCTAGGACGACAAAGGAAGAGCGGCAATACCTATTCATGGACATTTCTCCCCCACCATTGATATAGTGGGGTGGCATATAAATTTATAGTCAAAACATATGAACATGCACATTTCTTTTTGCATTCAAAAACGAAAACACCCACATTGAGAAACTCAGAATTTGATAGGCGATTTGTAGGATATTTTAAGTTAGAACTGAATTAATCTGAGACAGTACCCTCTAGGATTCCAGAGGATTCCTCCAGTTGTTGCAGAGTGTGCCTGGGATGGCAACACTTCAGCTGATTTATATGTACCCACTTGTCTTCCCCTTCTGCCAAACCGCCTTTGGGGATGCGGATCTTGTAGGCCACAGGGGAGATTTTGTCTATAATCGCAAAGGGTCCCTTCCATGTAGGCAAGAATTTTCGCTGTTTTGCCTGGTTTCTTTGGAAGTTGTATAAATAGACCCTGCCCCCACCTGATATTCCTTCCTGGAAGTTTTCAGGTCATAGTGGGTCTTCATGCTATCAGCTGATCTTTCCAGATTCCGCTGAGCATGGGCAAAAGCATGTTGAAGGTGTTTCCTTAAATTCTCCACATACTCATGAGTTGTGGAGGCATTTATTAGTGTCTGCTCTTGGGTCCTGTAGAGCAAATGCTGAGGAAGCACCATCTTGCGCCCAGTCATCAACTCGAATGGTGACATTTTGGTTGTAGATGAGGGGGTAGATCTGATGGCCATTAGGACCAGAGGTAATCGGATATCCCAACTTGGCCCAGAATCTGCCACAAACTTCTTTAATATGCTCACAATGATTCGGTTATATCTCTCTACTGCCCCAGAAGAAGCTGGCCGGTAAGCAATATGCAACTTCCTTTTGACCCCCAGTATCTCCCACATCTTTGTCATTACTTCACTGTTGAAGTGGCTACCCCTGTCTGACTCATTCCTTTGAGGTAGACCAAAACGGGAAAAGATGTGGTTAATCATCAGGGCAGCTGCGGTTTCTGCCTTGCAATTTGGGGCTGGGAGACATTCCACCCACTTGGTAAACAAGCATGTCACAGTCAACATGTACTTATTCCCCCTAGCAGAGCGAATCACGGGGCCTACAAAGTCGATTTGCAAATCTGACCATGGCAGTGTCATCCCCCGCTTTTGGAGAGGCGTGCGGTGTGTGAGGGACGTCGGCTGAAATTGCGCACACACAAGACACCCCTTCAAGTATTGGTCATGGTCCTGCCCCATGTGTGGCCAGTATGCAACCTCTCTTAAGATTTCCAGTCTTGTGTGAAACCCCCTATGACCGGCGGTGGCCGCATCATGGGCGTGACTTAACATCAGGCTTCGGAATGAGGTAGGAACCACCCACTGATCGTGGCCAGCTTTGGATTTCCTTACCAGCAAACCGTCTTGGATCCGGAACATTTTTGGACATTTCATCAACACTCTTAGGTCCTCTTTCCCAATATAATCGGTATCCGTCAGGGGAAAGTTCTCAGGGTCCTCAAGGTGTTGGTAAAACTTACCAATAATTGGATCCCCCTTCTGAGCGGTAATCAAATCAGCATCAGGGGTCTCCTTACTCCATTGTGCAGTTGAAAGGTCGTTGTGAGCATTTGTCTGGGACCTAGTGATAGCAGTGACCTGGATTTCCCCCAACAGGGACTCAATCTCAATTAGATCCCCTTGGATGGCCCCGGTTTTGGCCAGCTGATCAGCTAAGTCATTTCCAGTTTTGTCTGGTCCCTCTACTTTGGAATGACCCTTGATCTTCTTCCAATAGATGGTCATTCCCTTCGAGGTGACCAGATCATCAATGTTTTGGATCAACTTCCCATGTTTCAAGGGTTTGTTGTTAGCACATAACATGCCCCTGGTTTTCCAATTAACCAGGTGCTCCACGAACCCGTTCCGTACATAATCTGAATCTGTGATTATGACCAGTTCGTGGAATTGATGCTGGACAGCAGTGAGGATGGCCTGATGCACAGCCATCAATTCTGCCACCTGACTACTTTGGGGACCAATTTTGTATCCAGCGGAGGGTTCTGGGGACTCATTCACACATGCATTCCATACGCCGGCCACCAGTTCTTTCTCCCCGTTGTTGTCAACATGATAAGAGCATCCATCCACATAAACAGTGGGCATTCCCTCACACTTGTCCTCTTCAAAGACTTTGTGTGGGGAATTGAGGTATGCCTCCATGTTGTCCTGGATTTTTAGACTTTCGTCCTCGAGACAGTTTTCTCTGGCACAATCATGCAAGTCAGCCAGACCTTGCGCGAGGGGACTCTTCTTGTTTTGGCCATATCTGACCTCCACAGGAAAGCCTTGCATTGACAGAATCCAGGAAGTAATTCGGGAATTACTCACATTTCCGGCCCGGATTCTATCACTTTGGAGATATTGCAGAGGCTGGTGTGGAGTCTCCACTATGATGTGTTCCCCCTGGATAAACGGGCGGTAATTCTTCAATGCCCACACCGTTGCCAGGAGTGCCTTCTCACAATCGTTGAAGTTTTCCTCCACAGAGGATAAAGTTTTGCTCGCATAGGAGATTACTTTATTGACCTTGTCATGCTTTTGGTATAATACTGCCGTCAAGCATGTATTAGAGAACCCCGTCTCCAGGAAGAACTCCTTGTTTCTGACAGGGTAAGCTAGGCAAGGCGCTTTTGAGAGGCTTCTTTTGAGTTGTTTTACTGCCTCGGCTTGTTCTGGACCCCATTCCCACTTGACCCCCCCCCTTCAGGAGATAAATCAGGGGTCTGGTGATCTCTGCGTAGCCCTCAATGAACTTTCTGCTGTAATTAGTCAGTCCAAGGAGGCTCCTTAGTTCCCGCAGAGTTGTGGGGTCTTTCAGTTTCTGAAGTGCTTCCACTTTCTTTTCCTGGGGACAGAGGCCCTGAGGAGTATTCTCATGCCCCAAGAAATTAACACGGGTTCTACACCACTGTGCTTTCTGAAAGGAAAGTTTTGCTCCGGCGGCCCTCAACTGTGTCAGAACATAATGGATCTCCGCTATGTGTTCCTCCACAGATGAACTTTTGATGAGGACATCATCTACATAAGCCAGGTTACCCCTCGCACCCAGATCGGGCATGGCCTTGTGTAGGAAAATGTTGAATTCATTGCCGGAGTTGAGGTATCCGAAGGGAGTCCAGGTCCATGTGTACTGCTGGCCCCCAAAGGTAAAAGCCAGCTTGTATTGGTCCTCCCTACTGACAGGCACAGTCCAGTATCCATTGGTCAGGTCTATTGCAGTGAATACCTGTGACCCCTGGATCTGGGCCAGCTCTTGGTCAATGTAAGGAAGAGGCCATCGGGAAGTATGGACCCGTTTGTTGAGCTCCCTGAGGTCGGCGCAGAGTCTCCACTGGCCGTTTGGCTTCAATATTCCCAGCACCGGATTATTGAAGGTGCTGTGGACTGGATGGATCATTCCCCGGGACTCAAGGTTCTTAATTATTTCAGTAAGGGACTCCATTGATGCGAGAGGCAAGCGATATTGCTTCACAAACACAGGAGTCATGCCAGGGTCCGTGGGGATTGTTGTTGTGTGGATGTCAGTGCGACCACAGTCATATGAGTCTACCGCAAAGAGATCTTGGAAATCCAAGAAAACTTGTTTCAACTTTTGCTTTTGTTCCAGAGTCACACAGGCATCAGCTAGGTTGACTCTCTCTTCCACCATCTGCCTGAAGCCTGGAAAGACTTCTGGTTTGGCTATCTGCGCGGCCTCCTCCAGCTGGGTGGAGAAGTCCCTGGTCAGAGTGCTGATTTGGACCGGAGGCTTCAGGTGGGAAAGGCAGCCCTCATGGACCTGGAAAATTACCTCATCCCTCCTGAAGTCACAAGTCACATCTTCCTTACCATAAGGGCAAGAAGTGTACACCAGGAAGTTCCCCCCATGCCGGGTAAAAATCCTGTCTGGTGTTGTATTGTCATCACTGTCACTGTCAAAACAGTCCTTGGGGATTGGTCCTAACAGTTCATTTCCTAAATCGATGGAAAAATGTTGGTCATTAACTGCCATTCCAATAATGGTGCCTGCGGCTAGAGTAATACACTTTAAGTCGCTGTTATCCACCTCTATTAGAATGGTGTCATGTTCTATGTTGACTAATGGTGTTGGGTTTACCCCTAACCCTTGCTGTTGGAGAGAAGCATTTAGATGTATGTACGCATCAGGGTTTTGCAAATATTGTCCTCTTTTAGCTTTCACTTCCAGGGAGAATTGTCGGGTCCTTTCTGGGATGGTGACCTCCTCTTTGATCTGAATTTCAACTGCATAAGGTAGCAATTGAGCTGACCTAAATGCTTTTTCTGGATCATCAAAGCCCATGGGATTATCCGCTAATCGGGACCAAGCTTTGAAGTTTATTAGGTCCAAACTAATGGCAAAGCGATTGAGAATGTCACTGCCTAAGTAAAAGGCGGCAGGGACGTCTCGCACGACCCAACAATTATGGACTATGCTCTTGTTGCCAATGGAGATTTTGAGCATACACCTGCTTGGCAGGAGATGTTTGGAATTAGGTGCTTCCAGGTCCATTTCCCATTTGTCTATCAGTTTGAAGGTGGGAATGGCTGGATCTTTTGGGAGTTGGCGGAACATGGCTTCGCTGATGAAGCTCTTACCGTTGTTCACACACACTCGAGCGAGAACAGAGTCCTTCCCATCATTTAACTGAACAGGGATGAACAACTGCTCTCCAATTTGCTGAATCTCAGCCAGGCTCTGAGCTGATTTCACATCTTTCTGGACTATAGGAGTGGGAGTTTCTGATTGTGAATTAGTAATGAATTTCAGGGTGTTTCCTTCCAGTGTGGAATACCACCTTAAACTGGAAGGAAGGTTGATTTTCAGAAATAGAGAGGACCCCCCATCACCAGTCTGTTGTCCTACTGCTATTACTGTCACGTCTGGAATTTGGTTGTTCTGGAAGTGAAATTCTACTTGGTCAGATTTTTGTTCAACCATGTGGCAGGTGCCATTTAAACTAACATGGTTGACACTCTGTTTTAATTTTATGGGTCGGCTAGTCTGGGTCCAGAGGACCTTGTTTACACAATCTATCAGGGGTGACAACCTTCTCAGGAGGTCATTCCCTAGTAAACAAGGGGTGCCCTCTGGAGTCACTACTATGACCGGGTGTTTCAACTTGTGTCGCCCAATTTTAATGTCCAAGTCTGCAGTCCCCTCAATGGGAATTTCCTTCCCGTCAAAGTTCTGCAGTTGTCCGGGAAGAGAGGTGAGAGGAATTCGGTAATTCTCCCCCCTTCCTGCGTTTAGTTAATCAAAGGCCCTTTTGGACAGAAGGGTAGCTTGAGATCCAGTGTCCACCAGTGCCAAAATTGTACCCTGCCCCTGTACTTGTACCGGGGCATAGTATCTTCCCTCCTTCTCCTCAAGGGGGCACAGATAATGCACATTTTTGGACAACTGGTGGGCTAACTTTCTGGTTTTGGACATCGCTAGCGAAGAGATTTGGGCAGAATTCTGTGGAGAACCTTGGGAATCTGAAAGAAAAAGTTGGCAACTGGAGATCAGAGCCATTGTGGGTTGCCTGGCTCCGGTTCTGGGCCGCCCCCCCCTTTTTGGAGGCAGTCACCAGGATGGGTTTGAACCAGGGGATTTTCTTGCTGTTGGTTCTGGGATGAGATGGTGGGTGGCGGTAGCTCAGTCTCCACATCTCCCCAGTCTGGATTTGCATCCCTAGGGACCCATTTTTCTTTGGGAGGAGTTCTCCCCTCTCTGAAGGAGAAGATCCTTTTCCCAGGATCCTCTGAGGATCCCTCTCCCTCAAATTGGAAGATCTGTACCTCCTCCTCAAACTGAGTCTGTTTGGGTCTTTTGTTTCTCCTACCCCCCCCCCCTCTGCTCCTTAGGAGGCAGACTTTCAGGGGCAAGAGATTTTGTTTCTGGTTCCTGGGTTTCCAGGGGCTGTTTACAAGTGAGGAAGGAAGCTTCCTCCAAGGCTTTACACCCCCCTTCCCTTTGTGCCTCCTCCCTGGGAACCGGTGTGTTATCGGGGTGCTGCCCCCGTCATTGTTCTGGAGCACCAGGTCCAGAGTTGGGTGCATTCTGCGCCGGCATGCCGATCTGAGGGTTCTGCTGAGCCCTCAGTATGTGACCCATATCCCGCGCCATGTTTTGAACCTGGTGCTCTAACTGGGAAACCCGCTCAGGCTGATACGGGGCCCTGTTTTCTCCCCTGGGCTGATCCCGGGAAGGGTAGCTATCCCTTCTTTGGTAGTACCCCTGGTTGGGAAGATTTGGATACCCCTCCACCCTTGGCCACCCCTCTCCCGGATTCGGTTGTCTGGGCTCAGGGAATTGGGGAAAGAAGGGTGGAGGATTTTGGGGCTGGAAGTTGGTGGATACCTGGGGAAGAAGTTCTGCCCAGGGTTTGGTGAGTTTCTGCCCTCCTGTGAGAAGTTGGGAGGGAAGTTCTCTGGGTTAGGTGCTTGGCTGGATCCCCCCCCCTTGGGCTGGAGGAGTCCAAACATAACCCAGGATGGGTCTGTTTCCCTTGTAACGGGGGCTTACATAATCAGGAGAGCGAGGGACCCCATTTGTGGGGCTGCCTCCCTGGCTCCCTGTCTGTGACTGGCCCGAGGACCTTCTGGGCATAGCATTATTAGGTGCAGGTAGGTTTTTAGGCCCCCCCATCTCCAAATCTAAAACGGGGGAGACCTTTACCTCTGCCACCTTGGCAGCAGCAGGGGTGTTGTTGGCTTTGGGGTTTTTGGGCGCATTATTTTTATTTTCGATTGGCTTCTGCACCTCATAGATCCGGGTCGCCTGTTCAATGACCCAGTCTAAAGATCTTTTCTCGTGAAAATCCCTCACGAGCTGGGTCATTATGTATTTGGGCAAGGCATGGAAAAATGTATTAATAAATTCTCTGCTATCCGTGCGCACCCTTCTTGTGGTCTGTGCAAAAGCACGCTTTAACTCCTGCACAAATTCTTGTGGGGCCTGATCCTCCCCACATTGTAAATTGTAGACTGCCTTGCGAGCCTCTTGAGGATTTCTATGAGTAGAAAAATGTTTCAAGATGGCCGCCTTATAGGTGGACCATCTTAAATGATTTTGGTCCTCCAGCCCCACAAAGAAACTGGAGTATTCCGGGGAGAAGGTCCACTTTACATATTGAATACAGCTTTGGCTGTCCTTCAAATGGAAAGTCTCCATCATTTGCTCAAACAACTCTAAGTGCTCCCAAACAGAATACTTGGCGTTCTTATGATAAGGCGTGATGACGCTCCTGATTGCCTTAATCTGCTTTAAGGGGTCCTTAAGCAATGCCCTTTTTGTCTTATTGGCCCTTTTGGTCCGGGTAACCCTGGTCCATTCATCTTCTGACTCAGAGGCACTGCTCCCAGAGGTTCCCTTCTGATCTTCCAGGTTTTCCCGGAATCTGCAAGCCTGGGAATGGCTGGCAGAATGTGGGGACCTGGTCTCCTGTGTCCTGCGCCGTTCAGAGGAGTCTTCAGATTCCGCCTTGCTGCCAGGATTTGATGGGTACACCCCCCACTGACCTAACTGGGCAGAAGTTTTCAGGATGCCCTTAATGGGCCTACTCTCCTGGGGTTCCCCACTAAATTGCACTGTGCTTGGGTGCCCATACCCGGATGCCCGCCCATCCATTCCTGGGAGGTACTGGCCTAGGAGCCCCATGCTTCTGGCTGGATAGTAATCTGCCATCCCTGTGGCCCGGTGCTCATGTGCGCCAGGGGACATGGGGGTGGCAGAGTCCAGGGACTGAGAGAGATAAAGGCCTCTGGTACTAGGGCTCCTGAGGTTATGCTCAGGAGTTTCCCTTTCCCAGCGAACCTGGTCTCTATCCGCCCCTGCTCCCTGTTGCAATGCAAGAGCCTGCGCCTTCAGTTCCTCAGTTAAGGCCTTACTAGACTCTATCAGTCTCTCCTGCATCACTACCTGTTGTTGGAGTCTATCATTGTGCTGGCAGAGAGCCTCATTCTCTCTCTGTGCCTCCTGATTGGTCCTGGAGCACTGGGCCAGTCTTTGCTGCAGGAGGGTTACCTCCTGAGCTGTGTCCCTATTGGCCTGCTCCTTTCTTGCTAGAGCATCCTCCACCCTCCTGGTATGCTCTAACAAGTTCTGGTGTTCTTTTTGGAGGTCACCCAGTCCCTGGTGGGCCAGGTGATTTTCTTCCATTTTTCTTTTTAAGTGGCAGACTTTCTGGCCTAAGGTGTCCCTTTCCTGACTAAGAGTCTGCATCTGTACCGTCAGGTCGTCCCTTTGCCTTTGGAAGGCACCAGCTTTCTGGCGCTCCTGATCAAACTCTGCCTGGGTATCCAGGTCTTTCAGAATCAGTTTATTGCTCTCTGCCTTCTCCCTATCTAGGTGGCTTTGCAGGGTGACTACCTGCTCAGTACATACCCTATTGAAGTCTAACTGTTGCTCCAGCTTTTTCTGGCTCTGCAGTAGGGAGTCCAAACCTTCTTGGTACTCCTTCTGCAAGGCCAGAAATCTGGTATCCTGGTCAGCCTTTTCCTGTTGCAGGATGTCCATATCCTTCTTTATTTTAATGATGTGCTGTCTACTCTCATTTTCTGACTCCTGGCTCCCCTGCAGCCTCTGCTCAGAAGAGACCAGGTCAGATTGGACCTTCTCTAACGCCATCTGTCGCTTATTCGCCAGATCTTGGCTTTCAGTACATTTATCCTGCATGTCTCCCATATATAGGTACAGGTACGCCGCTATCCTAACCATCTTGTCTTGTTCATCCTTAGCTTTAGGAGCCATGTATAGTTCACTCAGGGCCACATGTAAGGGACCCTGATCTCTCCATATATCTGACCCTGTTTCCGTGACCTGTTGCGTGATGGCCTGCAACCAGACCATGCGGTCCTGGTGAGTCCATCACCTCTCACAAATAACTTATGTAAGAAGTGCTCTCTGGCTATTTTCATGTCTACTAAGGTCGTCATTCTAGAGATTGGTCTCTGTCCTGACTTACAGAAGTTTGTATTTTATTTTTGCAAAACAGACCTTTTCCTTAGAGCGTTCCTTTGAGGAGTGCTTTACAGCGTAACACAGCGTGGTAATCCGACCGGATATGTGTATCTGGTCAGCTGGCACACTGTATTAATCTGCACAAGTGATAGATCTAACCCAAACGTCCGGCCCGAGCCCCCAATTTGTAAGAGGATTCAATTCAACACTACAGCTAAGTCAATGCCTAGTCTGGGATACTGAATGGAAACCCTTATTGATATATCTTTATGTCCAGTTCATGCGTTCTGGATGACTATCCCTATATAACACCCCTCTCTTGGAATCCCCCTGACCCCACTGAGCCAAGAAGTAGTTCTGTTTTGCAAGTTTAAAAGGTTTATTTGAGAATTTAAACAATATAGATATATATCACACTTTATAATAAATTAATAATTGGATATCACACTTAATCTGATCAGTAATCAATAATGGATAGTCTGGCACTAGCACACTTGTGAATAGGAACAGAAGAATAAGGTGGTAGAGAATGCTTTATATAAGTTCAGATGGATGCAATGTTGAATGAGATGCAATACAGAAAATACTCAATATGATTTCAACAAAACAATGTAATCACTTTTCTCTGGCAAGGCACTCCCCCCTTGATGCAATGCAAGGAAATGGAAGGAAAGCACACAGTTCTCAGAAATGCAATCAAATGTAATTCAGTTCACCCCAGCAGCTTAGACTACAGAAGTTTAAAACACAGGCCCAAAATGCTTTTATATGTGCTGGCAATGAAGTGAAAATGTGCTAAACTGATTTTAATTCCCTCTGGAGGTTCAGGTTGAGGATTAGTTGGTTTAAATTAGTTCAGGCTTACTTTAGCAATGTTCTAGGAATGATTGGCAGGTTAAACGAATTTTTGGCAAATGAAAGCAAGGAAGCTGCTGTTTTCACACGTGGAGAAATTTGCAAATTTGCAAATGCGTTTTTCGCGATTGTGGCAAGTGTATAGGGAATGCGGTTCTAGGTTCGTTGGAAAGCCAAGATTCCCAGCTTTCAGAGGAAAGTTACTGCAAGCCTCTAAGACAAACGGTCACGGAGATATGAGTGATTAAATAAAGGTAGTTTTTCGGATTTGGAATGTTAAAATTCAAAGTGACAAGTGACAGTTTTGCAAAATGACAAGGTACAACTTCTAGGAGACAGTTCTGGTTAGATTAAAATAGATTGAATTATATTATTTTAACTAAGAGATTGGTTCTGCACAGTTCTGCTAGGTACTCACAATATATTTACAAATAGAATGGGCCTCGCCACGGATCTGGTCAGGTTTTCTTCACTCACCACGGACGGTCTCTGCGCACAGCGTCTGGGTCAGCTCTCTGGTTCTGCGAACAGCGGTCTGGGTCAGCTCTGCTCTGCCTCTGGTTCTAGATACTGCTCTGCTTTCTCTGGGTACAGCACTGCTTCTGGATCTTTCTGCACAGCTTTCTCTGGACCCAGCGCTGATCTGCACGGCTCTTGGATGCTGCTATCGCTGTTAGGTTTGCTGGATGCTGAGGCCCACTGAGAAGAGTTCTCAGTTTGTGGGTTTAGGCCCTTGCTTTGAGTTCTGAATCAAGTTCTTTGGAGTTTTAAAGTCTAAGTGTGGAATCTAGTATCTTCTGGATGTTGTGTGGTCCGGCAGAGCGCGTTGCAGCAAATGGAATTGAATGTCCCTATCTGTCCTGACTGTCTGCTTTTATGTGTTTTGAAAGTGGGTTGGAGAGGCTAAGCTTTCTAGGCCCAACCCCTTCAGAGTTCTGATAGGTTGAAGAATTCTTTGCGTTCTCACTGGAGAGCAGGATTGTGTGTCAGAATGATGTCATTTAATGGCTTGCAGAGAGGACACTCCCCTGTCAAGTTGCACACAATCTATATTTGATCAAAAAGACATATTTGCACAGGTACACATTTGTTTAAAATTACATGCACCCATCACATATCACAGGAGGTATACCCTGTCCAAATCTGCTCTTCCTGGGGGCTTGCATTCAGAAATGGCAAAATTTGCACTTTTTAACTGATTTTGCAATTTCGGACATTAACCCAAATTTACACACATGTGCGCAAGGAGTATGGACATTAATTGATGAAGTGTCAGATTTTTAACATGCATACATTTTAAGTAATACCCTCTTAACTGCTAGCTTGCCCCCAGATCATACCACCGGTTCTAAAAACCTCTTAAAATGTGGGCAGAAAAATCACAAGAATTATGGTATCATTTATAAAATTTTCACATGTCCGCTCTATGAATGATCCATCTTTTTAGAGTTATGTTCTGGCCCCAAAGAGGTGTGGTTTCCCCCCAGTACAAGGTTGAATTTCTGGTTTTTCCAGTTCTGCCAAGCCAGCTTGCTCTCACAGGCAGTGCTCCTCCCCTTTCCTTCCAGGAGGAAGCTACATTTACGACTCCCGCCAATAAAACATTTGCCTGAGTCAGGACAGGGCTTTGTTCAATTTCCTGCAGAGCCCAGGTAATTCAATCAGAGAAGTGTCATATCCCTTTTGGTGGGAACAGCAAAAGGCAGCTAGGCCTGGGAACTGCCGTGGATCCAGTTTCACTCCAATTGGGGGGAAGTTGTCAAGCAGAATCCAGTTCCTTAAGCCAGGCCCCAGCTAATGTCACTTTTAGTTACCCAGTTTTCTGCATTCAAATAAAACTAACAATTTTTACATATGCAGCTAGAATGCTGATTCTAAGTTTAAAACTATGACATTTAAACAATTGCAACCTATGTGACACTCAAAAATAGGTCACTCATTTCTTTTAAACATTTAGATTTTTCGTGTCTTCCAGTCCAAATTTACTTAAACTGCTGAAATCCACAGCTTAGCCAGTCTTGTTATAAACCTTCAAGTCACTTCAGAATATAACTTTACATTGTATCCACCTCTCAGTAAGTCTTTCTTTGGCCTGCTTTGGGTTCATTTATTCAGTTTTACACAAAAAAAAAAAAAGTCTGGTGTTGTTTTAAAACGCCAGCTTTCTGATAGTGGTGAGTACTGGTAATGCACCCATTTTTGGGATTTAAGAAAATTAATTCCCCACAATTCTAGGTTGCTTTTGGCAATCAGCATTGCCATTCCCAATGGTTTCAGGCTACTGTGTGGGTAGTCCAATGGTGGTTTTAGGCAGTGCCCTTCTGTGCCCATAACATCGGCAAAATGGGTGGCAGCCTATTCTTCATGCATTTCCCTGGGCATTTTCTGGGAAGCTCTGGCCATCATGTTGTTTTCAATGCCAGGACTGCACAGTTTTTGAGGTAGGGCTCGGATGCATGGGTAAAAACATCCCACATAGGGCAGTTATTGGTGAGAAAGATGTTTTCTTTACCTGTTAGTATTCCCATGCTGTACCGTTTAGCAATAAGTGTGTTTGCTTCCATGATGATCTGGCGAAATGGGTTTATTAAAATGCTGCTTAGCCATTTAATATAGTCTATTTTGTTTAGAATCACATTTTGCTCCCTGGCTTATCCCCTTATTTTAAAATAGTGCTTCTAGTCTGCTAATAGATGTCCATGGAAGTGGACCCCAGCATTGGAAATTCAATGGTGCAATCTCAGAGTCTGCAATTATAGATCCCACAATCAGACTTCGGAATTGGAAATTCAAGGGCTTAGCTCCAGAGCCTGCTGCTAGAGGTCCCTGGAAGCTGACTCCAGCACTGGAAATTTAAAGGTACAGTACCAGAGTCTGCTGCTAGAGGTCCCTCGAAGCTCACTCCAGCATTAGAAATTCACGGGTGCAGTACCACAGGCTGCTGCTAGAGGTCCCTCAAGCAGACTCCAGCATTGTAAATTCAACAGTGTAATACCATAGTCTGCTACTAGAGGTACCTGGAATTAGAATCCAGCAATGGAAATTCTGGGTGCAATTCCCGAGTCTGCTTCTAGAGGTCCTTCAATCAGTTCAGGCATTGGAAATTCAAGGGTGTAGTCCCAGAGTCTGCTACTAGAGGAACCTTAATCAGACTCTGGCCATGGAAAATCAAGTGTGCAGGGCCAGAGTCCTCTATAAGTGGTCTCAATTAGACACCGACATTGGAAAATCAAGGATGCAGTACCAGAGGCTGCTACTAGAGGTCCCTGTAAGTCAATCAGGATTTTATTTATTTATTTTTACATGTATAAAGCGCAGAAGGTGGCCCTGGGTCATCGTGGCACTGTTATATTAGGGCTTGCTTATGTACATGAGAATGGTTATAGGTGAAAGTTTCGAATGCATAGGATCGAATGCCAAAAGCGTTGAATCAAAAGGACCTAAAACCAAAGGATCGTTTTTTTTGTTTATAATTTTTTTGGGGGGGTCCCCCCAAAACCCCTTTTTGGGGATAACACCATTTTTTTTCAAAAATGGAAACCCCAAAAAAATATATTTAAAAATAAAAATTCAACCCTTTGGTTTTAGGTCAAATTGAGTCGACCCTTTGGCATTCTATCCTTTTGTATTAGGTACTTTAACTGGACAACCATGAGAATGACAAGGAAATAACAGAAAAAGTGCAGAATATACCGAATTTACAGATTTGACGCGCTACATGCAGGAGAAAACAGAAGATGTGACCACAAAAGTGATGGGTGGAAGGTTTCGAATGAATCTGAACCACTGGCAATTGCTCTGGGCAACCTTCCATACCACCGTTTTTTAGCCCGTCTGCGCCATTGCAAAAGGGGTCCAGCCATGTGCAAATCAGTCAGCTGCCGCCACCAATGGTAGCAGCCCAGCCCGAACTGCTAGGCCAGGTCCCCTCTGCACAGAAAACCAAGCAACCCCAGACATGTTTCGGCCTTGTTGGACCTCCTCAGTGAGGTGCAGCCTGGTTCCCTATGGTGCAGCGAGCAAGGGACCCACGTCTGGGCATAACCTCTCTCTCACATAGTGAGACAAACTGTGACCACAAAAGTCATATAATTTTTTTGGGGGGTCCCCCCCAAAACCCCTTTTTTGGGGTAAAACCATTTTTCTTTCAAAAAACGGAAACCCAAAAAAAATATATTTAAAAATAAAAATTCGACCCTTTGGTTTTAGGTCAAATTGAGTCGACCCTTTGGCATTCTATCCTTTTGTATTAGGTACTTTAACTGGACAATCATGAGAATGACAAGGAAATAACAGAAACAGTGTAGAATATACCGAATTTACAGATTTGACGCGCTACATGCAGGAGAAAACAGAAGAGGCAGCTGTCAACTTAAAGATTCCGAGGTTACAATGGAATAAGTTGGAGGTAGTCAAAAGCAGGGTATTTAGTTCAATAGCTTTGTTTTAAGAGCCTTGAGGAAGGCTGCATGGGATGTTGCATTTCTGAGAGATGCAGGTAGGGCATTCCAATTCTTTGGCGCTAGAAAGAGGAAGCTGGATCCTCCAGCTTTGGCTCTTCTGTAACCGTTTTGGTCTCCAGGTGGTGGTTCTATTTTTTTTTTTCCAAATATTACACAACACCATGCAAACTCATTATCAAAACTTTCTGCACTGTTGCGAACTGAAGCCCCACCTAGAGCTTGAGGAATGTCATGTGGAAGCCCCTCCTATGGCTCGTGCAGTGTCACGTGATAGGTGGGCGAGTCAACTTCCCGTGTGCACGTGCATCACAACACGGCAAGTGATTCACGGATCTTTCCTTTTACTAAGTTCATTGGCCTCTGTAGCGAACCATAGAACTACAAAAATGGTGTTTACCGCCGGCTATCACAGCCTCTGAAGTGCTGGGAACAGCCGGCTCTGACCCTTCGGTCTCCACTAATCCAGACTTATGCAACCAAGAAAGGTTGGCTACAACAGTTGCAACCTGGGAAACATAGGACGTTTTATGGTTTAAACAAAAAAATGATTTAGAACATCCTTTTATAAGACGTCTTTAGTTTACTTCTATCAGAGCGTCATCTTCAGAAAGTGCTTGTGGAGTGTCACGTGGTAGCAGCGTCACGTGTTCGCACTGGTGTTCTTCTTCTTCTTCTTAATTATCGGATGCATGGGCGGACCCACGCAGGCGCTTCCCCATCCTAAAGGATGATGTGCACCAGACCCACCAATCAATACTTAGCTTACATAAACTCACAACTCTCCCCGTCACCTCCCAGCAAAATCTTCCCACTCAGCTCAGCCACACCCAGCGCAGACAATCGAACCCTCATCAATTCTCTCTCCTCAACATGTCTCTCACACCTAAGCAGAAAATGTCCCACAGTCTCAGGCACACCACACACCGCACAATCCCTTGCGTATGCCCTATCCTCAACCGATTCAGCATCACCTCCTCCCCCTCCTCCATTCCAGACTCCCTGCATCCACCTTCACTGACACTTTCCCACAAACACCAAACATCCACCTGCCCTTCACCCCACTCACCCACCTCTCCTGCCACTCATCCATGACCCGTCTCACCACCACCGCCTTCACCTCATCCACACTCAAAGGTAATCTCACATCAACCGTTCACCTTCTCATACCCTCACCCGCCGCCAGATCCACTAACTCATTACCCAAAAGGCCACTGTGACTGGGGAGCCACGCCAACTCCAAATCCATTCCCCCATGCACGCACCGATCAATCTTCCTCCTGATGTCCATAATGACGTCCTTCCTATCACCATCCCCCGCCACAATCGCCTGCAACCCACTCAATGAATCTGAAAATATCACCACCTTCTCTAACCCCAACTCGCACACCCTATCAATCGCCAATGCAATCGCCACCAACTCAGCCGTACAAATTGACACATTATTCGTCAATCGTTCCACTTTATACTCCCCAGTGCTTTCCAGATAATACACCATACCCACTCTCCCAGACACAGGATCCTTCGAACCATCCGTAAACACCTTGCATCCTTCCTTTCCTGCCACATACGCCTGACCCAAAGCTTTGATCTCGCCGCGCAATCCTCTCTTCTTCGACACCACATTCGCTAACTCCAAACACACCTTTGGAGACCCCATCATCCACCTCGGCCATCTCTCCAAATCCGTATTCGCACTGGTGTGCCATGCAGCCCCTCCTAGGGCTCGCGCAGTGTCACGTGGTAGGAGCATCGTCTTCAAAAGTGCTTGTGGAGTGTCACGTGGTAGCAGGGTCACGGGTTCGCACTGGTGTGCCATGGAGCCCTTTCTAGGGCTCGCGCAGTGTCACGTGGTAGGAGCATCGTCTTCAGAAAGTGCTCGTGGAGTGTCACGTGGTAGCAGCGTCACGGGTTCGCACTGGTGTGCCATGAAGCCCTTTCTAGGGCTAGCGGAGTGTCACGTGGTAGGAGCATCATCTCCACGCGTAACTGCGACGTCAAGAATTAATCTAACCTTTCTTTTTACTGAAAGTGTTGGATCCGAGACCTCTAAAAATTGGGTTTATAGCCGAATATCACGGCTACACAAAGTGCCGTGAAGCAGCGGCTCTAACGCAAATGTCTTTTATACAATTGTGCATAAGTGTGATTAGGAAAGGTTGGTCACAGCGAAAGCTACCTTGAAAAAATAGGACGATTTACAATTTTAGGATTTCAATAAAAAAACGAATGAGAACATCTTAGTATATGAAAGCACGAGGTCTTTAATTTAATTCTATGAAAATAACGCTTCTATGTTTGAGAAACAGATGGTAATTATGCAGTTTTTTTGCTATGGATTGTGGGAAGACTCGACATAGGCTCCAGTGATTGGTCAGCCTCCTGGCATCCTCTTCATAGGGGAGCCTGACTCTCTTACTCTGTATTTCAGGATCTCACAGCAGGGAACACAGAACAGGGCTCCAGACTTTATTATTAATATATCTGAGTAAACCCCGCATGCTGAGATATAGCCAGGGTTTGGTGAGTGTGATGTCGTCACATGACTCCCTAGTCACGTGTGAAGGAACACGGGGCAGCAGGAAGGGGAGGGACGGGATATGACGTGGGGTAACCACTTCTGGGTATCGTGTGGAGATTAAAGGATGTGTTGAATGAAGGCTCCGTGTCTGTGTCTTATTTCAGAGTATGACGCCTTGCACATCTCGACACTGGCGACGAGGAACTCACGCAGAAAACACACGGCAGAGCACGGCGCACGGCGGGTGGGAGTGAATATACTCCCCGCCGGCTGAGACTCTCCCCAGAAGTCCGAGCGAGGTCTCGCAAGCATCCGTCAACGGCGATGGGTAGATCAGCGGGTGGAGCGCGGCGGCTCCCTGCAATTGTCACGTGTGTTTGCGCAAGTGGAGCGCATCGGCTCCTTGCGACCGCTCCTGAGTGGCAAATTTCATCCGTGAGTGAAGCGCGTCGGCTCCTCACACAGAAGCGCGTGAGTGGAGCGGGTCGGCTCCTCACAGCGTTTCCCTCACCAACGGCATGCAGGAATTTCGTGGGTGGAGCGCATCGGCTCCCCGCGACATCTCCCTTCCGTGAAAGGGATTTGGCCCGTGAGTGGAGCGCATCGGCTCCTCGCGCTGAAGCGTGTGAGTGGAGCGTGTCGGCTCCTCACAGCGTTTTCCCGCCAAAAGGTAGTGACATCAGTGGGTGGAGCGCATCGGCTCCCCACGCTCACACAGGTACGATCGAATCAAGCACATCGGCTCCCTGTACAAACACCTTCACGTCACACAGAACATCCACCATTTTCAGGTTTTCAAGTGTAACGTAGTAATCTGTCATCCACTACACTTAGTGAGTGCGCAGTTATACATCGTCTGTCATGCTTGATGACTCGTCTGAGGAATCGCTTACAGTTCAAGTAACTCCCGCCAAAACAACACGCACAAGCATGACGGACGGCCTGATATCACAACTGCCCCCCAATTTTGACCTGAGCGACACCAGCACACTGGGACCAAGGTGGAAAAAGTGGGTGAGGGATTTCGAAGTGTGTCTCAAGGCGGTAGGGCCTTTGGAAGATGAAAGGAAGCACAGCTTGCTCACCCATGCCATAGGATCAAATGTGAGGGACATTCTAGATGAAATTCCTAAAGATGACATAGACACTTACACCAAATTAAAGACAACCCTAACCAATTACTTCACGCCACACACAAACGTGGACTATGAGCGTCACATTTTTCACACCACTAAACAACTAAAGGGTGAAACAATGGATGCATTTGTGATGAGATTAAGAATAAAGATGAAACACTGCGATTTTAACAACTACTCTAATGAGGAAGCCCTTCGCTCACAGATAATTGTAGGGTGTGAAAGCAGTGATTTCAGAAAACGACTTCTACAAAAGCCTCGAAACCTGGAAGAGATTCTTTGCCTGGCTCGATCCGAGGCGGCGCTAACAGCACAGGTGGAAGGTCTTGATGGCATCACCATCATTCACGGGAAGCATGAAAATCTACACAAACTTGAAAGCACCACCAGAGGAAACACAGATCCATTTTGTTATCGCTGTGGACATGAATATCCTCATGAAGGCACCTGCCCTGCCATGGGTCAAATTTGTTCTGCCTGCGGGGAGAAAATCATTACAAGGCTGTGTGTTTCATCTATCGCAGCAAAGTGCGAGGAAGTGGAAGAAATAGACGCTCCACACCAGAAAGAGAATTGAGGCGTATGAGTCCCAATCGTGAGTCACACTACTATAATGACGCAACACGCCGCCGACAACGAGAAGAAACGTCAGATAGAAGACAATCAAAGACCACACATGAATGGCGTGACAACAAATCTTCATCCTCCGGACGGAGAAGACGTCCCCGGAGATATGTCAGGTGTCTGGTAGAACAATCACATTCTGACAGCATCTCTAGCACCTCCTCAGAGAACAAACCCAAGAAGGAATCAAATCCACATAGAGGAGAACCACGGACAAAAGGTTACCTATATGCACTTGGAAACCCCACAGCAAAAGAAAATAGCCCTACTCTCATCATCAATGTCAACCAAGTGGCTGCCGAATTTCTGGTGGACACAGGAGCCACAGTAAACGTGGTGAGTGAGGACGTGTACAACAACATGCCAAATGCCCCACGTTTGCAACCAGCTAGAGCACTCATTTTTCCATATGGCTCCAAGACGCCGCTACCATGTAAAGGCTTCTTCACGGCATCATGTCGATACAAAGATCACGTGAAGGAAATACCCATGCATATTCTTGAAGCTGCCACTGACAGTGGATGTATTCTCAGCTACAAATCTGCGGTCGACATGGGTCTAATTCATGTTCTATATAGACTCATGATGCACAAACACCTGGACCCCACTGCCAACATTGACAAAATTTTCCCTGCACTGTTCAGAGGACTCGGAAAATTGTAGGACAGACAAATTGAACTACATATAGACAACAACATTCCTCCGGTAGCGCAGCACTACCGCGGCATTCCCATCAATATACAAAAACAAGTGGAAACCGAATTAATGAAACTCTTAGAAGCGGACATAATTGAACCTGCTGAAGGCCCCACTCCTTGGGTATCCCCCATTGTACCAGTCCCGAAAAGAGACTCCGCTGACATTCGCATTTGCGTAGGCATGCGAAGACCTAATGAAGCAATTTTGAGAGAACGTCACCAATCTCCTAGGATAACGGACATGGTGCATCTACTCAATGGAGCCACAGTGTTTTCAAAACTGGACCTCAATAAGGGGTACCATCAACTAGAACTTCACAAAAGGTCCAGATACATCACCACTTTTGCTACTCACCTGGGCCTCTACAGATACAAGCGGCTCAGTTTTGGAGTTTCTTCAGCGGCAGAAATATTTCAGTCGGAAATTCATAACATAATAAAACACGTACCGAATTGCTTAAACTATCGTGATGACATCCTAGTATTTGGACAAAATCAAGAACAGCACGATGACACCCTTATGCGTGTGTGCATGGCACTGGAGGAAGCACACCTCACCTTGAACAAGGACAAATGTGAATTTAGAAAACCAACCCTGCGATTCTTCGGCCACATCTTCTCCAAAAATGGAATGACACCGGATCCTGAGAAGGTCAGAGCACTCACAAACACAACACCACCGATCTCCGTCACCGATCTGCGATCGTTTCTAGGTCTGGCAAGCTATTGCACGAGATACATTAAGGACTTTGCATCCGTCAGTGCACCCTTGAGAGCCCTCACCAAACTTAACGCCGATTTCTGATGGACGGATGAATGCCAACAGGCGTTCCAAATCATCAAGAATCGCATCGCTGATGCCAAAAACATGGCATACTTTGACCCACAGAAACACATAGAATTAATAGTGGATGCTAGTCCAGTTGGCCTAGGAGCCATTCTAACTCAACTAGATCACAAAGATGGCCAGGCCATACACATAGTATCCTATGCCAGTCGCAGCCTCTCAAAAACTGAACAAGCGTATTCACAAGCGGAGAGGGAAGGTTTGGCGGTCGTGTGGGCATGCGAGCATTTTCATCTTTTCCTATATGGGAAACCTTTCACTATAGTCACCGACCACCAGGCACTATTATTCATCTATGGAAATGCTCAGGCCAAGATGCCTCCCAGAATAGCTCGATGGGCTTTAAGGCTACAAGACTATCAATTCAACATCATTCATCGACCAGGAAAAGAACAAAATCCTGCAGACTTCCTTTTGCGTCATCCCAGTCAAGACTGCTACTCCGATCCATCCATTGCAGATCAATACATCATGTATGTGGTCCAAGAAAGTACACCACAAGGTTTGGACATGGAACAAATAGCCAGAGAAACCAACTCGGACCCTTCAATGCAGGTCATTATGAGATGTCTTGAGACAGGGCACTGGAAACAGGCAAAGCAACTCAAAGAAGGTGCAGAAGAAGAAACCAAGCAAGACATCACCTGTCTGCTCACAGTAAAGGAAGAACTTGCGGAAACAGAAGGACTCTTACTGAAAGGGACAAAACTAGTGATTCCTCGGTCATTAAGAAAAAGGGTCCTTGAGCTTGCACATGAAGGACACCGGGGAATAATGTCCACAAAAAGGATGTTGCGACAAAGGGTATGGTTTCCCCAAATGGACACACAAGTGGAAGAACTACTCAAAAACTGTCCCACGTGTGTGGTTCTTAACCCTCAAACTAGACCTGAACCGCTCAGAATGACTGAATTGCCAAACGGAACCTGGGAAGAAATTGCCATCGATCACTATGGTCCTCTGGAAGGGGGTGAATATGTCTTTGTGGCCATCGATGAATATTCGAGATTCCCAGATGCACAAATTGTACCGTCAACAGCAGCATATCACACTATCCCCGCATTGGACAGAATGTTTGCCATATACGGAATTCCAAAAGTAGTGAAATCAGATAATGGACCCCCATTCACCGGACAAGATTTCAAAACCTTCGCAGAATACATGGGTTTCCACCACAGAAAAGTAACACCATTGTGGCCTCAAGCGAACGGCACAGTTGAACGATTCATGGGAAGTATTAAACGCACCACGCAGATAGCTCGCCTGACTGGAGAACCACTGGAAAAATTACTGTGCAAGTTAATGAGAGACTACCGCAATACCCCACACAGTACCACTGGCAAGTCACCGTCAGAAGTCATGTTTGGTAGAAATGTGCGAACTAGACTACCGCACATAGAACTGGAGGAAGAACGGTACAAAGGAGACACTGAAATGAGACAACAAGACGCGTCCCAGAAAATGAATATGAAAATCATGGCAGATAAGAAAAGGAGGGCCGAGGAGAATAGTTTGGAGCCGGGAGACATCGTCGTTGCGAGACAGCCACAACATCGCAAAAACATGGCATCGTTCAATGAAGAGCCCCTCACCATCACACAGAGGAAAGGCTCTCTCATCACGGCTGAGGGAACAACGCACACGGTGACAAGAAACAGCTCTCACTTCAAGAAAATGCCAGGGATCATACCCCTAGTCGAACATCACATGCCAAGGGACACTCTGATGCGGGATGCACCCTATGAAGGAGACCAAGAAGATTCCGACACTGATGAGCCCCGTTGGCTACCTCAGGAATCGAGCGAAAGAAATAACTGGAGACCTCAGAGATCTCGACGTCGACCACCGCGTCTCATTGAGGAGATGCCCTGATAACGAACTTAATGTTTAGTATCGGGGGGGTGTGATGTCGTCACATGACTCCCTAGTCACGTGTGAAGGAACACGGGGCAGCAGGAAGGGGAGGGACGGGATATGACGTGGGGTAACCACTTCTGGGTATCGTGTGGAGATTAAAGGATGTGTTGAATGAAGGCTCCGTGTCTGTGTCTTATTTCAGAGTGTGACGCCTTGCACATCTCGACAGTGAGCTGCTTTATTTAAGACTATTACACCATTTCCAGGGATCTAGAAAACACATGTGATGCACGTGTTTTTTTATTGTCTTTCTTGACCCTGAAGAAGCAGCAGAGAAACAGCACGAATGCACTGGGGAAGGCAGGGTGCAAGTGGAAAAAAGGAACCAGTGGTGCTCTGGCTGCATCCAATAAGACAATAGTGGACTGGTGGGATAGATGGATGGGATTGCAGGGGTGGTAGAGTCAAGTGTGGGGGTTGGGGAGGCTTGGGTAATAGTGGAAAAAGGAACCAGTGGTACTCTGGCTGCATCCAAATAGGCAATAGTGGAATGGTGGGATAGGTGGATGGGATTTCAGGGGTGGTAGAGTCAAGTGTGGGGGTTGGGGGGCTTGGGTAATAGTGGAAAAAGGAACCAGTGGTACTCTGGCTGCATCCAAATAGGCAATAGTGGAATGGTGGGATAGGTGGATGGGATTGCAGGGGTGGTAGTGTCAAGTGTGGGTGGGGGCAATGAGTTATTGGGGGGGACCAGGATCACAAACCTTGCCTCAAATAGTTGGATATCAAGATTTACAGTAATAATGTCTTATAGAGTTTACTTACAAAAAAATATATAATAAAGCCACATGACGGCATGCAAATCCTTATATCAACATGTAAAGCAAAAATAATACAATTGTGGCTTTCATTTTCACATCCTGAATGGTAAACTCTAAGTACCAGAATGCAAGATAATGCCAACCTGAAAAATCTAGTTAACCCCACTGTACTTTCAGTGATTTAAGACATGTAATAAAAGAAGTTGTGTAAATAAAGATAGATATGCAGATTCTTTGACCCAAACTTGCAGCTCGTTGTTGTTCATGATGTTTAAAACATTTGATTAGTGACAATAAAGCAGCTTTTTTTTTTGCAGTTCAAGATACTAGTCCTCATGGATATAAACAAATCTTTAAATGGGTGCCTTGTGTTGCTCACTTTAACTATCACTGATTTGCAAGGTAACTGGTGCTTTCCCAGGTCTTTGAGTTGGAAATGCTCCATCATGCATATGAAAGGCTCTGCCACTGATAAAGCAAATGTGTTTGCAACCTGAGCAACTAAACAACCTGCAGAGTCTGGGATGCTGTGTGTGTGTGTCTGCACATCTGGGACTTGGAAACTGGCAGTGCTTCAATGTCTGGCCTGAGACAATTCTATATCTGGCTCCCGAGCGTCCAGGACGTGTTTCTTGAGCCTTTGAAATAAAAGTACGCTCTATAAAAATTAAAAGATCTAGTGGTGCAGTGTACCAATGATTTGTATTACACTTCCATCTCTGGCTACAGGAACCCCTGCCAGGCAACCCTTTGTAGAGATCATCATCCTCTCCCCCATTGGGGGAAGAGTGCTGATCTCTTCATCTATTACCTAAAAGGATGCCTGGCGGGGGACAGCAGCCACGTGCTTTCAGCCTTAATGGTGGGGCTGCCCCTTGTCAAGCATTCCTTTTGATTGCTGCATCTCTTAGCTAAGTGGATGCCTGACAAGGGGCAGCAACCCCATTAAGGCTGAAAAGGTGAGGCCACTGGAAGCTGAGGCTATTTTTCCTAAAGCTTGAAGCTTCCACAAATGAGCATGAGCTTCAGGCTTTAGAAAAAAAACATCCTGGGCTTCCAAACGGCCTCACCTTTTCTTCTATAATGGTGGCACCGGCCCATGGACATCTCTTGAATAAAGGGGCAGGTGCCAGCGCCATCATTATCAAACCCCTGGCCTTGAGCATCTGGGGGGGACTCCCAGCAACTGCCACCATGTTGCCTGTCAGCAGACATATACCACAGCAATATACTCTTTATATCACTTTATCTGTGACTCCTCATCACCCTGCACTTCTTTGGATTCCTTTCCTTTAATAACTGCGGAGAAGAAGGCATAAGCCCTCTTCTGCACAGAGCTATACTATATATGGGGTGGATACACAGTTAAAAAGCCTTCTGCTGATCCTATCTGCCCGGCAATCTATTGCCCGATCTCTATCACTCCTTTCCTAGGCAGACTCCTGGAAAATCTGGATCTATGTGATCACTGTGCCGCCGGTAATGTCGACTTTCATTTTGCTGACTCCCATTATGCCGCGGCGCTGTGATCACAAAGATCACTGTGGCCGGCATCCCCCTACCCACCTCCCCCTCTTCCCACTTATCTTGGCAATGGCACACATTAGAAGTGTACCGCCGTCTATCCCGTATGCCTGCAGCGTCAGTTCTCACCCACTAACGTGCGTCCAAACTGATGCCACAGAGTCCGTTTTTTTCTCACTTTACTTTTTTAATTGTCCCCCATTTTGATCTAATGGTAGCGGAGTAAACCCCCACAACCCCCGGCCCCCATTACACCCTGACTAAGGAGAGCGGGGGACACCGCTGCAACCCCCGTTCCTCCTAGTCATAGGCCCTCATTACGATACTGGCTCTAAACCATGGCGCTATTAGCACCATGGTTGGTGCTGGTATCGTAACGAGTCCGCCAATGTTCAATGGGGAATTACCACCCCATTCCTAGGTTGGCGGGGCGGTAATTCCCCATTGCACATTGGCCCTTCCCCATTCCCATCTTTAACGGCTGGTCTAGACCCGCCGTTCAGGTCGGGTCCCGCAAAGGGACCTCGTAGTAAGGCGCTAATGGGTTAACGGCGCCGCGCCGTTAACCCATTAGCGCCAGGGTCGTAATGAGGCCCATAGTAATGGGGGGGCTCAGGATTTTGAACTGTGCAAAGGTTCAGTTCTAGTAATGAGCAAAATTTATAAATGCCGTAATTGAACTATCCTGAAAATCTGCCCATCTCCCAGCTTAATCTCCATACCAAATCTGTTGGTCATCTCCATGACCATCAGTCTGGCTTCAGAGCAGCCATAGGCATGCAAACTGCTCTCTTGAATACCTGTGATGATCTGCTCTCTAATCTTGACTCCAGGATTCCTTCTCTCCTCATTCTCCTTGACCTTTACTCTGATTTTGACACGGTCAACCATGCCATCCTGATCAATTGACTCCACGAGAACCTGGGCATCATGGATCAGGCCCTGGGGTTGTTGACCTCCTTCTTAGTGGAACGACCCTCCCAGACCCCACTTGGGTACTTCCTCTCCACCACCTCTCTTTCCACAAGGGTTGTTCCCCAGTGCTCTACCTTCTCACCCTGGCTCTTCAATGTCTACTTGGCCCTTTTGACACACCTGATCTCTACCTTCTACTCTAACTTTCAGTGTTATGCAGATGACACTCAGCTCTCTTTCCGGCTCCCCTCAGCCTCCTCTCCTTTCTCAGTCATTCCTGACTATCTGCGATTCAGGAGTGGTGCGCCCTGGATCTCTCTAGGCTGGACTACTGCAAAATCCTGTTTCTCAATCTGCCTTCCTCTACTCTGTGCCATTCTTCAACTAATCCAGGACAGAACTGCTAGACTTACCCTTGGCCTCAATCCCAGGGACCGTATCTCTCCAGCAATGAAATCTGTACACTGGCTCTCAGTGTCTGCAAGGATCAAGTTCAAAACCCTCTGCATCGTCCACAAGGCTTTCAGGGGCCAGGGCCTGCATTACACCCAACTCTCTCTTCCAAAATACCTTCATTCCAGAGCCCGTAGCTCAGCTACCTTCAATCTCTAAGGGTCAAGCAGACAGAGGGGGGTAGTTGCTAGTTATGACTATATGAACGAGAAAATAAAACTTAATGAAATTAGCAATGCCATGCCTATATATTATTGTGCATAATAACAGCAACATTCCTGTGGAAGGAATTGGTTGGTAGTTCTTGTGTTAGTTACACATTATAAATGGTTTGAGGGCGGTACTTGGCCCATGACAATCTGTACCCTTTGCATGGTATTGCATAAACGTGGACAATTAAAGAAACCTCTTGAAGTGACCATAATCAATGATGTCTTACATGGGCATGGCCACTTTTGTATGCCACGAAGATCATAAATAGATTTGAGCCTAATATGGTAAACAATGCCCGAAGCCATCTGAGTTGGACGGATAAGAAATTAAAGCATTATGAACAATCTTTAGTAAATGCTTACCAAGATCGAAATCACTGTGAAAGTAAATCTTACGTAGCGATTATGCAAAAATATGTACAGTGTGGGATGTATTTACCCATGCATCCGAGCCCTACCTCAAAACTGTGCAGTACTGACATGGAAAACATCATGATGGCCAGAGCTTCCCAGAAAATGCACAGGGAAATGCATGAAGAATAGGCTGCCACTCATTTTTGCCGATGTTATGGGCACAGAAGGACACTGCCTAAAACCACCATTGGACTACCCACACAGTAGTCTGAAACCATTGGGAATGGCAATGCTGATTGCCAAAAGCAAACCCATAACTGTTGGGAATTCATTTTCTTAAATCCCAAAAAGGGGTGCAGTACCAGTACTCACCACTATCAGAAAGCCGGCGTTTTAAAACAACACCAGATTTTACTTTTTTGTGTAAAACTGAATAAATGAACCCAAGGCAAGCCAAAGAAAGACTTACTGAGAGGTGGATCCAATGTAAAGTTATATTCTGAAGTGACTTGAAGGTTTATAACAAGACTGGCTGAGCTGTGGATTTCAGCAGTTTAAGTTAATTTGGACTGAAAGACACTAAAAATCTAAATGTTTAAAAGAAATGAGTGACCTACTTTGAGTGTCACATAGGTTGCAATTGTTTAAATGTCATAGTTTTAAACTTAGAATCAGCATTCTAGCTGCATATGTAAACATTGTCTTGACTTAAACTGGGTAACAAAAAGTGACATTTTATCTGAAACCTGGCTTAAGGAACTGAATTTTGCCTGGCAACTACCCCCATCAGGAGTGAAACTTGAGTCACAGCTGTGTTCCCAGGCCTATCTGCCTTTTGCTGGCCACACTAAGGATATGCCATCTCTCTGATAATTGAATTAAGGGGAGCCCCACAGAATACAGGAGCTCTGAACAAAGCCCTGTCCTGACTCAGGCAAATGTTTTATTGGCGGGAGTCGTAAATGGAGCTTCCTCCTGGAAGGACAGGGGAGGAGCACTGCCTGTGAGAGCAAGCTGGCTTGGCAGAACTGGAAAAACCAGAAATTCAACCTTGTGCTGGGGGGAAACCACACCCCTTTGGGGCCAGAACATAACTCTAAAAAGATGAATAACTCATAGTACGGACTTGTGAAAATTATTTAAATGACACCATAATTCTTGTGATTTTTCTGCCCACATTTTAAGACATGTTAGGACCCGGTGGTATGTTCAGGGGGGTTTTAGCGGAAAAGAGGATATTACTCAAAATGTGTGCATGTGAAAAATCTGACACTTCATCAACTAATGTCCATACTCCTTGCGCACATGTGTGTAAATTTGGGTTAATGTCCGATATTGCAAAATCAGTTAAAAAGTGAAATATGTGCCATTTCTGAATGCAAGCTCCCAGGAAGAGCAGATTTGGACAAGGGTATACCTCCTGTGATATGTGATGGGTGCATGTAATTTTAAACAAATGTGTACCTGTGCAAATATGTCTTTTTGAGCAAATATAGATTGTGTGTAAAGTTGACAGGGGTGGGTTCTCTGTACCATAAACAGACGTCATCATGATGACACTTCATTTCATTCCCCCAATCAAGTGGAAGCGGATGAAGTGGCCAATGACAAGGGGAGAGGGGTAGGGCCTAGGAAGCTAGCCTCTCCACCCATTTTCAAAACACATAAAAGCAGACAGGCAGAACAGATAGGGACCTTCAATTCCATTTGCTGCAACGCGCTCTGCCAGACCATACCACATCCAGAGATCCAGACTTCAAATCTATCAATATCCAGAACCAGAGGCAGAGCAGAGCTGACCCAGACCAGACCAACAGAGTAGAGCTGACCCAGATCACTGTGAAGTGCAGAGACCAGAGTCCAGTCTAAAAACCTGACCAGATCCGTGGCGAGGCCCATTCTAATTCAAGAATATAGTGTGAGTACCTAGCAGAACTGTGCAGAACCAATCTCTTAGTTAAAATAATATAGTTCAAGCTATTTTAATCTAAGTAGAACTGCCTCCTAACTGTCACCTGTCATTTGCAAAGCTGTCACCTGTCATTTTCTAGTTGCTAGCTGTCACTTGTCTTTTTGAACTTTAAATTTTCAAATCTGAAAAACGACCTTTATTTAATCGCTCATATCTCCGTGACCGTTTGTGCTAGAGACTTGCAGTAACTTTCATCTGGAAGCTGAGATCCTAGGCTGTCCTAGGACCCCAAAACGATAGTGATCGTCCTTGTATTTCCTCTGTAATCGCGCCCGGCGCGCCCGCGAATTTTACCGCGATTTGCAAATGTCTTCACGTGTAAAAATCTGCTGCTGCTTGCCTTCCATTTGCCAGAAATTCGTTTAACCTGCTAGTTACTCCTAGATCCTTGCTAAAGTGAGCCTGAACTCATCCCAAGTATATTTCACTCACCCTGAACCTCCTAGAGGGAATTAAAAGCATTTTAGCATATTTTTCACTTCATTGCCAGCACATATAAAAGCATTTTGGGCCTGTGTTTCCAACTTCTGTAGTGTAAGCTTGCTGGGGTGAACTGAATTACATTTGATTGCATTTCTGAGAACTGTGTGCTTTCCTTCCATTTCCTTGCATTGCATAAAGGGGGAAGGGGATTGCCAGGGAAAAGTGATTACATTGTTTTGTTGAAATCATATTGAGTATTTTCTGTATTGCAATTTCATTCACCATTACATCCATCTGAACTTATATAAAGCATTCTCTACCACCTTCTTCTTCTGTTCCTATTCACAAGTGTGCTAGTGCCAGATTCTCCGTTGTTAATCTTTATCATATCAGATTAAGTGTGATATCCAATCATTAATTTATTATCAAAGTGTGATATATCTATACATTGTTTAATTTTTTCAAATAGATCTTTTAAATTTGCAAAACAAACCTACTTCTTGGCTCAGTGGGGTCAGGGGGATTCTAAGAGAGGGGTGTTATATAGGGGTAGTCATCCAGAACGCATGAACTGGACATAAAGATATATTAATAAGGGTTTCCATTCAGTATCCCAGACTAGGCATTGACTTAGCTGTAGTGTTGAATTGAATCCTCTTACAAATTGGGGGCTCGTGCCGGACGTTTGGATTAGATCTATCACTTGTGCAGATTAATACAGCGTGCCAGCTGACCAGATACACATATCCGGTCGGAGCACACGCTGTGTTACGCTGTAAAGCACTCCTCAAAGGAACGCTCTAAGAAAAAGGTCTGTTTTGCAAAAATAAAATACTAATTTCTGTAAGTCAGGACAGAGACCAATCTCTAGAATGACGACCTTGGTAGATATGAAAATAGCCAGAGAGCACTTATTACATAAGTTATTTGTGAGAGGTGAGTGGACTCACCAGGACCGCATGGTCTGGTTGAAGGCCATCACGCAACAGGTCGCTGAAACAGGGTCAGATATATGGGGAGATCAGGGTCCCCTACATGTGGCCCTGATTGAACTATACATGGCTCCTAAAGCTAAGGATGAACAAGACAAGATGGTTAGGATAGCGACATACCTGTACCTATATATGGGAGACATGCAGGATAAATGTACTGAAAGCCAAGATCTGGCGAATAAGCGACAGATGGCGTTAGAGAAGGTCCAATCTGACCTGGTCTCTTCTGAGCAGAGGCTGCAGGGGAGCCAGGAGTCAGAAAATGAGAGTAGACAGCACATCATTAAAATAAAGAGGGATATGGACATCCTGCAACAGGAAAAGGCTGACCAGGATACCAGATTTCTGGCCTTGCAGAAGGAGTACCAAGAAGGTTTGGACTCCCTACTGCAGAGCCAGAAAAAGCTGGAGCAACAGTTAGACTTCAATAGGGCATGTGCTGAGCAGGTAGTCACCCTGCAAAGCCACCTAGATAGGGCGAAGGCAGAGAGCAATAAACTGATTTTGAAAGACCTGGATACCAAGGCAGAATTTGACCAGGAGCGCCAGAAAGCTGGTGCCTTCCAAAGGCAAAGGGACGACCTGGCGGCACAGATGCAGGCTCTTAGTCAGGAAAGGGATACCTTAGGCCAGGAAGTCTGCCACTTAAAAAGGAAAATGGAAGAAAATCACCTGGCCCTCCAGGGACTGGGTGACCTCCAAAAAGAACACCAGAACTTGTTAGAGCACACCAGGAAGGTGGATGATGCTCTGGCAAGACAGGAGCAGGCCAATAGGGACACAGCTCAGGAGGTAACCCTCCTGCAGCAAAGACTGGCCCAGTGCTCCAGGACCAATCAGGAAACGCAGAGAGAGAATGAGGCTCTCTGCCAGCACAATGATAGACTCCAACAACAGGTAGCGATGCAGGAGAGACTGATAGAGTCTAGTAAGGCCTTAACTGAGGAACTGAAGGCGCAGGCTCTTGCATTGCAACAGGGAGCAGGGGCGGATAGAGATGAGGTTCGCTGGGAAAGAGAAACTCCTGAGCATAACCCCAGGAGCCCTAGTACCAGAGGCCTTTGTTTCTCTCAGTCCCTGGACTCTGCCACCCCCATGTCCCCTGGCGCACATGAGCACAGGGCCACAGGGATGGCAGATTACTATCCAGCCAGAAGCATGGGGCTCATAGGCCAGTACCACCCAGGAATGGAGGGGCGGGCATCCGGATATGGGCACCCAAGCACAGTGCAATTTGATGGGGAACCCCAGGTGAGTAGGCCCATTAAGGGCATCCTGAAAACCTCTGCCCAGTTAGGTCAGTGGGGGGGGTACCCATCAAATTCTGGCAGCAAGGAGGGATCTGAAGACTCCTCTGAGCGGTACAGGACACAGGAGACCAGGTCCCCACATTCTGCCAGCCATTCCCAGGCTTGCAGAATCCGGGAAAACCTGGAAGAACAGACGGGAACCTCTGGGAGCAGTGCCTCTGAGTCAGAAAATGAATGGACCAGGGTTACCCGTACCAAAAGGGCCAATAAGACAAAAAGGGCCTTGCTTAAGGACCCCTTAAAGCAGATTAAGGCAATCAGGAGCGTCATCACGCCGTATCATAAGAATGCCAAGTATTCTGTTTGGGAGCACTTAGAGTTGTTTGAGCAAATGATGGAGACTTTCCATTTGAAAGACAGCCAAAGCTGTATTCAATATGTAAAGTGGACCTTCTCCCCGGAATACTCCAGTTTCTTTGCGGGGCTGGAGGACCAAAATCATTTAAGATGGTCCACCTATAAGGCGGCCATCTTGAAACATTTTTCTGTTCACAGAAATCCCCAAGAGGCTCGCAAGGCAGCCTACAATTTACAATGTGGGGAGGATCAGGCCCCACAAGAATTTGTGCAGGAGTTAAAGCGTGCTTTTGCACAGACCACAAGAAGGGTGCGCACAGACAGCAGAGAATGTATTAATACGTTTTTCCATGCCTTGCCCAAATACATAATGACTCAGCTCGTGAGGGATTTTCACGAGAAAAGATCTTTAGGCTGGGTCATTGAACAGGCGACCCGGATCTATGAGGTGCTGAAGCCCATAGAGAATAAAAGCAATACCCAGAAAAATCCCAAAACCAACAGCACCCCTGCTGCTGCCAAGGTGGCAGAGGTAAAGGTCACCCTCGTTTTAGAGTTGGAGATGGGAGGGCCTAAAAACCTACCTGCACCTAATAATGCTATGCCCAGAAGGTCCTCGGGCCAGTCACAGACAGGGAGCCAGGGAGGCAGCCCCACAAATGGGGTCCCTCGCTCTCCTGATTATGTAAGTCCCCGTTACAAGGGAAATCGACCCATCCTGGGTTATGTGTGGACTCCTCCAGCCCAAGGGGGGGGATCCAGCCAAGCACCTAACCCAGGGAACTTCCCTCCTAACTTCCCACAGGAGGGCAGAAATTCTCCAAATCCTGGGCAGAACTTTTTCCCCAGGTATCCACCCAACTTTCAGCCCCAAAACGATCCATCCTTCTTTCCCCAATTCCCTGAGCCCAGACAACTGAATCCGGGAGAGGGGAGGCCAAGGGTGGAGGGGTATCCAAATCTTCCCAACCAGGGGTACTACCAAAGAAGGGATAGCTACCCTTCCCGGGATCAGCCCAGGGGAGAAAACAGGGCCCCGTATCAGCCTGAGCGGGTTTCCCAGTTAGAGCGCCAGGTTCAAAACATGGCGCGGGATCTGGGTCACATACTGAGGGCTCAGCAGAACCCTCAGATCGGCATGCCGGCGCAGAATGCACCCAACTCTGGACCTGGTGCTCCAGAACCATGACGGGGGCAGCACCCCGATAACTCACTGGTTCTCAGGGAGGAGGCACAAAGGGAAGGGGGGTGTAAAGCCTTGGAGGAAGCTTCCTTCCTCACTTGTAAACAGCCCCTGGAAACCCAGGAACTGGAAACAAAATCTCTTGCCCCTGAAAGTCTGCCTCCTAAGGAGCAGAGGGGGGTAGGAGAAACAAAAGACCCAAACAGACTCAGTTTGAGGAGGAGGTACAGATCTTCCAATTTGAGGGAGAGGGATCCTCAGAGGATCCTGGGAAAAGGATCTTCTCCTTCAGAGAGGGAGGAACTCCTCCCAAAGAAAAATGGGTCCCTAGGGATGCAAATCGAGACTGGGGAGATGTGGAGACTGAGCTACCGCCACCCACCATCTCATCCCAGAACCAACAGCAAGAAAATCCCCTGGTTCAAACCCATCCTGGTGACTGCCTCCAAAAAGGGGGGGGCGGCCCAGAACCGGAGCCAGGGGAACCCACAATGGCTCTGATCTCCAGTTGCCAAATTTTTCTTTCAGATTCCCAAGGCTCTCCACAGAATTCTCCCCAAATTTCTTCGCTAGAACCAGAAAGTTAGCCCACCATTTGTCCAAAAAGGTGCATCATCTGTGCCCCCTTGAGGAGAAGGAGGGAAGATATTATGCCCCGGTACAAGTACAGGGACAGGGTACAATTTCAGCGCTGGTGGACACGGGATCTCAAGCTACCCTTCTGTCCAGAAAGGCCTTTGATGAACTGAATGCAGGAAGGGGAGAGAATTACCAAATTCCTCTCACCTCTCTTCCTGGACAACTGCAGAACTTTGACGGGAAGGAAATTCCCGTTGAGGGGACTGCAGACTTGGACATTAAAATTGGGCGACACAAGTTGAAACACCCAGTCATAGTTGTGACTCCAGAGGGCACCCCTTGTTTACTGGGGAATGACCTCCTGAGAAGGTTGTCAACCCTAATAGATTGTGTAAACAAGGTCCTCTGGACCCAGACTAGCCGACCAATAAAATTAAAACAGAGTGTCAACCATGTTAGTTTAAACGGCACCTGCCACATGGTTGAACAAAAACCTGACCAAGTAGAATTTCACTTCCAGAATAGCCAAATTCCAGACGTGACAGTAATAGCAGTAGGACAACAGACTGGTGATGGAGGGTCCTCTCTATTTCTGAAGATCAACCTTCCTTCCAGTCTAAAGTGGTACTCCACGCTGGAAGGAAACACTCTGAGATTCTATACTAATCAACAATCAGAAACTCCCACTCCTATAGTCCAGAAAGATGTGAAATCAGCTCAGAGCCTGGCTGATATTCAGCAAATTGGAGAGCAGTTGTTCATCCCTGTTCAGTTAAATGATGGGAAGGACTCTGTTCTCGCTCGAGTGTGTGTGAATAACGGTAAGAGCTTCATCAGCGAAGCCATGTTCCGCCAACTCCCAAAAGATCCAGCCACTCCCACATTCAAACTGATAGACAAATGGGAAATGGACCTGGAAGCACCTAATTCCAAACATCTCCTGCCAAGCAGGTGTATGCTCAAAATCTCCATTGGCAACAAGAGCATAGTCCACAATTGTTGGGTCGTGCGAGACGTCCCTGCCGCCTTTTACTTAGGCAGTGACATTCTCAATCGCTTTGCCATTAGTTTGGACCTAATAAACTTCAAAGCTTGGTCCCGATTAGCGGATAATCCCATGGGCTTTGATGATCCAGAAAAAGCATTGAGGTCAGCTCAATTGCTACCTTATGCAGTTGAAATTCAGATTAAAGAGGAAGTCACCATCCCAGAAAGGACCCGACAATTCTCCCTGGAAGTGAAAGTTAAAAGGGGACAAGAGTTGAAAAACCCTGATGCTTACATACATCTAAATGCTTCACTCCAAAATCAAGGGTTGGGGGTATACCCAACTCCATTAGTCAACATAGAACATGACACCATTCCAATAGAGGTGGATAACAGCGACTTAAAGAGTATTACTCTAGCCGCAGGCACCATTATTGGAATGGCGGTTGATGACCGACATTTTTCCATAGATTTAGGTAATGAACTGTTAGGGCCAATCCCCAAGGACTGTTTTGACAGTGACAGTGATGACAATACAACACCAGACAGGATTTTTACCCGGCATGGGGGGAACTTCCTGGTGTACACTTCTTGCCCTTATGGTAGGGAAGATGTGACTTGTGACTTCAGGAGGGATGAGGTGATTTTTCAGGTCCATGAGGGCTGCCTGTCCCACCTGAAGCCTCCGGTCCAAATCAGCACTCTGACCAGGGACTTTTCCACCCAGCTGGAGGAGGCCGCGGAGATAGCCAAACTAGAAGTCTTTCCAGGCTTCAGGCAGATGGTGGAAGAGAGAGTCAACCTAGCTGACGCCTGTGTGACTCTGGAACAGAAGCAAAAGTTGAAACAAGTTTTCTTGGATTTCCAAGATCTCTTTGCGGTAGACTCATATGACTGTGGTTGCACTGACATCCACACAACAACAATCCCCACGGACCCTGGCATGACTCCTGTGTTTGTGAAGCAATATCGTTTGCCTCTCGCATCCATGGAGTCCCTTACTGAAATAATTAAGAACCTTGAGTCCCGGGGAATAATCCGTCCAGTCCACAGCACCTTCAATAATCCGGTGCTGGGAATATTGAAGCCAAACGGCCAGTGGAGACTCTGCGCCGACCTCAGGGAGCTCAACAAACAGGTCCATACTTCCCGATGGCCTCTGCCCTACATTGACCAAGGGCTGGCCCAGATCCAGGGGTCACAGGTATTCACTGCAATAGACCTGACCAATGGATACTGGACTGTGCCTGTCAGTAGGGAGGACCAATACAAACTGGCTTTTACCTTTGGGGGCCAGCAGTATACATGGACCCGGACTCCCTTCGGATACCTCAACTCCGGTAATGAGTTCAATATTTTCCTACATAAGGCCATGCCCGACCTGGGTGCGAGGGGTAACCTGGCTTATGTAGATGATGTCCTCATCAAAAGTTCATCTGTGGAGGAACACATAGTGGAGATCCGTTATGTTCTGACGCAGTTGAGGGCCGCCGGAACAAAACATTCCTTTCAGAAAGCACAGTGGTGTAGAACCCGTGTTAATTTCTTGGGGCATGAGATTACTCCTTAGGGTCTCTGTCCCCAGGAAAAGAAAGTGGAAGCACTTCAGAAACTGAAAGACCCCACAACTCTGCGGGAACTAAGGAGCCTCCTTGGACTGACTAATTACAGCAGAAAGTTCATTGAGGGCTACGCAGAGATCACCAGACCCCTGATTCATCTCCTGAAGGGGGGGGTCAAGTGGGAATGGGGTCCAGAACAAGCCGAGGCAGTAAAACAACTCAAAAGAAGCCTCTCACAAGCGCCCTGCCTAGCTTACCCTGTCAGAAACAAGGAGTTCTTCCTAGAGACGGGGTTCTCTAATACGTGCTTGACGGCAGTATTATACCAAAAGCATGACAAGGTCAATAAAGTAATCTCCTATGCGAGCAAAACTTTATCCTCTGTGGAGGAAAAATTCAACGATTGTGAGAAGGCGCTCCTGGCAACGGTGTGGGCATTGAAGAATTACCGCCCGTTTATCCATGGGGAACACATCATAGTGGAGACTCCACACCAGCCTCTGCAATATCTCCAAAGTGACAGAATCCGGGCCGGAAATGTGAGTAATTCCCAAATTACTTCCTGGATTCTGTCAATGCAAGGCTTTCCTGTGAAGGTCAGATATGGCCAAAACAAGAAGAGTCCCCTCGCGCAAGTTCTGGCTGACTTGCATGATTGTGCCCGAGAAAACTGTCTCGAGGACGAAAGTCTAAAAATCAAGGACAACATGGAGGCATACCTTAATTCCCCACACAAAGTTTTGTAAGAGGACAAGTGTGAGGGAATGCCCACTGTCTATGTGGATGGATGCTCTTACCATGTTGACAACAACGGGGAAAAAGAACTGGTGGCTGGCGTAGGGAATGCATTGGTGAATGAGTCCCCAGAACCCTCCGCTGGATACAAAATTGGTCCCCGAAGTAGTCAGGTGGCAGAATTGATGGCTGTGCATCAGGCCATCCTCACTGCTGTCCAGCATCAACTTCGCGAACTGGTCATAATCACAGATTCGGATTATGTACAGAAAGGGTTCGTGGAGCACCTGGTTAATTGGAAAACCAGAGGCATGTTATGTGCTAATAACAAACCCTTGAAACATGGGAAGTTGATCCAAAACATTGATGATCTGGTCACCTCGAATGAGATGACCATCTATTGGAAAAAGATCAAGGGTCATTCCAAAGTAGAGGGACCAGACAAAACTGGAAATGACTTAGCTGATCAGCTGGCCAAAACCGGGGCCATCCAAGGGGATTTAATTGAGATTGAGTCCCAGTTGGGGGAAATCCAGGTCACTGCTATCACTAGGTCTCAGACAAATGCTCACAACGACCTTTCAATTGCACAATGGAGTAAGGAGACCCCTGATGCTGATTTGATTACCGCTCAGAAGGGGGATCCAATTATTGGTAAGTTTTACCAACACCTTGAGGACCCTGAGAACTTTCCCCTGACGTATACCGATTATATTGGGAAAGAGGACCTAAGAGTGTTGATGAAATATCCAAAAATGTTCCGAATCCAAGACGGTTTGTTGGTAAGGAAATCCAAAGCTGGCCACGATCAGTGGGTGGTTCCTATCTCATTCCGAAGCCTGATGTTAAGTCACGCCCATGATGCGGCCACCGCCGGTCATAGGGGGTTTTACACAACATTGGAAATCTTAAGAGAGGTTGCATACTGGCCACACATGGGGCAGGACCTCGACCAATACTTGAAGGGGTGTCTTGTGTGTGCACAATTTCAGCCATCATCCCTCACGCACCGTGCGCCTCTCCAAAAGAGGGGGATGACACTGCCATGGTCAGATTTACAAATCAACTTTGTAGGCCCCGTGATTCGCTCTGCTAGGGGGAATAAGTACATGTTGACTGTGACATGCTTGTTTACCAAGTGGGTGGAATGTCTCCCAGCCCCAAACTGCAAGGCGGAAACGGCAGCTGCCTTCATGATTAACCACATCTTTTCCCGTTTTGGTCTACCTCAAAGGATTGAGTCAGACAGAGGTAGCCACTTCACCAGTGAAGTAATGACAAAGATGTGGGAGATACTGGGGGTCAAAAGGAAGTTACATATTGCTTACCGGCCAGCTTCTTCTGGGGCAGTAGAGAGATATAACCGAACCATTGTGAGCATATTAAAGAAGTTTGTGGCAGATTCTGGGCCAAGTTGGGATATCCGATTACCTCTGGTCCTAATGGCCATCAGATCTACCCCTTCATCTGCAACCAAAATGTCACCATTTGAGTTGATGACTGGGCGCAAGATGGTGCTTCCTCAGCATTTGCTCTACAGGACCCAAGAGCAGACACTGATAAATGCCTCCACAACTCATGAGTATGTGGAGAATTTAAGGAAACACCTCCAACATGCTTTTGCTTATGCTCAGCGGAATCTAGAAAGATCAGCTGATAGCATGAAGACCCACTATGACCTGAAGACTTCCAGGAAGGAATATCAGGTGGGGGACCGGGTCTATCTATACAACTTCCAAAGAAACCAGGCAAAACAGCGGAAATGTTTGCCTACATGGAAGGGACCATTTGAGATCATCGACAAGATCTCCCCTGTGGCCTACAAAATCCACATCCCCAAAGGTCCTTTGGCAGCGGGGGAAGACAAGTGGGTCCACATAAACCAGTTGAAATGTTGCCATCCCAGGCACACTCTGCAACAACTGGAGGAATCCTCTGGAATCCTAGCGGGTACTGTCTCAAACTAATTCAGTTCCAACCATAAAACATACCACATCTAGTCTCTAAAATATTGTGATTTGCATGAAACTGTCTCTTAGTTATACTGTTGTTTTTTTCAAAATAAGAATGTAATGTTTCGTTATGATGAAATTTATATGCCACCCCACTATATCAATGGTGGGGAAGAAATGTCCATGAATAGGTATTGCCGCTCTTCCTTTGTCGTCCTAGGAGAAAGAAAACCTGGAGACGGGACAAGGAGGACGATCCGGAGACCGGGAGCAGAGACGCGACGGGCCCAGAGTACCGCCCAATATTCCCATCTGGACCGGCGAGGAGAACCGATCGATCAGTACCGGATGGAGGAAAAGATGCTGAACTGTGCCATCTATTGGAAGAAGATGAGGAAACATCCCAGGTCTTGCGAGTCCCATCAGTGAAACCGAATGGCCATCGCAAGAGGGGGGCTTGTGGGATGTATTTACCCATGCATCCGAGCCCTACCTCAAAACTGTGCAGTACTGACATGGAAAACATCATGATGGCCAGAGCTTCCCAGAAAATGCACAGGGAAATGCATGAAGAATAGGCTGCCACTCATTTTTGCCGATGTTATGGGCACAGAAGGACACTGCCTAAAACCACCATTGGACTACCCACACAGTAGTCTGAAACCATTGGGAATGGCAATGCTGATTGCCAAAAGCAAACCCATAACTGTTGGGAATTCATTTTCTTAAATCCCAAAAAGGGGTGCAGTACCAGAACTCACCACTATCAGAAAGCCGGCGTTTTAAAACAACACCAGATTTTACTTTTTTTGTGTAAAACTGAATAAATGAACCCAAGGCAAGCCAAAGAAAGACTTACTGAGAGGTGGATCCAATGTAAAGTTATATTCTGAAGTGACTTGAAGGTTTATAACAAGACTGGCTGAGCTGTGGATTTCAGCAGTTTAAGTTAATTTGGACTGAAAGACACTAAAAATCTAAATGTTTAAAAGAAATGAGTGACCTACTTTGAGTGTCACATAGGTTGCAATTGTTTAAATGTCATAGTTTTAAACTTAGAATCAGCATTCTAGCTGCATATGTAAACATTGTCTTGACTTAAACTGGGTAACAAAAAGTGACATTTTATCTGAAACCTGGCTTAAGGAACTGAATTCTGCCTGGCAACTACCCCCATCAGGAGTGAAACTTGAGTCACAGCTGTGTTCCCAGGCCTATCTGCCTTTTGCTGGCCACACTAAGGATATGCCATCTCTCTGATAATTGAATTAAGGGGAGCCCCCACAGAATACAGGAGCTCTGAACAAAGCCATGTCCTGACTCAGGCAAATGTTTTATTGGCGGGAGTCGTAAATGGAGCTTCCTCCTGGAAGGACAGGGGAGGAGCACTGCCTGTGAGAGCAAGCTGGTTTGGCAGAACTGGAAAAACCAGAAATTCAACCTTGTGCTGGGGGGAAACCACACCCCTTTGGGGCCAGAACATAACTCTAAAAAGATGAATAACTCATAGTACGGACTTGTGAAAATTATTTAAATGACACCATAATTCTTGTGATTTTTCTGCCCACATTTTAAGACGTGTTAGGACCCGGTGGTATGTTCAGGGGGGTTTTAGCGGAAAAGAGGATATTACTCAAAATGTGTGCATGTGAAAAATCTGACACTTCATCAACTAATGTCCATACTCCTTGCGCACATGTGTGTAAATTTGGGTTAATGTCCGATATTGCAAAATCAGTTAAAAAGTGAAATATGTGCCATTTCTGAATGCAAGCTCCCAGGAAGAGCAGATTTGGACAAGGGTATACCTCCTGTGATATGTGATGGGTGCATGTAATTTTAAACAAATGTGTACCTGTGCAAATATGTCTTTTTGAGCAAATATAGATTGTGTGTAAAGTTGACAGGGGTGGGTTCTCTGTACCATAAACAGACGTCATCATGATGACACTTCATTTCATTCCCCCAATCAAGTGGAAGCGGATGAAGTGGCCAATGACAAGGGGAGAGGGGTAGGGCCTAGGAAGCTAGCCTCTCCACCCATTTTCAAAACACATAAAAGCAGACAGGCAGGACAGATAGGGACCTTCAATTCCATTTGCTGCAACGCGCTCTGCCGGACCATACCACATCCAGAGATCCAGACTTCAAATCTATCAATATCCAGAACCAGAGGCAGAGCAGAGCTGACCCAGACCAGACAAGCAGAGTAGAGCTGACCCAGATCACTGTGAAGTGCAGAGACCAGAGTCCAGTCTAAAAACCTGACCAGATCCGTGGCGAGGCCCATTCTAATTCAAGAATATAGTGTGAGTAGCTAGCAGAACTGCAGAACCAATCTCTTAGTTAAAATAATATAGTTCAAGGTATTTTAATCTAAGTAGAACTGCCTCCTAACTGTCACCTGTCATTTGTAAAGCTGTCACTTGTCATTTTCTAGTTGCTAGCTGTCACTTGTCTTTTTGAACTTTAAATTTTCAAATCTGAAAAACGACCTTTATTTAATCACTCATATCTCCGTGACCGTTTGTGCTAGAGACTTGCAGTAACTTTCATCTGGAAGCTGAGATCCTAGGCTGTTCTAGGACCCCAAAACGATAGTGATAGACCTTGTATTTCCTCTGTAAGCGCACCCGGCGCACCCGCAAATTTTACCGCGATATGCAAATTTCTTCACGTGTAAAAATCTGCTGCTGCTTGCCTTCCATTTGCCAGAAATTCGTTTAACCTGCTAGTTACTCCTAGATCCTTGCTAAAGTGAGCCTGAACTCATCCCAAGTATATGTCACTCACCCTGAACCTCCTAGAGGGAATTAAAAGCATTTTAGCATATTTTTCACTTCATTGCCAGCACATATAAAAGCATTTTGGGCCTGTGTTTCCAACTTCTGTAGTGTAAGCTTGCTGGGGTGAACTGAATTACATTTGATTGCATTTCTGAGAACTGTGTGCTTTCCTTCCATTTCCTTGCATTGCATAAAGGGGGAAGGGGATTGCCAGAGAAAAGTGATTACATTGTTTTGTTGAAATCATATTGAGTATTTTCTGTATTGCATTTTCATTCCACATTACATCCATCTGAACTTATATAAAGCATTCTCTACCACCTTATTCTTCTGTTCCTATTCACAAGTGTGCTAGTGCCAGATTCTCCGTTGTTAATCTTTATCATATCAGATTAAGTGTGATATCCAATCATTAATTTATTATCAAAGTGTGATATATCTATACATTGTTTAATTTTTTCAAATAAATCTTTTAAATTTGCAAAACAAACCTACTTCTTGGCTCAGTGGGGTCAGGGGGATTCTAAGAGAGGGGTGTTATATAGGGGTAGTCATCCAGAACGCATGAACTGGACATAAAGATATATTAATAAGGGTTTCCATTCAGAATCCCAGACTAGGCATTGACTTAGCTGTAGTGTTGAATTGAATCCTCTTACAACAGGTAAGGGCATTTGATAGACAGTATGGCCATTAACATCTCTAGGCTTTTGACTCAGATCTGAAAGAATGAAAAGCACTATTGAGGCAAAATATACAAAATCTTAAAAATCTATCTATGATAGAAAAGGTACATCAAATGAAACCTTTGAATACTAGATATAAGAATTGGCTGTAAGGACGAAAAAGAATCCAATATCAGAGAGATGGGGAACATATGTTGATTCAAATGGCAACGAAAACCTCGGCAGGGTTGTGTGGACATTGTTGAATAACGCACAGCACAGATTACGAAGATTTGGTGTAGATAAATGCAATTCCAGAGAAGGTGTGGAGAGATTATTACGATGCTGTATATCAGACACCCCTCCCTAATTGTGAATTGAATTTTAATTAATTAAACTCCATCATGTATTTCCTTTTGCACATGATGACATATTGAATTGTATTAGGAAGATCAGCCATTCAAGGGCACCAGGGCCAGATGTCCTACATAATGGCATGATGAAAAAAAATCCCGACCTCTGGGCCTCAATCCTCCATCTAATACACAATCATATAATGTGTATTGGAAAAATTCCTGAATCATGGAAAATATCTTTTATTCTCCCAACTTGCAAAAAGGGAGAAAGGGCCAGCCTGAAATCATATCGACCAATAGCCCTATTAGATTGCTCTGGCAAGATTTTTGCACGTTTGGTCTTGAGTCAATTCAATCATTGGTTAACGACAACAAATCTGAGAGACCCATTGCAAACAGGTTTTATACCAGGATTAGGCACAGCAATAAATCTATTCACATTGAACATGATCATAGCAAAAGAAAAGCCAAAAAATCAACCAATGTATGTAGCATACATAGATTCTCGTACCGCGTTTGACTCAATATAAAGAGAAATATTGATTAGAACATTTCTAGCTCAGAACGGCCCACGGCACATTCTGAAGTGGTTATTGGAATTCCATATTGGTACCAGCATACAAATACGTTTAAGTCAAGATGGTTTACTATCAGAGCCTATCCAGAGGACACGAGGGCTGAAGCAAGGATGTTTACTTGCTTCAGCTCTCTTCCATTTCTTTATATCAGACATGAACATTTGCTTTGCTGACTTGACAACTGATTCTCCCAAATTAAATGGAATAGTAGTAAAATGGCTACTATATGCAGATGACATGGTTTTAATATCCAAAACCCAGCGAGGATTAAGAACAAGGCTAAAAGCTCTTGATATCTATGCTAAGAATAATAACATTTCCATAAATACCGATAAAACCATCATCCGTTCAATAAGCCTTATAATGATAACATAATAAATGAATTACGCCCAGCAATTTCTCAAACGAGAATTATTAATGCAAATATTGCAAATTCTCAATTGAACCTATTATAATATACTATAAAGAAAACGCTACACCAGTGATATTATGTGGAGCAGAAACAAAAAGAAATTCTTACTCATACTGGGTCCAGATTGAGGGTGTTTATTGGAAAAAAGTGTTACATCTACCCAGGTCAGAATCCATCGCTGTAATAAGACATGAGTTGGGTTTAATATCGCTTTACGTCAGATAAGTCAACCTCAATCTCCGATTCTGACCTCTCACACTCTTCCTCACCTGAGGATTCAGTCTTGGGTGATTCTTCTTCTTCCTTTCTCTTACAGTGGATTTCTTTTTATGCAGGTATGGCCGGCTATGGAACAACGCCACAATGGTTACCGGAAATATCCGGAAACCAGAGGCCCCGGATCTGCAGCCGCTGGAAAGGGGAAAAAGCCGCACAGGCAAAAAACCCCAAATTGTTTTCCAGTGATCGACGCAATGATACTCCAGGTGTGCAGGTAAGTGGTCGATGTGAATGATAGGTCTTCACAACACCGTATGCGCAGAGGATAAGGCGTAGTAAGGAAACAAGATTGCAGAGTCCCAGTGTAATGGAAAGAGGGAAAGTAGGATGCGAGCTGGTAAGGAAGCCCAGAGAGAACGGGCAAGGCGGGAGCCGGCGAAGCGAGAAAAACGCCAGAAAGGGATAGCAGCGGATGAGAGCCGGAGAGCCGGAGAGCCAGAGAGGGAAGGAGAAAAAAGAGGCAGTACCAGAGGAGTAGGGCCGAGAGCCGAAGGAAAGAGGGGCTCAGCGGAGCCAAGGGAAACTTGATACAGGGCGCTGGCAACAAAGTGGAAAGTAACACAGTTGCAACGCGCTTGCCGCCGGCTGGAAACCACTGTAAATGCCGGTCGCGGACATGATGGAAAGAAACACTAGACCGCTGAAAGCGTTACGGTCTAACGTAATGGAGTAATTCTATGGCGGCTGCGTCACCATCGGTCCCATACTCTCACATGGAAGGGGCGCATGACAGTATGCCCCCCTCCAGTGCAGGAGAAACCCAGCTTACCCGGATGGGCCAGGTAAAACCTCCTCACTAAACGAGGAGCCCGAACATTGGAACTGGGTTCCCAAGAATCCTCTGAAGATGAATAACCTTTCCAGGATATAAGAAATTCCAATCTCCCTCTGTGGTAACGTGAGTCTTTAATACCTGCTACTTCGTACTCTTCTTCTTGTGTAGCCTTATCCTCTTTACGCCGTTTTACAGGGGTAGTGGGGATGTCCTTTGAGGCAGTACTCAGCAATGAATAGTGAAAAACAGGATGTATCTTACTCATGTTCTTGGGCAGGCGAAGACGAAATGTCACCGGGTTGATTCGAGATACCACAGTGTAAGGACCTATGAATCGAGGAGACAATTTGGAAGGACGGATCCACCTAGGCAGAAATTTGGGAGACAACCAGACCCTGGAACGTGGACCAAAAGACGGAACATCTGTTCTTTTCCGATCCGCCAATCTCTTGTTACAAGAACGGGCCTCTACGAGAGCCCTTTCACCGATTCTGTGAGCCTCATGAATTTGCTGTAATCGGGCATCAATAGTGGGACAAACAGTATTGGAGGAAGGCATTGGCAGTATACCCTTAGGATGTTGACCATAGGTACAGAAGAAGGGACTAAGTTCGGTGGCAGAATGTTTAGAGTTATTGTATGCAAATTCAGCAGTGGGCAGTAAATCATACCAGTTTTCCTGAGTGTTGTTGACATAGCACCATAGAAATTGCTCTAGTGTACCATTGAGTGTCTCTGTATGTTGGTTTGCGGGTGGAATCCTGAAGAGAGAGCACGGTCCATACCCAACCGGTGACATAAGGCCTTCCAGAATTTGGAGGTGAATTGACTCCCTCTATCCGAAATAATCTTCGTAGGCAATCCATGTAGACAAAAAATATCAAGGATGAAGACCTCTGCCATTTCTGATGCCAAAGGCAAACCTGGGAATGGAGAAAAGTGAGCCAATTTAGTAAGCAAATCCACCGTAACCATTATGCAGGTCTGACCTCGGGAGACCGGAAGTTCCACTATGAAATCCGTGGAGATTTGCTCCCATGGAGCAGTAGGTAACGGAATCTGTTCCAGAAGTCCTATGGGTCTTAGGTAGCAATGTTTACTACGAGCGCATTGGACACAGGATTGGACATGCCTCCTGACATCAGAATATATTTCTGCCCCAAAATATGATCTCCTGACTAGGTCTTCAGTATTTTTTATGCCTGAATGACCGGCCGTACTATGGTCATGACACCACGACAAAATTGTGAGGCGTAGATCATGTAGAGGTACATATAGCGTTTTGTTGACAAAGCACAGACTATCCTTCATATCGACTTTGAATTTAGGTGATGTGAAGTCTGGAAGAGGCAAGAGAGCAGTGGCTGTCTTTATTTGGGAGAGGAAGGTCACAGTGGCTGAAATGAACACCTTGACCGGAAAGATTCTTTCCTTGAGCTGGGGCGAGGAATCCTCGATGGTCCACCGGCAGCATAGCGCATTGGCTACTACATTCTGGCAGCCCAGGAAGTAGGTGATCTCGAAGTCGTACTGGGCAAAGAAGTGAGCCCACCTAGCTTGCCGGGAATTAGTACACTCCATGTTCTGCAAGGATTTTAGATTCCTGTGGTCCGTCCTTATGGTGAAGGGGCCTACTCCTCCCTGTAGGAGATGTCTCCAGTCTTCACAAGCTAACCTGATGGCCAGAAGTTCTCGTTCAATTACTGAATAATTCTTTTGACTGGTGGTTAGGGTCTTAGAGAGATATGCCACAGGGTGTTCGATACCTTCATGCTCTTGTAGAAGAACCGCTCCCACTGCATTGGCCGAAGCATCGGCTTCAACAATAAACTTCTTAGTTTGATCTGGTTGCTTCAAAACGGGGGCTGAACTGAATCTCTCCTTTAAGATTCGAAAGGCCTCTTCAGCTTCTGACGACCACTTAAATGGTAGTTGGTCTTTCTTAAGAAGAGAAGTGATGGGAACAACCGTAGAGGAAAGGTTCTTGATGAATTAACGGTAGAAGTTGGCGAATCCCAAGAATCTCTGAACTTCCTTTACCGAGGAAGGGGATTGCCAGTCCGAGATCGCAGATATTTTCTTAGGGTCCATCTGAATACCGTCTCTGGAGAGGATGAATCCCAAATAGGGAACAGAGGATACTTGGAACATGCATTTACTGGGTTTGACCAAGAGGTGATTTTCTTGAAGACGTCTGAGTACTTCATGCAGGTGAGTGGAATGCTCTTGGGCAGACTTAGAGAAGACTAAGATATCATCCAAGTAAATGATGACTGAGTGAAATAATAAATCAGAGAAAGTGCGGCCCATAAACCGTTGGAACACAGCAGGCGCATTGACCAATCCAAAGGGCCTTACATTATATTCGTAAAGACCGTAAGGTGTTCTAAAGGCGGTCTTCCATTCATCTCCTTCATGGATGCGCAGGAGATGATATGCGTTCTGGAGATCCAACTTGGTAAAGATCACAGCTCCTTTGACTGCCTCAAGAATGTCCGAAATGAGGGTCATGGGATATCTGTCCCTGATGGTGACCTTGTTGAGTCCGCGATAATCAATGCAGGATCTGAGTTCATCTGAATCCCTTTTTGAGCTAAAGAATAGAGAAGCCCCAGCAGGTGATTTGGAATGCTGAATCAATCCATTCTTAAGATTGGCATCCAGATACTGGCGAAGAACCGATTTCTCCTTAAGAGACAAGGAAAACGTCCTGCTGAACGGTACGAGGGCCTCTGGGTCGAGATCACTCGAACAGTCTTCAGGGCGGTGAGGAGGTAAATCATGCTCCTCCTTCTCAACAAAGACTTGGGCATATTCAGAAAATTGGTGTGGTACTGAATGTATGGTCCGAGTGTGGGACTCTAAAGATTGCAAAACGGCAGTCTGATACCGCTGTGATGCCAAGCAAGACTGACTGCAGTAGGAAGAGAGAAAACTGAGGGTATTGGTGGACCAATCAATAGTTGGATAATGACGACGGAGCCAAGATATGCCCAAAATGATGGGAAAATGAGCCGCCCTAATGATGTCAAAAGAAATCTCTTCTTTGTGGTGTTGGATAGTAACCTGGATGTTCTCGGTGAAATGGGTGATGGGTCCAGAACAGAGAGGAGTTCCATCGACTCCTTCTACCCTGAGATCCTTTTTATTCTGCACTCGCTGGATCCCGATCTTGCTGGCCCATAAGGTGTCCATAAAGTTTCCGGCGGCGCCGCAATCAATGAGTGCCAGTGTGTCCACCGACTTCTTCCCCCAGGAAAGATGTAGGGAAACCACCATAAGGCGCGCGTGTTCAATCAGGCGAGAAGTAGCAATTGACAGAGTAACATAGGGACCGTCAGTAACCACTCGAACAGTGGTCCCACCTAGGTTCGAGGCACAGCGTTTCCGGAACGTCTGGATGGGACATCGGGACAATTGCAAAGCAAATGAGAAGCAGACCCACAGTACATACAGAGACCTGCGTCTCTGCGTCTCTTTCTTTTTTCCGGAGTAAGGGGAGATCTCATGGTGCCGATCTGCATGGGTTCTTCTTTAGAGAGACCAGAGGATACTGGAGTAGTGGGTGAAGAACTGGGAAGACAAAAGGTCCATCTTCCCTTCTTCTTCTCTTGCTTTCGTTCGTTTATGCGATGCTCAATTTATAGAGTAACTGACAACAATTCAGCGAATGAAGCCGGGCGTGGGATTCTCGCGAGTTCATCTTTCAACTCCTCCTTAAGTCCTCTTCGGAAGATAGTAAATTGGTCTTGTTCCTGCCAATTATCCTCTGTGGCTAATTGTTTGAACTTGGTAATGTAAGACAAGAGATCCATCTGCCCTTGATGGACCTCTAACAATTCTTCCGAGGCCATATACTTGATTTCTGGCCTTTCAAAAGCTTGTTTAAATTTTTCAAGGAATGCTCTCCAATCCCGTAAAACAGGGTCATCAGCCGTAACCAAAGGACTCGCCCAAGCCAGAGCGTTCCCCTTCAAGTTGGAAACCAAGAAGCCAACCTTGCTAAGATTGGTGGAAAAGGTTGTTGGACGAAAGGCAAATTGTATATGACAGGCTTCAATAAACTCCTTGAGATGCTTTGATGATCCGTCGTACTTTCCTGACGACAGTGGCATTGGAGGAAGGTCTGTACTGCGAGGCTCTCGGTTAGTCACTAACTGTCGGAGCACAGTATTCTCTGCTTTGATATTCTGCATCTCCTGATTTAAATTCTGTACCTCCATATTAAGGGACTGAACTACCGCCACCAGCTCTTGGACCTGTTCTGCTGTAGCCATTGCAGGAGATATAGGGCGTTGCAAGCTGTCAGATAAGTCAACCTCAATCTCCGATTCTCACCTCTCACATTCTTCCTCACCCACCTGAGGATTCAGTCTTGGGTGACTTCTTCTTCTTCCTTTCTCTTACAGTGGATTTCTTTTTATGCAGGTATGGCCGGTCGCGGAACGACACCATAATGGTTACCGGAAATATCCGGAAACCAGAGGCCCCGGTTCCGCAGCCACCGGAAAGGGGAAAAGGCTGCATGGGCAAAAAAAAACAAATTGTTTTCCAGTGATCGACGCAATGATACTCTAGGTGTGCAGGTAAGTGAATGATAGGTCTTCACAACACCATATGCACAGAAGATAAGGCGTAGTAAGGAAACAAGATTGCAGAGTCCCAGTGTAAACGAAAGTAGTGAAAGTAGGATGCGAGCTGGTAAGGAAGCCCAGAGACAACGGGCAGGGTGGGAGCCGGCGAAGCGAGAAAAACGCTAGAGAGGGATAGCAGCGGATGAGAGCCGGAGAGCCAGAGAGGGAAGGAGAAAAAAGAGGCAGTACCTGAGGAGTAGGGCTGGGAGCCAAAGGAAAGAGGGGCTCAGTGGAGCCAAGGGAAACTTGATATAGAGCGCTGGCAACAAAGTGGAAAGTAACACAGTTGCAACGCACCTGCCGCCGGCTGGAAACCACTGTAAATGCCGGCAGCGGCCATGATGGAAAGAAACACTAGACCGCTGAAAGCGTTACGGCATTACGTAATGGAGTAATTCTATGGCGGCTGCGTCACCATCGTCCCATACTCTCACATAGAAGGGGCGCATGACAGCAATTTACCAATGGCAACTATATTCACTGTACCGAAAATGTACAGTGACACATAGTAAAAATGTACTTTTGATGTTGTTATCTGATATTTTGCAAACCTCAAATTACATATTTGTAAAAACATGGAAATCTGAAGTGCAGAGAGTTCTGCATAATGCAGACATTTCAATGGAGTTATTAAGATCTAACCCACACAAAGCAAAAAAAGAACTGTGGGAGCATGACTGGATAAAGACCAGGGAGCAATGTCAGCTCCACAAAAAGTTTTAGGAGAATCCTTTCCTAAGGAAAACATTTGAAATAACAGCATATTATTTAATGAAAACACCCAGTCCCCAGCATCGTGCAGATTTCATGCGCTTTAGATTAAACTTGTGGTCAAGAAGAGAAATCTTGTGGAAATGGTATGAAAAACCTGATCAGAATGCAAGATGTCGCTTTGTAATCTAGATAGAGAAACCTTGAACATCTAATGGTAAATTGTCCTGATTTATTAACAAAGAGAATCAAATACTTCAAGCACTTCTTCCGAGACTACAGGTTGTTGACGCAACAAACCTTATGGGAAGTTCTGTTCCACACAGACTTAAAAGCGTTAAGATATGCCATAGTAAATTATCTTCGAGAATGGAACTTATCCAATGATATATCTGAAGATAACCACAATTCATCGGCATAAAAAAAATGAGTCACAAGCTTTATGTTTATTATTCAATCAGAGTATGTTAATCGAATATCATTTTATTATTTCTTTTAATAGTTCAGTATCATTTTTTTTCTTTTTAAAATTTTATATGTATGTCATAAAATTATGACTAATTTTATAAATTAGGAAATGATTCATTGTATGCAAATTGTTAATTTTATGAACTTGAAATGAACTTGAAATGATTCTTTTTTTTTTTTTTTTTTTTTAATTTGTTTTTATTGAGTTTTCAAATTAAACATTCACATGAACAAGGAAGTACAGAGTGGGAATATCATTTAGAATAACAACGAGTACCTGTTCAGGTCAAGTTCCTCCTGTTGGTTGAAAAGTACAACTAAAGAGCATACATAATCAGAAGAACATGGAGAGACCAACAGTGTAAACAACTATGTCCTCCCTTTTCCCCCAACAAATTTAGAATTGGTACTCCCTCCCCCCTCCCCCCTAAAATGGAAGACTGGTCATTTGGAGATTTTTGGCATCGTGGTCAAGTTATAGGTTGTGGGTCAGGGTTAGGTCAATGGAGTTCAATTATGGGCGCGTCCATGAGGGGGGTGTAGTTGTGTGCCTGAGGTGGTTGCGTCTAGCGGGGTGGGGAGAGATGTATGGCAAAGTGATGGGAGGATAGGCCCTGAAAAGGGGGGGTGGTCCGATCCGGCCCTCTTCAGGGCAGAGATCTATCTTCGGACTGGGTTGGTTCTGCCGTGGACGTGTATGCATTCAGAAAGTCGGACCATAACAGTTCACATTGTGATGCTCTACCATGGAGTGATGCAGTTATCTTTTCCATTGTGCAGAGATTTAGGGCGACATTAATCCATTCTTTCTTGTTCGGAGTCAGCAATGATTTCCATTTGGTCGCTATTAGTGCCCTTGCCGCAAGCAATAGGTGGGGGACTATTCCCTGGACCTTCGTCCATTCTCCGTCCTCCGCCTCAAGGCTAAATAACACTAGTTGCGGGGTCAGAGTTCTCTGGATCCCATCCGTGTGCCTTATCCAGCCAAGGACCTCATCCCAGAAAATCTGGACCTTAGGGCAGTCCCACCACATGTGCCAATAATCAGCTGTTTGACCACATTCGCGCCAGCAGTGGGGGGGTGATGATTGGTACATCTTTGACAGTCTATGTGGGTCGTATTGCCAACGGTGGAGGAGTTTGATGGAGCGTAGTTTGTATTGGTTTGATATTGAAGTGCGTGTGGCCATGGTGCACATTTTGTCCCACATTTCGTCTACAATTTCAATCCCCATGTCGTTTTCCCATCGTGTTCGGAGAGTGTGTGTCGACCCAGTACCGCCCTCCAACAGCAACTTATACATTATAGAGATCAATCCCTTCCTATCGGTTTTGGAGTCTAGCATTTTTTCAAATGGGGTGAGATCTCTGCTCAATTTATCCTTCCACACCTCTCTCGTCAGGACTCCTTTAATTTGGATGTAGTGGAAAGCGGAAAGAGTTCCTATGTTTAAGGTCTCCGTTAGGGCTGGCAGGGTAATGAAGGAGTCAGTGCGTACAAGTTGGCCTACCCGCTCAAGTCCCGCCTCGTACCAGGTTTGGAATCTTTCTACGTTGGGGATATGGTTGTTGATACCTGGTGACCATAAGTGGCTCAGTGGGGACGGTCACGTTGTAATGCGTATCATATCTACTCCCTCTCTCCAGATATCCCACAGAGCTACAAATAGTGGGTGGTCTCTCGTTCTTCTCATCACCCATTTCCGTGGGGCCCACATCCGCTCCCCAAGTGTTGCAGGCGCTAGATAGTGGTTGTCCATTGCTACCCATTGTGGTGTGCGCAAGTGGGGGACAAGGAGACGGAGCTGGGCTGCTGCATGGTATTTTCTCAGGTCAGGTAGTCCTACCCCTCCCTTATCTTTGGGCAGTGTGAGGATGGTGTAAGCTATCCGGGGCTTCTTTCCCTGCCAGAGAAATTTCAGAATTTCCCTCTTGACCTCTACGAAGTACTGCTGTGGGATCCGGATTGGGAGCATCTGGAATGGGTATAGGAACCTCGGGAGGCAAGTCATTTTTATCGCATTGAGCCTGCCTAGCCACGAAATCGTGAGTTTATCCCACCTGGCGAGATCTGATCGGTGTTTCGTTAGAAGCTGGGGAAAGTTTGCTTCGTAGAGAGAGTCAATATTTTTGGTGATTCGTATTCCTAGGTATTGTAATGTGTGGTGTTCGATCGTTAGCCCCAGGGAGGAATATCTTTATACATTCGTAGTTGGGTCACCTTGCAGAGGGAAGAGGACAGACTTAGCACGGTTAATCTTGAACCCTGACAGGCGGCCATATTCCTCGAGTAGAAAGATGGCTTGAGGGATGGAGGTCTCTGGGTTGACTACGTGTAGTAATATGTCGTCTGCATATAGCGCCAACTTGTACTCTACGCCTCCCAAACGTATGCCCTCTACACCAAGGTCCTTTCTGATTTTGCATGCCACTGGTTCTAGCGATAGGGCGAACAAAATAGCTGAGAGGGGGCATCCCTGCCTGGTACCACGCGTTAATCGGAACCACCTAGAGTATTCTCCATTCACATGGACCGATGCCGAAGGAGCTGAATAAATCGCTTGTATACCTTTTCTCAAGTTGGGGCCTAGTCCTATTTTCTGAAGGACCTTCATTAGGAAGTCCCATTCTACCCTATCGAACGCCTTTTCGGCGTCAATAGAAAGCAGTGCAGGGTTGGTGTGGAGACTATGAGAGGTGTGTATCAGGTGGAGGGTTTTGGGCATTGTGTCTGCACCTTGACGGCCTAATATGAATCCTACTTGGTCAGCGTGGATGAGACGGGGGAGGAACGATTCGATCCTAGCGGCTAAAACCCTGGCATAAATTTTCGCATCCAAGTTTAGTAGGGAAATTGGGCGATATGAGCTACATCTCGTAGGGTCTCTCCCCTCCTTTGGGATAACCACAATGATCGCCTTCGTGAATGAGTCGGGGGTTTCCCCGTCTCTAAGATCTGATTGAAGAGATCGGTGAGGAAGGGAGTGAGTTGTGTTTCGAATGTTTTATAAAATCCTGCTGAATACCCGTCCTCCCCTGGGGATTTACCTGGTGTAAGTCTCTTCATGGCTTCATGGATCTCCACAGTCGTAATAGGGCTGTCAAGGGATTCCGCCTCTGTGGCTGTAATTTCGGGCATGTCAATGTCGTTTAAATATGTTTGGATGCCTGGTGTGTCGGGATCTCCGTCGAGGGTATACAAAGCTTCTAAGAAATCGGCAAATTTTTCAGGGATGGTGGTTTGGGCCCCTTCCGGGGTGTTTTCTGAGTCAATTAGTTCGTGAACCCTTCTGTCGGCTTGCTGGGCCCGTAGTCTGGCTGCCAATAGTGCGTCCGCTTTGTCCCCTTTCTCGTAAAACTTCTGCTTCAAGAGGAAAAGTTTACGGGCTATTAGGTCATGTTCTAAGAGACGGAGTTCCTCCCTTTTTTTCCTGGCTTCTAAGATTTGTTCAGAGTCAGCAACCCCACTTTTGGTTGTTCCCGTTTCTAGTTGGGTAATTTCCTTGCGGAGCCTGTTTTCAATCAGAGCTCTCTCCCTTTTTTTACTGGCCCCTTCTCTCATTAAGACCCCTCTCCACGTGGCTTTGGCCGCTTCCCAGACAACCTGTTTGGAGACCTCGCCATTATCGTTCAGTTGGAAGTAGTCCTCAATTGCGGTTTGCATTTCTTGTTTAAAAACTGCATCTTTCCAAAGCGATTCATTACACCGCCATCTACCCCTCCCTATTGGGAGGGAGCTCCACACCAAATCGGCTCGTACCATGTTGTGGTCTGACCATGAGATTGCAGTGATATCTGAACAGGAGGCTGTATCACATAGATCTCTCGAGGAGAAGAGGTAATCAATGCGGGTGTGTGTGTTGTGTGGGGCTGAAAAGAAGGTGTACCGCTTATCTGTGGGGTGCATACTGCGCCACACATCCATCAGGCCATACAATTCCATCATCCTATTAAATTGGGTGTAGTCCCCAGTGGGTTTGTCCCTCGTTTGGGGATTACCGGGGTGCCAATCCATATCGGGGTCCGCCCAAATGTTGAAGTTCCCACCTAGTATCACATGGCCGGTCGCTTCTAGCATGATTTTGGGTATTGTTTTGGAGAGGTATCGGATCTGACTTACATTTGGGGAGTAAATCGTGGCCACCGTGATAGCCAGCTTGCCTATGGTACCTGTGACAAGTAGCGCTCGGCCCTCTACGTCCGCCCAAACCTTCGTGACCACTAGGTTTATTCCTTTCCTGATCAGGATCCCCACCCCAACTTTGCGCAGTGGGCCCGATCCCCAGAACTCCAGCCCCGTTCGCTTCCCTAAGATTGTTCTTTCTTCACCTCTCAAGTATTTAGTCTCCTGTAGGAGAAGGATATCAAGTTTCGATCTCTGGAACTCTCTATAGACAAGGGACCTTTTCGTAGGTGAGTTCAGGCCTTTCACATTCAATGTGCCCACCCTCATGGTGCCCCCGGAGCATGCCTCAGCCGTCATCACGACGGTGGTGTCTCAGGTCATAAGGACGCGCTGGTCTTCCCATTGTTTCCCCATGGTGACCGGGAGACCACAAACCCATCTCCCCGTGTACGCTATTCATCCAAATCGCTGTGGCAAAATCAGCTTCCATTCCCCTTCCCCTTCCCTCCCTCCCCCTCCCCCCATGTGTTCGGTGGCGTTCGATTGAGCCGAGTTGGAAGCACTGGCTCATAACCGAACCACCAGTGGAGACCGTTACTTCACAGTCCCCTTGCAGTGTATACATCAATATAAACTTTAGAGCCCCCTGGAACCCCCCCTCCAGGTGTACAAGTTAGCTGTGCGCAGGTGGGATCGAGACACCCTACATATGAGACGTCCTTCAGTCTTATTTTCCGGCATGTAAATTAGCTGAGTAGGGCTACGAGGAGATGAGATCAACTCAATCCTTCTGGTGAGCCATTTCCTCTACGGTATTTTCTCGAGCCTTTAACTTTCCTCCTCTTCGGGCCTTGTATTCGCCATTCCCTGTCTTCGCGGGGTGCATGGTCAGTCGATCCTTCTTGAGATTGGTGACCTAATAGGTCAAAGATGCAGTCCTTAATTTCTCTCTCCGAGTTCAGTCTGATTCTCGATCCTTCGTGATCGAAGGAGAGGGAGAAGGGATATCCCCATCTGTATTTTATGTCTCGAGATTTAAGCCATGTGGTGAGTGGTTTGCACATTTTCCTCATTGCGAGAGTTAAGGAGGAGAGGTCCTGATAGATCGTTATTTGTGCCCCGCTCAGGGTGATGGTGCCTCCGTTCCTCGCCTTTTCTAGCACCCTCGATCTGTCCTGGTAATGATGGAATCGGGCGAGGACGGATCGGGGTCCGCCGGGTGGTCCTCCCGCCCTGTGGATGCGTTCCGTTTTGGGTTCATCAATGTTATCGTCAGCAACGAGGAGCTTTATGATATCATGGGCCTCATTACGACCCAGGCGGTAAGTTACCGCCTGGGCCGTGACTTTACCACCATGGCGTAAACTACGTTTACGCCATGGTGGTTGGCGGACTTACCGCCCCATTCCGACCTTGGCGGGGCGGTAAGTCCCCAATCCCCATTTACCCTTCCCCATTCCCATTTTTGCCCCATAGGGCATAATGGGAGTGGGGAAGGCGTTAATTACGCCACCGTAAATTACGGTGGCGTAATTAACTCCATGGTCCCTTAGCGCCATGGATTTTAACACCCGCTAAAAGCGGGTGTTAAAACCTCCATGGCGCTAAGGGACCTCGTAATTGGCGGTAAGGGGTCGGCGCAGCTAACGCTGGCGTAAACCCCTTACCGCCAGGGTCGTAATGAGGCCCCATGTATGGTCGTTTTCAGGTCTTCTTCGGTTTCCCCCTCTTTTTCTGGGATGCCGAAAAAGCGTAGGTTATTTCTTCTTTCTCGATTCTCCAAATCATCCATCTTCAACTTACACTCTTGTTCCTTTTTCTCCAGCTCGCTTATCCTTAAAGACAGTTGGGTTTCAAGGGTATCAATTGAGGCCTGATTATTTTCTATCCCTTCGACCCTGTCCTCGATGTTATCAATCCGCTGTGTAAGTTTATCAATTTTTCCGCCAATGTTGGCACCTATGTTCCTGATCTCTGCGAGCAAGCCTGCAATGTCGCCTTTCGTTGCCGCTGTGTCCCCGTCCGGGGTCGGGTTTATCGGGGACGTCATCTTCAGGTCGCTGCTGGGATCGGGATTTGCGTTGTAGGCGTAGATGGCGAGCTTCTGTCGGGGGTTCATGCGTTTGTGAGAATCTGTCCTAGACTTTTGGGTGGGTTCGCTCGTTAGGACTGTGAACACCACTGAGGAGGCACACGCCCCTGTGTCTCTCTTGGTATCGTTGGTGTGTCCGGGAGGACAATGATGAGTCAGGGGGCCATTCCCCCAGCGGTGTGTAACGAGGCAGTTCTCCAGTATGTTTAGGGAGAGTTGAGTCTAGAAAGTGCTCGCAATGTGAAGCATTGAGGGTTCTACTCCTCTTCTACCGTGCCTTGAAGTCGCAACATTCAGTAGGTCTGTGCAGCATGTGTGTCTCGGGGTCACCCATTTCTTGCGGGCCCCGCAGTGCTTGGATAGTACCGACGGGGCCGTGTGGACCTTACGGGGGATCCTCGGCAACCCGCCCTCCTTCCGACCTCCCAGGGGGCACTTGGTGGTGGGTGAGCTGTTTGGGCTTGTCCCGCTTTTCTTCCTGGGTCCCTCTCTCTGTGACTCCGCAGCCAGCGCCTATATTCTTTGGCTTTGGATGTGTGGAGAAAGCTTTCCACGGGGTCCGGGGTGGTGGAGTTCTAACAGGAGCGATAGATTGTGTTCAATCTTTGAGGCCGTGTTCCCTGATGTTGTCCGGGTGCTCTGGGGGCTACGGTCCTTCCACCACGTGCGGTGCAGGAAGGCCGGGGGTGCCCTGCGGTGTGACTGCCACCCGTAGGCCTGGGAGAGCGGGGCCCCGCCTGTGGAGGACTGTGTGGTTGGGGGTTCCGGTGGAGTCGGGCGCAACAAGGTTTCCGTGTGGGGCATCAACCCACAGCGTTGGGCCGGTTCGTTCCTCGTGGGGGGGCGGCTTGCAAGTGTGGAGTCAGGCGGGGGCAGGCAGGGAGTGCCAGTAAGTGCACTTACTTACTTGGTGTCTCGGCGGGGTCCGCCGCAGCTGCGTCGTGAGGAGGGCCGCCTTCCGCCTTGTAGCTGGGGGAGGGAGGCGAACATGCTCAGCGCCATGCGTTCCTTGGCAGTGTTCACAGCGCAGGGCTCGACTGGGTGCTGGAGATCACGGACCCCACCAGTGGGTCGTTCCTGTGAAGGTGGGGTGCATGGGTGTCCGAGTGCTGCCTCCTCACCGCGGGTTGGAGCACGCGAAGATTGTCGATGCCTCTGGGCACCGCCACGTGGTGCCCGCTCCGGGCAAGATTGGTTTCGTTTTCGGCGCGAAGCGCCCAAGCCTCTTTCTCCCGGAATTCTTGTCCGATTTTTGACGGGATTTCGCTGAGTTGTGGGGGGGACCTTCCAACACCTCTGTGCCAACTCTGAGTCCGGGGGGGTCCCTAGAAAGGGGGGCTCAAACCGATTTAGGGGACCATGCGACGGGAGCTCACGCGGACAAGGTCTGCATCCGCGCGCCCCCTGGTGGCCGACCGAAATGATTCTTAATTAAACCTTATGTATAAATTGTTGAAAGGTTGAGGTATTACCCAGCCAAAACAGTGAAATAAATTAAAATTAAAATTTAATAATTACTGAATGATGCACTGATCCCTAGATCCCACACCAATAATGATCTAAAGAAACAAAAACACCTGATCTGATATATACTGGTTTACTGTTCCCAGAGGACTCTGAGGTCCCACAGGGAACTGAAAAAAGCACATGCAAAGGATTAGCTGCTGAGTCCAAGCTCAGGACCATTGGTAAGGCCACTGGTGCATGTGGAAACACTGAATTCAGTTACCCAGGATGAACTAGAACAGCAGTGACCCGGGAAGGGACCAGTGCATTTCAACCATTTTAAATTAGAGGCGCCGGGGCATTTCAAACTTTTCCCATGAGCGGAGCCTCCACTGGGGCTGATTCATAGAATTATTTGCCCTGAAAAACAGGGATTTGTGTGGCATTCTGCCCTCAAATCCCCATTTGTTAAACAGGGATTTGCGGGCAGAATGGCACACAAATCACTGTTTTTCTGCGCAAATAATTCCATGAATCAGCCCCACGGAGTCTTGGGGGTGGGGGAGCAACTGCCCCCATGTTGCCAGTCAGTATTCATTTACCTCAGCGATGTATTCAGTTCTCTGTTTTTTGTCCTGGTGCTTACAATTTGCGCTTTGCATTACAAGCTGTGCGCCGCATACTGGTTCCACTCTAAGCGGGGCAGAAATGAGGACTGGGGTGACTCTGTACAAGTGAATAGAACAAATACCCCATGCTCCTCAGTTCTCCTGCAGCAGCAGTGGCCAAGGAAGGTGCCAAGGCATTTCAACTTTTTTATATGAGGGGCCTTCACTGAGCCTTGGGAGGACGAAGAGGGAGCACCTGCTGCTATGTTGCCAGTCAGAACTCATTTACCTTAGCAATGTCTTCAGTAATCTGTTTTTTGTCCTGGCACTTAAAATGTGCGCTTTGCATTACAAGCTGTGTGCCACAGACTGGTTCTACTCTAAGCGGGGGAGAAATGAGGACTGTGGGGACTCCGTACAAGTGAATAGAACAAAGACCCCATGGTCCTCATTTCTCCTGCAGCAGTAGTGGACAGGGAAGGCGCCAGGGCATTGCCTCTTTTTCAAATTAGAGGCGTCAGTGCATTTCAACCTTATCATATGACAGTCCTTCGCTGAGAGTGGCGGTCTCAAAAATAAAGCCACACATTGACTCACTTTCTGCAGAGAGACAGGCCCACCCTTCCCATTAGTACTTGCTCTGTAAAATCAAATTGCCTTCTGCTGAATATACTAATAGGAATGTGTTTTGAGAAAATAAAAGCCCTACTTGAGAATGTTGTGTTTACTTGCACGGTTTCTATGTTTGGATTGAAAGTGATTGTCCTGCTGTCTTGGAATGTCTCCCCAACAACATATCCGTTCAAAATGATGGCACCACGCATTCGGCAGCAATCTCTAAGAAAAACAAATAACACCAACACAGAGGGACGGGGGAGAGGGGTCCCAAGCAATTTCTTTTTTGCTCAGGGGGGCCTTGGCATATAAAGTTTGAAGACCACTGATCTAGGCCCACATTACCTTTCACTCTGGCATATCTAGGTTAAAAATGCAATGGGGATAATAAAGTTGTGTGCTTGTCAATATATATGCACATTAGGGCAGGGGGGTTGCATGTCTTTGCCACAGAGGGATTAGCAAATACTACACAATCAGCAGCCTTGAGTGGAGAGGAAGAAAGGTAGAATTAGATCAATTCAATTAGCACCCTGGATGGGGGCGCTGGCCAATCAGGTGTCTCGGAACGCAGGCTGTACTGCATGGTACTAGCATGTGTTTTGAGGTTCCTGGGAAGCCAGCGCCCCTTCCCTGCTCCCCCTTCACCAGTTAGCACTCCTGTAGTTTGCTTCACAGATGCTAATGGTGTCTTTTTGAAAAAAACAGGAAATAAACGTGTCTAACTTGCACGGCCTGGCACTGCTCCGTGCTCCTATCTGTGAAGTCTGTTTTCACGTTGATGACATCACAGTCATCAGTATAAAAATGGACTTCACGAATAGCAGCACTGCCGTCACCAGGACGCACACGAAAGGTACGTTTATTTACTTTAAAAATAAAAAAAGACACCATTAGCTGCGCTTGTCCCCATAACCTGGGCAGCAGAATGTTACCTACAAAGTCGGCCCACCACCTCGGGTCTTATCGTCTCCTTAAACAAAACAACTCTCCCTGAAAGGTTAACAACTCATCTATAAGGAACTAAGGCAGAAGTCTAAAGGTGTGGGGTAGCCCCTCAAATTGCAATTGTGAGCATGCATTGACCTCACAGTAAGTGGCAATACAGAGATTGGCTTCACAAGGTGTTAGGTCAGGCTGTGATGGTCTAATGCAGGCATCATGCAATAATCTGCCATGAGTGAGCCAAGGGACCTGTGCATTGTGATATGCAAACACATGGTCACTATTATTATTATATATGAAATATTAAGAAACATGCACGAAAAAAGTAGAACCTGTAATCCTTCACCCTGTCATCCTTCTTAGTCCATAAAGCAGGTACAATAAATGGGTTGCATCAAAGATTATCAAAGCACTTAGAAGTAGACTGTCTGCAGGAAGCACTGGATTAATCACTACATTATTGTATTATTATTATTAATAAATTTTGGAAACCTATTGCTGTCCGTTTTTAGTTTGTGGCCTATATTGGCTCTCTCCTTGCCATGATGTTTCTAATGCAGCAGACATGCCATATTAGTGGCTGGCATGGTGCTTATGCCATCCCAGGGACTGCTTCAAGTGAAACAGAATATAGGGAAGGGGAAGGAAGGGGCATGACAGGGAATAAGTTATGTTATGTTATGTTATCCATTTTAGTACCAAGGTACAGCCAACTGACACCAGAAGGCAACCTGGCGCTAAGAGATTGAGCAAGTATACTGTGAGCAGGGGTTATGGGGGTGTCCCCCACAGTCACCCCCACCCAGAAACAAAGGGCTCAGAGGGCTGCAAGGGTGTCCCCGCAACCACCACTCACTATACTGTGAGCGGGCATTGCGGGGGTGTATACCACAGCTGTCCAACAGCCCCGAATGTTTTTGTCAAGGAAAGGACCGTGCAGCGCGGTTCCCGATCACGGAAGTGAAAGAGTTCAGGCGTCGCATGGACCAGCAAGTCGGAGGCAAGGTAAGTAGGGGGCTGGGGGTGTTTTGGGGGTGTGGGCAGGGATTTGGCCGAATCAGAAATGTTGTGGGGAGAAAAGACCAAAGGTTATTTAGAAAAAATAACCTTCAGTCTTTTCTCCCTCAAACATTTTTAACTCGGGCTTTCAACCCCAAACGACAGAGTATTGATGTTAAGTCCTCCAAATCGTTGGTTTCCTCTAGATATTGTGACAGGTCATCTATTAAAAAAATGTCATCTAGATTAGTGGACTCAGTGAAGTGTCTAGTTTTAACCATTTCTTGCTGATCACCCATTGTTATGCTGTTTGCATGTGTCGGAATTTGAGTGGCGTCACTCGTACACATCTCAAGCTTCTTGAATCTGCATTTCTGTCTTATCTGTTGATCGCATTCGTCGACATTCGTGCGTGCAGGCATTGTTGACAGATTTCTGAGAAATGCACGCAAGCCAATTGATTTAGGCTTAGCACCACTTTTAACATTCTTAGATTTCTTTTTAAAGGCTGACAGCGATATCGAAAACACTTCATCATCCTGTTGAATGGGCTCACATTGTCGACTGATGTTAAAGGTTGTATTACTTGGATTACAATTTGGGGCAACCAGCCTTGTGCCACTATCTAACACCCTTCAGGCTAGCAGAAGGCTTTTTTTCTGATTTGAAGGGTCCTCATGATGTTGGGTGCATCAGCCCAGCTTGCCTCACTCATAGAGGAGGGGTCCATGTCAGACTTCCATGGTAGCTTTTGTTTAACTGTCGGCTCTCGTTGTGTTACATGAGGGGATGTCCGTTCAAGTGAAATATCTCCGGGATTCAAACTTTCCACATCAATAACTAGCTCCTTGCCTGTGTTCGTATTTAGCGGCTTTGCTGTTCTTACTCCACTCCGTTGTTTTCTGATTCATTTTGTGGAATCCATTAGTGCCGCCATCACAATGGCTTTTTCAGTGAGGGGAACAGGGGAGCAGAGCGCCCTCTGATGGGCCCATGGGATCAGAGCTCACCCTCGAGTACTTTAAGACGAGATGGCTGCACCTTGAGAAGGATGGGGTGCGGGATTCTCTTACTCCAACACAAATTAATAAGGACAACTCAGTAGTTTGGCAAAGGGAAGTCCGTTTAATGACAAGTACAAAAAACGGGGAAACAATGGAAATCAACATTGATGCTATCGCCCGTCTCGCTTCAACTCCCCCAAACTTCATTCAAACAGCAATAGTTATAGTACAAATTCATCATCAATTGACGTCTAACACTCAAAGTTTGTCATGCAATTCTATTGGTCGGGAAAGATAACTTAAGTATAGGTGCTATATCTGTATATGGTAACAGAGCGTGAGGATTGGATAACTCTTATCGGGTGGGCGTCTACGCCCTTCCCTGTACATCACTTGTGATAGACATCACTACAAGTACGACATCTCATTGGTTCTACTAGCTATAGGACCCTAGATTATTTGGTCCATTGTGATTGGGTAGGTTACACTCCTAGACATAAATCTCCACTTTAATTAGCAGCATGCAGAATGGACACCCAGGTGCCCAAGATTCACCCTGCCTTTCTTCTATCAATCAGTACTTTAGAGCTATGTGTCAATTAGTTGGCTAAGGATGGCCTCGAAACTGTAGCTTCTTATCAGGAAAAGTTATGGCATCCTCGGGTTCTGGGTGACATCAGACGTTGGTACCTCTTTGTGCCTGGCTGGTCACGTGTCAGTTTACCGTGACCAGCCAGGTAAATCTGCTATATTTTCCCTCTTTTTGTGTATTTGATTCTTCCTTAGCCTCGCCACCTGTCTGGGCATCCCTATCTCGACCTTCACGGGGCAGGCTGCTATGCTCTGAAGTTTTGGTTCTTCGAAGTTGCCGCACTCCTCCCTTCCTTAGGTTGGCCTCGAATTCCCAGCAATGAGCTGCTTCTTACTGAGCTTCAATTCCGCTCTTCCCTTCTGGCTTTAGCTGGAATATGAATCTCGGCCTGTTTGACCCCTTGCAGCCTTGGCTTAATTCTGCTTTATGTAAAATGGAGTCGCACTTGCATAGTGTGCTTTATTGAGGTAGATATACAGTTGGCGATTACCGCTCTATTCTTCTACTAAGCATAGCAAGCTGTACTGTTTTCTTAGCTTCTTGCGTCCCAAGCCTATTTACAAGCGTTAGCTGGTTGAAAACTTCCATCTTGTTTTACAGCTACGTTTCCCTACGTTTCAACATTGCCTCTTCTTCTAAGTCCATTACATCTATATTCATAGCTGTTCGTCCTTGCGTGTCATCTTTTGGTTGTCATTTTCGTTCATCCGTGAGTCTGTCTGGGCCCTCGTGTTGTCACCACTTGCTTTCCATTAAGGCTCTTTGGGTCTCTTTGTGGACAGTCTGTAGGTAATCTTCATTTCGTGTCAGCTGCTGGTACGGCTGTCTAAGCGGGTACTGTGCTGCCCAAAGTTGTCTGGTTATAGGCACTTCAACAGGTATTGCCCTTCTAATGGGCACTGGGCAGAGTCCTAGTGCAGCTCTCTGTTGGTTACTTTGTTCCTCATATGTCACATACCTTGGCGAGTATGTTCCTGGTACCTCAAAACGGGGGGCTGGGGTGCAGGCCCTGTCTGGGACCTCCTCTACACTCCCCCCTCTGGTCGGTTCATCAACCACTTCTGCTTCTTGATTTGGATCTGTCTTTCTTGGTTCTCCTGTATCCTGTTCATTGTCGTCTGGGTTTGTACATGATGGTGTGAAGGTGTGTTTCTTTGGAGTCCATATTTTTATCACACCTTTCAAACTTCCTGCTGTTTTTACATGTTCATCTTTGTTCCAGGTCATCAGCTGGCATTGTCCATTTGGGCTGCAATAGATCCATTTCCCTTCATACTTTCTTAGTTTTCTGGGATACACAAACTTTGTTCCTTCTGGCGCAAATTCACTGGCCTTCACAAAGTCTCTTATTTCTTCATCAGTCAGGTCTCTGGGGTTCCATCCTGGTTCGACATCGACCATGATCTTCATCCCAATGGCTTTCTTCACAATTGTCTGGCATTGTGTGGTGATTATCTTGATAACACAGAATCCTAGTAGTATCATCAATAGCAAAGCTCCCAGAAACCTGAATATGTCAGCCATCCATTGTGGGACCCATGAGAAAAGTGTTCCAAACTAGCTGTCATCATCCACTTTGTCGGTCTCATTGATCATCTGGTGCTGTAGGTTAGTCAGCATGCTTATGGCTTCTGTTAGGGTTCCATTTTCTTCGTCATGTGAAGATATAAATGTGCAACATGATTCTCCTATTTTTGCGCAAACACCTCCATCCATTGCGGTGATCATGTCAAGTACATATCTGTTCTGGAGGGTCATCAATCGGATTGCTCTTAGTTCTTCTTTGATCGCGTTGAATCCTTTTATGGTAGTGTTGATGGTCAGCAATAACTCCCACCTGGTTATCTGCAACCACTTGGTATTTACTCCAACTTGGATTCTTGGCATGAAGATTGTTGTGAACACTGATGAGGTGAGGCTGAAAAGCCTGTGTTCATACGGGATTGCATGAAATGCTTCTTCTTATTTGGCAGAAAAGTAATTCTCTCTTTTCATTCGGGATACCAGCTCCACAGACCTCCTCTTCCTTAGGTGAGCATCTGCCTTCGGGAAACTGTCAATATTAAGGTCACTCTTCGGGATCACTAGTGCAGGAACGTGGACGTTCACTATTGTGCATATGCCTCCCCAGTTTTACGGTAGTCTTATATATGCCTTGGATCCACAAGCCCAGTAACGATCCATAATTACTGCGGTTTCCGTGAGTCATTCCTGGAGCTTCAAAGATTCGTCTGCAGTTTTGATTCTCTCCCATCTTCCTTGTGCCATTGTTCCTGAAGCACAATTGCGGGCTTTCCAGTGGCACTATCTGCAAGGGTCCTTCTCTGTCTTCGACCCATGTCAGCAGCTTTACCAATTTTGGCCATAGAGGTTTCTATAACCTCTGTGAATTCTCTATTGCTTCTTGGCAGGCTCCCAGGACCATCCAAGCTCGGCAGCTCACTACTCTTTCTTCCCATCCATTTGGGGAAACCACTGTCCCCCAAATCTGCATTTGGCCTCTGTTTTTCCAAATTTGAGCCTCTTCTGCAGTCTTTTCTTGGACGTTCAGCCTCGGGTTTATTTCCCATCTTGTTCCTGATACTTTAACTTCAGGCTTCTCGTACCTGATCACGTGAATCTTAGTATGGGCTCTGTTTCGTGTTTTGATATCCTGGACGTAACCGTCTTCATCGGGATACTCTGTTTCAGTTTCCCATATCAATGAGGCATCTCTACCTAATAAATTGTCCTCTGGTGTTGCACATTGCTACGTGTGACAAACAGTGTGCTGTAGGGACATCAATTTCTACAGCCACAAAGATCTTGGATTTTCCCATGCTGTAAGGTAGAAGTGCACAGACGAAGCATTCTCCTTCTGAATTTCGTCTTCCGACCTCCTTCATGTGTTGGTACCAAATGTTGTTTCCTAGATGTGCTGTCCAGGTAATCGTTTAGTTCATTGTTATCTTCATGTGGGCTTCCCTTGATTCTTAGTGTCTTTCTGTAGTTAGCTATAACTACATCTCTAAACGCGTCTGTGTGGCTTTTCCTTGCTGGGGGTCTGTCAGGCATTCTGGTCAGTGAAGCGGTTTTCATTATCTGCATCGATGTGATAGGAGGAGGTGTTGAGTTACTCTTCCTCTCCTCTTGTGTTCTTTCGTAGAGTGCCTTTAACCACAATCTGTCTGACATCAGCCCAATATAGGGCCGCATCATGGGCCTGGTGCTTGTTCCTTGTGTTGGAACTGGTGTGCTTGTCACTACAGTCTTTGCGGTTCTATTTTTCAGTTCCTCATGTAGTTTCTTCACTCTAGCTATAAACGGGAATAAATGATCTATCAACATTTGTGTCTTTGCAGTGAATTCTTCATAGCCGCTTCTGTCTTCTTGATGACTTTTGCTATATCTTCTTTAATTGGTCTTTCACTTGATTCTTCTCAATCTCTTCCACTATTTTCTGGGACTGGTTGTTCGGTAGGCAGTCTCGTACTTTCTGTTGTCTTCGTTCGAGGTTCTGTAGCCATTGACACTTGCCCTGGTTTGTGTGCATTCAGTTTGTGAGTGTGTGTAGTAGTTAGTGCTACGTTTTCATTCATTCCGTGCTGACACTGTCTCCAGCTTTTCTCTTCATTCGTTACCTAAAGTGTGTATGGATCACTGCTAATTATATTCAATTTTAGTTTGTTCGCTTTACCATCGGATTTTCTTGGGACTGGAATAACTATATAGGGTCTAGGTGCTTTAGTGGGACTCATGCGCACATTATCCAGTGGGTGCACTGAAATTGGGATGCTTTGTGCACCAATAAAGAATGCAGTTCTGATTGCTAATAACAGAAAGACAATGATAATCACTATGCATATACACATAATCGAGCGGTAGGAAAGTTGGCAGCATTTCCTTCCAGGGAAGCAGGGGCGCCCCTCTGGTTGTGGCAGGACCAGGTTACTGTTCTGGGCCCCCATTTCAATCATATCACTTGTCAGTGTTTAATTCTTTCACTTACTCCGTTATTGTTTCTCAGAAAGTTTTGTTTCATAAAGTGTCTGGTGCTTCGCAGGGGTCCCCCCTCTTGCGGGTGGCGGTTGTCTCTGGTTATGGGATACAGTTCCCTTGCTAGACTATGGAAAAAGATTAGACTAACACCTTTGGTAAGTCACATTCATTATGCATATTCAAAATAGGTAAGTTCCCAGTCCACCCCCATGACCTGCTTCAGTCCTGAGGACATGCTGGACACTGTTCAATGCGCAGGAATGGAAAAATAGCAATCAGTCAAAATCAAAATAAAAATAAAAATAAGATAAACTGTGAAGTTCTCGTCTCTGTTCCCTCGATCTGTCCCTCGGCGGAAAGATGAAGTGCTTTGACTCTGCCTCCTCGATCTGTCCCACGACGGAAGGATGAAGAGCTTTGACTCTGCCTCCTCAATCTGTCCCACGGCAGAAGGTTTCACTGGAATCTCCTCAAATACTCTCTTTGAAAGATGGACAGGTCCACTTGGAGCGTGATACCATGGAGGAGCGTTCCCATGTGCGCGACATTAGCTGGATCTCTGATGAAGGTAATGACGTCAACCTCGGTAGGTCACCCCACAATTTCTGGAAAGTTAGTGACTAGGCGAAACAAAACGTTATGCGCCAGCCGGCTGTCCTCAGGTGAAAGGGACATTTGTCCTATTTTGCTGGGTTCTGGATCACAGGCCCTTCCCTTGGCGTGAACAGTTTTTGCACTTTCCTGCTACGTGGATTGCGACCAGGTAGCTGAGTTTAGCCCACAGCTGGTGCAAATGTTCAGTGTTTCTTGGATCTCTAATGTATGTAAGCGTGTCAGTGGTTCTCCCGATGAGTGCTGGGCATTCCTCTATGATACGAAAGAAAAGTGTATTTTTTACTTTCTTGTTGGCAGGATCTTGAATAAAGTCTGTGACACTGGTGACTCTCCGTACAAGTGACGGATATGTCTCTAGTACTAAGTGGAAGCAGGACAGCACATCACTTGTGATATTTCTGCTGGGGGATACCATAAGTGCTGCAAAACAAAGTCTTGGTGTTGGTTGCTTCAGGACACTGTGTTAAGCTCTTAAAAGAAAAGTCCTTGCTCACATCTATCACAGTCTTGTTTTCCAACAATGCTTAAGTGTGGCTTGGTTCAAAAGTTCGTATTTTCAATGTGTTGTGGCTTAGATGCACAATTCTCTTCTTCACCCTGCAACTATGATGCACAGAGTGTCCGTATTATGTCCTTATTCCCCTTTTGTTTGGCAGAAATGTCCAGTTTTTAAGCCACAACTTACAAAGGAGTTATTTTGTCTTGGCTTTTGCTGCTCATGTGTTCTTCTTCATCATCATGGATCTTATCTGCACGTGCTGAGGTTCTTCCCCGTTGTCTGTGGACTCTTCACAGTGGGATGCAGCTAGAGGGATCTCTCCGATAAAGGGTTTAATGTCATTCAGAAAGATCCATGCTCTCCTGCCTTGCAGTTTGACAGCTGAAGGAGTGTAGTCCTCTACGATGAAGGGGCCATTAAATCTTGGCTCGTCCCCCCTTTTTCTCGTGTGGTTTCTTACCAACACGGCATCACTAGGAAAGATAAGTGGCGTACATAGACCTTGAACTGTGTCTGTTTCACCATCTCCTGCTGTGTTTTGTGCTGCACTGCACCCGTTTCGTCGACGCTGTAGCTGGTCTGAAATTACAGTAAGGCTGGATGTCATACAGTTCAGGTACTCCTGAAGCTCGGTTCCTACGTCCTCTCGGGTTGGCTGGGCTTCACATCTAGCTCTGTTTCTAGGGGTAAGGGGGGTGTTCATTCTCCTTCCTGTAACTATCTTGTGCGGCGTAAGATGATGGTCGGAGCCTGGTTGGTTCCGAAGAGCATACAATGTCAGTGGAAGGCAGTGCAACCATCCCTCTTTAGAGTAAGCTTCAATTTGGCTATCCTTTCCTTTAACAAGCCGTTGAGCATCTCACAGATACCATTACCTTCCGGATGATACGCCGACGAGAACTTGTGCTTTATACCAAGCAGCAAGCCGATCTGCTCAAAGACTGCGTTAACAAAATGAGCCCTGTTGTCTGACCTCATTACCTTGCACACCCCCCATCTAGAGAACACTTCCCTCACCAGGAATTTGCCAGCACAGCTTGAGTCTGGGTGTGCACAGGGACCTGCTTCTATCCATCTAGAGAATGGACACACCACTACAATTAAGTACCTGTACCCGTTACACACTTGAATCAATTCGACATAATCGATATGCAAGTGCTGAAAAGGCCCATTTGGCTGGGGGATGATTCCTCTCATTATGTTTAATGTGTGCCCAGCGGTGAATTGCTGGCAAATTATGCAGTTCACCATAAAGTATGCAACATGCTCAGCTAAATTCGGTATAAACCAGTCTTCTGTGAGCGTTGCAGCTAGATTTTCTTTTGTCATGTGAAATGGGGATTGCAATTGCTCCAATGCTATCTTTAGTAGGGCCACAGGCATTACTGGTTTACCAGTGCTGTCTTGCTGCCACAATCCGTCAGAGGGGTTTAAAGAATACCCTCAATGCTTCCATGGGTTCTTTTCGTCCTGAGGTGCCTCCCCTTGGAGCTCCATCAGTTGAGTTTGCCCCATATTGCTATAGGCCTCTGGTGTGGCTCGTGCTACCATCATACGTTCATGGGTGCGTGCCACTTCTACTACCATGATCGTCTCACTTTTAGACGCCATACGCTTGGCCTCCGTGTCTGCTGCATGGTTTCCTTGTGCATCTCTCTTTCCCCCTCCCCCATCAAGGGGAAGATTTGTGCAATGGAAGGACTTGTTTCCAGTCACCTGCCAGTAAAATCAAGTGCGAAAAATACAAGTACCAGAATCCTCAGAGCTAATTAACTTGCCACACCTGAAAAAGAAATGAAGACACGCCTGAAAAAACAAAGAAACTCGGCCTCCCTGAAGATTGATGGAGTCATGAAAACATGCTTTTGGAAGAAAAGCTAATGACTGGTAACAGAGCACCTGCCTTACTAATCTTTAAACATTTTTCCAGTAGTCCCGGGCAAAGGCAGCAGCAGCAGGGCCATCATGCCTTACATTGGAGAGCCACAACCATGGCTTTTCACCTCCCCCCATCAAGGCGAAGATTTGTGCTATGGAGGGAGATGTTTCCAGTCACCTGCCAGTAAAATCAAGTGTGAAAAATACAAGTACCAGAATCCTCAGAGCTAATTAACTTACCACACTTGTAAAAGAAATGAAGACACGCCTGAACAAACAAAGAAACTCAGCCTCCCTGAAGATTGATGGAGTCATGAAAACGTGCGTTTGGAGGAGAAGCTAATGACTGGTAACAGAGTGCCTGCCTTACTAATCTTTAAACAATATTGTTTAATTCTCTTACATCTTGGATTAAATGCCAAGACCCTTCTTTTGATTTCTTGATGGGGTAAATCACTGTATTACAGGGTGATTCTGACGTCACTAGGATGCCCTGACCAATCATGGCGGAAACTGTCTTTGCGATCCCTTCTTCTGCTTCTCTGGACATGGGATGTTGTCGCGCTCTTAGTAAAATTGCTCCTGGTTTTAGTTTAATTTTCACTTCTCCTACCCCCTTCAGGAGGCCTACGTCATAAGGTCCTGTAGTCCATACTGAGACAGGCACTTGGGCCATGTCATCATCAAAGTATGAAGGACGGACCAGCGCCAACATCATTCTCGGTGGCACTTCTCGTGTGATCATTTTGACCCAGAATATGAGACTTACTTCCACCCTCGTCTCTTCTAAGTCAGGGTGTTCTTGGAACAGATCGTCATCGGTGACGTCAGCCACTCGATACCCTTCTTCAATGGCAATAATCGCGCACCATTGTCTGCCTTCATCATCGTATCCTTCCACTAATGCTACTTTCCCTCTCACTGCTGCGGTTAGTATCGTTAAGGGAAATACTTGTCCCTCTTCTTCATGCATAGGTATTCTTGGTCTGAATAGGAACTCATCAGGGGTTCTCATAGGTTTATCTGTGAGGCCTGGCAATCCTGCCATAAGCACACGCCTGCCATATGCGAAGACTTCTGGTTCTAATGGTATAGCTCTCATGGCTATGCGTCCGGAGTATGCTCTGATCATTTCGCACACGTTTGAATAATGCATTCCTGGAGTGGAGCATACTATGCACTCCTCCGTGAACGAGATATTCATATTCAATGCTGTCATTAAGTCTCGACCCAAAATGTTCACTGGGGTCTGACGTGAATATAACAAGTGTACATTCATCTCACATTCTCCTACAGAGACTGGGAGATTGTCCATAATGGGAACTCGACTATGAGCTCCTGTAAAACTCTGAGTATCTATGGCCTTGCCGGACAAGGAAAACGTGCTTTCTCGTATGCATGAGCGTGTTGCACCTGTGTCAACTAAGAAGGAATATTCTTTCCCCCCTATGACAACATTCACCCTAGGTTCCCTGTTAGTGTCTGGTGTCACTGATAGGATAGAGCACATCAGGGATCCCAGTGAGCTATCCTAGTACATATATAAATTCGGTCCACTGTATACTTGTGGATTTTCTCCATTTCCAGGGTTGCCTCCCCTTCCGGAGTTTGTGCCCTGAGACATTTGCGGTGGTGCCTGTTGAGATTACCCTTGTGGCAGGTTCCCCATGTTCGGGTGTTGAACCCCTTGCTGTGCACCTTGCTGCAAGCCTGGTGCCTGCAGCTGCACTGTGTGAGTCTGTGCACCGCTCTGTTTTGGGATGGGAGGCCGATTCACAGTGCCTTCTCCTATTCCTTGGCCATTTTGCCATGCTCATTGGCTTCTGCAAGGTTGCGCCATATGCCCTGTCATACCACACAGCCAACATACTGGAGGTGGTCGGGCTATCTGTCCATTTGACCTATCTGGACTGGCAATCTGCACATTTTGAAAGCCTCCTTGATTACTCTGGAAACCTCCCTGATTACTTTGCCATCTCTTCCTCTAAATCCCCTTCCCCTCGGGTAAAATCCCATGTTACCCTGGTCATTCTGTGGCGGGTTAGTCACCCGTTGCATGTTCTGTTCCGCTGGGCTGGTCAGCATGGCTCCTTCGAGAGCATACTTTGACAGTTTCTTTTGCACCAGCTTCGCTTCCTCACCCTTACGAGTTGCCTCCTTTTTTCGATTCTTTTCTTGCAACAATCTACAGTAATGTGCAATAGTCAACTGTATTTCGGCCCAAGGTTTAGCTTCTACCCCTACCAGTTTCTTGAGTTGTTTCTGTGCCGGTTCTGGCAACCCTTGGCACAATATATGGTAGAATACAGGGATAGATTTCTTCCAAGATTCATGCGTTTCGAGCACCCACGCGTCTTTGAAATTCTGAATATAAATCAACAGATATTCTGATTCCTTCATTTGTCGAGTCATTATAGCTCATTATAGCTCCCTGCTGCTCTACAATTATTAAATGGTGCTCCGTCATGGGTAGTGTTAATTATGGTTACACCAGGGTACCCTGCCCGTTTCCACACATCGTCTGCTCTCTCACCAAGTATGGCGATTAGGAGGCCCTTAATGTCCCCTATAGCTAACGTGACACCCCCTGTAATTTTTTCTAACTCGTGTATCCACTTCCCAGCTCCCGATGTCAGCATTGGAAGCTTGTTTTTCAGGTTCTCTCGATCCATGTGTGGCCATGGCATATATTGTTGTCTTACTCCCCGCTTTTCTAGCAACGGGAATTGAAATGCGGAGTCTTCCTTCTCTTTCCCCATGGCTCTCCTGTCTATCGCCGGGGTAACATTCCTGCATCCCCATCTACCTAGCAATGTCCTCAATCTGTCTACATAGGCGGGTGCTGACACCCCCCTCTGACCGTGGGGTGTTCCTTCATGCCGGTCAGGCTGCGCAGCAGACTCTGATGTCCTAGGTGCGGACTCGCTGGTGTCTGACCATCATTCCCCTTTGTCCCTTGGGAGGCGCTTTTCGTGCCATCTCCCTTCTTCATTTGTCTCGTCCTCTGTCTTCTCTCTGGAGTCGGACACTGATTGTTCCCAATTCGCGCAACTCCTTGTGTCTTTGTTGTTCTTACTAATTTCTAGCCTGTCCAGGGACAGTCTCCTGCTCCCACTACTTCGGGTGACATCCTCTGTGTCATATAGCTGAGTGATTTCCAAGCGCTCATCTTCCCTTCCCCCGTGGGAATTTGGTTCCAGCCCCATTTCATCGTATATTTTATCGATCGCTTCCCCGATGCTTCTGGTGTCGAAGTCATCTTCAACATTTGTCCCACTCGTGCCTGGTATTGAGTCATACGCAAGAAAGAATTCTTCAATTTCTTCCCATTCTACAACAGGATTGGGTTTTTTAACTTCCCGCTCCAAATATTCGAGATCACGTGCCCTCTGTCTACGCTTACGTTCAATATCGTCATCGACTTCCTTGCGCTTCCTTGCTTCTTCTCTAGTCTTATCTTCTTCCCTTCTCTTTTCATTTCTACATTCATTTGCCCTTCTAACTTCCTCATCTTCCCGTCTCATTATTCTCTTTTCACATACTCTTTGCTCTTCTTCCAATCTTTTCAGGTTCTGTCTGTACTGATCACAGGCTGCGCACTGTTTGCAACTGAGCTGTTTTCCTTGCTCTTCGCGATATAGCTGTTCTCGCCTCAGCCTATCTTTCTTTTTTATTCGCTGGTCCCTTATTTCCTTATCCTTTTCTTTCTCCCTTCTTTGTGTCTCATCAGACTTCTCTCACGGTCTCACGTCATCACTTCCTTTTCCATCGAGTTTCAACAATATCTGTCCTCCCATCCATTTGTCTTTTGCGAATGCTATCTCATCAGTTCTGTCTTCACTTCCTTTCCATTTCTCTTTATTTAGAGGTGCACTAATCTGTGCCTGATCCTTACTTTCATCATCGCATCTCTCCTTGTCCTTCGGGACTGCGGAGTTGAGATTCTTCTCTGATCCTTCCCTGTCTTGTCGTCACTAATGTACATAGGCGACTCATATGCGGGGTTGCTGTACCCTGTGGCCGCCTTAAGCTCTCGCAATGGATATAGTCCCTTTGGTTTACTTCCTTTGGTTTCTAGTTCAGGCGGGGCTGGTGGCGTGGTAGGCGTCTCACCCCCATCCGTTCATACGTTTAATATCCAGTCAGCAGGTAGTTCCTCCTCCTTCCGCTGTTCGAACATTTTCCAAAGTTCTAGAACAGCGAGGCGTTTCTCTAGTTTTTTACCTGTATATGTGGCATGTAGATAATTCGTCATATGTTGTAAGACGGCTTTAGATAAGGACCCGTTCTGTGGCCACGGCATAAACATCTTGTGGGCGGTACCCTTAACCCACTCGGTACTGTATTTCTTAAGCTTTGGTGCATGTTTAGGCAACTGCTTACATAAGTGAGCCAGTGGAGTAATATCTTACATGCTTAAATTCTGTTTCTATCAATATTTCCATGCAGTTTCAACACTCCAAACAATATGAGCGAGCACCAAATACTGCAAGCTTCAATCCAATCTTTCCCACCAAAATGTTATATCATCAATTTACTCAAGAACATCAATCCATGTGCGATTCCCTCTCAATTACAGAATCGCGTAAAACCCAAACTTAGTTTCAAACAATCAATGATGCAAAGTTCTTTACATGTGACATATAACAGAACACGTATGACAGACACTTGACAGACTGGACAGACACCAGCTGGACACAAATATCTCTGCCTTCTAATCAATACACCGACATGGAGTTTAAACGAATTCCTTTTATGACGTCTTTAATCATCGTAGTAGCCTATTTGTTCCCTATTATGTGGGACTATAAGTTCATGTTTCTTCTGACCGCTATATTAAAGCGCAGGAACAAGGCGAATCCTCGCACTTTTATCTCAGTTGTCCTCTTTGGTATCCTCTCTCTTCTCTCAGGTGACTATCCCGGTAACCTGTTTTCTCTCGGGTGTCTATCCCAATACCCTCTGTTTTCTCTCGGGTGTCTATCCCGTTACCCTCTGTTTTCACTCGGTTGTCTATCCCGGCACCCTCTTTTTTTCTCTCGGGTGTCTATCCCAGTAACCTCTGATTTCTCAATTATACCCGAGTCATTATCCCCTTATATATATATACCGTCTTCTCTACTTCTGACTATTTTTTATTTTCTGCCTCCCTCCGTTACCTTTTCCCTTACTTGTTCTAATGCCTATAATACTTTTGCCAAAGCATTGAATTATTAGTTTCACTCACCGATCGCATGGTTACTCTCTGGATCCTCGGGATCACCGCCTCCGTTACTGCCTTTTTTGGTCTTTCGTCTGTTCACTGCCCATAGGAATGGAAGGGTTTCTGTTTTTTAAAACGGGTGCCTTCAAACCCATTGCAGTTTTTTAGGACACGTTTATACTATCATTGTCCCCGGGAAGTGTCACAGTCTACTCAGCCAAAATGGCGAAGGACTCGTGATATTGCCGAAGACCTAGAGTTACTTCATGTCGATGGTCAATAGGTGTCTTATCAATAACCGATAGTCAATAGTTGATGGTCAAAACCATCCTCTGCTACCAAGTGTACAGGAGGGCGCAGCGACCTCTGACGGGCCCATGGGATCAGAGCTCACCCTCAAGTACTTTAAGACGAGATAGCTGCACCTTGAGAAGGATGGGGTGCAGGATTCTCTTACTCCAACACAAATTAATAAGGACAACTCAGTAGTTTGGCAAAGGGAAGTCCATTTAATGACAGGTACAAAAAACGGGGGAAACAATGGAAATCGGCACTGATGCGATCGCCCGTTTCGCTTCAACTCCCCCGAACTTCATTCAAACAGCAATAGTTATAGTACAAATTTGTCTTCAATTGACGTGTAACACTCACAGATTGTCATGCAATTCTATTGGTCAGGAAAGATAACGTAAGTATAGGTGCTATAGCTGTATATGGTAACAGAGCGTGAGGATTGGATAACTCTTATTGGGTGGGTGTCTACGCCCATCCTTCTACATCACTTGTGATAGACGTCACTACAAGTACAACGTCTCATTGGTTCTACTAGCTATAGGACCCTAGATTATTTGATCCATTGTGATTCGGTAGGTTATACCCCTAGACATAAATCTCCACTTTAATTAGCAGCATGCAGAATGGACACCCAGGTGCCTAGTGCCCCAAGATTCACCCTCCTTTTCTTCCATCAATCAGTACATTAGGGCTATGTGTCAATTAGTTGGCTAAGGATGGCCTCAAAACTGTAGCTCCTTATCAGGAAAAGTTATGGCATCCTCGGGTTCTGGGTGACATCAGACGTTGGTACATCTTCGCGCCTGGCTGGTCACGTGTCAGTTCACTGTGAATCTGCTACATTTTCCCTCTTTTCGTGTATTTGATTCTTCCTTAGCCTCGCCACCTGTCTGGGCCTCCCTATCTCGACCTTCACGGGGCAGGCTGCTATGCTCTGAAGTTTCAATTCTTCGAAGTTGCCGCTCTCCTCCCTTCCTTAGGTTGACCTCGAATTCCCAGGCATGAGCTGCTTCTTACTGAGTTTCGATTCCGCTCTTCCCTTCTGGCTTTAGCTGGAATATGAATCTCGGCCTGTTTGACCCCTTGCAGCCTGGGCTTAATTCTGCTTTATGTAAAATTGAGTCGTACTTGTATAGTGTGCTTTATTGAGGTAGATATACAGTTGGCGCTTGCCGCTCTATTCTTCTACTAAGCATAGCAAGGTGTACTGTTTTCTTAGCTTCTTGCGTTCCAAGCCTATTTACAAGCGTTAGCTGGTTGAATACGTCCATCTTGTTTTACAGCTACGTTTCCCTACATTTCAACATCACCTCTTCTTCTAAATCCATTACATCTATATTCATAGCTGTTCATCCTGGTGTGTCATCTTTTGGTTGTCGTTTTCATTCATCTGTGTGTCTGTCCGGGCCCTCATGTCGTCACCACTTGCCTTCCATTAAGGATCTTTGGGTCTCTTCGTGGACAGTCTGTAGGTAATCTTCATTTCGTGTCAGCTGCTGGTACGGCTGTCTAAGCGGGTACCGTGCTGCCGAAGGTTGTCTGGTTATAGGCACTAACAGGTATTGCTCTTCTGATGGGAACTGGGCAGAGTCCTAGTGCAGCTCTCTGTTGGTTAATTTGTTCCTCATACGTCACATACCTTGGCGAGTATGTTCCTGGTACCTCAAAATGGGGGGCTGGGGTGCAGGCCATGTCTGGGACCTCCTCTACCACTGGCCAAGTCGCACAAACAGGCTTGCCAATTTGCAGAGGTTTCCGCCTCGTGGTCAAGTCTTGCTTGGACTTTATTGGTAAACATCTCTAAGTATCAGAGTTTTGTGTGCATCATGGTGAGTAGTGTGACATGATCTTTGATATTATCATTAACTGTTTTGTATATTATTAGGTATGGCACAAGCGAAATGGACAATGCTGCCATTACATTGCTATGAATCTGAATGCCTGCGGCTACTGACAGTTGAGTCTTATTTTGGATGTGATCATTGATAAAGTGAGATTGCGACTCACTCGCATCATAAGAGGAACTTAACTCACTTATTGTTGAGCAATTGTGAGTTGATGACCGTTGTGACACTGACATATGTACTCCCAATGCCAGTGCCTTTTTCGCACTCTATTTCAGAGAGTTAGGCGGCTTCTCTGTTGCAGAGTGGAAGTTGTAGTTACTACTTGCCGTAACACCATTGGGAGTTGAGGGTTCTATCCCCACATTTGTTGAGTCAAGAGCATTTTACGTCAATGGATGCTTCATTATTGATGTTAGACGCACTCTACAATCATTTTGGTTGTTGTATGTTTCTGACATTTACACAGAGTTGGTCAGAATGGCTGTTGATGGACCTGTGTTGGCTACCATGTACTCATCCCACTCATTACACTCCGAGAATTTGACGGCAAGCGTTTTTTTGTTTGTGGCACTGGAACGAGTATTGGTCTTGTGCACCCCATTTGCTGGTGTTGTAACATGTCGTTGTCGTCTGTTCGCTGAAGTGGTTGCCGACTGCAAAGTTGGAACTCCTAAGACGGTATGTGTATGAAACCACAACACTCGTTCCTTTCCTTTTTTGGCCTTTGGGTGCACTATTGAATGCGTGCTTACCAGAGGAACGGGATGAGGACTTGCTTGATTAGATTTTACATTCTTGGAATTGTATGTAGGGTCGCAACCATCTTGTGTTGTTTGAGACTCAATAAGGGATCCCTGTAATAGATTCACGGTAGAGTCTTTAGGTAATAGCGAAGCATTGTTGTCAGAAGATGTTTGAGCTCCACAGTGTAATTTTTGAATCCCATTTGTTTCCCTCGTGTGTGATACACACAGGTCATATGGTACTGTTGGTGAGAAGGGGTGTGGAAAGTACACAGGCTTTGAACTACAGGTATCAATATCATTTTTCAACGAAGAGGTACAAGGTACATTGACAATGGTGGTGTTAACCTCCTCAATTATTTCAGCATCACTAATGTCTTGATGGTTGTCTGTACCTCTTGCTATAACCATTTGTTGACCTAAGGAGACATGTAGTTTAGAAACATTTAATATGGAAGGACTCACCTCCTCACGGGTGACACAAACAGGGGCGGTGCACTCACTCAGGTTTTCCTCCATTAAGCCTACTTGCAACCGCTGTTGCTGACGGGTATGAGGTCCTGTGCGCTGCCTGGAAGGCAAAGTTGTTGTTGCAGGCATTTTTCTTTTACAAGCCGAGTGGCCGTCAGCTGGAGCAAGACACGGTTTTGTGCACCATATGCTGATGATAGGTTCCATGAAATTGCAAGGTTACGAGCACCGGATGGTACCCGGGCGTGCCTGGGCGTGACTGGACTCTTGTCAGACTCACGCGCTGGCGGTACGTGCCTCCAGCCACAGATCTAGGAGTTTTCAGTTTCTTTAAGAGACAGACGTACATTTGCTGCAGGTTTCTCTCAGGAGCCGCAGAGAGCAGAATCACATTGAACAGAGACTGGGAGAGAGCTGTCAGAGCCCAGGGTCCATCCACGGCCCGGACGGGTACAGACGGGTTTGCCCTAAATGAGGTCTAATACATTTCCCTGTTGGGATGTTTACAATATTTGATCAGATGGCAGCTAGTAGCGTATAGGGTAGAGCTGAGCTTAGTTCCCTCGCAAAAGGCCTTAGTGTTGAGTTTGTTGTCTTTTATATAGATCTCCAGCTCCAAAAATGGAATGTGAGTGCTATCATGATGCCCTGTGAGTTTTTTTCCGAAGCTGTTGCTATTTATATACTGTGAAACTCCCTCCAACTCTTTCTCTATGTCATTCCATATGGCCAAAATATCATTGATATATATCTGTTCAACTGCATAATATTTTTTAAGAATGTATCCAATGATAATACACATGTGATTTCAAAGAATCACATAAAAAGATTTGCCATGGAAGGTAAGAAGCATGTGTCCATGGCAACAGTCGATATATTTTGACAATACTCCTTATCAAAAATAAAGATGTTTATTTTTCAGAGTGATATTGAGCATCTCTTTAATCAACACGTAGGCCCTCATTAGGACCCTGGCGGATTTTTTCCGCCATCGACGGACTTTTCCGCCATGGCGGAAAGTCCGTTTACGCCATGGCGGATGGTGGACTTACCGCCCCATTCCGAGGTCGGCGGGGCGGTAAGTCCCCATTGACCCATTTACCCTTCCCCATTCCCATTTCGGCCCCATAGGGTATAATGGGAGTGGGGAAGGAGTTAATTACGCCACCGTAAATTACGGTGGCGTAATTAACACCAAGGTGCCATAGCGCCATGGATTTTTACGCCCGCAAAAAGCGGGCGGAAAAATGACCATGGCGCTCTGGGAACTCGGAATTGGCGGTAAGGGGTCGGCGCAGCTAACGCTAGCGTAAACCCCTTACCGCCAGGGTCCTAATGAGGGCCGTAGTGTTTGATCTTTGTAGCTTGTTCCTGAAGAAATAGTCAAGGCTTCAGCTGTGGGACCATGTCCAATTGATGTCCAGGGTTGCATCTGAATGTATGTATTATACCATGTCAATTGTTCTAGTTGGTGCAAAATAGGCCTGGTGTTTCATGTAAGGTTTCAGTTTAGTTACTTCTGGGTGTATGAATTCATCAATACATGTAGAGCAATTCTGTTATCCAACTCATGATACGGACAATAGGCCTTAATGGTGGAAGAGCATTGTATTCTGTATGGACATTCAGTAAACATGTAATTGTTGGCATAAATTGGTGAGAAAGATGTTTTCTTTACCCGTTAGCATTCCCCTGCTGTGCGGTTTAGCAATAAGTGTGTTTGCTTCCATAGTGATCTGGTGAAATGGGTTACTGGATAATTTGAGGTAGCAGCCTAGTGTAGTAAGATGCTGCTTAGCCATTTTAATATAGTCTCTTTTGATTAGAATCACATTTTCATCCTTGGCTTATCCCCTTATTTTAAAATAATGCTACTAGCTTGCTAAAAGAGGTCCCTGGAAGTGGACCCCAGCATTGTAAATTTGAAGTAAAGGGAACTACAATTGGGAGGAGTTATGTATGGTTATTTTCATACAATTGTTATTCTACACAGTGACAATTAACTAGTATAATGCTTATATGATAGGGGACATGAGCTGTAACGTGTCTTTCTTCCTTTGCCTCTCCAACTGCTTTTCTCTCCGGGTTCCACCTTGGAATCTTTTCCCGTCACCTCGCTCTCACTCTCGTGCAGTCTTCACGTGCTCAGTCCCATCTACACTACGTAGTAGAAATGCTATGCAATATAAATGAGGACACTACAAAATTCAAGAGTGCAGTCCCAGAGTCTGCAGCGAGAGGACCCTGAAGCAGACTCCAGCATTGGAAATTCAAGGGTGCAGTCCCAGAGTCTGCAGCGAGAGGACCCTGAAGCAGACTCCAGCATTGGAAATTCAAGGGTGCAGTCCCAGAGTCTGCTGCTAGAGGTCCCTGGAAACAGACTCCAGCATTGGAAATTCAAGGGTGCAGTCCCAGAGTCTGCTGCTAGAGGTCCCTGGAAACAGACTCCAGCATTGGAAATTCAAGGGTGCAGTCCCAGAGTCTGCTGCTAGAGGTCCCTGGAAACAGACTCCAGCATTGGAAATTCAAGGGTGCAGTACCAGAGTCTGCTACTAGAGGTCCCTCAAGCAGACTCCAGCATTGGAAATTCAAGGGTGCAGTACCAGAGTCTGCTACTAGAGGTCCCTCAAGCAGACTCCAGCATTGGAAATTCAAGGGTGCAGTCCCAGAGTCTGCTACTAGAGGTCCCTCTAAGCAGACTCCAGCATTGGAAATTCAAGGGTGCAGTCCCAGAGTCTGCTGCTAGAGGTCCCTGGAAACAGACTCCAGCATTGGAAATTCAAGGGTGCAGTCCCAGAGTCTGCTGCTAGAGGTCCCTGGAAACAGACTCCAGCATTGGAAATTCAAGGGTGCAGTCCCAGAGTCTGCTACTAGAGGTCCCTCTAAGCAGACTCCAGCATTGGAAATTCAAGGGTGCAGTCCCAGAGTCTGCTGCTAGAGGTCCCTGGAAACAGACTCCAGCATTGGAAATTCAAGGGTGCAGTCCCAGAGTCTGCAGCTAGAGGTCCCTTGAGGCAGACTCCAGCATTGGAAATTCAAGGGTGCAGTCCCAGAGTCTGCTGCGAGGGGTCCCTGGAAGCAGACTCCAGCATTGGAAATTCATGGGTGCAGTCCCAGAGTCTGCAGCTAGAGGTCCCTTGAGGCAGACTCCAGCATTGGAAATTCATGGGTGCAGTCCCAGAGTCTGCTGCGAGAGGTCCCTGGAAGCAGACTCCAGCATTGGAAATTCATGGGTGCAGTCCCAGAGTCTGCAGCTAGAGGTCCCTTGAGGCAGACTCCAGCATTGGAAATTCATGGGTGCAGTCCCAGAGTCTGCAGCTAGAGGTCCCTTGAGGCAGACTCCAGCATTGGAAATTCATGGGTGCAGTCCCAGAGTCTGCTACTAGAGGTCCCTGGAAGCAGACTCCAGCATTGGAAATTCAAGGGTGCAGTACCAGGCTCTGCTGCTAGAGGTCCCTCTAAGCATGCTCCAGCATTGGAAATTCAAGGGTGCAGTCCCAGAGTCTGCTGCGAGGGGTCCCTGGAAGCGGACTCCAGCATTGGAAATTCATGGGTGCAGTCCCAGAGTCTGCTACTAGAGGTCCCTGGAAGCGGACTCCAGCATTGGAAATTCATGGGTGCAGTACCAGAGTCTGCTACGAGAGGTCCCTCAAGCAGACTCCAGCATTGGAAATTCAAGGGTGCAGTACCAGAGTCTGCTACTAGAGGTCCCTCTAAGCAGACTCCAACATTGGAAATTCAAGGGTGCAGTACCAGAGTCTGCTACTAGAGGTCCCTCTAAGCAGACTCCAACATTGGAAATTCAAGGGTGCAGTCCCACAGTCTACTGCTAGAGGTCCCTCAATATGACAACGGCATTGGAAATTCGTGGCGAGTCACGTGGTAGCCCCTTCTAGGGCTCGTGGTGTGTCACGTTGTAAGTGCGTCATCATCCTGCAGCCGCTCCTAGGGCTCGTGGCGTGTCACGTTGTAAGTGCGTCATCATCCTGCAGCCGCTCCTAGGGCTCGTGGCGTGTCACGTTGTAAGTGCGTCATCATCCTGCAGCCGCTCCTAGGGCTCGTGGCGTGTCACGTTGTAAGTGCGTCATCATCCTGCAGCCGCTCCTAGGGCTCGTGGCGTGTCACGTTGTAAGTGCGTCATCATCCTGCAGCCGCTCCTAGGGCTCGTGGTGAGGCACGTGGTAGGTTTTCCTTTTACTGTGTATATTGGTCTCAAATGTCCATTAGAGACCTTCAAAAATTGTGGTTACAGCCTGCTATCACAGCCCCCCAAGTGCTGGGTTCCGCCTGCTAAGTGACCAAATTAATAACGGAATGTTAAGTGACACGTGGAAAAGGTAACTACAGCGATGTAAACTCTTCAAACATAGGATGACTATCATACTTTATGATTTCAATAAAAACATTATTTAGAACGTGGGGGGATAGATGGGCGGGATTGCAGGGGTGGTAGTGTCAAGTGGGGGGTAGTGGGGCAGGGGTGGAAGTGGAAAAAAGGAACCAGTGGTACTCTGGCTGCATCCAAAAAGGCAATAGTGGACTGGTGGGATATATTGGCGGGATTGCAGGGGTAGTCAGTGGTGGAAATGGAAAAAATGTGGTGGGGGATCCCTCAAGGTCCGGGTGGGAGCAGAATTTGGGGGAGTGGTGCCTGAGGAGGCGGGGTTGGGGGGCAGAGCTGGCAGTTGACCTCCGATCAAAGGAAATGTCCAAAATAATAGTTTAAAACAGCACAATTTATTTATATATGAATTCCACTTTAAACCACTGAGTTACTTCACTGTGCGGATAATAGTTCTGACCAGTGTTGCTGAGTAAATATGAATTAAAATACACAATTTGCATCCCATTTTATAAAACAACCTCCCCATTGGGTACTATTCAAACGGGGTGATTTCTGTTCGCCAGAAGCTACGTTTTATTTTACTTGAATCGCAGCCGCACAGCTCCTGCAGCTCCCCTCTGAGAGCAGTTGGGTGGCTGCATCGTGTGTCATTGTTCCAATGTTAATAGGGCTATTTATTTATTCATGCAATGTTTGTCGATACCTGTATATTTATTTATTTATGCAAGGTTTGTCGGATAAAAGCATCCGACAAACCTTGCATGAATAAATAAATAATCGGGGTCCTTGGATCCGACAAACATTACATAAAGAAATAAATAAACCGGGTCGTAGCCGAGGACTGTAACTTCCACTGGTGACCCCTCATACGGGGTCACCAGAGGAAGTTACAGTTTGCTTGTCCTGCAGCTGTGACCTGGATCAAAGTCCTGTAGGGGGGCGCAGCAGCTCAGCAGCTCATTGCCGTCATGAGCACTCTGCCATCGCAGGTGTTTTTTTATCCCACATTTTTTTCCCATGTAACCCAGCGCAGAGCATGGGTTTGGGGTTTGTGGTGGCTGACTCTGGCCGGATCCCGAGATCCGGCTACACATCTGGTGCCGGATCTCGATCCGGCGAGAGCCGGCCCAATGACCATAACTGGGGGTAGTAGTGTCAAGTGGGGGTGGGGGACAGGAAGTGGCTGGGGTGAAAAGGATCAAAAACTTTGCCTCAAATAGTTGGATTTCAAGATCTACAGTAATAATGTCTTATTGAGTTTACTTACAAAAAACGAATTGAATAATAAATCCACATGACAGCATGCAAATCGTTATAGCAACATGTTAAGCAAAAAGAATACAAATGTGGCTTTAATTTTCACATCCTGAATGGTAAACTATAAGTCCCAGAATGCAAGATAATGCCAACCTGAACAATCCAGTAAACCCCCACTGTACTTTCAGTGATTTAAGACATGTAATAAAAAAAGTTGTGTAATAAACAAAGATAGATATGCAGATTTTTTTACACAAACTTGCAGCTCGTTATTCATGATGTTGAAAACATTTGATTAGTAACAAAAAAGCAACTCTATTTTTTGCAGGTCAAGATACTAGTCATCATGGATATAAACAAATCTTTAAATGGGTGCCTTGTGTTGTTCACTTTAACTATCTCCGATTTGCAAGGTAACGGGTGCTTTGCAGGGTCTTTGATTTGGAAATGTTCCATCATGCATATGAAAGGCTCTGCCACTTATAAAACAAATGTGTTTGTAACCTGAGCACCTAAAGGACCTGCAGAGCCCCGGATGCTGTGTGTGTGTGTCTGCACAGCTGGGACTTGGGAAACTGGCAATGCTTCAATGTCTGGCCTGATATGATTCTATATCTGGCTCAGGAGCGTCCAGGACGTGTTTCTTGAGCCTTTGAAATAAAGGTACGCTTTGTAAAAATTACAAGAACTAGTGATACTGCGTACCAATGATTTGTATTACACTTCCATCTCAGGCACCCCTGCCAGGCAGCCCTTTGTAAAGATCAGCACCCTCTCCCCTATAGGGGAGAGGGTGCTGATCTCTAGATCTATTACCTAAAAGGATGCCTGGCGGGGGACAGCAGCCACTTGCTTTCAGCCTTAATGGTGGGGCTGCCCCTCGTCAAGCATTCCTTTTGATTGCTGCATCTCTTAGCAAAGGGGATGGCTGACAAGGGGCAGCAATGCCATTAAGGCTGAAAAGGTGAGGCCACTGGAAGCTGAGGCTATTTTTCCTAAAGCTTGAAGCTCCTGCAAATTAGCTTTAGAAAAAATCATCCTTGGCTTCCAACGGCCTCACCTTCTCTTCTATAATGGTGGCACCGGCCCATGGGCATCTCTTGATAAAGGGATGCCTCGCAGGTACCAGCGGCATCATCATCGAGAATAACCATTTTTTCCTTAAGCCTGAAACTCTCGCACATGAGCTAGCCCCGGCCCACTTAAAGCCCACTTAAAGCCCTGGACTCTAGCCTCTGGAGCGCTCCCAGCAACTGCCACCATGTTGCCTGTCAGCAGCCATATGCCACAGCAATATACTCTTTATATCACTTTATCTGCGACTCCTCATCACCCTGCACTTCTTTGGATTCCTTTCCTTTTATAACTGGGGAGAAGAAGGCATAAGCCTTCTTCTGCGCTGAGCTATAGTATATATGGGGTGGCTACACAGTTAAAAATCCTTGTGCCGATCCGACCTGCCCAGCAAACTATTGCCCAACCTCTATCACGCCTTTCCTAGGCAAACTCCTGGAAAATCTTGATCTATGTGATCACTGTGCAGCCCGTAATGTCGACTTTCATTTTGCCGACTTCCATTATGGCGCGGTGCTGTGATCACATTGATCACTGTGGCTGGCATCCCCCTACCCGCCTCCCCCTCTTCCCACTTATCTTGCCAGTGGCACACATTAGAAGTGTGCCGCCGTCTATCCCGTATCCCTGCAGCGTCAGCTCTCACCCACGAACGTGGGTCCAAACATGCACCACAGAGTCCGTTTTCTTCTCACTTTTCTATATTTAAATTTTCCCCCCACTTCCATCTAATGGAAGCGGGGGACAAACCCGGTCCCCATTACACCCAGACTAAGGAGAGTGGGGGACACCGCTGCAAACCCCGCTCTAACCTAGTCATAGTAATGGGGAGCTCAGGATTTTTGAACTGCGCAAAGGTTCAGTTCTAGTACTGGGCGAAATTATTTAGTCGCCGTAATTGTACTATCCCGAAAATTTGACCATCTCCCAGCATAATCTCCAAACCAAATCTGTTGGTTGTCTTCATGACCATCTCCCTGGCTTCAAAGCAGCCAGAGCCACGCAAACTGCTCTCTTGAATACCCGTGATGATCTGCTCGCTAATCTTGACTCCAGGATTCCTTCTGTCCTCATTTGTCTTGACCTTTACTCTGATTTTGACACAGTCAATTACGCCATCGTGATCAATCGACTCCACGAGAACCTGGGCATCACGGATCAGGCACTGGAGTGGTTGACCTCCTTCCTAGTGGATCGACCCTCCCAGGTTCCACTTGGGTCCTTCCTCTCCACCACCTCTCTCTCCACATGTGGTGTTCCCCAGGGCTCTACCCTCTCACCCTGGCTCTTCAATGTCTACTTGGCCCTTTTGGCCCACCTGATCTCTACCTTCTCCTCTAACTTTCAGTGTTATGCAGATGACACTCAGCTCTCTTTCAGGCTCCCCTCACCCTCCTGTCCTTTCTAGCTCATTCCTGACTATCTATCTGTGATTCAGGAGTGGTGCGCCCTGGTTCTCTCTAGGCTGGACTACTGCAAAAGCCTCTTTCTCAATCTGCCTTCCTATACTCTCCGCCCTCTTCAACAAATACAGACCAGGACTGTGAGACTTATCCTTGGCCTCAAGACCAGGGACTGTATCTCTCCGGGCTGAAATCTCTACACTAGCTCCAGGTGGGTGCAAGGATCAAGTTCGAACCCCTCTGCATCGTCCACAAGGCTTTCTGGGGCCAGAGCCTGCATTACATCCAACTCTCTCTTCCAAAATACCTTCCTTCCCGAGCCCTTCACTCAGCTACCTCCAACTCTCTAAGGGTCAGACGCTTATCTAGGCAGACAGAGGGGGGTAGTTGTCTCTCCTTCACAGGTGCCTCCCTCTGGAATGGCCTTCCCTGCCACTCTCAAACTTCACCCGGACCACCTGATGTTTCTGAAGCAGCTCAAGACCTTCATTTTCTCCTCTGCTTTCTCTCTCCCCCCCCCCTGCTGACCTACCTGTTTGCTGGGCCAAATGGTTGCTTGGCTACCCTCAGAGTCCCACTGGGTACCAGGCTCCTCCATGATCAGTCTCCACTGCACTGCCTCTGGGCCTGCAGCGCACTTAGGGGCTGTAACTGTAACCTCTACAGTCCTCTGCCTCCTGGCACTTACACAGAGCCGCGCTGCCCTGGCTGCACTTCCCCCTTCCCTATCCCCGGCACTTCCCCCTCCACTCTGCACTGTTTCACTTGCACGATCTGAATGACACATGGCCTAGTAAGATCATTTGTCTTGTCCTCCCTCTGTCTTCCCTCCCTTGTCTTGTAGCGCCTCGAAACCTTTGTGTATAGGCACCTTATAAAGGACATATCACATATCACACATGTACAGGGGTGACAAATGCTCTTTTGTTTTGCAAAAGAAGTGCAATAGGTAAGATATCGGAATTGATGGGAATCAGTGAGCTATTTACACTGGGGTGAGTTCCAGTAACTTTATTACCAAGTTGAGATGGGGAGTAAATGGACAAGTCACCGGGGTCAATAGGTGGGTGGAGTTAAATAGCTTAAGCACAATCAACATTAGACATTTATAAGAGCATATAGGTGCTATGGACAGCTACGTTAGGGATGTGACTATAATGGAAAAAGTGTTAGAGTGGAGGTGGAGAATGTGAGGGACAGAGGCATGTTAGAGGTGAGGGACAAATGGTAACTCAAAGGCAGATGAGAGGTAGGTTAAGAGGATAACTCAGAGCCTTTCAATTTCTCTTCAAACAAATCATGGTGGACTGTATCTTGGATGTCTCCGGGGAGCAAGAAGACAGAAGCAGTGAAAGCCAGAGGAAGCATGTATGAATCATCTTGTTTTGTGTCTTAAGTCCTAAAACAGAGAGGGGATCATCTAGGCCCACATTACCTTTCACTCCGGCATATCTAGGTTTCCAATGGAATGGGGATAATAAAGTTGTGTGGTTGTCAATATATATGCAAATTAGGGCGGGGGGTTGCATGTCTTTTGCCACAGAGGGATTAGCAAATACTACACTTTTTTTCCAAACTTTATTTTCATTAGCGTGGTGACAACATGAAAAATAAACATAGCAGTGCTTTATCATGAACAACCATAGAGCAATCCATTGCACAGTAATGATGTTATACATCAGGTGTATGTAGAATACTCAGAGATTGGCCGATCAGAGAGATAACGGTGAAAGACAGACCGGATATCCTTGGGTCTGCCAACTTTCCATACAGCTCTTCCATATCGTTTGCCCATGTAAGGTCACTGAGCCAGACTTGCACCGAGGGGGCACCAGGCTGCTTCCAGCTGAACACAATCCGCCTCTTAGCCAATAAGAGTTCAAGATTAAGAAACCTGTGCCTCTCCTCCGCCATTGACTCTGATTCCCAACATTATAGAAACTCGAGAAAAAGGGATGGGGTGGCCTGTCACTTCCAGCAGTGTATTGCAAACCCTGTCCCAGTAGGTTTCGCAGCCGGGGCAGGCATTGAACATATGCAATTGATTGGCCCCCTCGTCCGTACACCTGGGGCACCTGCCCAAGCTGTTGCCCACAAACTGCTCAATCCTCGCAGGGGAGTAATGTAGTCTATTCAGGACCATGTATTGAATCAGGAGGAATTTAGAGTTATATGAAATTTCCTTAGTTAACCCACATATTGCAGCCCACTGTTCGTCTGTAAATTCAGTACCTAAATCCTGCTCCCATTTCTTTCTCACACCTGGGCCCCTATGTGACAGTGTACTCAGCAGTCAGTCATGCAACACTGGTACCCGCTCGTAGCGCTGTGCATCTATGATTCTGCCGGGTTTATCTCAGGTTCACATGGATACTCCGGCCACCTCAACCTAAACACAGTTCTGATCCGCCAGTAGTGTGGTCTCTGTATGAGGGAATCATGTACGGAGTTTATACATTCTTCCCAAGCTATACACTTACCATGCGCATACATGCATCCCATAGTGACAACGCCAGCAGCCCTCCAGCTAGTAGATATGGAACGATTGAACGTTGGAGTCATCCCTGTATGACTCCTAAAGGAGCCCCACTATCATAAGGATACTCTAAGCCTCACATACGCCACAGTTTCCTCCATGCCAGACATGCAGCAACCAGTGGATCTAGAGGTCCCCGAGATACATAAGCAGAACTGTACATTAAAGTGCGCAGCTCGACTGCACCTGCCGTCGCCCTTTCCAGTGCTACGTGTGGCTGGGGGTAGTGGTGATCTTCACAGTCGGAGGCAAAGAGTGCTTGTGCCGCCAAATAATAAAGCTCAAAATGAGGAGATCTGAGGCCTCCTTCCTCCCAGGGCCTGGTCATGGCCTTCCAACACATGCTGACCCCTCTATTACCCCACACGAAAGAGGTGCACATTGAATGCAGCTCTCGAAAAAAATCCCTACCCGGCCAAATCAGAATATTATTAAACAAGTATAAAAGCTTTGGAAGTATCAGCATTTTAACTATCATGGGGCACCCCAGCAACAACATTGCAATCTTGCTCTAGCGTTGCATCTTAGGCCCCAGCTGTTGCATGTATGCCGTATAATTTAAGGCTATTGTCTCCTTCGCCGATGTATTGACCATAATGTCTAGGTATCTAAAGAAATCTGTCACCACACGTAGCCCATGTCCTTTTCACTGCCTCTGTCCAAACCGAGCCAATGGAAAAATCTCAGATTTATCCCTGTTAAGGCAAAGCCCCGAGTATCTACCAAAATGCTCCACCGTGTGGAGGATCGCACCTGCTTCTTTCGCCGGGTCTTTGATGTAGAGGAGAATCGTAGCCCACTCTTAGCATGCCAAGTCCATACCAAGTAAGCTAGGGAATCTATTACTAGTGCCTACAAAAGAGGTGACAAAGGACAGCCTTTCTGGGTGCCGTCACACAATTCTATGGGCAGCGATACCCTCCCATTGGTGAGAACTCTCGGACGACAACAGGCAGACCCATGATATGAAACTGGGTCCAAACCCAGCATTTTGCAGAACTGCAAATAGATGAGGCCAATGCACCGTATCAACGTATTAAGGAAATGGCTACCGCATCACAGTCTGAGGGCACCCGCGCCATCACGTTGCAAAATCAACAGAGATTTATTGCTGTGGCCCTTCTGGGAATAAACCCTGAGTGATTGTTAGGAATGAGGTAAGGCATCAGAGGTTGCAGGCGATTTGCTATAATTTTAGCGAATATTTTGCCATCAACGTTGATTAGCGACAGGGGACTATATGATGCACACGTGCCAGCCTCTTTGCCTGGCTTCAACATAACCATGATCTTGGCTTCATGTACTTTTCCTGGGAGGATTTCTGCATCCAAGGCCTCTGCCCACATCCGAAGTAAATGCGGGACCGGGATATCCTGGAACTCCTTGTAGAACTCTGCAACCAGCCGATCTGGGCCAGGGGCTTTGCCCGAGGGCAGTTCCTTGAGTGCTAGTTCTACCTCCTCACTAGTCAGGGGAACCTCAAGGGCCACTGATTCCTCTGCAGATAACAAAGAAGTGGGAATCGTGCTACTAAGGTATTCCCTAATTTCCGCATCAGATGCCTCAAATTAGGGGCAGTACAGAGTTTCATAGAAGGAACCTTGCTTATATCCCTTTCCGAGCAGACCCTGGTTCCATCAGCAGTGTGTACATAAGTAATAGGGCCTCTTCCCGCCTCCCTTCGCATTAACTGGGTGAGGAAACGTCCTAGTCTCTCCGCTTCCCTGTATCGACGTGCCATCCCAGGCTTATCCAAGAATCGTAGCTCTCTTTGAGCAAGGTCTCGAAATGTATCTAACTCAGCCTTAGACTCAGAGAACACAGCAGAAGTGCGATTGTCCGCGTAACTATCTTGGAGCTCTTTAGATCGGTCGACCTTGCCTCCTCCGCACATAAACATTGAACACCTGCCATAACACCGCCGGCGATGTAACTGACCCCACATTTTGTGATAAATAAACATCGATACCCTCTCGTAATCCCTGCATGAAGGCAAGGTCCCGTAGTGCCTCAGGTTTGACACGCCATGGGAGTGTAGGGCTACCATCTGTAGACCAAGTTACAACCAAAATCAATGGGGAGTGATCCGAGAATGTTCTTGAATACATTGCACAATCAGACACCTTAGGGAGGAGATCATCAGAGAAAAACCACATATCTATATGAGAGTTTATATTATTTACCGCAGAGTAATAAGTGAATCCACGATCAGTTCTCTGACAGAGTCGACAGACATCCACAATATTCAGATCCTGCACCCCAGACCAAAGAACCTGGGCTGCCTTCATCAGTGCCCGTGGACCAGAAGTGGACCTGTCCACCGCCAAATCCATAATGGTGTTAAAATCACCTCCCCATATGAGGGCCGCTCTCGGGAATCCCTGCAGGAGATTTATCAAATGTGTGTAGAAATCTGGATCTTCTATGTTGGGGACAAAAAAGTTTAACATTTCGATTGGAGCCGGTACATTTAAGCTGGAGAAGTAGCAACAGTCCGAACAGCCCCGTTTGAGAACGGTGAGGAGAAGGATTTGGAGAGAAACTTAAGTTTAGGCACCCTTGCATTGATTCGCTTCACGGTCTCGGAAGTTTTTTGTTACATGGATCCTAAAAAACAGATTTATTGAAAGAGGATTCCCTGAAGACCTAGTGGAAAATGCGATACGGAGAACAGAAACACAAAGTCGCGAAGAACTTTTGACACAGAAACCAAAGAATATCAAAAACAACTTAATACATACACTAAGATATTCTAGTCAAAGCTTTCAAATAAAGCGGATAATCCATAAAAACTGGGACTTTATCAAAACAGACCCTCAGTTGAATACTCTTTTTCCAGAACCACCCATGCTAGCATTTAAAAGGGGCAGTAATTTTAGAGACCGGAGTTGGCACTGAGTCTTGAGTGTCTTGCCCAGGACGCTGTGTGCTGTGTTTTCTTTCTTTGGACCGAGTCTGTTTTCAAGCTCGCTACAAGGAGGCGGTGCTATAGACTCAAATACCCAGCAAACCCGCTGAGCGGCGCGGAGTCGTCACTGAGTCTTGAGGGTCTTTGGTGTTGCAGGAGCCGCGGCAGCATCCTGCTCTGCTGTGTTCACCCCAATACATATCGTTATAACCGCGTGCTTATCGATGAAATTAAGAGAAGGTGTGGAGACACGGTCTCGTGGGCATATTGGAGCCCTGTCCTGTGTTGCTTCGTCAAAGAGTGCGACAATGAAAAACATTCCACCAACTCAAGTAAGCATAAACACAATCACTGTTTGCTCAAAGTCTTTTAAGTCTTCAATAACAAACAAACAATGTGTGAATGAATTGCAGAACAATGATGCCTGTAGCGAAAGTGAAAGTGGAACAGAAATGATGAAAGCTACTGTGGGGGTAACACGCACAAGTTTACATAAAATAGGGGAAGTAACTGTTGCAGAGTGCATGAGTGAGCAAGACAATACGTCTGTACAAACGCCAAGCATGCCGGCGATCGAAAATGACATTGACCAAGATATGGACTGTTTTATTTTGGAAACTAAAGTAACGAAAGTAGTGGAAAGGTATACCATGCATTAGGACCCCCCGTTAGGTCCCCTGGAGGTAGCTCTGCAAAAATCGGAACGCATGGATGTAAATATTTTTCTTGTTCCGAATTCCCCTTTGAATGTAAAATAACAATGGAAAACTGTGCTCGGCCAGCCGCCATTCCACAATTATGTGTCCTGGCCGAAAAGGCGGTGCAGCGGAAAAATGGTATTATTACCAATGATCCATCTGAACAGGAGCAATGCTGTGATCAAGAGATTTGTAAATGCCCAAATACGGACAGCATAGTAGAAAAGGGAAAAGAATTAGATCAATATGATGAGAAGTGCGCGGAAGCTCCTAAATCTACCTGCCAAGCGAAAACCCTAACTGTGACAAGTAAGTCACTCATGGGAAAGGACAATCAACGCATGCTAGGTGGCGATACTGTAATGGAAGAGATGAATTTCAGCAACAACAATTCAAACAATGTAAACGAACGAAGGAATTCTTTGATTGTAGCAGACAAATTGCTAAAAGATTTAACCAAAATGAACTTGGATTTCAATAATCGGTCCCTGAACTATCAGAAAGATTTTCCAAGATTAAGTAACAGCTTTGGGAAGGTGACCTTACAGGAGGCAATATACGACCATAGACGGATTGAAGAAGTGAATGGCCTCCTGCAAGATAATGAAAATAAAATCATACACAGCCCTGCTCGCAAAAGGAAAAGATCTGGAAATAGCCGCGTGGAAGAAGTAATATGTTCACAGGCTAAGAGTCAACGACAGGTTTTCACTCTGCACTCACCCCTAAGATTGACATCTTCGATAAACAAGCAGCTGTTCAAAGATAAAGAGCTCAATGGGACCCGGATAGCAGCAGATGTAGAACAAAGTAGCACTTCTGGCTCATCTGATCTTTCTAATTCCTATACTGAAGATTCGTCCTTAATGGAGCGACCCTTCCCTAAAATAAGGCGTACACAACGGAAAAAGAAAACCGTCAAACGGAAAACCAAAGATGATGTGGGTGATGGGAAATCATTGGATTTACAGGCAGTAATCATGTCCTCTATGAACATATCTCGATACCTGAAATTATATGAACAGATGGACGGAAATATTAAGGATCTGACAACATTGACAGCACTGCTTAACACCAAAGTATCCAATATGGAACAGGAATAACGAACAACTCATAGAAACATGAGACAAGACAAAACCCAACATGATAATTTCATAAAAATGCTGTTGGATACCAATAGAAACTCAAGTGAAGATAAAAGATTGTTAGCAGAAGTTGCACACGAAGCGTTAAAACTTCTAAAAAATCCTCAAGTAGAAGTTATGCAAGAGAGCGCGACAAATGGTCACAAGATAGACCGTTACAAGACCAATGCTGACAAAGAAAAAAACAAACCAGAAAATAATCCTAGTAATAAAAGGATGGTAGAGAAAGAGAAAGATCAATTGTTACGAGTGAAGGAGAAAGGAAAGATAAACATACATCTTGAAAACAACAAAGAGGATGAACGGCAAGTGTGTTTCCCGTTGTCGGTTGAGTCCTTCGTGGCTCCCAGAGAAGCAAGATTGATTCTAGTTGATGGCCTACAGGAAAAAAAAACTGGAGTCGGCCGGAACTGGGAAGTCTTTAGTAATAGATGAAATTGCTGACGCAATTAATCTGAGTGAAAACACAAATGTTAAATGCATGGATGCCCCAAAATTAGATGAAATAATAGAGCTGCAAGAAAGTCAAAATGAAAAGGTAACGTCCCCAAAAACGATTACAGATAAAGTCATAAAGGAAGTTCAATGTAGGGAAGAGCAAAGAGCAGACAATATAATAACTGTGGCGAATGAAACCGTAATCGAAATTGAAACCTCGGATTAAATCAATACTCAAGAACCAAAAGGAATGTTTGATATATTTGCAAAAGACAGAAAGAAGCAAAATACCAAAGGAGTGCCTCAATTGAAGAAAACAAAAAATCTAACAAAAGGAAAAATAACAAATGGTGCAAGAGCGTTTCTAAGGAACCTCAAGACTGTTACAGTAAATGTCTCTACAAATGGTTGTGGCTTGAGAGAAAATCAAGCGGACCTAACTAGAGAAAAGGGAAATCAAAAAGGAAGCTCTACTAAAAACACTAATGAAGAAACAAAAGCACCAAGTACATCCAATACTGAGAATGAACCAGATAAGATGCCGGGTGATCTAGACATTGAGACCCTTATGAATCTATCAACATACGAAGAGGAGCACGATGATACACTAAAGGGAATCGAGCAGGGAAATGAGGAGATAGAAACCACGGCAAACCAGAATATGGCAGATCACGAGGAGCAAATAATAAAAGCATGTGCTCCAGTCATAGGACGGTTTGTGAATTGGTCAATCAACCAAAAATGGCTTTTAATGCCAAGTATGACAACATAGGGAGCTCCTTTCAGACATTGGATGATAAAAGACAAAAAGCTATACTAAAGATGAAGGAGCAAGGTAATAACTTACTAGTGGGGCATCTGGTCCCACTGGTACTGCTACAATGGATAAAAGGACTTCTGATCAGGGAAATCTACTTTGTGGGAAAAAAAATTGTGAATGTGAAAGCCACACAGAACATGAATCAGCATAAGGAGAGAGAGAACACTGCGAAAACATAAAGCACTAATGATAAGCAAAATGCTCATAAAAACACAGTGTTAAAAGAAAAAGCAAAATATTGCTTAAGCCTGGAAAGAATTCTCAATATTCATGATGGCCTAATAATGAATCGAAAAAATGTGCTGAGTCTGTTCCATCATGTGCCCATACTTCGAACAATTGAATCCAGTGACATCCAGGCGGTAGTATTTAAGGACGATATTGGGCTGAATACGGTACACTTATATGTCAACTCGAGAGTAGTATGTGAAACCCTGTTGCAGGGAGCAACAGCCTTGCTACCTTGCGGATTTGATATTGTGGAAGTGGATATATCAAAAATGGAGAGTGATGAAAATGGTGAATCACTTATCAAAAAAACTTTGTCAAACCCATTGCAGAAGAATAATCAGGCCAAAACACAAACAATGCCAGAAGAGCAATGGCAATTAGATTACAAGCAATTTAATTTGTCTCGCCAAGAACATCGGGATACACAAGAATTGAAAGAAGCTGAGCAAATTAGAATCACAGTAAAAAATCTACAGCAAAGTGGGAGAATAAATGAAAAAGATATGTTGTGTCAAGAACAAACTGACACTCAAGAACTGAAGCAAGCTGAACAAATCAGAATTCCAGCAAAAAACTCCCAGCAGCCGTCCAATGTAAATAAAGAAGAGAAGAAGCAATTGAATAACACTGAGTGCAATTGGCTAGCGGCTGCCTTGGCGAATAACATTGAAAGCTAATGTCCAAAGAACTCAAAAGAAGAACAGCTTGTGTTCAGTTCCTGGAATACAAGAGGATTTATGCATGTGTTTAACACCAATGGAAAGTGGTCAAATGAGATCGATGTGATCTGTTAACAAGAAACTTGGATGGTGACGTGCCCTATAACAGAAAATTTTGAAATTGCAATCAATCCGGCTATTAAAAGGAAAAAAGGTAGACCAAGTGCTGGTATGCTTATACTTATTAAAAAAACAGCTGGCTACAGATTGCATGAGTCTAAGAATGTATCTCCGTACATCCAAGTTGCTACCATCATAAGGAATGAAGGTATAGAAAACAAATCAATACCCCTTTTTATCCTAAACCTCTACTGGCATCAAAGTGAAGCTGGAACAGTTTCTTTTGTTGATCAAGTCATTGATGTGATTGATGAATTATTGATTGCTGACAACTCTGCATGCATCATTGTTTGTGGAGATCTTAACATGAACTGTATAGAGCTAAGTAAAAATGAGCCACCAGCGAAACAAAACCTAGCTGGAAAATGGTTGGAAGAATTATCCTTACGAAACCTTGTTAGGTTAAATGGAAATGTAGAGCGAGATATACCAGCGAAATCCACCTGGCAAAGGAATATCCAAAGATCCGTATAGGACTATATCTTTGCATCAGAAAACGTAAACATCATTGATCTCCAAGTACATAAAATGCAAGTCAGTGACCATAATATGGTCATAGCTTGCTTTAAGATGTTTAAGCAAACTATTTCCCCGATATGGAACCACAACATAACGCTAAACAGGTGAGCGAAATAAAAAAGGAATATGAAAATCATATCGATCGCTTGGGTGTTGATTATACGTCGTTGCTGGAACAATACAAGATCAGAAATAAACCGAATAACACCCAGAGTAATAAGCGAAAACATGCTTATAACCCAGAAATTGCCGGCAGAAAGAGGGAAATGTGCAAGGCTCTACAACAAATTAAAAATCTCCTGAAAACAGAGCATTTAGAGTTGAAGAAAAATATCAGGCAAAGGTATAAGAATTGGATCATAGCACATCGATCCTTAACGGAACAACATGATGCAGAAAGAATGTTGAAATGTCTGAAAGAGAAGAATTCGTCAGACTTCTGGACAGTAATTAAGAACGAATGCTGTGTGCAGCAGGCGCCACAAAAAAATATGGTGACCGAAAAAAAATTGATTGAGCATTTCTCCACGCTATTTGCAAAAAAGGGTAATACCATCAACCCATCTATGTCATTCTTACGACAGTGGGATTTACATTTCGATCAGGAAGACATCTTGATAAATATTAAAAAACTTTCCAACTCCCGTGCCCCAGGCCCAGATGGCATTACAAATGCGATGCTCAAAGCGAACCCAGAAATGTGGACAGAGTTTTGTAAAATTCTTTTTGACAAAGTTGCAGCAGAAGCAAGCACACCTACTTCTTGGAAGAAGGCCATCGTTGTCCTATATTTAAGAAAGGCAACAGATTAAATCAAACAGACTATCGTCCAATTGCCTTACTAGATGTTATAGGCAAAATATATGCAACCCAACTCCAGCATAAACTAAAGGACTGGCTAGCTTTAACAAATCATCTAGATGCTAGACAAAGCGGATTTGTGAAGGGCTTGGGATGTTCCTTAAATCTTATCTTAATTAACCTTCTGAAAATGGAGGCAATACGGAAAGGCTCAAAAGTCTATCTTGCTTCGGTTGATCTGTCCCATGTTTTTGATAGTATTGATAGGGAAAAGTTATGGACAAAATTAAAAAAAACTGGAATTGCCCTGAGAGCCTTCTCGCTGCTATCAAAGACTTACATACAAATACAGAAATTAATATTCGGTTGGATGCAAATGGCACTCTTTCAAAATCTATTCCCACTTGTTGTGGAGTCAAGCAAGGGTGCCCTTTGGCAGCTATAATTTTTAATGCATTTATTTCTGATATTGGTGAGGTCTTTGAGAAAATTCAGGTTTTTGCTCCCAAAATAGATGATGCTACCCTGAATTGGATTCTCTACGCTGACGATCTGATACTGATGGATCTTACACCAATTGGGCTGCAATGCAAAATACAAGCATTAGTGCAGTATGTAAAAGAGAACGGGTTGTATATAAACCCAAGTAAATCAGCTGTTCTTACTTTACAAGATCTTAGAAAACGTGCAGCAAATGCAAAAAAATTTAAATGGCACTTGGAAGGTGTGCCCCTGCAACATGTGAATCAGCTAAAATACTTGGGCCTCTGGCTGAACTCAAGTATAAACGACCACATCTGGATAGAAAAAACAAAATCCAAGTGTCGCCAGCTAAGCGCCCAAGGAGCAGCACTTGATAAAAAATAGGGTACATTTTCTTTGGTACCCATAATCAATTTTTATAAGCAAAAAGCCGTGCCATCTTTAATATTTGGTGCAGAAACTGCCTTTGGATGTCCAGCTACCATGTGGGATAAACTCGAAAATATTTTCTGGTCCAGAATCTTAAAAGTGGGGAAGGGTATGCCAGCAGCAGTTGTACGATATGAATTGGGACTAATATCTATTAATGCGAAGGTCATTTGGAACACTTTGGCTATTTTTCGCAAAATACTCTTACCCAATGGTACTCTGAAAATGAAAATTCTCCACGAGCAAGAGAAGAAACAATCAAATTCAGTTTTTTCTGCATGGGCAAAACAATGTTACCAAATCTTGGCGGATATAAGCAGTGATAAGACTACTCTGATGGAAAATCCATGTGCAGTTAAGAAGAAATTGTGGGAACATGACTGGATAAATACTGATATGAGCAGAGCAAAATATTTGTTAATGAAAAATGTTCCACTGGAAGGCAAAGCATATAAGTCCTTGTAAAAAATATCTGGAAAAATGTCCAAACAAACAGAAAAGAATACTTCTAATGAAATTCAGACTGAATCAATTCAAAACAAAATAGGTGATCATGCGATGGCCCAAATATGAAAAGCTGGATCCAAAGTGTAGGTTTTGCAATCATCATGAAGAAAACTTAAAGCACTTAATCCTTAGCTGCAATGCTTTTAAAGCAATAAGAAAGATACTGTTTGAAACAATTGTTGCAGAAAAAGCTCACCGGACAATTGAAGGATGGTGGGAAGAATGCTTCAGAGAAACAGACAGAAAACTAACCTATGCTCTGACATTGCTTCTTAAAACAATTGAAGAAGAACTTACTAAATCCAGTGTGTAGTGCGAACTGTTGAGTTTTCTTCTCTTATTACATAATTTGGGTGCTGTATTCGACATTCATGATGTTGCATTTGTCTTAAGTGATGTAATTATTTTGTAACGTGTGCATTTTTTTGTTTTTTCTTCTTTTTTCGATTCGTTTCTTTTTAAAGGTTTTTCATAACTAATAATAAAAAATAAAATAAAAAAAAGTTTAACAAGACCACTTCTCGCTTGCAAAGCAATCCATGTACCAACACGTACCTGCCTCTTTCATCCATAACCAGATCCTGACACATGACTGGAAGTGTTTTAAGAATTAATATCATGACTCCCACACCGTGGTGGAGTACGATGTGTAATACCGCTGCCCACCCCAAGACTGGCCACCCTGTTGGGTGACTGAGTCCACCACATGAGTTTCTTGCAAGAATAGTATATTGGCACCCAAGCTATTAGCCTGAGCTATGAGTTTCTGAGATTTAACGCAGTTAGCCGGGCCGCGGACATTCCGCTCAATAATGTAATCTGGATCAAGCCCTGCGTCATCCCAACGACCGACATGCATTCATTGGTTACGGAACCCAAACGTCTCTGTGCGGAGTACTACATTGCACGCATATTATACGCCACCAAGCCTTTCTGAACTTGCACCCTCCACACCCCGCTTCCTCCCCACCCACCCTCACTGCCTGCCCCAACCAGCAGTGTAAACCCTGCCCTTCCATTCATCACTGTTAGGGAGAATTCTCATTCTATGGAAAATTTCCCTTACCTATAGAGTCCCCCAGCAGCATTGCTGGATTTGAAGGGTTTATTTTCTTCGCCTGCTAAGAGTGTGACCCTTTTTCCCACTCTTAGACATATTTTGCTATGTGTGTTCTAGGCTATTTTTTGTGTTTAATGCCTATAGGGTTATCTCACCCTCATAGGAACCATCTTTACTCACTTGTGTTACACAGCACCCTCCGTGCAGTGACACAGAGGTGTCGTAGCGACCCCCCAACATAGACTCCATACCCTGGGACTGACTACTGTCTCCCATGTCATGTAAAGTTCCCATTGACTTTACTAGTCATCTCTTATGAACTAAACCAGGACAAACCATCTTACTATGGGAGTACTGGGAAGGGTTAATAGTGTTTCCCTTATGTTCATTTTCGAGAGGGTACCATACAGTCCCTCTCTCAAAGGTTTCTGGCTGGTGGCAGTGGTTACTACCGAAAATATGCAACCGCAAATATTTCTCTATGGGATTTTCCCATTGTTCGAGGCTACCACTTTTTCTGACAGCCTCTTACATACTGCCGGTCTATTCTTTTATTAACTTTACTCCGGTGGGTTTTATTTGCCAGAACTTCAATATAAATTCTTTCTCGTGTCTTTCTCTAAACTCTTAACCCAGGTCGGGGATCCTTTGTTCGTCCTTTTGGCAGGCTTCTGCCAAGAAGCCCTCCTTTCGGTGCCACTGAGTCTGGGGTGGGTCCACTGTGTCGGAGGGGGAGTAGGACCCCTGGACAGAGTTGCTGCAGCAACTCATCTCGCACTCTAACCTGATAGGCTGGAGAGTCTCCCGCCAAAGTGACCACTTCACTGTGTGAGTGACAGCTAGGCTGTATGAATGTGGGTCTTTTTGCATAAAAGCTGGGTCCTGAGGACTGGAAGAGCAAGCGTTGCCACTGGAACTACGGAACCGAAGGGGAGAGAAGCCAAGGACATCTTCAGCAACTGCACCACCGGTGAAGCCCTGCTGCGGCTCCTTACCACTTTTCTTCCACAAGACGAGAGGAGATCTTCATCTGCAAGAGCCTTCTTCCCATGAGCTGGTGGGACCAACCAGTTTGTCAATCACTTCCTCGGACCTGCCTTGGTCGAATCGCCAGTGCCTAGCACTTGGAGGCCGGATAGCCAGACATCCATCCACCCGGACCGCGATTTAAAGGAGCGTACCTTTTTTTCGTTTGGCAGCACCGCGGCTGGTTTCATCCCTGGGTAGTGCAGTAACTCAGACCTTCCTCCACGACGAGAGCCTCTCTTCCACTGCTGGATCCCCCAAACTGCAGGAACTACCAGGAACAACCGCCACCACAGGAGCCACTTCTTCAGTTAAAGGTACTTTGTTCCGCCAGGCCTCCCTTTCTGTGTAGTAGCCCTAAAGGTGTTTTAAATCCTTTACCTACCTGTTGGGTTGGCCGCCCTTTCGTCTAACATTGTCTTTCGCCTTGCATCTACCTTTTCAAACTTCGTTAACCAAAGACTTGACTGCAGCTACAAGAACATTTTTGCTCCTAAGCTCTTGGTCCTGTACCATGGACTCTGGCTCAGGCCTATTTGACTCTGGCTGATTTGTTAGATCTGCTCTCACTAGATTGATTCTCAACTAGAAATGTGTTGATGCACCTGAATCTTCTAAACACCTCTTCCTTCCCACTGTTTTAACTTGTGAAGTGCCATTTTGCTGGGTTTCATTTAGGTACCTTTTTGCCAAAGTACTGCCTTGCCTAACTTCTTCACGAAACTTCAGGGAAGTGTTGCCAGGGGGTGTATAAAGATATTTCGGTATAACTTGTGCTTTCCCTCCCTTGTGCTAAATTGCTAGAGTGCCATTTGTAGTTGGTTTTCATTGTGCCGTTTTGCTCAGTTTTCACTCTACCGCAAACTTGTCTACAATTGACTAGGGAGTTGTGTATATTTTTCTTGACTGATTTTAACTTGCTTTATTAACTGTGATTTATGTGTTGAACTAGAAGTGTATAAAATAAATCTATATATTCTTTTTAATACAAGCTTTGGTCAGTGTTTCCTTGTACCATAGTGCTGCAGGGCCTATTGTGTAAACCATGAATACTGCTCATCTCCCTCTTGAGATAAGTCTGACTGCTCAGCCACAGCTACCAACTAAATCTTTGTGGTGCAGACTGATACCCAAGGGGATGTATTGCTCATACCTGTAGTCCTAATCTTCTGTAGTGCTCCCTAAGGTAACTGCACAGGATTCTGCCTAACACTGGTGTACAGCGGTGAGGATAAAAGTATTGGATTTACATTTTAGAGTGCTGCTAGTACCTTGGTTCAATTAACCACAAGGCTAACAATCACAAAAAGGTTAATTTTCAAACAAAAAAGGCAAAGATGGAAACTTATAGCCAGGAGACCCTACTTGTAAATACTGCTGATTATTTAAAGGATCTGTGCAGACAGAAAAGTCTTCCTGTCAAAGGCAGGAAATCAAAAATGATTGAAAGATTGTTAGAACACCAAAGACCGGAGAGTAGGGCTGTAGTGCCTACCCTTCCAGCAAATGTAGCAAATATTGAGGAGAATAATGTTGATGATGTTATCGTTGAAGCAGATGAGGAAGAGGATGATAACAATGTCACCCCCTCTGGCCCTCTGCCTGTTCAAAGGCCTCAGCCTGTGGCTACTGGACCCTTATCAGGTCCCACATTAAGTCCTGAATTTATCACTCTAGAAAAAATGAGACTTGAGTTAGAATTCAGAAGAATTAGTGCCCAAACTGAACAGAGACATCAAGAACTAAGGCTCAAAGAATTAGAGCTCAACCATGAGCTTGAGATGAAGAAATTGTCTTTGGAAAATGCTCTCTCCCCGAATCCTCTAGATATTCCAGTCCAAAAAGACCCCGGTTGCCTAAAGAGATTGTGGGTATGTATGAACCGAAGTTGGATGTATTAGATTAGCTAGTTATGTTTGAATATAATCATGGGCTCCAGGATATCACAGGGAATCAGTTGATCCCTTGGTTATTCTCTAGTCTCCCCCCGGTTGCATCTGATGTGGTAATGGAGTTGGGGGAGGTGGATAGGATGGATTATGAATGTGTAAAGCTGGCTTTAATAGCTAGATTTGGGAAGACACCTTCTCAGTACCTTAAGAGGTTTAGGGCCCTCAAAAAGCATGTTAGTACCCCTTGGGCTCCTTGGGTGAATGAATGTTTGAAGGGATTAACTTAGAGGGATGAATTAAGGGTTACAGAGTTAACACTTATGAAGGAATGCGAAATCTTGTAATGTTGGAGTCTATCTATGATGCCTGCTCTCCTGAGCTCAGACAGCACTTGGCTGATTCAAAAGAACCAGATTCTAAGAAGCTGGCTAAGGCTGCTGACTTGTGGGTTGCCAACAGGGCAACTCACAAGGATTCAGGGGTCACTCAGAAAAAGGATGAGGGAAAGCATCCTAAGAAAAACAACAAAGAGAATTCACAAAATTCCAATTCCAAAGAGGCCCCCAAACAAAATCCTAAGGGTAAGCCCCAAGGGAAACCTAATCAGGCTAGTGTACCTAATGGTCCCAGACCAGAAGGGGGTCAGAACAAGCCACCATTCATAAAGCCATTTGGGAAATGTTATGTTTGTGGCTCTACTGATCATGTGAAAGGGGATCCCAGATGTAAGGGTAAACGTTCAGGGGTACACACTGTCTCCTTAGCCTTTGCTCCAGAGGAGGAAGTACAAATGGCCAGTGGAAACGTTCAGTTACTAGCTGAAGACCCCATCCGAGTCTCAGCTAGTGTATCTTTAGTATCCCTAGGGTTGTGGGAACAACAGAATTTAGATGTGTATCATTCTATCCCTCCTAATACTAAAGAGTATTATAAAGACAGTGTCCTAGTCAATGGTCAGGAGACTCCTGCCATTAGAGACACTGGGGTCAGCATAACTGTGGTGGATGAATCTTGTTTCAGGGTGGAGGATGTTGCTAAGGCACCCAAACACCTCATCAAGTTAGCTGGAGGGCCTGTGCAGATGCTTCCACAATTACCAGCTCTCATCCAGTGTAATGAAATGATTGTGAGGATACCTGTTAGTGTGCAATCTAAAGTGCCTAGAAGGGTTCTTTTAGGGAATGACCTTAAGGAACTGGGGGTAGTGTCTAGTACTCCCAGACCTCCCAGCAAAAGATTGCAGGAGCTCACCAGACCTGCAAGGGAGAGGACCTTGAGAGGCTCTCCTGAGGAGATGATAGACAAAGAAATCACTCCTACTCCACTGGAATTACTAACTGCTATTTCAAAGCAACCAGAAGCAAAGGGGAAACCCAAGACTTCCAAGAAGAAACCAGCAGCCAGCACTCCAGTGCTCCTAACCAGGAAATCTCCTAGGTTGTCAAAAATCACGCCTGTGATTCCTCCTCCAGCTGAGACTGAGAGGGAGGTACCACCCTGTGGACCATCCTGAGCTGCAGTCGTTACTGGCAGAAGGTGGCCCCAACAGGGCAGACTTCAGTAGAGGGCAAAGAGAATGTCCAACTCTGGAAGGTCTTTGCCACAAGGCAGCTTCTCAGCTTGAAGGGCAAGAGCCTGGGAAGTACAGGTTACACTGGGAAGATGGCCTCTTCTATAGTGAACCGACAGAGTCAATCCCTGGGGACTACAAAAGACTTGTAGTGCCTCAAGAAAATTGACTCCAATTCTTGCAACTAGCCCATGAGATACCTTTGGCTGGTCACTTGAGTTTCAAGAAGACCAAGGAAAGGCGCTCTCTCTACTTTTATTGCCTAAAATGGGGGCTGAGGTAGATATGTATTGTAAGAGTTGCCACTGGTAAAAGTGGCTCCAAGAATGTGCCACCTTTAGTGCCTCTCCCTGTGGTGGGAGTACCATTTGAGAGGGTCGGAATCGACATTGTTGGTCCCCTTGATCCTCCAACATCTTTAGGCAACAGGTTTATACTTGTTGTAGTAGACCATGCTACTAGATACCCTGAAGCAATTCCTATGAGGACTGTTACAGCTCAAGCTGTAGCTAAGGCCCTCCTTGGTATTTTTTACCAGGGTTGGGTTTCCTAAGGAGGTAATATCCGACAGGGGCTCAAATTGTATGTCCCACTACATGCAGGCCATGTGGAAAAACTGTGGAGTTACCTACAAGTTCTCAACAGCCTACCACCCTCAGACAAATGGGTTGGTAGAAAGGTTCAACAGAACCATGAAGAGCATGATAGGAGCTTTAGAGGATCCCCTGAAGAAAAAGTGGGATCTCCTACTGCCATGCCTTCTATTTGCATATAGAGAAGTCCCCCAGGAGTTAGTGGGTTACAGTCCCTTCGAACTTCTCTATGGCCATCCGGTCAGAGGTCCATTGGCCCTGATCAAGGAGGGGTTGGAGAGTGCTCCTTCCCCCAAGCCAGTCAGAGTGACTGACTATGTGATAGGACTCCGTAGGAGAATGTCACACATGATGGCTGAAGCAAGTGATGACTTGAAAGCAGGTCAGGCTCTGGTGAAGCATTGGCATGACCAGAAGGCCAACATGGTTGAGTTCGCTCAAGACCAGCTAGTTCTTGTTATGGTACCTACAACGAAGAGGGCCTTGCAGGACAAATGGTTGGGACCCTTCAAGGTTGTGGGAAAACTTGGAGAGGTGAACTATCTGGTGGACTTAGGCAATCCTAAGGAGGCTCCTAGAGTCTTTGACACCAACCGTCTAAAAGCTTATGTCTCAAGACCAGAACTGGGAGCTTTGCTTCTAGCTTCAGCTCAAGAGGAAGAGGAGAGTGAACCTCTACCTGACCTCCTCAGAGGCAAACCTTTAGACGAGAAAGTATAAGGAGTAAATCTCTCTTCTAATCTGACACCTGAACAACAGGAGGAATGCAAAGTTTTGTTAAATCAATTTTCCCCTCTGTTCTCTCTAGCACCATGCTTGACCCCTTGGGGCCAGCATGATATCAATACTGGTTACTGTTTGCCTGTCAAATGCAGGGGTTACAGGATGTCAGAAAATGTCAGAACCCACATAAAAGGAGATGTCAACAAGATGCTTGATCTTGGGGTAATAGAACCCTCTACTAGTCCATGGTCTAGCCCAGTTGTGTTAGTACCAAAGGCAGGATCCAAGGAGTTAGGATTCTGTGTGGACTATAGAGCTCTAAATGCAGGCACTAAGACTGATGCCCATCCTTTGCCAAGGACAGATGAGCTGGTGGATAGACTTGGCTTAGCCAAGTTCCTCAGCACATTTGATCTCACGTCAGGCTATTGGCAAATAGCCCTGACTGACCATGCCAAGGAGAAAACTGCATTCTCCACCCCAGTAGGCTTATACCAGTTTAAGGTTATGCCTTCTGGACTAAAGAATGCACCTGCTACATTCCAAAGGATGGTTAATCAGGTTCTGAATGGGATGGAGGACTTCTGCATGGCATACTTGGATGACATTACAGTGTTCAGCCCTACTTGGAAGGAACATGTTGACCACCTTGGATATGTTTTGCAGGCTCTTGAACAGGCCCATCTGACCATAAAGGCAAGCAAATGTCAAATTGGTCAGAGTAAAGTGGTCTACCTTGGACATGAGGTAGGAGGAGGTGAAAAAAGGCCTTTTCTCGGCAAGATTGAAGCTGTGCAAAATTGGACAACCCCTTCTACTCAAACCCAGGTGAGAGCCTTCCTAGGCCTTACTGGGTACTACAGGAATTTCATTGAGAACTATGGATCTATAGCTTCTCCTCTGAATGTAATCTCTTCTCCAAAATTCCCTAAAAAGGTCAAATGGAATGAAGAGTGCAATCAAGCCTTTGAAAGCCTGAAGACAGCCCTTTGTCCAGCTCCAGTTCTCAGAGCTCCTGACTAACACCAACCCTTCAAAGTGCAAACAGATGCTTCTAATATAGGTATAGGTGGAGTCCTCAGTCAACTGGATGAGAAAGGTAGGGAGCACCCCATTTGCTTCATCCGTAGGAAACTTAAGGAACCTGAAACAAGGTGGGCAACTATTGAGAGAGAATGTTTTGCCATTGTGTGGTCCTTGAAGAAGTTTAGACCATACTTGTATGGATCTACTTTCATCATTCAAACAGACCACCAACCCTTGAGATGGTTGATGCAAATGAAAGGGGAAAACCCAAAACTGCTAAAATGGTCAATCTGCCTCCAAGGGTTTGATTTTACCATTGAGCACAGATCAGGATGTCACCACCAAAATGCTGATGGTCTCTCTAGGATGTTTTTAACCGACTAGAGGTAAGAGACTCATCCAGGAGTGGATTAGTTCCTCCTGTCCCTTAGTCTGGGTGTGGGGGGGGGGGGGCGAGTGTTAGGGAGAATTCTCATTCTATGGCTAATTTCCCTTACCTATGGAGTCCCCCAGCAGTTTTGCTTGGTTTGAAGGGTTTATTTTCTTCACCTGCTAAGAGTGTGACCCTTTTTCCCACTCTTAGACATGTTTTGCTATGTGTGTTCTAGGCATTTTTGTGTTTAATGCCTATGGGGTTATCTCACCCTCATAGGAACCATCTTTACTCACTTGTGTTACACAGCACCCTCCGTGCAGTGACACAGGGGTGTCGTAGCGACCCCCCAATATAGACTCCATACCCTGGGACTGACTACTGTCTCCCAGGGCATGTAAAGTCCCAATTGACTTTACTAGTCATCTCTTGTGAACTAAACCAGTACAAACCATCTTACTATGGGAGTACTGGGAAGGGTTAATAGTGTTTCCCTTATGTTCATTTTCGAGAGGGTACCATACAGTCCCTCTCTCAAAGTTTCTGGCTGGTGGCAGTGGTTACTACCGAAAATATTCAACCGCAAATATTTCTCTATGGGATTTTCCCATTGTTCGAGGCTACCACTTTTTCTGGCAGCCTCTCACATACCGCCGGTCTATTCTTTTATTAACTTTACTCCGGTGGGTTTTATTTGCCAGAACTTCAATATAAATTCTTTCTTGTGTCTTTCTCTAAACTCTTAACCCAGGTCGCGGATCCTTTGTTCGTTCTTTTTGGCGGCCTTATGCCAAGAAGCCCTCCTTTCGGCGCCACTGAGTCTAGCGTGGGTCCACTGTATGGAAGGGGGAGTAGGACCCCTGGACAGAGTTGCCCCAGCAACTCATGTCGCACTCTAACCTGATAGGCTGCAGGGTCTCCCGCCAAAGTGACCACAAATCAGCCATCGACCTGGAACGCGATTTAAAGGAGTGTACCCTTTTTTCGTTTGGCAGCACCGTGGCTGGTTTCATCCCTGGGTAGTGCAGTAACTCAGACCTTCCTCCACAACGACAGCCTCTCTTCCACTGCTGGATCCCCCGAACTGCAGGAACTACCAGGAGCAACCACCACCGCAGGAGCCACTTCTTCAGTTAAAGGTGCATTGTTCCGCCAGGCCGCCCTTTCTTCGCGGTAGAACTAAAGGTGTTTTCAATCCTTTACCTACCTGTTGGGTTGGCCGTCCCTCTCTCTTAACATTGTCTTTCATCTTCTGCAACAACCTTTTCAAAATCATTAACCAAAGACTTGACTGCAGCTACAAGAACATTTTGCTCCTGGGCCCTTGCCCTGTACCACTGACTCTGGCACAGGCCTTTTGACTCTGGCTACATTTGCTAGAACTGCCTTCTTTAGATTGCTTCTCAATTAGAACTGTGTTGGTGCACCTACTTCTTATAACCCCCTTTTTCTTCCCCTTTCTAAACCTTGTGAAGTGCCATTTTGCTCAGTTTTCATTTAAGTATATTCTATACTGATGCACTGTCTTGCTTAAACGGGTTCACAAACTTATGGGAAGTGTTGCTAGGGTGTGTAAGAAAATATTTCTGTATAACTTGTACTTTCCCTCCCATGTGAGAAATTGCTAGATTATCCCTTGTGTGTGGGTTTTACTGTGCCGTTTTGCTCAGGTTTCACTCTGGTTCACTTTTTCTACAATTTAACTAGGGAGTGTGTATATTTTTCGTTGACTTATTTTAACTTGCTTAATGACTGTGATAAATGTGTTTTACTAGAAGTATATAATATAAATATATTTTAATACAAAGCTTTGGTCAGTGTTTCCTTGTTCCATAGTACTGTACTACCTATTGTGTAAACCCTGAATACTGCTCATCTCCCTCTTGAGATAAGTCTGACTGCTTAGCCACAGCTACCAACTAAATCTTTGTGGTGCAGACTGATACCCAAGGGGAGTTATTGCTCATACCTGTAGTCCTAATCTTCTGTAGTGCTCCCTAAGGGAACTGCACAGGATTCTGCCTAACAATCACAAACACACAACTGTGCCCCCGTAACTTCCAGGCTGATTCCCAACAGAAACAACCTAAGTGCTATTGCAACGGGGGCATTCCGTCGCCACTCTGGGCACTCATTTCAGGTTACTAACAGGATACATCCAGCACAATAGTAATAACTTGTAAACTCAATGCCATCAACGTATAGTTAAGGACTGCCTTCCCTTAGGGGCAACAAGTTATGATGGGCTCATGTCTTAGGCAATCCCTCCTGTGACTTGGCAAGCGGGCGCTGAAGCAGTATTTTTGCCTTCATGAACTTTACCACCTCTTCCGGGACTGTGAAAAAATATAGTTTGCCCTGAAATTGCAGTCGAGCCGGAAACAGCATTGCATATTGAACATTGCGCTACCTCAGCATCTTTTTGACTCCCAAGAATTGACAACGCTCCTGTTGTACTGACACAGAAAACTCGGGGAAGATCCGGCTCACCTGAGATCCCATTCGTAGCTCTTTCTTATCTCTCACCAGCTTCAGTAGCAAGTCTCTGTCACGGTAGCTCAATATCTTGGCTGGTATCGGTCTTAGAAAATCACCCGGCTTTGGCTTTTGGGTCAGGGCCCTATAGCTCTTTCGACTGCAAAAAAAGGCGATAGCTGTGGCTCCCCTAATGGCCGTTTAAGCAACTGCACCACCGCTTGTTCCATGTTTCCAGTAAGGGCACGCACCAGAACTCCGACTATTCTGACATTGTTCCTCCGGGAGCGGGATTCGAGGTCATTGCATTTGGCCTTGACATACCTCATATCCTATACCAGGGCAATCACAGTCGATTGCAAGTCGTGTACTGTATCCTCCGTGGCCCGATCTGTTTCTCCGCTTTATTTATCCATAGGACCTCCTTAGCAAGTTGCACTCTGATGGTGGTGACGTTGATTGTGATATCGTCCAGCTTCTTGTCCACAGCAGCAAACCCCTTCATCATGGTTTCTAGCATTTGTTGTAATTCGGAGGGGAGGTTGCTCCCCGCTTGCTCACGGGCACGTACACTCAGAGATATCGCATCTACCTGTCTTTGGGGGGTTGATTTTGAGTATTTATCCATAGCACCAGCCTTCTTTCCCCCGACTGCACCCCTGGTCATGACTTGCAGCAGGCTGAATATACCAGCAGAAAGACAATGCAGCTAGTTATTGCAGTTCCTGAATTCCAGCTTGGGCCTTTGAAAACACATGCTTGCACTGCATTGTGCATGTGCCTCATAAGGTATTTGCTTATAAATTGCACATCTTAGATCACAATTACTCCTTTTCCTTCATATTGTGGGCCCAGGGCTGAGCACAGATTAAACAGTTCTGCGGATATTAAAATAAATGAGTGAGCCCAACATCAGTATTACCAAGCCGTGGGGTTTCCTATGAGGTGCCCGCTGATGAGCCGCTCGGGATCGCTAGTATGCTCGCAACAGGCAAGTGCGCCCTTTAGACACATTTAAGACCGGAGCGCCTCCCCTCCGCTGTTATATGGGGAGGGCGCCCAGTGCAATCACGGCGCCGCAGCAAGCTTAGACCACCCACAGCACCGCCATCAGCACCCGACAGATAAAAGGGGGTAACAGGACTCCCGACGTGCATGTTCCGCAAGGAGAGGTGGAGCAGCATAGGTCCCTAGTCATCTCGCATCAGGGACCCGCTAAGTCATTGGCTAGGTGTGAAGTCACTACTGTGGCAACACTGGCCGACGCCCCCACCGGGCTTCGCATCTTCTCCACGCACATCAGAGTGCATCAGGCAGCACCGCCTCAGGAGTCATACCGCTGCAGATGGAATATTGAAATGTAAGTCCTCAGGCCAAGCTCGCCCGCAATGAGGGTCACAACTTGCAAGCCAATCAATCCAGTCGGTCCAAGGTTTACAAAAGAATCTAACTGCCGTCCGGTCTGGCAGCCTCCCACAGGCAATATACCACGAGCTGCTAAGGTGGCAACAACACCAATTATGTTGTGATATGCACGGTGATTCGTGCCACGTAACGGAGCTCTCGACTAATCAGCCATTTTGCTTGGCTTCTCCCCAGCACCCCTCTTAGTTTATTGTTGACATCCCTACACATTGTTTAGTGTTAGTTGTGAGGGCTAGTACAGGATTTGAACACAGACATACTTTTAAGTTGGACTTTATTGACTCAGGGCCTCCTGGGCGGTATCCAGGCACATATACCGTTGAGCGGTATTTGTGTTAACGCCAGGAGTTGTGGCGCAAACAGCGCCCCATCACGAGTCGGCAGGCACGCGCACACGGCCTGGGCATTAATACTAATACTGTTCGGCAGTAATAGTGGCTGGAAATCCAAAAACCCAGCGAACATTGCGTTAGGGTTGGCGGCAAGCGCTAATAGCTCTGTGGGAAATGAGTCACCGCCGGAATGGAAAAAAAATGGCGGCCATTTTTGAAATCACAATCCACCTAAAATTGGAGCTCCTGGATGCCATCCACTTAAATAAATACCTGAAAATGTCCCTGGAACGTGTGAGGGGCAAGTCTGCCCTGGATAGGCTGCGCAAGCTCAAGTTCTCAGACTGTGAACTGACAATACTGGTGGAGGAGGTGATTTCCCACCAGGATGAATTATTTGGACCCCAACAGAAGAAGACAGGGTCACAGCGGCGAACCGGATCTGGGCAGACATCAGTGAGAAGGGTAATGCGGCGGACCGTGTCCACATGGATCGCGAGGACAGCCGCAAGAGATTTAATGGCATGCGGGTCCATGTCCGGGGCCTCCTAGCACAGCACAGGAATGAGAGAATGGCGACCGGGGGAGGTCCACCACCACTACCACCGGAGCTGGCACCACGGGAAGAGCAGTGCACCACCCTCATCGACATGGCCTCCATCGAGGGAGTGGGAGGAGCGGAGGCAGGCACCTGCACCCAGGAGGCTCGAGGTGAGTCATTCGCTTACAATTGCATTGTGAAGAGGCCACCACTCCATCCCCAGTGTGAATACCTGATAGCTGGGTACTGTGAGTGGGTGCAGTGCGTGGGAGCGACCACAGTCACCCACGACAGCACCCATGTGCCAGTGCACCTAGGCGACCATTGTGAGACAGAGTCATGGGTAGGGCAGCCAATGGACACATGCAAGCACCATGCTACACACATCCATGGCGGGGGCACAGCATCATCCAATTGCCAGGTTGGCGTGTGTAGTACCAGCCCCCCCTCACTGACTGCAGCATGCCAGCTGTGCATGTGCATCATATGAATGAAATGGCTAGGCCAACAATTCCAAGCTGTGTCCCCAGTAATACCAACCCATTGCAAAATCCAAACAGGCCAGACCCAAGCATGAGTGAAACTGCCCTGTACACCCCTCCCCCACCCCAATGTGTAAGTACTGAAATACATGAACAAATTATTGAGGGGCTCCGTCCTCATGCCATACCCTATCTTCCCTACAGGCACGCAGGCATCATCCGAAGCCAACGTGGATGACGAAGAAGCAGGCCCATCCCAATGTGTGCCAGCCGTGCCTCCACAAGCACCACCACAGCGTGAAGGGCCTGTCAGGACATGCCAAGGCGGAGGACCCACCCCACACAGCAGTGTCACACCACCTCGGCGCACCCAAGCCACCAGGGCCTCACCACCTCGCTGCTTCCAAGCCACCATGGCATCACCACCTCAGCGCACCCAAGCCACCAGGGCATCACCACCTCAGCACACCCAAGCCACCAGGCCCGCTTCACCAAGCCCATCCCAAGCCACCGGGCCTTACCAGGATGTGGAAGTGGCCACGAGTGCAACCACCCCAGAGGAGGGAGCGTCATCCGGTGAAGAGCAGTAGGCTGGATCTACCCTGACACTAATACACAGTCCTGTGCAGCAAATGGTCACTCCCGAAGGGACTCCAGTCCATGTGGAGACACACAGCCACAGTTCACAGGTCCATGCATGCCACCGCCGCCGCACCCGCACACTGGTGGCAGGTGAGGACATACAGTCATATGGGTCATCTGATGGCAGCCCCTCCATCCACGGCAGCCCCACCAGAAAGCCCAGCAGCTCCAGCGACAGCATCCTCACAACACCGCATAGCCCTGCCCGACACAGGAGCCTCACAACACTGTGCCTCACTGCCAGGCACAGCAGCCCCACCCGGGACACAGGAAAAAGTCCTGCCCGCGCCATCATGGCACGCCTGGATGTGCTAGAGGCACGCCAGATGAGAATCGAGGGCATGGCCAGCGCACACAACTGCCACATAAGGGCCATCAGCAGTGCTATTAGGAGGGCGGCCAAGTCCATGGTGCGTGACAATGTATGCACACATAAGGTCGTGGAGGCATGTACTGCGGCCCTCACTAGGTTTGGCCAGCGAGTCCACGAATTGTGCGAGGGGCAATCTGCACATGCAGAACTGATGCGTGAGTCGAACAATCTTATCTGCCAGCAGCTGCAGTTGGCTGCATCAGTGCCATTCACCGCCACCACCCCCACAGAGGGATCTCTACAGGGGTCACCCAGGCGGAGGTCACTGCGTCATTTACAACAAAGCTCTCCTGATGCTGGTGCACGTGGGAAGCGTCCACGTCCCCGGTAGTTGAACAATGCACTGTTGGCCTGAGGACTGGGCACATGGACCCATTGGCACTGTGTGGGTGGAGGGGGGTATGCGTGCTGGGGTGTTGGTGGCGGGAGGGGGGTTTTGTGTGCTGGGGAGTTGGTGCGGGCATGGGGGTATGTGTGCTGGGGAGTTGTTGGGGTTAGGGGGGTATGTATACTGAAGAGTTTGTGGAGGAAGGGGGTTAGTTCCACAATCATTAAAGCCCGTTCAAACCTGGCATAATGCAAAGACGTTCATGATTGTGTACAAGTGTTCTTTATTTTACCAGTGCTGGTTGTGGTATGTGCGCATTCACCATGTTAAAAGAAACTGTTGATCAACGCCTGTCTGGCGAACCTCCCCTCCCTTACCCCATCCCTTTGTGCAAGAGCCCCGGCCCCGCCCACATGCTCATCATCACTCTCATCCCCTGGGGGTTGCCCGTCTCCGTCAGGGGGTAGGGGCACATTCCTTCGGCAGATGTTGTGCATCATAGCACAAGTGAGGACAATCTTTCCAACTTTTTCGGGCGCATACATTTGTACCCCTCCAGTAAGGTCCAGGCACCTGAATCGTACCTTCAATAGTCCAAATGACCGTTCTATACAGATGTGTGTACTACTGTGGGCATGGTTGTATGCTTGCTCTTCCAGTGTTTGGGGATTCTGCACAGGGGACATCAGCCAGGTGAGCTGCGGGTGTCTTGAGTCACCTGCATGGGAAGAAATGAGTACATGAGGCCTACCTCCCTTCAATGGGTGTGCAATGACTATGTATCAATACACCATGCACTGTGGTCCTCCTGGTGTGCAACAGGGACATGCAATGTGATTGGCTGATTGGTATACATGCATCATGTTTCATGCCATGCATCATCTGATCTGTACATGCACCCTGTGTGGTTGAGTGGGCTGCCCTGTGGCGGCTGACAGTTGACTGCACATGGGATGACTGAAGGCGCACTTTGTGAATGTGTTTGTGTGTGCCACTCCTGCTCATCTAGCACTGTCATGTAACCACTTCTACTTGGAATATGGTGTAGTCCTGTTCCATGGGTTTGCTCTGCAATGGGAACCAAGACCCTTGTAGCCCACTTTCCACCTGCAAAGCTGCCTGGGTGTGCTTGGCACAGTGGTGCATCCAGACCCTCAGGATGAGGCTATCGCCATGACTGTGTGTTCAGGGCGAGTGGTCATTTGTATTTGGATGTGGCAGTCTCAGTGATTGGTGGAGATTTACCAACTTGGCCCCAGTTTTCGTTTTGGTGCTCATGCATGTGAATGTGCAGTCATGGGTCACTCTCTCAGGGATGTTCATGTTGGGGTTTGCTCATGATCATATACAGGGGTTTAGGGGATGGGGAGTGGATTCCCCTCACTTTGCATTCATGTGTGCTGCCCTGAGTGGAGTAGCTCTTGGGTGTACGGGTGTACTGCTGCACAGACAAGGTGCATTATGGTTGTCGTGGTCTCATGTGCTATGGTGTTTTGAGCAGGGTGTGGCCACCACCTTGTGTGGGTGCAGGTGTGGTGACCGTGTGCAGGTGACCTTGTGTGCCCCACATTCATGGTACTGGTGCTGTGATGGTGCTGGCGGTGCCTCCTGGTGGCATGCAAGGCTTCCTGTGGCTATGCCCCCACTACATTTGTTGTACTTTGGCATGCATTTCTGGCAGGGTTTGTACTCACCCACTATCCATGTGCGTTGTCCTCTGTGCCTCTCCATGTAGGACAGCAGTGTGCTGTTGCACAGCACCATGGAGTCGTGGATAGATACAGTGTAGCGTGCGCAGCAGTGGCTGATGGGTAGGTCTGAGCTACAGGCCATCTGGACATTCAATGAATGGAAATGTTTCCGATTCCGGTATGCTGCCTCATGGTCCCGGGGTGCAACCACTGCAACAAGTGTGCAGTCTAGGGCTGCGATCACATTGGGCACGTGTGCAATCGCATAGAACTGTGCCTTCAGTTCATTCATCTGTGCCTGGGTGGTGAGCAATGCCACATGTTGGTTCACATGCGCAGCAGTGCACCCAGCACCTGGCCCAGGACTGCACTAAATGTGGACTGGTCCATGCCATTCATCATAGCTACTGGGTGCTGAAAGCTGGCCCGTACCAAGATATTGCAGGACTGAAACCAGCTTGACGAGTGGTGGCACAGCGGTGCTGATCGCAATCCTGCTACCAATGTCCCCTTGAATTGTGCCCAGCAACAGTGTGATGGTAGCTCTGTCCAGCCTGTACTCTGCTACCAACTGGCCATCAGTCAGGGCCCAGAGTGATAGTCTTAACGTGAGGATGGCTGCACGCCTTGCTGGGGCTGGTCTTCTCCTCCTCCTTTTCCTCTTCCTCCTCCTTCTCCTCCTCTCCCCCTCTCCCCTGTGCTCCCAGTGCCCTGTGCTGGTTGTCAAGTCTCTGTAGCTCCAGGCGCAGCATGTAGAAATCCATGTCAAAGCCCCCTGCTCCAAATGGCATCATGGTGTTTGGGAAGTGTGTTTGAAGCCTGGGTGGGTCTTTTGTAGTCCTTTTTTGTGCATTGTTTGCACCTGTGGCTTTGTTACTCTCACCTGGGTTAATTTACCTCCAGCAGGCGGCTGGGGGTATTTCCAGCGCTATTAGCACCGTTTTCCACCGCTATTATCGCTGATACTGTACTTATGATAGGTCAGTGATAGCACTGTGTGTTGTCAGCGCTATTACAGCCAGTGCTATTACAGCCGGCTGTAGTAGCACCAGCTGGAATAGCACCGGCTGGATTACAGTTGTGATCCGGCGGAGTGGTATTGATGGCACTAATACCGTTGCCACTGGATTTAAAGGCTACCGCCCAACTCTTGATGAGGCCCTCAGACATTCCTTAGTTTCCTTAGGTAGGGATATCCCACCTTAGCATGGGGCAAATGAGGCCTTCAGCCATCCTGCCATTTTAGTTAATAAACCATTTTTGTTTGAACTTTGAATCTGTTGTCTGTGTCTTGCTTCACGATGCCTTCACAGCAGACAGATCAGGGGGAGGTTTACTCACAACTACAGGCAGTGCAGAAGCGATCATAGAACTCAGGCCTCTAATCACACTCCCAAATCTGTTTTCTAAAATTGGCATACCAAATCGCTGCCTGTGGGAAGTAATGCTTTGGCCCTGAGATGTAGCCTGTGTCTGGGGGCCCGGTTCACCCCCTGCCCTAACACAGGGGTCTATGAGGGAAGTTCTACTCAAACACACAGCAAAACTCACTGTGAGAAGTACTTCACTAACAGAAATTCACCATTAGAACTACGTGGAACGTTGGGTGTTCAGTCAACTGACTGGGAAGTGTTGCCCTATGACCTGAGCTGTGGATGAATATATAAAGAATGCAGGTGACCTGAGGGGGGTGACAAAGATATGGATCTAGAAGAAACCACAGTGCGAAGAGAAGGTGAAGAAAATTGTGGAGGTGGTCGAGGGCTCGACCAGAGGGGGGAATGCATAGAGAGGAGGATGTACACATCATCTATAGAGCCCACCCCCTCACCTCCATCATACTGGAAGAACAGCAAGAGAGCACTGTGCATGACACCTGGTATCATCCCAATCCCACCTCGAAGGTTTGAGAGATGTTATGCACTCAGACAACCGAATCGAATGTAACCTCAAACTGATGCGGAAGACATAGGCTTGCAGACACCACTGGATATAGAAGAACTGTAAGTAAAATTGGACTGAAGAGAAGTGACGTCACAGCAAGAAAGGATGCATAGAAGCACTCAATCTGATGTATCGATGATCAAAGAATGAAAATGTAACCGAAGCAATAAAGTAAACATATATGCTAATATGAAGAAAACCATATATACTCTAAGAAGATAAGTGACAAGAGATGTACTCGATGTATATATGCTGATATGCAAGGTAGATAAGACAATGTAGAAGCTTGCTAAAGTAGGAAATATAATGTGAGTAAATCAGCCATGTTGAGAAAATGGACGCCGGCATTGTATAATAGTAAGCAAGAAGCCTGTGAGAGAGAGACCAGGGCTGCAGAGCTGACAGCTGCTGGAATACAGCTTCGTGCAAGAACAAAGCGTATTTGCTTGGCTCAGGATCAAGAATGCCACAGTGAGAAAACTGCAAGGCACGAAAGTATTCAACATTCAAAGAAGCAGAAAGCATATGCAGGTCAGAGTGATCAAGTCTCCAGAGGCCAAGAGGGGTAATAGCACCCAATATAATTTTATTAAATAGCATTAAATAGAAGGACAGAATGGGCAAAATCATGGTCTTCTCAAACGTGGTGCAAGACCAGCAAACAATGGCTATTGATAAGATGAAGATAGCAATGTACCCTCACTCCCTTTAGCGTTCTGAGGAAGTGAACAGCCAGCGAGGTGAACTACAAAGAAGAAGACTTGTCTCAGGGCCTAACTGATGAGAAATAACAGGCTAATTAGCTAAGAAAGGCAGTTTTCTGACATTGTTCCACTGCACCTGGGTTTCGTTGCTTACGTGCTGCTGATGAGCCAAATGTCCAAGGTTGGAAGTGAGGGCCAACCAATCATGAGGGAATAATTAATGGTGCACCTTACATAGTTGCAGAAGTCTATCCGCTGCTGGTATTGCATTATTATCTGTATTAGATGTATTTAGAGGTTGTTCAAGGCGAGCCTACCAGAATAGGGGAAGCCAATGATGATATATGAACTATAGGCATGCATGTTCCCTTAGCCAATCCCTCCGGCTGATAGGCTTTACTGTTTGCCACGTAGGGTGACGTCATAGGTGGCGTACATCGAGGTATAAAGCCTTTTGTGTAATTGGAATGCGATGAGAGTGTGTGAGCTACAATTTGTTATGCCCTCCGGGTTTTCCTTCTTTATTGAACTGACAATAAAGTGGTATTGTACCATATTCCCTGAGTCTGTCTGGTTATTTGGGCCTGAGATCATTTATTTGGTAATCCTTTTCGGCACTTGGAACGCTCTAGATTCTACTGCACAAGTAAATTAGAAAACAAGTAGTAATTGTGATGCTGGAAATGCATTGGAGGGACAGGCATCTGTATCCTTGTCCTTTACTGCTTTTTATCGTGTGTTCTGTCGTGTTTTCCACGCAGGAGTTCATGTGGGACTCCTGGCGGTGCAGCTCTCTCTCTTGGTTTTGGTGAAGAGGCCCATGGGATACCCTTATGGCACCCATGGGTGGGGGTACAACCCTGTGCCCATAGTGCCCCAGAGCAGGGTACGGGCTGGTGGCAGCTCCGTGCTGAATTGACTGGTGCCCTGAGCGTCCTCCATTTTGGGACCTGTCATTGGAATCGGTAGATTCCTGATGGAGACAAGATGGCCCCCGTGGCATCTTGCCTTCCATCCCCTGTTACCTTGATCTTCCAGACGTCCCGGGAAGCCCTGACTCTGTCCCTTCCCCCTGACTGGCTGTTGGGTGGAAGTCCCATATATGTTAGTGTGGGGAAGTGCCGACCAGACTAGCTGGAGCCTTCCCAACAACTGTATGTTGTGGGTACACCTGTGGGTGGGACCTGGGTGAAGGGAGTGTGTGACGAATATGCACTTCTTGCTGTGGATGTCTGGTTTCTGGTGTTTGACAAAATGACTGAGACAGCCCTGCCCGTAATTGGTATGAATGCAGTGTGTAGTGTTGAAAGGCGTGGTACTTGTCCGAATCCATATTCTGTGTTGTGAGTGTCTGGATGGAGAAGAATGGCCTGAATGCACCATGCGCCTGATTGGCTGACAGACTGCTGAATGCCCTTCATAGTGATTGGATGCTCGAGTGTGACCCAGCGGAATATATGGGAGATCAACAGTATATCTGGGGACCTCTCACTGCTAGGAATCGTGTTCAGAAGTTCAGAGCTGAAGTCCAAACTACGAAGAGTAACTGGAGTGAAACTGACGCTTGACCTTGATGCCCTGCTGGAAGAGAAGAATTGCTGTTGCTCTCCTTCATCAATCTGAAAGCTGCTGTGTCTCCAAGGACTGACCCAGAGAGGACCTGGTAAGGCGCCCTCTTCCCAAGCTACGAGGGACCATCGTGCACCAGCTGATCTTTGCCAAAGCTCCCTGGTAGATAGACCTACGACAGGCTGCCGACCGGAGATGGGAACTGCTGTAGAATCCCAAAGCGAAGCGTCCGTACTCTTTTCCGCCACTGTCGACGACCGCCGTCGCCGACTCAGCCGCAGTGCTCCCGTTGCCTAAGAAAATTTGATCCAAGGACACTCTCATCTGCATCATCACCAGTCTTACCCGCTGGAGAAGGCCCGGCCGTCGACGCACCGAGGAGCATCCGCCGGTGGGTTTCTCGCCACCCAAAGAACACAGAGACGCCGACTACTCGACGCCCTTGCTGGCCCACAGTCCTTCAAACTCTTTGCGGTCCAGAACTATCGACATTGAGGTGCCACGCACGCCTCTTCCTTGCAGGACGTTTACGCTTCCCCGTCGACGAGCACCGCTAGGAAAGAAGCTGCCACTTCCCAGCCGTAGTTCACCCTGTTCTCCGTTGGATGTTCGACGACCCGTGACTCCTGCCTTAAAGGCAGGGCACTCAAGAAGGGCCGTCAATTCCCCGATGAGGAACGCTACAACGCCAGGTACTTTGGGGTTGCAGAACTATTGTCAGTATGTTGCTAACCAGAACATTGTGGAGCCCTTTAAGCTGGCTAGGTTGGCTGACAAGTGGGTCTCCCACTGGGTGACCTAAGGACTCCAGTGGGAAGGACAAGGACAAAGTAAAGGGGACCTCTCAGAAGGCTGAGGAGTCCCAGAAGCAGTCACAGTTGGGTAAACCAAAACCTTCCTCTCCTTTGACCCAAAACCCTAGTGGGGATAAGTCTGTTGTGGGTGGGAGTAAGAGTAGTGGTCCACCTGCTGCAAAGCAGGGTCCCATTGGCTCCAGTACCGTACCCCGCACTCCTAACATTTGTTGGGATTGTGGGGCTCTGGACCACCGAAGGGGTGACCCCAAGTGTAAGGGTAAGGCACTTGGAGTCCAGGCTGCCAGCCTGATCTTTCCCTACTCCGTACCTGAGGTGGAGGCCACTGTCCTCCCCTCCTCTACCGGGATCACGTTCAGTGCTCTGGTAAAGATTTCCTTAGTGTCCCTTGGAGCCTGGGACCACTACGCAAAAGTACTGGCGACTATCCCACAAAACACTGGTAGGTTTTTGAGAAGTGTCCTCCTGAATGGCCAGCCTTCTACTGGTTTGAGAGACACTGGGGCAAGCATGACAGTGGTGGACAGGACCCTGCTCAAGCCAGAGGACTATGTAGGTGCTCCTCTGAGAACCACCAGGTTAGTTGGCCAAATTATCGCCTGTAGCCTTAGTCACATTCATGATTGGAGAAAAGACAGCAAAGCTTCCGGTCCTGGTTCAGGACAACGTGCCTGTAAACATTTTGTTAGGTAACAATTTGATCGAGTTGGGGTTCCTCCTAACTTCACCATCTTTAGAAAGAACAGAGAAACTTCCAAAGGAGACGGCATAGCCTTTATCTGCAGAGCCGACCTCACTATCAAAGAAGTAGATCATATGTCTATGCCCTCAGCAGAACTACTCTCCCTCAAATTAGGTATCTCCGCCTTACGCACTATCACTGTGCACCTTATCTATAGACCTCCAGGCCCACTAGGTTCTTTTGAAGAAGACATAACCACCCTTCTTAACACCAATGCTAAACCGGGGACACAAATAATTTTACTTGGTGACTTCAACCTAGGATATAATGACCCTAAAGACTCTAATGCCTCAATCCTACCCAACACAATATTGGAAGCAGGCCTCACCATCCGAAACAACGGCCATACACATGTCAAAGGCTGCACTCTGGACTGGGTGACAGATATTAACTGCACCTCCATCATAACGACAATTGAACGATGCATATGGACTGATCATCATCTGATCCTGTTGACCATCTCAGACTTACCTCAATCTAAAACAACCAAACTTCTGACACACCCTGCCCTTACACGTTGTTGAAAAAACATAACAGTCACAAATCTCATCCCTCTGATTCAGCCCATCACTAATCACTCTAATCTTATCACCAATCCTAATGATCTGGTTGACATGTATAATAATACTATCAACTCAGCTATAGACGTCATTGCGCCACTTAAACTAAGTAAATCCAAACCTCACGCCCATCTTAACACTTGGTTCACTCCAAGCCTAAAATCCTTGAGCAAAGAGAAAAGACAAGCAGAAGCCCTTGAAAAAAAAAACTCCCTTCATAATAAAAATCTCCTCACTACCCTCACCAATAGTTACAAGAAACAAATCATTCAGGCAAAAAAAGAGACCTTCAATGACAGAATTAAAAAAGCTAATTCTAACACTAGGGAAATCTTCACCATCCTTAGAGAATTAGAATCCCCTATCACACCCATAAATCATGCACCAAAGATAAAATATGGTGCACCAACATTCAAAATGCCTCATGTAATAAAATCACTGTTACAAGACAAAATCTCTGCCAAAAGATCCTCCCTCCACAACATTGCGCTCTCCACTCAAGAAGCCATCCTACAGGAACTCTCCGTCAACCAAACTAAACCTCACAACCAATATAACTATAGAGCTGTCTCCATTGTAGAAGCCAAGAATATCATTACATCTCTTAAACCCTCTCACTGTCTTGGCGACACATGTCCAGCCCCTATTATCAAAGAAGCTGCGCATGAACTTGCCCCTTTCGTCACCTCCTTCATCAACACCCCCTTCAAATCATGCTCTGTGCCCACCAACCTCAAAGATGCCTGGATTTTACCCCTCCTAAAAAAACCTAACCTAGACCCTAATATCCCAACTAATTACAGACCCATAACGACAGCTCCGTTCCTCCTTAAAATCTTAGATAAAGCTGACTATCTACAGATCAAATCCTACCTGGAAATTAATAACGTACTGGGCACTAGACAATCTGGATCCAGACAGAGACATGGAACCGAGACGACCCTCCTTGATCTCACAAAACCAACTAGATGAGCGCAAAGACAAAGGAGACACATCCATTCTTCTACTCCTAGATCCATCAGCCGCATTCGACTTGGTAGATCATAAAGTACTGTGTAACCATCTTAAATCGGCTGCCAACTCCTCCACCAAGACCACGGCATGGATAAATTCATTCCTGGATAATAGAACCATAAGAGTCTTCTTGCCTATCCCAGCCGCTGACCCAGTTCCCATCACCTGTGATGTTCCTCAGGGGTCATGCGTCTCCCTTACTTTGTATAATATTTTTACAAAGCCCCTCTTTGATATCTTGGACAAACTGGGTGTCTCATATACTAATTATGCTGATGACACCCAGATCCTCATCCCAATCCAAGGAGATTATGACAAAGACACCATCCTCATAAACAAAATCTACCAAATCATTCAAACTTGGATGGCCAAACACGGATTATGTCATAACGACGATAAAACCGAGCTTTTAATCATTGGATCCACCAGCAAATTAAACAAACTCTCCCACCTATACAAATCCATCACTATTGATGGTATCAAAATCAATGTGGGCAAGGAAGTCAAAACGCTAGAATTCTACTTAGACTCAGCTTTCAACCTTAACAAGCAAGTGAATGCCACAGCTTCAGCAACCAGTTACACTTGCAAGCTAGTTTACGCATGTAAACCATTTCTGTCTACGGACAGCTGTATCACCATTGCACAAGCCCTTATCCTTTATCTAAACTAGACCATTGCAACGCACTTTATCTAGGTGCCAGCAAACACAACACCCACAAACTCCAAACCTTGCAAAACAACGCCCTCAGAACAGCACTAGGCATTCCCAAAGGACAACATATATCTGTCCAAAGAAGAACTGCTAACTGGCTGTCTATCAATAACCGTATCAAACTTAAAACCTTGAACATTACACACAACTGTCTTAATACCAAAGCACCCGCATACCTCACTGAGAAATTTACGAGGTACACATCTGAACGCTCCATTAGAAAGGCCCAATCTAATGGTATCAGAATCCCAAATTTCATTCTGAAAAGAACAGGAGGTTCAATCTTCCCAGTATTGGCTGCAAATCTATGAAACTCTATTCTGGATCCACTTAGAGCCATTCCCTCCTTTCACATGTTCAAAACCAATGTTAAACTCTGGCTACAAACCAATGACTGCTGACAACTCTCCTCTGAACGACCGGCTTCCTAAACACCTCTCCCCTTCCCCATGCCTTCCTCTAATTCCCTTTTATGCCACGGATAACTGTAAATATTTCCTAATATCCTGTATGTAAACTTGTAAGATATGCCTGCAACTGTAACATAAGAAATGCAAGATTCATGCAACAATAACCTGTAACTGTAACATAAGAAATGTAAGATATTTATGCAACTGTAATTTAACATTTTCACAAGCACCCGGTTGCCTAACGGCCCGGTGCGCTCTATAAATAAATAAACAATACAATACAAAACAATGATCACGGATGGTCTACCCATGGCTGCTGTGGCGGTCACCCGATCGCAGGTCACACAGGGTCCGGCTACGAGCCCAGTACCCTCGCCAACGGGGAAACCAAAGGCGTGAAGGAAACGGAAGAGTAAGAAGACCACCTCTGTGGAGGGGACTCCTACTCTTCCTGCTGTTCTGACAGCACCCATAGGGATCCATGCTCCGGACGGGCTAGATCCAGTGGGAAACCCCGTCTCAACTCCTGCGGGAGAAGAGGCAGAAGACTCTCCTGTGGGAGAGATTCTCAACTAGGAGGACCACCCTGACCTTCAATGCTTGTTAGCTGAAGGGGGACCCTCCCGGGCGGACGTCTGTGAGGGACAGAGAGAGTGCCACTCTCTCGAGGGTCTGAGGAAGCAGGCCCTGTCCCAGGCACAAGGAGAAGTGCCTAAGACATTCCGAATCTATTGGGAGGGTGAGCTCCTTGTTAGTGAGCCCACTAAGCCTGAACCTGGTGCCCTCAAGAGGTTGGTAGTACCCCAGGTTTACAGGCCCTTCCTGCTGCAGTTGGCGCATGAGGTGCCCTTAGCTGGTCATCTTGGTACCAAGTAGACTACGCAGAGGCTCCCTGCCCATTTCTACTGGCCCCACATGGGAGTAGAAGTGGAGTCCTACTGCAGGACCTGCCCAACTTGTCAGTTATCTGGCAAGACTGGAGGCAGTGTCATTGCCCGACTGCAGCCATTGCCAGTGGTTGGCACACCATTTGAGAGGGTGGGCATCAACATTGTCGGTCCCCTTGACACTCCCACTTCAGGTGGACATCGTTTCATCCTGGTCTTGGTTGATCATGCCACCAGGTACCCTGAGGCTAATACCCTTCTGACTGTACCTGCCAAGGTGGTTGCCAGGGCTCTACTGGGCATTTTTACCCGTGTTGGATTCCCTAAGGAGGTTGTCTCTGACAGAGGATCCAACGTCATGTCTAGTTACATGAAAACCATGTGGAAAGAGTGCGGGGTAACCTACAAGTTCTCCACCTCTTACCATCCCCAGACCAATGGTCTGGTTGAGAGGTTTAATAAAACTCTCAAAGGCATGCTAGACGCTTTGGAAGAGCCCCTAAGGAGGAAATGGGATCTCCTCCTGCCATGTCTGCTGTTTGATTACAGAGAGGTACCTCAAGAGGGTGTTGGTTTCAGCCCCTTTGAGTTACTCTTTGGACATCCCGTGATGGGGCCCCTTGCCTTGATCAGACAAGGTTTGGAAGCCACCCCTCCCGGTCCCGCCAAGCAAGTGGAGGACTATGTGTTAGGCCTCACACGGAGGATGACACAGATGATGGGTCAGGCAACAACAAATCTCAAGACCAACCAGGAACTGAATAAATACTGGCATGACCGTAAAGCCTCGTAAGTGGATTGGACTCAAGGACAGAAAATCCTTGTGATGGAGCCTACCAAGCCTAGAGCATTGGCAGAAAGTGGACTGGACCCTTCAGGATCATCTCCAAGATGGGCGAAGTCAATTATCTGGTTGACATGGGAGTCCCTGGGGTAGCCCCTCAGGTATTCCATGTTAACAGGCTCAAGCCTTTCCACAGGCGAGCAGAAGTCTCATGTCTCTTGCTAGCTTCAGAGCAAGAAGAGGAGGAGAGTGAGCCCCTTCCTGATTTGCTGCATAGCAACCCTCAGGATGGCTCAGTTGAGAGAGTGCATCTCTCTCCAGATCTGATGACAGAGCAGCAGAGGGCCTGCAGGGATTTGCTCCGGCAGTATGCCTCTCTGTTTTCACTGGCATCAGGCCTTACACCGTGGTGTAGGCACGTAATTGACACTGGTGACAGTGTGCCTGTCAAAAGCAGGTGCTACCGTATGTCAGATACCGTTAAGAACCACATCCAGGCTGAGGTCGCCAAGATGTTGGATCTGGGTGTTATTGAACCCTCAACCAGTCCCTGGTCCACTCCAGTGGTCCTTGTCCCCAAGGCAAGTTCCCAGGCAGGTACCAAGGATTGGAGGTTCTGTGTGGACTACCGAGTAGTCAATGCCGTCACCAAAACTGACGTGCATCCATTGCCCAGGGCTGAGGAGCTCGTGGACATCATAGGTGCTTCCATATTTGTGAGCACCTTTGACCTTACCTCAGGCTATTGGCAAATAACTCTGAGCGACCATGCCAAGGAAAAGACAGCGTTCTCAACACCTGTGGGACTCTACCAGTTTAGGGTCATGCCTTTTGGGTTGAAGAATGCCCCCACCTTCCAGAGATTGGTCAACCATGTGCTCAGTGGGCTGGAGGTCTTTTGTGTGGTCTACTTAGACGACATTGCCGTCTACAGTTCCAATTTGGGAAGAGTATTTGACACATCTGGATAAGGTGTGGCAGGCCTTGAAAAGGGTTAACCTCACTATCAAGGCCACCAAGTGCCAGATAGCGCATTGGAAAGTCACGTATCTTGGTCATGAGGTAGGAGGGGGTCAAATCCAACCTCTCCCCAGTAAAGTGCAGGATGTACATGACTGGGAGACTGCCACTACTCAAACCCAGGGTGAGCGCCTTTTTGGGCCTCACTTGGTATTATCCCTATTTCATGGCAGACTATGGAAAAATAGCAGCATCACTGACAGCTCTGACTTCGCCCAAACAGCCTAGGAAGGTTCATTGGACTGAAGACTGTCAGAGGGCCTTTGATGGCTTGAAAGAAAGTCTGTGTAGGGCACCCGTGTTGTGTGCGCCTGATTACAGCAAGCCCTTTATCGTCCAAACTGACGTCTGCGACACCGACCGGAATTGGAGCTGTCTTGTCCCAGTTAGATGACAAAGGAAGAGAACATCCGATCATATTCATCAGTAGACAACTTAAGGGTAGAGAACTTAGGTGGGCTACTGTGGAGAAGGAGTGTTTTAGTATAGTTTGGAGCCTTAGGCGTTTTAGGCCCTACCTTACCGGGTGTACCTTCAAGGTCCAAACAGATCATAAGCCCCTGAAGTGGCTTATGCAGATGAAGGGTGAGAACCCGAAACTGCTCAGGTGGTCCATTAGCCTGCAAGGGCTAGACTTCACCATAGAGCACAGACCAGGGAAGAGTCACGATAATGCAGATGGCCTTTCCAGAAGGTATGTTGACCGTCTGGATGAGGGTATCTATCTCGTGGGAGATTAGGCACCCTAACCTAAGTCTGGGGGGGGGCGACTGTGATGCTGGAAATGCATCGGAGGGCCAGGGCCTCCGTATCCTTGTCCTTTACTGCTTTTTATCGTGTTTTCCGCGCAGGAGTTCATGTGGAACTCCTGGCGGTGCAGCTCTCTCTCTTGGTTTTGGTGAACAGGCCCATGGGATACCCTTATGGCACCCATGGGTGGGGGTACAACCCTGTGCCCCTAGTGTATGTTTTTGGGCACCTGTGTGTGGCCCACAGTGCAGGGTATGGGCTGGTGGCAGCTCTGTGCTGAATTGACTGGTGCCCTGAGCGTCCTCCATTTTAGGATGCTCAGGCCCTGTCATTGGAATCAGTAGATTCCTGATGGAGACAAGATGACACCCGTGGCCTCTTGCCTTCCATCGCTTGTTACCTTGATCTTCCCGAAGTCCTGGAAGCCCTGACTCTGTCCCTTCCCCCTGACTGGCTATTGGGTGGAAGTTCCATATATGGTAGTGTGGGGAAGTGCCGACCAGACTGGCTGGAGCCTTCCCAACGACCGTGTGTTGTGGGTACACCTGTGGGTGGGACCTGGATGAATGGAGTGTGTGACGCTTATGCACTTCTTGTTGTGGATGTCTGGTTTCTGGTGTTTGACACAATGACTGAGACAGCCCTGCCAGAAACTGGTATGAATGCAGTGTATAGTGTTGAATGGTGTGGTACAAATCATTCTGTGTTGTGAGTGTCTGGATGGAGAAGAATGGCCTGAATGCACCATGCGCCTGATTGGCTGACAGACTGCTGAATGCCCTTGGTAGTGATTGGATGCTCGTGTGTGACCAAGCAGAATGAATGGGAGATCAACAATATATCTGAGAACCTCGCACTGCTAGGAATTGTGTTCAGAAGTGTTCAGAGCTGAAGTCCAAACTACGCAGAGTAGCTGGAGTGAAACTGACTCTTGACCTTGAAGTCCTGCTGGAAGAGAAGAATTGCTGTTGCTCTCCTTCATCGATCTGAAAGCTGCTGTGTCTCCAAGGACTGACCCAGAGAGCACCTGGTAAGGCGCCCTCTTCCCGAGCTATGAGGGACCATCGTGTACCAGCTGATCTTTGCCAAAGCTCTGTGGTAGACAAATGACAAATGGAATGCCAAAGAGAAGCGCCCGGACTGTTGTCCGCCACTGTCGACGACCACCGTCGCCGACCGGAAATGCAGTGCTCCTGTTGCCTAAGAACATTTGATCCAAGGACGCTCTCATCTGCATCATCGCCCGTCTTATCCCGCTGGAGAAGGCCAGGTCGTTGACGCGCCGAGGAGCATCTGCCGGTGGGTTTCCTGCCACTCAAAGAACACAGAGACGCCGATGACTTGACGCCCTTGCTGGGCCACAGTTCTTCAAACTCTTAGCGGTCCAGAACTATTGACATTGAGGTGCCACGCACGCCTTTTCCTTGCAGGACGTTTACGCTTCCCCGTCGACGAGCACCGCTAGGAAAGAAGCTGCCACTTCCCCGCCATAGTTCACCCTGTTCTCCATCGGACGTTTGATGACCCGTGACTCCTGCCTTAAAGGCAGGGCACTCAAGAAGGGCCATTGATTCCCCGACGAGGAACGCTCAACGCCAGGTACTTTGGGGTTGCAGAACTATTGGAAAGTCTTTTGTGAACAATATATGGACTGGGCTTGTGATATATCTTTATTCTACAGGTTGCCCAGGTGGGGGGATCTCCACACAGAACTGTGTCTAGGTATCGGGCCAGTATTTTGCCAATTGTTCTAACCAACTGCTTTCCTCTTATATTTATTGTTGGTTTCCGTTACAAACTGATTTGTGTGCCATTTGACCGTACAGTTGATGCACTTTAAAGAGATCTAATAGTAATTGTGGTACCACGTAGAACTGTATATTTTCCATTATAGATAACCGAGTACAAAGTCTGTTATCGTGATATTGTATATAACCTTGAATATTAATTATATAAAGACTGTGTTTTAACCAATACAGTGTGTGGACATTCCTTTGTGGGGGCTTGGGGACTACACTGTACTTAAGAACCAGCCTGCATCACCTCCTGAGAAGCTAGGCCTTGATTGCTCGTCCATTGCTACCAACAATAGAGAATCTTGGCTGGGGTCCTCTGTGCCTCTCCTCTGCCATATAGAGAGCAGAAGTACATACCCCCCCCCCTACGGTCCTTCACAGTAATGTTCTCTGTTTTCTACTTGGCTGTACCTTTGCTTCCTAGATTGTGTTGTTATGAAAGTCCAGTAACTTCCAGTAACGCCATAGCAGGACTTGTGCAGCTGCGTTAACTGGATGAGCTGGGAAGTGGCACCATACACGTCACAGGCGGCTGCTGCCCCTTGGTCCATCCTGGTCACCTCTGCCGCATGTGACAAGGGTGACCACATGAGCTTGCAAGCCCCTCGTGGACAGAGCCTCGGCCGGCTTGCCTCTCCCTCTCCGACAGATACCAGCCAGTGCAGATGGGTAACCAGTGACCTTCAGTCTCTACCTGGAGCCACTTAGGTCATTCCTCAGCAACACTACAGAAATACCGCAAAGTGGACTGCACTGGAGGCATTTCACGCATCGGGAAAGCTCTCGCCAAGGGTAGGGGAATGACATGCACCTTGATGGATTCACACCACAATGGGCCCAATGCACCAAATCACGTGGGTGCATTATCCACAGCAATGTCTCCATCTGGTAAAATATCAGCAAATAAGCCCCACCCGTCAGGCTGCCCATCCCCGCCAGGACTGGCTGCCCAGGCCCCCCAGGACTGGCTGCCCATCCCCGCCAGGACTGGCTGCTCATCCCCGCCAGGACTGGCTGCCCATCCCCGCCAGGACTGGCTGCTCATCCCCGCCAGCACTGGCTGCCCATCCCAGCCAGGACTGGCTTCCCATCCCAGCCAGGACTGGCTGCCCATCCCAGCCAGGACTGGCTGCCCATCCCCGCCAGGACTGGCTGCCCAGCCCCCCTAAGACTGGCTGCCCATCCCCGCCAGGACTGGCTGCTCATCCCCGCCAGGACTGGCTGCCCATCCCCGCCAGGACTGGCTGCTCATCCCCGCCAGCACTGGCTGCCCATCCCAGCCAGGACTGGCTTCCCATCCCAGCAAGGACTGGCTGCCCATCCCCGCCAGTACTGGCTGCCCATCCCCGCCAGGACTGGCTGCCCATCTTCTTTTAAAAGTGTATTTTTCAAAGCTTAAACACATGCTTCTTTCATTCATCCATTCTCCACCCTGCCTCAGAAACAGAACTGCCATCCTTGGTTAGTTTTGGCTATTAGGTGGCACCTAGATTCCACTATAAGCCAAATCTATTTAATTGAAGTGCAGCTAGTAGGTAGAAGAAATGTGAGTAGGGGCACGTGATTGTGGGAGTTACGTGGTTATTTATCCACCTATGGACTGCCCATGATCATGGTAATCTCCATGCATATTCCCACCCACCACCTGGCCCTCCCCACCCCCTACCTGCCCCACCCCACCCACCACCTGCCCCTGCCCACCCCACCCACTACTTAACCCGCCCCACCCACTACCTGCCCCCCCACCCCACCCACTACTTACCCCGCCCCATCCCCTACCTGCCCCACCCACCCACTACCTGCCCCACCCACTACCTGTCCCTCCCCACGCACTACCTGTCCCGCCCCACCCACCACCTGTCCCGCCCCACCCACTACCTGCCCCACCCCACCCATCACCTGTCCCTCCCTCTCACTACCAGCCCCGCCCCACCCACTACCTGTCCTGCCACTCCCACTACCTGCCCACCCCACCCACTACCTGTCCCGCCCCACCCACCACCTGTCCCTCCTCACCCACCACCTGCCCCGCCTCACCCACTACCTGTCCCTCCCCACACACTACCTGTCCCACCCTACCCCCTACCTGGTGCCCCTCCCCACCCACTACCTGTCCCGCCCCACCCACTACCTGTCCCTCCCCACCCACTACCTGCCCCTCCCCACCCACTACCTGTCCTGCCCCACCCACCACCTGTCCCACCCCACCCACTACCTGCCCCTCCCCACCCACTACCTGCACCACCGCACCCACCACATGCCCCTCCCCACCCACCACCTGCCCCGCCCCATCCCCTACCTTCCCCACCCACCCACCACCTGCCCCGCCCCATCCCCTACCTTCCCCACCCACCCACTACCTGCCCCACCCACCACCTGTCCCGCCCCACCCACTACTTGCCCCGCCCCACTCATCACCTGACCCTTCCTCCCACTACCTACCCCGCCCCACCCACTAGCTGCCCCGCCCCACCCATCACCTGACCCTCCCTCCCACTACCTGTCCTGCCCCACCCACCACCTGTCCCGCATCACCCACTACCTGCCATGCTCCACCCACTACCTGCCCCTCCCCACCCACTACCTGTCTTGCCCCACCCACTACCTGCCCCTCCCCACCCACTACCTGCCCTGCCCCACCCATCACCTGACCCTCCCTCCCACTACCTGCCCCGCCCCACCCACTACCTGCCCCACCCCACCCACTACCAGTCCCTCCCTCCCACTATCTGCCCCACCCCACCCATCACCTGACCCTCCCTTCCACTACCTGCCCCGCCCCACCCACTACCTGTCCTGCCCCACCAACCACCTGTCCTGCCCCACCCACTACCTGCCCTGCCCCACCCACTACCTGTGCCGCCCCACCCACTACCTGCCCCTCCCCACCCACTACCTGTCCCGCCCCACCCACGACCTGCCCCACTCCACCCATCACCTGACCCTCCCTACCACTACATGCCCCGCCGCACCCACTACCTGCCCCACCCCACCCACTACCAGTCCCTCCCTCCCACTACCTGCCTCACCCCACCCAACACCTGTCCCGCCCCACTCACTACCTGCCCCTCCCTGCCCACTACCTGCACCACCACACCCACCACCTACCCCACCCCACCCACTACCTGCCCGTCCCACCCCACCCACTACTTAACCCGCCCCACCCACTACCTGCCCCCCCACCCCATCCACTACTTACCCCGCCCCATCCCCTACCAGCTCCACCCACCCACTACCTGCCCCACCCACCATCTGTCCCGCCCCACTCATCACCTGACCCTCCCTCCCACTACCTACCCTGCCCCACCCACTACCTACCCCGCTCCACCCACTACCTGTCCTGCCCCACCCACCACCTGCCCTGCCCCACCCACTACCTGTCCCACCCCACCCACTACTTAACCGGCCCCACCCCCTACCTGCCCCACCCACCCACTACCTGCCCCACCCACCACCTGTCCCGCCCCACCAACTACCTGCCCCGCCCCACCCACTACCTGCCATGCCCCACCCACTACCTGCCCCGCCCCACCCACCACCTGTCCCACCCCACCCACTACCTGCCCCGCCCCACCCATCACCTGAAACTCCCTCCCAATACCTGCCCCGCCCCAGCCACTACCTGTCCTGCCCCACCCACTACCTGTCCCGCTCTAGCCACTGCCTGCCCCACCCCACCCACTACCTGCCCCTCCCCACATACAACCGGTCACGCCCCACCCACTACCTGCCTTGCCCCACCCACTCCCTGCCCCTCCCCACCCACTACCTGTCCTGCCCCACCCACTACCTGCCCCACCCACTACCTGTCCCACCCCACCCACTACTTAACCCGCCCCACCCACTACCTGCCTCCCACCCACTACTTACCCCGCCCCATCCCCTACCTGCCCCACCCACCCACTACCTGCCCCACCCACCACCTGTCCCGCCCCACCCACTACCTGCCCCGCCCCACCCATCACCTGACCCACCCCACCCACCACCTGTCCTGCCCCACCCACTACCTGCCCCGCCCCACCCACCACCTGTCCCACCCCACCCACTACCTGCCCCGCCCCACCCATCACCTGAAACTCCCTCCCACTACCTGCCCCGCCCCAGCCACTACCTGTCCTGCCCCACCCACTACCTGTCCCGCTCTAGCCACTGCCTGCCCCACCCCACCCACTACCTGCCCCTCCCCACATACAACCGGTCACGCCCCACCCACTACCTGCCTTGCCCCACCCACTCCCTGCCCCTCCCCACCCACTACCTGTCCTGCCCCACCCACTACCTGCCCCACCCACTACCTGTCCCACCCCACCCACTACTTAACCCGCCCCACCCACTACCTGCCTCCCACCCACTACTTACCCCGCCCCATCCCCTACCTGCCCCACCCACCCACTACCTGCCCCACCCACCACCTGTCCCGCCCCACCCACTACCTGCCCCGCCCCACCCATCACCTGACCCACCCCATCCACCACCTGTCCTGCCCCACCCACTACCTGCCCTGCCCCACCCACTACCTGCCCCACCCCACCCACGACCTGTCCCGCCCCACCCACTACCTGCCCCGCCCCACCCATCACCTGACCCTCCCTCCCACTACCTGCCCCGCCCCACCCACTACCTGTCCTGCCCCAGCCACTACCTGTCCCGCCCTACCCACTGCCTGCCCTCCCCACCCACTACCTGCCCCTCCCCACACACAACCGGTTCCGCCCCACCCACTACCTGTCCCTCCCCACCCACTGCCTGCCCCGCCCCACGCACAACCGGTCCCACCCCACCCACTACCTGTCCTTCCCCACCCACTACCTGTCCCACCCACCCACTATCTGCCCCTCCCCACCCACAACCTGTCCCGCCCCACCCACTACCTGCCCCTCCCCACCCAATACCTGCCCCACCCACTACCTGTCCATCCCTGTCCCTCCCCACGCACTACCTGTTCCACCCCACCAACCACCTGTCCCGCCCCACCCACTACCTGTCCCGCCCCACCATCACCTGACCCTCCCTCTCACTACCTGCCCTGCCCCACCCACTACCTGTCCCTCCCCACACACTACCTGTCCCGCCCTACCCACTACCTTCCCCACTCCACCCACTACCTGTCCCGCCCTACCCACTACCTTCCCCACCTCACCCACTACCTGTCCTGCCCTACCCACTACCTGCCCCTCCCCACCCACTACCTGTCCTGCCCCACCCACCACCTGTCCCACCCCACCCACTACATGCCCCTCCCTACCCACTACCGGCCCCGCCCCACCCACTACCTGTCCCTCCCCACCCATTACCTGTCCCGCCCTACCCACCAACTGCCCCGCCCCATCCCCTACCTGCCCCACCCACCCACTACCTGCCCCACCCACCATCTGTCCCGCCCCACCTACTACCTGCCCCGCCCCACTCATCACCTGACCCTCCCTCCCACTACCTACCCCGCCCCACCCACTACCTGTCCTGCCCCACCCACCACCTGCCCCGCCCCATCCACTACCTGTCCCACCCCACCCACTACTTAACCCGCCCCACCCACTACCTGCCCCCCCACCCCACCCACTACTTACCCCGCCCCATCCCCTACCTGCCCCACCCACCCACTACCTGCCCCACCCACCACTTGTCCCGCCCCACCAACTACCTGCCCCGCCCCTTCCACTACCTGCCATGCCCCACCCACTACCTGCCCCGCCCCACTCACCACCTGTCCCGCCCCACCCACTACCTGCCCTGCCCCACCCATCACCTGAAACTCCCTCGCACTACCTGCCCCGCCCCACCCACTACCTGTCCTGCCCCACCCACTACCTGTCCCGCTCTAGCCACTGCCTGCCCCACCCCACCCACTACCTGCCCCTCCCCACATACAACCAGTCACGCCCCACCCACTACCTGCCCTGCCCCACCCACTACCTGCCCCTCCCACCCACTACCTGTCCTGCCCCACCCACTACCTGCCCCTCCCCACCCACTACCTTCCCTGCCCCACCCATCACCTGACCCTCCCAATACCTGCCCTGCCCCACCCACTACCTGACCCACCCCACCCACTACCAGTCCCTCCCTCCAACTACCTGTCCTGCCCCACCCACCACCTGTCCCGCCCCACCCACTACTTGCCCTGCCCCACACACTACCTGCACCTCCCCACCCACCACATGTCCCGCCCCACCCACTACCTGCCCCTCCCCACCCACTACCTGTCCTGCCCCACCCACCACCTGTCCCACCCCACCCACTACCTGCCCCGCCCCACCCATCACCTGACCCTCCCTCCCACTACCTGCCCTGCCCCACCCACTACCTTCCCCACCCCACCCACTACCAGTCCCTCCCTCCCACTACCTGCCCCACCCCACCCACCACCTGCACCACCGCACCCACCACATGCCTATCCCCACCCACCACCTGCCCCACCCCACCCACTACCTGCCCCTCCCCACCCCACCCACTACTTAACCCGCCCCACCCACTACCTGCCCCCCCACCCCACCCACTACTTACCCCGCCCCATCCCCTACCTGCCCCACCCCACCCATCAACTGACCCACCCCACCCACCACCTGTCCTGCCCCACCCACTACCTTCCCTGCCCCACCCACTACCTGCCCCACCCCACCCACGACCTGTTCCGCCCCACCCACTACCTGCCCCGCCCCACCCATCACCTGACCCTCCCTCCCACTACCTGCCCCGCCCCACCCACTACCTGTCCCGCCCCAGCCACTACCTGTCCCGCCCTACCCACTGCCTGCCCCACCCCACCCACTACCTGCCCCTCCCCACAAACAACCGGTCCCGCCCCACCCACTACCTGTCCCTCCCCACCCACTGCCTGCCCCGGCCCACGCACAACCGATCCCGCCCCACCCACTACCTGTCCCTCCCCACCCAATACCTGCCCCACCCACTACCTGTTCGTCCCTGTCCCTCCCCACCCACTACCTGTCCCTCCCCACGCACTACCTGTCCCGCCCCACCAACCACCTGTCCCGCCCCACCCACTACCTGCCCGCCCCACCCACCACCTGACCCTCCCTCTCACTACCTGCCCCGCCCAACCCACTACCTGTACCACCCCACCCACCACCTGCCCCGCCCCACCCACTACATGTCCCTCCCCACACACTACCTGTCCCGCCCTACCCACTACCTTCCCCACCCCACCCACTACCTCCCGCCCTACCCACTACCAGCCCCTCCCCACCCACCACCTGTCCTGCCCCACCCACCACCTGTCCCACCCCACCCACTACCTGCCCCTCCCCACGCACTACCTGTCCTGCCCCACCCACTACCTGCCCCTCCTCACCCACTACCTGTCCCGCCCCACCCACTCCATGTCCCGCCCTACCCACTACCTGCCTCTCCCCACCCACTACCTGTCCTGCCCCACCCACCACCTGTCCCACCCCACCCACTACCGGCCCCGCCCCACCCACGACCTGTCCCTCCCCACCCACTACCTGTCCCGCCCTACCCACTACCTGCCCCTCCCCACCCACTGCTTGCCCCTCCCCACCCAATACCTGCCCCACCTGTTAGGGAGAATTCTCTGTTTAGGCTGAATTTCCTAACCTAGTGAGTCCCCCAGCAGTTTTGCTGGATTTCTGGAGTTTGTTTTTTTCCATCCTGCCAAGAGTGAGACTCTTTTCTCCCACTCTTGGACGGGAATGTGGGTGATTTCTTTGAATGTCAATGTGTTCCATGGGCTATGGGGTCTTTTACTCCATAGGGCCTCATGTGTTTTGCTATGTGTGTTACACCGCACCCTCCGTGCCGTAACACTGGGGTGTCCTAGAGGATCCCACCATAGACTCCATACCCTGGGACTGACTACTGTCTCCCAGGGCATGTAAAGTCACCATTGGCTTTACTAGACCTAAATTTACTAACAGAACTAGTACAAACCATCCTATTGTGGACGTACTGGTAGGGGTAATTCCATAACCCCTGGGTCTGTTGTTCGAGGGGGCACTGTCCCGTCCCCCCTCGTCGAGTTTTGGCTGGTGGCAGTGGAAACTACTTTTTATATTCAACCCCGAATATATTCCTATGGGATTCTTCCCATTGTTGGAGGCTTATACTTTTTCCCGTCAGTCTCTAACATACCGCCGGTTTATTTGTCTTAAATAAATCTACCGGTTGGTATTTTCTGCCAGAACTCGGTTTTTAAAATGGCGTCTGTGTTCACCTCTGTAACTCCGAACCAAAGGTTGAGCCCTTTGTTCCACTTTTGGCAGGCTTCTACACAGAAGCCCTCCAAAGTGGTGCCATTCTGTCTGGGTACCACAGGGGGTGTGTGAGGGGGTTTAGGCACCCTGGACTGAGTTGCCTTGCCAACTCAAGTCGCACTCTCGTGTGATTGGCCCAAGTGGTGAGCCACCCCGCTCACCACTTAGCGTGTTTTGATTGACAGCTAGGCTGAATGAATGGGGGTTTTCTGCATAAATGCAGGGCTTTTGGGACTGGATCTTCAGAAGTCGCCACAGGACCTAAGAATCCGACGAGGGTAAAGCTGAGCCGACCTGCAACGATGACACCTCTGGTGGAGCCCTGCTGAACCGACTCACCACTTCCCAACGACAGAGGAGATCTCCCGGCTGGAGAGTCTTCTTCCCCTGACTGGTGGGAACAACCAGTCCCTTTGCTTTTTCTTCGCTTCCAGGGCGTAGTGGTCGAATTGACCGTGCTGAGCACCCCAGCAACCGGATAGCCACTAGCCCGTACCGCGACCAAAAGGTGGTGCCTTGTGACAGAGCACTCCGCGGCTGGTCTCTTCCCTGGTGGTGCAACGATCTTCAACTTTCCTTCGACGACGAGACCATCTCATCTCTTGGCAAAGCCCCGACTTGCATCCACGTGTCCGCCTGGCTTCCCTTGTGACGGTTAGCGTGTATCGTGAGGTGTCTTTGTTAGGCGGAAACCTGTGCAGTTCCCTCTGGGACCACTGCAAAAGATTTAGGACTACAGGTGTTTGGCAGTAAACCCACTTGGTAGCAGTCTGTACCACACAAATTCACTTGGTAGCTGTGGCTGAGCAGTCAGACTTCCCTCGAGAAGAGTTAGGCAGTATGTGGAGTATACAATATAGGGCAATCTACACAGTAGAACAAGCAAACACGGAACAAGGCTTCGGTGTAAAGAAATATAGTTATTTATTTATAAGAACACATTATCGAAAACACTCTGGCACTCAATACGGCAAACGATTTCAATCACAATTACTATACGAAGAAAAAGATCAATCCCCCTAACAATAGTTCGACAAGTCTAGGTTCACCGGCATCACTTATTTGCAGACAGAGGTGTATGCTTTAAACTAGATGGCACTCTAGTATTCGTTAGGTCGGGAGAGGAAAAATAAGGCAGGTTATGAAATCAACTTGCTACCAATACTTTACGGACAAATTCAAGGCAAGTAAGGCAGGGTCTACTGCAGATCACACAGTTCAGAGGCGATATGTCCCAAAAGTGTCTCAGTGGAAATGCGCTTCGAGTCTTTATCGCAAATTGTTATGGAAAGATTGGACCAGTTCAGAACAACACGTTAAAGAAAGCTTGGAGGCGCCCCAATGGAAAGGCAAGGCTTAAAACACCTCACTCTATCCGGCAGACAGGGAAGCCAGGCGGACACGGTTCCTCGTTTGTGGAGAGACAACTCCGGCGGGGGGAGTTGTTCCTGGTGGTGGATGCACGTCGGGTCTTTGCCAAGAGTAGAGATGATCTCGTCGTCGAAGGAAAGTGAAGTCCGGTGCACCACCAGGGAAGAGACCAGCCGTGGAGTGCTCCGTCACAAGGCACCACCTTTTGGTTGCGGTACAGGGGTAGTGGCTATCCGGTTGCCGAGGTGCTCTGCACGGGCAATTCGACCACTGCGTCCTGGAGCGAAGAAAAAGCAAAGGGGACTGGTTGTTCCCACCAGTCAGGGGAAGAGACTCTCCGGCAGGGAGATCTCCTCTGTCGTCGGGAAGTGGTGAGTCGGTTCCGCGGGGCTCCACCGGAGGTGTCGTCGTTGCAGGTCGGCTCAGCTTTACCCTCGTCGGATTCTTAGGTCCTGTGGTGACTTCTGAAGATCCAGTCCCAAAAGCCCTGCTTTTATGCAGAAAACCCCCATTCATTCAGCCTAGCTGTCAATCAAAACACGCTAAGTGGTGAGCGGGGTGGCTCACCACTTGGGCCAATCACACTAGAGTGCGACTGGAGTTGGCAAGGCAACTCGGTCCAGGGTGTCTAAACCCCCTCACACACCCCTGTGGTAACCCAGACAGAAATGCACCACTTTGGAGGGTCTCTGTACAGAAGCCCGCCAAAAGTGGAACAAAGGGCTCAACCTTTGGTTTAGGAGTCACAGAGACGAACACAGACGCCATTTTAAAAACCGAGTTCTGGCAGAAAATACCATCCGATAGACTTATTTAAGATAAGTAAATCGGTGGTATGTTAGAGATTAACGAGAGAAAAAGTATTAATCTCCAACAATGGGAAGAATCCCATAGGGTTATATTCGGGGTCGAATATAACAAGTAGTTTCCACTGCCACCAGCCAAAACTCGACGAGGGGGGACGGGACAGTGCCCCCTCGAATAACAGACCTAGGAGTATTCGAATTACCCCTACTAGTACGTCCACAATAAGATGGTGTGTACTAGTTCTGTTAGCAAATTTAGGTCTAGTAAAGCCAATGGTGACTTTACATGCCCGGGGAGACAGTAGTCAGTCCCCGGGTATGGAGTCTATGATGGAGGTCCGCTAGGACGCCCCAGTGCTACGGCACGGAGGGTGCGTTGTAACACACATAGCAAAACATATGAGACCCTATGGAGTAAAAGACCCCATAGCCCATAGAACACATTGACATTCAAAGGAATTACACACATTCATGTCCAAGAGTGGGAGAAAAAGAGTCTCACTCTTGCCAGGATGGAAAAAACAAACTCCAGAAATCCAGCAAAGCTGCTGGGGACTCACTAGGTTAGGAAATTCAGCCTAAACAGAGAATTCTCCCTAACACTCGCCCCCCCCAGACTAAGGGACAGGAGGATTTAATCCACTCCTGGATGCATCTCATACCTCTAGTCGATGACATACATCCTAGAGAGACCATCAGCATTTTGGTGGTGACACCCTGACCTGTGCTCAATGGTGAAATCAAACCCTTGCAGGCAGATCGACCATCTCAATAGTTTCGGGTTGTCCCCTTTCATTTGCATTAACCATCTCAAGGGTTGGTGGTCAGTCTGAATGACAAAAGTAGAACCATACAAGTACGGCCTAAACTTCTTCAGAGCCCACACGATAGCAAAGCACTCTCTTTCGATTGTTGCCCACCTTGTTTCAGGATCCTTCAGCTTGCGGCTGATGAAGCAAACGGGGTGCTCCCTACCTTTCCCATCCAGTTGACTGAGTACGGCACCTATTCCTACATTTGAAGCATCTGTCTGCACAATGAAGTGTTGGCGGTAATCAGGAGCTCTGAGTACTGGGGCTTGGCAAATAGCCTTTTTCAGGTTTTCAAAAGCCTGATTGCACTCATCGTTCCATCTAACCTTTTTAGGAAATTTGGGCGAGGAGATGACATTCAGTGGAGAAGCTATGGTCCCATAGTTCTCGATGAAATTCCTGTAATACCCAATGAGGCCTTGGAAGGCGCTCACTTGGGTTTGAGTAGTAGGTGTTGTCCAATTTTGCACAGCTTCAATCTTACTGAGCAAAGGCCTTATTTCTCCACCTCCTACCTCATGTCCAAGATAGACTACCTTACTCTGTCCAATGTGGCATTTACTCGCCTTTATGGTCAGATTGGCTCGTCCAAGAGCCTGCAAAACATCTCTCAGGTGGGTTACATGTTCTTCCCAGGAATTGCTGAACACTGCTATGTCATCCAAGTATGCCATGCAGAAGTCCTCCATCCCGTTCAGAACCTGATTTACCATCCGTTGAAACGTAGCAGGTGCATTCTTCAATCCGAAAGGTATTACCTTAAACTGGTATAAGCCAACAGGGGTAGAAAATGCAGTTTTCTCCTTGGCATGGTCTGTCAGGGCTATTTGCCAATAGCCTGACGTCAAGTCAAATGTGCTGAGGAACTTGGGGGCGTCAAGTTTAACCACCAACTCATCTGTTCTTGGCAAAGGGTGGGCATCAGTCTTGGTGACTGCATTAAGAGCTCTATAATCCATGCGGAATCTAAGCTCTTTAGAGCCGGCATTTGGTACTAACACAACTGGGCTAGACCATGGACTAGTAGAGGGCTCTACTACCCCGAGATCAAGCATCTTGCTGACCTCACCTTTGATGTGGGTTCGTACGTTTTCTGACATGTGGTATCCTCTGCTTTTGACTGGCAGACAGTCACCAGTGAGTATGTCATGCTGGCCCCAAGGGGTCAAGCCTGGTGAAAGCGAGAACAGAGAGGCAAACTGATTCAACATGGATTTGCACTCTTCTTGTTGCTCGGGTGTCAGATTGGAAGAGAGATTTACTCCTTCAATTTTTTCGTTCAAAGGTAAGCCTCTGAGGAGATCCGGAAGAGCTTCACTCTCTTCTTCTTCCTCGGATGATGCTAGAAGCAACTCTCCTACATCAGGTCGTGAGACATACACTTTGAGTCGGTTGGTGTGGAAGACTGTCGGAGCCTCCTTGGGATTGCCCAAGTCCACCAGATAGTTGACCTCTCCGAGTTTACCCACAACTCTGAAGGGTCCCATCCATTTGTCTTGCAAGGCCCTCTGCCTTGTTGGGATCATAACGAGAACGAGCTGGTCTTGAGCTAACTCAACCATGTTAGCCTTTTGATCGTGCCAGTGCTTGACCAATGCTTGTCCAGCTTTCAAGTTATCGCTTGCTTCTGTCATCATGTGCGACATTCTCCTCCGGAGACCTATCACATAGTCAGTCACTCTGACTAGCTTGGGGGAAGGAGCGCTCTCCAACCCCTCCTTAATCAGGGCCAATGGACCTCTGACGGGATGACCATAGAGAAGTTCGAAGGGAGAATAACCTACTCCCTCTGGAGGGACTTCTCTATAAGCAAAGAGAAGGCATGGCAGTAGAAGGTCCCACTTACGCTTAAGGGGTTCCTCTAAAGCACCTATCATGCTCTTCATGGTTCGGTTGAACCGTTCTACCAACCCATTGGTTTGTGGGTGGTAAGCTGTTGAGAACTTGTAAGTAACGCCACAGGTTTTCCACATGGCTTTCATGTAGTGGGACATAAAGTTTGACCCCCTGTCAGAGATTACTTCCTTAGGAAACCCGACCCTGGTAGAAATACCAAGGAGGGCCTTAGCCACAGCCGGAGCTGTAACAGTCCTCATAGGAATTGCCTCGGGATACCTAGTAGCATGGTCTACTACAACAAGTATAAACCTGTTGCCTGAGGAGGTTGGAGGATCAAGGGGACCAACAATGTCAATCCCTACTCTCTCAAACGGGACTCCCATAACTGGGAGAGGCACTAAAGGTGCCACATTCTTGGAGCCAACCTTACCAGAGGTCTGGCAGGTGTGGCAGCTCCTGCAGTGTTTTTCTACTTCGGCCCCCATCTTTGGCCAATAGAAGTAGAGAGATAGCCTTTCCTTGGTCTTCTTGAAACTCAAGTGACCAGCCAAAGGAATCTCATGGGCTAACTGCAAGAACTGTGGTCTGTTCTCTTGGGGTACTACAAGCCGCTTGTAGTCTCCAGGTGCAGACTCGGTCGGTTCACTGTAGAAGAGGCCATCTTCCCAGTGCAACCTGTATTTCCCAGGCTCTTGCCCTTCAGCCTGAGCTTCGGCCTGGTGGCGAAGACCTTCCAGAGTTGGACATTCTCTCTGTCCCTTACTGAAGTCTGCCCTACTGGGTCCACCTTCTGCCAGTAAAGACTGCAGCTCAGGATGGTCAACAGGATCCAGATCTCCAATGAGTTCCTGGCCTTCCATTAGCTCTTCCTCAGAGTCTAATTCTACCACACAGGGTTGTACCTCCCTCTCAGCCTCAGCTGGAGGTGGAGTTATGGGTGTAACTTTGGACAACCGCGGGGAAGTCCTTGTTGGCTGCACTGGAATGCTGGCTGCTGGTTTCGGGGTAGAAGTCTTAGGTTTCCCTTTCGCTCCTGGTTTCTTCGAGACAGCGGCCGACAATTCCAGTGGAGCAGGAGTCATTTCTTTCTTCATCATCTCCTGGAGAGTACCGCGCATGGTCCTCTCTCTTGCAGGTCTGGTTAGCTCCTGTAACCGTTTACTAGGAGGTCTGGGAGTATGCGATACAACTCAGAGAGTTTTCAAATCATTACCCAACAGTACGCGTCCTGGTACCTCACTCTGTATGCTGACAGGTATCTTCACAGTCATGTCGTTACACTGGATGAGAACTGGTAATTGGGCAAGCATCTGCACAGGCCCTCCAGCTAACTTGGTGAGGCGTTTGGGTGCCTTAGCAACATCCTCAGCCTGAAAAAACGATTTATCCACCACAGTTATGCTGGCCCCAGTGTCCCTAATGGCAGGAGTCTCCTGACCATTCACCTGGACACTGTCCTTATAATACTCTTTAGTATTATCGGGGATAGAATTATAGACATCTAAATTCTGTTGTTCCCACAACCCCAGAGATACTAAAGAAACGCTGGCTGAGACTCCAATGGGTTCATCAGCTAGCAGTAGAAAGTTTCCACTTACCATTTGGACTTCCTCCTCTGGAGCGAAGGCTAAGGAGACAAGCTGGACCCCTGAAGGTTTCCCCTTACATCTGGGATCTCCTTTCACGTGGTCAGTCGAGCCACAAACAAAGCATTTACCGAATGCTTTTTGGAATGGTGGCTTGTTCTGGCCTCCTTCCGGTTTGGCACCAGAAGACACACTATTCTGCTGCGGTTTTCCTGGTGGCTTACCCTTCTGGTTTTGTTTGGGGCCCTCTTTGGAATTTGAGTTATTCGAATTCTCTTTTGAGTCTTTTTTAGGCTGTTTTCCCTCATCCTTTTTCTGAGTTGCCCCAGAATCCTTATGAGTAGCCCTGTTGGCAACCCATAAGTCAGCAGCCTTAGCCAGCCTCCGGGAATCCAATTCCTTCGAATCAGCCAAGTGCTGTCTGAGCTCGGGAGAAGAGGCATCATAAATCGACTCCAACATAAAAAGATTCTTCATACCTTCGTAAGTGTTCACTTTGTAACCCTTAATCCATCCCTCTAAGTTTTTCAACCCTTCACTCACCCAGGTAGCCCAAGGGGTACCGTCATGCTTTTTGAGGGTTCTAAACCTCTTATGATACTGGGAAGGGGTCGTCCCGAATCTAGCTATCAAAGCTAGTTTCACACTTTCGTAATTCGTCTTATCCGCCTCCCCCAACTCCATTACCACATCAGTCGCAACAGGGGGGAGCCTAGAGAACAACCAGGGAAGTAAATCATTCCCGGTGATGTCCTGGAGCCCATGATTGTACTCAAACAGTTTTAACCAATCCAATACATCCAATCTCGGTTCATACATACCCACTAATTCCTTTGGCATCCGGGGTCTTTTGGGACTGGAGCTCCTAGAGGAATCAGAGGAGAGAGAAGCATTTTCCACAGACAACTTTTTCATCTCTAACTCGTGATTAAGTTCTATTTCCCTGAGCCTTAACTCAGCTTGCTTCTGCTCAGCCTGGGCATTCATCCTTCTGAACTCTAGCTCTTGGTTTCTTTCAGATTGGGCTAAAAACCGTTTGTACTCTAATTCGAGCTTCATTTTTTCAAGTTCAAAATAAGCAGGGTTACATGTGGGACCGGGTATGGGCCCCGTAGGTACAGCTGGTAAGGCAGGTAGAGGAGCAGGGGAGACAGTTTCGTTAGCCTCTCCTTCCTCTTCAGCCTCTTCATCACTATCGTCAGAATTACGATTTAGATCTACACCATCACCGTTATCTACATCTGCTGGAGAAGTTGGTTCCTCTGAACCAGTACCCAGACTTTGGTTTTCCAGCAATCTCGCTATCAGTTCTAACTTCTTGCCTCTTACAGAAAGATTCTCTTGCCTACAGAGAGCTCGTAAACTCTCAGTATTTTCACCTGACAAGGATTCTCGATTGTAAGCTTCCATAATAGACATGTTTTTGAAAGTTGCTTTTTAGTGCTAAGCTTTGTGGTTAGTTATCCTAAAGTGTCGAAAAGCACTCTAAACTGTATACTCGATACAAATCCCACCGCTGTACACCAGTGTTAGGCGGAAACCTGTGCAGTTCCCTCTGGGACCACTGCAAAAGATTTAGGACTACAGGTGTTTGGCAGTAAACCCACTTGGTAGCAGTCTGTACCACACAGATTCACTTGGTAGCTGTGGCTGAGCAGTCAGACTTCCCTCAAGAAGAGTTAGGCAGTATGTGGAGTATACAATATAGGGCAATCTACACAGTAGAACAAGCAAACACGGAACAAGGCTTCGGTGTAAAGAAATATAGTTATTTATTTATAAGAACACATTATCGAAAACACTCTGGCACTCAATACGGCAAACGATTTCAATCACAATTACTATACGAAGAAAAAGATCAATCCCCCTAACAATAGTTCGACAAGTCTAGGTTCACCGGCATCACTTATTTGCAGACAGAGGTGTATGCATTAACCTAGATGGCACTCTAGTATTCGTTAGGTCGGGAGAGAAAAGTAAGGCAGGTTATGAAATCAACTCGGTACCAATACTTTACGGACAAATTCAAGGCAAGTAAGGCAGGGTCTACTGCAGATCACACAGTTCAGAGGCCAGGCCCACTCGGAGAGAGGCAAGGCGATATGTCCCAAAAGTGTCTCAGTGGAAATGCGCTTCGAGTCTTTATCGCAAATTGTTATGGAAAGATTGGACCAGTTCAGAACAACACGTTAAAGAAAGCTTGGAGGCGACCCAATGGAAAGGCGAGGCTTAAGACACCTCACTCTATCCGGCAGACAAGGAAGCCAGGCGGACATGGTACCTCGTTTGTGGAGAGACAGCTCCGGCGGGGGCAGTTGTTCCTGGTGGTGGATGCACGTCGGGTCTTTGCCAAGAGTAGAGAGGATCTCGTCGTCGAAGGAAAGTGAAGTCCAGTGCACCACCAGGGGAGAGACCAGCCGCGGAGTGCTCCGTCATAAGGCACCACCCTTTGGGCACGGTACAGGGGTAGTGGCTATCCGGTTTCCGAGGTGCTCTGCACGGGCAATTCGACCACTGCGTCCTGGAGCGAAGAAAAAGCAAAGGGGATTGGTTGTTCCCACCAGTCAGGGGAAGAGACTCTCAGGCAGGTAGATCTCCTCTGTCGTCGGGAAGTGGTGAGTCGGTTCCGCAGGGCTCCACCGGAGGTGTCGTCGTTGCAGATCGGCTCAGCTTTACCCTTGTCGGATTCTTAAGACCTTTGGCGACTTCTGAAGATCCAGTCCCAAAAGCCCTGCTTTTATGCAGAAAACCCCCATTCATTCAGCCTAGCTGTCAATCAAAACACGCTAAGTGGTGAGCGGGGTGGCTCACCACTTGGGCCAATCACACTAGAGTGCGACCGGAGTTGGCAAGGCAACTCGGTCCAGGGTGCCTAAACCCCCTCCCACACCCCTGTGGTAACCCAGACAGAAAGGCACCACTTTGGAGGGTCTCTGTACAGAAGCCCGCCAAAAGTGGTGTTAGGAAAGATTTAATTGTGGGTAATTTTTCTTCCATGTGGCAACCCCTAAAGTTGTTGCTGTTGTTTTCACCATGATCTAGACTTTGCCAGAGAAGTGCAGCCTTCTGCCGCACTCCTCTGGGCTTTCGCTCTATTCTTACGGGGAAACTGACATGCCCTTAAGACAGTCAGTACCGGGAAACGCTGTTTTCCGTAGTTTCTTTATCATGTTGCAGCTTTCGTGCAACATGACACAAGAGGGCACTGTAAGCTAAGTTACTGCTCTCTTGGGTCTCTAGTCTTCTACAGGCCCTAGATACTCTTTTTGGATTGTAACTGATCGGTGCAAGTGAATCACGGACGGGAATGGTGGCAGCGATCGTTTCTTGTGTTTTTGAGCTCCTTTTGACGCTTTAAGCGCGTTTCTCGCGCTTAGCCCAAAATGGTGGCCTGGCTCCCAAAATGGCCAGACCACGAGGCTCCTTTGTCCTGTCCACTGACCGTCTTGCCCCCTTCACCTTCCCCAGGTCGAGCCGACCCCGGGCCTTCCTTATTAGGGCATGTACTTTCCCGCAAAACACAGATGCTTTCGCGGGCTTCTACAGGCCTTGTGTGTGCCTCCAGGATGTGGGCTGGGATGTCTGGTCCCAATACACATCCTGGGTGCCAGAGAGTCTAGTGTGGTGTGAATGCCTGGGACCACCGTGGTCCATGATAGGTCCACGTATGGTGTGAGTGTTTTATGAGCGGATCTCCCATTGGGTCTCCTCCGTTTTGGCGCGAAGGGAACCGTGGATAAGAGGGGGCTGGAAACGCCACTACCATGTCGATCTCCTGAGTTCTCACGAACAAAGGAATACAGGAGCCAAGTATCCTGCAACCACGAGGCTGAACCGAGGAATCGCTGGTGACCCGCTGAAGGACTGCTCCTCTGCACTGCTGTCGCCTTGTGAAACCCTTTCTACCTCTGATCGAACCAGAAGGCCTGTACTGGTACTTAGACCCTTGGAATAGCGGGGACAGCTATTCTCGGCATCTTCACCATCTCCTGCACGTAAGGCTTCGGAAGTGTCTCTGGGCCATCCAGAAGACTGACAAGCCTACACAGGAGTCTTGCTCTGTAACCGCTGCCAAGTTGTGTTGTATATCGAGTCCTTGTCACTCTCACACGATTCGTACACTTGGCATTCCCAGGTCTGAAGTGAGTAGTGTACATTTGGCTGAGATACACACGGCCGCTACGTTGCCCTGCTGTGGTAACAAACTGTGCGGGTTCACTTCGTTTGCGACATCTTTAACTCAACTCTGCTGCTGCAGAATCTACACGACGACGATACGTCCCCTGCTCCCCTGAACCTGCCAGCACTGAAACTGACAAGGAGAAGCCTGGGTCTGCTTGCATCGGGGACCGGTGAGTAGCATAGCTAGGAACTGGTCGCCCTCCTGCAGTAGCCCATAGCTTTTCCCCGCTGTGTCAAACAGCACGCCTTTCCGTACTCGCGCTCTGCTTCTGCCCACAGTGGAGGCTGCGCTTGAGTCGCGGAACTCTGTTCTTCTTCATTTGTGCACCAAACTGAATTGCCTGATTCCCTCGAAGAGACTCCCCTTTTTGCCCGTTGGCACCAGCATGTGCAGGTACTTTTGAGCACAAGGCTCCACTCTTCGTAGGGCTTGGACTTCCTTTTAGTTAGGTGCCTCTGAAGGTGGACTGGGTCTAATCATTATTTCGCACTGCCTGTTTTCCTCCCCTTCTAGGTGGACTACACATTTCGTGCATCTAACGCTTTAGACTCGTTTGTATTTGTATATATATTGTATTGTTTGGTATGTGTTGGTTTACTAGAGTTTTATTGTGATTACTCGCTACGGTCATTGTTGCAAAGGCCTTGGAATAAATGTGTATATATTTTTAATATAACACCTGTTTGGAGTAGTTTGTAAGTGTCCTTGCTTTGTGTGCTCATTGCGGGCTTTCAGTCACCCTCACCCCTCTTGAGACCTAGTCTTGACCGCCGCGATCGCTACCCTGATTGATCTGGCTTGTCCAGAGGTTACCCTGTTCCAAGTAATTAGGTTGGCCTTCTGAACTTCTGCGCCGCCAGGACAGAGTTCATAAATCCGTCTTAACAAATTGGTGTACAGCGGTGGGATACGACTGAAGGTATCCAGTGTTGCGCACGAACGAAGGCATTTCAAGTTATTCCTACCAGGACACGTAGTGAATTGTTTTAGTATAACTTTAAAAAGGTCATAGTCCTATCTAACAGTATGGAAACAAATACCCTGTTAACTTTAAATGCTTCCAAATCAGAAACATTGAAAAAGATGTGTGCGGAGAGAGGTATTTCCTCTCAAGGCACCAAATTGGATATGATCCAAGGAATCGTGGCGTGGCAAGAAGCGCAGCTTGACGCTATAACTTCTGAGGACAGTGCGGAAGGAGGTGGGGCTGCTCTCACTGGTAGAACCGACGGTTCTGCCGCTGCACTGATCCACCGCAATCACGAGGAAAAGGAGGATGAGATGTCTAATGTTTCCTCTGCCAGTGCTGATGGAGAGGCTATGCTTGAATTCAAGAAGCAAGAGCTGCGGTTTAGGCAGAAGGAGCTTGAGTTCAGCATAGCCAAACTACAAATCGAACAGGCAGAAAAACAGAAAGACAGGGATCACCAGTTGGAACTGGGCAAGCTTCAGGTTGCAAATGGGTCCAAGGGTCCTGGACATGGGTCTGGGGCCTCCTCTCATCCACGGTTTCCGAAAGATCTGCTCAGTGTGTACGAGGAAAGGAATGACATTATGGACTGGCTGAATACGTTTGAGTATGCATGTGAAGTTCAACAAGTTGACAATGCTGATAAGATTGCCTGGTTACTCAGCAGACTGCCCCATTCTAGCTGTAGTGCCATTATGGAAATGTCGAAGGCTGAGCGAGCTGATTTCGCAATGTTAAAGCAAACTCTCATTTTAAAGTTTGGAAAGACTCCTGCCCAATATTTAAAACGATTCCGAGAGTACAAGAAAAAAGAAGGTGGTACTTGGGTATCTTATGTAACCGAATCCTTAAAAAACTTGACTGGCTGGGTCGAAGGTTATAAGGTTTCTACCTTTGAAGGCATGATAAATCTTGTCATGCTGGAACACATTTTTGCATCTTCTTCCCCGGAGCTTAAGCAGCATTTGGCCGATTCGAAGGAGATAGATCCTAAGAAGCTGGCCATTGCAGCAGACTTATGGGTGTCACATCGAGTGTCCCATAAGGACAAAACTCATCCTGGTAAGCAGGAGGAAGGGAAAAAGTCCAAAGATAAGGAGGGTGGAGAATCTGATAAATCTTCTCAAAAGGGCCACAAAAAGAAAAATAAGGGTAAGACACAAGAGAACTCACAGGGAAGTGGAGGTCAGCCTCCAAAACAGAACTCTGGTTACAATAAGCCTCCCTATGTAAACAGACCCAATGGATCTTGTTTTGCTTGTGGAGCAACTGACCACGTGAAGGGGGATCCCCGGTGCAAGGTTAAACCTTTGGGGGACCACTCTGCTAATCTGGCCTTCTCCTCCTACGAGGAAGAAGAGATTACAGGAGCATCCTTCTCAGACTCATTCCCCAGTGGGATAGAAGCTGAGGTAGTTTTAGTTTCCCTGGGTTCCTGGGAGCCTAAAGTCGCAGAGGCTTATGCTAGGATTCCGGATAATACCAAGCACTACTTTAAAGACAGTGTGCTGATCAATGGAGTAGATACTCCAGCTGTTAGGGATAGTGGGTGCAGTCGAACTGTAGTGGATTCTACCTTGGTAGACTCAGAGGAAGTTGCCAGAGCTACTCTGATGCCCACTAAGTTGGCTGACGGCCCACCTCGCATGTTTCCAGTAATACCTGTAAATCTTACTTTAAATGGTACAGCAGTCAGGATTCCAGTGAGCATTCAGAGAAACGTCCCAGGAAAGGTCTTGTTAGGCAATGATCTCAGAGCTTTAGGGCTCGTAGGAGACACTGCCGACAGACCCTACACACGGTGTCAAGCACGGGCAGCATTGGCCAAGACCAATACGCCGCCCCAGCCGAAGGGGAAACCCAAGGCGAAAGGAGTAAACAAGTCAAGACGAGGGAAAGATAATATTCCCCCGAGCTCGCCTACCACTGCGGTGGAGGAAGTTGGTCTATCGCCCGGGCCTGACGAGGAGGTGGCGATGCCTGAGGTATTTGACCCCAACGATCATCCTGAACTAAAAGACTTGTTAGTAGAAGGTGGTCCTGACAGGGAAGAATTCCGTAAAGGCCAACGTGAGTGCCCATCTCTGGAAGGCCTAAGGAGACAGCCCTGCTCCCAGCTTGAGGGTGAACCTCCTGGGACGCATCGGATTTATTGGGAAGGTGGACTATATAGTGAGCCCACAGAGTCTACAGAAGGAGACCATAGGAGGTTGGTGGTTCCCCTTGCTGTTAGACCCTTTCTCCTGCAGTTGGCGCATGAAGTGCCCCTTGCTGGTCACCTTGGTATTAAGAGGACCAAGCAAAGGTTATCCATGCACTTCTACTGTCCCAAGATGGGGGTGCAAGTAGAAAGTCACTGCAGGAGTTGTGCCTCCTGCCAGTTATCTGGTAAGGTTGGCTCGACAATCCAAGCTCCATTGGTACCACTCCCAGTTGTGGGAATACCATTCGAAAGGGTAGGGATCGACATCGTTGGTCCCCTTGACCCGCAAACATCCTCAGGCAATAGGTTTATCCTGGTGCTGGTCGACCATGCAACCAGATATCCTGAGGCCATCCCATTGAAAGCTGTAACTGCCAAGTCAGTTGCAAAAGCGTTACTTGGCATATTTACTAGGGTTGGCTTCCCTAAAGAAGTTGTGTCGGATTGTGGCAGCAACTTTATGTCGAAGTATATGCAGGCTATGTGGAAAGAATGTGGGGTCACCTACAAGTTCTCTTCTGCATACCACCCCCAGACCATTGGTCTGGTGGAACGTTTCAACAGAACATTAAAGAGCATGATTGGGGCTCTGGAAGAACCTCAGAGAAGAAAATGGGATCTTCTTTTACCATGCTTACTGTTTGCCTACCGAGAGGTACCACAGGAGGGTGTTGGCTTCAGCCCCTTCGAACTTCTGTTCGGTCATCCTATACGGGGACCCTTAGCCATAGTCAAAGAGGGATGGGAGATGCCCACTCCCCCTGTTACTACCAATGTAGTAGATTATGTGCTGGGGCTCAGAAAACGGGTGGTACTTCTGATGGGCTTGGCTAGTGATAAATTGAAGGCAGGACAAGCGCTGGTGAAACATTGGTACGACCAGAAAGCTTCCCTCATCAACTTTACACCTGGTCAGCAAGTCCTGATCAAGAATCCTATAAGGCCTCGAGCTTTACAGGACAAATGGTCAGGCCCTTACACAGTGGTTGAGCCACTGGGTGAGGTTAACTATTTAGTGGACCTTGGAAGCCCTGTACAGGCTCCAAAAGTGTTTCACGTAAATAGGCTGAAGGCTTTCGTCCCAAGAGTCGAAATCACAGCAGTGCTACTGGCTTCAGATGTTGAGGAAGAGGAGTCTGAACCTCTCCCCGACCTGTTCCAAAGCGGTCCTTCAGATAGCTCCTTTGAGGGTGTCCGAGTGGCCCCTCACCTGACTTCTGATCAGCAGGCTGAGGTGAAAAGTTTGCTTAGGCAGTTTTCCCCCCTGTTTTCACAGTCGCCTGGTTTGACACCTTGGTGCAAACATAACATAGACACAGGAGACAGTTTACGTACCAAAAGTAGGGAATACAGGATGTCAGACAAAGTACGGTCTTATATTAAGACCGAGGTCAACAAGATGTTAGACCTTGGGGTGATTGAACCCTCTAGTAGTCCTTGGTCCAGCCCTGTGGTTTTGGTTCCAAAGGCAGGCACTTCTGAATTGAGGTTCTGCGTGGATTACAGGGCTCTGAATGCTGTCACCAAGACAGATGCACACCCCTTGCCTCGAACAGATGAGCTGGTGGATACTTTGGGTGCCTCCAAGTACCTCAGCACGTTTGATCTCACTGCTGGCTATTGGCAAATAGCTTTAGCAGAACATGCCAAGGAGACGACAGCGTTTTCTACTCCAGACGGCTTTTACCAATTCAGGGTAATGCCGTTCGGGTTGAAAAATGCACCTGCCACTTTCCAGAGGCTTGTGAATCATGTGTTGAATGGGTTGGACGAATTCTGTCTTGCATATCTGGACGATATAGCAGTTTTCAGTGCCACCTGGGAAGACCATGTGAAACACCTCGGGATTGTGCTCCAGGCTCTTCAGAAAGCACACTTGACCATAAAGGCTAGTAAATGCCAGATTGGACAAGGCTCAGTGGTTTACCTTGGACATGAAGTAGGTGGAGGGAGGATACAGCCTCTTCCCAGTAAAGTACAAGCAGTACAAGACTGGCCTAACCCACTACACAGACCCAAGTGAGAGCCTTCTTAGGACTCACGGGGTATTACCGCAACTTTGTGGCAGACTATGGCACCATAGCTGCCCCTCTGACTGCCCTCACCACTCCGAAGAAACCCAAGAAGGTACCTTGGACCGACGAGTGTGAGAAGGCCTTCAACGGCTTAAAAGACTCCTTGTGCCAGGCCCCTGTCCTCAGGGCCCCTGATTACCAAAGACCTTTTATTGTGCAGACGGACGCCTCTGACACTGGGATAGGAGCTGTACTATCGCAAGTAGATGAGAAGGGGAAGGAACACCCTATTGGTTTTATTAGTCGCCAGCTTAAGGACAGAGAGCTCAGATGGTCGACAGTGGAGAAAGAATGTTTCTCTGTTGTGTGGGCCCTACGGAAGCTGAGGCCCTACCTCTATGGGACCCACTTCACTGTGCAAACTGACCATAAGCCCTTAAAGTGGCTAATGAACATGAAGGGAGAGAATCCAAAGTTGCTTAGGTGGTCCATAAGTCTACAAGGCTCCGACTTCACTATTGAGCATAGGCCAGGTGTCCAACATAGCAATGCTGATGGGTTGTCCAGAATGTTTAACCGACCTGAACAAGAGACTCATCCAGGGGTGTATTAGTTCCCCCTGTCCATAGTCTGGGAGGGGCGAGTGTTAGGAAAGATTTAATTGTGGGTAATTTTCCTTCCATGTGGCAACCCCTAAACTTTTTGCTGTTGTTTTCACCATGATCTAGACTTTGCCAGAGAAGTGCAGCCTTCTGCCGCACTCCTCTGGGCTTTCGCTCCATTCTTACGGGGAAACTGACATGCCCTTAAGACAGTTAGTACCGGGAAACGCTGTTTTCCGTAGTTTCTTTATCATGTTGCAGCTTTCGTGCAACATGACACAAGAGGGCACTGTAAGCTAAGTTACTGCTCTCTTGGGTCTCTAGTCTTCTACAGGCCCTAGATACTCTTTTTGGATTGTAACTGGTCAGTGCAAGTGAATCACGGACGGGAATGGTGGCAGCGATCGTTTCTTGTGTTTTTGAGCTCCTTTTGGCGTTTTAAGCGCGTTTCTCGCGCTTAGCCCAAAATGGTGGCCTGGCTCCCAAAATGGCCAGACCACGAGGCTCCTTTGTCCCGTCTTGCCCCCTTCACCTTCCCCAGGTCGAGCCGACCCGGGGCCTTCCTTATTTGGGCATGTACTTTCCCGCGAAACACAGATGCTTTCATGGGCTTCTACAGGCCTTGAGTGTGCCTCCAGGATGTGGGCTGGGATGTCTGGTCCCAATACACATCCTGGGTGCCAGAGAGTCTAGTGTGGTGTGAATGCCTGGGACCACCGTGGTCCGTGATAGGTCCACGTATGGTGTGAGTGTTTTATGAGCGGATCTCCCATTGGGTCCCCTCCGTTTTGGCGCAAAGGGAACCGTGGATAAGAGGGGGCTGGAAACGCCACTACCATGTCGATCTCCTGAGTTATCACGAACAAAGGAATACAGGAGCCAAGTATCCTGCAACCACGAGGCTGAACCGAGGAATCGCTGGTGACCCGCTGAAGGACTGCTCCTCTGCACTGCTGTCGCCTTGTGAAGCCCTTTCTACCTCTGATCGAACCAGAAGGCCTGTACTGGTACTTCGACCCTTGGAATAGCGGGGACAGCTATTCTCGGCATCTTCACCATCTCCTGCACGTAAGGCTTCGGAAGTGTCTCTGGGCCATCCAGCAGACTGATCAGCCTACACAGGAGTCTTGCTCTGTAACCGCCGCCAGGTTGTGTTGTATATCGAGTCCTTTTCACTCTCACACGATTCGTACACTTGGCATTCCCAGGTCTGAAGTGAGTAGTGTACATTTGGCTGAGATACACACGGCCGCTCCGTTGCCCTGCTGTTGTAACAAACTGTGCGGGTTCACTTCGTTTGGGACATCTTTAACTCAACTCTGCTGCTGCAGAATCTACACGAAGACGAGACGTCCCCTGCTCCCCTGAACCTGCCAGCACTGAAACTGACGCGGGGAAGCCTGGGTCTGCTTGCATCGGGGACCGGTGAGTAGCATAGCTAGGAACTGGTCGGCCTCATGCAGGAGCCCATAGCTTTTCCCCGCTGTGTCAAACAGCACGCCTTTCCGTACTCGCGCTCCGCTTCTGCCCACAGTGGAGGCTGCGCTTGAGTCACGGAACTCTGTTCTTCTTCATTTGTGCACCAAACTGAACTGCCTGATTCCCTCGAAGAGACTCCCCTTTTTGCCCGTTGGCACCAGCGTGTGCAGGTACTTTTGAGCACAAGGCTCCACTCTTCATAGGGCTTGGACTTCCTTTTAGTTAGGTGCCTCTGAAGGGGGACTGGGTCTAATCATTATTTCGCACTGCCTGTTTTCCCCCCCTTCTAGGTGGACTACACATTTCGTGCATCTAACGCTTTAGACTCGTTTCTATTTATATATATATTGTATTGGTTTGGTATGTGTTGGTTTACTAGAGTTTTATTGTGATTTCTCGCTACGGTCATTGTTGCAAAGGCCTTGGAATAAATGTGTATATATTTTTAATATAACACCTGTTTGGAGTAGTTTGTAAGTGTCCTTGCTTTGTGTGCTCATTGCAGGCTTTCAGTCACCCTTAACTTTTTGTTCTAAACTGGTCCAACCTTTCTGTGACAATTTGCTACAAAGACTCGAAGTGCATTTCCACTGTGATACTTTTTGGGACATATCGCCTTGCCTCTCTCCGAGTGGGCCTGGCCTCTGAACTTTGTGATCTACAGTAGACCCTGCCTTACTTGCCTTGCATTTGCTTCGTAAAAGTGTTGGTACCGAGTTGGTTTCTCCCTGCCTTTTCTCTCCCGTTCTAACGAATATTAGAGTGCCATCTAGGTTAAAGCATTCACCTCTGTCTGCAAATAAGTGGTGCCATTGAACCTAGACTTGTCGGACTATTGTTAGGGGGATTGATTTACTTATAGTAATTGTGATTGAAGTTGTTTGCCGTATTAGTGCCAGTGTGTTTTTCATAGATGTGTTTTTATAAATAAATAACTATATATCTTTACACCCAAGCTCTGTTCCGTGTTTGCTTGTTCTACTGTGTAAATTGCCCTATTTTGTATACTCCACATACTGCCTAACTCTTCTTGAGGGAAGTCTGACTGCTCAGCTACCAAGTGACTCTGTGTGGTACAGACTGCTACCAAGTGGGTTTACTGCCAAACACCTGTAGTCCTAAATCTTTTGCAGTGGTCCCAGAGGGAACTGCACAGGTTTCCGCCTAACACTACCTGCCCCTCCCCACCCACTACCTGCCCCACCCACTACCTGTCCCTCCCTCCCACTACCTGTCCGTCCCTGTCCCTCCCCACCCACTACCTGTCCTTCCCCACCCACTACCTGTCCCGCCCTACCCACTATCTGTCCCTCCCCACCCACTACCTGTCCCTCCCCACCCACTACCTGTCCTGCCCCACCCACAACGTGTACCGCCCCACCCATCACCTGACCCTCCCTCCCACCACCTGTCCCTCCCCACCCACCACCTGTCCCGCCCCACCCTCTACCTGCCCCGCCCCACTCACTACATGTCTGTCCCTGTCCCTCCCCACCCACTACCTGTCCCTCCCTACCCACTACCTGCGCCTCCCCACCCACTACCTGTCCCGCCCTACCCACTATCTGTCCCTCCCCACCCATCACCTGACCCTCCCTCCCACCACCTGTCCCTCCCCACCCACCACCTGTCCCGCCCCACCCACTACCTGCCCCGCCCCAGCCACTACCTGTCTGTCCCTGTCCCTCCCCACCCACTACCTGTCCCTCCCTACCCACTACCTGCCCCTCCCCACCCACTACCTGTCCCTCCCTCCCACTACCTGTCCGTCCCTGTCCCTCCCCACCCACTACCTGTCCCTCCCTCCCAATACCTGTCTGTCCCTGTCCCTCCCCACCCACTACCTGTCCCTCCCTCCCACTACCTGTCCGTCCCTGTCCCTCCCCACCCACTACCTGTCCCTCCCCACCCAGCCACCTGTCCCGCCCCACCCCACCCACTACCTGTCCATCCCCACCCACCACCTGTCCCGCCCCACCCACTACCTGCCCCTCCCCACCCACTACCTGTCCCTCCCACTACCTGTCTGTCCCTGTCCCTCCCCACCCACTACCTGTCCCTCCCCACCCACTACCTGTCCCTCCCACTACCTGTCCGTCCCTGTCCCTCCCCACCCACTACCTGTCCCTCCCCACCCAGATCACATTACTCTGGGATCTCCTTGAGCTAGCTCTGTGAAGAAGCTAGCGCCAGTGCTATTTCTAAGCAGTCTGCTGAGCTGTAATCCCTTAATTCTATTTGTACGTGCGCTACTGAAGTAATTCAAATGTCTTCACCAAGTCTGCCTTCGGCCCGTTGATTTATATTTGGGCCTTACACTTGAGTCCTGCTAAAAACAAGTATTGATAAAACCAATACTTTTGGTTTGCCTACGGGTATTGCTATCATGCCCAGGTGCTCCCACCATGTGCCAGCTGTTATCGTCTTATATGCCTGGCCATGGCTTGCAAAAAGGGTTATCAAAAAGCCCAAACGGTTGGCTTTGCCAATGCTTGTTTTTGCTGTTGGTGTATGACTTGCTGGGAGTGCACGCGTGCGCGTGTGTGCATGTGTGCATGCATATACTTGGGTGAGAAGCCATTTGAACACTTGGGGTGGCAGCGCCCTGCATCCAGTGCTAGCTCGTGCCTCAGCATGAGAGAGAGTGAGAGAGAGGGTGAGTAGAGAGGGGGGGATAGCGTGAGAGAGAGTGAGAGAGAGCGAGATGTGGAGGAGAGAGAGAGGGAGATAGAGAGGGAGGGTGAGTTAGAGAGAGGGAGGAGAGAGAGAGGGAAAGAGAGAGAGGGAGGGAGAAAGAACGAGAGAGAGCGGGAGAGAGAGTGAGAGAAAGAGCGAGAGAGGGAGAGAGAGGGGGAGGAGAGAGAAAGAGCGAGAGAGGGAGAGAAGAGAGAGGGAGAGAGAGTGAGAGAGAGAAAGAGACCGAGAGAGGGAGAGAGGCGTGGGAGAGAGTGAGAGAGAGAGGGGGAGGAGAGAGAGAGAAAGAGGGAGAGAGAGAGCGGGAGAGAGAGTGAGAGAGAGAGGGGGAGGAGAGAGAGAGAGAAAGAACGAGAGAGGGAGAGAGAGCGAGAGGGGGAGGAGAGAGGGAGAGAGAGAGGGAGAGAGAGAGCGGGAGAGAGAGTGAAAGAGAAAGAGCGAAAGAGAGGGAGAGAGAGCGTGGGAGAGAGTGAGAGAGAGAGGGGAGGAGAGAGAGAGAAAGAGTGAGAGGGAGAGAGAGAGCAGGAGAGAGAGTGAGAGAGAGGGGGGGAGGAGAGAGAGAGAGAGAAAGAACGAGAGAGTGAGAGAGGGGGAGGAGAGAGAAAGAGCGAGAGAGGGAGAGAGAGGGGGAGGAGAGAGAAAGAGCGAGAGAGGGAGAGAGAGAGCGGGAGAGAGAGGTGAGAGAGAGAAAGAGCGAGAGAGGGAGAGAGAGCGTGGGAGAGAGTGAGAGAGAGAGGGGGAGGAGAGAGAGAGAGAAAGAGCGAGAGGGAGAGAGAGAGCGGGAGAGAGAGTGAGAGAGAGAGGGGGAGGAGAGAGAGAGAGAAAGAACGAGAGAGGGAGAGAGAGCGAGAGGGGAGGAGAGAGGGAGAGAGAGAGAGGGAGAGAGAGAGCGGGAGAGAGAGTGAAAGAGAGAAAGAGCGAAAGAGAGGGAGAGAGAGCGTGGGAGAGAGTGAGAGAGAGAGGGGGAGGAGAGAGAGAGAAAGAGTGAGAGGGAGAGAGAGAGCAGGAGAGAGAGTGAGAGAGAGGGGGGGAGGAGAGAGAGAGAGAAAGAACGAGAGAGTGAGAGAGGGGGAGGAGAGAGAGAGAAAGAGCGAGAGAGAGCGGGAGAGAGGGTGAGAGAGAGAGGGGGAGAGAGAGAGAAAGAACGAGAGAGAAAGAACGAGAGAGGGAGAGAGAGCGAGAGAGGGGGAGGAGAGAGAGAGAGAAAGCGAGAGAGGGAGAGAGAGCGTGAGAGAGTGAGAGAGGGGGAGGAGAGAGAGAGAGAAAGCGAGAGAGGGAGAGAGAGCGTGAGAGAGTGAGAGAGGGGGAGGAGAGAGAGAGAGAAAGCGAGAGAGGGAGAGAGAGCGTGAGAGAGGGGGGGAGAGAGAGAGAAAGAACAAGAGAGCGAGAGAGGGGGAGGAGAGAGAGAGAGAAAGAGCAAGAGAGGGAGAGAGAGAGAGCGAGGGAGAGAGAGAGGGAGGAGAGGGAGAGAGCGTGAGAGAGTGAGAGAGGGGGAGGAGAGAGAGAGAAAGCGAGAGAGGGAGAGAGAGCGTGAGAGAGTGAGAGAGGGGGAGGAGAGAGAGAGAGAAAGCGAGAGAGGGAGAGAGAGTGACAGAGGGGGATGAGAGAGAGAGAAAGAACAAGAGAGCGAGAGAGGGGAGGAGAGAGAGAGGGAGGAGAGAGAGAGAGAAAGAGCGGGAGAGGGAGAGAGAGAGAGAGAGAGAGGAGAGGGAGAGAGAGAGAGAGAGGGAGGGAGGGAGAGGGAGAGAGAGGGCGGGAGGGAGAGAGAGAGAGAGAGGGAGGAGAGAGGGAGGGAGGGGGAGGGAGAGCGAGGGCGGGCGATGCCAGCCTGTATTTTTACTGGCAATAAAACGCCCCCTCCGTGCTGTTATCTTGCTCTCCAGCCCAGATGTGACTTTTCAAGTCTTCCACAGGAAGATGTACTGCTGCTGGGGGAGGAAGCGGGGGCGAGCAGATAGGGAGGGGGAGGGTGTCACGCGGCACCCCGACAATGAGCCCAAAAAGATGGACTGTGACAAGGCGCCGCATTTCACCCGTGCATCAAAACCACAAAGCAGAAGATGGGTGCAGAGCAGGGGGTAGCGAGAGCCGCAGCAGCCCCCGCCCAGAGGAAAAGGACAGACATACGCAGTACTGACAGGCCAGCTCTGCAGGGGGTCCCCTTACACGGTCCCAGAGCTGCCTCTGCCACAGGCCCAAACACTCCAGAGGAAAGGGACAGTCATACGCAGTACTGACAGGCCAACTCTGCAGGGGGTCCCCTTACAGGGGTCCCAGAGCTGCCTCTGCCACAGGCCCAAACACTCCAGAGGAAAGGGACAGTCATACGCAGTACTGACAGGCCAACTCTGCAGGGGGTCCCCTTACACGGTCCCAGAGCTGCCTCTGCCACAGGCCCAAACACTCCAGAGGAAAGGGACAGTCATACGCAGTACTGACAGGCCAACTCTGCAGGGGGTCCCCTTACAGGGGTCCCAGAGCTGCCTCTGCCACAGGCCCAAACACTCCAGAGGAAAGGGACAGTCATACGCAGTACTGACAGGCCAACTCTGCAGGGGGTCCCCTTACACGGTCCCAGAGCTGCCTCTGCCACAGGCCCAAACACTCCATAGGAAAGGGAGTCATACACAGTACTGACAGGCCAACTCTGCAGGGGGGGTCCCCTTACAGGGGTCCCAGAGCTGCCTCTGCCACAGGCCGGGTTCCTCGCAAGGGGCTTTAGAGGCGACACAGGCCCAAACACTCCAGAGGAAAAGGACAGGTATACACAGGACTGGCAGGCCCGCTCTGCGGGGGTTCCCCTTACACGGTCCCAGAGCTGCCTGTGCCACAGGCCGGGTTCAAAGGTGACATAGGCCCAAACAGGACTGAAGAATTCTCGGTGGCAGGGTTTCGGAGGCTGATAGTAGCAGCACGGATCCGTTTTTGCGAATTTAGCAGTTTTTCAGAGCAGAAATATAAGGGTGTGTGTAAAACCCGGAACGTGCCGGAACGGTACTGTTTTACACCGTTCCGAAATATAAGTGCAACATATTTGGTGCGATAAAAATGAGAAAAGGCAGCATATCCGCGCTTAGAAAACTCTGGGTATTAAGCGCGTTATAAATAACCTACCATATCATAGCAAATCATATCATATCAAATCAACAAGGACTCGTGCTGGTGCTTGGCAACAGAATTTGGAGGTGGAGAATACAGTCACAGCAGCCACACAAACTCTCAGAGAAAGCACTGCTACAAGTGTGGCCCTGAATTGCTTGCTTTATTTACTGGACATCTTCATTACCCTTATTCCTGCTCCTCCTCGTCACAGTACTTGCGCGATTACGGGCCTCACTTTAAGGAACCCTACATCAACTTCTACTAGGGTTTTTCTGTATGCCCCGCCCCCACAGGAGTACTACACTCTCAGTATCACAGCATGTCATAGTTAATGACTGTTGGAGGCTGCTCCGGGTCACCGGGCAGCCCCATACTCAGGTCGGGAAACACCCGACTGGACACACTCAGGTGCGGCGCGTATGCCGCAGACTCAAGGGTGGAGGTTCAGCCCACCCGATCCGGACCACCGAAGCTCCACACGTGGCCGGGGGCACCCGGCTCACTGCAGCCCCGGCTCTGGTGGCACCCAGGCCGGGGTCGCCACCCCAGCATGCCTCACATGGCTGGGGGAGACACACAAGGACGGTGTTGCCCGGCAGGGGCACCGTCCAGATGGCGTTGTCCGGCAGGGGCACCGTCCTCAAGCTGGGCCCCGTCCTTGGGCCCAGCGCCTGCAGTGCAGCACCAGCATGGTGCACCAAGAACAACGCTGGAGCCTCGATGGGAGTGACTGGCGAGTGTGGTGTCCCAGTTGTGTTGGTGCGCATGCGCGGGCCTCGTTACGATCCCGCGCATGCGCAGGTTTAATAAAGTGCGCCCGTGCGGCAGTTCCCGCCGGGACGCGGAACAAGCAACATCGCATCCCGCATATTCTTGTGTGGTCCGTGTCTGCATGTGTGCGTGGGCCCTCACGGCCAGATACAACAACTGGCGACGAGGCGGGATCGGCGCCACAGCGCTCGCCCCACGGACATGGGCGTGTGACACACGTCACCGGCACGAGAGGACAAGACGCAGATCGAGCGATAACAATTGTCGCTTCGAGGCAGTAGCGGCCTGCACAGGTGCTCGTGCGCTGCCACGAGGAAAATTTTTGGAACTCTTCATTGTTCCTGGCAACCTGGGGACGATCTGAAAAAAAAAAAAAAAAAATCACCGGACACGAGACCAGTGACGGGACACAGCGAAGGTGTGCTGAAGAGCGCATCAGCCAGGTTAGCGGCCTCTATCACACCGAGAGGTGCCTGTGCGACCTGTGAAGATGACAAGCAGTGAGGATGAAGCAGAAGTGGCAACAAGTGTGGTAAGGACACAACAGGGATCGCTGCTGCCCATGCAGGAGTTCGACATGTCAGGGCCCCCGTCCAAGCTGGGTCCCAGGTGGCTCCTATGGGTCAAGAAGTTGGAAATGTACTTTACTGCGACGGGGACTTCGAATGACGACGCAAAAAGGGCGACCCTTCTGTATTCAGCTGGCCTGGACATTATGCGAATCTATGAATCATTTGCCCTACCGGTGGTCACGTATGACACGGTCAAGACCGCGCTGGAAAACCATTTCATCCCACAGTCAAATGTCGACTACGAAAGGTTCCTATTCTGCAGAGAGAGGCAAAGGGAGGAAGAATCTCTCGATCAATTCTGCGCCAGACTGAGATTGGTAGCCAGCACGTGCCGCTGGGACAACGACGAGCTGATGATAAGGAACCAGGTGCTCCAGGGCTGCAGTTCGGGCAAATTGCGATGTCAAGTACTGAGGGAGCCAGGATGGTCACTGCAGCAGATACTTGACAGTGGGAGGACGTACGAGCTAGCGGAATCCAGAGGTGCGAGCATGGACGCAGCGGTCAGGCCAAATGCGAGGGAGGAGGCCTTTGCCGTGTCCAAGAGAACGAAGCTGAAAGAGAAGTGGACCCCGAAGACATCGGAGACCAGGCATCTGTCCACGCCTGGGTCGATTTGTCCGGACTGCGGATATGACTTGCCTCACGTGGAGGAGTGCCCCGCCAAGACGAGATCGTGCGGGCGATGCAATGGTCTGGGACACTATGCTCGAATGTGCCGTACACCGGCCCCTGTACCCACACAGAGAGGCCCCGCGAGAGTGAGAGGCGGCGGATTCAGAAGGCAGTGCAGCATTGCCGCCCTCGAACAGGAGATACGGAAACTACTGCTCGCGGAGGAAGAGGAAGAAGAGGAAGAGGACGAAGAAGAGGTTTTCTTCATCTCTAACATTGCCTCGGGGAATAAAAGGAGGAGGCAGCCCAGGTGCGTGGTGGACATATTGGGTGTGCCGACCCAGATACTAATAGATACAGGTGCTTCGGTGTGTGTGCTGGCAGAGGAGGACTACCAGAAACTTCCAGGCCCGCCGCCATTGGACATGTCCACGGCAAAGATATTTACTTTTGGAGGAGACACCCCGCTACCACTCAAGGGTGTGTTCGTGTCACCTGTGTCGAAAGGGGACAGTAGCATCAAGGCCAAATTTTTTGTCACGGACGTGAGCCCTCACTCACTTCTCAGCTGCGCGGCGTCGGAGGCCCTTAACCTGGTTCACTTTGCATATGGTGTATACCAGATAGACATTGAGACACTGCTGGACAGGTTCTCGAGCATCTTCGAAGGCATTGGGAAACTCAAAGCACCGCCCGTGCGCCTGCACATCGACGAGTCCATCAGACCGACGGCCCTCAAGCACCGCAGGATCCCGTTTCACCTGCGGGAAAAGGTGGAGGAGGAACTCCGATCGCTTGTGGAGATGGACATTATTGAGAGAGTGGAGGGGCCAACGCCCTGGGTGTCCCCGATAGTGGTGGCCCCCAAGCCAAAGCAACCAGGGGCAGTGAGAATCTGCGTGGACATGCGCCTCCCAAACGCTGCGATTAAGAGGGAGAGGCACCTTACACCCACTCTGGATGACATCATCGGAGAGCTTCAGGGGGCGAGAGTGTTCTCGAAGTTAGACCTACGAGCGGGCTACCACCAGCTCGAACTACACCCGGACTCTAGGTTCATAACGACGTTTACGACGCATGACGGCCTCTTCCAGTTCAAACGGCTGCGCTTCGGCATCTCATCAGCCGCAGAAGTTTTCCAGAACACCATTAGAGGAGCGTTGGCTGGCCTTAAAGGGGTGCTGAACATGAGCGACAACATTTTAGTCTTCGCGGACTCTGAACGGGAACACATGAAGAGGTTGGAGGACACGTTCCTGAGGTTGAAGAATTTGGGGCTCACCCTTCATCGGCAATAATGTGAGTTCTTCAAGGACCGTATTGGCTTCTTCGGGTTCATTTTCCACGCAGCTGGTGTGTCGCCAGACCCAGCCAAAGTGAAGGACATCAAGGAAGCCCCCGCCCCCCAGTCACCCACGGAAGTGAGGAGTTTCCTGGGGATGGTAACTTATTGCGGGCGCTTCATCAAGGGGCTAGCGTCGCTGGCAGAACCACTCAGAGTGCTAACGAGGAACGACGCCGAGTGGAAATGGGGGGCCAATGAGCAGGAGGCATTCCAGACTCTGAAGAATGCCCTATCGGATGGGGACACCATGGCCTACTTCAACCCCAAAGTGGAGTCAGAGGTGGTGGTTGACGCTAGTCCGGTGGGAGTGGGGGCTGTGCTAATGCAACCTGACGCACGTGGAGACATGCGCCCCATCGCATATGCGAGTAAGGCCTTTTCGGACACGGAAATGAGATCACAGATTGAACGGGAAGCGCTAGCCATCCTGTGGGGCTGTCGCCACTTCCGGTTGTACATACTGGGCAAACCTGTAGTGGTGGTGACGGACCACAAGCCACTCCTGCCCATTCTCGCAGGGGGATCTTCCAAGCCTCCCCCCAGGATCGAGAGGTGGATGCTAGCCCTGATGGAGTACGGGGTGAAACTCATATACCGACCAGGCACGAACAACCCGGCCGACTACCTGTCGCGCCATCCCAACAAGGAGAGCGCTGTTACCGACATCGGAGCGAATGAGTGCCACGGGCTGTTGTGTCAGGTGGTGGAAGGGTCCCTTCCGATGGCAATATCAAGGCTGGAGATGGCAACGGAATGCTCCAAGGACAAAGTGTTCACCATTGTCAAGAATGCCGTGAGAAGCGGCGAGTGGAGGGAAGTGCTGCAGGACAACTCCCGCCGGCAAGCGGAGGCTCAGAATGACCTCCGAGCGCTCTGGAAGGTCAAGGACGAACTCTCAGTCGCGGACGATGGACTCATACTGCGAGGGCGGCAAATTGTAATCCCGCGGGCACTGCGGTCAAGGATCCTCGAACTTGCCCACATCGGACATCAAGGGATTGTCAAAATGAAGGCTCGGCTGAGAAACAAAGTATGGTTCCCAGACCTGGAGGGGCGAGTGGAGAGTTTCGTAAGGAGGTGCATCACATGTCAAGCGGCGGCCCCGGGTGACAGAGCTCCGCCGATAAGGTCGATGGAGCGTAGTTGCCGTCCGTGGGAAACTGTCCATGTGGATTTTGGCTCGACTGGTCGGGGAATGTACTTTCTGGTGGCTGTGGACCAATGGTCCAGGTATCCCGAGGTGGAGGTGGTGCACTCGACGGCGACAGAGTTTACAACGAAGGCACTAGACAAAATGTTTGCCGCCCATGGATTCCCAGACCTCCTGTGCTCGGACAATGGGCCACCGTTCACCGGCAGCCAATTCGCGACTTACCTCCGTGAAAGGGGGATCCGGCATCGCAGGGTGTCCCCGCTCTGGTCACGGGCCAACGGGGAGGCTGAGAGAATGATGAGGACTCTCAACAAGGTCCTGAGGATCTCCACCTGCGGTGGTGAAGACCTGGAGAGGAAGCTCGTGGAGTTTCTGAGGGAATACCGAATGACGCCCCACCAGTCCACGAAAGTGGCCCCAGCCGAGGCACTATTTGGGCGATGCCCAAGGGGAATGTTGCCAGAGGAGGATGGCCGGCTGCCCGGAGTAATAGACGATGATGGTGTCCGGGACGAACGGGCCAGGCGCAATGATAAAGAAAGTGAAAGGAGGGGTCTGCGAGAAAAGGAGGTGTGAGTGGGTGACGCAGTGTTGGTCCGGAACAGGCACCCCGAGGGGAAGTTGTCTTTGCCCTTCGAGCCGCGCCCGTGGAAGGTAACGCACGTCAAGGGCACCATGGTGACGGCAGCCTGCGACCGAGGGACAGTCACGCGCAACCGGTCGTTCTTCAAACGCATTGAAAGACCGGCAGAGAATGGACCAGTAGAGGAAAGCGCAGGGCAAGCTGGTCCGCCGGAAGATCTGGAGAGCGGGCAGGCGGGCCCGCCAGGAGATCCGAAGAGAGGGCAGGGCAGGGAAACACTGAGGCCGGAACATGACGCTACTCCTCCGCCTCCAGCCTCACCAAGGTACCCTACCCGCCGTGAACGGCGATTGCCCGGGCATCTCAAGGACTATGTCCTGGACTCACGTGAGTGAACTGAAGGAGGCAAGGTGAGACTCAATTGGTCACATGGCCGCCCCGGATACCGGGCGTGCAGGGGGTGGCATGTTTAACTGTTTACGTTTGTTTTGGTTAAAGTTAAAAAGGGATGTGGTGTCCCAGTTGTGTTGGTGCGCATGCGCGGGCCTCGTTACGGTCCCGCGCATGCGCAGGTTTAATAAAGTGCGCCCGTGCGGCAGTTCCCGCCGGGACGCGGAGCAAGCAGCATCGCGTCCCGCGTATTCTTGTGTGGTCCGTGTCTGCATGTGTGCGTGGGCCCTCACGGCCAGATACAACAGCGAGCTGAAAGCGGATTGCTGCTTTTATTGTGTTGGTCACGTGGCTCAGCCACGTGACCCCTTACAACATCCTGGGAGCTACCATGCTCCCAGGAGGGGTTGACATGCAACACCACTCCATTTTTTAATAACAACAAAAAACAACATATATCGCACTGCATACTACTACTCCGAGGACCACTCTACTAATACACCCTTTATTAACCTGGGTGAGTGGTGCTAACTTATCACACAAAACACCAGTGCTAGCCACTGGCACCACACGCATCATTGTGCATGCGCAGGTATGCCCAACATCACATTGCCCAGATACTGGGCTACTTAAGACAAGTCCATGTCTGCGGGCCCCCGGTCTTCACAGGGATGTCAATGGTGACGTCCATCATTCCACGCTTGTGGATTCGCCGGAAACCACCTCGCATCCTCACCAGAGTTCGTTTAGGACAGTCACAACGCAGTCACGAGGACCGGCAAAGCCGCACCTGGGGAGGCTCAGGGTCTACATCGGTCTAGGTCCACTTGTATGGGGCAAACCCGCAGCAGGGCACCGATGACGGACAACAGGCCATTTTACGCACCTCCGCCTTCACATGGGGGCTGCTGGCATTATGTTTGGCCACTCATATCTCCCGCAGCTCTTCTTGGCGGGGTGCTGTGGAACAACCTTCCGGCGGGTGCCCGGACTCATCGTCGTATCCTGACCGAATGCCGGGCTGGTGGCCGGATGGCAGGCCAGTGCCCTTAAGTTGCTGTTCATCCCAGCCCAGGGCGCACAAGCACTCATGAGAGCTGCAACCCTCCTCCATGCCCGCTGCCCTCATTTCCCATGCTGCTGCAAGGGCCAGATGAATGTTGGCCGGCATCACAGTTTTTATTTTTCCATTCACCCCTGCGGATCTCCATCCTCACACGGCATTCGCCGCTCTTTACCTCTGGAGGCATGCACCTCCCCTCCACCACCGCGGGCGGCGACCTGCTCTTCCATGTCTCAGTGGGGGAGGGGCAGCCAGTCACGAGGCCGGCACAGCTCCAGTGCGAAATATTTTATTTTCCGCACGGGCCCAGTTGTTGTTGGGCCCACCTCCCATCGGGCCGCGTAAGCTGTTTGGTGGCCCCACCATGTTTGGGGCATTCTCCACTTCCGCTGTGCTGGTACTTGTCCACTCCTCCAGTCCAGCCCGGGCACCGTGGCTCCAGCACAGCGCGCGTGGGGGAGGGGCAGGCAGCTCACCTCCTCATTTCGTTTTGTTGCGGCTAAGGCCGCAGAGCATTCCCCCTCCCCACGGATGCCGCCTTCACGCACCGCGGCCGCAGGGCAGGGCAGGGCGGGGGGGCCGCCCACACACCGCTCCATCTTGCGCGGCTGGGGCTCACCTCCCCCCCATCACGGCCGACTCCGCACCCGACAGGTCTCCCTCGAATGGGAGAGAGGTAGCGCTCACGCGGCCGACGCCGCCGACCCCCCTCCACACATGGGCAGCCACCCCATCCTTACGTCCATTGCGGGCTCAGTTGGAGTTGGGCCCGCATCATCCTTTTCTTGCAGCGATGTTTGCCGCTCATCCCTTCGCATCTCGCCGGTGGGGGAGGGGCAGCGTCCCCTCTTCTGGCGCACCTCGCCGCTCCTCCCTCCCATGGCGGGTGCGGGGGAAAGGGGCAGCGCCTCCTCATTTTGGCGCAGCCACCCGCATGTTCGTTCTCGGGGGAGCCAGATACACCCCCCCAGGGGCCGCCGCAGCTGTTAGACAGCCCCTCCTGGCTGCGCCGCGGCCAATGCCGCTCGTGGCCGCCTCAGCTGTTCAGCAGCTCCTCCTCAGGCAGCGGACCCTGCTGCCACGTCCGTGCGGCCGACACCGCACTTTCCACGCCGGGGGCCCCAGGCGGCCCGTGTTGACATACCCGGAGCCCTGGGCCACCCCCAGCACCTTCATGCCCAGATGGTCGACCGGGCGCCCGCTAGACACCCGCGGGTCCGGGCGATCCTCGTCGCCATTGTTGGGGGCTGCTCCGGGTCACCGGGCAGCCCCATACTCAGGTCGGGGAACACCCGACTGGACACACTCTGGTGCGGCGCGCATGCCGCAGACTCAAGGGTGGGGGTTCAGCCCACCCACTCCGGACCACCAGAGCTCCACACGTGGCCGGGGGCACCCGGCTCTCCGCGGCCCCGGCTCTGGTGGCACCCAGGCCGGGGTCGCCACCCCAGCCCGCCTCACATGGCTGGGGGAGACACACAAGTACGGCGTTGCCCGGCAGGGGCACCGTCCGGACGGCGTTGCCTGGCAGGGGCACCGTCCTCAAGCTGGGCCCCATCCTTGGGCCCAGGGCCTACAGCGCAGCACCAGCATGGTGCACCAAGAACGACGCTGCAGCCTCGATGGGAGTGACTGGTGAGCCGGAAGCGGCTCGCAGCTTTTATTGTGTTGGTCACGTGGCTCAGCCACGTGACCCCTTACAACATTCTGGGAGCTATCATGCTCCCAGGAGGGGTTGACATGCAACAATGACCACGCCTTGGGCCAATTCCATCCATGCAGGACGGGAGAGTGGTAGGGACGCAAGTACTGTGACAAGGAAGAGCAGGACTAGGAGTAATGAAGATTACTAGTTGCTAATACCGACTTGAGAATGGATGGGCCAAAGGAAAACACACAGATGTGTAGATGTCCTGCCCACCACTCAAATCCAGATTCTTGAGTCGGCATCAAGCAGTGCGCTCAATGCAATCCCGCACTCAGTACCACAAAGCCACAATCAACAGAGCCTAATAAACGTGTTCAGGTGGGCTCATGTAGCCCCCCAGCAAACGCCCCGGATGGATACCCCCTGTGCTTCAACCCAAGAGGCCACCATCGCCATGGTCAGCCACAGTCGACCTTCCCTGAATCTTGGCTGGCAAAGGAGTCCCCGCCCAGGAATAAGACATGGGGATGGAGTCTCTAATCCATCTGATTATAGTCTGTACCAAAGCCTTCCTGCCTAGGATTGATCCCCCAAAGGCCACGATACGCTGTCCGACCTTCTAACAGACCCTGATCTTTCAAGGTGCACGGGACCATCATCAGATCCCATGCAACTTCATCAGATCCCATGCACCATCATCAGATCCCATGCAACTTCATCAGATCCCATGCAACTTCATCAGATCCCATGTGCCATCAGATCCCATGCACCATCAGATCCCATGCAACTTCATCAGATCCCATGCACCATCATCAGATCCCATGTAACTTCATCAGCTCCCATGCAACTTCATCAGATCCCATGCAACTTCATCAGATCCCATGCACCATCATCAGATCCCATGCAACTTCATCAGATCCCATGCAACTTCATTACATCCCATGCACCATCATCAGATCCCATGCAACTTCATCAGCTCCCTTGCAACTTCATCAGATCCCATGCAACTTCATCAGCTCCCATGCAACTTCATCAGATCCCATGCAACTTCATCAGATCCCATGCAGCATCATCAGATCCCATGCAAACTCATCAGATCCCATGCAACTTCATCAGATCCCATGCACCATCATCAGATCCCATACAACTTCATCAGCTCCCATGCAACTTCATCAGATCCCATGCAGCTTCATTAGATCCCATGTACCATCATCAGATCCCATGCAACTTCATCAGCTCCCTTACAACTTCATCAGATCCCATGCAACTTCCTGGGACAGATGAAACTTGGAGATTACTTTGGGAAGGAAGGCTGGGTCACATGGGAGAAATAAAGCGCCCTCTTGAATAATCAGATATGGAACCTTGCACACTAATGCCCCAATTTTAACCAGTCTTCTGACAGACGTGATGGCGACCAAGAAAATCCTCTTAAGAGTCAAGGATTAGAGTCAAGGATTTCAATGGAAGGCTCGCACTATGCTCAAAGGGAGTGGTCTGGAAGCACTTCAGGACCAATGGAAGGTCAAAGGGAAGCGACCATCTACTGCCATTGGCCTATAGAGAAGAAACCTTTCAGAAGATCGGAACCCAGATGCACACCCCTTGCGTCCCCCAAAGACTCCATGAAAGATCTGATTACTGCCCACTGGGCCTGAAGAGTAGAGACCGCCAACCACAATTCGAATCCCTCTGGCAGAAGCTGAAGAAGATCAGGCACACTGCATTCCAAAGCCAGAATATCTTTCTGAACCCCCAACTCTGGAAGTTCTTGCAGTATCTGTCGCAGACTCAAGGGTGGGGGTTCAGCCCACCCACTCCGGACCACCAGAGCTCCACACGTGGCCGGGGGCACCCGGCTCTCCGCGGCCCCGGCTCTGGTGGCACCCAGGCCGGGGTCGCCACCCCAGCCCGCCTCACATGGCTGGGGGAGACACACAAGTACGGCGTTGCCCGGCAGGGGCACCGACCGGACGGCGTTGCCTGGCAGGGGCACCGTCCTCAAGCTGGGCCCCATCCTTGGGCCCAGGGCCTACAGCGCAGCACCAGCATGGTGCACCAAGAACGACGCTGCAGCCTCGATGGGAGTGACTGGTGAGCCGGAAGCGGCTCGCAGCTTTTATTGTGTTGGTCACGTGGCTCAGCCACGTGACCCCTTACAACATTCTGGGAGCTATCATGCTCCCAGGAGGGGTTGACATGCAACAATGACCACGCCTTGGGCCAATTCCATCCATGCAGGACGGGAGAGTGGTAGGGACGCAAGTACTGTGACAAGGAAGAGCAGGACTAGGAGTAATGAAGATTACTAGTTGCTAATACCGACTTGAGAATGGATGGGCCAAAGGAAAACACACAGATGTGTAGATGTCCTGCCCACCACTCAAATCCAGATTCTTGAGTCGGCATCAAGCAGTGCGCTCAATGCAATCCCGCACTCAGTACCACAAAGCCACAATCAACAGAGCCTAATAAACGTGTTCAGGTGGGCTCATGTAGCCCCCCAGCAAACGCCCCGGATGGATACCCCCTGTGCTTCAACCCAAGAGGCCACCATCGCCATGGTCAGCCACAGTCGACCTTCCCTGAATCTTGGCTGGCAAAGGAGTCCCCGCCCAGGAATAAGACATGGGGATGGAGTCTCTAATCCATCTGATTATAGTCTGTACCAAAGCCTTCCTGCCTAGGATTGATCCCCCAAAGGCCACGATACGCTGTCCGACCTTCTAACAGACCCTGATCTTTCAAGGTGCACGGGACCATCATCAGATCCCATGCAACTTCATCAGATCCCATGCACCATCATCAGATCCCATGCAACTTCATCAGATCCCATGCAACTTCATCAGATCCCATGTGCCATCAGATCCCATGCACCATCAGATCCCATGCAACTTCATCAGATCCCATGCACCATCATCAGATCCCATGTAACTTCATCAGCTCCCATGCAACTTCATCAGATCCCATGCAACTTCATCAGATCCCATGCACCATCATCAGATCCCATGCAACTTCATCAGATCCCATGCAACTTCATTACATCCCATGCACCATCATCAGATTCCATGCAACTTCATCAGATCCCATGCAACTTCATTACATCCCATGCACCATCATCAGATCCCATGCACCATCATCAGATCCCTTGCAACTTCATCAGATCCCATGCAACTTCATCAGCTCCCATGCAACTTCATCAGATCCCATGCAACTTCATCAGATCCCATGCAGCATCATCAGATCCCATGCAAACTCATCAGATCCCATGCAACTTCATCAGATCCCATGCACCATCATCAGATCCCATGCAACTTCATCAGCTCCCATGCAACTTCTTCAGATCCCATGCAGCTTCATTAGATCCCATGTACTATCATCAGATCCCATGCAACTTCATCAGCTCCCTTACAACTTCATCAGATCCCATGCAACTTCCTGGGACAGATGAAACTTGGAGATTACTTTGGGAAGGAAGGCTGGGTCACATGGGAGAAATAAAGCGCCTTCTTGAATAATCAGATATGGAACCTTGCACACTAATGCCCCAATTTTAACCAGTCTTCTGACAGACGTGATGGCGACCAAGAAAATCCTCTTAAGAGTCAAGGATTAGAGTCAAGGATTTCAATGGAAGGCTCGCACTATGCTCAAAGGGAGTGGTCTGGAAGCACTTCAGGACCAATGGAAGGTCAAAGGGAAGCGACCATCTACTGCCATTGGCCTATAGAGAAGAAACCTTTTAGAAGATCGGAACCCAGATTCACACCCCTTGCGTCCCCCAAAGACTCCATGAAAGATCTGATTACTGCCCACTGGGCCTGAAGAGTAGAGACCGCCAACCACAAGTCGAATCCCTCTGGCAGAAGCTGAAGAAGATCAGGCACACTGCATTCCAAAGCCAGAATATCTTTCTGAACCCCCAACTCCGGAAGTTCTTGCAGTATCTGTCATCATTTTGAAGAGCGGTGGGCCTGTTGTCATTCTGGACTGCTCTAGCTATATCACCGGAGAGTCACTGTATGCAGAGTTTCTGCCTCTCAATTTCCAGCCCCTCCCCCCAAAATGGTTTTCTTAGATTTCCCACTTCCCAGAATCCTAGGTATGATGAGGATGGTCTGGAAGTAGAAACTCCAGATAACCTGCTAGATCCAGAATCAGGGGAGGACAGGATCTCCAATGCCAAACGGAAGCTTCCAGAATGAGCTGTGCTGCCGAATCTCAGATCTTCAGAACTTCTTTCTGGAGCAACAGCAGAGTGGAGAGGCATACAGTAGCCCTGTGTGACACTGAACAGCCATCAGGTCCACTGCCCAGACCCCCTGAGAATGTCGTGGTCTCAGCAGTCTTAGTGTAGGCAAAGACTCCTGGACCTCCTGCACACATTGAACTTCTCAAAGGTCTTCTTCCAGACTGTCCTTGCGCCTTACACGAACTGCCTTGCTAAACTAGGCCCAGGACCCCAATTCCAGAGTCAGATGTTCCCGGAGTCTGCAACTAATGCCTGTTTCAAGATGGGCCTCATTACAAGTTTGGCGGTGAGGGAAGGGAAAAAGTGGCATAATTCCATTACGGCCACTTTTCCCACACCACCAGGCTACAGGTTTGTTGTTGGGGTGGCCAGAATTATCTGCAGCTCCAAATTCGTGTTCCAGAATGCAGTGTTTCCCTTTAGGTTCAGTTTCTCAGTGTGCTCTAGGATCTATGACTTCAAGTTCCAGCATGCAGTGTTTCTCCTTCGGTTCACGTTCTCAGTGTGCTGAAGGCACACATACTTCAAGTTCCAGCATACAGTGTTTGTGTTTAGGTTCAGTTTCTCAGTGTGCTCTAGGATTTCTGACTTATTTCCTGCAGGCAGTGTTTCCCTTTAGGTTCAGTTTCTCAGTGTGCTCTAGGATATCTGGTTTGGAGATGGTAGGCTGTTGAGAACTTGTAGGTCATTCCACAGTTTTTCCACATGGTCTGCATGTAGTGGGGCATAACATTCAACCCCCTGTCAGAGATGACCTCCTTAGGAAAACCTACCCTGGTAAAGATACCAAGGAGGCCTTTAGCCACTGCCTGAATAGTAACAGTTATCATAGGTATTGCTTCAGGATACCCGGTAGCATGGTCTACCACAACCAATATAAATTGGTTGGCTGAAGAAGTTGGAGGGTCTCGGGAACCAAATATGTCAACCCGCACTCTCTCAAAAGGCACTCCCACCACAGGGAGGGGCACTAAAGGTGCCACATTCTTGGCTCCACTCATGCCAGAAGTCTGACAAGTGTGGCAGCTCTTATATAACTTTTCTACACCAGCCCCCATCTTGGGCCAGTAGAAATACAGAAATAGCCTCTCGTTGGTCCTCTTGAAAAACAAGGGGCCAGCTAGAGGAATCTCATGGACTAACTGTAAGAACTTCTGTCTCACCTGCTGGGGCACTAGACGACTTCAGTAGTGTCCTGGGGTAGACTCAGTAGGTTCACTGTAGAGGAGGCCCTCCTCCCAGTAAAGCCTATTCTTCTCTGGCCCTTGCCTTTCCAGCTGGGAAGCTGTCTGTTTGCGAAGACCTTCTAGCGAGGGACACTCTTTTTGACCTTTGCTGAAGTCTGCCCTAGAGGGTCCACCTTCTGCAAGTAAAGTCTGCAGCTCAGGACCTTTCAGTCCTTGCCCATAATATGTGCACTTGTATCCCAGCACAGGGGCATCCATATAGCTCTCCCGATGCACCTCTATCCTTGAGTACATCATGTACTAGCAGCATGTAACATGACCTTCCTATGTAGAACCTGATAGCATGGAGAAACCTGGTTTGTTATCATTAAGGAATCATTACTTATAGTTATGGAATCATTACCCATCATTACCCATTTAGGGATCCAGTTATCCATCATTCATTCTGATTAGTACTGATTAGTAGTGACATCATTATTCTGCCCCTTTGTATGCAGTTGCAATTTGCTTATAGAATGAGGCCTGCTATATTTGAAGTGCCATGTAGAGATATGTTATATTTAGAGACACATGTAGAGATATGTTATGTATTATGTATGCATTGTAGAGAGACACGCATTGAGTGTGCACTTAGAATATGCATGAAGTTTGCATTATAGATAGCGCTTGGGTTTGTGAGTGAGAGAATAAGCACTAGAGAAAGCATAAGGCCTATGGCATTATAAAGCTATTCTGAATGGAGACACACAGAAGCTGTTTGTTCCGCCGAGTGCAGAGAGATTGTTATGAGTTAGTGTACAAGTATTCGTAAACAGTTGCTTGGCAGGCAGAGATAACACAACCTTTGTCCGAGTGTAGAGGGATGCTGGCCGTATCAGCATGGCTGGCTGTGCTTTGCAGACAGAGAAAAGGTGGGGGCAGCACCATGGAGAGAGGGAGAGCTTTGCATGCAGGTGGATAAAGGGAATGAATGGAGAAATATGAATAGATGGTAAAATGGTGTATTGCAGGCAGACAGAAGCACCGATAGCATGGTATAGATATGTAGAAATGTCACATTGACAAAGAACACACAGTGATTGCAAAGTAAGGTACATACAACACAGACATTTAGGCAAGGCTCGGATTTAGAAATGCTGACACACAGAGAAACGAGGGAATGCTTAATGTAACCATGGATATGTGTACGTCATTGAACAGTATAATGAGAGGTGAGGTTTTGGGGAGTTTCTAGTTGTTGGAGATGGAGTTTTGGAGGGAGCTGCGTTCCGAAAGATTGAGCTGAGATCGAGTAAGCTTGGGGAAGCATTCTGATGGGAGCAGAGATTCGAGAGCTTGGCAGAGGCATTGAGGCAGTTCAAGTGACCAGATCTTGAGAGAGAGGCCTGGCCCTGACACTGACTGACTGGTTGCAGAGGTTAGCGGGTGAGGAGAGACACAGAGCTGGAAAGGGGAGTATTGCTGAAAAAGACACGTGCATGGGGAATTAGAACAGAATCACACAGAGCTTTGTCTGACATGATAGAGGGGGTAATCAGACAGGGTTTGTCTGAGAGAGAGAGTGTGAAGTATGGTGTGGAATGGAGAGGAATTGTATTGCTTGCATTAGAAGCCTGTAAGGCTTACAGTTATTTCACTGCATGGTAGATTTGCACCAAAAGCATAACAAGTGCACATTTGAGTTTGCATTATAGTAGTGCTTGCATCATGCATTGTTATGTATGAATAAACGTGTTTCTATTGTTGAATCGATTCATGTGTGTTCTTTGTATTTTATGTTAATGTGTCCGTAGGAATAAGATAGGTGTAAGATAGGAGTAACACAGTGCACAAAGGCCCTGAGATATAATAGGAAGGGGGGGCATAGTGATCCACCCCCCAGGAGTTTGTCTAAGACTGATGCATGGTCGCCCACTAGGGGTAGGCCAAAGGCAGCTTTGCAGCATGGTCTGACACCTAGAGCTCTTGCAAAGCACTTCTTTCCTAACCCATAATATGTGCACTTGTATCCCAGCATAGAGACGTCCATATAGCTCTCACAGTGTACCTCTATCCTTGAGTACAACTTGTACTAGCAGCATGTAACATAACATTCATAGAGCTCCAGAAAAGCACTTCATTCCTAGCCCATAATATGTGCACTTTTATCCCAGCACAGAAGCATCCATATAGCTCTCACAGTGTACCTCTATCCTTGCGTGCATCTTGTACTAGCAGCATGTAGCATGACCTTCCTAGAGCTCCTGCAAAGCACTTCATTCCTAGCCCTTAATATGTGCACTTGTATCCCAGCACAGAGGCATTCATATAGCTTTCCCGATGCACCGTTATCCGTGACTACAACTCGTACTAGCAGCATGTAACATAACCTTCCTAGAGCTCCTGCAAAGCACTTCTTTCCTGACTCACAATATGTGCACGTGTATCCCAGCACAGAGGCCTCCATATATCTCTCTCAGTGTACCTCTAGACTAAAGTCTGGTGCTCCTTGATATCAAGTATGGAGGCATTCACAGAGCTCTCAGAACATGCCACTTTCCTGACCCGGAGCATGCACTCCACAGTACTGAGATGTCAGTGAGCTCTCGCAATGAGTCTCTGGCCCAACTTCTGTCTCTCTTTCCTGGCTGGTGGCGTTCAGGCGCATCTTAACACGGGGACATCCACTAAACTCCCGTAAAGCACCTCTTTGCTGGCTTGCAGCGTTCAGGCGCATCTTAATACCGGGACATCGACTGAGCTCCCGTAAAGCACCTCTTTCCTGCCTTGCAGCATTCAGATGCATCTTAATACCGGGACATCGGCTGAGCTCCCGTAAAGCGCCTCTTTCCTGGCTTGCAGCATTCAGATGCATATTAATACCGGGACATCGACTAAGCTCCCGTAGAGCGCCCCTTTCCTGGCTTGCAGCATTCAGGCACATCTTAATACCAAGACATTGGTTAAGCTACCGTAAAGCACCTCTTTCCTGGCTTGCAGCATTCAGGCGAATCTTAATACCGGGACATCGGCTAAGCTCCGTAAAGCACCTCTTTCCTGGCTTGCAGCGTTCAGGCGAATCTTAATACCGGGCCATCAGCTAAGCTCCCGTAAAGCACCTCTTTCCTGCCTTACAGCGTTCAGGTGAATCTAAATACTGGGAAATCGGCTAAGCTCCCATAAAGCACCTCTTTCTTGGCTTGCAGCGTTCAGGTGCATCTTAATACCGAGACATCGGCTAAGCTCCCGTAAAGCACCTCTTTCCTGGCTTGCAGTATTCAGGCACATCTTAATACTGAGACATCGGCTAAGCTCCCTTAAAGCACCTCTTTCCTGGCTTGCAGTATTCAGGCGAATCTTAATCCCAGGACATCTTCTAAGCTCCTGTAAATCGCCTCTTTCCTGGCTTGCAGCATTCAGGCCCATCTTAATACCGGGACATCGGCTAAGCTCCCGTAAAGCACCTCTTTCCTGGCTTGCAGCATTCAGGCGCATCTTAATACGGAGACATCGGCTAAGCTCCTTCAAAGCACCTCTTTCCTGGCTTGCAGCATTCAAGCGCATCTTTATAGCGGGACATCGGCTAATCTCCCGAAAAGCACCTCTTTCCTGGTTTGCAGTATTCAGGCGCATATTAATACTGGGACATCGGCTATGCTCCCGAAAAACACCTCTTTCCTGGCTTGCAGCATTCAAATGCATTTTAATACCGGGACATCGGCTAAGCTCCTGAAGAGCACCTCTTTCCTGGCTTTCAGCATTCAGGCGCATCTTAATACCGGGACATCGACTAAGCTCCCGTAAAGCACCTCTTTCCTGGATTGCAGCATTCAGATGCATCTTAATACCGGGACATCGACTAAGCTCCTGTAAAGCACCTCTTTCCTGGATTGCAGCATTCAGACATCGACTAAGCCCTGTAAAGCACATCTTTCCAGGATTGCAGCATTCAGACATAGACTAAGCTCCCGTAAAGCACCTCTTTCCAGAATTGCAGAATTCAGACATCGACTAAGCTCCAGAAAGCACCTCTTTCCTGGCTTGTGGAGTTCAAGCGCATCTTAGTACCGGGATATTGACTAAGCTCCCATAAAGCACCTCTTTCCTGGCTTGCAGCATTCAGATGCATCTTAAAACCGGGACATCGACTAAGCTCCCCCAAATCACCTCTTTCCTGGATTGCAGCATTCAGACATTGACTAAGCTCCCGTAAAGCACCTCTTTCCTGGATTGCAGCATTCAGATGCATATTAATACCGGGACATCGACTAAGCTCCCGTAAAGCACCTCTTTCCTGGCTTGCAGCATTCAGACATCGACTAAGCTCCCGTAAAGCACCTCTTTCCAGAATTGCAGAATTCAGACATCGACTAAGCTTCCGTAAATAGACCAATGACAGGAGGAGCGCCAAGCTGCCTGGTCTGCAAAGCCTCTAGGAGACAAGATCCCTACCTCCCTGCCATTTCCTAACTCCAGCAACCCCCATCGAGCTGGAAGATGATAAAGCGGCCCCCATCTTCACATGCTCCCATCTCCAATAATATGAGCAATAACGCCCAGGAGAGATGTGTCCACAGCTTCCTGCATCAGTCACAATTTGAGGGCTATGATTCGACAGATTAGAGACCTTCAGGTTGTATTAGTGCCTGCTCTTGTGGGGGCTTAGTCCAGATGTATTAGCGCTCACTGTTTAGGAGCTGGTGCGAACATGCTGGGAGCAGCAAAGACCAGTTCCCTTTCGGCACATGCTAGATTCACAAGAGATCATGTGAGTGAAATAAAAATAAATATGCAAGTCCACAAAATCTGATGCATCTGCGGAATTGTGTTGCTTCCCTTTTTGTTACAAAGTTCGCTTTGCTGTGCAAAACACCAATAAATAGATCAATGCACTGAAATGTTGAACAATAATAGACTACAAGATCTGTACCTGTCACCAGAATGTCTTTCTTTCTGTTACAAAGTAACATGTATTCTGAAATGATAAATGAATATATGCTCCTGAATATAATGTTCATATGACCCTGCATTCTGCCGTGCATTGAGGCGGGCACAGTAAAGCGCTTAGTCCTAGTCTTGGACATGCTCTTCTTTGGTTGATCAACCTGTCCAATGTTGCATCCCGGCCCTAAGGTCTAATTTGACCTCTGATAAAGGCAGGGCATGGGTCCCTATGCTTCCCTCACCCAGTGGGTGTCACACAGTCATGGCCAGCTCTCGGGTTTAGGGAGGCTGGGGGGGGGTGGTGGTGGGGATACATGAATACGGAGTAACACATTTATTTATTTGAATAAAGGAGTGCCCTCACAGAAGGTAGGTGTGACAGATCTCCTGGCTGTGGCAGTCAGTCAATGAGGCCCTCCATGACATCACAGTGTCAGTGTTAGCGTGGGAATTGTCATCATCAGGGCAGTGGGTGTGAGGGATCTCCTTGCTGTGGATGTGGTGGTCAGGCTGTGAGACCCTCCACCATGCCATCACAGTGTCATGGTTAGAGTGGGAATCATCATCAGGGCAGTGGGTGTGAGGGATCTCCTTGCTGTGGATGTGGTGGTCAGGCTGTGAGACCCTCCACCATGCCATCACAGTGTCATGGTTAGCGTGGGAATCATCATCAGGGCAGTGGGTGTGAGGGATCTCCTGGCTGTGGATGTGGTGGTCAGGCTGTGAGGCCCTCCATGACATCACATTGTCAGGGTTAGCATGAGAATCATCATTAGTGCAGTGGATGTGGGTGATCCCTTTGCTCCAGTGGTCAGATATAAAGCCTTCTGCAAGGTCCAGGTGTCAGTGTTAATGCCCATTGGCTAGCAGTAGATCCATAGCAAAGTTTCGGATGGGCTGGGCTGGATCCAGAAAGATCCATCACAGAGTCTCTGATGTGGCACTCTCCCCATCTGGGTCTCAGTAATTTATGAAAAAGGAAGCATTTAAAGACCTTTTATACATACCATGGAGTTCTGGCCTTCACAGGCCAACTGCTATTCGCCACAATTCCTCCTCCAGTGGCCTCCTAAAAACAGCTCCCATGTGACACTCTCTGTCTGACACTATTTGCCTCTTTTTCTTCTCCTCTCCCTCCCTCTCTTTCTCTCCCAGACCAAATAGATACATTGTAGACAATGGGGCTCATTACGAGATTGCCGGTATACAGTAAAAGTGCCAGTAATTCCGTTTACCTGCACCTTTATCATTCCGGCCAAGTACAAGTTGGCAGAAACGCTGTTGCCGATAATACCGTTGCCGGAGACAGGAACATCTGGCATTACCATCACCGGTAATACTGGCAACGGAATACTGGATGGTCCAGACTCCAGCCCTGGTATTATCGGCATACTACGAGTCCAGATTTGCTGGTAATATTGGCAATTTCTGACAGTAATACCAGAAAATCACAGGCAGAGATACATACACCCTGAGTAGCCAGTAAATGGACACAGGTGATGGTGAACAGGTCACAGGTGCACCCAATCCACCCAGGTGTTCCTAATGCACACAGGAAAAGAACAAAAAGGCCACACATTCCACAAAAACACTTCCCAACACAACCATGTGGCCAAACATTGCTGCGTACATGGACCTCGAGCTGCTCCAGGCCAACGTACAGCTGCAGGGGCTGGAGTACTAGCAGAGGCAATAGGAGGCCATGTAGTGAAGGAGGAGGAGGAGGATGGGGCTGCAGGTGGTGAGGAGGAGACACCACGCAAGGTGTACAGTCATCCCCTGTGCAAGGGGCCCTCACAGACAGGGAAATACTCACCCTATGCTGCCTCAACAGAGAGACAACACTCAGACTCCTCAACCGCATCCGGGAGGACATTGGGAGCAGGATCGGCATCAGGACAGCCATACCACTGCTGCTAAAGCTGGTGTCGGTGCTGCACTTCTTGGCCACTGGAACGTTCCAGCACTCTGTGAGCCAGCTGCATGGCATCTCGCAGCCTGCTTTCTCCAGAGTGCTGGTGCAGGTACTGAAGGCACTCCTGCACCATGTGGGCCAGCACATTGCCCTCCCTACCACCCAGGCAGAGCTGAAGGCCACCAAGACCTGCTTTTATGCAATTGCAGGTATTCCCAATGTATTGGCAGCATTGGACTGCACGCATGTCGAGCTGGTGCCCCCACGCCTCAAAGGAGGTCTACAGAAACCGGAAGCAATTCTACTCCATGAATGTCCAGGTCAGCTGCGATGGCGATCACCCACTGCTGTGCCTGGTTCCCAGAATCAACCCATGACGCAATGGTCCTGCAGAACAGCATGCAGCCGTCATACATGGAGCGTCACAGAGGACAAAGGATCTGCATGTTGGGTGAGTACATGTAAAATCCCACCTACCTTGCAGCATGAGGGACAGGCAAAAGGGGGGAGCAACAATGACACAAATGAATGTCCAGAGTGGGCCCTGTACATGCAGGACCTGCCTGTGCACCCCCCTCAAATGACAGGCCACAACACACAGGAGTAGCACATGACTGAAGATGCATCAGACAATGACCAAGCAATTTCCACCCCAACAGGATAACCACAACCAATACACTACAGGTACTGGAATGTAACCTCCCCCCAACATGCAATGACAGTGAATTGGTTGGCATGCCCATTAGGGGCATCAAATGTATGTCCATGGGCACCCCCAAGAGCCCGGGGATGAGCCTGAAGAGGACTTAAAGCAACAAAAACAAAGACCAAGGTTGACATATATTCACAGGAAACAACACAGTGCAGTGATGCACAATTACCTGTGCATATCCAATGACACGCACATAATAGCTGCCCAGGCTCACACACACTTGGTGTAAACTCTGGGATTAGGCTAAGCCTAGGTGCTGAGCCCACGAACAACAATGTTGCCCATGGCATGGCCGTAAGATGAGGCACCCAATGACACCCCCATACATGGATGAGGCACTGCCAAACTACTGAGGGACAGTACCCTGCCATCAGACCTGGCATGCACTCCGTTCGCCAGAAATAACACACAGACCACCTGCTCCCATCACGTACCATGAATGGGAGCAATGCGCAGGCCCAGATCACACCTCCCCCCACATTGCATGTCGCACTCTCAGTCAGATACTGTTGGCCGTGAGCTGTGCGCTAGTATTACCATGTCAAACTGGACACCACACCCCCTGAGCAATCCGCATGCAAGGACTGGACTGTGAATGTTAATGTGAAACAGTGTGGCGCAATGAGAAATGTACATGCACGCATGCACAGACTGACCATTGAGATGTCGTCGTGACAGGAAATACTACTGCGGAGCATTGTAAGGCACACCTTTGTCCTTACCCCTTGCAGGTGACTCTAGATACCCACTGCTTTCATGGCTGATGAACCCTCTTCAGAATCCCCAGACACCACAGGAAGAGGCATATGACAGGGCCATGTCAGGACCAGGGTGACCATAGAGCGGACCTTTGGCCTCTGGAAGGCGCATTTCGGATTCCTACACTGGTCTGGGGTTCACTAAGGTGCAGGCCAGACAAGGTGGGACAGATAGTCCTGGCCTGTGGAATGTTGCATAACATCTGCATCAGGTCCAACATGCCCCTACCCTCACATCTGGACAATCCTCCCCAGAGGAGGATGCTGCTGCACCAGCTGAGACCATGCACATGTGCACCGAGTGCATGGAGGTCATGGAAGGGCGCATGACCTTGCAAGAACTGCTTGGCAACTTTTTCTCAGTCCACACTCCACTTTGCACACCCCTTGCACCTTTTTTGATATCCTTCACCATCACAATAAACATGTGTGTGAAAATAAGGAATGTCCTATCAGTGCTTCAAGTGAAAATGTGTTTATATCAAACGTGACTTCACACATGCACTACACCAGAACAGATTCCCCATGCAACTGGCACCTACCCTTCCCCTACCCTCCCAACACACCCACCCTCCCCCTGCCCAAAAACACCCAGTGACTCACCCTGCCAGTGTTTAGAGTCACTTGTGTCGCCTCATGTGCATGGGGCTCTTTGAAAGCTCCTTCGCAGACAGGAGTCGCTGAGAGCACCACCGTAGAGTTCCCGGCTGGGAGCCCGCTGTAGTGGTGACGGAGGGTGAGGGGTCAGACCCCTGGCCGTGCATATGTTGCAGGGACAACTGAATTGTGTGGTTGATAGCCTCAGCAGTGGTGGATGAGGTGTCACTGTTCTCCAACACTCTTTGTGCAAGTGTAACCAGGGCGGCTTTGGCATGACTGAGAGAACTGGCCATCCTGCAGCTGAACCACTGCATGTACTCACGCATCAGGGGCGTTTCCTCCAGCTGCTGGTGTGCAATAACGGACAGTTTGGACTGCTGCTCTTCAATGGCATGCAGGCATGCGTCTATTGACCTCAGACTAGGCAGAGGCAGGGGTGGAGGGCTGTGTGGTGGGGCTGTCCCACCCATTGGCTGCAACATGCCAATGGCTAGGACGTATCATCAACTTCCTCCTCATCGGTGGTGGTTACACGGGCCCTGCCACGATGGCCTGGTGGCTGTAGTGCCTGTGGTGGTGTGGGCACAGGATGGACAGCAGCACTGAGTCCCCGGACTGGGGCCTGGTCAGTCCTAGTAGAGGTGGCTCTTGGGGCTGGGGTTGTCTGCCACACTGGCCAGTGGTGGGGCCACTGATCACAGGTGGGGGGATGGCAGCAGCCACAGGCACCGCTGGTGTACCACTTCAAGCGGTGGGTGGTGATGGCGGAGGTGGTGATGGTGGTGGGGCTGCTGATGATGAGGCTGCTGCAGCTGATGGTTTTGGGGCTGCTGCAGCCCCAGGAGTGTAGGAATCAATCGCCATCTGTTACGTTGGTTATTATTGTATAGGTTAGAAAGTTGAACGTGAACAGGAGCGTGATCAGACAGGGTAATGGGTTCTATTTTGACATCCAGCAAGCGAATGGTCATGTATTTTGGGGCTGATGGTGGCTGTGAAGGACCGGTAGCCCAGCGCTGCTGCTTGGGCCTTCTGGAAAGGAGTGTGGCCGAACTTCTTAATAGCCGTCAATAGTCGGCAACAGTAGCCTTTTAGTAAATGTGTGGATCAAATGGTCCTCTGTTCTAAAAGAGTGAAAAGAATACACAGTGTATACTATAAGGTCACTCTTTATAGTGAGCAGTTTCAAGGCACTAACGATGGCCTCTCTCAATAGCTGTACGTGAAGATTTCAACCCAAAAGCGGGTTTGAGTAGCCATACAGGATCTATAGGTTTCTGTCAGTTGTATTGTTCGCTGCAGACGTCCGGATAGCCACTCCCCTTGGGAACGGGCTCTAATCTCACATGAAAATAGGTTGCTTGGTCTATTAACGTACCTGTAGAGAAAGGTACCAATTTGAATACAGCACTCATTGCAGTCAAAAGTGGACATCTTAGAACGGTATCACTCATACTGCCAGTGATTCAAAATACATCTTGTATAACAGGACTTTGCAATTATAATTGAAAAATTACCCTCTTGAATCCGGCTTGGTCTATTTTCGTGCTTGTAGAGAAAACATACCAATTAGAATACGGCACTCATTACAGACAAAAGCGGACATCTTGGAATGGTATCACTCATATTGCGAGTGACTCAAAATATGTCTTGAATAACAGGACTTTGCCAATTATAATTGAAAGCGTAGCTCTTGTACCCGGCACAAATTGCAGAACAAGGCGGACATATTGGAACGGTATGACACATGTCATGAACAGCTCAAATGATATCATCTCGTTCAAAACATTACCGATTTTAATTGGAAGCTGGGATGTGTCACTTATTTTATGTAACATTCGGTATAATTATGCAAGCAAAGACAAGTGTGGGGTTAACAATAATCCCTTTATCATATCTTGTTTCTAGCTATTGACATTGAGACTAACTGCTCAATACACCAAGTACAGCATCTTACTTCTCTTAAGTAGACATTCTCGTTTGTAGACAACATCTACAGTTACCACAAGGACTGTGGCCCACTAGGATGCCCCATTTTTCTGTTAAGGTTGCTTGCCTTGTTGTCCATTCATATATCATTTCTTATCAACAACTCTTTGAGGTTATTACTCCTTTTGTAGGCACATCTCGGACGCTGAATCGGTTGTGTAGACTTGGACAAAATATGCCAATTTTTGTTTATTATTCTCTTAATTCGATGAGACAATTGATTATAAGTACTTACAAGCACAATGTCTTTTTTATTGCAGTATTCTAATAGTGCCTCTCAGTTACTGTTCGATGCACTTTTGAAAGCTTTGCTTATGATTTCTTTAGGCTATTCGCTTTCTTTTAGATTAGTACACAGCACTTGTCCTTTTTTATTTTTTGTTTAAATATTTTTATGAACATCGGGTAGATATACAAGTCTTATACAATAAAGGTTTGAACGAGTAATAAGTATATAGTTATCACAGAAGAACCATGCATCCAAGCATGGATTAATATTATGAGAGTCTTCTTTGTCATCACATTTGTGATATCTTCTAAAGCATAAAAATTTAGTTTAAAAATAAACTAATAGATATATGCATCAAATAATATGAACTTTACACAAACACAGATGCACAGGACAAACATACACAAGAGGATAGGGGGAATACTGCTATCCAGCAACTAGAATAGAAATATGTTATAAGATTTTCCTATCAACTAGCAGAAGCATTTTGTAAGTATTCTACAAATGACTGCCACTTTGACACATGCTTGAATAGTAATAGTGGAGTCATAGCATTGCATTTTTCCATTCTATGTATGTTACAAACTGAGTTCCACCATATGTTGCAATGTAAATGTTTGAAGTCTTTCCAATTGGATGTAATTGTTTGGATAGCGATTACAATTAAGAGGTCAAACAGGTAACAATTATTTGTAAGCATCTTAGGTTGAACTATGGTACTTCCATGGAGAAGGAAGGAAAATCATAAACCTTGTCGTATATGAAAAATACGTATGATAGTCTTCCACACCATTCCCCATTTTTTTTATAACAAAAACACATTTGAAGAATATATATTTAAAGGAACCTTGAATGCATAAACAACTCCAGCAATTGTCATTTTGTGATAATCTGCTTTTGAAAAGAGTAAGTGGGGTGATAAATGCTCTATGGTGAAAAAAGTACAAAGTTTGAAGTAAGCTCACTGAAATAATAATTTTTGATATATTTTTCTATACAAAAGACCATACTGTTAAAGAGTCATTAAGTGAACATTCTAGTTTCCAAGCAATTAGGCATTTCCATGGATGAGCAACTGTTGGATTAGATAAACATATTTTATAGAACTTGGTGGCTGTGAACATTGGATTGGACAGGTGTCTAGCTTACTCAGCATGGTGCTCCACATTACATATCAATAAAGCTAAATTGTCCATTATAGCATTAATCAAACCTACATATTGCTGTACAAGTGACCTTGGAACATTGTATTTAGCCGTTATTTCATCAAAGGTACGAGGTGTTCCTTGAATAAATAGCAGCCCAACATATTTAATGCCACGAGAGAGCCATGATTTCCAACATAGAATTCTCTTATTAGTCTTAATCAGGGGGTTCAACCATATATATTGTACGGTAAACTGAGATTTTTTTGTAATTAATGGAATTAAATAGGACCTTAGATACATGATAGAGACATTAATGCTTGAACTATTAAAGTATCTCTTATTGTCTATGATGTAGGGGCAATCTACAAGAGAATGGGGTGAAACCATCGCTCCCTCTATAAGAGACCAATTAGGCAAAAAGGGATTGGCAGGGAAGAGCCACAATTGAGTCTGTCTCAAAACAAAGGCCATATGGTATTTCCTAAAGTCAGGAAACCCTACACCTACTTCAATTCTAAGCTTTTTGAGCTTTTTTAGCAAGATTCTGCGTCTCTTTTTCCCGAGGAATTTGAGGATACAGGAGTCTAATGATTTAGAAAATGAAGCAGGAAAGTGAATAGGAAGAATATATAAAAAATAAAGTATAATTGTAGAAATCATTGTAATTGATTTAAGTCTGCCACACCAGGATAAAAACAGGGGGAACCACAAATTAGTAGGTTCCTTAACTTTACTTAGGAGATAGGCCGTGTTTTGTTTAGTTATACTTTCAATAGAAGATGTTATATGGATATCCAGATATTTAATACCTGCTGGGCACCACTTCATTCCTGAGCCTGAAATATGTTTTTTGGTACAGTGTATGTTAAATTGTAGTATCTCTGACTTATCTGTATTAAGTTTGTATCCTGATGCCGAAGAAAATTGTTTAACAGTATGGAGTAATCTGCGTAGGCACGCATCCATTGTATTGTAGAAAGGGTCCTAATGCCAAAATAAAAAGTAGGGGAGAGAGGGGACATCCTTGCCGGTTTCCTCTATGAAGAGAGAAAGGGGAGGACATGTAATCATTAATGAAAACAGATTTTTTGGGATTAGAGTACAGTACTTTGATAAAAGTTATAAAAGGAGCAGGAATACTATGCCACTTTAAAGCTTCAAACATATAATTCCATTCAACCCTATCAAAAGCCTTTTCGGCATCATGTGCAATGGCAGCATATGGGTTAGTGGATTTCTGCATGATAATAAGAATGTTAGTAAACAGTCTGATATTAGATGAAGACAGTCATCCTCTAACATAGCCTACCTGATCATTCTTGATAAGATTTGGGAGAAAGGGAATTAATCTATTTGCGAACATTTTGGCAAAAAATTTGCAATCAGTATTAATCAAGGATATTGGTCTAGAATTTTGGACTAATTCAGCATCTTTATTGGGTTTAGGGAAGACAATAAGCATAGCTTCTGTAAAGGACCCTTTGGCTTTCCCATTAGAAATAAAGGAGGAATACAAATCATTAAGCTTAAGTACTAGCAGGTCTTTAAAGTGGACAAATAAATCAATTGAAAGACCATCAGGACCGGGAGCTTTCCCTTTAGTGAGATCTCTAATTGCTTTATATATTTCACTTGCCGACATGGGGGCATTCAGTGTCTGCAGATTGGTACTAACGTATGAGTTATGATGTATACGTTTTGAGAAATCTGATGCATGAGTATTATTGGTTGTAAAAGCCGAAGAGTATACTTTTTGATAAAAATTTGAGAATAATTAAAAAATGTCTTTATCGTTAAAGGTTCTATTTCTAGTGCCATTATGGTCTTTAAGGACAGTAATCTTAGCGTTATTTCTTTTCAATTTAAGGTAAGATGCAAGTGACTTGCTGGTTTTATTTGAGAACTGATCCATTTTTTATTTGTACTTTAGGAGGCTGGTACATGAGTATTGCGTAGCCAAATTATTATATTGTATTCTTAGTTTAGTAATTTTTTGTAGAGTATAGATAGAGTTGGAACATAGGTATTCATTTTCTAAAGATTTAGTTGATTTCATGATATCATTTGTTTCTTGTTTAGGTTTTCTCCTTTTATTAGCAGTATATGATATAATATGTCCCCTTAATACCGCTTTATAACAATAACAGTGATTGTCTACGGATCTATCAGTATTAAGGTTCTCAGAGAACAAATAAGAATGCTGCTGCTGAATACATTTAGTGAAGCAATCATCTTTCAGGAGTGTAGGAATCAATCGCCATCTGTTAGGTTGGTTATTATTGTATAGGTTAGAAAGTTGAACGTGAACAGGAGCGTGATCAGACAGGGTAATGGGTTCTATTTTGACATCCAGCAAGCGAATGGTCATGTATTTGGATATAAAAATGTAATCAATTTTTGAAAAGGAATTATGAGGTGGAGAGTAGAACGTATAATCCAAATCAGAGGGATGGGCTATGTGGCAAGTATCAATCAAGCTTAATTCGGAAACAAAATTAGCAAACTGCTGATGGGACTTAGTTATCTTGAAACGTACATTGGATATTTTGTCAAGAAGGGGGTTTAAGACTTCATTACAGTCACCACACACAATGAGATTATTAAGACTAGAATTAAAGATATAGTTTCTTAGTTGAGTCCAGCAAACGTGATCAGCATTGGTAGGACCATATACATTTAATATGGAGCATTCAATAGAATCGATGAGAAGTTTAACCAAAACCCATCTTCCCACATCATCTGAGTGAGTGGAGATGACCTTACAATGAAGATGTTTATTAACAAGGGTAATAACCCAATTTCTCTTACCATTTGTGGGAGAGGGAAAGACTAACAAGTACAACAAGGAATTTTACAACTTAGTAAACATCATTATATAATGTGAAGAAGTAGTGGCTAGCAGGAAATCGCCACTCCAAACCATGTCGGAGTTGTGACGATGAGTGGAAGGGGTGGAGAGCCACATCCATAGGTGCTCATTGTTAAGACAGATTTCTATACTCTGACCTGGTGGGCAGATGTTCAGAAGGCCAGCCTAGTTTCTTGGAACAGGGTAACCTCTGGACAAGCATGACCAATCAAGGTAGCTATGGTCTGCGGTCAAGACTAAGTCTCAGGAGGGGTTAGGGTGACTAAAAGACCTCAATGAGCACACAGAGCAAGGACACTTACAAATTACTCCCAGACAGGTGTATATATTAAAAATATCAACATTTATTACAAGGCCTTTGAAACTCAACACACAGTAAATGAATAACAGCAATACTATCAAACCAACACAACACAATCAATACAAGATATATACAAGACCATTGGGGTCTAAAGGGTTAAAGGCACAAATTATGTTCACAATCTAGAGGGGAAGGAAAATAGGCCGTGCCGATAGTCTTTAGTCCCCTTCAACATCAAACACATACCTAACTAAGAGGCAGGCCAAACCTTAAGAAGAGAGGAGCCTTATGCTCAATAGCACATGCAGTGCAGGCGCACGCGGTTGATCCAATGGGCAAAACATGGTTTCTTCAGGGGTGTCTAGCAGCTCAGAAAGGTGGGTGAGGCGATGAAGAATAGATTCCCACTATTTGAGGAGGGCCTCCACTTGAAGGCAGAGGCAATTCCAAGGTTCGGGAATAATTTGCTTGTTCACACTAGCAGTGCAAAGGAGAGGGGCCCCCAGGGGCCACTCATGCGTAGAAATGGATGGAGGCACTAGGAGCCACCAGTTACGGTTATGATTACTCACCGGCCCCAGGCGCACTCTGGCCCAAACTTCGTCAGTCGAGTCCAATGTGTTTGCAGGTTCGAATGCGACAAAAAGGACGTCTCTGCAGATTTCAGTTCCGAAGATACAGCGATGATTCCCAAACGGGATAGTAGTGATTTCTCCGCTCCTGATGGATGGATCAGACCAGTTTCACTGCAGCAGGCTCCAGGGGCAAGAGGGTCACAAATGCAGCGCACCTGCAAAGATCGTTGCCGCGGCTGGGTAACACAGCAACCGCGTTTACTCCGGTCCTGGCACACTCGTCTCACTTCAGACCTGGGAACGCCAAGCATACGAAATTCGTTGTGAGGGTGCCGTGGACACAGAGCTAGCAGTATACCAGGTTTCGAGGGCCTCCTCAAAACAGGCGGTGGAACAAAGCAAAGGTCTTGCGTAAGCTGGTCAGCCCACTGGTTGGCCCAGGGACACTTCTGAGAAGGCTTACTTGCAGGTTTTGTCATGTCAGTTTCCCCATGGAGCACTCTTTACTTTTAGACTTTCTGACACTGACAACCCTTTAGTTTTGTCGAGGCAGGGAATCTCCTTGCAGTGATAGGGCGAGATAGGTCTTTGTCCAACCCTCTTTTTTCTTTAATGAGTCTATAGCAACCATCAAATTGCCCCTGTGTCCATGTCCTACTCCAGATTCCTGACAAATGGTGTCAGAAATGGGATCCAGCTCAGTTAATACAAACTGGGGAAACCTTAAATTTGAGAAACTTAGTCAGCGAGCCTCCAACCCACCTGTAGCCACTAAAGAATCAATTGGCTTTGATTTGGCCAGTAGCTGTGAAGAGGTGTTGCAACCAGGAGACCTGTTATTAATATCTAATGATCTAGTCCTAGTGCCACCACCAGTAACCTATATAAGGTTGGCTTCCATATTTGGACTGGCCTGGTGGTTCGGCCTGGATGTCATGGCTGGGGTAATCGACCCCGACTTCAGGAGTGACAAGAACATTCTAATACAGAATAATGGTAAAAAATCATATCACATCAAGATGAGAGAGAAATTGGCACAGGGGATTTTAGAGATGGCCGTATTACCTAAACTGGTAGAAGTAACCAAGATGGACAAGACAGAAAGGGGAGATAACAGCTTTGGGAAGGCAGATGAAGACCCTCCAGTTCCACCAAGGTATTACACTTAAAACCTAGGGATGAGCAAACTGAGATCAACCCAGACTTAGCGTTTTCCCAACACAACGATCGTATGTTAGCCAAAGTCTTCCTGCATAACATCTTAGAGGAAGAGGGGAAAAAGAAGGAGTGACCTTTCTTCTTTATCAGGCAAGGTCTGCTCTACAGAGGAGATACCAGTTAAGAGGGCATGCCTAGATCTCAGATTATGGTCCCCAAAAGTCATAAAAGAATGGTCTTAGAAATCACCCATTCCCATCTAACAGGTGGCCATTTAGGAATGGCTAATACGCAAGGGGAGGCGATAAACATATTTTTTTGTCTCACTGTTTCCCCTGATGTCATAAATCTTGTCCTTACCTGTGCCTTGTGTCAGAAGATTAGTACGCATATACCCTCCCCGGCCCCACCGCAGCATTTACCCATTATTGATATACCCTTCTTCTCCAATATTGGCATGGATACAGTGGGACCTCTTAAAGCATCTAAGTTAGGGAATCAGTACATCTTGGTAATTTTAAATTACACCACCCGATATCCCGAGGGCTTCCCTCTATAAAACAACACCTACCAGCAGATACTAAATATTTGATACCTTTTTTCCTTTAGAGTTGGTTTCCCTAAATAGATCCTCATGTATCAAGGGACCACCTTTATGAGTAAATTAATGGCAGAGGTTAAGCAAATCTTACAAATTAAAACACTCAAACCTCAGTATACCATCCACAGACTGATGGATTTGTCGAGCATTTTAACAAAACCCTGAAGAGTATTCTTAGGATATTGGCAGAAGCGGAGGGGAGGAATTGGCATGTTTTGATACCTTGGGCCCTTTTTGCCATCCGGAAGGCCCCTAATCCTCCCTAGGCTTCTCGCCTTTCAAACTTTTATATGGAAGGGAGCCACGGGATGTACTAGACATGTTGAGGGAGATGTGGGAGGAAAGAGAATATGTTTTACTACCCATGTCTCAGACTGCCCAACATCTGAAAGAGCACATGGCAACTTTAAGATCTATAGTCCACTCCCATTTGTCCAAAGCCCAAGAACAACAAAAATCCCTTCATGATAAAACAAACGCCACCCTTTGATCTTTTTCTGTGGGGCGGAAAGCTTTTGTTTAATTACCAACTTCTGAAAAGAAGATTCTGTCCCGGTGGCATGGACCCTATGAGGTCCTAGAACAGACAGGTTGTCGTAATTACGGGGTCTCTCACCCGGACAGACATGTTAAGACCCAATTATATCATTTTAACCTGTTACTAGAATGGAAGGAGGGCCTGGCACTATCCATTACTGTGGTAATGGCGTAGCCTTCAAATGGAAGAACCAGAAGAGAACAACCTCTTACTCCCAAGTCTTCCACTGAATCAAAAGCAAGACCACCAAGACCTACTGGAACTATTTCCTGACATTTTCAGTCATGAGCCTGGGAGAGTGAAGCGGGGTTTTCATTACATTCGTACACCGCCAGGCAAAGTTGTCAAGCTGAAACCCTTCAGAATTCCTGAGCGCAGAAGAGAGATAGTCGTACAGGAGGTGGAGAAGATGGTAGCTTCAGATATTATCAGAGTCTTACTCTTTATTCCTTGCAATAGCCTTCAAGGAGGAAAGCAAGAAGTTGGGTATGCATATATATAGATATTAGATTCAGGTCTATGAGCAAATATACATGAAAGGTAACATCCGTGGTTGTAGGAATTGGATATCTTAAGGAATATTGACAAACATTGGGGAGTGAGAAGATTCACTGACCAGGAATTGAAACAGGTCAGGGACTGCTGTTTTTTTTAATTCAATATAGAATTTTTTGTGTCAGGGAGAACAAATTTAATTAAGAACCACAAATTGATACAAGTTTCATTATTTATTAGGGAAGCAGACCAGAATCTCCTGAAGAAGGGATGAAATTCCCGTAACATGCAGAGGAACAGAGTTGAATACAGTCTGGGAAACGCTATGGGTTAGATGATTGAGAAATTCTTCATTTGCACTTCATAGTTTTTATAGGAAGGACTTAAGATGTATATATGTCACAATTGTATACATTTCAGGCAAAAGAGGAAATAAGTGTGTTATTACAAAAAATAATTTTTAATATAATAGGTATAATAGTTTTTGCTCTGATTTGAGAAGCAAAATTGTAAATTATATGTCCAATTTATGTTTATGAATAATTCTATTTTTAAGGAATATACAAAAATACAAATATGTTTGGAAAAGAATATGCGTGATTAATGTTATATATTAATTTATTTGCCTTTCTGAATTTGTGAATATTAGGAAGAGTTGTATTGACCCGATTGGAGTGCGCCCGGGATCCTCCTCTGACAGGAGGAGGTTTCTACATTTTGTCTGTAATTGTTCCACCCTGGTTACCAGATATCCAGTGGTGGAAATGGAAAATATGTGGTGAGGCATCTCACAAGGGCCGGGGTGGGGGAGGAGTGTGGGGGGGGGGTGCCAGAGGGGCGTGGTCTAGACGGGGCAGGGCTGGTAGTGGACATCCGATCAAATGAATCTTTGGGCCTAATTCAGAGACCGTTTCCCACAGGGGTTTTGTCACTATAAATCGATTCTGTGAATTGGGGCATTTATTTGGTTCATAACTTTTTTTTGCATCCAGCAATGCTGGAAAACTTTTTTTTTTAAAGTGCCCGCGGCGGCTGCATTGCTTTTTACCACCGGCTTTGGCACTGGTGTGTAATGAACAAGGCTCGCTACATGTACAATTGATTCCTTTCAGTTGTACATGTAGCGAGCATTGTGCATTTGTAGTGCCAAAGCCGCGCTAAAAGGCAATGCAGCCGTCGCGAGTGCTTTTCTTTTTCATTTTTTTTTTTTTTCTTTTTTCCAGCGTGGTTCATGGGCTTGTGCGGCTGACTCTGGCCAGATCCCGAGATCCGGCTACACATCTGGTGCCGGATCTCGGATCCGGCGAGAGCCGGCTCAATGACCAGCACCGCAGATATCATAGAAGACAAGTTAATCTCAGTAGACGAGATTGTGTGAAGAGCAAGGAAAATGCCCAGAAAAAAGGACGCCTCGTTATGACGGAGAGACATGAGGGATAAGCCAGTAGGCGACTGGGTAAAGGTTGATGAGTAACCATTCGTCCCCCACGCCTTGTTAAAATAATGCAGGGCCTCCCAAAGAATAATACGTGTAGGATCCAACCATGTGGTCACAGACGATGTAAAGGTATGGAATGTAGAAAGGGCTGCATAATTCCTCGGTCACGACCAGGACATGTCTGCGGCTGCCTCCACCTTTCAGCAGAGGCACACTGACAGATGAAGACTCTACCTTTCATCAGAAGAACACTGACGTGAAATAAAAACACTGCCTTTCAGCAGAGGCACACTGACGCAAGTTGAAGACTCCCCCTTTCAGTGGAGGCCCACTGACAGATGAAGACTCTACCTTTCAGCGGAGTCACACTGACTCAAGATGAAGACTCCACCTTTCAGTGGAGGCACACTGACAGATGAAGACTCTACCTTTCAGCGGAGGCACACTGACAGATGAAGACTCTACCTTTCAGCAGAAGCACACTGACGCAAGATGAAAACTCCACCTTTCAGCAGAGGCACACCAACAGATGAAGACTCCGCCTTTCAGCAGAGGCACACTGAGCAGCATGAAGGCTGTTCCTTTCAGCATATGCACACTGATGCAAAATAAAGGCTCTGGGCCTCATTACGAATGTGGCGGAAAAGCAACAAAAAGGCAACAACAGTGCCGGTAGCGCTACCAGCGCCGTTGTTGCCTTTCCGCCACATTCATAATGAGGCCCACTGCCTTTCAGCAGAGGCACACCAACAGATGAAGACTCCGCCTTTCAGCAGAGGCACACTGAGCAGCATGAAGACTCCGCCTTTCAGCAGAGGTACATTGATGCTGAGTGGAAGTGGACACCAGACAGGATGAAGACTCGGGACAATTTAATGAAGTGTCAGAGACCGTCGAAAACCCACGACAATGTGGTCTCTGTTGCATGGCACCCCTGTAAGGGGGCATGGTATCTCCCAGCAGGGCAGTTGCTAGGTCTGGAAAAGACCCGGGGCTACGCTGATGTCGGAAATGTTGGGACTGGGGGCTAGCTAGCCTTTTGGCTGTAGCTCCTGAGATTCTGTCCGGAGTTTACAACCAAAAGATCAGGGGCTATAGCCCCCTTACCCCCCCTAGCAACGCCCCTGTATCCCAGTGTGTCTGGTGTGGTCACATGGTTCCCCATGTAACCAAGTTAATAAAATGTACGAGCTGCTTCCGGCTCGTCAGTCAGACCATCTACGACTCCGGCATGTGTTTGTGTTATCACCATACGGGTGCCACACCGCATGTGCTGGGCCCAAGGACGGGGCGCAGCTCGAGGACAGCGCCCCTGCTGGGCAATGCCGTTCCAGGGTGATCCCTCGGCCATGTGATCATGGCTAGTGGCACAACCCTGGCCTAGGTGCCCCCAGAGCCGGGGCCGCTGTGCGCTGGGCGCCCTCAGCCACGTGTGTAGCTCCGGTGATCCGGAGCGGGAGGGGTGACCCCCACCCACGAATTCGCGGCGTGATCGCCGCCCTGAGGAACCCCGTCGGGTGACCCCGACATGAGCATCGGGCCTGCCCGGTGATCCGGAACAGGTCTCCAACAGTCTCTGCCTTGCCGCTGAGAGAACCCACCAGCGCGGTCAGACAAGAAAAGAGAGTTCAAAAGGACTATGAACTGGATCTCACAGCGACACAGTCTGTCTGCAAAGAAAAGGAGGCACGTGGTGGCCCAGCACGCGCTGCTGACGCCTTGCGTCACGTGGAGGGCCACGTGAGCGACAGCACATGCGCAGACAGTATGGAGGGCGCTACTTTTGGGCATGGAGCTGCACCAAGCAGACGCTTTTCCAGGAGCTCCTCGACGGCTTAATACCAGGGGTCAAGTCCCAAAAATTAAAGTGTTTGGGGTATGATGTCACCCAAAATGAGCATATCAAGGTGAAATATGCACATTTCATTGAGTTGGCTTTCCATAACCACCCACACTGCACAGGACGAATCAACGCACAAACAGAACCAAGAGAGGATATTTTCTTCTAATAGTGTTTTTGAAAACATTAAATGGTGCGTCACATCCCATTGCGTTTGTTGAAGAGTCGCCCCACTTAGATGTTTAGGCCTTGACCCCTGGATACAATGGCAAGGATACCGCTGCTTAATAACCGCACATGGACGTGATAAAGAGCACCTGCCGGCCCTCTGTGCTGACTGAGCTCTCTGCTTGCTGCATCCCCCTGGCCCGCGTGGTGCCAGGCCTGCTGCCAGCCCTGCGATCACTGCAGCCTGCCTGGACTGCCTGCCTGCCTGCTGGCTCCGATCCCTGCCTTGCTGCAGGGCTGCAGGCGAAACCGTTATCCAGCTGGAGCGATGACCTCATGGCAAAGCCCTGCAGCACCCCAGGGCCTGCCTGAGTAAAGTATGTCGTCCACAGCCGAGACAGCCCTTCCATGCAGCTTAAAATGGAGGCGTGTCCTGATGCAAACGCCATTGTGGGATGTCCCTGGCGTTTTCATCCAGGGGGCATAACTGGAGCCCCTGTTCAAACTTCCTCCATCTCCCAGCATATGCACTGCCCCACAGCAAACACCTGTCTGAGGTAAGTGTCTTTGGCCAGCAAGCACACATTTCAAGTGACTGGTGCTTCCTTGGTGTATACGTGCACACTGGTGTATTGCTTAATCATGTGGCAAACCGCCAGATAAAACAATGGAAGGCAGAGAGTGGCAGCTCATCAAAGGACAGGTTGATGGGCCTCTGCAAAGCATAATAAAGAAAGGCAGCCAGCAGGGAGCTGAAACCCCAAATGACCGCTTAAAAAGCTATTACACTTCCTTTGTCCGAGTGATAGCCCAACTGTTCCCCCAAGGTTTGGTGGCCCATTTCAATGAAAATTGTGGAAAGGCCCTGGTGCTTGGCCTAGTACAAAGCACTGACGGCTTAATGTGTCCGGGAGCTGTTTCCCCTCCCCGCGGCAAACCAGCTACATTATTGCATAGCGCAAAAAACAGGCAATTATCGCATCTGCCCGCGCAAGTCCCTGCCTGTGCACAGATCACGCACCTTTCCTTATGCATTGGTTCCATGCAGAACTATCTGGCTGTGTCTCCTGGCGAGGGTCTGCAACGTCACGTGCCCCAGGGGATTTGGACTGCAGCTTCCAGCAGCTCCAGCCAGCACAGCCAAAGGTGAGGGATCATGGGAGTCATAGTCCAAACATCTGGAGAGGCTTGCCGCGTGCCCTGTTTCAGCCTGAAGTTGCGCTCCCCTAAGCTGCCATTCTTGGCAGCTGTAACTTCGGGGAGACAGATCTGGGAGACTGGTGGCATTCCTCTGTCCTGATCCATGTCTTATTGTGATATATCCTTGGTGTTAATGTGCGCCCTGATGCCTAGGCTTTGGCGTGTGATAAATAAATAAAATTGCGAGGTGCGCTCGCACATCCGCTTACCGTCCACTCCTCTCCTAGGTATAGGAAGATTTTACCGGAAAAAAAGCGTCACAATGACCAAAAGTTCTAAAAATGCTACCACCAAAGGTTCGAACACCAAAGGTTCGGACCTTTGATGGTAGCACTGTAAAAAAACGGGGGCTGCGGGGGTGTCCTCCGCATTGCCCCGCTCACTATACTTCATGGTATAGTGAGCGGGTGATGCGGGTGACACCCCCGCAGCCTTCCATAAAAAAAAAAAGAAAAGGCCCCTGCGGCGCCGGTTCCCGATCACGAAAGTGAAAGTGAACTGGCGCTGCGGGAACCCAGTGTGAAGACAAGGTAAGTGGGGTTTGTTTATGTTGGTCGTGTGGGTGGGAGGGTGTGCTGAGGGTGTGGGTGGGAGGGTGTTATGGGTGTGTTGTGTGTGTGGGTGTTCGCATGAGAAAGGTGCGAACGTTTGGTAGTTGGCACATTTCTCATGTGTTGCCCGCTGTAGTTTCAGCCGCAGGCAAATCACTTAGATTCCCTCTCCTATCCTCAGGGTACACAGGAGAGCCATAGTACAGGCCCTCTCTCTGCGTAGATGTGGTGAGGGCTCTTCTAAACCACACCGCCGCCCCCCACAACTATGAGCAAGTGGATCAGACTCAAAGCATCCAGTGCTTTTGCCAGCATTGGGGTAACAATGGCCTCCTCGATTCAAGGAAGGTCCACTCATGGATCCCCAGCGGGGGTCAGCTGCATCGTAGGCAGTGTTTGGTGGTACTTCCCTACAGCATATCCAGGCATGGGCAAAGCTTTTTACATACTCATGTCAGTAAGAACTCTAATGAGGAAGACACACTGTGGATTAATGGCCAAATTACCTGCCAATCATCTTCATTGCACCGAGTCCTAGTCCTCCTCCACACATGATAACTGTTCCCTTCATGCCCTGCCCGTCCCTTCCCACCCTACGCTACCTGTTAGGCAGAATTGCATACAGTACCCTCTGGGACCACCACACACAATTACGACTATAGGTGTAAGCAAAACCAACCTTTGGTATAAGTCTGTACCACACAGTTTTTGGTAGGGAGCTGAGCAGCCAGGCTTATCTCAAGAGCGAATGTGAGCAGTACAAGATGTTACACAGAGGTCTTACAATCACAGTGGTTCAAGTAGACACTTACTCTCAAGGTTTCTTTTATTTACACAATCATTTATAAAACATTTCACTGCAAGAAGACAACTTAATATTATAGACCAATAAACGCCAATGCAAAACTCTACGTTTTTGAGACAGTTTGAGCTCCCCTGAAAAAGGAGCAAATTGGCAGTTCAGTTACTTAGCAGTGAGCAAAAAGGACAAAAGTAAGTAGAATAGATCATATATACTTTCTAGGCAGTGTAAATAGTTTCAGTTCACCAGAATAGTTCAATTCAAGTCAATAGGGCAGGCCAAAGTCAATGGGCTAGTGTTCTGGAAAGGAAAGAGCAGTTCTGGTGTCAAACAGTAAAGTCTTTGAAAAAGTTCTCAGAAGTAGTTTAGGTGAAAAAGAATCATTTGTGGGGTCACAAGCTAATTAGGTCATCAAGTTGGGAAAGTTTCACAAACTTTCTCCTCGAGAGTGGCGTTCTCTCAATCAGGTTGGCACAGTACCTTTGTATGAAGAAAACAAATGTTGTTGAAGTTGTGGTTCCTGGCAGTTCCTGCAGATCTCGCTGTTCCATGAGCCTCTGTTGTAGGGACAAGAGGGAGGACATCGGGGGACTCCTGCACTGCAAGGGATCGTTGAAGGAAGCAAACAAAATGTCTTCACTTCAGTTCCAGTAGCTGTAGATTCAAGAACACAAACTGGTGTCCCTCTGCCTGGTTAAACCTAACCAGCCTTGAGGATGGTATCCAGGTGTCTTATGAGTTGATTGGTCCCACCAACTCAAAGGAAGAAGCCGTCCTTGAAGGAGCTTCTCTGTCGAATGGACTTTGGTAATTCGACCTGCAGAAGGGCTTCACCGGACAAACCAACGGTCCAGGAGTTGCATCAGATGTCCTCTTCCAGCTCGTCTTCGGTTCTTTCGTTACAGTGGTCGACTCTGCCTTCCAGTCCATGAGACTCTCTGTTTAAACAGTTTTCTCCCTTTCATTCCAGCCTAGCTGTCACTCACCCAGCAGGGAGGCTGTCCTTGCCGGACAGTCAGCCAGCCAATCAAGCCAGAGTGCATTTGGGTCTCCTAGGAGACGAAGCACAGGGAGATTCGAGCACCTCCCTCACTTCCTTCCCACCGCAGACACTCAGTCGCCAAGGGCGGACTTCAGTCCTGAAGCCCGCCAAAGGCACACGAACAAAGGGACCAAACCTGGTTTGGCATGCAGAGACAAACACTAGAAGGACCTTTCCAAAAAGAAATGGCAAAAAGAAGACCAGGCCCCGTTTAAACAAAGGGGCTTAAGGCGCCATCTTGAAAAACATGGCTCCCGTGATTTTTAGCTACCAGTGTTCGCGGTCGGGAAAAATCATGGTAGTTAGTTGTAAAACCACTGCCACCAGCCTTTTCAATAGGAAAGGGTAGTATTTGACTGCTATATGAGTGTTTAGACACAGGGGATACTATGTAACCCCTCCAGCACTCCATTGTAAGATGGTGTGTGCTGGGTCTAGGAATTTGGAAAGACTAGTAAACTCAATTTCACTCTACATTCTCTGGGAAACAGTAGTTTATCCCAGAGAAGGTATTTAAACCTTTGGGACGTCTAAAAGACATCCCTGTGTCACTGCACTGAGGGTGCTGTGTGACACACATGAAAAGATGATACCTATGGAGTTATCTAAAACCCCATAATCAAAGAACACAAAAGTAAAACACACATCAAAATACATGAAAGAGTGGGAAAAAAGGCTCACACTCTCTCCAGGTAAAAAAATCAAGTCCTTAAAATCCAACAAAGTTGCTGGGGGTCTCTAAGGTGAAGGGAATAAGCACATTTCTGAGAAGTCTCCCTAACACTACCCTTCCCTGCCCACACTACCCTTCCCTTCCTTTCCACTCCCTTCCCACTCTACCCTACCCTTCCCGTCCGTCCCTTCTCTTCCCACCCTACCCCACCCCACCCAGGGCCAGGCCACCTTAGTATTGAACAGGCCGTGGGAAGGAAGGGAGTTTCTTTTAGGGTCCTGTGATGGCAAAAAGGAAAAACGCAGACAGGGAGAAGGGACTGGAGGAAATGAAAATCTTTCTCCCAGTGTGTTTTGGGAAGTGTAGTTTGGAGACTGCCTGGGGAGGCCGGCCTCGTGTTTGTAGCACCCGGAAGACTGGGACTTTACTAGTAAGTAATTGGGCCATTACCTTCTCTCTCATTCTCGTCCCAGTCCTCAACGTACAAAATCCATTTGATTGGTCTTGGGAGGATAGCTCATGGGCAACGCACTCGCCTTAGAAGCAAGACAACACAGAGAAACACAGGCTCAATCCCCGGGTCCACGTGCATTATAAATAACTTATCCTATCATTGCCTCGCTGAAGGCCATTATTTTTGCTGCTTTTGTTCGTATGCTCTGTACCTCTCTTTATACAACAAAAAGGATGGGAGCACGACTGAGTTGAGTACAGTTTTCCCCTGTGATACATAGTTTTCATAGGTGCTTATCCAGTTATGTTTTTTTTCCCTTTGTATTCTGGCGTTGGTAGTTCCACTGTTCCCATTATAAAACTCAGACTACAAGTCCCAGAATACAAAGCAAAAAACAGGCTGGATTGCAATGGGTCATGTTGGCAACTATGATATGATATGATCTGTCATTTATAAGGCACCTGTACACAAGTGGTTCTAGGCTAGACAGGACAAGGGAGGGAAACAGAGGGAGGACAGGACAACGATCTTACTAGGCCTATGGTGATATCATGGCCGATCTAAAAAAACAATGGTTTGGAGGGGTGCCCAGGGCAATTCCATTGGTTCTGAATCATTGAAACGTTGCATCCATCCCACTTTAGTGCTGCACATAGCTCTATACGTGTAATGTTAAGGTTACTTGCAGGTACTCCCATTACTTGGAGTCATTCGCACCCTCCTCCATAGAAAGACAATCCCTTCGGTTTTTAACAAAGCAAAAACCGCTGTTGGGTAAGGGTGGCCCTTGCCTCCTCCCCTGCCATGGGGAGGCAGCAAAGGCAGCACTCACCCAGCACACCTCCTGTGTATTCTGTCCGCGGACAGATGACTGCCTAGGGGTATTTTTGTATTTTCTTTCTTCTGCTTGTCCCCGGGAAGGATCTTTGAAGCAGTACTGCCGACCTGCGGCTGGCCTGGTCACACAGCATATGGTGGTTATTTATTTATTTTTTTTATTTAATATACTCACAGCCTTACTGCTTTGTCTTCTCACAACAATATAGAAGCATATGAATAAAAAGTCAAGCAAAAACAGACATTAAAACAACAATGACACATTTAATCACATTCTATTCCGAGAGCAATACAACTCGCCATTATTAAATAGCATAGTCCCGCCACCTGTAGCAGTTCAAACATCAGGGTACATTGCTGTAACATTAAAATAGAGCACCCGATAAATTATCTAAAAACAAGTTACATTTCCAATCAATTTGTACCATATAAAACATAAAAGAAAGGTCGTTGCCTTCCATACAATTAAACCATATTGCTGACACTAGATCAATATCGCCTTGATTATTGTAAGACTTTAAAGCATGTGTCCTAATAGAAGATTGGCTGACACCCAGGCGGCACATACGGTCAGCACTCACTAAGCCCATCCGTTCCCCTTTCATCTCCAAGGCATCACAAATATTACACTTTAATAGAAGATATCGCCTAATAATCTGAGAGCTTGGATAGGCCATAATAATATACCATGGCCTAGTTCTGCGTTCCATTCTCCAGTGAAGGAAAGGGCCACTAAGGTTTGCTCACAGTTGTAATGTTTAACTTTCACATCTAACCATCCTTTGAACCCACAGCTATACATTAGGATAGATCTATTCTCACATCCCACCCACCACTTGTTGTATATAGTTACCATTTCACCAATAATTCCCATATATAACAACGTTCAATACATAGAAAGGCCTATAGATAGCTTACTAAAATAGTGGTATTGTAACTATTCTTTTTTTTAATGAAATCTGCTTCTATTCCTTTCATTTCAAATTCCAAATAAAGGTATTGAACTGCTAGGTTTTGTGGCATCCTAAGCAATTTAGATAGGATTTGTGTTCTCAAGTCAGAAAGATAGTTATGGTCCCATACTTCAATGCCATAATGCAGAGTCAGTGTGATTTTAGCCATATATCGAGACAAAATCGTATGAATGGAAAATCCTCCATTTTATTCCAATAAACACGCTTATGGCATTTATCGCTTTCTATTTTTCTAAAGGTTACTGCGTAGCCAAAACAAATTAAAGAAAATAAAATAAATAATGTATCGTTTCAGTCCAATGCTTTCGCCAATTCAAATTTGCATCCCCACATACACCAAGATATTTGTGGGCATTTACACACTCAAATTGGGTTGCCTCAAGGGTCCAAATGAACCCAGTTGGCACCTTTTGTCTACCAGAAAACATCATGGTTTCGCTTTCAGAGCGTTGTTTGATAGCATGCACCCCTAGAGCATTAATCCTAATGTGAAGACCCTCTGGTGTATGGTCCGGCAGTAGCAGCCCATCTGCATATGCCAGCCAACTTACAGTTTTAGAGCCCACTTGTAAGTTCCCAAAGGCGCTCCGCATATCAGCCACATAAAGATTAAACAGCGTCGCCTTGTTTCACCCCTGGATTGGTGCGGATAGCTTACCCTTACCATCTAAACGGACCCGCGCCGAGCTCTCACTATGGAGGAGCATCCATATGTTTAAAAGACGTAACAGTGTATTCCACTTTAACCCTTTTTTCCCACAGCTTATTCCGAATAACAGAATCAAAAGCGGCGCTAAAATCTCTATATTCTAATAGACCTTTGATTCTCTCCTTTGCCGCGCATATTCCCCTGGTGATACTAATAGAAAAGTTGAATTGTTTTTTTTGCCTCGCGCTCCTAGCGCGGTGTTTGGCCTGCTCCTACTCCCCCCTCCCACTTCCTGGTCTTCCCCCTCCCTCCCCGCCTCCCTGCCCGCCCACCCCCCCCTCCCTTTGCCTATAACCTCCCCCTCCTGGGCAGCCCTCTGCCCGGCAGCCCCCGCGGCTAAGGGCCCCAGGCCAAGGGCGACTCCTACAGTGCGGCTCCCTGTGTGTCTGCAGGTGTCCGCAGGGGACGCCAGGCGCCAGTTCCTCCGCTCTCCGGCCAACCCCTCCTCACCTTGCTCACCTCATCCGCATGATGCCTCGCCCCCCTACTCTAATTGTTTGGGAAACTAGGGTGTTTTTCTCCCCTCGCAGGATTCTCAAACTTAGGTGGCCCTGACCTACTACGCATTACTGTTTGCTCTGCATTGTGTTAAACTAGGGTGCTTTTCTCCCCTCGCAGGATTCTCAAACTTAGGTGGCCCTGACCTACTACGCATTACTGTTTGCTCTGCATTGTGTTAAACTAGGGTGCTTTTCTCCCCTCGCAGGATTCTCAAACTTAGGTGGCCCTGACCTACTACGCATTACTGTTTGCTCTGCATTGTGTTAAACTAGGGTGCTTTTCTCCCCTCGCAGGATTCTCAAACTTAGGTGGCCCTGACCTACTACGCATTACTGTTTGCTCTGCATTGTGTTAAACTAGGGTGCTTTTCTCCCCTCGCAGGATTCTCAAACTTAAGTGGCCCTGACCTACTACGCATTACTGTTTGCTCTGCATTGTGTTAAACTAGGGTGCTTTTCTCCCCTCGCAGGATTCTCAAACTTAGGTGGCCCTGACCTACTACGCATTACTGTTTGCTCTGCATTGTGTTAAACTAGGGTGCTTTTCTCCCCTCGCAGGATTCTCAAACTTAGGTGGCCCTGACCTACTACGCATTACTGTTTGCTCTGCATTGTGTTAAACTAGGGTGCTTTTTCTCCCCTCGCAGGATTCTCAAACTTAGGTGGCCCTGACCTACTACGCATTACTGTTTGCTCTGCACTGTGTTAAACTAGTGCCCTCCACTCACTTCCTGTCTGCATACTCGTGTCGTCCGCCTCCCCTTCTACTCTCTAGAAGGTGGTGCTCTCTATCTCGCCTATCTACTCTAACTGCTTCTCCATTGACTATCCTGCTCTCCTCACTAAATCCGGTAGGAAAAAGTTTAAAAAGGACATCCTGGTCTCCAACCCAGGCCTCCCTATCGCTGACACCTACACGAGCGCCTGCTCAAAGGAAACCCTCACTGACATTCTCTTTTTCGTGCCTTCACCTGAACTTTGGACCCTTCACATGGTCGCTGTGCTCTCTCCTTTCTCCACCTCTCCCATTAATGGTGGCACCCGTTGGGATGTCCTCTTGGCCCCTTTCCACTCCTCTAAAGCCATCATTAATGTCTATGCTAACGGGACCGTCTTGGTCCAAGGCCCTCAGGCCAACCTACACCTCTTTGATAGACGCTTCCCATGCCTCATCAACTTCCTCTCCGCTCCCGCTGTCCCCCCTCCTCTGTCCTCGGCTACCTTGCCTCTCCCCTCCCTCCCTGCCCCTTCTCTTGCTCCCTCTTCAACTCCTTCTCCAACACCTCCGCAGGGCGTACCTCTGATCTGTACCCCTCCCCGGAAGTTTTTCAAGGGTGGCAACCTTCTCCACATTGCCACTCTAAATTCTCGCTCTGCCATCAAGCACTCCTCTGATATCTGTCGCCTTCTTGAGGAACTGGACCTCGACGTCCTCGGTCTCACTGAGACTTGGTTCACTGCCAGCTCTGCCACCAGCTTCGACACACTCCTACCTGACGGCTACAAGATCCTCTCCATGCCCAGGCCCAACCGTTCAGGTGGTGGTGTTGCCCTTATCTTCCCTGAGTGGATTCCTGCCACTGTCACTCCTACGCAGACCTACTCCTCTTTTGAATGTCTTGTCTGCCGACTCTCTCTCCTTACCGTGGCTACTATCTATCGGCCACCTGGTCAAATTTCCTCCTTCCTCTCTGAGTGGGCTGACCTCTCCTCCTCACTCCTGTCCTCAACCACCCAACTCCTCTTTCTCTGTGACTTCAACATCCACCTCGATGCCTCCTGTCCCCCCACTGGTCTCTTTCGCGAACTCTGCAACTCTCTCTCACTCTCTATTCTCCCGTCTGGGCCTACTCACTCTGCAGGGCACACTCTTGATGCTCTGATCTCTTCTGACCTTCCCCTCTCCCTCCCTCTCTCCACTCTTCTCTCCTGGAGCGATCACTTTCTCCTATCCTCCCACCTCTCCCTCCCTAACCCACAGGCAAAGCCACCCTCTTCACTGCCACCCACCTTCTCGGTCATCCGACCTATGAAGCGCGTGTCAGTTGAGGCTTTCGCTGCTACCTTCTCGCCCCCTTCTCCCCCCTCGGCTGACTCCCACCCTGACACAGCCCTCTCCATGCTCTATTCCTCTATATCTGATACTCTCGATATCCTTGCCCCCGTCATGAGAATCCGCCTGAAGCCCAAAGCCAAATGTAACTCTTGGTATGACTCGGATCTCGTCACCCTAAAACGCAAGTGCAGGGTGGCAGAGAGGAAATGGCGTGCTTCATGTTCATCCTCTGACAAACTGGCCTGCCGCCTGCTCCAAAGGCAATACCGGCTCTCCGTTCTCACCAAGAAGAGAGCCCTTATCCAAGCCCGCATCTCTGAGGCATCTAACAACTCGGCCGAACTCTTTAAAATCTGCAAGGAGCTGGCCAACCCTGCTGCAGTCTCTACCTCTCCTGTCCCCTCCCAGGCCCTCTGCACTGCACTGGCCTCGCACTTCATCTCAAAAACTCAGGACATCCTGTCCTCGCTCTCCTCCTCTCTCCTCCCTCCCTCTCTTCTCGGCTCTTCCTCTTGCTCTCTTGCAGCCGCCCCTCCGCCCTCCTTCTCTGCTTTTCCACCTTTTTCTGCTGATGAGGTTTCCAGACAAGTCCGATCTATGAAAGCCTCTTCTAAACAGGTTCACCCCTGTTCCTCGAAAACCATCAAGGACCACATCGACTCCCTGGCTCCTGCCCTGACTGACTTTTGCAACCACTCATTTGCCTCTGGAGTCTTCCCATCCCCCCTCAAGCACTCCCTTGTGCATCCCCTCCTCAAGAAACCCTCTTCCGACCCCTCCTGCCCGGCCAACTATCGCCCAATCTCCATCACTCCCTTCCTGGGCAAGCTCCTGGAGAAACTGGCCATCTCCCAGCTTAACCTCCATGCTGAATATGTTGGTAATCTTCATGACCATCAATCCGGCTTCAGAGCGGCCAGAAGCACGGAAACTGCTCTCCTGAACATCCATGAGGACCTGCTCCTGAACCTCGATTCCAACACTCCCTGTGTTCTCATTCTGCTCGATCTCTCCTCTGCCTTTGACACTGTCAACCATGCCATCCTGCTCAACCGTCTCCGTGATAACCTGGGTATCACTGGTCAGGCTCTGGCATGGCTGACCTCTTTCCTTTCCGGTCGACCCTCCCAGGTCCAAATGGGCTCCTTCCTCTCGGACATCTTTTTCTCCACCTGTGGTGTCCCCCAGGGATCCAACCTCTCTCCCTGGCTTTTCAACCAGTATCTGGCACTCCTTGCCCACCGCATCGCCGCTCTCTGCCCCCACTTCCAGTGCTATGCGGACAATACCCAGCTCATTTTCAAGCTACCCTCGGCCTCCTCCTCTCCTTCCCTCATCTCCGACTGTCTGTCTGCTATCCAGGAATGGTGTGCCGCCAATGACCTCTGCCTTAATGCCAGTAAGACTGAGATTCTACTCATCGGCACACCCACTCCCTCCTTCCCTGCAGCTCTCTGGCCGGCCTCCCTTGGCCCCCTTCCTGCCCCTACCTGCAAGGCTAAAAACCTCGGGGTCATCTTCGACTCCACACTCTCCTTCTCTCCTCATATATCTGACGTCTCTAAGAAGTCACACTACCAGCTGCACCTCCTCAGAGGTATTCTTCCCTTCCTCTCCTTCCCCCAGAAGCTCACTGTCTCCCGAGCCCTGGTTCTCTCAAGGCTGGACTACTGTAACAGCCTCTATCTTAATCTGCCTGCCTCCACTCTCCGCCCTCTGCAACTTATCCAGAACAGAACTGCGAGACTTGTCCTTGGCCTCAAGCCCAGGGACCGTATCTCTCCAGGACTGAAATCTCTTCACTGCCTCCCAGTGGCTGCGAGGATTAAGTTCAAAACCCTTTGCATTGTCCACAAGGCCTTCTGGGGCCTGGGGCCTAAATACCTTCAACTCTCTCTTCCTAAATATCTTCCTTCACGAGCCCTTCGCTCATCCGTCTCCAACTCCCTCATGGTCAGCCGCTTCTCGAAGCAACGAGCTGGGGGTAGATCTCTCTCCGCAACAGGGGCCTCCCTCTGGAACAGCCTTCCTGCCTCCCTGAAACTTGAGGAGAACCATCTCCGGTTCCGGAAGCACCTCAAAACCTTCCTCTTCGCTTCTGCCTTCTCTCTCCCTCTCCCCTGCTAAACCTGCTTAACTCCCCACTGAACTCTGCACTAAACCTGCATCTTGGCCACTCTTAGCGACCTCGGTCCAGGGCCCAGCCACTCTCCACTTGCACTGCCTCCCTGGCTCCCCCTGCACTGTGGGACTGTCACTGCATCCCTACAGCCCCCTTCCCAGCACTTGCTCTGCACTTACCTCGCACTTGCCACCAGCTGGCCCTTTTATTTATTATTTATTATTTTATTATTTTATTACGCTACTTACCTTGTATTGCACTTCCCCCCCCACCTCCTCCTCTTGCACTTTCTCCTTTTCCCCTTACCTCTTACTTGCGCGATCTGAATGACACCTGGCCTAGTAGGATCGTTTGTCTGTCTTCCCCTTGTTTCCCTCCGTCCCTGCCTCGTCGCGCCTTGAAACACTTGTGTATAGGCGCGTTACAAATACCATATCATATCATATCATATCATAATATAAGCAGGTTATGGGTCATATTGGATTTGGATCTAAAGCCCGTCTGATTTGCGCCAAGGTGTTATATGCGTAATCCAGGTGTTTCATTCAGCCAGTAGCACCCTGGCAAAAATATTTGCTGCGATGTCTAGCATCGCTAGAATTCGATAGTTTGCTGGTAAAGTCCAGACACCTTATACTGGTAGGATATACCTCAGACACCAGCAGGCCGATTCATGGAAATAATGTGCGCGGAAAAACCGGGGCACGCGTGCGAAAACATGCGATTCGCTGTGCCACAGAAAAAATCGCAGAACATCGCACAGAAAACAGCGCACATCCATTCATGGAAGCACGGGCACGAGCAAAATGTGGGATGTGCGCTAAAAAAGTGCGCGCACAGGTCATCTAACGCTGTGCGATAAAGCCACAGCGAATTCGCACATAGCGCGGCGCACATCCCAAAAGTAGGCGGAAAACGGGGCGTGACACGCGGAATGGGGAACAACTCATGAAAATGTGGGCGTCACAGGGGAGGTCCAGGAGGCAAGTGCGCGGAACGCCCAGACGCTCGCCTACAACAGGCATTCATGGAATCGAATCAGGTAAAACAGCGCACGGCCAAAGACGCGCACAGGCCCATACCCGTACGCCACAGAAAGCAGGCAGTAACGTCCCAATACATGTGCGCCAAAATGTGCGCTTAAAAAATACCATATACACAGCTCAGCGATTGTGCCTGGGGGAGCGTGTGCGTGCATTTCAGGTGTGCGCGCGAAGTTATACACGCATTTTGGCTGGGTGCGTGTATTTCAGGGGTGCGCGAGAAGATTTACACGTGTGAGGGCTGGGTGCATGTATTTCCGTGGTGCGCGAGAAGTTTTACACACGTTTTGGCTGGGTGCGTGTATTTCAGGGGTGCGCGAGAAGATTTACACGTGTGAGGGCTGGGTGCGTGTATTTCCGTGGTGCGCGAGAAGTTTTACACGCGTTTTGGCTGGGTGCGTGTATTTCAGGGGTGCGCGAGAAGTATTACACGCGTGAGGGCTGGGTGCGTGTATTTCAGGGGTGCCGCGAGAAGTTTTACACGCGTTTTGGCTGGGTGCGTGTATTTCAGGGGTGCGTGAGAAGTTTTACACGCGTGAGGGCTGGGTGCGTGTATTTCAGGGGTGCGCGAGAAGTTTCACACGCGTGAGGGCTGGGTGCGTGTATTTCAGGGGTGCGCAAGAAGTTTCACACGCGTTTTGGCTGGGTGCGTGTATCTCAGGGGTGCGCGAGAAGTTCCACACGCGATTGTGCCTGGGGGAGCGGGGTGCGGTATTACAGGGGCCTGCGGGTGGTTCCACACGCAATGGGGCCTGGGGGAGCGGGGTGCGTGTATTCCAGGGGCCTGCGGGTGGTCTCACACACGATGGGGCCTGGGGGAGCGGGGTGCGTGTATTCCAGGGGCCTGCGGGTGGTTACACACGCGATGGGGCCTGGGGGAGCGGGGTGCGTGTATTCCAGGGGAGCGCGGGTGTATCCACACGCGTTTGGCAATGTGGGTCCTCCCAGATGTCCCCTCCACCCCCTCCATGGCCCCTTCAGGCAGCCCACACCACAGGGGACTACCCTGCACCCCTGGTCATGTCCCGCAGGCAGCCCATCCACCATGGGCATGGCCCCCAGCCAAGCCACATGTCCCCTTGCACCCCCACCCCCCAGCAGTGTGGGGCACCTGCCAGCAGGCCCCCACACATGTCCCCTTGCACCCCCACCCCCCAGCAGTGCGGGGCACCTGCCAGCAGGCCCCCACTCATGTCCCCCTGCACCCCCAACCCCCAGCAGTGTGGGGCACCTGCCAGCAGGCCCCCACACATGTCCCCTTGCACCCCCACCCCCCAGCAGTGCGGGGCACCTGCCAGCAGGCCCCCACTCATGTTTCACTCATGTCCCCCTGCACCCCCACCCCCTAGCAGTGTGGGGCACCTGCCAGCAGGCCCCCACTCATGTTTCACTCATGCCCCCCCCAACACATCATCACGTCACCCAATCATGTCCCTATGGCCACCCAAATTCCACGGCACCCCACCCCTGCCGTAATGACCAACCGAGTATTAAATCCACCCCACATTGAAATGGCCATAACATGATACAACCCAAATGTCAAGTATGGACAGCAACACATGTTCATCACACACACACAATGGGTGCCAGTGAATGTGAAAACCCACATGGTGAAATGCCTGAAACCAATGAAAGATCACCACACATTGAAGTAAGATTTCCAAATGTATGAAAGGCAAAAAGAAGTGAATAAAACAATATTAGAAAATCATGCATATAATAAAAATAAAGCTGCATGTCCAAATCAAATAATAGAAAATGGCTAGAGTCCAAATGAATCCAAATCATAATGGGTGCAAAGTCCACGTCTAACAAATGAAATCCAAAGGGGAAGAAAGAAGAAAAAACCATTGCTCCATGGTGAAATAAAAGAAACAAACGGAAGGAATCCAAAGGTGAACCATGTACATATGAACAAACCAGGGTCCATGAGCCCATCAGATGAAATGAAACCTAACTAAAACTACCTAATAAATAACTATATACAAAAACGTGGTGCATAGTCCAAGCGCAACCAAAGAAAAAATAAAAGACAAAAGGAAACTTAACACTAAAGAACTATCTACAAGGGCAGCGGGCAAGTCCAGCGGCTCACTCTGGGATGTTGCGGGCCAGGGCATCCTCGAACTCCATGTCGACGTCCTGGAGGCGGGACTCTGTCCTGGCCCCGAGGTCTTGCAGGGATAACGCCATGTCCACCTCCAACTCCCTGCGAGATGCCTCGAGGCACTCAGCCCGCCTCAACGCCCGACGCATGGCGAACTCCGCCCTGACCATGGTGAGCCGCGCCTCTTCCGCCCACTGCCGCTCCGGATCTATGCGCTGGCCCAACCGCTGCCACACGGAAGACACATCCTCCGGCCGATGCCTGCCCCTCCGATGACCAAGGCCCCAAGCCATCATGGCTCCCACCTTCTTGCTGCTGCTGCTGCTGTGCCTGTGCCCTGCCTCCTGCTGCCTGCACATCCTCCTCCGGCTGGGGTGCAGTTGTCGAGGTGGCCACCCCTGCTGGAAGTCCGACTCCCGACTGCGGCAGGGATGTGTCCTCCACCAGCCTGGCCGCACTGTCAGGGGCAGCTCCACAGGGCACCCTGATGACACATGGGTCGGAAGATGGCAGGGAGGACGACTGGCGCATAGGGGGTTCAGGTGAGGAGGGGGTCGTAGCAAGTCCTAATAGACGGAGGAATCCGGCCTGCGAGACCCGTCCCAGTCGGCTGACGCGGTCAACAAGCCATTCCAGATGACCTGCAGTCTCTTCATGAAAAGTCCGCAGGTCACCTAGCATGGCCCCTTGACGCATCGCCAGCACACTCAGGACAGGCTCAACCCGGTCCCGGATAGCCACGTCTGCAGGAAGAGGAAGTCCAGTTGTTGTGCGGCTATCCCCTCTCTGCAAACGGGTCTGGACGTAGGCACCCCTGCTGGTGCAAGATGATGCAGTGACAGGATCAGGGACAGGATTGCACACAGGCACCTCCGCGGCAGCCTGTGCTGCCTCCTGTCCCTGGTCCTGCACTGCACCACTAGCACCAGTGGAATCCCCACCTCCAGACCCCGTCTCTGTCCCTTGCACGGCCTCCTCCTCCACCAAACCCCCACCAACCTGGATGACTCCGTGCCATCTTCCTCCGTCGGGCCCTGTGGGGTCTCAGCTGCCCCTTCTGCTGCCGAGGAGTCCAACTCCGACCTCCGTCTCTTGGACCTCCCCTCGGCAGCTGCGGCCTGGGACGCGGCACCGGACTCCTCACTCCCTGACGAGATCACAACCCGGGAGGGGAGCCGGGCCTTGCGTCTCCGGCTGGCGGTGGGATCCCTGCCGCTGTGCTCCACTGCACCTTCTCCGCCCTCTTCATCAGTTGCCGCTGCGGACAGGGAGAAATAAAACACAGGCATCAGGGCACTGTACAATGGACTCATACACACATGACAGTTGTACATGAGTGGCATTGTCAAACTTCAGACATGGCATCACAATCCCCAACACACATGACATTTCAACTCACACACATGTGCTATTCCACAGCCATGTCACAACAGCCAGCACCATCCATACACATACAACAGCATGCGCAGCCAAAGGTGAGCCACACATCACATGAAACACAGGAAGTGCACTAGACATGCACTCACGCCACCACACCTACATGCATGTGTACACCTCCACCAACTGTCGCAGTGCACAGATTTGCACCCATGTCACATCGGGCTATCAGTCTTCTACATATCAGTGTCCCAAGCATCCATGTTGCATCACTGTCGCACCCTTGTCAGATACACACACATGCACCATCCATGTGTCTCACACAAGAGAGGACTCGCATGTGTTAGCCCCATGGCCCTGTACATACACATCCATACATGTCCCTCGAAACACACATGTGCAACCTGTACACTACAGGCACCCCACCAAACGCACAGCTCACTATCAGCATGCATGTACACTTACCGCTCGACTCCAGACGGGTCTGCCACTCAAGGACCTGGCCGTGGAGCGCTGGGGATACACGTTCCAGGACCCCCATCTGATGTTCCGACAGGTGGCCCCGGCGCCCCTTACCATCCGCTGGCTTCACGAGGCGCCGGGCCTTGTTGAGGGTCCTGGACCTGAAGTCATCCCAGCGCTTCCTGACATGCTCGTAGTCGCGGACTGCCACCCCCTCCTCATTGATGGCAGTCACGATGTCCGTCCAGATCCTGGTCCGTCCTTCCTTGCCGGCGCGTCGTTCACCGAAGAGGGCATCATAATGCCCCAGGACATTCTCCACCAGGACACCAACTTCGGTGGCACTGAAGCTGGTGCCCCTCTGCCTCTTTGGCTGGGGGTTGCCAGTGCTGCCAGATGGTGTGGTGCCCGACATGGCAACCCCAGAGGCAGGAGTGGGTGGGCAAGTGGGTCCAGGGGCTGGGCTGTGGAGCAAGATGGTACTCCAGTCGGGAGTCTTTGGTTCCAGCAGGGATGGTCACAGCAACTGCACCCCTGGCTGATGTGCAGGCAGCAAATGGCAGGGCACGTGGGCAGCAGGCAGTCAGTCAGGCAGCAGCAGATGGCAGGTGGGAGCGTGCTCGGGGCTCTGGGGGCAGTCATTTGGCCTTCTGGGCAGGAGCGTGATCTTCCGTGTGCTTACGCGTGGCCAGCTTGATACGGAGTGATTTGGCACGTGAAAATCTTGCACGTCTGCGTGTAATTTGAGGAAAGGCCCTTAGCGTGCATGGGGCCTTGTGGGGGCATCCCTGCTGGTGCAAGTGGTGCAGTCCAGGGCCAGGGGCAGGAGGCAGCACAGGTCGCCGTGGAGGTGCCTGTGCATGTCACTGTCCCTGTCACTGTGACTGCACCACCATGCACCAGCAGGGATGCCCCATCCCAGGCGGACACTCTGGCGACCCTCTCCCCCTCTGTGGAGACTATGCGCCAGTCGTGCTCCATGCCATCTTCCGGCCCAGATGCCACCAGGGCCCCCTGTGGACCTGCCCCGACCAACGCAGCCAGCTCGGTGGGGATCCCATCCCTGCCACAGTCGGGAGTCGTAGGACACCCCAGCAACTGCACCCCAGCAGATGGAGGATGTGCAGGCAGCAGGAGGCAGGGCACAGGCACAGCAGCAGCAGCAGCAGCAGCAGGAAAGTGGGAGCCATGATGGCTCGGGGCCTTCGTCATCGGAGGGGCAGGCATTGGCCGGAGGCAGGGGGACCCAGGACAGGATGTGTCTTCCGTGTGGCAGCGGTTGGGCCAGCGCATAGATGCGGAGTGGCAGCGGGCGGAAGAGGCGCGGCTCACCATGGTCAGGGCGGAGTTCGCCATGCGTCGGGCGTTGAGGCGGGCTGAGTGCCTCGAGGCATCTCGCAGGGAGTTGGAGGTGGGCATGGCGTCGTCCCTGCGAGACCTCGGGGCCAGGACAGAGTCCCGGCTCCAGGACGTCGACATGGAGTTCGAGGATGCCCTGGCCCACAACATCACGGAGTGAGCCGCAGGACTTGCCCGCTGCCCTTGTAAATAGTTCTTTAGTGTTAAGTTTCCTTTTTTTTTTTATTTCTTTTGGTTGCGCTTGGACAATGCACCACGTTTTTTTATATATCTTTTTATTAGGTAGTTTTTGTTAGGTTTCCTTTCCTCAGTTGTGCTCATGGACACTGGATTGTTGTGTATAGTTCTACATTGGATTCTTCATTTTCTCATTTTTCATCACCATGGAGGAATGGTTTTCCATTTCTTTTTATAGTTGCATTTGATTTGTAGGCCTGTGACTTTGGACAACATTAGTTTTGGATTTCTTTGGATTTTGATTGCTGGTTCTGAATTATTTCACGGCCATCCAGCTTTTCTTTTTTTATTCCCATAGTTGTTTTTTTGATTTGCATTGCTTTCATTTGTGTTTAATACATTTTTACAGTCATACTTCAATGTGTGGTGTTCTCTCATTGGTTTCATGCATGTCAAGATATGGGTTTTCACATTCACTTGCAGCCATTGTGTGTGGGTGACGGCCATGTGTTCATTGACATACTTGCCATTGGGGTTGGATCATGTAGTTGCCTTTACTATGAGGGTGGTTGTAATACTTGGTGGGGTCTTTGTGCTGGGTGGGCTGGCCATAAGGGACATGATTGAGGATCGTCATGTGCTGGGGGAAGGGGCACATGGTTGGGACATGAGTGGGGGCCTGCTGGCAGGTGCCCCACACTGCTGGGGGGTAGGGGTGCAGGGGGACATGAGTGAAACATGAGTGGGGGCCTGCTGGCAGGTGCCCCGCACTGCTGGGGGGTGGGGGTGCTGGTGGACATGAGTGGGGGCCTGCTGGCAGGTGCCCCACACTGCTGGGGGGTGGGGGTGCAGGGGGACATGGCCATGGTGTATGGGCTGCCTGCCGGACATGGCAACGGGTGCAGGGTACTCCCCTGTGGTGTGGGCTGCCTGCAGAGGCCGTGGAGGGTGTACAGGGTACACCAGGGGGGACCCGTACTGCCAAATCATGTGTGACACTTCTCGCGCACCCCTGAAATACACGCACCCAGCCCTAACGCGTGTAATACTTCTCGCGCAGCCCTGAGATACACGCACCCAGCCCTAACGCGTGTGAAACTTCTCGCGCACCCCTGAAATACACGCGCCCAGGCAAATCGCGTGTTATACTTCTCGCGCTCCCCTGAAATACACGCACCCAGCCCATTCACGTGTAGTATTTCTCGCGCACCCCTGAAATACACGCACCCAGCCCTAACGCGTGTGAAACTTCTCGCGCACCCCTGTAATACACGCACCCAGCCCTAACGCGTGTAATACTTCGCGCGCACCCCTGAAATACACGCGACCAGGCAAATCGTGTGTAATACTTCTCGCGCACCCCTGAAATACACGCACCCAGCCCTGACGCGTGTAAAACTTCTCGCGCACCCCTGAAATACACGCACCCAGCCCTAACGCATGTAGAATTTCTCGCGCACCCCTGAAATACACGCACCCAGCCCTGATGCGTGTAAAACTTCTCGCGCACCCCTGAGATACACGCACCCAGCCCTGACGCGTGTAAAACTTCTCGCGCACCCCTGGAATACACGCACCCAGCCCTGACGCGTGTAAAACTTCTTGCACACCCCTGAAATACACGCACCCAGCCCTAATGCGTGTAGAATTTCTCGCGCACCCCTGAAATACACGCACCCAGCCCTAACGCGTGTAAAACTTCTCGCGCACCCCTGAGATACACGCACCCAGCCCTGACGCGTGTAAAACTTCTCGCGCACCCCTGGAATACACGCACCCAGCCCTGACGCGTGTAAAACTTCTCGCAGACTCCTGGAATACACGTACCCAGCCCTGACACGTGTAAAACTTCTCGCGCACCCCTGAAATACACGCACCCAGCCCTAACGCGTGTAGAATTTCTCGCGCACCCCTGAAATACACGCACCCAGCCCTAACGCGTGTAAAACTTCTTGCGCACCCCTGAGGTACACGCACCCAGCCCTGATGCGTGTAAAACTTCTCGCGCACCCCTGGAATACACGCACCCAGCCCTGACGCGTGTAAAACTTCTCGCGCACCCCTGGAATTAGGGCTGTACCGAATAGCATATTTAGTATTCGGCCGGATACCGAATAGTTTGTCAACTATTCGGCCGGAGCCGAATAGTGAGCCGAATAGTTTGTTTTTTTTTAGGCCCCCCCTATGCAATACAATCTCGGGCCACCGGCTTTGGCCCGGTGGCCCGACAAACAACATTATTGCGGTGAGGCCGCGGGGGTTCCCTGAGGCCCCGCGGCCTCACCGTGGTGAGGGGGATGGGGGCCGGAGGCCGCCGGGGTCGGCAAAGTGCCCCGGCGGCCTCATGAGTCTGGGGGGGCCGCTCCTGTAGGAGCGGCCCCCCAATGCAAAATAAACGTCGGGCCACCGGCTTTGCACCGGTGGCCCGACAAACAGAACATTATTGCGGTGAGGCCGCGGGGGTTCCCTGAGGCCCCGCGGCCTCACCGTGGTGAGGGGGGTGGGGGGCACCGAGGCCGCCGGGGTCGGCAAAGTGCCCCGGCGGCCTCATGAGTCTGGGGGGGCCGCTCCTGTAGGAGCGGCCCCCCAATGCAAAATAAACGTCGGGCCACCGGCTTTGCACCGGTGGCCCGACAAACAAAACATTATTGCGGTGAGGCCGCGGGGGTTCCCTGAGGCCCCGCGGCCTCACCGTGGTGAGGGGGGTGGGGGGCACCGAGGCCGCCGGGGTCGGCAAAGTGCCCCGGCGGCCTCATGAGTCTGGGGGGGCCGCTCCTGTAGGAGCGGCCCCCCAATGCAAAATAAACGTCGGGCCACCGGCTTTGCACCGGTGGCCCGACAAACAGAACATTATTGCGGTGAGGCCGCGGGGGTTCCCTGAGGCCCCGCGGCCTCACCGTGGTGAGGGGGGTGGGGGGCACCGAGGCCGCCGGGGTCGGCAAAGTGCCCCGGCGGCCTCATGAGTCTGGGGGGGCCGCTCCTGTAGGAGCGGTCCCCCAATGCAAAATAAACGTCGGGCCACCGGCTTTGCACCGGTGGCCCGACAAACAGAACATTATTGCGGTGAGGCCGCGGGGGTTCCCTGAGGCCCCGCGGCCTCACCGTGGTGAGGGGGGTGGGGGGCACCGAGGCCGCCGGGGTCGGCAAAGTGCCCCGGCGGCCTCATGAGTCTGGGGGGGCCGCTCCTGTAGGAGCGGCCCCCCAATGCAAAATAAACGTCGGGCCACCGGCTTTGCACCGGTGGCCCGACAAACAAAACATTATTGCGGTGAGGCCGCGGGGGTTCCCTGAGGCCCCGCGGCCTCACCGTGGTGAGGGGGATGGGGGGCACCGAGGCCGCCGGGGTCGGCAAAGTGCCCCGGCGGCCTCATGAGTCTGGGGGGGCCGCTCCTGTAGGAGCGGCCCCTCAATGCAAAATAAACGTCGGGCCACCGGCTTTGCACCGGTGGCCCGACAAACAAAACATTATTGCGGTGAGGCCGTGGGGGTTCCCTGAGGCCCCGCGGCCTCACCGTGATGAGGGGGTATGGGGGGGGGGCGTCACTTACCTGGTGATTGGGTCCGGGTGCTGGCATAGGAAGTGAGGGACGGGAAGAACTGTTCCCTTCCCTCGCTTCCTATTTCAACACGTTAGGCTGTGGTCAGACTGCAGAAGCCAATAGGCAAACAGCTTGTTTGGCTTCTGCAGCCTGAACACTGTCAAACATTCTATGATTGGCTGTCATCTCCCAAACAGGGAGAGGGCAGCTAATCATAGAAAGTGGACTTCGGCTTCGAGTCCCTAAACAGAAACTATTCTGCCGAAGCCGGATAGCTGTATTTCAGCCGAACTTCGGCAGAATAGGGACTCGAAGCCGAAGTTCGGTACAGCCCTACCTGGAATACACGCACCCAGCCCTAACGCGTGTAAAACTTCTCGCGCACCCCGCCCTGACGCGTGTAAAACTTCTCGCGCACCCCTGGAATACACGCACCCAGCCCTGACGCGTGTAAAACTTCTCGCGCACCCCTGGAATACACGCACCCAGCCCTAACGCGTGTAAAACTTCTTGCGCACAGCTGAAATACACGCGACCAGCCAAATTGCGTGTAATACTTCTCGCGCACCCCTGGAATACACGCACCCAGCCCTAACGCGTGTAAGACTTCTCGCGCACCCCTGAAATACACGCACCCAGCCCTAACGCGTGTAAGACTTCTCGTGCACCCCTGGAATACACGCACCCAGCCCTGACGCGTGTAAAACTTCTCGCACACCCCTGGAATACACGCACCCAGCCCTAACGCGTGTAAAACTTCTCGCGCACCCCTGAAATACACGCGCCCAGGCAAATCGTGTGTAAAACTTCTCGCCCACCCCTGGAATACACGCACACAGCCCAAACGCGTGTGATACTTCTCGCGCACCCCTGAAATCCATGCACGCAGCCCAATCGCGTGTGGAACTTCTCGCGCACACCTGAAATACACGCACACGCTCCCCCAGGCCAGATCGCGTGTGAAACCACCCGCGAGCCCCTGAAATACACGCGCCCAGGCCAATCGCATGTGGAACTTCCCGCGCACCCCTGAAATACACGCGCCCAGGCCAGATCGCGTGTTAAACCACCCGCGAGCCCCTGTAATACACGCGCCCAGGCCAATCGCGTGTGGAACTTCTCGCGCACCCCTGAAATACACGCGCCCAGGCCAATCGCGTGTGAAACCACCCGCGAGCCCCTGAAATACACGCGCCCAGGCCAATCGCGTGTGGAACTTCTCGCGCACCCCTGAATTACACGCACACGCTCCCCCAGGCCCGATCGCGTGTGGAAGCACCCGCGAGCCCCTGAAATACACGCGCCCAGGCCAATCGCGTGTGGGACTTCTCGTGCACCCCTGAATTATACGCACATGCTCCCCTAGGTCGCGTGTGTTACTTCTCGCACTGGTACAGGGTTGGCGCAGCCCTTTGCGATGGTTTTGCGATCTTGATGGCTTTTCCTTGCGCGAGGGCATTCTTGGGGGCGTAACTGGCGCTGCTGCAGGGTCGCTGCGATACTCTGCGCCACGGCTTGTTTTGGAGGATTAATCCATGAATACGATGTGCGCTGAAATGGATTTTATCGCACGCGGCTGGCGCAGACATTCGCACGAGAACACTCTGCGCCAGCCGCGTGCGATACTTTTGACTGTATTTCCATGAATCGGCCTGCAGGTTTCTGGAAGTTTACCACTAAGTCCAATTTGTACAAACAAATTATACAAAGAATGAGCCCAGATTTAGGGGGACTGTTTGAGGAAGTTGTTGCACAGACCCCCAGGGCTGGCCGGCCACGAGTTATTCAAGCTCTCAATGATGATAATAACATCTAATATGGAAGCCTTGCATACCCAAATATTAGAGGGCAAACTAACTGCGTCAACTTATTAAACCATAGAGCCCAATGTAGATTCAATATGCATGGCCCAGACAGATTCTGATATGCAGTTCATTGGAAAATCTCTTTTTTTTGCAGTTCTACTCACATTCCATATCGCCGTGGTGTTGCTTCAGAAAGCGAGGTTGGCAATCACTTGGCACCACTCTCCCTCCCTTTTACTTTTATGCTTTTTCAACCACGTTCGATAAGACTGTTTTATTTGTTTAATGTATGAATTAATTTCACACAATCCCTTGGTGCCTTATCGAGGGGTAGATGACTTCAGCAATCATGGAACGCAACAGTTTTTTAGCCTCGGCAATCTCACTGTCACCAATGCGGCGTTTATGAAACACCTTATTGGTTCACTAATGTTTTTCCTTGTATTCATCATCATCCATGAAAAGGCTGGAATTATGTCAGGTGCCTTATTATCTCTTATCGCAGCACATTGCTGCATAAATACAGGCACTAATCTTCTGACAGCCTGATTCGCCTTGGCCAAATTTGATGCATTCCAATGTATACGATTTTCGCTCCCATTTACATGAATATTTCCATTTAAATCATATGTACAAGGTTCGATTTGTACCTTTGGAGGTGTAAAGAGAACACATATAGGAACTGACTGATGCACTCTATAACCACAAGCTCGTGCATTCCCCTGTACTAATTTCTCCACTTGTAACTAATGCAACATTGTTTCTTAAGCTCAGTGTAACCAAGAGCTCATTATTTCTGCGTAACTAAGTTAAATACAATCTTTGCAACAGCGCCTCGATGCCTGCGGGCTGCTCATGCGCTTTACAAATACACATAAATAAAATAAGGTGATTGCTTTCATTATGTGGGACAATAGCCATGTCCCGAATCAGGGATAGTCCCCCACAAATTGACGAATACATAATCTATAGTCGAGGCCCTGCCCCCACCAACACGTGTACAGGTTACATGGGCAGCACCAGGGCAATACCCATGGCTTACCTTGACGATTGGACATAGACTGTCTAACAGGTGCAGAGATGGTATTAGTTCACTGGTCAATAGTACATTCATCTATTTGCGCATTGAAGTCACCCATAAGCCATATCGACATACTGTGCGCATAGAGCTCGTAAAAACACAACACTGTCCCTACATTAGCATTAGTAGTGACACAATTTGGGGGATCATAAATATTTACTAATATTAGGGACAGCTGCATATATGAAATCTTAACTGCATGTACCATAGATGCCAAACCTTTAAGGTCAATGATAGACCATGGTTGCCTTACTGAAATCAATAGTCCACCCTGTGCGCATCCTCTCGGACCGTTGGTCGCTAACTGCTGAGTAGTGTTAAGTGAACAATATCAACCATCACTGTTTCTTGGAGGGCAATGGTTGAAATGTTTTCCAGCCTGAACACTAACCCATCCTCGCTTAAATGATGGACAAAGCCTTGAGTGGTCCAAGAATATACCAAATCAACATCATCAAGACAACGGGGTAAAATGATGCCTAAAGACGGCAGGGAGCCATTGCCAATATCCGTCGTCTACCCTATCTGTATCAGTATTCGCAACAATTCCCAAAGTAGTACTCGCACCCTGCGACCTATTACCATCACTGGCCTTATTGGGACCTCCCAGTCGATTGTTGATTGCACTCCCACCTCCCAGTTCAGTTCCATGGTCTTATAATTAGTTCATACAACAACACAAGGCATATTAGTTACAGGTCTCGGGATGTGTGTGGGGGGGGTGCTGGGTCGATGTTTCGTTGAGGGCATTTGCACAATTCGGCATGAATATCCCACCCTGTTCAATTCATCCTCATATTTCAATATGTAATCCAGTGTTTTCCAGACAGTTGATATGTATACACTTGTATGTTCAACCTGGTCGACTATCTTTATGTCATCGGATGTTATAACTCTCAACGCTGCAACAATATGAAAAATGGATAATACTGCTGCTCTATTAAGCGGTGGCAGTTTAGCAGTAGTTGACACAGGTTGTAGTTGTAATGCCTGAAACATTTCATCATTCGCAGATGCAGAAATTACTGGAACAGGTATAATAAGTGTAACTATTGAAGATAACCATATAGCAGTAAGCTTTGCTTGTGTCTTTGGCCCGGCTAAGTGTGTAAATGTACAACCCTGAGGAATACATCCAGCTCCCCGCCCTCGTTCACACTCATATCACCGGACCTGCCACTCAGCATATCACAGGCTTCAGGTCTCGATCTTCCCAAAGGAGTCAATATTTCTTGCTCTGCTGCCACAAGGACAGCTGTCTGCACAATGAGCTTTTTAGAGACAGGTCCATTCTATCACATCATTCAATGCAATTTTATCGCTGGCTACACAGGCATGTGTACGCACTTTAGACCGTTAAGCGTACATAAATGCTGGAAAGGTGACTTTAGTTTTCCGTTTTACAGGTTCACATTTCTCCACACTTCCACCGTTGTCACTAGTAGTTATTGGCAAGGCAGCTGGGTTTGGAGTATCTTTCAGCATGAGATTATTACGGACCACAGATTCCGTGTATTAGAGCCTTGGTCTCATAACAATTTTCCCACTACGATTGATGCTCTTACATAAGAGTACGGATTAAACATCCAATTTGTTTTCTAAACACTCACATTTAGGTACCAGGGTGGTTAAGAGATTTTCAAATGGCCAGAACAAATCATTTGATGTCGTACTATTTGTGCTTATATCGTGCATGCTCTTAGCAACATTATCTAACAGACATTCTGTCATATTATTCTTAAATTCATACACAGCCATGGTAGATTTAGGACATTCTGGCATCTCTCCATTACCGTCTAAAGGATTAACATTGCCATGTGATACATATACTCCTTCATCAAAAAAGATATGGGGATCAAAATTAGGGACCGATGGGGTAGAGGAAAAGTGGATTCCGAAAGGGTTATTCCACCACCCGTAATCTCATGGTGATGGACATCCTACGTACTAGGGCGCGTAATAGGGGGCAGCCCTCGTTATATGCATTGTACGTAGATTTTAAAGCTGCGTTCGACTCGATTCCCAGAGGTCGATTATGGTTAAAACTGAAAGCCATGGGTTGTTCCAGTGGGCTTTTGTATTATCTCAGACTACTACATCAAAATACCTCAGTCAGACTGAAATTGGACCAGGAAGGGCATATGACACAAAGGGTCCAGCGGAACAGGGGGGTATTGCAGGGATGTGTCACTGCTCCACTTGTATACAATCTATATGTGTATGATATACCAGTGGCAATAGCTGCAGTTAAAAACTGTCCCCCAAAAATTGGTGAGGCATCCTGTTCTGTATTAGCATACGCAGATGACTTGGTCATTTTTGATAATACCATCAGTGGGCTACGACAATCTGCCATGGCATTATGGGAATATGCTGAGGGCAATGGTCTTACTATTAATTTGGAGAAGACCAAGGTCTTGAGATATACTGGTAAAAGAGCATCTCGAGTCAGCCTTATGGTAGGCAAAGTGAATATCTTATATTCTCCTCAATATCTCTATCTGGGAATTGATTTCGAGCCCAGCGGTGACTATGTTACATGCAACCGGACGCGCACCATTAGAGCAGCGCAAGTGTCTCTGCTGGTCTCTAGCTTTACCAGTAAGCAGGGTGGTTTTAGACTATGGGGCACGCGTCAACTATATATACACGTGTTTATCCCTATGATGTCATATGGCCTTGAAGCCCTTCTGCATTTGGATTTGAAATGGCTTCAAGTCATTGCAGGGACATGTTGGCGACGGATCCTTGGTTTACCTGTTGCGTACCCATGGTCCTCATAAGGCTAGAGCTAGGATTGCCCTTCCCTAAAAGCTGTAGTCTTGAAAAAGAGGGCAGGGTTCTATCGGAAGATGATAAGTGGAACAAAAAAACACTCTTAATAGCAGTCCATCAGGAATTACTCAAAAAGCACAGCACCTCTCCTTTGCATGGTTCTACGATAAAATGTCTGGCGGAAATAGGCTGGACTTGTAGAGGAGTTAGTTACTCAGAGGAAGTACAGAATGCTCTTGGGAAACGTGTTGAGTTATGGGATTGGTTGGAGAACTATGCCCACCTCAATACGTTAACAAAATATCATTTTGTGCAGTCCAGACGGTATTCCTTTAAGAAGCCACAGGCTTACCTGAACCTATGTCCATCTAAAAGGCTCAGGCGCTTCATTCTTTTATTTAGAATGGAGCAGCTCCCAACTATGATGGTCAGGGGGAGCAGAGAGAAGATCCCTGTCAAACAACGAGTTTGTCGTCTATGTATAGAACCAGAAATATTGGAGACAGCCAAACATCTCCTGACCGAATGTCACACTATGGCCAGTACAATTCAGTATTACATTGGTATGTATGTACATGATCGGGAAGCGATTGGGGAATTGTCCTTTTGGCACTACTGCACTAATACTAAAAGTATGCGTTTGTTAACTGCCCTTTATAATATATGGCTATAGCTCGAAGCCAAGTTAGGCTCAATGATATAAGAAATTGATATCATGTGAGATATGCTAGATGCTCAATAGACGGTGGGGTCTGTTGGGGAGAATAATTGTAAATATACCCCATATTGTTGTATACTTTTAGATGTTTTATTCCCCAAGAAATTGAATAGAAAGTAACATCCTATGGCCAACCCCTCGGCTGAAAGCCCTGAGAGGTTATTGATCTACATACCAAAGATTAATTGGGGATGGTAGATTTGTGATTGTCCGATTTTAATTTATTTTATTGCTCTTTATTTTCTCTGATGATTGCCATGATTTTAATTGCATTTGATTTTATGACGTTATGAATATTTTGATATTATTTTGTGTTGTATTTGTATAGTATGTGTAAAGTTTATTATATAAACTTAATCACATTAAATATTAAATTAAATTAGAGGAAAAGTCCATAGTGTCTCCCATATATTCAACTTCGCGGGCAACAATAGACAGACCAATATTTTGACTAGATTCAAGACAGTTATCTATATCATCCTGGAGAGCCCATGTATCATTGCAGTAACAAGTGCCTTTTCAGGTGGCAAAGTATTAATAACTTCAGTATGCACCTCCAAAGAAGAGTGGTCCTGTAGGGCAGAATTAGACAAGTCTGAAAGAGGAGCCAGTTGATCTAGGCTATTTGCCGGTACATTCACGGGGGCAATAGTTTGAATCGCTTCTGCATCCTCAACAGGGTGCAGGATAACCGTTTCAAGCAGCTCAGACCCACCGCAGCCCAATGAGGCATTTAATTCAGCTATAATTTCATTTGCCCCAGTTTCCTCCTCAATTCGGTTAGCGACTGAACATTAGGGAAATTTATCAGGTCATCTGTCTCACACAACCTTCTCTGATGTTTCGTTGGGGTGGTGCTTGATAACTTTACACAGGCCAAACACACACTCTACACAGGCACAGCACCAAGTCTTAAATACAAGCGAACATAGGTGCCCGGCCGGCAGCACTCCCGCTCAAAACTGCAATGGCGACTAGGCAGGGGCATGGTTATGGAGCCGTGTCAGTGTCGCTTGCAGATCAAGAGTGCTTTGGGAGTTATGAGGGGCTACTCAGCCACTAATGAGTTCAGGGTCAAGTCTAGGTAATGAAATCCTTTGCAACTACTAATCCAACATGAAGGTAGGTACTCATCCGTGAGTACGAAAATTACAAGTTACCGTCCGTATTGAACACACATAAATCAAGCAGTGATATAATTTACAGCCACGAAACATATATCAACAGAGGCTAGCAGAAGCACTGCACCTGGGTTAGATACTGTGCCTGTCTCGGTGCTGGTCAACACAAGGACTGCACCACGCGGCGCCATGGGCCCCGATCCCGCCAACAGCGCTTGGAAAAGGCACTTCGAAAATGCATGCGCGCGTGTGGGTAGAGAAAGGCCTTCTGGGTAAGGGGGAGGAGCCTCAGTGGAAATCTCCTTCCACAGGCGTCTTCTGATGCAGGCAAATTAGTGCCGCGGTCAGATGCAGCAAACAGCACTTGGAAAAAGCACTTCGAAAATGCACGGTGGTGGTTCTATAACTGGCCTGCCTAAGAGGCCCTGCTTTGCAGGTGCACTTCAGAGAGCCATGGATGGTGTGGGCAGGCATCCATATTGAACGAAAGCTTCCAGGATTGGCGTGAGACAGGCCTACCCACAGAAGAGCTCACAGGCCCGACCCTGTTCCAGCGAGAGAGAAGATCAGCACAGGAGTAAGAGGTGGTGTTCTACATCACACTCCAGTGCTCCTCACTGTTGCATGTCACCCTTTCTGGGGGACATGGTATCTTCCAGGTTTGGTGTCCTGGTCATATGGGGTAACCATGTGACCAAGTAAATAAATGACAGTCGATCCAAAGCTGACTCCTGTGTCTTCTTGCACCATACGGGTTCGGCGCAACGTGCCTTGGGCCCACCACGTGGACGTGTGTGAACGGCGGCATCGGCCGCGTGTAAGTGTGGACAGCCCAGGGGCCCGTGGTATGGACGCGGCGTCAGCCGCTGAGGATGAGGAGCTCTGGGGGTGGCCGAAGGCCCTGTGTGAGTTTCGACAGGCCGCCTGGTGCCCCATGGATGGCCGCACGGAAAACAGATTGAGTGGAGTTTGGGTGCGCGCCGACCCGGCCGCGGCTCCCATCATTGGGGGTACTTGTGTGGCCGGGTCGGTGCGTGTGCCCACACACACATACACACAGCCCCCCGGTCGTGTGCGCTGCAGTTTTGAAATGGCCGCGGTGCATGAGAGGCGTATCTGCGGCTGATGCGCTGCGCTGGAAGTGGGCGTGGCCGCAACACCAGGAAACCCACACTGTGAAGGTGAGCCTGATCCGAGGAGCGGGCAATGGAGGAAGGTGGGAAAAGGAGAGGCCGCCAAAAAGCATAGGTGGCCCCCATAGGAGGCGGGCCCATCACCACCTGGGCCCGAGACCTAAAAGAAAAAAAAATCTGTTGGAGGATTGAGAACAAAGGAAGGGGGCGGAACCATCTCTCCAGTGAGCTCCCGCATGCAGTGGAGCAGAGGGGGATGGCCCCATCAAGATCCGGGGTGGCACAGGTTGGCAGCAACCCCAGTTCGCCCAGGCTGGTAGTGCGCCCGGAAGAAGGGGCGTGGCCTACACAAGGGAAAACACAGTGGTGGTCTGTGGCACCTGGCTGGGACAGTGAGAGGGGAAAGACAGCTGTCCCCACAGAGGACTATATAGACATGGCCAGTAACATTGGGCCACAAGAAGGAAAAGTGGATGATTACGATTATGACTAGGAAAATGGGTGAGGATGAAGATCCTATTGCCTTTAATCAAGATATTCAAGAGCGATGCCGTCTTGAGACGAGAAAAACGTGGGATAAAACAGTGGCATTATTTTACCACATTTTATGCCAGGGACTGGCCAAGCCAGTGCAACGGCAGATAAAGAAACAGATATGGATGGAAGCGAAGCCATGGGCAGCAATACAATTGACTATCATGCATCATTGCTGATACTTACTGAAGAAGTATAAGAAAAAAGTACGAAGCATGAGGAAGTGAATTTAGTTCAGAAAGAATTGTCAAAACTAGCCATAGAGGGAGTGGTATTGACGAGTGGTAAAGGTGTGGCGACACAAGATATGTGACCAGTGCAGCAAACCAATGTAGTGTACCCTATGGATCAGAGTGGGTAAGCTTTTTGGCCAAGAGGGAGAGGGCATGGACCTAGGGAAGGACGATGTGGATTTCAAAACCCTCAGGGAGGAGAAGGATTTAATGGCGGACAGCCGCAACAATGTTGGAATTGTGGAAGGATGGGACAAATAGCCAGAACATGAAAAAGTAGAGGGGGTATGCAGCTACATTGGCAAACTCCAAGAAGGGGATGGGCTATGTTCCACAATACAATGCAGAACCACAGGAGTATTATGCCCAAGATCACACGCAGAATCAGACCCGTGCGTCTCAACCACAGCAAACACAGAAAGCTCTATTACAAATGCAACCGCCACAAGGGCAACCACATCAAATGCCCATGCAGACACAACAGATACAGACCCAGCAAGCGCAGGCACAACAGACCATGGTACCACAATGGAATACGAAAGCAGGAGTCCCGCAAATATCCACAGCTAGACTAGGGAGTGAGACCGTGTTAGGAAGAAATATTTTCAGAGGTACAGGGATGAATTTATATCCACAATAGGATAGCCCACAGAGTGACCTGATGTGTTCAGTACTATCAGTGACACCGGATCCCCAAGAAGAACCAAGTGACAAGGTATCAATAGGAGGCAAGTGTAACGCTCACCTGATTCCCACGGAGGCGCCGGTCTTGGCAGGATGGTGTCTGTGACTCGAAAAGTGAAGTGCAGGACTCGATTGGCTTCCGGGGCAGAGCCTCTTCGCACCGTGTGTCTAACTCGAAGAGTGAGATATCTGCAGGTGAAAGAATATGGGGTTAATGATCTGGGGTTGTCGGGTATCTCTCTCTCTTTCCCTTCCTCACTTTTCCGTGGAGCCCAAAGGTCAACGTGCTCACCTTAGATAGGTGAATGCTGGACTCTCCATCTGTGTCTGGTGCAGGGTGCCGTTGCCAGTTCCTTCACTGGGTGAAACGTAGGCCTCTTGACATCAGAGGATTGCTACCGTCGTTAACTGCACGAACGGTGAGTTTCTGGACACCTTTTAAGTCCTTACAGTCTTTAGGTGTGTGGGCACGTTAATATGGAACAGGGCTCTGTATAATGCTTTTTCTATTTGTCTTGCAGGGCTCTTGAGGTAGAAGATGGTGTGAAGAGAGCCGAAGTTCGAGCCAGAGCCTTGGAATGAAGCGATTGGAAATGCGTAAGTAAATGCCAGTTGCCTGCTTTTCAAAAGCTCTCTAACTGTCTCTTTTCCCTTGCAGCTGTGAGTTCGGGTGCTGAAGAGACGCTGGAAAACGCCGGAGTATTTGCAGGCGCCCTATTGTGGCGGGCGCGATGGCGCGTAAGTAAAATACCTGTCTAATGTCTCTTCTTTTGTCTTTCAGGTGCAGGATTGCAGCGTTGAAGAAAACCGGAATTCGCGGAGTGCCGGTAAGTAATTCCCCACAGGAATAACTATGCTTTTGTCTTCACAGGCGGAGGAGCAGCGTGAAGAGATGGTAGCTGCCGATGGATCAGGTGAGGGAAGCGCTGCGCGTGAAGGTTGCCGTGCTAACCTGTTGTTTCTTGTCTTTGCAGGTGCTACTGAAGGCTGGATACAGGAATGGTAAGCGTTTGTTCTTGCAGGTTCAGGATCGGAAAGAAGAAAACTGGAACAGACACGGTGAGCGTTCTGCTGCAGATGCAGAATAACGCGAAGCACGTTTCATCAATCGGGTGTGGTTTAAATAGCCTTGGAGTGATGAGGCGTCTTCCTCCATGGCCTCGCCTAGGTAAGAAAAGAGTTCCTGTTCCAGAAGAGTTCCAGTGTTGTATCCAGGGAGTGGAGCTTGCCCTACCCAGGTAAGAAATTAGTCCCGGCTCACAGAGGATTCCTATGTGGCTGGAAAGTAAGCAGCATGGTCTGCTGCAGGTAAGTCCACCCAAACATCTTCATACAAATTATGAGCCCGGCGCTTCCAGTGCCGGGACCAGGGACTTTGATGAGCCTGGTGCCACCGGCGCCAGGACAAGGTCCAAAAGGTCCCAGTTGGGACCGGCTGGTGCCTAGGATGAAGGTTAGGGGCCTGCTTCCAAGGACGTTGGGCTGGTCCTAGCTCCTTGGAAGCAGTGATCATGACAGCACCCCCCCTCAAGGCCCCTCCCAAGCGTGTCTTCTCCGGGGGTTTTGGCTTGTCGGGGTGATTCAGATGGAATTTCTTGACCAGACGAGGTGCGTGGACATGTTCTGAGGGTTCCCAAGACCTTTCCTGAGGGCCGTATCCTTTCCAATCCACCAGGTAATATGATTTAGATTTGGAGAATTTGGAGTCTAGGATGTTCTTTACTTCAAACTCAAGTTCTCCATCCACTAGAATAGGTTCTGGGAGTTCGGTCAATCGGGTTTCTGGTTGTACTGGTTTTAGTAGGGAGACATGGAATACTGGATGTATTTTCATATGCGAAGGCAATTCCAATTTGACAGCCACTGGATTAATTATGGCAGAGATGAGATAGGGTCCTAGGTATCTCGGGATGAAGGTGCGGGGTCCTTTTAGAGGCAGGTGCTTAGTGGATAACGAGACCTGATCTCCCACTGCGTAGTGAGGGGCCTCTTTACGGTGTTGATCCGCTCCTTTCTTGTATAGAGCTTTAGCTCTTTGCAGATGGGCAGTGGCTTCTTTAAAAGCACGAGTGATCACCGAGTGCAAGTGATCCACAGCAGGAGTTTCGAATTCTTGGGGAGGATCCAGGTTAGAGGTCCTAGGATGGTTTCCATATAATAGGAAGAAGGGAGTCTTCCCGGTTCCAGAATGGATCGAATTGTTATAAGCGTATTCAGCGATCCAAAGGATATCCTTCCAAGGGTTTTCAGTTTGTTGGAGCATGCAACGTAAATATTGCTCCAGAGTTTGATTTGTCCTCTCTGTTTGTCCGTCAGTTTGGGGATGGTAACTGGTTGAAAGTCTCACATCAATTTGGGCTAAGCGACAGCAACTTCGCCAAAAGTGGGAGATGAATTGACTTCCCCTATCGGAGACCAAAACCGAGGGAAAACCGTGTAACCGAACAATGTTTTCTAAGAATTCTCGGGCTAACACTGAAGCTGAAGGTAGGCCCTTCAGGGGAATGAAGTGAGCCATCTTGGAGAATAGATCCACGACTACTAAAATGGTATTATACCCTGAGCATGGAGGTAAGTCTGTGATGAAATCCATGGACAGGGTATGCCATGGACAGGGAGGGATGTCCAGTGGGTGTAAGAGGCCGGCAGGTTTCTCCTTCTGACTTTTATTCTGAGCACACACACCGCAGGAGATTACAAAGTCTCTAATATCCTTCTTCCATGATGGCCACCAGAAATGTCTTTTGACCTTTTCCATGGTTTTGGTAATGCCAGGGTGACCCTCCATTAATGAGTCGTGATAAGAGGAGATTACCTGTTTTTGTATTTTCTCACAGGGCAAGTACAATCGTCCTCGGAAATATGGTAGGTCTTGATCCACTGAGAAATCCTTCCCCTTGAATTGCCAGTCCTGTAATTCTGCCGGAGTTAGGAGTGATTTGACTGTAGTCTCGATGTCTTCAAGGGATTGAGCGCTGACCAAGCCCAATATCCTTTGTTCTGGGATTATGGGTATTGGTTCAGGATTGGTCAAGTGTTCATCTATTCCCATCCGGGAGAGGGCATCTGCTTTTCCGTTTTTACTGCCTGGTCGATAAGTAATTATAAAGTCAAACTCAGCCAAAAACAGAGCCCAGCGGGCTGCCTGGAAGACTGAGCTTTGGCCGTCTTCAGATATTGTAAGTTGCGGTGATCTGTCATTACGGTGACTGTGTGTCTGGCTCCCAAAAGATAATGCCGCCAGGCTTTAAAGGCCGATCTGATAGTTAAAAGTTCCTTGTCTGTAATTGAATAGTTGATCTCGGGAGCCGAGAATTTGCGGGACCAAAAGGCTACAGGATGTAATTGGTGTGTGACCGGATCTCTTTGTGATAAAACTGCCCCCGTAGCAAGACTAGAAGCATCTGTTTCTATGATGTAGGGGAGTTCTGGGCGAGGATGTTTTAGAACAGGTGCAGAGATGAATTTAGCTTTTAAGTCCTGAAAAGCTTGTTCCGCCTCGGTAGACCACTCAAAACGTTTGTTTTTCTTTAACAGAGCGGTGATGGGCTGGACTATTCGAGAGAATTCAGGAATGAACCTGCGGTAAAAGTTAGCAAAGCCTAACATGCTTTGAACTCCTTTTACAGAGGTTGGTGAAGGCCACTTGATGATTGCATCGACTTTCTTTGAATCCATATGGACTCCGTTAGGTGACAACATGAATCCCAGGAACTCAACTTCAGTTACGTTGAAAACGCATTTTTCAAGCTTAGCAAAAAGGTTATGTTGACGTAATCTCTCGAGGACCTCTTTAACGTGTTTCTGATGTTCCTCTTCAGATGATGAATAGACGAGGATGTCATCAATGTAGACAACAACACACACATCTATGAGTTCTCTAAGGACATCATTCATAAAATACTGGAAGGCGGCAGGAGCGTTGCATAGTCCAAAGGGCATAACTTGATATTCAAACAGCCCATACTTGGTGCGGAAGGCCGTCTTCCATTCATCGCCCTCTTTTATTCGTACCAAGTGGTAGGCTCCTCTGAGATCCAACTTTGTATATATACATGCGTCTTTGACTTGGTCCAGGAGTTCAGGGATTAAAGGTAACGGGTATCTGTTTTTAACGGTGATTTGATTCAGGGCGCAGTAATCTATACAAGTCCTAAGGTCTCCTTCCTTTTTTGGAACGAAGAACAAAGCTGAGGAAGCTGGAGATTTTGAAGGACGGATAAACCCGTTAGCTAGGTACTGGTCCAGATATTGTCTGAGGTGAAGATTCTCTGGCTCGGTGAGGGCATAAATCCTACTGCAAGGAGGAGTTGATCCGGGTATCAGATCTATTTGACAGTCGTAAGACCTATGAGGAGGCAGGGTGTTAGCTTGGTCCTTCCGAAAGACGTCTTGGAATTCCTGGTATTCGGGAGGTAGTTTGGGAACCTCAGAAGAGATTGCTGCCAGTGAAACATCAGGCCGAGGATAACAAGTGGAGATACATTCTGGAAACTGAACCGTCTTTGCTCGCCAATCGATCTGATAATTGTGCTTCTCTAACCAAGGAATTCCCAGAATGATCTGGAACTGAGGGGCCTTGATCACATCGAACACGATTTTCTCCCTGTGTCCATCTTGGCTTACTAACGTCACTTCTTGGGTGGCGTGAGTTACTGGTCCGGAGGCTATCTCCGTGCCATCCACTGTAGTAATGACGTCTTTTACTGCCTTAGGGACAAGAGGTAGATTCATCCTTGATACCATTTCACGGTCCACATAATTACCGATTGCTCCGCTGTCGATGTAAGCTTCAATTGCATGCAAACAATCCGGACGTTCAGGGCTAATGAGGACCATAGGCACCACGAAATGCGAGGTCACGGAACAGATTTTAACGCTCGGCAAGAGGACCTCTACACTTGTTGGGCTAGGTCGTTTCCCTGCTCAGAATTTGTGGTACAGGTATCTGCGGCTCCTACAGCCTTCTTAGCTGGTTTCACTGGACAGTCTCGAAGGAAGTGCCCCGAGTTTCCGCAATAGAGGCATATATGCAGCTGTCTTCTCCTTTCTCGCTCTTTTTGGGTTAAAGGTCCTTTCATGCCCCCTATTTGCATGGGTTCCACGGTATCAGCTCCCCTAGTAGAGGTCTGCGGTTTAGAAAACACTCGGGTATCAAATTTGGAACGATCAGCCTTCCTGTTCTGTAATCTGTGGTCCAATTGAACAACTAAGTCAATATAGTCTGAGCATTCTTGTGGAGGATTCACAACTTGAGCTAACACATCCTTGAGCTCTCCACGCAGGCCTCTGTAGAAAAGCGTTATTCTTTTATCCTCAGGCCATTGAGTTTCCACTGTAAGTCTGTTGAACGAGGCAATGTAAGTCAAGAGGTCTTGATTACCCTGTCGTAACGAAAGAAGTTCATTGTCCAAGGCCTGCCCTTGTGCATGTCTTGCGAACAGTTTCTCCATGCTGGACTGGAAGGCCTGGAAATCATGAAGAACCGGATCATCCTGAGTGACTAAAGGGATCGACCAATCTGCGGCACTGCCACTGAGATAAGAAAGCACAAAAGCCACCTTGGCCTGATCTGTTGGGAAGGCAGCTGGTCTACATAAGAAGTGTAGGCGGCACTGGTTAATGAACACTGCAAATCTCTTTGGGTCACCAGAAAAGCGTTCGGGCGGAGCCAAGGGCACATTACCGGGTAGATTGATTTGCACTGGATTTGAGGAGGATGCTGAAGGATAATTTCCTCCTGGAGCGGGCAAAGGTGTTTGTCCTGCCTGCGTTTGTAGCAATTGCCTAGCGAGGTCCTCTGTTCGCTCCTTGGATATAATCAGCTCTCTTCTTAGAGCGTTTGTTTCCTGACGAGCTGCATGTACTTCTGCTCTTAGTTCCCCAAGCAACTGGGCCAATTGATCAGTATCCGAGGTTTCCATTGCGCCTGGGTAGGAGTTTTGCGGTGGGCTTCGCGTTCTGTAACGCTCACCTGATTCCCACGGAGGCACCGGTCTTGGCAGGATGGTGTATGTGACTCGAAAAGTGAAGTGCAGGACTCGATTGGCTTCCGGGGCAGAGCCTCTTCGCACTGTGTGTCTAACTCGAAGAGTGAGATATCTGCAGGTGAAAGAATATGGGGTTAATGATCTGGGGTTGTCAGGTATTTCTCTCTCTTTCCCTTCCTCACTTTTCCGTGGAGCCCCAAGGTCAACGTGCTCACCTTAGATAGGTGAATGCTGGACTCTCCATCTGCGTCTGGTGCAGGGTGCCGTTGCCAGTTCCTTCACTGGGTGAAACGTAGGCCTCTTGACATCAGAGGATTGCTACCGTCGTTAACTGCACGAACGGTGAGTTTCCGGACACCTTTTAAGTCCTTACAGTCTTTAGGTGCGTGGGCACGTTAATATGGAACAGGGCTCTGTATAATGCTTTTTCTATTTGTCTTGCAGGGCTTTTGAGGTAGAAGATGGTGTGAAGAGAGCCGAAGTTCGAGCCAGAGCCTTGGAATGAAGCGCTTGGAAATGCGTAAGTAAATGCCAGTTGCCTGCTTTTCAAAAGCTCTCTAACTGTCTCTTTTCCCTTGCAGCTGTGAGTTCGGGTGCTGAAGAGACGCTGGAAAACGCCGGAGTATTTGCAGGCGCCCTATTGTGGCGGGCGCGATGGCGCGTAAGTAAAATACCTGTCTAATGTCTCTTCTTTTGTCTTTCAGGTGCAGGATTGCAGCGTTGAAGAAAACCGGAATTCGCGGAGTGCCGGTAAGTAATTCCCCACAGGAATAACTATGCTTTTGTCTTCACAGGCGGAGGAGCAGCGTGAAGAGATGGTAGCTGCCGATGGATCAGGTGAGGGAAGCGCTGCGCGTGAAGGTTGCCGTGCTAACCTGTTGTTTCTTGTCTTTGCAGGTGCTACTGAAGGCTGGATACAGGAATGGTAAGCGTTTGTTCTTGCAGGTTCAGGATCGGAAAGAAGAAAACTGGAACAGACACGGTGAGCGTTCTGCTGCAGATGCAGAATAACGCGAAGCACGTTTCATCAATCGGGTGTGGTTTAAATAGCCTTGGAGTGATGAGGCGTCTTCCTCCACGGCCTCGCCTAGGTAAGAAAAGAGTTCCTGTTCCAGAAGAGTTCCAGTGTTGTATCCAGGGAGTGGAGCTTGCCCCACCCAGGTAAGAAATTAGTCCCGGCTCACAGAGGATTCCTATGTGGCTGGTAAGTAAGCAGCATGGTCTGCTGTAGGTAAGTCCACCCAAACATCTTCATAAAAATTATGAGCCCGGCGCTTCCAGTGCCGGGACCAGGGACTTTGATGAGCCTGGTGCCACCGGCGCCAGGACAAGGTCCAAAAGGTCCCAGTGGGGACCGGCTGGTGCCTAGGATGATGGTTAGGGGCCTGCTTCCAAGGACGTTGGGCTGGTCCTAGCTCCTTGGAAGCAGTGATCATGACAGCAAGACCTTTTCGTGCCTTGTAGACACTGGAGCAACTCGTTCCTGTGTCCATGAGGGAAAATACCCATGTCAGGCATTGCCATAAATGTGCAGGGATTCTCTGGGGCAATAAGATTATTTCCTTTTACAGACGAATTACCAATCTCTATAGGAGATCACGACGTGTCTAGGCCATTTTTATATTCTCGACAAACACCAGTTAACCTATTAGAGTGTGACTTGATGACAAAACATAATATGATGATATCTTTTACTGACAAAGGAATAGTGTGTTCCACTACAGGGATACTTTACATGAATGAGAAATAGTTTATATCAGCCTTTACAGGACAGCAGGCATTATGAGGAGTCCCTTTGGATCCAGAAGTGTTTTTGTATGGAGTGACTGTTTTATTATGTTGGTTACCCAAGTTGTTAGGTAAAATATTGAGACTACCTGAAGAGTTTTTGTTTAGACCAGAAATACCTATGGATGATGAAGAAGGGCAGGTTATCCCATTAGAGTTAGAAGCAGCAGTGGTCAGAGAAGAAAGGGTGGTTGTTCATGGAACAGATGATGAGGGAAGAGGATGGAGAGCAGTGATAGCCCTCAGTGAAGAATATAGGTTGACAGACGAGGAGCTTTTTAGGGATTATACAGATGATGAATAAGTATTTTTCATAACTCTCATGTATTGGATTAAAGTGGAGAATAGCGAAATACTGCAGAGAACTGCAATGGTGAAAAAGAAACCATATTCTTTCCAGGAAGATTTGGAGAAAGTGCCAAATACGTTATGGACTAACAGTTCATATAACGTGGGTCTATTGAAAGGAGTAGGGGCAGTTAAAATCAAACTTAAGCCAGAAGCAATCTTGCCATGAGTACAGCAATATCCCATGTCCAGAGAAATGGATGAAGGTATATTTGAGACTGTTTCCGCTTTAATGAAGCAGAGAATATTGGTGCCATCTGAGTCCCCATGTAACAGGGCTGTGTACCCAGGAAGAAATCAACTGGGGGGTCGTGGAGATTTATTCAGGATCTCCATCCCATAAACAATATTGTTGAAGCAGAGTTTTTTAAATTCCAGATCCTGTTACAATATTATAAAACTTCCCATCTAAGTCCAAGTATTTTACAGTTATAGATTTAAAAATGCATTCTTCTCAATTCCCCTTCATAAGGACTCACAAGATTTGACCTCATTTTCATATAGAAATATCTGCCTGAAACATACTTGTTTACCTCAGGGGTACTATAGAACCACCTCCATTTTTAACAGGATCCTCCAAATGGACTCGGGCAATGTACAGATTAAGTGTGCAATAATTCAGTACGTGGATGACATATTAGTGTGTAGTGAGACAGAAGTAAGGTGCAGAGAAGACTCATTTCGACTCCTGACCATACTAGCAGCAGTGGCGCCCCCAGATTTCTTTCATAGGGGTGGCCTGATGAGGCCACAGGAAAACATGGGGTGGCACACAGGGTGGCACACAGGGGCTGATCCAGTCTCAAAATTTTGGCAGGGTTGGATGGCCGTTTTGAAAACTGTTAGCGAGACAGGACATTAAACCTATTGCCCTACTGAACCCCCCTCTTCTTAACACCCTCCTCCGCCAAGCCCATGAGGCTGAGTAGATATCTCGCCTTCCTTTGGCCCATTAGATCCATCGTTCACCCCATCTCACCAGAGGCGTAGCCATGGTTCTGTAACAAGTGGGGTCTGGAGCTAATGTAGTAGGGCCCACATTAAGAAGAGCCCACAGAAGGAGGGGCACTTGTTCTGCCCCCAGCCGAAGGCATAGGAGTGACCGAGAGTAGTGAGTCCCCTTGAGAAAAGGTTTTAAATAATGGGTTAAAATAGGGCATTTTACAGTACACTCTGAGCCTTAACTCTTGATATTTCATGGCAGATTGTGCATCAATACGTTTCACTTCCAATTCAAGTCTCATTTTCTCAAGTGCAATAAACTAAAGAGTAAGTGTAGGACCTGTGGGGGTCCCTGTTGACAGAGGTTGCGCATTCTGAGCAGGCAAGGCAGTTGCAGGGCTTCCTAGCAAGGACCCATCTACTTCTTCACAATGAACACTCTCAGAATCATAAACATCAAAATCCACATTTGCTGGAGTGGTAGGTCCTTCTGACCCACTCTCCAGACTTTTTCCCATTAACTTTGCAACCAGTTCAGATTTCTTTCCTTTACCAGAGATATTCTTATCCCTACACATGGTTCTCAGAACCTCAGCAGTATAGACTAAAAGACTCTCTTCAGTGTAGCTTTCCATATTTGACATGATTTCTTAGTTAAATAGAATTAGTGGTGTTAGCCTTGTGGTTAGTTGAACCCAAGCAACGGCAGCACTCTAAGTGTAATCACTCTAGTTTAGTTTAGTTTAGTTTGTTTATTTATAGAGCGTGTCCAAACCCTCAGGTAGCTGGGCGCATAATCATGTGCACAGCATAGTTACATATCGTTACGCGAACACAGGAATAAAAAAAGGGTACATACATTCAAAGGTAAAAGGGAATGGTACAGAAAGTGGCATGAAATAATTACAACAGAAAGTGAGGACCGAGTTACATGGTGGTCCGGTTCAAGATTTAAATAGGACATACAGTTCTAGATGGTGGACAGAGGAGGCCTGGAATGTGTGTAAGTAAATGGCAAGGTGTTTAGGCTGAGAGCCAGGATTTCACCATGGCTCTGAATGGACAGAAAGAAGCTTCCGATCTGATTGCAAGAGGCAGAGAATTCCAGCATTGAGCTACGAGAACTGGGAAGCTGGAGCCTCCTGCTGTTTTTAGGTTGTAGTAGGGAACCTTTAGTTGGTGCAGGTAGGGAGTTCTGGTGGGTCTATTGGAGCAGTGTCTAGCAAATTTGTCCGATAGGTAGCGTGGGGCAGTGAGTGACAGGCACTTACGTGTGATGACAAGGGTTCTTAGATTAATTCTGTCCCGGATAGGGAGCCAGTGGACTTCTTTGCTGGCCGTAGATATGTGAGCCTTACGCGGGAGGTTAAGGGCACATCTTAAGGCATTATTTTAAAGAATCTGGAGTCTGTTCAGATTTTTTGTAGTGGTGCCTAGGTAGAGTGTGTTACAGTAGTCTAATTTAGACAATATCAGCACTCTAGATAGGGTGAGGCAACTGGAGGGGGAAAGAAAAGGCCTACAGGCATTGATCAGTTTATTAGTGTAGGTGGTGGTTGAAATGGTGGTGTTTATTTGTTTTTTAGCTACAGGGTGGAGTCGAGGTATACATCTAGTGTTTTGACCTCTTTGGAGACTTTTATGATGTTGCCATGAATGGTAAAAGATTGGTACCTGGAGTCCAATTTATTGAGGCGGGCCTGGGATCCTACGATAAGCAGTTCCGTCTTATCGTCATTGAGGCAAAGACAGTGTGTGGCCATCCAGGCTTGGATTTCGAGGTAGATTTCATTAAGCTTTGCAACATCTTCTTCATAGCAACCAGTGAGAGTGATGAGGACCTGGGTGTCATCTGCGTAATTAGTTTAGCTGACACCCAGTTTGTCAAGACGGTCAAAGAGGAGCTTAGTGAAGATGTTGTAAAGCATGGGTGAAATGCAGGAGCCTTGAGGAACTCCACATTGGATTGGGATAGGGTCAGCAGCCGCGGAGGGGGCGAAGACCCTAGTCGACCTGTCAGACAGAAATGACTGAATCCAATTGGTGGCATTCTGTGAGAATGCGGCAGCCGAGGAGAGGTGTTGTGTGAGGATCTGGTGGTCAACCAGATCGAAGACAGCGGACAGGTCCAACAGGAACAGAATGGCCAGATTGCCCTTGTCTTTGGCATCATCAATTTGTATTTCTAGATCCAGGAGGGCAGTTTCGGTCCCATGCCTGGGTCAAAAGCTGGATTGTCGCAAGCCTAGGAGGTTGTTGTCTACCAAATGTTGTTGTATTTGGAGGTAGGCTACTCTGTCTAAGATTTTGAGGAGAAAAGGGACCGTGGTGATGGGTCTATAATTCGTGGGGATGTTGGGGTCTAGGTTGGGTTTTTTGAGAAGGCGGAGGACCCACGCTTCTTTGAGGTTGTTGGGGACCACTGAGTTTTTGAAAGAAGAGTTGATCAATGAGGTGATGAGAGGGGCTAGATCTTTAGCTCCATCTTTGATGACGGAGGCGGGGCATAAGTCGCCTTTGCAGTTGGATGGTTTGAGGCTGGCGATTATCTTGACTACTTCCTCCTCTGTGACTGGTGAGAAGTGGAAGGCGGGGCAGTTGGGGATGATATAGTCTTTTTTACCATTGAGGTTATCTTTGGCGGCAAGGTTAGCTTTTTTGGCTTCTATCTTTGCTTGTAGGAGGGCAATTTTGTTGGCGAGGGCAAGCTGGATATTATTGCACCAGACCTTGTCCTTGGTGCAGTCCTCTGTAGATGGCAGTGGTGATTCGAGTTCCCTTAATATAGAGAATAATTCTTTAGTACCAGATTTGGCATTGTGTATTCTCGTGTTATAAATCTCTTTTTTAGCGTTTAAGATGGCAGATTTGTAGGTGGAGGCAGCTGAGACAAATTTGTCTTTAGTGGAGAGAGATTGGGCTTTTCTCCAGCTGGTTTCTGCAATTCTTTTGGTGTTACGGAGAGCCTTTAGTTCTGCTGACAACCATTTGTTGGAGTGGGCAATGGGTTTGGCTTTTCGTTGTTTAAGTGGAGCTATCTGGTTGAGAGCTGGTTACAGAGTGTTGTTGTATAGGTCTACAAGGGCTGACGGGTTGTCATTCCGAGTGGGAAGGTTAGCTTTAGTGATAGGCATGAGAAGTGGTCTAAGGTTCTCTATAGTGATGTTGCGATTGTTTTTGGAGATTATTTGTGGTGTCCTGGAGGGTGGTGTGGTTATGGGTATGGTTCTGGGTAGAGAGAAGGTGATAAGGTGATGGTCAGTCCAAGCACAAGGAATGATGTCAGCCAGTGAAAGGTTGCAGTTGGCATCTGCAAGACAGTCTAGTGCTTAGAAAGAAGGCCTACTACTGACCAAGCTGACCTGCACCTTCACTATCCACCATTCTTCCTACATGCCGGAGCAGGAGGTCCTGAGCATAGTCGCGTGGGCTGCAGGAGCAGGACCCCACGCCCGAGAGACGCCATGCAACGGAGGTAAGGCCAAGGCATATTGAGAATTGTGCCTGAAGCCCCTCTAATTGGTGCCAAACCGCTGCATAATTTGGAGCTCACCGGCCGAAAATCGATATTTCACCTCGATTCTCTGATTGTATTAACACCGAGATACAGCTACTAATCTCATGTGCAATGCAACACAAGGGAACCCGTCCTAAGATGCCCGCCGCCGCATTGTCTCCATGCCTTGCCTGATCACTGAGCATCTGCCTGTGCCTGTCCCTGCCAAGCCCTGATTGGCTTGCAAGTTTGTTTTTGACCCAGACCAATAGCCGGTAGGCTATCAGCCGGCCTACGAAGTAAGGCCTTAGAAAGAAGGCCTACTACTGACCAAGCTGACCTAGCGCCACGGCACCAGGCAAGGACTCTATGCCCTACTCCCATGCCGCATCTATCTGAACCATTGGACTTTTGCCGGAAGAATCTTCATCCCGTGGGTGAGCTTCTTCTCACATAACCATCCCAAACCCTTTGCTCTGACGCTAATGATCACGACTGTGGTACTGCTGTCCACCTTTCTGAGGAATAGATATACTATCGCATTTTACTCTGTCCATATATACATGCCTGCACTCCTGTTTAACTTACGGGACTCGATGAGACTTTGCAGAGAGTCCCAGATGATACAGACAACCACATGTGCCCAATGATCTCTCCCAGTATGTGAAAGCACATTGTTCACTACCTTCCACCGCTACTGCAAATATCCTTTAAATGCTCACATTGTCCCTTGCCTTTGCCCATCGCGGCCCCAGCAGGTGCCTATGTTCATTTCTATTGCGTGCATTTATTGACTGCTCTAACAGACCTGTGCTTCACTTTGCCCTGTCTGTAAGTGTTTACTTTGCCATACTGTGCCACGCCTACTGCGGCCCTAGCGATACTTTAACATACACTTATTGCGTGCATTTACTGACTGCTCATACTGTCCGATGCCTTTACCCACTGAGGCCCTAGCGGTGCCTGTATACCTCTCATTGCGAGCACTCTTTGCCTTGCAGGTGCCCATGTTTACATTTATTGCAAAGTTCATTTAAGTGTTCACATTGCCCTCTGCCTTCTGCGGCCTGAGTAAGTGCCTATGTTTACATTTATTGCAAAGTTCATTTAGTGTTCACATTACCCTCTGCCTTCTGCGGCCTGAGTAAGTGCCTATGTTTACTTTTATTGCAAAGTTCATTTAGTGTTCACACCGCCCTCTGCCTATTGAGGCCTGAGTAGGTGCCTATGTTTACTTTTATTGCAAACTTTAATTGACTGCATACATTGCCTTTCAACACGCTAAACCTTTGCTGCCACCCACTGCCATTACCACCCAGAGCCAAACCTCCCATGATGACCACACTTAGAGGTGCCACATTGACCATGGCAACGCTCTTCCCTTTGCTCCACAACATCTCACCTCAGAACTGTACCAACACAACTACGCCACTTTACCCAGACTCACTATCCCCAGTGGACTGGATAAACAGATTCGCTCGAGCACCTACACCCTTCACACTCTGTCCTACACCTCTCAGAAACACAAGACTAGGCTCTCGCCTCCTTCTACCTACTACCACCTTCCTGAATGCAGCCCCACCGATTAAGATTAGAAATGCAAGACTTAGCCACCGTACTAGCCTTGACCAAAAACTTGCTAGAATGCTCACCAACCAGACTAAGAACCTTGCGCAGCAAACTGCGCACAGCGACCCCTCACCCAGTCATAATCCCATAACACCCTACACTCCACCACCCACAAATGTCAACCTTTCATCCACCTCCATTAAGGGTGCTCTCATCAATGCCTGCTCATTGGTAGCCCATGCCACTGATGTTGCCAACATTATCTCTGCCATCCACCTCGACTTTATCGCTATCACTGAGACGTGGCTCCACTTAGCAGCTGGTCCCACATTAGCTCTAGCCATCTCGGATAACTACAACATTATCCGGCCTGACAGAAAAAACGGAATAGGAGGAGGTGTAGCAATTACTGCTAAATCCATCCAAAACATCAGAGAAGTAACCAACACAACCCTAACCTCAGCCAAACTCCTATCCATCAAACTCCCATTATCTAACACCCAAACCATCCCCCTACACATTATATACATACCCCCAGGTCCCTTTCCACCTTTGAAGAGGATATCTCTCTCCTACTCACTACAAACACTAAACCTAGATCACAGATCATCATTGTTACGTCCGTAATGCATGTGCGCATGTGCTAGCCTCGTTGTGGCCGCGCATGCAGGTAACAAATAAAGACGGCCCATGAGGCAGTTGCCGCCGGGACCCTGGAACGATCAGACGTGCGTGTACGAGTTTCATTGTGTGCGTATGCTTTGATGCTAGTACAGGGCGGCCCGAGGCACGGGAAGCCCCATCACAATCATCATGGGGGATTTCAACCTGGGACTCAATGACCCTAATGACAATCACGCCACCTCTCTCAATGACACCATTACTCATTTAGGCCTCAAATCCTCACCGCTGTACACCGGTGTTAGGCAGAATCCTGGCAAGTGCCCTTAGGGACCACTACACACAATTAAGACTACAGGTGGCAATACAAGTTTTACCTTTGGTACAAGCCTGTACTACTATGTCAGAGTGGTAGCAGTGGCGGAGCAGCCAGGCTTATCTCAAGAGTATATGAGCAGTAGCAGAGATTACACAAAGGGACCACAATTACTGTGACTCAAGCAAACACTGACTCAAGGTTTCAGGTAGAAAAATATAAGTACATTTATTTTTAAACCATTCGTTAGAAACACAACACTTCTATTAAACTTAAATAAAACCCCACACGTTAAATATACTAACACTAACCAATTCACTTTGTACAGTAAGTCTCAAGGTAAGTACCCTGTGTTTGAATGAACCGGTGTTACGGACAAAACACGTTACCGCGAATACAATTGCAATCACTTTTTGACAGTTCGGTCTACTAAATAAACGCATATCCGTGACATGAAATGCTACCGGGTCAATACACACTTAGCACCTGAGATACCCAGAGGGAGCTGGAGGCAAAAATCACAGGCATTATTTTGGTTAGGCAAGCAGAATCAAAAAACACTCAGAGACAGGAGTTCAAAAGTCAAAGGGCCGGAGGCAGGGTCGAAAGACGCCGGGGCCTGTTGCCGAAGATCACACAGTTAGACAGTTCACGATTCAACGTAGCCAAAAAGTACTTCGATATTGTCAATGTTCGGAAGCAAAAGTTATAAGAAGGAGGGAAGACAAGGGAAAGCCTTGGAGATGAAGAAAAGGGATTCACCCAGTTTCCTCAAGCAGAACACAGTACCTTATTCCAGTGGTGCAGGTGGTGCCCTGGCAGTTGTCCATGTTGGTTTCCCGCAGACCCACGATTCCTGGAGCTTCGTTGTGAAGGAGGACGTCTGAAGGGGGTATGCACCACACAGGAATGAAGCTGGCAGCAGAGACGAAGAATAAAAGGTGTGCTCCTTAAAAACAGGAGAGGCTTTTCAGATTGCTATCTGGACCACTACAGCAGCGTGCTGCGATTTCGACCAAGGAAGAGATTCCTCTGGCTGTAGAAGATGACCTGGTTGTCCCCACCAAGCTCAAGGGAAGGAGACTCCGGATTGGATCTTCTCTAAGTCATTGACGGGAAGATAGCTCAGGACTGCAGCAGGGCTTCACCGGGATGGGGTAGTTGCAGCAGCCATCGTTCTCTCTGCTTCTCTTCGGTTCCTTGTAGTTCCAGTGGTGACTCTCTGACTTCTAGCCCAAGAGACCTGCCTTTTATACGAAAAAACCCCATTCACACAGCCTGGTTATCAATCACCCAGCAGGGGGGTTGTCCAGCCCGGACAACTACCCTGGCTAATCATGACAAAGTGCGACTTGGGTTTCCTAGGATACCCTGTGCAGGTGGGTGACAATACACCTCCCTCACATTCAGCCCACCTAGACACCCAGGCGCCTTGAGGAGGGCTTCTGAGCAGAAGCCCGCCAAAAGACAGTGAACAAAGAAGGCGAACCTAGTTCGCCGCGTAAAGTAAAACACAAGAAGGACTTGAACAAAAAGAAAATGCAAATAAACCCAACCGGAGCCAAAAGAAAGATGATTTGGTCAAGCGGGTTAATGTTCGAGGAGGCTAATATAATAGCCAAGAGCAGTACCACGTTTATCTAATATAATCGCGGTAGAAAAGTTAGGGTAGATACCACTGCCACCAGCCAAGTCTAAATGTTAAAAGAGAGAAACAATGCTCTAGGAGGTACAGATACAAAGGGATACGAATTAACCCTTTCCAGTACTCCATGGAAGATGGGGTGTACTGGATCTGTGGTAGATTGACTAAGTAAAGTTAATGGTAACTTTATCCTTTTCTGGGGACGGTAGTCGCCTCAGAAATGGAGTCGAGGGAAGTCTCAAAGACAACCCTGTGCCACGGCACTGAAGGTGCTGTGTGACACACAAAAAGAAGGGGGCTACTGAAGTGGTGTACTTCAGAGTCCACAATCACAAAAACAGGTAGAAACACATAGCAAAACACAGGTAAGAGTGGGGGAAAATCTCTCACACTTACCAAGTGGAAAAGAATAAACTACAGAAGTCCAGAAAAGCTGCTGGGGGTCTCACTAGGTGAGGGAAATTAGCCATAAATGAGAATTCTCCCTAACAGCCACCAACAATGCACAGGAGCATTTTCAAACACATTTTCATAATGCCTTTGTCCGCTATATGCCAGTACTCTGCAAGTGTAAAAAAACATTTTCATATTGATTATGCTCACACATGTCCATTCTGGTGCACCTATATATACCACTATTCCCACATAGGAAAATACTCATGTTTGCTGTGTCCATAATGCCAGTAACCATACAATAACAAAGCATGTTTATGCTGGCGCTGCCAATACATGCCACTATCCCCATGTAAGAACATACTCCTGTTGGCTTTGCCTTAATGCCAGTGAAAAAAGGCCATGCCACAGTAAGCAATATATCCTTGCTGGCTACACAAATCTCCCACCCCACACAAAAGAACACTCATCATGTTGTAATCATTTTGTATTTGCTCCCTAACGGCAGTAAAATATGTCATGCCACAGTAAAATAAACATAGCCTTTCAGGCAGCACGAATGCCCTCACCCCAATGTAAGAATACTTACGTTGCCTTTGGTCTTAACACCAGTAATAAACTGCAATGTCACAGAAAGAAACCCTGCTCTTGCTGGCTAGCCGGTAAGATAGCTCAGCGGGTTGGGCACATGCTTTTGTAAACCAAGTGTGATTCGCAGTTTCAAATCCGGGCAAGGCCAACTCGGCCTTTCATACTTCAAAGTGACCACCGTGATATCTACCCTCCTCCACGGACCTCGTACTATTATGTTGATTTTGCGCCTTGTTACCTCTCTCTTACTCTGTACTGTAGTGTCTTCCCTGCTCACCAAGTTGTACCAGTGCCGTGATTCTTAGGCGTTTGGCCGATGTCAACAAATGCAATAAATAAATAAAGCTCATTGAATGAGTGCAAACTTTGGCTGGGTGATACATTTGATGAAAATGTGTTCCCTGTACATCGCTTTGGCGAAAGCGCTATATAAATAGCATATCATCACACAACTCCCCCCACCCCCCATATAGGAACACTTAAGGACTCATCCCTTGGAACTTTATCTAAATAAACTAAATGAAGAATCATTAATAAGTCAACGAAGAAACACAATCTTTTGTAAAAACTGTAAATTCAGTTCACACAAATAAAAAATAAAATAAAAAATAAGAACACTTCTGTTCCATGCACCATGTTATATTCTCCCATGTAAGGATATGTATGTTGCCTTTCACCTTACACACTAGTAAAATAAAGACCCAAGTCAAAATAAGGAATCATGCGCTCCCCATGCAAGAACACTCATCATGTTGCCTTTGACCTTAATGCGAGGACAACATTCCATACCACACTAAGACCCAGCCAGTCCAGCCACTCTGTAGTATTCCGCCCCACCCCACCCCCACTCCAACCCCACCATCACATAAAAACACTCAAGTTGGCTTTCCTTTGCCCAAAAACGGCAGTAAAACATGCCATGCTCTTGTCAAAATATGTTCATGCTCCAAAGCCCCTCCCCAGATACACAGAGATATGGAGACATTCAGACACATGCTCCCACACAGCTGATCTGTCATTCACACGAGCACCCAGAACATTTAGACTGTGCGCTCATTAACACGTGCAGTCACACCATTCACACAGTCACACTGCATTCATTCATAGGTGTGCACTTGCAGACACCGCCCGGCGCCTAGCATACAAACATACAGCCATTTACACACTCCCTCGCATGCATGCACGCACACATTCATACATACAATCCCTGCATGCACACAAATATACTTTTTTTTTGTTAATGGTAATTATTGAAAGCATGAGCCATGTAAAAGCTGAGCCCGCAGTTAAGCCTTTAGGTGCAGCATGGGGATGGGAGGGTCTACTGATATCCCCATGGCAGGCTTTTGTCCTCAGCCTCTACCGTTCACATCAATGCCTGTTTTCTCACCTCGGAGAGCAGTGTATTTGTTTAAGTAAATACACCGCTCTCTGAGGTGAGAAATGAGACAGGTTCTTGCCGGCTGGGCCCGGGCTGGCCATAAGAGCAGTGAATCCTTCTGCTAGTGATAGCGCCGGAATTGGCAGATCCTATTCTAAGCTTCTATATGTGATTTGAAAACTGTACGGCTGTAGTGTAGGGTTTGTTTATGACATCAGAACTGGCCGATGGCATGGCTCTCCTCGAATCTTCATATCACATGTAATCCTTAAAGTGTGAACACTCATGGACACATGGGAGAAGCTTGCAGCCCCCATTGGTCCTTTATGTAGTGTGTGGCTCCAAATTTCACCCGCTCTGTATTCTAAAGGCCTAATTCACAGAAGTGTTTTATAATAGGAAACCCCCATTGGAAAACGCTCTGTGAAGGATATATAATAACCCAGCTCAGGTACTCATTTTATGGACATTGGAGCGTTCTAGGCCGGCCCTGTTGGGATTTAAACCAATGGCTGCAGGTTGCAATCGGATCTCCGAGGCGAGTTGGCTGAACACGTTTACGGGAGCCATAGGGGACCTCTTGCCCCCATCCTCTGGAGTTTCTGAGCAATGTTTTTAAAAGCAACATGTGCACGTGTCAAGAGGAAATCTATGGTCTACATCATATACACGTGTCATTTTTCCGTCTCCACTGTTGTAAAATAGTCAATTGACTTTGTTCATGCAACATATTTATATAGACTTGTAGCCGTACAGGCTCCTTTAATATATCTATATATCGCCTGTACAAAAATCCACTCACTCCTCGTCTATTGCTACCCCTACGGAATAGGCTGGGAGCGGCATAGGGGATAACGCACACCCACTGTGCATTATATAGGCAGTGTAAGTGGCGGAGGTATGAAAATCCAGGCTGCTGGATACATGTGGGCATTGTTCTTTATAAAGCCAAACTACACATTGCTATTCCTTTGAAGCAGGCAGTGGTAGCATTGAAGTTAGGGACATGGAGAAGCTCATTATACTATACCTGCAGGTCGTAAGGTGGTTCGTATAGTTTTCTATCCATCCACAAAACCCCCGCCAATCGCTGTTATGAAGCCTTTGCTTCTCTGCAAACTTCCACTATGTTACTGTTTGGCACAGCTCATCTACAATCGCAGTAATACATACCATGTGCCGACGGCTGTTTAGGGTTATGTAAAAAAAATCCTGATTTGAAAACCAGTTCGCAATCTTGCTCAGAGAGAGTATTCATGCAAAATCCAGTGCCCTGTGCACTGCAGGCGTTTGGGTGGAACACAGCCTGAGCCAGCACGAGCCAAAGCAGAAATGCACACGCTCAGGCTGTGCTTATTTCCGGGTCGATCGGCTGGCACTGAGCATCTGCGATCATCAATAGGGGGCAGGGCCACCATTGCTCTCTGACTCTCCAGTCCAGTCCATTGCGGGCTGAGCCTGCGGCAAGAAAAAAGCACACAAAAAATACTTTTTTTTCACACTGAACTGGGCATATTATTACTGTCCATGCACAGTTCAGTGTGAAAAAAAGTATTTTTTTTACTTTTTTCACAGGGTGGCCACTGGGGGGGGCAGCATTTTTATAAGGGTGGCTATGGGCCCCTGGGCCACCCCTTGAAGGTGCCCCTGACTAGCAGAAAAGGTATTTAAGGTAGACAAGGAAAATCTACAATACTGTCAGGAGAGGTCCTGTATATAGGACGGCTAATCCCTCAAGAAGGGAGAAAAGTGACACCGGAAAAAGCAGAAGCAATTATGAAGACTTCAGAACCTAAAACTGTGAGAGAAATGCAACAGTTTCTAGGCCTATGTAGCTAGTGTAGGGCGCTGGGTTTTCGATTACAGCCCATACATTCAACCACTTTTAAAAGGACTTAAAGGAGCACAGGTAGACAAAAGTAAGATAATATGGACGGATATAATGGCTGAAGGATTTGAAGAATTAAGAAAGGCAATCAGTAGAGCCCCAGTGCTAGTAATTTCAGATTATCATGAAGAATGTTACATATTTTCCCATTCAAATGGAGAAGCCATGACAGCAATCCTCACACAGAAAGAATCATTAGGACATGGACACAAATCACTTGCTTACTATAGTGGGACTTTTGACTCAATAATAAAAGGGCATTAGCCTTTCAAACAACCTTTATTTGTTGCTGCATTTGCTATTGAAAAGGCTTTGAGTACCCTAATGCAGTGTTAAGTAACATTATTTCAGAGCACGCTTTATTTGCTATTTTAGAGAAACCTAAAAGTTCACTGATTACACAAAGAGCATCAGGATGCAAGGTCATTATTTCAAACCCTGCGATCAAAACTGTTGGATGCAGAAGAGTGAACCCAGAAACATTCATAGCAGAACCAGTAGGGGAGGAGGATTTTGTACATGACTGCACAACGTATACTGAGTTCTATGTTGACATTCCCCATGTTAGAGAAAATGCTCTCGGGGGGGAGGGAATTCTCTTTCTTACAAAATGGACCAAACGACTGGTGAAAGGCATACTGGATCAGTGGTAGTAAAGCTGGACCATGAGTGTGACCTTTAGGTAGTAAGAAGTGTGAGATTGCCTTTGCATTGCTCAGCACAGACTGCAGAACTAGTGGCGCTCATCTCCGTACTTCAAAGATACAAGGATGATGAAGTAACAGTGTACTCTGACTCCACCAATTTGACCTCAACTGTACACAAAGCTTTGTTACGCTGCAAAAGTAGGGGAATCCTCTGCGCAGATGGCACACCAGGCACTAAGGCTCCCATTGACTATCGCAGTCGTGAAATGCGCAGCACATACTCTAAGAACCAACCTGATTTCTCACGGAAACAAAGTTGCAGAATTAGAAGCCAGAAAGGCAGCATATTTCCAAAGCATTTTTGATTTTTAAGTATAAAGTGTTAAACAGATGTCAGAACAGTGTATGGTAGTAAATGAAGGTTTTAAGTTGCTGTCTATTTTTCAGTTAATTGAGATACAAGTTTGAACCTTTGTCGCGGTTTATTACGCAGTCACACTCCACTGCCACGCCATTAATCACTAACAAGCAGCCCAGGCCACGGAGGGGTTTAAATAGAATGCGCGAGCATGCGCATGCGCCAGTCAACACAAAATGAGAAATGGAGAACTCGGGCCGTTATAGCACGCAAATGCAGTCTTTGGCCCATTTTAGGCCTCAAATACCCCTTATTCCTGACATTACCCCCTCCTCTAGGGCCCTTCCTAGGACCTGGCGTACCCAGATATGACCAGTGAAAGAGTCTTACCAGACAGCCTGCATGCACTGCCTCCGAAGGATCTCAGGAATCATCCTCAGGACCACAACCAACCCATGAAATTAAATACTGTTTCTTGCCACGCCACTTGGAGTCCAAAATGTGCTGCACTTCAAATTCTTCTTGACCATCCTGTATCACACTCAGAGCCTTCTGTGTCACCACACCAGGAGCTGCGGGTTTAACCAGAGAAACGTGAAAAACAGGGTGGATCCTCATGTGCGAGGGCAGACACAAACACACTGCAGTGTCTGACACACATCTCACAATCTAAGAAAGGCCCAATGAAGCAGGGCAAACATTTTCTAGACCCAAACAGCTTGATGTTCTGAGTGGATAACCACACCCGATCCCCCATCACATACTTGGGACTGGATCATCTCTTTCTGTCAGCCTGCCTCTTATAGTCACCTTAGCTCTGTCCAAATTTTGGTGTGCATTCTCCCGTATTGCAAGAAGCTCCTGCGTGTGTTCAGTCACTGCTGGAATCTTGTTGAACTCAGGAACCACCTCAGCCAACATTTGACAATTTTGTCTGTACAAGCAGAAATGAGGGGACATTCCCAGGGAATCATGTTTGGCGTTGTTATAACAAAATTCTGCCAGCCATAAAGACCGGACCCATGAAGATTTACCCTCTGTCAGGACCCACCTGAGATATTTCTCCATAGTCTGATTAACCCTTTCCGACTGGCCATCCGTCTGGGGATGGTAACTGGTGGAGAGAGCACAGGAGATTACAAGCAACTTGCAGAAAGCACACCAAAAACTCAGAGGTAAACTGAGAACTCCAATCAGATACTATAGTTTTCGGTAACCCATGCAACCTCACTACATGTTGCAAAAACATTCCGCCAGTGTGCCTGCACTTGGAACACCTTCACAAGGGACAAAATGAACCTGTTTTGTCAGATAATCCACCACCACCAGAATTGTATCAAAGTCTCCATCTTGGGGCAACTCAGTAACAAAGTCCATAGACAAACACGGCCAGGGTTCCTTGGGCATGGGTAATGGTTGCAACAACCCTGCTTTCCTCAAATGGTCTGCCTTAGATCGCACACAGGTATCGCACCCAGCTACATACTCCTGTACATCTGTGGCCCATCCTTCCCACCAGAAATACCACTGCACCATATCCTGCATCTTCCCGACCCCGGCATGACCTGCCATGGGAGAATGATGGCACCAAAACAAGGACTTCTTCCTCATAGTCTCGGTGGAGAGAAACAACTTCCCTTCCTGATAGGGTAATCCCCCCGAATGTGTCTGGCACTGCCCTTCTTCACCCATTTCGTCTATTTCTTCTTAGGAAAACTCTTAAGTACCTCCCCATGCACCTCCTAAGTCACTGCACCCCCTTCTCCACCGGAATGATACATTGTTCCACTTGACACTGCCCTATCATATTCTCCTGCCTGGACGGAGCATCTTCTTTTCCGTTACTCCTACCCGGCCAATACGTGACCACAAAGTCAAATTCTTCAAAGAATTTTGAACATCGTAACTGCCGGGATCTCAAAGTTCTTGCTGATATCAAGCAGTGCAAATTCTTGTGATCTGTGATAACTAGTGCAGGATGTCGAGCTACCATTAAGTAATGACGCCATTCAAGGAAAGCCTCCCTTATTGCCAGGAGCTCTTTATCCATAATAGCATAGTTTTGCTCACAACCTGTCAATTTGCGGGAGAAATAAGCCACCGGATGTAAAATGCCCTCCCCATCAGACTGTGACAAAATAGCCCCTTAGCCAAATTGATGGCATCTGTCGCCACCTGAAACTGCTTTTCCAAATCAGGATGACATAAAATCGTTGCTTTCGTGAAAGCAGCCTTTAACCTCCCAAATGCTTCCTCAGCCTCCTGATCCAAATGAAACTTGGTTGCCTTTCTTAACAGTCTGGTAATGGATGTAGTAATGGCTGAAGAATTGTTTATGAATCTCCGATAAAAATGTGCAAACCCCAGAAATGACTGGATGTCCTTCATACACTGAGGAGATGGCCATTTGGTGACTGCCTGCATTTTCCTGTCAGCTATCACTACTCCAGAGGGCGTCAAAATAAATCCCAGGAATTCTACTCTGGTAGTATGAAACTCACATTTGTCCAGCTTTGCAAACAAATGATAGTCCTGTAACCTGGTCAAAACGGCCTTAACGTGGTGCAAATGCTGTTCCACAGACTCTGAGAAAATCAAAATATGATCAATATATACAATTACAAACAAATCCAAATACTCTCGTAACACCTCCTGCATAAAGTGCTGAAAAGCTGCAGACGCATTGCACAAACCAAAAGGCATCACCAGATACTCAAATAAACCAAACTTAGTACAGAAAGCCGTCTTCCACTCGTCACCTTCCTTCACCCTAATGAGGTGATAAACCCCTCTTACATCCAGTTTAGTGTAAATATTGGCCACCTTGACTTGATTTAACAACACCGGAATCAATGGTAGGGGAAACCAGTTCTTGATCATTACCTTATTTAAGGCCCTATAGTCAATGCAAGTCCTTAAGGTGCCCTTCTTCTTAGGCACAACAGACAATGGAGACGAAATAGGTGACTTGGAGTGAGTGTCGCATAAACCCACATGCCAGCATCTCATTTAAATATTTCCGTTAGTGTTCAGTCTCCTTCTCTGATAACGCATACACCTGGCTATAATGTAACCTAGCATTGGTCTCCAGCTCAATCACGCAGTCAAATGATCTATGAGGCGGTAACTGACACGTACCTCCCTTGTCAAATACACCAGCAAACTCTTGATATTCCTCCGGCAAGGTGGTGACCACTGCTCCAATCTTAGCTTGATGATTGACACCTTCCACCAAGAAATGTGTGGGACCCCAATGCCAGTTAAATGGGATCCACACTGCTCGTTCCCAAATGTCAATGTTCTCTCTTTCCAATCAATACTCGTGTTGTGTGTCACTAGCCATGGCATTCCCAAGAACACCCCGAATCGGGGAGCTGCAATCAAATCAAAGGTAATTGTCTCCTCATGACCCTCCCCACACCACATAGTAATCGCCTATGTCTGAGTAGTTTTGGGACAAGATGTCAAACATGACCCATCAACTGCCTGTACCAACTCACTCTCCTTCTTGATTCGGGTAGGAAGTCCTAACTTTGTCACCAATGCAATATCAATGAAATTCCCAGCAGCCCCAGAATCCACCATTGCCGATACCATGTCCTTACTATTGGCAAAAATCAAAGTCACCAGAAGATAGATATGAGGGGCATTGACCTGCATTGTGTTTACCACTGCCAACGGGAACTCTGCCTCCTTAAGGCTCGGTGTAGTCGTTCCCCCCCTTACCGAGCCCCCTCTTTTGCCAGCCTCTACATTTTTCTTCTCTCTGGTTCGTGCTGGGTTATTAGGACAGTTCCGAATGTAGTGCCCTGACTTCCCACAATAGAGGCACAAGTTATTAGTTCTCTATTTTCCCTTCTCTTCTGTTGACAAGGGTCCTCGTATACTCCCAATTTGCATGGGCTCCCCTTGCTCCCCTCCTGAACGTCCCCCTGCCTCCCTACTCCTGTCGAGATGCACAAATGGCATTCCATCAGTCCTCCTCCTTTCCCCTTTACACTCACTCAATCTGTGATCCAACCGCAGAGCCAAATCAATCAAAGCACTACACGACCCTGGTTGCTGTTCCACATGAGCTATCGCGTCCTTCAACTCATCCTTCAATCCTTGATAAAAACAAAACCGCTTGTTTCGGTTCTGGCCAAGTGGTCTCTACCACCAGGCGATTAAATTGTGTAACATAAGTCACCAAATCCTTGGTACCTTGTCTAAGGACTAATAACTCTTTATCTTAGGCCAAGGACACATTGCAGAGGTCAAATAGGCAAGCAAATTCCACCGAAAAGCCTGCCCAATCATATAATATAGGATCATCCTTCTGCACTAGTGGAATTGCCCAGGCTTCAGCATCCCCTGTGAAGTAAGAAATGACAAATGCTGTCCGGACTTGAATAGATTCAAAAGCCGTAGGTTTGCACAAGAAGTGTAGCTTACATTGTCCTGGCATCACCAACAAATCTCTCTGGTGCTGCCAGTGGAACCCCTAAGTGTTGTTGTACTACTACTGTACTTGCTCGACTAACTGCTCCTGAAGTGGATGCTGCCACCGCATCCCCCTGAAGTGGAATACCTTGAGCTATTAAACCACTAACCTGCATCTTCAACGTATTGTTCTCCTGCCGAGACTGAATCAATTCTGCCTGTATATCTTGTAGTGCCTTTAACACCTCTGTTAAGGGTGGAGGGGACTCCATTTGGCTTGGGTTGCTTAATTATCCCGATTTGAGGGTTGGTGATTCTGTCACACCCCTGAAGTATCACACAACTCCTTCCTAGCTTCGGAACCTAAATGTAGTTGACCCCTCCCACCTTGGTTGGCACAGGCTCCTGAATGTTTAGTACCACAGGTAACCTCGAGGCAGCCAATGGGGCAAAGAGGGTTAGGTAAACGTTGTGGATAGGTAGGGGGTGTTTAGGGTAACCGGATAGAGGTTTAGGGTTCTTGAATTGGATAGGTATGGGGGAATAACAGGGAACATCATGCCAGTATAACACACACAATCTTGTAACTTGAAGAAACCACCTGCACCTAATAATAGCATAGGCCAACACCCTTGTTAATTAGGATATTGCCACTGGAAAACCTGTGTCACACACCTCTCATTCCTAAACCAGCGACTAACATTAGCACATGATGTGTTAACACGATAACCTCCTGATAACAGCTTTAGCACACAACATGAAACATAACCTATACATTTGCATGTGGTATTAGCACCCCAAATTGTAATGACACCCTTTGCCTACCACCTGGCAGAGGTTATTTCCATTGGATGCATCTTGAATCAGTAGCAAGCATTACAAATATTCTTCAGGGGGCGTGGCGTCGGTGCTGTTTTCATGAAAAATCGGACTACCAGAACAGGCGGTTGGAGAAAGCAAAGTGGAGCACCCCAACCCGCAAGATGGTGGCGCCAGAGGCTCCGCTGTAGACCACAGCGATGCGGAGCAGGCAGCGTGCAGGGGGAAGGGAGCGCGGGCGGCTACCCTCAAACTCACCCAACAAGGGCTCCCTGAGAAGCACCAACGACCACCGTAGGACACATCCTGTGACCCTGCCACACGGGCCGAACCAGAGACGGTTTCGGTGGGCGCGAAGCCCAGAGGCGGAAGAAGGCGTCAGCGGCGAGCGGCCGAGAGGAACGGACACCGCCCAGCGGGACCCCTGCTGACGAGGCGTATAGGGAGATCCGGTGCTGCAAACGCCCGGAGCGTGCTGGAAGAAAAAACCCGCCGGGACGACAGGCCCGACGGACCTGCAGAAGAGGCAGATCGACCTCCAGGGACCACAGGAGGTATGGGCGGAGACTGAAGAGGACTGCAGCCCAACACAGAACGGTGAGCTTGGGTGCGGCCGCATCATGCTAGGAAACAAGGAGGCCAGTAGAGCGACGGAACGGAGGGGCCCGGGCGTAATCCGGAGAGCCCGGGGGGGGGGCGCTGCAACAACGCAGCAGCATACGGGCAGAAGGTAGGCCCCACACAAGGATTAACCCGTATGTTGCATGAACTCCGTCAGCCCGCGCCCTAAACCCAAGAACATGGCCACCATCCAACGGACGGCCCAGCAACACTAGCGCTGCGACGGCCTGGAAGTAGGAAGGCACAGGCACCATACCTACCACCTGGGAACGGAAGGAAAGCGGCACCGTAGGGGGCAAGACACTGAGAAAATCAAACCTCTTCCGAGGGCTCTGGGCCCAAAAGGTTAGCGCACCCCAGGCCCACAGTAGCAAAGGCTGAGACAGCAAGGGGCTGAAGCCACGACTATCCAGCTACAGAAAGCAATTGCGGCTGCCGCCAATCCAGAATAACACTGCTCTGGGCACTCACAATAGTGTGGAGAAGCCACACACTACAGCGGCCAATAACACAATGACCACCTGATCCTGAAGCGATAGCTGTCGAAATCGCAGCCAGTGGACGAGGTAGCGAACTGAATGCCCAGAGACAGGAGATGTCACCTCCCAAGGGCAAAGCGAAAACTGCAACAATGGACTCCTACACGACGGTTAGACCCAAACAACAGCAGGAAGCAAGGACTGCAGAGGAGCTCCCGACCCAGGAAGAAGAACCTACGAACGCGCAAGTACTGCAGGCCATAGCAGCTTTACGCACCTCTATTGAAACTAGAATAGATGAAGTAAAATCGGACATGCAGTTGATAAGGCAGGATGCCCGCAATCTCACCGAGAAAGTGACCACAGCGGAGGCTGCCCTACACGACAATGTAGAAAGCATGACGGATCTCAAATCTAAGGTCCAGGAACTGGAACTGAAGGTAGCACGGCTAGAGGCGAGTTCGGAGGATGCGGAAGGGAGAGCCCGCCGCAACAACATTCGAATCCTGGGGGCCCCGGAGGGAATGGAGGGCCCGGACCCAACAGAATTTATTGAGACAATGCTACAACAGGAAATTGGGGCCAGCAACCTGACCCAGGGATTCTCGATAGAACGAGCCCACAGATCTCTGCAAAAAAGACCTCCCCGAGCTCACACTGCACCTAATGATCGCAAAAGTCCTAAATTTCAGCGACAGAGAGACAATAATGCGATTCTCGAGAGAAGGAGGGGAAATCAAGAGACAGGATGCTAAGATAGTCATGTATCCGGACTACACTCCCATAGTGCAAAGGGCAAGGAACTCATTCATCCCGGTGAAAGCAAGACTACGAGAACTCAACCTCAAGTACATGCTAATGTACCCGTCGCGCCTCAAGGTAATATACAAAGGAAAAGCCATCTTCCTAGAAACTCCCGCGGCGGCGAATATGTGGCTTGAGCACAACAACCTCACAGATGACAAAGAAGGGGCAATGAAGGAGATCACAGGCCGCTGAACAATCAAAAGCAACAGGAAACGACTGATGCTCGCACAATGCAAGAAAAACCGCAGCACCACACCAAGAACCACAGTAATATGAAAGCAACATCGGGCAGGAGCGCACCGGCACACACGAGCGCCGATGACGTCGGCACACCCCTTCAGGAAACGTGGAGGCCGACCACCAACACACAACCCGCACCGGGAGGCCTAGAAAGGCCCAAAAGTCACGGGAGCCCCTGAGCGCTGCAAGTTCGAAGCAACTGCTGGGGGCAGTTCAAAGTTGCACAGTTTGTTGTTCTCATTCACTAGAATGAACGTTACTATTGTTGGTAAGTCTCCAGATGGACAAGGGGGCAGAGGGGGAATCGAATGGAAGGCGGGGGGACTGGGCTCCAACCCACGTACAGGAAGGGGCTTCAACACCAGAGCCGCGATCACAAATGAGGCAGAAGGGGATGCAGGACAAACGTAATATCTCTTTTGAACCACCATGACCTCAACAGCAATTAAAATAATGACATGGAATGTGAAGGGTCTGAGAACATACCTTCGCAGAAACAGAATTAAGACCTACCTATACAGAAAAAGGGTGATGATAGCACTGCTACAGGAGACCCACTGCACGGCAGACTCTGTGACTAAACTCCAAACTCACTGGGGGGGACAGGGATTTGGCACCACTTATTCCAAATATGCAAGAGGAGTTTACACCAGGATACACCCACAGCTCCCATTCCGCCTGGTCAAATCAGAGATAGACCCAGAAGGCAGATTCGGAATGTTATGGGGGCACATTGAACAGACGGAATTATGCATCATGAACTCCTACTTCCCCAACAACAACATACCAGCCCACTTGAACTCACTGTATCCCAGAATTACGCAACACAGAAGCGGCCTGTTCATCTGGGGGGGAGACCTCAATTGTGTACACGATCCAACACTGGACAGGTCCATACCCCATTCGAAAGGCCCACCAGCAGCAACAACAGCACTGACCGCAATGATAGACAGGCTGGATCTGGCAGATGTATGGCGAGAAACACATCCAGCAACGAGAGGCTACTCATACTACTCGTCCCCGCATAATCTACACACAAGATTAGACTACATCCTTATAGGCAGGGAACACTTACCCCAAGTGGAAGAGGCACAGTGCATAGGGAGAACCATCTCTGACCACTCCCCACTTTTAGTGACATGGAACCACAATGGCCCAAGACCCCCGATCCCCATGTGGAAAATGCCTGTAGATGCCCTGACGGACCCAGCCTTTAGAGAGGGATTACAAGAATCTATAGACAACTACATAGAAGTTAACACGGGCAGCGCGGAACTCCGAAGTACAGAATGGGACGCTCTAAAAACAGTGACATGGGGGGAAACCATTTCAAAGGCCAGGGGAATCAGGAAAATACTCAGGAAAGAATTAGACCAGGTGAAGAAGGAGATTGAAAGGCTGGAGGCCACCCCCACAGGCACTCAGCAGGGAGAAATTGAACTCCAGAAACTCAGGGAGAAGAATGCAACCGCTTGGAGCAGGCTAGAAAAGTTTGACTACACTGCCAAAACAAACAGAGCACATGTAGAGGCGGACAGACCGGTCAGGCTACTGGCCTGGCTCTGCCAAAAGGAACATCCCAGACACTCCACCACTACACTGTGGGACGAAGAGGGGAACACGCATTACATACAGCAGGACATGAATAACACCTTTAAATGCTTCTACAAGCACCTATACTCCCACAAAGAACAGGTTTCCCAAAAACAGATAATGGACACACTGGACGAGATAGGGCTCCCCAAGATGTCCCCGGAACAGTCCAACACACTAGAAACAGACATCACACCCAAAGACCTAACGGAGGCCATTAGGTCCCTGGCCACGCGCAAGGCACCTGGCACAGACGGATTGCCCTCAGAATTTTATAAAGCTTATGAGCCCTCCCTGACGCCGCTGTTACATGAGGTATACCAGGAAGCATACGAGAGGGGGATACTACCTGAGAGCATGAGAGAAACACTGGTGGTCCCGATCCTCAAGCCCAATAAACGGGCGTACCGGTGTGCCTCCTACCGCCCACTAGCGATGCTTAATTATGATGTGAAAATCTTAACCACAATATTAGCTAAGCGGCTGTCCAGAATTATAGGAGACATAATACACACTGACCAGTGCGGCTTTGTACCGGGCCGCAATACATCCATGAACTTGCGTAGGCTCCAACACATTATAGCGCAAACTGACAAAGACAGGGACTCGTACGCACTACTACCCCTGGATGCCATAAAGGCGTTCAACTCCATATATTGGGAGTGGCTAGTGGCTGTACTCAAGGAATTTGGCTTTGGACCGGGGTTTATTAGATGGATCACAATACTATACGCTAAGCCGAGAGCAAGGGTAAAATCTGGGAAACACGTGTCAGAGAAATGGGGCATACAAAGAGGGACCAGGCAGGGCTGCCCACTGACCCAATGTTGTACATACTGGGACTGGAGCCCATAGCCATTTACTTCAGAAAGCAATTTTTCGATGCCGGTATAAGGCTGGGAGGAATAGATCACGTCATCTCACTTTATGCAGATGATGTACTCATATACGTTAGGAACCCACAACACAATGTGCCCACCATGCTGGATGTTTTGGATAATTACTCCAGGGTCTCAGGAATCCAATTCAGCAAGCCAAAATCCTGCCTCTTCCCCCTAGCGGCCCTGAGACATGAGGACATGGAGGCACTCCCGGCAGTGGGGATAAGATGGCAGACCACCTTGTTCCGATATCTCGGAATCCAAATAATGCACACCCCTGCACTGATGCACGAGCACAACATAAAAGCAGCACTCCCAGCTCTGCGTAAATCAATGAACTTCTGGGCGAAACTCCCCCTGTCAATGATGGGACGGGCCTCGATAGTCACGATGATTGTACTACCAAGGTTCTTGTACGGGTTCCAGAATGTGCATTGCTATATTAAAAAACCCTTCTTTTGACTGCTTGAGACGTTAATAAAAGAGTTCCTATGGGGGAAAAACAGACACAGACTAGCGCTGTCATCGTTAGCCCTACCACACAGCCAGGGAGGAATCCAACTTCCGAATCTGGAAAAATATTACCTCGCAGCCCAGCTAAGCTTTGTGACAAAATGGCTAGCCAATGAGCCCACATCTGAAACGCCCCTGCTGCAAGCAATGATCCTTCCGTACCAACTGAAAGAACTGGTCTAGACACCCTCACAACTATTGGGAAATGTACCGCCCCCCCTAGCCCTGGGGAAAAAGATACGGCACAGAATGAAGATGCTCACCCACTCACGGAACACCTATGCACCAGAAGTACCACTGCTCGCAGACCTTTGCAAAACAGCCACAGACCTGAAACAAATTAGATTATGGGAAAGAGAAGGGGTCTACACCTGTGGAGACCTCTACGAAGAGGGCACCTTCAAAGAGTTTGCCTCACTACAAGAAATAGACGGCATCCACACAGGCCAGTTCCTATGGTATCAAAGGGTTTGCACCACTGCACGACGCAAATGGGATACGTGGCCTCAAGAACCGGACTCGGACACATTCTTAATGATGCTATATAACCTGGGGGAGGGCAGCAGACCAATATCCCAAATATATGGCCATTTGAGTGACATACCCAACACCCGGAGCATGGAAATGAAAAACAAATGGGAAAGGGACATATGCAGAGAAATGACAGAGGGGGAGTGGAGCAGAGCGCTCAGATTTCCCAAAGAAGTCTCAAGAAACCACAGATTCAGACAGATACAGCTGAACGTACTGCACCAAATTTACCTGACCCCACACCGAATAGGCAAATTTAACAAGCAAATTCAGCCGAACTGCACCTGGTGCATGGGGGAAGAGGCCGACCTGATACATATGCTGTGGGAATGCCCCAAAACAAGGTCACTGTGGGGCAAAGTAAAACAGACGTGCGAGAAGGCAGGCATGACCAAATACAAATGGACACCAGAGGAGTGCCTATTAGGAACTTACCCCAGATTGGCCAAGCTTAAGCACACAGTACGACTCATGGACTTGGCATGCATACTGGCCAAAAGAACCATTGCCATGTCCTGGAAAAAACCAGCGGGACCACAATACAAAATATGGCACAGTGAAACGGAGAGGTGGGTGTTAGCTGAGACCAAAGCTTGGGAGGATTGCGTCGCCAGATCCACTGATGAATCCAGCAGGGCGCTCGAGGCATGGAGAGAACTCACCAGACATACGTTCTACCCCTCTGATGATAAGCCCCCATGAACTAAAGGCCCCAGGCTAAGCATACCCGCAGGATAAAAAAGGGCAACCCAGGTGAGGACACTGGAGATAAATCTGGCCCTCTGAGGACACCCCTCTGCCCCCTTTAAACCGTCTGTCTAACCCCCCCACCCACTCCCGAGACAAGAGACACGGAACTGTAAGAACAGAACATGGAGACAGTTGTTGTTGTTTATGATAATGTTTAATGTTAAGTTAAAATGCATTGCGATCATATATGTGCACGGCACTTTTGAATGTCATGTAACTGATATCACTGAAAAATGCCAATAAACAAATTTAAAAATAAAATTACAAATATTCCTCTGTGGTAAGAGATTTGACAAGAGCAAGAAGCCACGAACAATATGTAGCGTCCCTCACTCCCAGTTCACACACAGAAAACCTGAAAAGGTTCGGCTTCCGCGGCATGCACGCGTGCATAGATGAAGTTTGCGAGATAACTGCAGCGAAAAATGCATGTGGCTGCAATAAGACACTGTGGGCCTCATTGCACGGTAGGCAGTAACCATGGCGCTATTAGCGCCATTGTTGCCGCCGGTATTTTACCGTGTCCGCCTTGGTGGATGGCGGAATTACAACCCTACTCCAAGGTGAGCGGGGGTGGTCATTCCCCATTCGCCAAGGTACTTCCCCATTCCCATTTGCGACCCCATAGGGCTCAATGGGAATGGAGAAGGCGCTAATTACGGTACCGCAAATTGCGGTACCGTAATTAGCACCAAGGTCCCTTTGCAGGCCCGTTCCTTAACGGCTGGTAAAACCTTCCGTTAAGGTCGGGTCCCGCAAAGGTACCTCGTAGTAAGGCGGTAAGGGTTTACCGGTACCGGTGCCCTTACCGGTACCAGTAAACCCTTACCGCCTACCGTGTAATGAGGCCCTGTGTCTTGGCGTGCCGGTAACTAGCACATGTGGCTTCCCAACATGAGGCTTGTACACCCAAAAATACAGACAGTCTTTTCCGGGCTACACATACACCCTCTCTTGTTCCGAATGAGCATTTAACTGAGGCCTGGAGGGGCCCGTCGGCACCACCCTAGGCAATGCTGAATTCTGCGTTGAGCGGTCACACCACCATCCGTTTTGCTTCATTCCCCGTGAGGGATAAGGCTTCACTGAACCCAAAGATCAGGCCAGCCAACTGTGTCCTGCCAGCTCCTCACCACTGCGGCCCGGATTCAGACCTCCGTCACCTGCTCCCCTCCAGCATGTGCCTGCCACGCCATCAATCACCAACAAGCAGCACGGGCCGAGGAGGGATTTAAATAGTATGCGCGAGCATGCGCATGCGCCCGTCCACAAACCCCCATGTCCTCATGGGAAATTGAGTCGTTGGGCCGTTTTAGCCTGCAAATGTTCTCCTTGGCCCACTTTAGGCCTCAAACACCCCTTATTCCTGACACAGGCTTGGAGGTGGGCTCCCTGCTTGGTGAGGACAGAGAGTCTGTATTGCCTTTGGAGCAGACGGCAGGCCAGTTTGTCAGAGGGTGCACCTGATGCCCTCCGCTTCCCCTCAGCCACCCTGCACTTGCGTTTGAGGGTGACAAGGTCAAAGTCGTACCAAGAGTTGCACTTGGATTTGGGCTTCAAGCGGATCCTCATGACAGGGGCAAGTACATCAAGAGTGTTAGTGATAGAAAGATGAAAGTTAGATAGGGCTGTGTCAGGGTGTGAGTCAGCCAAAGGTGCAAAAGGCAGAGAGAAAGTAGTGGCGAAAGCCTCAACTGACACACGCTTAATGGGTTGGATGACTGAGAAGGTAGGTGGTGGAAGTGCTGGAGGCGGCTTGGCCTGAGGGGTAGAGAGAGAGAGAGGTGGGAGGAAAGGAGAAAGTGATACTCCAGGAGGAGTGGTGTGAGGGTGAAGAGGGGGAGGTCTGAGGAGATCAGAACATCCAGGGTGTGCCCTGCAAAGTGAGTTGGGCCAGAGGGAAGAATAGAGAGAGAGAGAGAGAGAGAGAGAGAGAGAGAGAGAGAGAAAGTCGAAGAGGTTGCCAAAGAGTCCTGAAGAAGGGCGAGGTAGCATCTAGGTCGATGTTAAGGTCTCAGAGGAGGAGAAGTTGAGAGGTAGAGACAAGGAGGAGGAAAGGTCCATCCACTCAGAAAGGAAGGGGGCGACCTGGCTGGGCGGCCTATAGATAGTGGCCACAGTGAGAGAAAGGCCAGTAGAGATAGCCAGCCTGCAGACCAGGCATTCAAAGAAGGAATAGTCCTGCATAGGAATATTAGAAGCAGAGAATGAGGCACAATATGCGGGGTCCTTAACTACATTGTTTTTTTCTTTTTTGGTTGAAAGGATTCCTGCGTGGTTTTTCACACCAGGTTCTTTTTTTTCTTTGTCCCCCACAGGGTCTCAGGGTGTTGTACGCATCCGTGCTTACATCGAGGATCGGCTCATCCATGCACCTTCTTCATCTCTTGCATGGAGGGCCATGACTACTAGAAAGGTTTTTCAAGGTACTAATCTAAAGAAATATTTGTTAGTCCCCCCACCCCCATGGGATAGTGTTCATTGGGGGTCTCTCTGACATCAGGAATGGAGAGGCTCCCACCCGCACATAGGGCTTTATAACTGCAAACCAGACTCTCGGGCCTGCACAAAGTGGTTTTGGCCAGAGCTCACCAATGGCTGACGGTCCGAGGGATGTTGCAGCTTCAGTCTCTGCAGTTCAGACACCTTCTGCACCCACTGGCGATGCACTTACTGGTTCACTGGGACTCTGCTTCAATGGACTGCTCCAAGAAGATCAGAGTGCCGACCTGCATCAGGGAGAGCATGTCTTGATGGCTCAAGGTGTCTCTCCTGTCCCAGGGCTTTTTCCTGGAGCCTACATCCTCTGACACCCACAAAAGAAGCCAGTCGAGTGGGGTGGGGTACAACCTTGAGTCCCATCTTAGTTCATGGGCAATTGAGTGGGAAATCAGAAGAATATCCTCGAATGAGGGGGAGCTTTTGGCCATATTGGAAGATGTAGTCCTGGTCCACACACTGGTAGGAGAAGAGCCCTATATGGGACTCCATGTGTTGTACGAAAGACGATATGCAGATAGATAACCGTATTGAATGTATCCGCGCACTAAGATGGTGGAAGGATATTTTGTGGAAGGACGTCAGCACGCACCATTGGACATCATGGAGCGCTGAGTGAAATCTGATGAAGGCAGAGTGATGTTATTGTTATTTGGCATTTATATAGCGCCCTATATATCATTGGTATGATCTCAAAGCGCTTGTGGGTTGAACTCCCTTGGGGACCGTAGTCCAGGTCATTTGAGAGAGTAGGGTAGAATACAGTGCTTGGGTGCACTCAATATGTGAGCAGCCAGTGTAATTTGCCTGATGGTAGCTGCATCCTAACATTAGGTGCAGTGGGAGTGAGGGATCAGTTGAATGTGTATAGTCAGGTGGTTGGTTTCCGAGACTGCATTCTGGCGGTATTAGGCCTGTATAGGACGCATATGTGTGCAGCTAGGCCGATTTCTTTCATGGGGTATGGCTGCGTTCTAACAGGTTGTTGAGGTGTTAATGGAGGATTGTTCGTATGTTTGCAGCTAAGCCGAAATTGATCGAGGGGTATAGCTGCTCTCTATTGTTTGTTGGTGTAAAGTGGAGCGTGAGCATAGAGGTAGGAGAGCTGAGAGTCTTGGTGGATGGTTTACTCTTAGGATCCCACTGTTCCTGATTACTTTCTGGGTCTGGATGAGCTGGCAGTGATCATCCTCATGTTTCGCGGTAGCGGTATTCTGAGGTAGATTATCTGGTTTGACCGGAGTAAGTTATGATTTGCACGGTCAGAGGGTAATTATTCTTAAGGTCAGCACTATGTGTCTGGGCCCATTTTATGGGTCCCTGGTTGTGGTTTATGGTGGGTTACATGGTAGGTCTTCGCCAGATACTGGCTATAGGACAGGTTACATCTCTCAACAACATAGTCCTATCAAGGCAGTGGTGCTAAAGGACAGGCTGGGCAGGGGCATTGTAGGGCTCGGGTGTTTTAGCGCCTTGAGTTGGTTTGTATTTTAGGAATGTAGTTGGGCAAGGTAGGGAGTTTTGTTTGTTTGTTTGTTTGTGTGTTTATTTATAGGGCGCCAGAAAACCCTTGGGTAGCTGGGCGCACAGAATAACAAGAAGGCTTAGAACTTGGTTACAGGTTGCACATTACAGGTTGTTGGTAACATAGATTGTATACAGTAATTACATTATGTACATTCTTTACATGTAAGGGTGGAAAGGTAACAAATTATATACAGTAAATCAATTATGTACATTTTACATGTAAGAGTGGAGGGGTACGTGTGTCATCAGATCACATTGCTCAGGGTCACTGGTTTCAGAGGTCGTTGCGTCGAAGCCATGTGCGGGTATGGTGCCTGAAGCTGTTGTAGGGCTGGTCCCTTCTTAGTTCAACTGGTAGGGCGTTCCAGTACTGGGCTGCTTGCACATGAAAGCTATTGCCTCCTGTTTTTTTTAGTAGGAATCTAGGGGTTTGGAGGCAGAAAGAGTTGGCTGTTCTGGTTGGTCGTGCAGTGGTTTTTCTTATTATTCTATTCCTAAGGTATGGGGTGGCTGCATTGTTCAGACATTTGAATGTTAGTGTGACAATTTTGAAGGTGATCCTATCGCAAATATTTAGCCAGTTGTATTTTCTCCACACATTCGTGATGTGCTCTCTAGCTGGGAGGTTCAGGGCCGTTCTGAGCGCGTTGTTTTGTAGGGTTTGAAGTTTATTGATGATGTATTTATTTGTGCCTGCATAAAGTGCATTGCATTAATCCAGTTTTGAGAGGATTGGTGCATTGGCTAGGATGATGCAGCTAGCTGGTGAGAGGAAGGGTCAGCATGCTTTTATAAGTTTACCGGTATAGGCTGTGGATGAGGCCAGGGAGTTCACTTGTTTCCTTAGGGACAAAGTGGAGTCCAAATAGAAACCTAGGGTTTTCACCTCTTTGGCGACGCGGATTATATTGCCATCGATATTGAAGGAGCTGTAGTTGGAATCGAGTTTTTTTAGTTTGTTGGACGAGCCTAGAATGAGGATCTCTGTTTTTTCGTCATTCAGGCAGAGGCTATGGGTTGCCATCCATGCCTGAATGAGGGTGTACATTTTGTTTAATAAAGCCGTATCCGTAGTGGAATTGCCCAAAAGGGGGATGAGGATGTGGGTGTCGTCTGCATAATTTGTGTAGGTGACACCCAGTCTGTCCAATTTGTCGAATAGAGGTTTAGTAAAGATATTATACATCGTTGGCGAGACACAAGAGCCCTGTGGGGCTCCACATGTTGACTGGATAGGGTCTGTAGAGTCTAAGGTGGAGAAGACTCGCATGCTTCTTTTGTCGAGAAAGGACTGGATCCAGGCTATAGCTTCACTTGAGAAGTGGGCGGCTGACGCTAGGTGTTTGAGAAGTACTGCGTGGTCCACTAGGTCAAAAGGCGCCGACAGATCAAGGAGGAGTAGCATAGCTGTGCCGAGGAGTTGGTTGGTCTCTGGGTATTTTTGGATTTGGAGATAGGCCACTCTGTCAATTATCTTCAGGAGGAAAGGGACAGTAGTGATGGGCCTATAGTTGGTGGGGATGGAAGGGTCTAAGGTTTGTTTTTTAAGCAGGGGCAGAATCCAGGACTCTTTTAAGCTACTTGGGACGGTGCTCGATGAGAAGGAGGCATTGATGAGTTTAGTGACAAAGGGGGCTAGGTCTCTGGCGGCATCCTTGATTATCTGGGCCGGGCAGTAATCGCCTTTGCAATTGGATGGTTTTAGTGAGCCAATGTTTTTTTCATTTTCATGAGTGGAAACTTTAGAGAATTTGAAGGGTGTTAGGCTAGGTTTGAGCGTGGGCGTGCTGGGAATTTCACTAAGAGGGAGCGAGGCTTTTTTTATAGCAATTTTTGATTGTAGTGTTTTTACTTTATTTGCAAGGGCAATTTGTATATTGGAACACCATTGCTTGTCTTTGGGTACGTTATCAGGTGGTGATATGGGGGATACGAGTTCTCGCAAAATTCTTTTTTAGCTTGGATGATTGCTTTCTTATAATTCGTAGCGCACAGTTTGAGTTTAAGTTTATTTTCAGCTGTAGGGGAGTGTTGCCATACAGTTTCAAGCTTCCTTTTGTCCATCTCAGTTCTTTTAGATGGGGAGTGAACCAAGTATTAAGGTAGGATTGTTGTTTACTTTTACAGTTTTTCAGTGAGGCGATGGTGTCCATGGCTATGGCCATGGTGTTGTTGTATGGGTCAGAATCAAAGGGCAAGGCATTGATGGTTGGGAGGAGCAGGGGTAGGATTTTGTCTGGTGCGATGTTTTTTCTGGATCTAGTAGGAACAGATGGTGTCATTGTTTTTTCATGTGAACCCAGTGAATGGGTATGATCAACTTGATGGCATGAGAGGCCGTTAGGCCTGTGTAGTAATATCGGGAAGCAGAGAGTCAGCAGATGCATATCCTAGAGCCTGCAGGACACAGGCTGCCAACTGTGGCCTCATAGTTCCTAATTCCACCTTGATGTTTAATTGGTCGGTTTCTGTGGTTCCTTCCCTCGATATCCCTAGGAACACTTCTTGGCCGGCTGTAATTACTTTCCAATTTAATGTCATTGATCTCATGATCCTGGAGTTTTGGTGGGGTTTTTGGCAGCCCTAGACAGTTGTAATCTTGGTTTACGGAAAAAGCCAGGTTTTTAGAGCTTTACAGAAGGCCATGAAGTCTTGGGTGTGTCGAATGTGAGGAGGGAGTGAGTTCCATAGAGTTGGAGCCAATGTTCAGTAGGCGGACCCTCCAATCCTGGTTGAATTGCAGGCTGGAATCACTAGTAAGAGGGCAGTGCTTGACCTTAGGGTGCGTGATGGCTGATAGGTTGTAATATTCTCTCGAAGGTATGTTGGGCCGGTCTTGTGCACAGCTCAGTGGATAATGCATAGGATTTTGAAAGTGGCCCTTCGTCCAACACGGAGCAAGTGAAGGGTGTGGAGAGCGGGTGAGATGTGATCCCTGTGTCCTAGTGGAAGAAGGAGTCTGGCTGCAGCGTTTTGGGCTCCTTCGAGTTTGTTAAGTTGGTATGCCGGAATACCTAGATATAAGGAGTTGGCATAGTCCAGTCTCGACATAACAATGGACGTAATAGCGTCGGGTTTGTTGGGATAGGTGAGGTAAGGGAAAATGCGTTTTAGGAGCTTGAGGTGGTAGTGGCAGGATTTTGAAACATTATTGATCTGATGGGAGAGGGTTAAGCCCAAGTCCATAGTGCAGCCAAGGTTTTTGACTATTTCGAGGTAGGAGGGGGGTCCCAAGGGAGGTGGCCCATGGGAGTGGTGGTGGGAGAAGGGCTGTGTTGCTGCCCATCATTATCTCAGTTTTATCTGGGATCAGAAGGAGATGGTTTCTTGTCATACATCGATCAATATCTCTGAGGCATGCTTCAAGGTCGTTGTGATGCTGGAAATGCATCGGAGGGACAGGGCCTCCATATTCTTGTCCTTTACTGCTTTTTATCATGTGTTCTGTCGTGTTCTCCGCACAGGAGTTCATGTGGGACTCCTGGCGGTGCAGCTCTCTCTTTTGGTTTGGTGAACAGACCCATGGGATACCCTTATGGCACCCATGGGTGGGGGTACAACCCTGTGCCCCTAGTGTATGTTTTTGGGCACCAGTGGGTGGCCCACAGAGCAGGGAATGGGCTGGTGGCAGCTCTGTGCTGATTTGACTGGTGCCCTGAGCGTCCTCCATTTTGGGAAGCCCAGGCCCTGTCATTGGAATCGGTAGATTCCTGATGGGGACAAGATGGCCCCGGTGGCCTCTTGCCTTCCATTGCCTGTTACCTTGATCTTCCCGAAGTCCCGGGAAGCCCTGACCCTGTACCTTCCCCCTGACGGGCTGTTGGGTAGAAGTTCCATGTATGGTAGTGTGGGGAAGTGCCGACCAGACTGGCTGGAGCCTTCCCAACGACCGCATGTTGTGGTTACACCTGTGGGTGCGACCTGGGTGAATGGAGTGTGTGACGTTTATGAACTTCTTGTTGTGGATGTCTGGTATCTGTTGTTTGACACAATGACTGAGACAGCACTGCCCGAAACTGGTATGAATGCAGTGAGTAGTGTTGAATGGTGTGGTACAAATCATTCTGTGTTGTGAGTGTCTGGATGGAGAAGAATGGCCTGAATGCACCATGCGCCTGATTGGCTGACAGACTGCTGAATGCCCTTCATAGTGATTGGATGCTCAAGTGTGACCCAGCGGAATGAATGGGAGATCAACAGTATATCTGGGGACCTCTCACTGCTAGGAATCGTGTTCAGAAGTGTTCAGAGCTGAAGTCCAAACTACGAAGAGTAACTGGAGTGAAACTGACACTTGACCTTGAAGCCCTGCTGGAAGAGAAGAATTGCTGTTGCTCTCCTTCATCGATCTGAAAGCTGCTGTGTCTCCAAAGACTGACCCAGAGAGCACCTGGTAAGGCGCCCTCTTCCCGAGCTACGAGGGACCATCGTGCACCTGCTGATCTTTGCCAAAGCTCCCTGGTAGACAGACCTACGACAGGCTGCCGACCCGAGGAGAAGCGCCTGGACTGTGGTACGCCACCGTCGACGACCGCCGTCACCAACCGGAGCCGCCGTTCTCTCGTTTGCCTAAGAACTCTTGATCCAAGGACGCTCTCGTCTGCATCGTCGCCCACTTTATCCCGCTGGAGAAGGCTAGAACGTCGACGCGCTCAGGAGTATCGCCGGTGGGGTTTCCCGCCACCCAAAGACCACAGAGACGATGACAGCTCGACGCCCTTGGTGGGCCACGGTTCTTCAAACTTTTTGCGGTCCAGATCTATCGACATCGAGGTGCCCCGCACGCCTCTTCCTTGCAGGACTTTTGCGCTTCCCCATCGACGAGCAACGCTAGGGAAGAAGTTGCCACTTCACCGTCGTAGCTCATCCTGTTCTCCGCCAGACGTTCCACGACCCGTGACTCCTGCCTTAAAGGGAGGGCACTCAAGAAGGGCTGTTGATTCCCCGACGAGGAACGCTACAACGCCAGGTACTTTGGGGTTGCAGAACTAGTGGAAAGGCTCTTGTGAACAATATATGGACTGGGCTTGTGATATCTCTTCATTCTACAGGTTGCCCAGGTGTGGGGATCTCCACACAGAACTGTGTCTAGGTATCGGGGCCAATATTCTGCCAATTGTTCTAACCAACTGTTTTCCTCTTATATCTATTGTTGGTTTCCTTTACGAACTGATTTGTGTTACATTTAACCGTACAGTTGATGCACTTTAAAGATATCTAATAGTAACTGTGGTACCATGTAGAACTGTATATTTGCCATTATAGATAACCGAGTACAAAGTGAGTTATTGTGATATTGTACATAACCTTGAATATTAATTATATAAAGGCTGTGTTTTAACTAATACAGTGTGTGGACATTCCTTTGTGGGTGCTTGGGGACTACACTGTACTTAAGAACCAGCCTGCATCACCTCCTGAGAAGCTAGGCCTTGATTGCTCGACCATGTACCAATAATAGAGAATCTTGGCTGGGGTCCTCTGTGCCTCTCCTCTGCCATATAGAGAGCGGAAGTACAGACCCCTCCTCCAGTCTTTACAGTCGGGTCGTGGGTCGAAGCTTGTTTTGGGAATTCTCAGGATAATTTGAGTATCGTCAGCGTAGTTGTAGCAGGTGAGGTTGTGCGTGTGGACCATCCCTGGTAGAGTGGTCAGATAGAGGTTGAAAAGGAGAGCAGAGAGGCATGCGCCTTGTGGTACTTCAGTGTTTACAGTGCAAGCGGTCAAGAGAAAAGGGGAGAGGCAAATGATTTGTTTCCTATTGTTGAGGAATGAGGCAATCCATTTGAGTGCAGAGCCTCTGATTCCTAGGGAGTGGAGTCAGTTAAGGAGGATAGAATGGTTAACGGTGTCAAAGGTGGCTGACAAATCAAGGAGTACCAGCGCTGCACAGCCCTCCGATTCTGCCTAGTCTTTGAGATCATCCCAGATCGCGATCAGAGTGGTTAAAGTTCCATGGTGCCGCCTGGAGCCTGATTGAGCGGGGTCGAGTAGGTTTTTGGATTCTATGAAACGGTTAAGCTGAGAGTACGCAGCGGGGTCAATGTGTTTCACCAAGAATCGGGTGTTGGAAATTGGCCTGTCATTCTTAGGCTCAAGGGGATCGAGGGATGCCTTTTTCAGAAGAGGTTTGACATGTGCTATTTTAAAAGCCTTGGGAAAGGTTTCAGAGAAGATGGAGTTATATAGTATGGACATTGCTTGTTCTCCTGCACATGTGGAGGAGAACATTTCTTTCAGAAGTGAGGCCGGACAGAGGTCAAGGGGGATCCGATGGGGCTGCTGCCAGATAGTAGATCAAGGAACTCGTCTCTCGAGATGGGGTTGAAGGAGTCGAAAGATGACATTGAGGCGGTTGGAGCAGTAAAGTCAGGGGTGGCAGGTGTGGGGTAGGGGGTGAGGGTAGAAAGTTTGATATTAACAGGTGCAGGAGGGTTTCACAAATTCAGAGATGTTCCTGTGGAGCTCTTTGCTGCTGTTGCGACAGTACAGGATTTGTGTATTTTAATAGGCCTTTTTGGCCTTTCAGATCTCGGATTTGTAATTACGGTGGTGGCGGGCGAACATAGATCTGTTGAGAGGGTTTTTTGATGTTCACCATCTGCACTCAAGAGAGTTATTTTGGCTTTTGAAGGTTTTCAGGTGGGGCGTGAACTATTTGGGGGACAGTCGTTTGCGAGAGGCTACGGTGCGTGAGGAGGTAAGAGGAAGTAGAGATTCATTAAGCCAGGAGTCTAAGGATTTGATGGTTAATGGTCTATCTGAGGTTGAGGGTGCTGGGAGACTGTGTAGTAGGGATTTAGCTAGATCTGGGAGTACCTTGACCTAGTTCCAGCATTTGGGATCATGTGTGAGGGCAGGGTGAGCCTTGGGTGGAGGGGTCGAGTGTGGACAGAGAAAGGGATGACAGAGTGGTCTATCCAGATGAGTGGTTTGGGACTAGATACAGAGACAAGGTTATAGGAGCTGAAGATTGCATCAAGGGTGTGGCCTCCAGAGTGGGTTGGACCTGTGGTATGTCGGCAGAGGTTGAGTACCTCTAGACTGTCGACAAGGGGTTGGGTCATGGAGTTGTTTGGCACATCAAACCAGATATTGAAGTCCCCCAGTAGTGTGAGTCTTCGTTGGTTTACAAGAATGGTAGCTAGCGAGTCACAGAGATTGTTGGCAAAATGTCTGTCATATCCGGGGTGTCTGTATAGGGGTAGGAAACTGTGAGTGAGTGTTGACAGTAGACATTTTTACTAGAAGGGATTCACAGTTAGCATTGCATGGCTGGGTTTCGGTGAGTGAGATGGAGAAATTAGGTTTATAGAGGATCACTACTCAACCACCTTTGGAACATCTGTTGTGGGAGATAAGCGAGTAGCTTGGGGGGAAAGCCATGAAGAAGATGTGCAATGACATATTGAAATGATATGAAAATACTTAAGAGTGTCAATGTAACTGAAGTGACAAGTGACAAGAGAAACAATTACGAAATAAAAAAAATAATCATGTATGCAAGAGAAGATAAAGTAACTTGCTGACCAAAAAGTGTAAATATGTAAGGTAGATAAGACATATAGAAGCTTGCTATGGAGGAATATGTAACGTGGCTAGGATGGCCATAACTGGAAAATGGACACCGGTTTGTGCTAAGACTCAATCCAGCTACCTCAGAGACAGGCCAGGGTTGCAGAGCCAGGAGATGCTGCAAAACAGCTTTTTGTGCAAAACGAACATGAGTCTATGTTGGCCTGGGATCAAGGATGCTATTTTTAAAGAATAGCTGCAAAGTACAAAGGCAGGCAGATAGATAAGCCATGGACATGAGACATATTTCTCTTAGATTAAAGAAGAAGAAAACATTTACAATGGATAAGGCTCCTACAAGATGGATCGAGCAGGTTTCCAGCGGCGAAGAGAAGCAATGACACTGTGCATAATGGAATCAAATAGCAGTAAATAAGAGGGCAAAATGGACACATTAATGGTCTCTTCACATGTGATTCAGAAGTCGAAAACAAGGGCTATTCATTAAGCTGTGGTTGAAGATAGTGATGTGCTTACACTCCCCTGAATGCCCCTGAACAAAGAGCAAGCTACAAGCTCAACTAACGATGTGAAACTTTGGCTCATGGGCAGACTGAAGATATGATATGATAAGTCATTTATAACGTGCCTGTACACAAGTATTTCTAGGCGTGACAAAATAAGGAAGGGGAGCAACAGGGGGAACAAGACAAACGATCTTACTAGTCCTTGTGCCATTCAGATCGTGCAAGTGCTAGGGAGATGAGAGATGGTGGAGTAATTGGGAAAGTGGGGAGTAATCTGACGCGACTCAAGCACCTGGGTTTCGTTTTGCTTACGTGCTGCTAACCGAGCCAAAAGTCCAAGGTTGGGTGGGAATGCCAACCAATCAGTGGGTCTATGGGGTAACCTGCTATACAATGTTGCATAGACCAATCCTCTGCCATTTTGTCCACTATAATCAGTATTATACGTATTTAGTTCGAATAGGTTTACAGTTTGCCACGTAGGATGACACGTAGGATGACATCATAGATGACGCATATTGGGGTATAAAACCTCTGTGTAATCAAGTTTGTGCGTGAGCGTGCAAGCATCAGTCCGATGTCTGCCAGTTTGCCCTGCTTTATTAAATTGAGACTTAAGTAGTACTTTGCCATATTCTTAGAGTCTGTCTGGTTATTTGGTCTGAGATTTTTATTGGTGATCCCATCTAGCACAAGAGACGCTTCAAGGTGCTAGAGCAGAGTAGGGTTTTTCCTTCCACGGTAGTGTACTCCCTCAGGGTCTATAGCAGGTATGGTGCCCCTGAGGTTGATCTGTTTGACTCCTGTCTGGGCTCTTCTCCCTAGCTACATGTTGAGATCCTGGGATCCCTTGGCAGCATGGACTTTCTCTCTTCCCATTGGCCGGCATTCCTTCTCTTTGCCATTACCCCATTCAATTTCATCCAGAAAGGGATGCTCTGTGCAAGGAGGGAGCAAGCACACCACTGCTGTCCCTTCCTTCTTCCGCTTGCTGTGGTGGTCCTTCCCCCCCTTCCACTTGTGCCCAGGCCTCTGAAGTGGCTTGCACTATGGGACATCTCTAGTTGATGGCGTGTTTGCTAAATACATAGAGCTGGAGAAGAAAGTTCCCTCATGAGGATCGGCAATGGCTGTCTGGGGGTCTACACGACCGTCCAACCTGAATGCCTACTGGAGGTCCTTTCCCTCTTGCAGCAGCCGGGCAGGCCCCAATCCCTCACCTGCAACCTGGGCCTTACCCGCTCAGGCCCTACCCTGTCTAGACCTCTGCTTTGAGGGCTCAATCGGAGGCAGTAAGTCCATTTTGGGCCTCCAGGGTCCACATTATACAGGGTTCACTTCATGGGGAGTAAGATCGCTCGCCCCTTTGACCTGCCCCTCAATTTGCTGTCCTATAAGCGCCTCTTTTCATGGTTCTGCAGCGCTACCTCATTTCTTCTGCAGCAAACCTACGGTCGGTTCCTGATGATCCTGTGTTTCGGTGCTGGAGGCTGGTTATTTTGGGGCGGGGTTGGGGGAGTTGGCACCAGAATGTATTATTTATTTATTCCAACAGCGCGTGCAGTCTGACGGGGCCATCATGCGCTGTGAGAATAAACAAATACAAAATAATTGTGGCCTCAGCGGCTACTGTGTGTTGTGGTCACGGGGCTCAAGCGCAGGGGTGCCTCCCATGCCACAGATGTGAGCTTTTTGTTCTGCACAGAGCCTTATTCTTAGTTTCCGCAGATGGCAGGCTGCCAGAGGCCTTGCCCTGCCAGCAGTATGATATTTGAGCAAACAGCACAGATGCTTTCCTTCCTTATGTGTGACTGTCAGTCATGGACATCATTAGATATGTGCATTAAGGGAGCATCATGTGGATGCATGCTACCACTGCAGCAACCTGTGGGGGGGGCGGGCCGCCCTTTGAGCTCTGGCTGTTTCACTGCAGCGCGTTCGGCGCACGCGCAGATCCACTTTCAGTGGCCATGTGTTCTAAGTTAACCCTCCAATAAGCTGCTGTGTTGCTTTGTCCCACATATCACGTGCAGGACACAGGAGGCTATTTGTGAATGCAATGTTCACTTCCTGGGCAAACCGGCCCCACAATATACGGGTGGTGGGTGCATCGCATATACAGTCACCAAAGCACTGCATTTATTAGTGGTTAGGAAGGCAGTTTATTCAAGCAAACATACATCACTGAAAGGTTTTAGGTCCTTGCTCCCGGCTGGCTGCGGCCAACAGGCCTTACTGAAAGGGTCACGCCAAAAGAGGGCTGTTAGAGGGCTCATGTCTCTTTAAGATAGAGACAGGCCCACCTGGCCACGGTCACGTGGGCCATGAGGTGGGAAGAGGGAGGAGGTTAAGAGGGGTTGAATCAGTATCCTGTTGATGTTTAAATAAAGAAGACGTACTTAAGATCCTCCTCTGTGTGCGTCCTTATTTCCAGGGCCTTCAGGCCCTAACAACTGGCAACGAGGCCGTATCCATTGCCCACAGAGGACCTCCTTGTTCCTGAGCGCGAGATATCCAGCTGCGCTGCATCCTGCTACAGTCGGCTGTTCATGAGCTGCATCTGAAGCGGTCCTCGCTGCCCCAGTCCTGCGATCCCGCGACACGGCAGGACACGGTCCCAGGCTGCCCCTCCTCCCTTGGTGCAAGCTGCCCCCTCAGTGACACGGAGAGGCGGAGAAAGTGAAGACCGCCATCTCCATTTCCTCACTTGGCAGTCTGCCAGCGGCTGGGAACATTTTCCACGTGTTGGAACACGTGAATCTCCAGGTGGGTGGCCCCTCACCCCACATCCATCCAGCAGAGCCTGCCACTCACCCACACATCCCAGAGGCACCTGGGATGTGTGGGTGAGTGGCAGGAGGGAGAGACCCAGCCAGCCCCTCCCTCCACAAGAAAAAAATCATACATATTTATTTTTTTAAATAAACGTTTCAGAACACAAGAAACTTGATATTGGAAGTAGTTTCCACCAGCAGGCCTCCTGGGGGGCATACCAGAACAGCTTGGTGGAAGTGAGCACGCACCCCTGAGAACTGCAACTACCCCACCCCATGCATTTCCTGTATGCTGACCACATGCCTCCCGCTTGGTGCCACCGAGGGGCAGTGCTGCCACCCACAGCCTCCAGACTGCTAACACTACAAGAGGCACAGCCAGCTGATCGTCCCGCTTGCAATCATGAGCTCGCCGCCTGGCCCTGCACCGCAACCTCAAGCCACACAGGACACTACCGCGAGATCCACAGCCACCGCATGATGCATGCCACCCCCCTTTTCCATGACTCCGCAAGTGGACAAAGGCCCACGATGGGTGGAGTGGCTAGAAGACTTCAATAACTTCATTGCGGTGGCAGGTGAGGAAAACTCTCAGAAGCTACGCAGCATGTTCCTCAATATAGCTGGCAGCGAAGTCAAGTCATTCATCAAAACTATCCCCGTGGCGGAACAACCCGATTTTGCAGCACTGATCACAGCCCTCAACAAAAGACTTGTAATTGAGCCCAACAGAGACTATGAACGGTACATGTTCAATTAATGTACCCAGAGAAGCGAGGAGACAGTTGACGAATTTATCACTCGCCTGAGGATAAAAGGGGCTCATTGCCAGTTCCACGCCTTCTCGTTGGATGAAGCCATTCGCCTGCGGGTGATTGAAGGGTGCGTATCACAGATGCTCAAGAGACAACTCCTCAAGAAACCACTCACCATTGACGAGGTCAGCGAAATGGCCAGGATTTTCGAGAGAGTTGATATTCAGGCAACCCAGATGTCGGGTAACACCACGCCATAGCAAGATAAAGGTGAGCTGATAGCGGCGATCCAGACAAGCAACGCAAGAGCAGGGAACAAGAGCACTGGAGGCGGATACCTGATGACTCCATGGATGCAGCAGTGTTACCGCTGTGGGATGGCTTTCCCCCACTCAGGGGCATGCCCTGCACTCATCCAGAGATGCGGAAACTGTGGTAGAGAAGGCCACTTCCAGTCAGCCTGCAGAGAGGGCAGGCCCTTCCCCACACTGCACATGCCATCTTCGGCACAGTACAGGACGTACAACCGGACCCAGCAGAACCAGGCATACCAGATGCACCCATACCAGCAAGGCCCGAGACGGTATGTGAGAGTTGTGGAGGACCACTATCCTGATGACGAGACACAAGAACTTGAGGCACATGACCCGAATCCACGGATTCGAGATGAATATGATGGACCACCATGCCAAGGGTATTACATGATAACACCCCACGCGATGAAGCATGAGAGTGACTAGTATGACCAGTATACCCAAGACGAATATGTGAACCTCATCATGGACGAGAGAGAAGCCAGAGAAGCACCCAGAATACCAGTAGAGATGTGTGGGAAACAATTCTGTTTTCTGGTCGACTCAGAGGCCACTGTAAATATTATGGGGGAGAAGGAATTTCACCATCACCAGATCCTCGACAAGCCGATGTTGGCCCAAACAATATCCAAGATCTTCCAGTGGGGAGCCAACATTCCACTACAATCCATCGGATTCTTCAGGCGCCGGCTCATCCACCATGTTCGATCCACGACAACAATCATCCATATGATCCGAAGCCCGACCCAGGGAAGGTGCCTTCTGAGCTATCGGACAGCGTCCTGTTTGAGCCTCATTGACATTCACGTACAAGAAGGCGACACCAGTCTTTGGACTGCCCCTACAAATGAAGCAAAAGATCAAGTATGCAACGGTATCAGGTAATATTATCCCCATATATATGGTCGCCGTAAATAATATCGACGGGAAAAGGTTGCAGCGATATTATATGGGTGACCATATATATGGGGACAGGGGCAAAAAAAAAAAATGAAAAAAAATAAACAAATGAAAAAAAATAATTTGGGGGATGCGGGGATCTCCTCGGCATGTTCCATGCAATAATGTCACCACAAAAAACGGCCATTTTTTGGCGATATTTTTGCATGGCGAGATTTTTGTGGTGACATGGAACCGTATGCAACATGTGGAACAGTCAGTCACCTGTGAATGCCATCACGAAAAACATAATTGTGAACGAATTCCCACTCCTTTGCAAAGGACCAGGCAAGATGAAAGGGCCCCCTGTCAAATTGCACATAGATTTAGATTTATCAGTCCGGCCTGTCCCACAACACCTGAGGAGAGTTGGTTTTTCATCTACAGGCTGCCGTGTCAAACGAGCTCAATCAGCTCCTGGGGGACGGCATCATCGAGCCGGCCACAGGTCCGACCCCATGGGTCTCACCATTGGTGATTGTGCCAAAGGAAGGGGGTCGCCTGAGACTCTGCATGGACATGAGGATGGCCAACACCGCCATCCAGAGAGAGCATCACCCGGACCACGGGTAGAGGACATGATTGTCCAAATTAACAACGCTGTTCTCTTCTCCAAGCTTGATCTCAACCAGGGGTATCATCAGTTGGAGCTTCATCCTGAATCAAGGGGCATTACCACCATTGATACCCATGGCGGTCTCTTGCACTTCAAACGCCTAAACTTTGGCATCTCGTCGGCGACCGAGATCTTCCACAAGGCCATCAGACAAGTCATCAGGCCGGTGCAGGGGGCGCTCAACTACAGCGACGATATCCTTGTGTTTGGAAAGTCATGTGACGAGCATGACACTGCCTTGCGCGCAACCTGCGCTGCTGTCGAAGGAGCGGGGCTTACCCTCAATATTGATAAGTGCCGATTCAGCAAAACCAAACTGAGGTTCTTTGGACATATTTTCTCTGCTGAAGGCATGACACCCGACCTCAACAAAGTCTCCACCATATTTAACCTTCAAGATCCAGGCCAGGCAGCCGACCTGAGATCATTTCTGGTGATGGCAGGCTACTGTGCCAGATATATCCTACATTACGCCACCATCACAGAGCCACTAAGGCATCTGCTACAGAAGGACGTCCCATTTGCATGGTCAGCTGAATGCCAAGGGACATTTGACACCATCAAACAGGCCCTGGCTGAAGCCAGGAGGCTTGCCTTCTTTGATCCAGACTGGCACACCGAAATCGTTTTAGATGCAAGTCCAGTTGGGCTGTCAGCCATATTGGCACAGACAAATGGGATTGACACCCACCCGAGACACATCGTGGCCTATGCCAGCAGGGCACTGGCCCCACCTGAGTCTGCCTACTCGCAGGCCGAGAAAGAGAGTCTGGCAGCTATATGGGTGTGTGAACACTTCCACAACTTTGTGATAGGGAAGAGGTTCACGCTCATCACGGACCACCAGGCTCTGTTGTCACTCTTTGGGAATCCCAGGACCAAGATGCCCCCCAGAATTGAGTGATGGGGCATCAGGCTCCAGGAAACCGACTTCAAAATCATTCATTGACCTGGTGGTGAGAATAACCCGGCTGACTATCTGTCAAGACAACCTACGGGCAAGCCCATGCCGAGACCCGTTGACACAGAATACATCAGTTACGTGCCATCAAACGTACGCCCCCCCCGCTGTCTCGCTCGAGACCGTCGCTTCAGCCTCAGCCACGGACCCCTCCATGGCCCTGGCGATTAGCCTCACAGAGAACAATAGATGGAAGGACTACTGCCGTGCCGTGCTGACCCATCAGGGGCATGCAGAGATGATTAGCCAAGGTGCATGCAGAACTGGCTGTAAAGGACAAAACAATTCTCCTAAGAGAGTGCAGACTTGTCATCCCGGTGACCCTCTGGTCCGAAGTTATCAAGACTGCCCATGAGGGCCACCGTGGTGCGGACAACACCAAAAGGCAACTCCGGTGTCATGTGTGGATCCCGTTCTTGGATGCTATGGTAGACCCGTGGGTGAGAAACTGCATAGCGTGCCAATGTACGGCCAGGGCTGAGGCTCCGGTCCCACTCCAACCAACACAGATCCCGGAACACCCCTTGGAGAAGTTTGCAGTGGACTTCTATGGCCCCCTGGAATCTGGAGAATATCTATTACTCTTCATTGATGAGCACTCGAGATTTCTAATTGTAAAGAAGTCAACATCCACAGCGTTTTCCCAGGTGGCAGCGATTTTCGATGAGGTCATAAGCGAGTGGGGAATCCCAGACACCATCAAGTCGGACAACAGCCCACCATTCAGTGGCCATGAGTTTGTGGCCTTCACAAAGCACATCTGTTTTACTCATCAGAAAATCACACCACGCTGGCCGCAGGCCAATGGTATGTCCGAGAGGTTCATGGCCTCAATCAAAAAGACCCTGCAGAGTGCCAGCATTGAAGGTGCTGACCCCCACCAAGCACTCTGTCTTTGGAGCGGATGATGAAGTATCAGGTTCGCACCCGCATTGTAAGACACCTGGCGAGCCAGCCAGAAGCGGATAAGGAAGTTATAAGGAGAGACACTGAGCGGAAAGGAAGGGCTCGAGTGGAGACCGATGAAAGGAGATGAGCCCGACCAAAAGAATTCCATGTAGGGGATGATTTGCTGGTCCAGAAAGCCATCGTCAGAAAGACCAACTCCCGGTTTGCCCCGACACTCCTACAGGTCACCGCCGTCGAAGGAACGATTCTGACTGCCGCAAATTCTGAGAAAGAGATAATACGGAACAGTTTGTAGTTTAAACATGTTGTTAAAGAAGAGGTTGAAAATCCTCCACCTCCCGATCTGGACCCGGAGCCTTGTGAATCCAGGGATGACCTGTGGGTTCCTCCTTGGTCCTTGTCTCGACACTTGGCAGAGAGAGCCGACGGTTCTGAGACGGGTCCAAGTGCTGGCCCCAGTGTCCTCCCATAACGAACCGTCAGGAAGCCACTGCGCCTGGTTGAAGAATGCTGAATGGAAGCAAGGACATTTGTCTGTGGGTGTTGTTAGAGGGTTCATGTCTCTTTAAGATAGAGACAGGCCTTCGTGACCACGGTCACGTGGGCTATGACATGGGAGGGGGGAGGAGTTCGAGAGGGGTTGAATCAGTATCCTGTTGGTGTTTAAATAAAGAAGACGTACTTAAGATCCTCCTCGGTGTGCGTCTTTATTTCCAGGGCCTCCAGGCCCTAACAAGGGCGTTCTGTCAATAAGTTAGCTCAGCAAAGGACCTCTGCTTCGTGGTTCTCAGTTATACATGTTTTACTGTTAACGGACATGTTACACAAATAAATTAATTGTATTTAAAAATGTTCAACTGTTTCATGCTACGTATGTATTATTTTTCTTTGGTGCGCTGGTAGGGGTCACTAGGTTCATATAAATTATTCATTTATTAAAGACATGTGTCCAGAGGTCTGGGTGGAGCTGAGGGACACCTTTGAGGTACATCACTGAAAGAGCTGTGCATGCAGCCATTGTACATCAGCCTACCCAGGGGTGGACTGGCTTACAGGGAACTCTGGAGATTTCCCGGTAGGCCGTATGCACCCTGGCGAGGGTGGATTGGCCTATACTGAATTTAGATTTTCGAGTAGGCCTCTACACAATGGGCCCTAGGTGGACTGGCCTACAGGGAACTTTGGAGATTTCCCAGTAGGCCTCTACACACCGGCCAGGCGTGGACTGGCTTACAGAGAACTCTGGAGATCTCCGGTAGGACTCTACACAATGAGCCCTTGGTGGACTGGCCTACAGAGAACTCTGGAGATCTCCAGTTAGGCCTCTTCACAATGGGCCCTGGGTGGACTGGCCAACAGAGAACATTGGAGATTACCCGATAGGCCTTTGCACCCAGGTGAGGGGTGGACTGGTTTACATAGAACTCTGGAGATTTCGTTGTAGGCCTCTGAACCCTGGCCCGGGGTGGACAGGTTTATAGAGAACTCTGGAGATTTCCCAGTAGGCCTCTGCACCCTGGCCTGGGGGTGGACTAACCTACAGAGAACTCTGGAGATTTCCCGGTAGGCCTCTGCACCCTGGCCAGGATGTATTGGCCTATAGGGAATTTAGGAGATTTCCCGGCACGTCTCTGCACCCTGGCAAGGGGTGGACTAGCCTACAGAGAACTCTGCAGATTACCCGATAGGCCTCTGCACCGTGGCCAGGGTTGGGCTAGCCTACAGAGAGCTATAGAGATTTCCCAGTAGGCCTCTACACCCTGGCCAGGGTGTATTTGCCTATGGGGAACTTAGGAGATTTCCCAGAATGCCTGTGCACCCTGGCCCGAGGTGGACTGGCATATAGGGAACTCTGGAGATCTCTCAATAGGCCTCTGCACCCTGGCCCGTGGTGAACTGGCCTACAGAGAAGTCTGGAGATTTCCCAGTAGGCCTCTACACACTAGCAAGGGGTGGACTGGCCTACAGAAAACTCTGAAGATCTCCCGGTAGGGCTCTACACAATGGGCACTGGGTGTACTGGCCTACAGAGAACTCTGGATATTTTCCGGTAGGCCTCTGCACCCTGGCCAGGGGTGGACTAACCTACAGAGAACTCTAGAGATTTCCCGATAGGCCTCTGCACCCTGGCCAGGGTGTATTGGCCTATAGGGAATTTAGGAGATTTCCTGGTAGGCCTCTTCACCCTGGCCCGGGGCGGACTGGCTTACAGCAGTGCCGCCGCCCTTATAAAAACACTTTTTTTGTTGCTTTTTTCTTGCCACGGGCCCAGGCCGCGATGGACTGGACTGGAGAGTCAGAGAGCCAAGGAGGACCTGCCCCCCATTGATGATCGCACATGCTCAGTGCCAGTGGGCCGACTCGGAAATAAACACAGCCTAAGGGCTCGCATTTCTGCTTTGGCTCGTGCTGGCTCAGGCTGTGTTCCTTCCAGGTGCCGGCAGTGCACAGGGCACTGGAGTTTGATAGAATACTCTCTCCGAACAAGATTACAAACGGGTTTTCAAATTGGCATTTTTTAAAATAACCCTAAACAGCCGTCGGAACATGGTATGTATTACTGCGATTGTAGATGAGCTGTGCCAAACAGTAACATAGTGGAAGTTTGCAGAGAAGCAAAGGCTTCACAGAAGCGATTGGCGGGGGTTTTGTGGCTGGATAGAAAACTATACAAACCACCTCACTACCTGCAAGTATAGCGTAATGAGCTCCGTGTCCCTAACTTCAATGCTACCACTAACTGCTTCAAAGGAATAGCAATGTGTAGTCTGGCTTTATAAAGAATAATGCCCACACGTATCCAACAGCCTGGATTTTCATACCTCCGCCACTTACACTGCCTATATGACACACAGCGGGCATGCATTTTCCACTATGCTGCTCCCAGCCTATTCCCTAGGGGTAGCAATAGACGAGGAGTAAGTGGATTTTTGTACAGGCAATATATAGATATATTAAAGGAGCCTGTACTATATTAATATGTTGCATGAACAAAGTCAATTGACTATTTTACAACAGTGGACACGGAAAAATGACACATGTATATGATGTAGACCATAGATTTGTATATGAACAGCACAGCTTTTGAGGGTTTCCTCTTGACACATGCACATGTTGCTTTTAAAAACATTGCTCAGGGGGGGCGCTGTTGCGCACATTCGAAAATGGCTGCCTGATCAGAACGATCCGGCCCGAGAATCGAGACACCGGCTGCAGCCCAGGCCTATGTGGACGCCACCATTCCGTTGCCTCCTAAAGGTCACGGACCAGACCAGAACAGGAGACACCCTCCTGCAGATGCAGACTGAAACCCAGCTACGGAACACAACACATGCAAGTATCATTCTTTGAACTGCTTGGCCCCCATGAGGGCTCCAAGTACTGAGAAGTGGGCCGTGAGCCGGTCGGGTAGCCTCGTGATGCAACGTAGTACCCTCAGGAATGTTCCTAACTGTTGTAAGGGTTCATCGTCAAGTTGGGGCAGATGATGTGGGTGGAGGGAGGGGCGGAGAGGGTGGGGATGTTTTGAGCAATTGCAACCACCTAGACGAGTTTAAGTCTGGGGGAATAGCAAGTGCGTTTGAAAGTTGTATGTTAACTGAAACATGGTCTCGCAGGTGCCGATGCCACTCAGATGTTAATAAATTGCATAACCATGGTCGATGCAATAATCTACGATATGTTTGCATGGAAAATGGGTGATGGGTTAAAAATAAGACTAATGTCATGGAATGTCCGAGGCCTAAACAATCCAATGAAAGCCAGGAAGGTAGGCAACTATGTCATCAGGCATGGGCCACACATACTGATGGTGCAAGAAACGCACGCACAGACATTGGTTAATGAGAACTTACTGGCTAAATGGGGTAAACTGCGATACTATACCAATTACTCCTCACAGACCAGAGGCGTGTGCACCCTCATACACACTCACTGGGCTTTATTGCAAAGGGCCACTTAGCGGACCCAATGGGAAGATATGGCCCCAACTTAGACGATCCTGATTTTTACTTGCAAATGCTTGAGATCCTTGCTAATCATGATGCAACCACTGTTATATGGGGGGGAGACTTCAATGTAGCGATAGACCAGGCCATGGATATATCTTCCAAAGGGAACAGGCCACCTCCCAGAGTAGCATTGACCTTGAAACAGATCCTTTTGCAATTGTCCCTGATTGATGCCTGGAGGGGACTCCATCCAACCAGCAAACGATATACATTCTACTCCTCTGTGCATGACAGTGAGCCACGTATAGATTATTGGTTCGTGTCCTCAGACATGGCACCAGCGCTGCACAATTGTGATATCCTCCCCCGAACGCTATCGGACCACTCCCAGGTCATACTGGAGATTATACTGAAAGAGGCCCCTAGACCGGCGAGAAGATGGAGGATGCCTAGAGGTATACTTAGTGACCCAAATGTTGTCGAAACCCTGCATGAAGAAATCGCTAACTTCTTTACAGACAATGTTGGGTCGGTAGCCTAGATATTAACAGTATGGGAAGCATTTAAAGTCTGGGCGAGAGGGGCCTTGATGTCCAAAACCACTGGTCTATTGAGGGCATACGCACGGAACTGGGGGGGGTGGAGAGGGAATTGAACGAACTGGAAGAAACGTATAGCCACACACATAGCGGGGACACACTGGCCAAAATACATAAACTCCTTAGAGATTTCGAAAAGCTAGCAAAGTGGGAAATACAATACATGGCAGCCCCGACCCGGGCGCGCAGATATGGTGAGGGTAATAAAGCAGGGAAAATGTTGGCCAACTTGGTCAAACAAGAGAAACAAGCAAATCCGATTGCCGCGATCCAAACGGCGCAGAATGAAATAATGACGAACGAACAAGGAATCAATGACAAATTTGTTAAATATTACAAAAATCTCTATACGAACAGAGATAGGAAATCCCCTGCTGAGATTAGACACTACCTCGCGGCGCTAGACCTCACCAAGCTCCCAGAGGAGAGCAAATTGATACTAGAGCAGCCCGTTACAGCAAAAGAGCTTCCTGAGGCAATCAAGGAGCTCACATCTGGCAAAGCGCCGGGCTCAGATGGACTGAGCGCTGAATTTTATAAAGAGTTTTGGGAGGAGCTGGTCCCGGTGATGTTGGAACTATGGGAGGAGGCCCTGGGTAAGCTAATACTGCCCCCCACAATGCGAGAGGCTATAATTATGGTATTGCCTAAACCGAGAAGCCCGCCACAAGATATGCCATCGTATAGACCCTTATCCCTGATAAATGTGGATGCTAATATATTTGCGAAGGTGCTAGCGAACCGCATGCTACCTTTTACACCCATGCTGGTACATGCAGACCAAAGTGGGTTTATTCCCCGAAGGTCCACTGCCTTAAACCTGCATAGGTCATTCGGCATAATGGCACAAATTAACCCAAACAAACAAGCTGTGGCGGTGTCTCTTGACGCCGAAAAAGCGTTTGACTCAGTCTCCTGGGAATACCTCTTCTTGGTGCTTGAAGCGTTTGGAGTGGGCCACCACTTTATCAAGTATGTCAAACTGCTATATACCACCCCTGGGGTGAAAGTATGTACAAATAGAACCATGTCTGGGCTGTTCGAGCTGGACAGAGGTACCAGACAGGGATGTCCCTTCTCCCCCATTCTTTTCGCTTTAACAATAGAACCCATGGCAGCTGCAGTTCGGTTGCGACATAACAACAGGGGTATAACACTGAAACGAGCCACCCAAATAATATCACTGTACCCGGACGACACACTGCTTTATGTCCGCGAACCGGAAATAGACATTGACCCCATCATGGCAGACATTAACGAATTTGCACAGTATTCCGGCTACACGATAAACAACTCCAAGTCAGAAGTATTTCCACTCACCCCTTCCACGGAAAGCCCCGCTCTGACATGCGGCCTCAAGTGGGCAGACGGAAACATTAGATACTTGGGGGTGTTGGTTTCAGGTAATAAGCAAACCCTTTATATGGACAATCATGAACTGGCACTGCAAACAATCAATACCAAACTACAGGTCTGGAGACACCTTCCAATTTCATTGCACGGCAGAATCTCAATCCTTAAAATGATAGTACTCCCGAAACTGCTACACCTGTTTGTAAATATCCCCATATGGCCGGGAAAGGAATTCTTTTCCAGGCTTAGGTCCATGGCGGTGTTGTTTCTCTGGAACGGGGGGGTGGCCAGGATCAGCTGGGAAAAGATGACAGAACCATATGAAACAGGGGGGATAGCGGCACCAGATTTTGAGCTCTACTGCATAGTGGCGCAGGCTCAGTTCGCAAGGTACTGGTATGACGAGGTAGATAATTCACCACACACCTGGATAGAGGAGTACACCACTGCACCCACAGATATCAGATCAGTCATTTATGATACGAGACACAGAGATGCTTGTGAATTTGACCCTGTGAGATGCACTGTTAGGGCCTGGGGGGCGATATTTAAAAGACTGAATATAGAAATGCCATATAACCCCGAGACTCCCCTTTGGAATTATCCAAACATCCCCCCTACATTTGATACTAGTATACAGGAGGCCTGGGACCCGGATAGAGAGATGAAAGTGGGAGATATGTATATAGAGGGGAAGTTCGCAACCCTTGATGTATTCACAAGAGGCGTGGGAGGAGGCCCACTCCGTATATTACAGTACTATAGAATGAGATCTGCATATCAAGCATGCTGGCCGTCATTTTCTGACGAACCCACCTCTCACCCTTGCACACAACTGGGTACAACACAGGACGGGCTGGGTATCTCCAAATTGTATAAGGTAATACAGATCCACACCCCCACGGCCAACCGGGTGAAAGAGAAATGGGAAACAGATATGGAAATGCAAATACCTGACGACAAATGGGGCAGATATTGCGCACTCACGAAAAAGGTATCCCTCAATGCGGGACTACGCCAGATACAATTCAAGATTCTCAATAGGTTACACTACACGCCTGCAAAGGTTGCTAAATTCACACCAGACGATTCAGGCAATTGTCCCAAATGTGGGATTCTGCAAGCGGGATCCTATCACATGTATTGGAAATGCCCGGAAGTGGCACGGTTTTGGGAACAGGTGGCCGCCATGTTCGCTGATGTCACACAGATTCCTCCGCATTTGTCTCCCCAAAAATATCTGTTCGGGGACATCGGTAAATGCTCGGAAAAAGTCAGAAGACTGTTTAATGTATCCTGTACTGTTGCCAAGAAATGTATATTGCAAGTATGGAAAAGCTACTTTCTTGCGAGAACTAACATACATCAATGAGTGTGAGGAACAATATGTGCTTACCCAACCCATGCGAGCCGACCGAAGGACATCTGGGGCCTTTTCAGGACATATCTATGTGACATGCTTACGGACAGCGAAACAGATATGTGAACGATGAACTGCTTAACATGTGATGATGCTATTTCTGTAAATTTACCATGAAATGCATTTGAGTGATGTTGTAACTGATGAGACCTTAATAAAAAAGATGTTTAAAAATAAAACATTGCTCAGAAACTCCAGAGGAGGGGGGCAAGAGGTCCCCTATGGCTCCCCTAAACGTGTTCAGCCAACTCGCCTCAGAGATCCGATTGCAACCTGCAGCCATTGGTTTAAATCCCAACAGGGCCGGCCAAGCACGCTGCAATGTCCATAAAATGAGTACCTGAGCTGGGTTATTATATCCTTCACACAGCGTTTTCCAATGGGGGTTTCCTATTATAAAACGCTTCCGTGAATTAGGCCCTTAGAATACAGAGCAGTGAAAATTCGGATCCAAACACTACATGAAGGACCCGTGGGGGCTGCAAGCTTCTCCCATGTGTCCGTGAATTTTCACATTTTAAGGATTACATGTGATATCAAGATTCGAGGAGAGCCATGCCATCGGCCAGTTCTGATGTCATAAACAAACACTAGACTACAGCCGTGCAGTTTTCAAATCACATTTAGAAGCTTAGAATAGGATCTGCCAGTTCTGGCGCTATCACTATCAGCAGGCATCACTGCTCTTATGGCCAGCCCGGGCCCAGTCGGCAAGAACCTGTCTCATTTCTCACCTCGGAGAGCGGTGTATTTACTTAAAAAAATACACTGCTCTCCGAGGTGAGAAAACATGCATTGAAGTGAAGGGTAGAGGCTGAGGAAAAAAGCCTGCCAGCCCATCAGTAGGACTCCCTCCACCCCCATGTTGCAGCTAAAGGCTTAACTGCTGGCTCAGCTTTTGCATGGCTCATGCTTTCAATAATTACCATTCACTAAAAAAAAGTATATTTGTGTGCATGGAGGGATTGTTTCTATGTATGCATGTATGTATGAATGTGTGCGTGCATGCATGCGAGGGAGTGTGTAAGTGGTTGTATGTTTGTATGCTAGGCGGTGTCTGCAAGTGCACACCTATGAATGAATGCAGTGTGACTGTGTGAAGGGTGTGACTGCACGTGTTAATGAGCGCACAGTCTAAATGTTCTGGGTGCTCGTGTGAATGACAGATCAGCTGTGTGGGTGCATGTGTCTGAATGTCTCCATATCTCTGTGTATCTGGGGAGGGGCTTTGGAGCATGAACATATTTTGACAAGAGCATGGCATGTTTTACTGCCGTTTTTGGGCAAAGGAAAGCCAACTTGAGTGTTTTTATGTGATGGTGGGGTTGGAGTGGGGGTGGGCTGGGGCGGAATACTACAGAGTGGCTGGACTGGCTGGGTCTTAGTGTGGTATGGAATGTTGTCCTCACATTAAGACCAAAGGAAACATGATGAGTGTTCTTACATGGGGAGCGCATGATTCCTTATTTTGACTTGGGTCTTTATTTTACTGGTGTTTAAGGTCAAAGGCAACATACATATACTTACATGGGGGAATATAACATGATGCGTGCAACAGAAGTGTTCTTATATGGGGGGGATGTGTGTGTGATGATATGCTATTTAAATAGCGCTTTCGCCAAAGCAATGTACAGGGAACACATTTACATCAAATGTATCACCCAGCCGAAGTTTGCACTCATTTAATGAGCTTTATTTATTTATTGCATTTGTTGACATCGGCCAAACGCCTAAGAATCACGGCACTGGTACAACTTGGTGAGCAGGGAAGACACTAAAGTACAGAGTAAGAGAGAGGTAACAAGGCGCAAAATCAACATAATAGTACAAGGTCCGTAGCACAGGGTAGAGATCACGGAGGTCCCTTTGAAGTATGAAAGGCAGAGTTGGCCTTGCCTGGATTTGAACCTGCGAATCACACTCAGATTACAAAAGCATGCGCTCAACCCGCTGAGCTATCTTACTGACTAGCCAGCAAGAGCATATTTTTTTCTGTGGCATTGCATTTTATTACTGGTGTTAAGGCCAAAGGCAACATAAGTATTCTTAGAATGGGGTGGGGGCATCCGTGCTGCCTGCAAGGCTATGTTTTATTCGTGTGGCATGACATGTTTTACTGCCGGTAGGGAGCAAATACAAAATGATGAGAGTTCTTATATGGGGAGTGGGGGATTTGTGTAGCCAGCAAGGATAGGATTACTTACTGCGGCATGGCTTTTTTTCACTGGCATTAAGGCAAAGCCAACAGGAGTATGTTCTTACATGGGGATACTGGCATGTATTGGCAGAGCCGGCATGAACATGCTTTGTTATTGTATCCTTACTGGCATTATGGACACAGCAAACATGAGTATTTTCCTATGTGGGAATAGTGGTATATATAGGTGCATCAGAGTGGACATGTGTGAGCACAATCAATATGAAAATGCTTTTTTACACTTGCAGAGTCCTGGCATATATCGGGCAAAGTCAAAGTGTACTGTAAAATGCACTATTTTAACCCATTATTTAAAACTTTTTCTCAAGGGGACAAACCCCCTTGATTGGTTCGCCCTCCCGCACTACTCTCTGTCACTCCTGTGCATTTGGCTGGAGGCAGAACAAGTGCTCTTCCTTCTGCGGGCTCTTCTAGGTGTGAGCCCTACCACATTAGCTCCAGGCCCCACTTGTTACAGAATATTGGCTACGCCTCTGGTGAGTTGGGGTGAAAGATGGATCTAATGGGCCAAAGGAAGGCGTGATATCTACTCAGCCTCCTGGGCTTGGGAAGGGAGCGTTAGGATGAGGAGGGTTCAGTAGCGCAATAGGTTTAATGTCCCATCTCACTAACAGTTTTCAAAACTGCCATCCAGCCCACCAAAATGTTGAGACTGGATCCGTTCCTGTGTGGCACCCCGTGTGCCACCCCAAGATTTCCTGTGGCCTTATCATGCCACCCCTATGAAAAATGTCTTGGGGGCGCCACTGGCTTACAGAGAACTCTGCAGATTTCCCGGCAGGCCTCTGCACCCTGGCCCGGGGTGGACTAACCTACAGAGAACTCTGGAGATTTCCCGGTAGGCCTCTGCACCCTGGCCTGGGGTGGACTAACCTACAGAGAACTCTGGAGATTTCCGCTAGGCTTCTGCACCCTGGCCCGGGGTGGACTAACCTACAGAGAACTTTAGAGATTTCCTGGTAGGCCTCTGCACCATGGCCCGGGGTGGACTAACCTACAGAGAACTCTAGAGATTTCCCGGTAGGCCTCTGCCCCTTGGCCCGGGGTGGACTAACCTACAGAGGACTCTGGAGATTTCCCGCTAGGCCTCTGCACCCTGGCCCGGGGTGGACTACCTACAGAGAACTGTAGAGATTTCCCGGCAGGCCTCTGCACCCGGGCCCGGGGTGGACTAACCTACAGAGAACTCTAGAGATTTCCTGATAGGGCTCTACACCCTGGCCAGGGGGGGATTAACCTACAGAGAACTTTAGAGATTTCCCGGTAGGCCTCTGCACCCTGGCCTGGGGTGGACTAACCTATAGAGAACTCTACAGATTTCCCGGTAGTCCTCTGCACCCTGGCCCGGGAGGGCTAACCTACAGAGAACTCTAGAGATTTCCCGGTAGGCCTCTGCACCCTGGCCCGGGGTGGACTAACCTACAGAGAACTCTGGAGATTTCCCGGTAGTCCTCCGGACCCTGGCCGGGGTGGGCTAACCTACAGAGAACTCTAGAGATTTCCTGGTAGGCCTCTGCACCCTGCCCGGGATGGACTAACCTGCAGAGAACTGTAGAGATTTCCCGGCACGCCTCTGCACCCTGGCTAGGCGTGGACTAACCTACAGAGAACTCTAGAGATTTCCTGGTAGGCCTGTGCACCCTGGCCCGGGGTGGGCTAACCTACAGAGAACTCTGGAGATTTCCTGGTAGTCCTCCGCACCCTGGCCCATGGTGGGCTAACCTACAGAGAACTCTAGAGATTTCCTGGTAGGCCACCCCTATGAAAATTGTCTTGGGGGTGCCACTGGCTTACAGAGAACTCTGCAGATTTTACTGGCAGGCCTCTGCACCCTGACCCGGGGTGGACTAACCTACAGAGAACTCTGGAGATTTCCCGGTAGGCCTCTGCACCCTGGCCTAGTGTGGGCTAATCTACAGACAACTCTAGAGATTTCCCGGTAGGCCTCTGCACCCTGCCCGGGATGGACTAACCTGCAGAGAACTCTAGAGATTTCCCGGCACTCCTCTGCACCCTGGGTAGGGATGGACTAACCTACAGAGAGCTCTCGAGATTTCCTGGTAGGCCTGTGCACCCTGGCCCGGGGTCGACTAACCTACAGAGAACTCTGGAGATTTCCTGGTAGTCCTCCGCACCCTGGCCCATGGTGAGCTAACCTACAAAGAACTCTAGAGATTTCCTGGTAGGCCTCTGCACCCTGGCCCGGGGTGGACTGTCTTACAGAGAACTCTAGAGATTTCCTAGTAGTCCTCCGCATCCTGGCCTGGGACTTATAGAGAACTCTAGAAATTTCCTGGTAGGCCTCTGCACCCTGGCCCGGGGTGGACTAACCCACAGAGAACTCTAAGAGATTTCCTGTAGGCCTCTGCACCCTGGCCAGGGGTGGACTAACCTACAGAGAACTCTAGAGATTTCCTGGTAGGCCTCTGCACCCTGGCCAGGGGTGGACTGACCTACAGAGAACTCTAGAGATTTCCTAGTAGGCCTCTGCACCCTGGCCTGGGGTGGACTAACCTACAGAGAACTCTAGAGATTTCCCAGTAGGCCTCTGCACCCTGGCCCGGAGTGGACTAACCTAAAAAGAACTCTAGAGATTTCCCAGTAGGCCTTTCCACCCTGGCCCGGGGTGGACTAACCTACAGAGAACTCTAGAGATTTTCCGGTAGGCCTCTGCACCCTGGCCCGGGGTGGACTGTCTTACAGAGAACTCTAGAGATTTCCTAGTAGTCCTCCGCATCCTGGCCTGGGACTTATAGAGAACTCTAGAAATTTCCTGGTAGGCCTCTGCACCCTGGCCCGGGGTGGACTAACCCACAGAGAACTCTAAGAGATTTCCTGTAGGCCTCTGCACCCTGGCCAGGGGTGGACTAACCTACAGAGAACTCTAGAGATTTCCTGGTAGGCCTCTGCACCCTGGCCAGGGGTGGACTAACCTACAGAGAACTCTAGAGATTTCCTGGTAGGCCTCTGCACCCTGGCCAGGGGTGGACTGACCTACAGAGAACTCTAGAGATTTCCTAGTAGGCCTCTGCACCCTGGCCTGGGGTGGACTAACCTACAGAGAACTCTAGAGATTTCCCGGTAGGCCTCTGCACCCTGGCCCGGAGTGGACTAACCTAAAAAGAACTCTAGAGATTTCCCAGTAGGCCTTTCCACCCTGGCCCGGGGTGGACTAACCTACAGAGAACTCTAGAGATTTTCCGGTAGGCCTCTGCACCCTGGCCCGGGGTGGACTAACCTACAGAGAACTCTAGAGATTGGCCAGGGTGTATTGGCCTATTGGGAATTTAGGAGATTTCCTGGTGGCATTACTGGATATAGAGGCAAGGCAGTTATGAAACAGTTGTTAACGGGGGCACACTGGCACATACTGGGGCGGTCAGCATGGATATGTTTACTTGCTGGCATTACTTGCTATAGAGGGGAAGCTAACATGAATGTGTTGTTAATGTGGTCGCACTGGTAGATACTGGGGCAGCCAGCACAGAGATGTTTACTTGTAATGGTATTACTGGCTATAGATGGGAAGCTAACATGAATGTGTTGTTAATGTGGGCACACTGGCACATATGGGGACAGACAGCATGGAGATGTTCACTTGCAATTGCATTGCCGGCTATAGAGGTACAGCTAACATGAGTGTGTTGTTAGATATTGTTAGAGTGTGTTGGCAGATATTGCTGCTGTCAGCATGAAGATGTTTGCTTGCAATGGCACTACTGGCCATAGAGGCAAAGCACGCATGGATGTGGTGTTAATGTGGGCACACTGGCACATACTTCTGTCAGCATGGAGATGTATTTCTAATGGGCAAAGCCCGCATGCACATGTCCTCTTACACTAGCAGAATGCTCGCAGAATGCATTTACTGTGGGCACAGGCATCAGGAAAAAGTGTTGGGAGATTCTCCTGTGTGCTGCTGGTGCCCCCGCAGGCACCGGATTTGTTCATGTATTACCCCTCCCCCCGCCCCCGTCCCCATCCCAAAACGGACTCTTACTTGTCTAGCTTTCAACCCAATCTTTCACCAAAGGTTTGCTTGAAAAAGCGCCCTTATTAATCTAATACCCGCATAAATGTGTGGCGGGGGACTCCTTCCTCCTCAAGCCCCCCTGCTTTAGTACGGGCTTGGTCACCTACTGAGATCTGTGGGATATATTAACCCCTCCAAGAGAGAAAGTCACCAGCTGGCATCCGGGCTGCATAGTTCCATCATTTGGGGCTCCATGTCCTAGACTGGTCCCTGGATGAGACTAGGGTCCGTTGGCAGGGAAAGCCGGGGCGCAGCGCGGCAGGTTCATCATCTCTGATATTAATAAGTTCATTCTGGTGCAGGATTCTGGGTGAGCAGCAGTGGAATTTGGCCTTTCATGGAAGTACCATTGCGCGCAGATAAACTGGTCGAACTGGGAACAGACCGGTGATGTGTTTGAACTAAATTCCAGGGGAGACAGGAGACCCCTTGGAAGGTGTGGTCACAGGTTCCTAGTGTTGACCTGAAGCAAGAAGGGGAGGGTTGACCAGAAATTGACACCAAGATTCATGGCTGTGTTTGGTGGGTGACGGGGAGTGGGGGTTTCCCAGTAAGGTGGGCCAAGCTACCAGCTATTGCAATAGGAATGAAAGGGAAAGCAACAGCATCGCATTGCTACACAACTAGGCTTGCACCGATGAGTGGCAAAGTAGCCACTATACAAAGAGGAAAGTGGGCGACATCCCCTTCACAATGTATGAATCAAAGATGGCGTCCTAGAGTCAACATTCCCGCAGAACAAGGGAGAGAAACTGAACGACCTGCCAAGAAAATGTCTTTTAAATTTGCTAAAAGAAGATATTTTTGATTCCAGTCTGTTTTAGATTTTGACATTTCTGGAGCCCTCATTGAGAGATTGCTCGCTGCACTGGTTCTGTTTTGGGGTCTTTATCTCCTGGAACACACTGAGCCCCTAGAGTCTACATGTGCTGTATCCCTGCCACCGGCTCTTTGCTGATGCGATGCAGAGAATTGCTAGCTGGTGTTTGGAGAGGAGATAGGTGCTCTGCTGTGCTGGTGATGGCTTGTGTGATTCATGAAGCATGCCATAATGCTATATGCTTTTTAAGACCGTTTCATGACCTTCATATTGCTCCAGACGCCGCCATGTTCTCTCATGCGCCATTGCATGTTGTCCACAGTGCTTCTGATTCACCACTCTGACATTTGGAGGGTGGCAGTTCTTCGAGGCGTGAATTCTTGTTAAATTGCCTGTCTGGGCCGCCATGTCTCCAGCTGATTCTCATTAGACGACTCAATCAGCACTCCTGAAGAACTCTCAGTGGCCCCCCAATGCACGGGTGCAGAGTCCCCCTGAACATGATCCTCCCGCCTCGCGCCCTTAAATGCAGAATGAGGGGAGCTGCGTGACTAGGGGAGCGCGGCTTCCGGGTCACACAGCAAGACTTCCTTCTTAAGATCAGGGAGCAGTGATCTATAAGAAACACCCCACACAGTGCATTATCGCTTGCAACAGCCCTACCATGACTCCATGAGCATGCACACACGTCAGGCCACCAGCGCACTCGGCAAAAACCACAACAAGAAGCTGGATTTTTGCCATATTTTTCTTTAACTTAATTTACGTACTTTTTTTAAATTCTAGTTTTAAGTGCAAAGAAAACGTCGCTATTATAGTCCACTTTTAAAATCACCCAAGACGCATGTTCGGGTACTATGTGTTTTGAAAGACTCCTATCCCTACCTAACCCACGGCCCCACCCTTCCAACAACCACCCCATCCACCCACTCCTCTACCCCTACATACACCTACAAATGTATGGGTAATTGGTCAATCTGCCGAAGTGCACAAAGAAATTGCAGACCTTTCAATGAAACCGTTTTAAAGCATGTATTATGGGTTCTGAGACCATTTTGAGAATAATTGAAGATACTGTGCAGAGATGGAACAATGCATTCGCTTTCAAATCCCCGCAAGCTTCTTCATCAGATGGTGCACTATACCCTCTTCCATGGAACAATGCATTGGCTTTCAAAGCCCCGGAGACTTCTTCATCAGATGGTGCACCTTCTGCCATGGAACAATGCATTAGCTTTCAAAGCCCCGCAGACTTCTCCATCAGATGGTGCACCCTCTGCCATGGAGCAACGCATTAGCTTTCAAAGCCCCGCAGACTTCTACATCAGATGGTGCACCCTCTGCCATGGAACAACGCATTAGCTTTCAAAGCCCCGCAGACCTCTTCATCAGATGGTGCACCCCCTGCCATGGAGCAACGCATTAGCTTTCAAAGCCCCGCAGACCTCTTCATCAGATGGTGCACCCTCTGCCATGGAGCAACGCATTAGCTTTCAAAGCCCCGCAGACTTCTTCATCAGATGGTGCACTCTCTGCCATGGAACAATGCATTAGCTTTCAAAGCCCCGCAGACCTCTTCATCAGATGGTGCACCCCCTGCCATGGAACAACGCATTAGCTTTCAAAGCCCCGCAGACCTCTTCATCAGATGGTGCACCCCCTGCCATGGAGCAACGCATTAGCTTTCAAAGCCCCGCAGACTTCTTCATCAGATGGTGCACCCTCTGCCATGGAACAATGCATTAGCTTTCAAAGCCCCGCAGACTTCTTCATCAGATGGTGCACCCTCTGCCATGGAGCAACGCATTAGCTTTCAAAGCCCCGCAGACTTCTACATCAGATGGTGCACCCTCTGCCATGGAACAACGCATTAGCTGTAAAAGCCCCGCAGACTTCTTCATCAGATGGTGCACACTCTGCCATGGAACAATGCATTAGCTTTCAAAGCCCCGCAGACTTCTTCATCAGATGGTCCACCCTCTGCCATGGAACAACGCATTAGCTTTCAAAGCCCCGCAGACTTCTTCATCAGATGGTCCACCCTCTGCCATGGAACAACGCATTAGCTTTCAAAGCCCCGCAGACTTCTTCATCAGATGGTGCACCCTCTGCCATGGAACAACGCATTAGCTTTCAAAGCCCCGCAGACTTCTACATCAGATGGTGCACCCTCTGCCATGGAACAACGCATTCGCTTTCAAAGCCCCGCAGACTTCTTCATCAGATGGTGCACCCTCTGCCATGGAACAACGCATTAGCTTTCAAAGCCCCGCAGACTTCTTCATCAGATGGTGCACTATACCCTCTGCCATGGAACAACGCATTAGCTTTCAAAGCCCCGCAGACTTCTTCATCAGATGGTGCACTATACCCTCTGCCATGGAACAACGCATTAGCTTTCAAAGCCCCGCAGACTTCTTCATCAGATGGTGCACCCTCTGCCATGGAACAACGCATTAGCTTTCAAAGCCCCGCAGACTTCTTCATCCGATGGTGCACCCTCTGCCATGGAACAACGCATTAGCTTTCAAAGCCCCGCAGACTTCTTCATCCGATGGTGCACCCTCTGCCATGGAACAACGCATTAGCTTTCAAAGCCCCGCAGACTTCTTCATCAGATGGTGCACCCCCTGCCATGGAACAACGCATTAGCTTTCAAAGCCCCGCAGACCTCTTCATCAGATGGTGCACCCTCTGCCATGGAGCAACGCATTAGCTTTCAAAGCCCCGCAGACTTCTTCATCAGATGGTGCACCCTCTGCCATGGAACAACGCATTAGCTTTCAAAGCCCCGCAGACTTCTTCATCAGATGGTGCACCCTCTGCCATGGAACAACGCATTAGCTGTAAAAGCCCCGCAGACTTCTTCAACAGATGGTGCACCCTCTGCCATGGAACAACGCATTAGCTTTCAAAGCCCCGCAGACTTCTTCATCCGATGGTGCACCCTCTGCCATGGAACAATGCATTAGCTTTCAAAGCCCCGCAGACTTCTTCATCAGATGGTGCACCCTCTGCCATGGAACAATGCATTAGCTTTCAAAGCCCCGCAGACTTCTTCATCAGATGGTGCACCCTCTGCCATGGAACAATGCATTAGCTTTCAAAGCCCCGCAGACTTCTTCATCAGATGGTGCCCCCTCTGCCATGGAACAATGCATTAGCTTTCAAAGCCCCGCAGACTTCTATAGACTTCTTCATCAGATGGTGCAAAGTGAAATGACTGGTAAAGAAAAACCCACAGGGCAATTCATTCTAAAAAAAAATAGCATTGTAAACCTCATTGGCTGAAGGAACAGTATGCAATGAATACAGGCGTGGATTTGCTGTCTAATCTAAAAGACCAGAAAGCTCCTGGATGCAGGGAGAACATCCAGCAGTTGGAAAACAGCCCACATGTCTAATTAAGAGTTGCATTGAAAGAAGACAAATGCTTTTCACATGTAACTATTGAATGTTATGTTTTGAAAAGTGAGGCACACGTCATCTTAAGGTGAGCTCCAGTAATTCCCTAAAATTGCCAATGTTATTTTAGAAGAGATATTGGAGTGAGATGTTGAAAAACACATCATTGGAAAGCAAGGTGAATATTGCTTTTCTCACAAAGAGTTTAAAAATGTGCATGACAGGATGAACAAATATAGATACAGCATTGGAGTGATGCTTCACACAGGGTGGACACGCATTAAAGGATCTACCGGTGATGGTGTTAAAAGTTGGGTCCAACACCACACACAGAAGAACATGTGCACGCCAGTACTTGCAGATGTTTCACCTACAAGGGAGTGGTGGGAACATGGGGCCTCATTACGAGTCCGGCGGTAACCGCGGCGGTAAAACCGCCTGGTTACCGCCGGACTCGTATTACCATTCCGCCTCCGTGATTCCCGGAATTACCGGGGCATTACAACCCCGGTTTTCCGGGAATCACGGAGGCGGAATAGTGTAAATCCCCATTCCCATTCGGGATCATGGAAACACCGGCAGCATCTCGTAATGCTGCCGGTGTTTCCTCGTCCGCTTGCAGGCGGGCGGTGTTAAACCCGCCAGGTCAGACCTGGCGGGAACATCACCTCCCGCCTGCAGGTGTCGGGATCAGGCGGTCCGGAAACAACGGTGGCGGCGGGTTTACCGCCACCGTTATTTCCGGACCGCCAGGGTCGTAATGAGGCCCATGGGTTTTATGAGTCCTTATGGCATGACATAGGACGGCTTCTCCTTGGATATTAAAACAAGTAAACCAAACGTCAGTGCCTGGGCATCAACCATCTCAAACCTCAGGGCACCATCCTGGTAATTCTTTTGGTGGTGGTTCAGTCATATGAGTGTTTGGGTCTTCATGGCACTTCTTTCCAAGAAGCAATAGCCATTGTATTCTCCTTCTTTGGGCCTCATTCCGACCCTGGCTTTAACCAAGGTGCTATTAGCGCCTTGGTTGACGCCGGTATTTTTCCAACTCCGCCATGGTGAATGGCGGAATTACCGCCGCATTCCAAGGTTGGCGGGGTCGGTAATTCCCCATTCACCATGGGCCCTTCCCCATTCCCATTTTTGCCCCATAGGGCTCAATGGAAATGGGGAAGGTGCTAATTACGGCACTGTAAATTACGGTGCCGTAATTAGCTCCAAGGTCCCTTTGCGGGTTGGTTTTTTAACGCCTGCAAAAAGCAGGTGTTAAGTTCCAACCCGCAAAGGGAACTCGGAATAGGGCGGTAAGGGTTTAACGGCACCGGTCTCGTTACCGGTGACCGTTAACCCTTACCGCCTGACTCGGAATGAGGCCCTCTGCCTTCTTTGTAGAGTCCTGTTCCAGGGATCACCCCCCTGCGATGTCTAGATCTTGCAAACCGCAGGAATGAGTCTAGAGGTCACTAAGTTTAAGTCCTCTACCTGCCGTCAGTCCTTATATGTGAAGCAGGGGTACCCAATTACACGGAGGAGAAATGCAAAACATCGTTAAATGGAAATTCAGCACACTCCTCCAATATTTTCTGTAGCACAAGTGCTCCAGGGTCAATGTTATCAAAGGTCAACCAGAAAAAACAAGCCAAAGTGGTAAAGGCAGGGTTGAGTAGCTCTGTAGCAAAGAGTCTGCCGGGTAATCGTCAAACCATGCGAACAGGGGCATGAAGACCGGTTCAGAAAACAAAGCCAAGTTGATGCACTGGAGAATACGAGGATTCCGAGACAAATGCTACTCCTAGTTGAAACAGGCCCCACTTCTCCTCTAGGTATAAACAGAGTATTTCGAACGTGGATCCTTCCCCCAAACCCTCAAAGAAGCGACAATCACACTGTTGCATAAAAAAGGCAAAACCCCAGAACAAAATATTTCCCACAGTGTTGGCCAATCGGCTACTCCCATGGATGCCATCTAGTGTTGGCAGATCAGTCTGCTTTTGTGCTGGGAAGGAATACCTCCTATGGGTTAAGATGATTTTTTAGGATTTTCGCAGCACTGGACCCACAATCACAAGCAGTAGCCGTGTTATTAGATGCCGGGAAGGCTTTTGATTCAGTGGATGGCCTTTCCTCTTATCTGTGTTGAGTAAACTAGGACTGGGGGCTGGGTATATCAAGCTGGTGAAACTCCTCTACACCTCTTCCTCCGCTAGGATCTCTGTGGGTGGTCATCTGTCTGGAGCAGTATAGATGGAAAGAGGGACCAGACAGGGCTGCCCGTTGCTTTTTGCGTTGGCAATGGAACCCCTGGTGACCACAGTTCTAGAGGAGAACTTGCATAAAAGTATAGGGGCATTTGCACCAAAAAGAGAGCTCACATCCAAGCCTGCGTCTCTGCAGCATATAACAACTCAGCCAAACTCTTTAAAATCTGTAAGGAACTGGCCAATCCTGCTGCAGTCTCTACCTCTCCTGTCCCCTCCCAGTCCCTCTGCACAGCTCTGCCTTCTCGTTTCATCCGTAAAACTCAGTACATCCTGTCCTCTCTCTCTCCCCCCCTCTACACCCTGCTCTTCCTCTGCTTCTTCTTCGGCCTCCTCTCCCCTTCTCTGACTTTCCCCTGTTCTCCCCAGACAAGGTTTCTAGACAGGTCTGATCTATGAATGTCTCGTCAAAACAGGTTCATCCCTGGTCCTCCAAAACCATCAAAGACCACATTGACTCCCTGGCTCCTGCTCTGTCTGACTTCTGCAACCACTCCTTTGCCACTGGAGACTTCCGTGCCCCCCTGAAGCACTCCCTTGTGCACCCTCTTCTTAAGAAACCCTCTGCCGACCCGTCGTGCTTGGCTATCACCCAATCTCCATCACTCCTGTCCTGGGCAAACTCCTGGAAAAGCTGGTCATCTCCCAGCTTAATCTGCACACTGAATCTGTTGGTTGTCTTCCTGACCATCAGTCTGGCTTCAGAGCTGCCAGAAGCACGGAAGCTGCTCTCCTTAACATCTGTGAAGACCTGCTCTCCAACCTTGACTCTAACACTCCATGTGTTCTCATTTTGCTTGATCTCTCTTCTGCCTTTGATACTGTCAACCATGCCATCCTGCTCAACCGTCTCCGTGATAACCTGGGTATCACTGGTCAGGCTCTGGCATGGCTGACCTCTTTCCTCTCTGATCGACCCTCCCCGGTCCAACTGGGGTCCTTCCTCTCTGACATCTTTTTCTCTTTCTGCGGTTTCCCCCAGGGACCTAACCTTTCTCCCTGGCTGTTCAACCAATACCCGGCACTTCTTGTCCACCGCATTGCTGCTCTCTACCCCAACTTTCAGTGCTATGCGGATGACATGCAGCGAATTTTTAGGCTACCTTCAGACACCTCTTCTCCTTCTCTCATCTCCGACTATCTGTCTGCAATCCAGGAGTGGTGTGCTGCTAATGATCTCTGCCTCAATGCCAGTAAGACTGAGATTCTCCTCATCGGCACACCCACTCCCTCCTTTCCTGTCACTCTCTGGCTGGCCTCTCTGGGCCCTCTTCCTGCTCCCACCTGTGAGGCTAAAAACCTTGGGGTCATCTTCGACTCTACACTCTCCTTCTCTCTTCACATCTCTGATGTCTCTAAGAAGTCACACTACCAGCTGCACTCCCTCAGAGGTATTCTCCCTTTCCTCTCCTTCCCCCAGAAGCTCACTGTCTCCAGAACTCTGGTTCTCTCTAGGCTGGACTACTGCAATAGCCTCTTTCTAAATCTTCCTGCTTCTACTCTCCACCCTCTGTAACTCATCCAGAACAGGACTGCGAGACCTGTCCGTGGCCTCAAGCCCAGGGATGTTATCTCTCCAGGAGTGAAATCTCTGCACTGGCTCCCATTGGCTGCGAGGATTAAGTTCAAAACCAACTGCATTGTCCACAAGGCCTTCTGGGGCCTTGGCCTCAATACCTTCAACTCTCTCTTCCTAAATATCTTCCTTCTCGAGCTCTAAGCTCATCAACCTGCAACTCCCTCAGGGTCAGTTACTTCTCCAAGCAACGAGTTGGTGGTAGATCTCTTTCTTCGGCCGGGGCTTCCCTCTGGAACAGCCTCCCTGCCTCCCTGAAACTTGAGGAGAACTACCTTCGGTTCCAGAAGCACTTCAAAACCTTCCTCTTTGCTTCTGCCTTCTCTCCTCTGCTCCCCTGCTGAACTCCTGGCTGAAACTGAAACTGCACTGGTTCCTGGCCACCCTCTGATCTTGGGCCCAGGTCCCCTCCCCTGCCAGTTGCACACCTGCACTGGGACTATTTTCTGTATCCCTACAGTCCCCTACCAGCACTTGACACCTGATATCTGCACTTCCCTTGCACTTGCCACCAACTGGCCACACTTTTATTTATTGTTGTTATTTATTCTACTTATATTTTTTATTGTCGATCCCATGTACTGCACTGTCCCCTCCCCCGCACTTTTCCGCTCCCCCTTGCCCTGCACTTGCGCGATCTCAATGACACCTGGCCTAGTAAGATCATTGTCTCTGTCTTCCCTCTGTGCGCCCTCCCTTGCCTCGTCGTGCCTTGAAACACTTGTGCATAGGCACATTATAAATGCCATATCATATCATATCATACAGCTTGAGCCCCACAGGTTGATCATTTTACTCTATGCTGGTGATGTGTTTTTGGATCTGAACAACCCCGCCGACAACTTGATGCCTGTAATGCGACTAATGATTACATTGTGGGACTTCTCAGGTCTGCAATTCAACTGCAGTAAATCGGTTGACTTCCCACTTACGGAGAGCACCAGGGCCGTTACTGATCAGTTTGACCTTTGCTGGGAAGGGGAAAACACCAGATATCTGGGTATAGAGGTTTTGTGGGACCTGGACATTCTCTTTCTAGAAAAATATGATAGGCCTGTTAATTCCCTTAAAAATCAAATGCAGAGGTGAACTGGACTTCCACTCTCTTTGATGGGTCGGATCTCTGTGATAAAAATGGTCATACTACCAAGATTCTTGTGTTAATTTATGAACATCCGTATGTACCTACTGGTGATTTTCTTCACGTGTCTGAGGGGTATCATTGTAGGGTCCCTGTGGGAGGGGAAATGATATTCTTGGCTTGGGTAGGCAAGCTATTTGTCATTTTGGTATGCCATAGATCTTATTAGGCCTCACATGCTGGTCGAGAGGGCTCTGGCAGCTCCAAACCTACAGAGGACGGTGATCAAGTATACACGCCATTAATACCAGCCAGACACGTGGTGGGAATGGGGATCTCAAGCGAGCGAGCAGACCTACAATGGGACACCAAGGCGCAGGGTGGACACTGTCAGTGATTTGTATCTCCGTGGGACATTTATGTCCATGGATCAGCTTAAGGAGAGAAGGGGTACCGCGTTCCTGGATATGTTTATGTACTCCTGGATAAGGAATAAAATTAGGGGAAGGTTCGCCACTTTCCCTGATCCCCCGGCCACATGTTTCTTGCTGCATGGAATTATTCAGGCCCAGGGTGAAGGCTGTTTAGTTTCCCAACTATAAAATCCCTTGCTGTCAGATATCCTATGGGATATTGATGCTCCCAGACAGAGAGGGGAGAACAGTCTGTGCGAGGAGATCTGTGAAGAGGACTGGAGATACATACTGCTTCCAACTAAAAACATATGTACATTCAAATTGGTCCATTTCAATTTCCTACATCAAACCTATCACACCCGAGCCAAACTGCATAAATAACACCCGGAAACACCGGACGAATGTACACTCTGTAAAACCAGTCTGGCTGATTTTACGCATCTAGCATGGAGATGCACAGAAATCGCAGAGTTTTTGGTGAAGGTTCTCGATAACATTTCCCTGATTGTCGGGGAACGGGTGGTGAGAGACCCGATGGTGGGGTTCATGATATGTACCAGAGCATTGCCCATGCATATGCGTGGATTGGCAGGACTCCTCTTGGTGCTGGCTCATCGGAGAGCGGCCATGGCTTGGTGGAAGGACTTCCACCTTGAGGAAGGACGTGGCCTATTGCTAAGATCTAAAAGTGTCCATTATACACACTATGTCTCTGCATGCCCGTCCTCCGGACGTGTGTGGACCGTACATTCAATGCTTGTTGACAAGCTCGGACTCGACCCTGGCGGAGCATTTTGATCAGCCTCTTTGGTGGCGTCACGGCTGTACATGATGATGGCTTCTGTGCTCTGCTCTTTTATGAACATGTAGTTCAGTGGATGCTCCACTGTTCTCATTGTTGCATTATTATGTTTTATGAAAACTTAATAAACAAAATACAATTTATTTTTAAAGTACAGGGAGCCACATGTTTTCTTATTGTCCCCCTCCTCTTCAGCCTATATGTAGAATTGTTTGGACGGATCCTTAGCAAACACAATGTTCATTTCCACCAATCTGCAGACGACATGCAAATATACTTCCAAATCTCATCCCCTTCACAACTCCACGTTCTCAAAAGCTGTCTCTCCACCATCACCACCTGGATGGAAAGCCACTTCCTCAAGCTCAACCCTACCGAAATGGAATTGGAATACATCCTCATATCCCCCCAAGACACAAAGCCAAACTCACCCCCTGGATCAAAGGACTTGCCACGGACAACCCACACATATCCCTCTCTACACCTGTCCAATTCCTTGGCTTCACCATAGACTCCCACCTTCACTGCACACACCAGATAGCTGCTGTCTCCAAAGCCTGCAGCCTACAACTACACATCCCGGGGAAGACTAGGCACATCCTTCCTCCTGATGACTTCCTCACTGCAGTCCAAGCACTAGTTCTATCCAAGCTGGACTACGGGAAGGCTCTCCTCAGCGGATTCCCTAAAAGCACCCTCACCCACCGACAAGCCATACAGAGAACAGCTGCAAGACTCACCCTGCACCCATGCAAACACTCGCATGTCTCCCCACACCCCAGATAATTGCTTTCCAATGGCTCTGCATTTAATACCAAGCCACCCACCTCAAAACCCCATCCTACCTCCACAGCAAACCGACACCCATCACCCACACAAACACCAGGCAAGCCAGTCAACATCTCCCACGTTCTACTCTGCAAACTAACATGCAAACAAAAACAAGAATGTACCCAGTGGGCACCCATGGCGTGTAACACCTTTCTACTCCACATCTACGCTGTATCCACCATCAACACTTTCTGAAAAAGACTCAAAACATACCTCTTTCTCAATTCTCTATTCCTATCCTGTACTCAAAAAGGTTGTAACTTTTTCTTCACCTCCCACATTATGAACTTTGGAACCTTGTAAGGCGCTCTGTGACCCTTTAGGTAGGGCCAGCGCAGGACTGACTAAAACTGAAATAAAATAACATTAAAATACATAAGATTATCATAATTTACAAAACAATAGTCTATTGTGAGAGGGAATACCCCATACCTCGCTGTTATTACTCCGGTCTTCAGTCCTTCTCATACAATCAGACCATTATTCTTCGTATTTCCAGGGATGCGTTGTTCACTTTTGTATGTGTGTGAAAACGTTGAATTCTTTTCATGCTCTACCTCTCTGACACATGGAGTGTGGCTGTAGGCTGCATTGCTCCAAGATAACCTGCTGTGTCCAGGGTCAGGTGAATAGCTGGACTCCCAGGTGACCTGCTGCATCTTGGGTCATGTGGAGAGTTGGACTCCCAGGCGACCTGCTGTGTCTAGTCAGGTGGATAGCTGGACTCCCATGTGAACTGATGCGTCTTAGGTCAGAGGGAGAGCTGGACTCCCAGGTGACCTGCTGTGTCTAGTCAGGTGGATAGCTGGACCCCCATGTGAACTGGTGCGTCTTAGGTCAGGTGGAGAGCTGAACTCCCAGGTGACCTGCTGTGTCTAGTCAGGTGGATAGCTGGACTCCCATGTGAACTGGTGCGTCTTAGGTCAGGGGGAGAGCTGGACTCCCAGGTGGACTGCTGTGTCTAGTCAAGTGGATAGCTGGACTCCCATGTGAACTGGTGCGTCTTAGGTCAGGTGGAGAGCTGAACTCCCAGGTGACCTGCTGTGTCTAGTCAGGTGGATAGCTGGACTCCCAGGTGAGCTGCTGTGTCTAGTCAGGTGGATAGCTGGACTCCCATGTGAAATGGTGCATCTTAGGTCAGATGGAGAGCTGAACTCACAGGTGACCTGCTGTGTCTAGTCAGGTGGATAGCTGGACTCCCAGGTGAGCTGCTGTGTCTAGTCAGGTGGATAGCTGGACTCCCATGTGAACTAGTGCATCTTAGGTCAGGTGGAGAGCTGGACTCCCAGGTGACCTGCTGTGTCTAGTCAGGTGGAGAGCTGGACTCCCATGTGAACTGGTGCGTCTTAGGTCAGGTGGAGAGCTGGACTCCCAGGTGACCTGCTGCGTCTTGGGTCAGGTGGAGAGCTGGACTCCCAGGTGAGCTGCTGTGTCTAGTCAGGTGGATAGCTGGACTCCCATGTGAACTGGTGCATCCTAGGTCAGGGGGAGAGCTGGACTCCCAGGTGACCTACTGTGTCTAGTCAGGTGGATAGCTGGACTCCCATGTGAACTGGTGCGTCTTAGGTCAGGGGGAGAGCTGGACTCCCAGGTGACCTGCTGTGTCTAGTCAGGTGGACAGCTGGACTCCCATGTGAACTGCTGTGTCTAGTCAGGGGGAGAGCTGGACTCCCAGGTGACCTGCTGTGTCTAGTCAGGTGGAGAGCTGGACTCCCAGGTGACCTGCTGTGTCTAGTCAGGTGGAGAGCTGGACTCCCAGGTGACCTGCTGTGTCTAGTCAGGTGGATAGCTGGACTCCCATGTGAACTGCTGCGTCTTAGGTCAGGTGGAGAGCTGGACTCCCAGGTGACCTAATGTGTCTAGTCAGGTGGATAGCTGGACTCCCAGGTGAGCTGCTGTGTCTAGTCAGGTGGATAGCTGGACTCCCATGTGAACTGCTGCGTCTTGGGTCAGGTGGAAAGCTGGACTCCCAGGTGACCTGCTGTGTCTAGTCAGGTGGATAGCTGGACTCCCATGTGAACTCCTGTGTCTTAGGTCAGGTGGAGAGCTGGACTCCCAGGTGACCTGCTGTGTCTAGTCAGGGGGAGAGCTGGACTCTCAGATGACCTGCTGTGTCTAGTCAGGTGGATAGCTGGACTCTCAGATGACCTGCTGTGTCTAGTCAGGTGGATAGCTGGACTCTCAGATGACCTGCTGTGTCTAGTCAGGTGGATAGCTGGACTCCAAGGTGACCTGCTGTGTCTAGTCAGGTGGATAGCTGGACTCCCATGTGAACTGCTGCGTCTTAGGTCAGGTGGAGAGCTGGACTCCCAGGTGACCTGCTGTGTCTAGTCAGGTGGATAGCTGGACTCCCATGTGAACTGCTGCATATTGGGTCAGGTGGAGAGCTGGACTCCCAGGTGACCTGCTGTGTCTTGTCAGGTGGATAGCTGGACTCCCATGTGAACTGCTGCATCTTGGGTCATGTGGGGAGTTGGACTCCCAGGTGAGCTGCTGTGTCTAGTCAGGTGGATAGCTGGACTCCCATGTGAACTGCTGTGTCTAGTCAGGTGGATAGCTGGACTCCCATGTGAACTGCTGCGTCTTGGGTCAGGTGGAGAGCTGGACTCCCAGGTGACCTGCTGTGTCTAGTCAGGTGGATAGCTGGACTCCCAGGTGACCTGCTGTGTCTAGTCAGGTGGAGAGCTGGACTCCCAGGTGAGCTGCTGTGTCTAGTCAGGTGGATAGCTTGACTCCCATGTGAACTGCTGCGTCTTGGGTCAGGTGGAGAGCTGGACTCCTAGGTGACCTGCTGTGTCTAGTCAAGTGGATAGCTGGACTCCCATGTGAACTGCTTCATCTTGGGTCATGTGGGGAGTTGGACTCCCAGGTGACCTGTTGTGTCTAGTCAGGTGGATAGCCGGACTCCCAGGTGAGCTGCTGTGTCTAGTCAGGTGGATAGCGGGACTCCCATGTGAATTGCTGCGTCTTAGGTCAGGTGGAGAGCTGGACTCCTAGGTGACCTGCTGTGTCTAGTCAGGTGGAGAGCTGGACTCCCAGGTGACCTGCTGGATCTTGGGTCAGAGGGAGAGCTGGAATCCCAGGTGGACTGCTGTGTCTAGTCAGGTGGAGGGCTGGACTCCTAGGTGACCTGCTGCATCTTGGGTCATGTGGAGAGTTGGACTCCCAGGCGACCTGCTTTGTCTAGTCAGGTGGATAGCTGGACTCCCATGTGAACTGGTGCGTCTTAGGTCAGGGGGAGAGCTGGACTCCCAGGTGACCTGCTGTGTCTAGTCAGGTGGATAGCTGGACTCCCATGTGAACTGGTGCGTCTTAGGTCAGGTGGAGAGCTGAACTCCCAGGTGACCTGCTGTGTCTAGTCAGGTGGATAGCTGGACTCCCATGTGAACTGGTGCGTCTTAGGTCAGGGGGAGAGCTGGACTCCCAGGTGACCTGCTCTGTCTAGTCAGGTGGATAGCTGGACTCCCATGTGAACTGGTGCGTCTTAGGTCAGGTGGAGAGCTGGACTCCCAGGTGACCTGCTGTGTCTAGTCAGGTGGATAGCTGGACTACCATGTGAACTGGTGCGTCATAGGTCAGGGGGAGAGCTGGACTCCCAGGTGACCTGCTGTGCCTAGTCAGGTGGATAGCTGGACTCCCATGTGAACTGCTGCGTCTTGGGTCAGGTGGAGAGCTGGACTCCCAGGTGACCTGCTGTGTCTAGTCAGGTGGAGAGCTGGACTCCCAGGTGTGCTGCTGTGTCTAGTCAGGTGGATAGCTGGACTCCCATGTGAACTGCTGCGTCTTAGGTCAGGTGGAGAGCTGGACTCCCAGGTGACCTGCTGTGTCTAGTCAGGTGGATAGCTGGACTCCCATGTGAACTGCTGCATCTTGGGTCATGTGGGGAGTTGGACTCCCAGGTGACCTGCTGTGTCTAGTCAGGTGGATAGCTGGACTCCCATGTGAACTGCTGCGTCTTGGGTCAGGTGGAGAGCTGGACTCCCAGGTGACCTGCTGTGTCTAGTCAGGTGGAGAGCTGGACTACCAGGTGACCTGCTGTGTCTAGTCAGGTGGAGAGCTGGACTCCCAGGTGACCTGCTGGATCTTGGGTCAGAGGGAGAGCTGGAATCCCAGGTGGACTGCTGTGTCTAGTCAGGTGGAGGGCTGGACTCCCAGGTGACCTGCTGCATCTTGGGTCATGTGGAGAGCTGGACTCCCAGGTGACCTGCTGTGTCTATTCAGGTGGAGAGCTGGACTCCCAGGTGACCTGCTGTGTCTAGTCAGGTGGAGAGCTGGACTCCCAGGTGAGCTGCTGTGTCTAGTCAGGTGGATAGCTGGACTCCCATGTGAATTGCTGCGTCTTGGGTCAGGTGGAGAGCTGGACTCCCAGGTGACCTGCTGTGTCTAGTCAGGTGGATAGCTGGACTCCCAGGTGACCTGCTGTGTCTAGTCAGGTGGATAGCTGGACTCCCATGTGAACTGCTGCGTCTTAGGTCAGGTGGAGAGCTGGACTCCCAGGTGACCTGCTGTGTCTAGTCAGGTGGATAGCTGGACTCCCATGTGAACTGCTGCATCTTGGGTCATGTGGGGAGTTGGACTCCCAGGTGAGCTGCTGTGTCTAGTCAGGTGGATAGCTGGACTCCCATGTGAACTGCTGCATCTTGGGTCATGTGGGGAGTTGGACTCCCAGGTGACCTGCTGTGTCTAGTCAGGTGGATAGCTGGACTCCCATGTGAACTGCTGCGTCTTGGGTCAGGTGGAGAGCTGGACTCCCAGGTGACCTGCTGTGTCTAGTCAGGTGGAGAGCTGGACTCCCAGGTGACCTGCTGTGTCTAGTCAGGTGGATAGCTGGACTCCCATGTGAACTGCTGCGTCTTGGGTCAGGTGGAGAGCTGGACTCCCAGGTGACCTGCTGTGTCTAGTCAGGTGGAGAGCTGGACTCCCAGGTGACTTGCTGTGTCTAGTCAGGTGGAGAGCTGGACTCCCAGGTGAGCTGCTGTGTCTAGTCAGGTGGAGAGCTGGACTCCCAGGTGACCTGCTGTGTCTAGTCAGGTGGAGAGCTGAACTCCCAGGTGACCTGCTGTGTCTAGTCAGGTAGATAGCTGGACTCCCATGTGACCTGCTGTGTCTAGTCAGGTGGATAGCTGGACTCCCATGTGAACTGCTGCATCTTGGGTCATGTGGGGAGTTGGACTCCCAGGTGACCTGCTGTGTCTAGTCAGGTGGATAGCTGGACTCCCATGTGAACTGCTGCGTCTTGGGTCAGGTGGAGAGCTGGACTCCCAGGTGACCTGCTGTGTCTAGTCAGGTGGAGAGCTGGACTCCCAGGTGACCTGCTGTGTCTAGTCAGGTGGATAGCTGGACTCCCATGTGAACTGCTGCGTCTTGGGTCAGGTGGAGAGCTGGACTCCCAGGTGACCTGCTGTGTCTAGTCAGGTGGAGAGCTGGACTCCCAGGTGACTTGCTGTGTCTAGTCAGGTGGAGAGCTGGACTCCCAGGTGAGCTGCTGTGTCTAGTCAGGTGGAGAGCTGGACTCCCAGGTGACCTGCTGTGTCTAGTCAGGTGGAGAGCTGAACTCCCAGGTGACCTGCTGTGTCTAGTCAGGTAGATAACTGGACTCCCATGTGACCTGCTGTGTCTAGTCAGGTGGATAGCTGGACTCCCAGGTGAGCTGCTGTGTCTAGTCAGGTGGATTGCTGGACTCCCAGGTGAGCTGCTGTGTCTAGTCAGGTGGATAGCTGGACTCCCATGTGAACTGCTGCGTCTTGGGTCAGGTGGAAAGCTGGACTCCCAGGTGACCTGCTGTGTCTATTCAGGTGGATAGCTGGACTCCCATGTGAACTGCTGCATCTTGGGTCAGGTGGAGAGCTGGACTCCCAGGTGACCTGCTGTGTCTAGTCAGGTGGAGAGCTGGACTCCCAGTTGACCTGCTGTGTCTAGTCAGGTGGAGAGCTGGACTCCCAGGTGAGCTGCTGTGTCTAGTCAGGTGGATAGCTGGACTCCCATGTGAATTGCTGCGTCTTGGGTCAGGTGGAGAGCTGGACTCCCAGGTGACCTGCTGTGTCTAGTCAGGTGGATAGCTGGACTCCCAGGTGACCTGCTGTGTCTAGTCAGGTGGAGAGCTGGACTCCCAGTTGACCTGCTGTGGCTAGTCAGGTGGAGAGCTGGACTCCCAGGTGAGCTGCTGTGTCTAGTCAGGTGGATAGCTGGACTCCCATGTGAATTGCTGCGTCTTGGGTCAGGTGGAGAGCTGGACTCCCAGGTGACCTGCTGTGTCTAGTCAGGTGGATAGCTGGACTTCCATGTGAACTGCTGCATCTTGGGTCATGTGGGGAGTTGGACTCCCAGGTGCGCTGCTGTGTCTAGTCAGGTGGATAGCTGGACTCCCATGTGAACTGCTGCATCTTGGGTCATGTGGGGAGTTGGACTCCCAGGTGACCTGCTGTGTCTAGTCAGGTGGATAGCTGGACTCCCATGTGAACTGCTGTGTCTAGTCAGGTGGAGAGCTGGACTCCCAGGTGACCTGCTGTGTCTAGTCAGGTGGAGAGCTGAACTCCCAGGTGACCTGCTGTATCTAGTCAGGTAGATAGCTGGACTCCCATGTGACCTGCTGTGTCTAGTCAGGTGGATAGCTGGACTCCCAGGTGAGCTGCTGTGTCTAGTCAGGTGGATAGCTGGACTCCCAGGTGAGCTGCTGTGTCTAGTCAGGTGGATAGCTGGACTCCCATGTGAACTGCTGCGTCTTGGGTCATGTGGAAAGCTGGACTCCCAGGTGACCTGCTGTGTCTAGTCAAGTGGATAGCTGGACTCCCATGTGAACTGCTGCGTCTTAGGTCAGGTGGAGAGCTGGACTCCCAGGTGACCTGCTGCGTCTTAGGTCAGGTGGAGAGCTGGACTCCCAGGTGACCTGCTGTGTCTAGTCAGGTGGATAGCTGGACTCCCAGGTGAGCTGCTGTGTCTAGTCAGGTGGATAGCTGGACTCCCATGTGAACTGCTGCGTCTTGGGTCAGGTGGAAAGCTGGACTCCCAGGTGACCTGCTGTGTCTAGTCAGGTGGATAGCTGGACTCCCATGTGAACTGCTGCGTCTTAGGTCAGGTGGAGAGCTGGACTCCCAGGTGACCTGCTGTGTCTAGTCAGGGGGAAAGCTGGACTCTCAGATGACCTGCTGTGTCTAGTCAGGTGGATAGCTGGACTCTCAGATGACCTGCTGTGTCTAGTCAGGTGGATAGCTGGACTCCCAGGTGACCTGCTGTGTCTAGTCAGGTGGATAGCTGGACTCCCATGTGAACTGCTGCGTCTTAGGTCAGGTGGAGAGCTGGACTCCCGGGTGACCTGCTGTGTCTAGTCAGGTGGATAGCTGGACTCCCATGTGAACTGCTGCATCTTGGGTCATGTGGGGAGTTGGACTCCCAGGTGAGCTGCTGTGTCTAGTCAGGTGGATAGCTGGACTCCCATGTGAACTGCTGCATCTTGGGTCATGTGGGGAGTTGGACTCCCAGGTGACCTGCTGTGTCTAGTCAGGTGGATAGCTGGACTCCCATGTGAACTGCTGCGTCTTGGGTCAGGTGGAGAGCTGGACTCCCAGGTGAGCTGCTGTGTCTAGTCAGGTGGATAGCTGGACTCCCAGTTGAGCTGCTGTGTCTAGTCAGGTGGAGAGCTGGACTCCCAGGTGACCTGCTGTGTCTAGTCAGGTGGAGAGCTGGACTCCCAGGTGACCTGCTGTGTCTAGTCAGGTGGATAGCTGGACTCCCATGTGAACTGCTGCGTCTTGGGTCAGGTGGAGAGCTGGACTCCCAGGTGACCTGCTGTGTCTAGTCAGGTGGAGAGCTGGACTCCCAGTTGACCTGCTGTGTCTAGTCAGGTGGAGAGCTGGACTCCCAGGTGAGCTGATGTGTCTAGTCAGGTGGATAGCTGGACTCCCATGTGAATTGCTGCGTCTTGGGTCAGGTGGAGAGCTGGACTCCCAGGTGAGCTGCTGTGTCTAGTCAGGTGGATAGCTGGACTCCCATGTGAATTGCTGCGTCTTGGGTCAGGTGGAGAGCTGGACTCCCAGGTGACCTGCTGTGTCTAGTCAGGTGGATAGCTGGACTCCCAGGTGACCTGCTGTGTCTAGTCAGGTGGATAGCTGGAGTCCCATGTGAACTGCTGCGTCTTAGGTCAGGTGGAGAGCTGGACTCCCAGGTGACCTGCTGTGTCTAGTCAGGTGGATAGCTGGACTCCCATGTGAACTGCTGCATCTTGGGTCAGGTGGAGAGCTGGACTCCCAGGTGACCTGCTGTGTCTAGTCAGGTGGATAGCTGGACTCCCATGTGAACTGCTGCGTCTTGGGTCAGGTGGAGAGCTGGACTCCCAGGTGACCTGCTGTGTCTAGTCAGGTGGATAGCTGGACTCCCATGTGAACTGCTGCATCTTGGGTCATGTGGGGAGTTGGACTCCCAGGTGCGCTGCTGTGTCTAGTCAGGTGGATAGCTGGACTCCCATGTGAACTGCTGCATCTTGGGTCATGTGGGGAGTTGGACTCCCAGGTGACCTGCTGTGTCTAGTCAGGTGGATAGCTGGACTCCCATGTGAACTGCTGTGTCTAGTCAGGTGGAGAGCTGGACTCCCAGGTGACCTGCTGTGTCTAGTCAGGTGGAGAGCTGAACTCCCAGGTGACCTGCTGTATCTAGTCAGGTAGATAGCTGGACTCCCATGTGACCTGCTGTGTCTAGTCAGGTGGATAGCTGGACTCCCAGGTGAGCTGCTGTGTCTAGTCAGGTGGATAGCTGGACTCCCAGGTGAGCTGCTGTGTCTAGTCAGGTGGATAGCTGGACTCCCATGTGAACTGCTGCGTCTTGGGTCATGTGGAAAGCTGGACTCCCAGGTGACCTGCTGTGTCTAGTCAAGTGGATAGCTGGACTCCCATGTGAACTGCTGCGTCTTAGGTCAGGTGGAGAGCTGGACTCCCAGGTGACCTGCTGCGTCTTAGGTCAGGTGGAGAGCTGGACTCCCAGGTGACCTGCTGTGTCTAGTCAGGTGGATAGCTGGACTCCCAGGTGAGCTGCTGTGTCTAGTCAGGTGGATAGCTGGACTCCCATGTGAACTGCTGCGTCTTGGGTCAGGTGGAAAGCTGGACTCCCAGGTGACCTGCTGTGTCTAGTCAGGTGGATAGCTGGACTCCCATGTGAACTGCTGCGTCTTAGGTCAGGTGGAGAGCTGGACTCCCAGGTGACCTGCTGTGTCTAGTCAGGGGGAAAGCTGGACTCTCAGATGACCTGCTGTGTCTAGTCAGGTGGATAGCTGGACTCTCAGATGACCTGCTGTGTCTAGTCAGGTGGATAGCTGGACTCCCAGGTGACCTGGTGTGTCTAGTCAGGTGGATAGCTGGACTCCCATGTGAACTGCTGCGTCTTAGGTCAGGTGGAGAGCTGGACTCCCGGGTGACCTGCTGTGTCTAGTCAGGTGGATAGCTGGACTCCCATGTGAACTGCTGCATCTTGGGTCATGTGGGGAGTTGGACTCCCAGGTGAGCTGCTGTGTCTAGTCAGGTGGATAGCTGGACTCCCATGTGAACTGCTGCATCTTGGGTCATGTGGGGAGTTGGACTCCCAGGTGACCTGCTGTGTCTAGTCAGGTGGATAGCTGGACTCCCATGTGAACTGCTGCGTCTTGGGTCAGGTGGAGAGCTGGACTCCCAGGTGAGCTGCTGTGTCTAGTCAGGTGGATAGCTGGACTCCCAGTTGAGCTGCTGTGTCTAGTCAGGTGGAGAGCTGGACTCCCAGGTGACCTGCTGTGTCTAGTCAGGTGGAGAGCTGGACTCCCAGGTGACCTGCTGTGTCTAGTCAGGTGGATAGCTGGACTCCCATGTGAACTGCTGCGTCTTGGGTCAGGTGGAGAGCTGGACTCCCAGGTGACCTGCTGTGTCTAGTCAGGTGGAGAGCTGGACTCCCAGTTGACCTGCTGTGTCTAGTCAGGTGGAGAGCTGGACTCCCAGGTGAGCTGCTGTGTCTAGTCAGGTGGATAGCTGGACTCCCATGTGAATTGCTGCGTCTTGGGTCAGGTGGAGAGCTGGACTCCCAGGTGAGCTGCTGTGTCTAGTCAGGTGGATAGCTGGACTCCCATGTGAATTGCTGCGTCTTGGGTCAGGTGGAGAGCTGGACTCCCAGGTGACCTGCTGTGTCTAGTCAGGTGGATAGCTGGACTCCCAGGTGACCTGCTGTGTCTAGTCAGGTGGATAGCTGGAGTCCCATGTGAACTGCTGCGTCTTAGGTCAGGTGGAGAGCTGGACTCCCAGGTGACCTGCTGTGTCTAGTCAGGTGGATAGCTGGACTCCCATGTGAACTGCTGCATCTTGGGTCATGTGGGGAGTTGGACTCCCAGGTGAGCTGCTGTGTCTAGTCAGGTGGATAGCTGGACTCCCATGTGAACTGCTGCGTCTTGGGTCAGGTGGAGAGCTGGACTCCCAGGTGACCTGCTGTGTCTAGTCAGGTGGAGAGCTGGACTCCCAGGTGACTTGCTGTGTCTAGTCAGGTGGAGAGCTGGACTCCCAGGTGAGCTGCTGTGTCTAGTCAGGTGGAGAGCTGGACTCCCAGGTGACCTGCTGTGTCTAGTCAGGTGGAGAGCTGAACTCCCAGGTGACCTGCTGTGTCTAGTCAGGTAGATAGCTGGACTCCCATGTGAATTGCTGCGTCTTGGGTCAGGTGGAGAGCTGGACTCCCAGGTGAGCTGCTGTGTCTAGTCAGGTGGATAGCTGGACTCCCAGGTGAGCTGCTGTGTCTAATCAGGTGGATAGCTGGACTCCCATGTGAATTGCTGCGTCTTGGGTCAGGTGGAGAGCTGGACTCCCAGGTGACCTGCTGTGTCTAGTCAGGTGGAGAGCTGGACTCCCAGTTGACCTGCTGTGTCTAGTCAGGTGGAGAGCTGGACTCCCAGGTGAGCTGCTGTGTCTAGTCAGGTGGATAGCTGGACTCCCATGTGAATTGCTGCGTCTTGGGTCAGGTGGAGAGCTGGACTCCCAGGTGACCTGCTGTGTCTAGTCAGGTGGATAGCTGGACTCCCAGGTGACCTGCTGTGTCTAGTCAGGTGGATAGCTGGACTCCCATGTGAACTGCTGCGTCTTAGGTCAGGTGGAGAGCTGGACTCCCAGGTGACCTGCTGTGTCTAGTCAGGTGGATAGCTGGACTCCCATGTGAACTGCTGCATCTTGGGTCATGTGGGGAGTTGGACTCCCAGGTGCGCTGCTGTGTCTAGTCAGGTGGATAGCTGGACTCCCATGTGAACTGCTGCATCTTGGGTCATGTGGGGAGTTGGACTCCCAGGTGACCTGCTGTGTCTAGTCAGGTGGATAGCTGGACTCCCATGTGAACTGCTGCGTCTTGGGTCAGGTGGAGAGCTGGACTCCCAGGTGACCTGCTGTGTCTAGTCAGGTGGAGAGCTGGACTCCCAGGTGACTTGCTGTGTCTAGTCAGGTGGAGAGCTGGACTCCCAGGTGACCTGCTGTGTCTAGTCAGGTGGAGAGCTGAACTCCCAGGTGACCTGCTGTGTCTAGTCAGGTAGATAGCTGGACTCCCATGTGACCTGCTGTGTCTAGTCAGGTGGATAGCTGGACTCCCAGGTGAGCTGCTGTGTCTAGTCAGGTGGAGAGCTGGACTCCCAGTTGACCTGCTGTGTCTAGTCAGGTGGAGAGCTGGACTCCCAGGTGACCTGCTGTGTCTAGTCAGGTGGATAGCTGGACTCCCATGTGAATTGCTGCGTCTTGGGTCAGGTGGAGAGCTGGACTCCCAGGTGAGCTGCTGTGTCTAGTCAGGTGGATAGCTGGACTCCCATGTGAATTGCTACGTCTTGGTTCAGGTGGAGAGCTGGACTCCCAGGTGACCTGCTGTGTCTAGTCAGGTGGATAGCTGGACTCCCAGGTGACCTGCTGTGTCTAGTCAGGTGGATAGCTGGACTCCCATGTGAACTGCTGCGTCTTAGGTCAGGTGGAGAGCTGGACTCCCAGGTGACCTGCTGTGTCTAGTCAGGTGGATAGCTGGACTCCCATGTGAACTGCTGCATCTTGGGTCATGTGGGGAGTTGGACTCCCAGGTGAGCTGCTGTGTCTAGTCAGGTGGATAGCTGGACTCCCATGTGAACTGCTGCGTCTTGGGTCATGTGGGGAGTTGGACTCCCAGGTGACCTGCTGTGTCTAGTCAGGTGGATAGCTGGACTCCCATGTGAACTGCTGCGTCTTGGGTCAGGTGGAGAGCTGGACTCCCAGGTGACCTGCTGTGTCTAGTCAGGTGGAGAGCTGGACTCCCAGGTGACCTGCTGTGTCTAGTCAAGTGGATAGCTGGACTCCCATGTGAACTGCTGCATCTTGGGTCAGGTGGAGAGCTGGACTCCCAGGTGACCTGCTGTGTCTAGTCAGGTGGAGAGCTGGACTCCCAGGTGACTTGCTGTGTCTAGTCAGGTGGAGAGCTGGACTCCCAGGTGACCTGCTGTGTCTAGTCAGGTGGAGAGCTGAACTCCCAGGTGACCTGCTGTGTCTAGTCAGGTAGATAGCTGGACTCCCATGTGAATTGCTGCGTCTTGGGTCAGGTGGAGAGCTGGACTCCCAGGTGAGCTGCTGTGTCTAGTCAGGTGGATAGCTGGACTCCCATGTGAATTGCTGCGTCTTGGGTCAGGTGGAGAGCTGGACTCCCAGGTGACCTGCTGTGTCTAGTCAGGTGGATAGCTGGACTCCCATGTGAACTGCTGCATATTGGGTCAGGTGGAGAGCTGGACTCCCAGGTGACCTGCTGTGTCTAGTCAGGTGGATAGCTGGACTCCCATGTGAACTGCTGCATCTTGGGTCATGTGGGGAGTTGGACTCCCAGGTGAGCTGCTGTGTCTAGTCAGGTGGATAGCTGGACTCCCATGTGAACTGCTGCATCTTGGGTCATGTGGGGAGTTGGACTCCCAGGTGACCTGCTGTGTCTAGTCAGGTGGATAGCTGGACTCCCATGTGAACTGCTGCGTCTTGGGTCAGGTGGAGAGCTGGACTCCCAGGTGACCTGCTGTGTCTAGTCAGGTGGAGAGCTGGACTCCCAGGTGACCTGCTGTGTCTAGTCAGGTGGAGAGCTGAACTCCCAGGTGACCTGCTGTGTCTAGTCAGGTGGATAGCTGGACTCCCATGTGAACTGCTGCGTCTTGGGTCAGGTGGAGAGCTGGACTCCCAGGTGACCTGCTGTGTCTAGTCAGGTGGATAGCTGGACTCCCAGGTGACCTGCTGTGTCTAGTCAGGTGGAGAGCTGGACTCCCAGGTGAGCTGCTGTGTCTAGTCAGGTGGATAGCTTGACTCCCATGTGAACTGCTGCATCTTGGGTCATGTGGGGAGTAGTTGGACTCCCTGGTGACCTGTTGTGTCTAGTCAGGTGGATAGCCGGACTCCCAGGTGAGCTGCTGTGTCTAGACAGGTGGATAGCTGGACTCCCATGTGAATTGCTGCGTCTTAGGTCAGGTGGAGAGCTGGACTCCCAGGTGACCTGCTGTGTCTAGTCAGGTGGATAGCTGGACTCCCATGTGAATTGCTGCGTCTTGGGTCAGGTGGACAGCTGGACTCCCAGGTGACCTGCTGTGTCTAGTCAGGTGGATAGCTGGACTCCCATGTGAACTGCTGCATCTTGGGTCATGTGGGGAGTTGGACTCCCAGGTGAGCTGCTGTGTCTAGTCAGGTGGATAGCTGGACTCCCATGTGAACTGCTGCATCTTGGGTCATGTGGGGAGTTGGACTCCCAGGTGAGCTGCTGTGTCTAGTCAGGTGGATAGCTGGACTCCCATGTGAACTGCTGCGTCTTGGGTCAGGTGGAGAGCTGGACTCCCAGGTGACCTGCTGTGTCCAGTCAGGTGGAGAGCTGGACTCCCAGGTGACCTGCTGTGTCTAGTCAGGTGGAGAGCTGGACTCCCAGGTGACCTGCTGTGTCTAGTCAGGTGGATAGCTGGACTCCCATGTGAACTGCTGCGTCTTGGGTCAGGTGGAGAGCTGGACTCCCAGGTGACCTGCTGTGTCTAGTCAGGTGGAGAGTTGGACTCCCAGTTGACCTGCTGTGTCTAGTCAGGTGGAGAGCTGGACTCCCAGGTGAGCTGCTCTGTCTAGTCAGGTGGATAGCTGGACTCCCATGTGAATTGCTGCGTTTTGGGTCAGGTGGAGAGCTGGACTCCCAGGTGAGCTGCTGTGTCTAGTCAGGTGGATAGCTGGACTCCCATGTGAATTGCTGCGTCTTGGGTCAGGTGGAGAGCTGGACTCCCAGGTGACCTGCTGTGTCTAGTCAGGTGGATAGCTGGACTCCCAAGTGACCTGCTGTGTCTAGTCAGGTGGATAGCTGGACTCCCATGTGAACTGCTGCGTCTTAGGTCAGGTGGAGAGCTGGACTCCCAGGTGACCTGCTGTGTCTAGTCAGGTGGATAGCTGGACTCCCATGTGAACTGCTGCATCTTGGGTCATGTGGGGAGTTGGACTCCCAGGTGCGCTGCTGTGTCTAGTCAGTTGGATAGCTGGACTCCCATGTGAACTGCTGCGTCTTGGGTCAGGTGGAGAGCTGGACTCCCAGGTGACCTGCTGTGTCTAGTCAGGTGGAGAGCTGGACTCCCAGGTGACTTGCTGTGTCTAGTCAGGTGGAGAGCTGGACTCCCAGGTGAGCTGCTGTGTCTAGTCAGGTGGAGAGCTGGACTCCCAGGTGACCTGCTGTGTCTAGTCAGGTGGAGAGCTGAACTCCCAGGTGACCTGCTGTGTCTAGTCAGGTAGATAGCTGGACTCCCATGTGAATTGCTGCGTCTTGGGTCAGGTGGAGAGCTGGACTCCCAGGTGAGCTGCTGTGTCTAGTCAGGTGGATAGCTGGACTCCCATGTGAATTGCTGCGTCTTGGGTCAGGTGGAGAGCTGGACTCCCAGGTGACCTGCTGTGTCTAGTCAGGTGGATAGCTGGACTCCCATGTGAACTGCTGCATATTGGGTCAGGTGAAGAGCTGGACTCCCAGGTGACCTGCTGTGTCTAGTCAGGTGGATAGCTGGACTCCCATGTGAACTGCTGCATCTTGGGTCATGTGGGGAGTTGGACTCCCAGGTGAGCTGCTGTGTCTAGTCAGGTGGATAGCTGGACTCCCATGTGAACTGCTGCATCTTGGGTCATGTGGGGAGTTGGACTCCCAGGTGACCTGCTGTGTCTAGTCAGGTGGATAGCTGGACTCCCAGGTGAGCTGCTGTGTCTAGTCAGGTGGATAGCTGGACTCCCATGTGAACTGCTGCGTCTTGGGTCAGGTGGAAAGCTGGACTCCCAGGTGACCTGCTGTGTCTAGTCAGGTGGATAGCTGGACTCCCATGTGAACTGCTGCGTCTTAGGTCAGGTGGAGAGCTGGACTCCCAGGTGACCTGCTGTGTCTAGTCAGGGGGAGAGCTGGACTCTCAGATGACCTGCTGTGTCTAGTCAGGTGGATAGCTGGACTCTCAAATGACCTGCTGTGTCTAGTCAGGTGGATAGCTGGACTCCCAGGTGACCTGCTGTGTCTAGTCAGGTGGATAGCTGGACTCCCATGTGAACTGCTGCGTCTTAGGTCAGTTGGAGAGCTGGACTCCTAGGTGACCTGCTGGGTCTAGTCAAGTGGATAGCTGGACTCCCATGTGAACTGCTGCGTCTTAGGTCATGGGGAGAGCTGGACTCCCAGGCGACCTGCTGTGTCTAGTCAGGTGGATAACTGGACTCCCATGTGAACTGCTGCATCTTGGGTCATGTGGGGAGTTGGACTCCCAGGTGACCTGCTGTGTCTAGTCAGGTGGATAGCTGGACTCCCATGTGAACTGCTGCGTCTTGGGTCAGGTGGAGAGCTGGACTCCCAGGTGACCTGCTGTGTCTAGTCAGGTGGAGAGCTGGGCTCCCAGGTGACCTGCTGTGTCTAGTCAGGTGGATAGCTGGACTCCCATGTGAACTGCTGCGTCTTGGGTCAGGTGGAGAGCTGGACTCCCAGGTGACCTGCTGTGTCTAGTCAGGTGGAGAGCTGGACTCCCAGTTGAGCTGCTGTGTCTAGTCAGGTGGATAGCTGGACTCCCATGTGAATTGCTGCGTCTTGGGTCAGGTGGAGAGCTGGACTCCCAGGTGAGCTGCTGTGTCTAGTCAGGTGGATAGCTGGACTCCCATGTGAATTGCTGCGTCTTGGGTCAGGTGGAGAGCTGGACTCCCAGGTGACCTGCTGTGTCTAGTCAGGTGGATAGCTGGACTCCCAGGTGACCTGCTGTGTCTAGTCAGGTGGATAGCTGGACTCCCATGTGAACCGCTGCGTCTTAGGTCAGGTGGATAGCTGGACTCCCAGGTGACCTGCTGTGTCTAGTCAGGTGGATAGCTGGACTCCCATGTGAACTGCTGCGTCTTGGGTCAGGTGGAGAGCTGGACTCCCAGGTGAGCTGCTGTGTCTAGTCAGGTGAATAGCTGGACTCCCATGTGAATTGCTGCGTCTTGGGTCAGGTGGAGAGCTGGACTCCCAGGTGACCTGCTGTGTCTAGTCAGGTGGATAGCTGGACTCCCATGTGAACTGCTGCATATTGGGTCAGGTGGAGAGCTGGACTCCCAGGTGACCTGCTGTGTCTAGTCAGGTGGATAGCTGGACTCCCATGTGAACTGCTGCATCGTGGGTCATGTGGGGAGTTGGACTCCCAGGTGAGCTGCTGTGTCTAGTCAGGTGGATAGCTGGACTCCCATGTGAACTGCTGCATCTTGGGTCATGTGGGGAGTTGGACTCCCAGGTGACCTGCTGTGTCTAGACAGGTGGATAGCTGGACTCCCATGTGAACTGCTGCATATTGGGTCAGGTGGAGAGCTGGACTCCCAGGTGACCTGCTGTGTCTAGTCAGGTGGAGAGCTGGACTCCCAGGTGACCTGCTGTGTCTATTCAGGTGGAGAGCTGAACTCCCAGGTGACCTGCTGTGTCTAGTCAGGTGGATAGCTGGACTCCCATGTGAACTGCTGCGTCTTGGGTCAGGTGGAGAGCTGGACTCCCAGGTGACCTGCTGTGTCTAGTCAGGTGGATAGCTGGACTCCCAGGTGACCTGCTGTGTCTAGTCAGGTGGAGAGCTGGACTCCCAGGTGACCTGCTGTGTCTAGTCAGGTGGATAGCTGGACTCCCATGTGAACTGCTGCATCTTGGGTCATGTGGGGAGTTGGACTCCCAGGTGAGCTGCTGTGTCTAGTCAGGTGGATAGCTGGACTCCCATGTGAACTGCTGCGTCTTGGGTCATGTGGGGAGTTGGACTCCCAGGTGACCTGCTGTGTCTAGTCAGGTGGATAGCTGGACTCCCATGTGAACTGCTGCGTCTTGGGTCAGGTGGAGAGCTGGACTCCCAGGTGACCTGCTGTGTCTAGTCAGGTGGAGAGCTGGACTCCCAGGTGACCTGCTGTGTCTAGTCAGGTGGAGAGCTGGACTCCCAGGTGACCTGCTGTGTCTAGTCAAGTGGATAGCTGGACTCCCATGTGAACTGCTGCATCTTGGGTCAGGTGGAGAGCTGGACTCCCAGGTGACCTGCTGTGTCTAGTCAGGTGGAGAGCTGGACTCCCAGGTGACTTGCTGTGTCTAGTCAGGTGGAGAGCTGGACTCCCAGGTGACCTGCTGTGTCTAGTCAGGTGGAGAGCTGAACTCCCAGGTGACCTGCTGTGTCTAGTCAGGTAGATAGCTGGACTCCCATGTGAATTGCTGCGTCTTGGGTCAGGTGGAGAGCTGGACTCCCAGGTGAGCTGCTGTGTCTAGTCAGGTGGATAGCTGGACTCCCATGTGAATTGCTGCGTCTTGGGTCAGGTGGAGAGCTGGACTCCCAGGTGACCTGCTGTGTCTAGTCAGGTGGATAGCTGGACTCCCATGTGAACTGCTGCATATTGGGTCAGGTGGAGAGCTGGACTCCCAGGTGACCTGCTGTGTCTAGTCAGGTGGATAGCTGGACTCCCATGTGAACTGCTGCATCTTGGGTCATGTGGGGAGTTGGACTCCCAGGTGAGCTGCTGTGTCTAGTCAGGTGGATAGCTGGACTCCCATGTGAACTGCTGCATCTTGGGTCATGTGGGGAGTTGGACTCCCAGGTGACCTGCTGTGTCTAGTCAGGTGGATAGCTGGACTCCCATGTGAACTGCTGCGTCTTGGGTCAGGTGGAGAGCTGGACTCCCAGGTGACCTGCTGTGTCTAGTCAGGTGGAGAGCTGGACTCCCAGGTGACCTGCTGTGTCTAGTCAGGTGGAGAGCTGAACTCCCAGGTGACCTGCTGTGTCTAGTCAGGTGGATAGCTGGACTCCCATGTGAACTGCTGCGTCTTGGGTCAGGTGGAGAGCTGGACTCCCAGGTGACCTGCTGTGTCTAGTCAGGTGGATAGCTGGACTCCCAGGTGACCTGCTGTGTCTAGTCAGGTGGAGAGCTGGACTCCCAGGTGAGCTGCTGTGTCTAGTCAGGTGGATAGCTTGACTCCCATGTGAACTGCTGCATCTTGGGTCATGTGGGGAGTAGTTGGACTCCCTGGTGACCTGTTGTGTCTAGTCAGGTGGATAGCCGGACTCCCAGGTGAGCTGCTGTGTCTAGACAGGTGGATAGCTGGACTCCCATGTGAATTGCTGCGTCGTAGGTCAGGTGGAGAGCTGGACTCCCAGGTGACCTGCTGTGTCTAGTCAGGTGGATAGCTGGACTCCCATGTGAATTGCTGCGTCTTGGGTCAGGTGGACAGCTGGACTCCCAGGTGACCTGCTGTGTCTAGTCAGGTGGATAGCTGGACTCCCATGTGAACTGCTGCATCTTGGGTCATGTGGGGAGTTGGACTCCCAGGTGAGCTGCTGTGTCTAGTCAGGTGGATAGCTGGACTCCCATGTGAACTGCTGCATCTTGGGTCATGTGGGGAGCTGGACTCCCAGGTGAGCTGCTGTGTCTAGTCAGGTGGATAGCTGGACTCCCATGTGAACTGCTGCGTCTTGGGTCAGGTGGAGAGCTGGACTCCCAGGTGACCTGCTGTGTCCAGTCAGGTGGAGAGCTGGACTCCCAGGTGACCTGCTGTGTCTAGTCAGGTGGAGAGCTGGACTCCCAGGTGACCTGCTGTGTCTAGTCAGGTGGATAGCTGGACTCCCATGTGAACTGCTGCGTCTTGGGTCAGGTGGAGAGCTGGACTCCCAGGTGACCTGCTGTGTCTAGTCAGGTGGAGAGTTGGACTCCCAGTTGACCTGCTGTGTCTAGTCAGGTGGAGAGCTGGACTCCCAGGTGAGCTGCTCTGTCTAGTCAGGTGGATAGCTGGACTCCCATGTGAATTGCTGCGTTTTGGGTCAGGTGGAGAGCTGGACTCCCAGGTGAGCTGCTGTGTCTAGTCAGGTGGATAGCTGGACTCCCATGTGAATTGCTGCGTCTTGGGTCAGGTGGAGAGCTGGACTCCCAGGTGACCTGCTGTGTCTAGTCAGGTGGATAGCTGGACTCCCAGGTGACCTGCTGTGTCTAGTCAGGTGGATAGCTGGACTCCCATGTGAACTGCTGCGTCTTAGGTCAGGTGGAGAGCTGGACTCCCAGGTGACCTGCTGTGTCTAGTCAGGTGGATAGCTGGACTCCCATGTGAACTGCTGCATCTTGGGTCATGTGGGGAGTTGGACTCCCAGGTGCGCTGCTGTGTCTAGTCAGTTGGATAGCTGGACTCCCATGTGAACTGCTGCGTCTTGGGTCAGGTGGAGAGCTGGACTCCCAGGTGACCTGCTGTGTCTAGTCAGGTGGAGAGCTGGACTCCCAGGTGACTTGCTGTGTCTAGTCAGGTGGAGAGCTGGACTCCCAGGTGAGCTGCTGTGTCTAGTCAGGTGGAGAGCTGGACTCCCAGGTGACCTGCTGTGTCTAGTCAGGTGGAGAGCTGAACTCCCAGGTGACCTGCTGTGTCTAGTCAGGTAGATAGCTGGACTCCCATGTGAATTGCTGCGTCTTGGGTCAGGTGGAGAGCTGGACTCCCAGGTGAGCTGCTGTGTCTAGTCAGGTGGATAGCTGGACTCCCATGTGAATTGCTGCGTCTTGGGTCAGGTGGAGAGCTGGACTCCCAGGTGACCTGCTGTGTCTAGTCAGGTGGATAGCTGGACTCCCATGTGAACTGCTGCATATTGGGTCAGGTGAAGAGCTGGACTCCCAGGTGACCTGCTGTGTCTAGTCAGGTGGATAGCTGGACTCCCATGTGAACTGCTGCATCTTGGGTCATGTGGGGAGTTGGACTCCCAGGTGAGCTGCTGTGTCTAGTCAGGTGGATAGCTGGACTCCCATGTGAACTGCTGCATCTTGGGTCATGTGGGGAGTTGGACTCCCAGGTGACCTGCTGTGTCTAGTCAGGTGGATAGCTGTACTCCCAGGTGAGCTGCTGTGTCTAGTCAGGTGGATAGCTGGACTCCCATGTGAACTGCTGCGTCTTGGATCAGGTGGAAAGCTGGACTCCCAGGTGACCTGCTGTGTCTAGTCAGGTGGATAGCTGGACTCCCATGTGAACTGCTGCGTCTTAGGTCAGGTGGAGAGCTGGACTCCCAGGTGACCTGCTGTGTCTAGTCAGGGGGAGAGCTGGACTCTCAGATGACCTGCTGTGTCTAGTCAGGTGGATAGCTGGACTCTCAAATGACCTGCTGTGTCTAGTCAGGTGGATAGCTGGACTCCCAGGTGACCTGCTGTGTCTAGTCAGGTGGATAGCTGGACTCCCATGTGAACTGCTGCGTCTTAGGTCAGTTGGAGAGCTGGACTCCTAGGTGACCTGCTGGGTCTAGTCAAGTGGATAGCTGGACTCCCATGTGAACTGCTGCGTCTTAGGTCAGGGGGAGAGCTGGACTCCCAGGCGACCTGCTGTGTCTAGTCAGGTGGATAGCTGGACTCCCATGTGAACTGCTGCATCTTGGGTCATGTGGGGAGTTGGACTCCCAGGTGAGCTGCTGTGTCTAGTCAGGTGGATAGCTGGACTCCCATGTGAACTGCTGCATCTTGGGTCATGTGGGGAGTTGGACTCCCAGGTGACCTGCTGTGTCTAGTCAGGTGGATAGCTGGACTCCCATGTGAACTGCTGCGTCTTGGGTCAGGTGGAGAGCTGGACTCCCAGGTGACCTGCTGTGTCTAGTCAGGTGGAGAGCTGGGCTCCCAGGTGACCTGCTGTGTCTAGTCAGGTGGATAGCTGGACTCCCATGTGAACTGCTGCGTCTTGGGTCAGGTGGAGAGCTGGACTCCCAGGTGACCTGCTGTGTCTAGTCAGGTGGAGAGCTGGACTCCCAGTTGAGCTGCTGTGTCTAGTCAGGTGGATAGCTGGACTCCCATGTGAATTGCTGCGTCTTGGGTCAGGTGGAGAGCTGGACTCCCAGGTGAGCTGCTGTGTCTAGTCAGGTGGATAGCTGGACTCCCATGTGAATTGCTGCGTCTTGGGTCAGGTGGAGAGCTGGACTCCCAGGTGACCTGCTGTGTCTAGTCAGGTGGATAGCTGGACTCCCAGGTGACCTGCTGTGTCTAGTCAGGTGGATAGCTGGACTCCCATGTGAACCGCTGCGTCTTAGGTCAGGTGGATAGCTGGACTCCCAGGTGACCTGCTGTGTCTAGTCAGGTGGATAGCTGGACTCCCATGTGAACTGCTGCGTCTTGGGTCAGGTGGAGAGCTGGACTCCCAGGTGAGCTGCTGTGTCTAGTCAGGTGGATAGCTGGACTCCCATGTGAATTGCTGCGTCTTGGGTCAGGTGGAGAGCTGGACTCCCAGGTGACCTGCTGTGTCTAGTCAGGTGGATAGCTGGACTCCCATGTGAACTGCTGCATATTGGGTCAGGTGGAGAGCTGGACTCCCAGGTGACCTGCTGTGTCTAGTCAGGTGGATAGCTGGACTCCCATGTGAACTGCTGCATCGTGGGTCATGTGGGGAGTTGGACTCCCAGGTGAGCTGCTGTGTCTAGTCAGGTGGATAGCTGGACTCCCATGTGAACTGCTGCATCTTGGGTCATGTGGGGAGTTGGACTCCCAGGTGACCTGCTGTGTCTAGACAGGTGGATAGCTGGACTCCCATGTGAACTGCTGCATATTGGGTCAGGTGGAGAGCTGGACTCCCAGGTGACCTGCTGTGTCTAGTCAGGTGGAGAGCTGGACTCCCAGGTGACCTGCTGTGTCTATTCAGGTGGAGAGCTGAACTCCCAGGTGACCTGCTGTGTCTAGTCAGGTGGATAGCTGGACTCCCATGTGAACTGCTGCGTCTTGGGTCAGGTGGAGAGCTGGACTCCCAGGTGACCTGCTGTGTCTAGTCAGGTGGATAGCTGGACTCCCAGGTGACCTGCTGTGTCTAGTCAGGTGGAGAGCTGGACTCCCAGGTGAGCTGCTTTGTCTAGTCAGGTGGATAGCTTGACTCCCATGTGAACTGCTGCGTCTTGGGTCAGGTGGAGAGCTGGACTCCTAGGTGACCTGCTGTGTCTAGTCAAGTGGATAGCTGGACTCCCATGTGAACTGCTGCATCTTGGGTCATGTGGGGAGTTGGACTCCCAGGTGACCTGTTGTGTCTAGTCAGGTGGATAGCCGGACTCCCAGGTGAGCTGCTGTGTCTAGTCAGGTGGATAGCTGGACTCCCATGTGAATTGCTGCGTCTTAGGTCAGGTGGAGAGCTGGACTCCTAGGTGGCCTGCTGTGTCTAGTCAGGTGGATAGCTGGACTCCCATGTGAATTGCTGCGTCTTGGATCAGGTGGAGAGCTGGACTCCCAGGTGACCTGCTGTGTCTAGTCAGGTGGATAGCTGGACTCCCATTTGAACTGCTGCATCTTAGGCCAGGGGGAGAGCTGGACTCCTAGGTGACCTGCTGGGTCTAGTCAGGTGGATAGCTGGACTCCCATGTGAACTGCTGCATCTTAGGTCAGGGGGAGAGCTGGACTCCTAGGTGACCTGCTGGGTCTAGTCAAGTGGATAGCTGGACTCCCATGTGAACTGCTGCGTCTTAGGTCAGGGGGAGAGCTGGACTCCGAGGCGACCTGCTGTGTCTAATCAGGTGGATAGCTGGACTCCCATGTGAACTGCTGCGTCTTAGGTCAGGTGGAGAGCTGGACTCCAAGGTGACCTGCTGCATCTTGGGTCAGGTGTATAGCTGGACTCCCAGGTGACTTGCTGGATCTTGGGTCAGAGGGAGAGCTGGAATCCCAGGTGGACTGCTGTGTCTAGTCAGGTGGAGAGCTGGACTCCCAGGTGACCTGCTGCATCTTGGGTCATGTGGAGAGTTGGACCCCCAGGCGACCTGCTGTGTCTAGTCAGGTGGATAGCTGGACTCCCATGTGAACTGGTGCGTCTTAGGTCAGGGGGAGAGCTGGACTCCCAGGTGACCTGCTGTGTCTAGTCAGGTGGATAGCTGGACTCCCATGTGAACTGGTGCGTCTTAGGTCAGGTGGAGAGCTGAACCCCCAGGTGACCTGCTGTGTCTAGTCAGGTGGATAGCTGGACTCCCATGTGAACTGGTGCATCTTAGGTCAGGGGGAGAGCTGGACTCCCAGGTGACCTGCTCTGTCTAGTCAGGTGGATAGCTGGACTCCCATGTGAACTGGTGCGTCTTAGGTCAGGTGGAGAGCTGGACTCCCAGGCGACCTGCTGTGTCTAGTCAGGTGGATAGCTGGACTCCCATGTGAACTGCTGCATCTTGGGTCATGTGGGGAGTTGGACTCCCAGGTGACCTGCTGTGTCTAGTCAGGTGGATAGCTAGACTCCCATGTGAACTGCTGCGTCTTAGGTCAGGGGGAGAGCTGGACTCCCAGGTGACCTGCTGTGTCTAGTCAGGTGGATAGCTGGACTCCCAGGTGAACTGGTGCGTCTTAGGTCAGGTGGAGAGCTGGACTACCAGGGTACCTGCTGTGTCTAGTCAGGTGGATAGCTGGACTCCCATGTGAACTGCTGCATATTGGGTCATGTGGGGAGTTGGACTCCCAGGTGACCTGCTGTGTCTAGTCAGGTGGATAGCTGGACTCCCATGTGAACTGGTGCGTCTTAGGTCAGGTGGAGAGCTGGACTCCCATGTGACCTGCTGTGTCTAGTCAGGTGGATAGCTGGACTCCCATGTGAACTGCTGCATCTAAGGTCAGGGGGAGAGCTGGACTCCCAGGTGACCTGCTGTGTCTAGTCAGGTGGATAGCTGGACTCCCATGTGAACTGCTGCATCTTAGTTCAGGGGGAGAGCTGGACTCCCAGGTGACCTGCTGTGTCTAGTCAGGTGGAGAGCTGGACTCCCAGGTGACCTGCTGTGTCTAGTCAGGTGGATAGCTGGACTCCCATGTGAACTGCTGCATCTTAGGTCAGGGGGAGAGCTGGACTCCCAGGTGACCTGCTGTGTCTAGTCAGGTGGATAGCTGGACTCCCATGTGAACAGCTGCATCTTAGGTCAGGGGGAGAGCTGGACTCCCAGGTGACCTGCTGTGTCTAGTCAGGTGGAGAGCTGGACTCCCAGGTGACCTGCTGTGTCTAGTCAGGGGGAGAGCTGGACTCCCAGGTGACCTGCTGTGTCTAGTCAGGTGGATAGCTGGACTCCCATGTGAACAGCTGCATCTTAGGTCAGGGGGAGAGCTGGACTCCCAGGTGACCTGCTGTGTCTAGTCAGGTGGAGAGCTGGACTCCCAGGTGACCTGCTGTGTCTAGTCAGGTGGATAGCTGGACTCCCATGTGAACTGCTGCGTCTTGGGTCAGATGGAGAGCTGGACTCCCAGGTGACCTGCTGCGTCTTGGGTCAGATGGAGAGCTGGACTCCCAGGTGACCTGCTGCATCTAGTCAGGTGGAGAGCTGGACTCCCATGTGAACTGCTGCTTCTTGGGTCAGGTGGAGAGTTGGACTCCCATGGGTACTGCTGCATCTTGGGTCAGGTGGAAGGTATGTGGCTGCATCTAGCTGGACTCAAATTAGCCCAAATGCAAACCTTTTCTCCAATCTGACTTGGGTTGTTATATATAAAATAGCACTGCCCTCTTAGACAAAGACAATTTCCAGGAGAAAAGGTTTGCATTTGGGATAATTTGCATACCCACAATACCTTGCAGAACTGGAGGTGAACTTCCAGCGATGGCTACTATGGGCGCTGTGGAGTGTGTGACTCAGCTCAAATGGATTTTCCTACTTTTCTTTCTGCCTTTAGCCCTCGTTCTTCATTATTTTATATTTCCCTTGGCCTTTGTTTTAATTTATTGTTTGCTTTTTCCCATGGGCCTTTTCCTCCCCTGATCTTTTTTTCTCAATCATTACTTTCTGTTTTGTTCTTTAGCATCCTCTCTTTTTCATTTTTTTCATGAAGTCTTTCTGATTTCCTTTCAACCTCTCCCTTTTATTCAACCCTATTTTTCCCCTGTTCTTTGGAAAACCACCTCCTTTCTTTCTTTCTCATTCTTTTTCTGTTACTAACGTCCCCCACCCCTCTCTGTTTCCTTTTTTCACCTGCTAACACTTCTGTCAATCAGATGGGCACATTCATGGAGCCTGGCACCTGTGGTGCAGGGCGGCTGTGACACAGAGATGCAATAAAGTCAATCAGATGGGCACCTTCATGGAGCCTAACCCTGTATTGCAAGGCGGCTGTGACACAGAGATGCAATAAAGTCAATCAGATGGGCGCATTCATGGAGCCTGGCCCCATGTTGTAGGGCAGCTGCGATACAGAGATGCAGACGGGCAAGTTGGGAAAGGCACATTAAGGCATAGAGCAGGGGGGACAGCATCTCGCCTTGGAGCATCCTGTTAGCGGACAGGGAGCAGACAGGGGCCTTCGTTGTGGGCCTTAGTTGTTTGGGCGGGATGGCCAAGGATGATCACATAATAGCAGGGAGTGCGGCCATCTTCAAAGGGCCGACACGATAAGGCATTTCAGTGACAAACAAAGGAATGGCTTTGCAACCACACGTGGAATGATGTAGTTGTAATCCTCGGGCAGCGGCCACCAGATAGAAAGAAATGCGATGCACATTGCAGAATGCTCAGCGTGCCGTGCACATTAGGAAAAATGAATACTTGGGCTTACCCCAGCGCAGCGTTGTTCATGCGGGTGAAAGCAGGCAGATGAGGGCTGCACGAGAGGGACGCAGGTTCTGTGCAGGGAAATGAAGAGTGAAGAGGGAGAGTGCTTTGTAAAGCATATAGGAACTAGCCTGATTTCATTCCTGGTAAACCGACTAAAGCTCCAGGCAATCGAGGGGAAAACTAAACTATACATTGCCTCAATTGACTTGGAGCAAGAATTTGATAGTGTGGATCTGGGTTGACTGTGGCCCAAATTGAAGGAATGGAGCTGCCCAGAGAATTTGGTGGAACCGATGGAGGGGTTATATCAAGATACAAAGATACAGTTTCACCTGAACCAACAGAAGCTCTTGTCAGAGGCAATCAGGGTTGCCAGGGGTCTGAAGCAGGGGTGTGCCCTTGCTCCGATTCTCTTCAACCTGTATATCTCTGACTTTGGAGAACTACAAAAAGGGGGTACATGGTTTTCCCCCAAAAATCAATGGTTGACCGATTCTGTGGATTATTTAGGCGGATGATCTCCTCCTAAGTGATAAAACACCAATTGGGCTACAGAGACGTCTGTATGCTCTATATGTCTATCTGGCACTAAACGGATTAAGAGTCAATGTTAAAAAAAAACAAAATCCTGACTTTTAATGCCAAGATAGGTGGGAGAAAATGAAGAGTTCAAAAATAGTACCAGAACAACGACCCTCTGGAAAGTGTAGACTCTATCACTTATTTGGCAGTGTGCATTAACCAAAGCATTGCTGAAACTCCATGGGCAAAGAATTCAAGGCTAAAGACTAAAAACCTCAGCCCCCAAGGCATGATTCTGCACAAAAGGTTTGGAAAATTCTCTATGCTCCCTTTAATCACCTTTTATAATCAGAAGGTGATTCCTATTCTATCTGACATGGTAAATATGGGAGACACTGGAAGGTGCCTTTTGGAAGCAAATCGTGGTCTTCCGAGAAGCTTGCAGGTGGCATGCATAAAGTTAGGCCTGCCCTTGTTATACTCTGCTTGTCTCTTATTTCGCAAAAGTCTAATTTTCCACACAGCCCTGCAAATTGAGTATCTTAATGTCTTGCTCCTAGGTGATGACCATTTAAAATTGTGGAAGACAAAGTGTGTGAACATTTTGTTGGATTTGGATTCATCAGTTGAAGCCTTGATATCCAGCCCTGTCTCGGTGAGGAAGAAATTGAGTAGACAGGACTGGATATTCACTCAAGTTAAGAGGAATAGGTCAGCATTAATGAAGGAATATGCATTTGAATGCAAATCCCTAGGTAGGTACCTAGATATCTTTAAAAAGTTCCCTACCCAGTGATCAGGTCTAAATTCATATCCGACAAAAGAGGTTTTATTGACTCAAAGACAAGGGTTTAGCCTGGAAATTACGTGCAGATTCTGTAAGCTTCTGAGTGAAATTGAGTCATTAAAACATCTGCTAATCTCCTGCATTGGCTTAACTGATCAGCGTATTCAGGTTATGGGGCACAAAATGGCATTGGCCCCGACACTGTCTCAGGACATATGGTGGCAGAGATTCATGTTGGGTGATCATTTACCTCTAGCCTTTGCTGTGATTACATTTCTGGAGGGAATGATTCATGAAAAAGATAATAAGATTATGGATTAGATTGAGAAAATGATTTTCAACATACTCTGGTTAAATGTGAGGGTAAAGCCCTACTCCCTGTGAAGCTTATTGTGAATGCTGAAGTGATTGTGGTGTTTGGAGGTTCTGCGGAGTGTCAAGCGGAAAGGAAATAGATTCTTTGTCACCACATTTATCTCACTGTTAATGAATTTGCATGATGTGTAGGCTTGTCCTGGATTTCCTTTGTGGCTTTTCTTTATTCCTTTTCCTTTCCCATTTCTTTCTTTCTCTCACTCCTTTGTGATGAATTCTATTGATTTATTTAATTGTGCTTCTTTCTTTTTAAATAAGATGTGGTTGTATGGAAAGATGTTTGTTAAAGGTTTGAAATAAACCAATAAAACAAAAAATCAAAAAAAGAGAGCAGTTATTGCACTGCACCATCTAGTGGCCTATGTGTTGCATTGCATCCTTAAGGATAAAATCAGCTGGTCTCTGGGGAAGGTTTCGGTTTAGGTTTCGGTTTCATATTGGCAAGGATTTGATGGGGCTATACCACCGCATGGGGGGCGGGAAATGCTGGGGGACCAGACGGTTTACTCCATCTGCGACCTCTGCGTGTTGTAACCTTGAAACCTGAAACAGTAAATTTAAACATTGATGTTACAGCCCTCGAAGTGCAAAGTTGGCGAGGTGTAGGTAAAAATGTTTCCAAACAAAGCACTTGCTTTTCCTGAATACTGCATGTTAGACAAAAGCGTTCACATAACCTACTTTCATAATTTGTGCTTGCATGCAATATCTATGTATATAGAAGTCTCCACACTTCAAGAGTACATTTGAGCACATCTCTAGTCCATCACACAACCATGTGTTGGAAACGTTGAAGTCCAGCACACAACCATCGGTTCAAAAGGTTTTGTACCATGCAACAATGTACTAGAAAAGGCCTAACCAGTAAATGGTCAGTATTGCGAATGGGATTTATTTCCACTTTTCATTATCTGCCCTCCATCCATCACCAAGCATCGCCATGATCCCTCCGACAAGGCATCCTTCCTGAGGGTGGGTGCTGTGGCGGTTCGGAAGAAGGAGGCGGACACTTGAAGGACATTATTACTGGTGTTTATTACAATAATAAAGATAATGTCTATCTTTCCCTATTGCTAGAGGCTTAACCCTGCCTATATGAATACCTCAAGGTGCTCGGCAGTCGTCAGGAAGTCCCAATGACTATGCCCATAGTCCAAAACTAGTTCTAACGGATTCTACCACTATTTTAACTAACTTAAATTATAATGGGAGAATATCTGCCCTCTCTGGGTATTCTCTTATGGCAAAGTTTCTTCTTTAGTCAAAAGTTCTCTTCATTAAGATATCTTCAGATAGTCTCTTGCCGCCTTCTGGACGAGATCTTGTAGCTCTTTTACAATGTACTTGGATGTTTCCCCTCCTTTAGGGACAGTTGTTCCACGGGACTTGGTATCACTCTTTCTTATGCTTTGATCCAGGCGTTTAGGCCTTTCTGACTCTTGTAACCCAGGCCTTCTGAGGTTGGGTATCTTTTGTAGGCGCATGACCTTTCATCTCTCCTGGGGTTGCTCAGTTAGATTCTCTCTCCTCTTATCTGGTTCACTTGATTTCACTTCCCATTCATATTTATAGACTTCTCTCTCTGGTTTCCTTCACTCCTTATTTGTTGAACAATGGGTTGTGTTCCCCTCTTCCCAGGGTGTTTGTGCCCAGTTCCTAATGCCTTCTCTTTCAGGTGTATTTGTTATTCTCTTTACCACAATAACACAGTTCCATTTAAATGGCTTTACATTTAGTATCTTATCAATTTCACTGCAATGAGTTACTCTGGCTCCGGCGGCCTCCCTGTTTCCCGCTATCCCCATTACCTCTGTATCTGCAGGGGAACGCTATCGGGCTTGGCACTCGCTCAGGTTCTCTTTCTCTTCTCCAGGTCTTGTGCTTCTATTTGTTGTCTGTGTCACACACTCGCTCCTCCCTCTCGTTGTAACTGGGACTGGACGCAGGCCGTAGATTGTCTCATTGACTCCCAGCTGGGGTGTTTTGCTGTTGTTCGACGGGCGTACGGCCCACTACAATGTTGTTGTGGTCACCTCACCACTGGGATAAGGATACCCTTCTCCCTGGCTTCTCTATATTCAGAAAGGCTGGGCCTGCAGTATTTCTCTCTGATACTCAGGACTCTACCTACTCGCCTCAGTTAAATGTACGCCTCTTCTTAAAGAGACAGATCTTTCTTCCTTGGGCGTGTTGGGGTATTTTAGTTTTGTCTTCAGCCAAGTCTCTGGATCATATAATGTTCTTCATATGTGATAGTCCCATATTTGCTACTATGATGTGTGGCTTAGGGAGTTCTTCAGAGGAACAGGATGCCTTGTCCCCTAAGGGGGAGTCTCTCCCAGTGAGGTCCCACTTGCCCAGACCCTTAGGGAGGGTCTTGCGGAGCGGGCTCACCTCCCTTGCCTCAAAGGGGGAGGCTCCCCCTTGGGGAGAAGGGAGGAATACCCTTGATTTGCTACAGTGCTTGCCACATTAGGGCTGCTGGAGCTTCCACTGGGCAACCCCAATGCCCTTAGAGGCTGGCAATACCAGGCAGAATCCTCTCTATGGGCTGGGGAGAGCACGAAACCTCCCCCAACCAGGCCCAATCGGGTGCAGACGTATTTACACTTGCCCACGTCAAGTCAAAGAACTAAAATCAATGCGTCAACCTAAATATTGAGTTTGTGACTTTGTTTTCTCTGGTGACACAGCCGAGGAAAATAAAAACAAAGATTTGTGTGTCCTATGAGGTTTGCATAAATACAAGGGGCCTCATTATGAAGTCAGCGGTTCTACTGGCAGGTTGCCGCCAACCTCGTAATGCTGTTTCTGCCACCTGATATTCTGGTGCCACCGAGATATTACAAGTCGCAGCGGCCCAGGTTGTCAGGTGGCGGAAACTGTAAGTCCCCATCCCCGTGGAGTCCCATAAGACTCCTCGGGAATGGGAACACAGAAGCACTATTGTCAACTGTGCCAGTGCTTCCGTGAAGACAATGCCAGTAGGGGCCAGGATTCCCAGCAGGTCAGACCTGCTGGGGGATCCGTGGCCCCTAACAGCATTTTCAAAGTCTGGCGGTTCGGAAAGGGTGCCGGTAAGTTTCTACCGGCACCCTTTTTTCCGGACCGCCAGACTTGTAATGAGGCCCAATGTATCCAGTTCTTCATCGGACTTTCAGAAGACAACAACGCGACTCTTCCACATAAGACTATAATGAATCAACACGGTTCTCACGCTTCGGTAAGCATTGCATGTAAAGACCGGAGGGGAGCTGTATTTCTGCCCCCTGTACAGTTAGGGTAGAAGCACGGAGCACAGCAGCCAAGGTTTTCTATATGTCCATATGGTAGGCTGGCTCTTAAGTATAGTGACTCCCCAAACACCAACAAAGGAATGTCCACTGTAAGGAAGGCATGGTATAAAACAGTAAGGCAGACACAAGTGATCACAGTTCAAGGGTGTTTATTGAACTTCAACTGGGTTTGGAAAATACCTATCTAATCCTAAATCTAAAGATGGGAGCAAGCTACGACCATCAAATAATAAAAACGCAGTCCTAGTGGTGTCTTGTCAAAATAAAAGGGCATTTACTAATAAACCTATTGCCAATCCTTACTTTTAAATACAAATAGTGTGGGAAACAATGTTATGCAAAAGAAAAGTCTTCAAGAAATTATATGTCAGGATATTCAAGCCATTGACCTCCCTTCCCCACGTTTTCAGCACGGTACAAGTTGGCACACTCGAGCTTAGCACAGCCTTTGGCTTCTCTAGCGCCTTCGATGTCAAAGTCTCTTTGCCATTTACAGTCTCGTACTTCAGCGGGTCTGATGCGACAAACATCCAAAACTTCTTTTCTCGTCAAGATTCTCATGTATAAGTTCTTGGGTAATTTTCGATTCACCTGTGGCCCCCCTCCGCTGGGCTCACACCCACTTTAACACAAAGATTTCAATTGATCTCCCTCTGTTGGGCTCAGACCAAATCCATGTACTTTTCCAAACTTTCTCTACTTCATCAAAATCAAAGACTTTCGATTGTGTGTGGAGTTTGACTTGACCCGTTGCAGGACCCCTTCAATTCACATTTATTTGTTATCTTTCAATTGATCGCCCTCCGTAGGGCTCGGGCCAGATTTATCTACTGTTTATACTTCTCAGCTGGATACCTTATAGAGACCTTCGATTGAGCACCCACGTGGTGCCGGACCACTCCATCAAAGGTATTGTAGCTTGCTTTAATGTTCAATCACTCATCAGCAGTTTAAATTCATGTAGGTCTCTTATCACACCCGTTTTAACAATGTTCATTCCAGCGCTCCCCCTACAATGTTGCTGCTTTCAACCTTGACTTCAACACAGACCGGTCGGATATCGGTCTCCCCAACTCATCGACTGTGTTGATTTCACTGACACTGCTTTGTTCTTGGAGCCAAGGACAGTACCACGGCAGCTGGTGTTTGGTCTGGCCTTGATTGACGCGGGAGGGCCCTTGGTACCTCTGACACACAATGCAGGATTCTTCAGCCTGGTTTCCTGGTCTTACGCTTTCTGCTCTCGAGATTTCGTGAAAGTAACGGTTCCTTGTCAAAAAGGTCAAGGGAATTTCCCTCCTTGCAACTCCCTTCTGTTTCGCCGGGTTTCTCCTCTCGTTAAACTGCCATCTTGGAGTTGCTGTTTCCTTGTGTGCTTTGCCTTGCCCAGAGTGTGCTCTCATGCTCTGCCTTTTATCCGTGTGGGGTAATGGAAGTCAGGTGTGAGTGATTGTCAATAACTGCCTTACCTTGCCTGACCATAGTATTGGGACGTGTCAGATACACGGCTCAGTGTTAGTGTGTTTTCCCTTAGAGCGGGCTGTCAGTGAGAAAGTGTTTGTGTTGTGAAAGGAGGGGTAGAGTTCCAAAATATCCTACCTGGTAGGATGGGCTAAAGGTGTTACAGGGAAGGAGATACTGCATCTCTTCTTCTGGTGTCCCACTCCTCATAGACCCTTCACCCAGGTGATCCTCCCACATTGGTTCAGCCCCATGAACTGGATAAAAAAGTGATGGCCATGTCCTGGCCACCCAGATGACAGATCCCCGGGGACTAGTGGGTGAGACACCTTCTGGTTTCTCACATGCTCTTCCCCTGTGCGATGTAGACGCATCTGTTTCACTTGGAAACCGAGAAAGGAAATCGACGTTCTCCTGGTCTTTACCTTTTCGGTGCTCCACAGTGAAACAGTAGGGTTGCAGGTCTAGGAACCATCGCATGACTTGAGGGTTAGAGTCCTTTTGTTGGCTTACTAAAGGAGAATGATCGGTGACAAGTGTGAACTTCAGTCCTAAGAGATAGTATCGCAGATGGGTGATGGCCCATTTGATGGCAAGGGCCTCTAATTCCAACACAGAGTAGTTCTTGTCATGTGGGAAGAGTTTTGGACTAGTGAGATAGTGTGTTCTAATCCATTACACGCTTGTGACAAAACTGCTCCTAACCCTGTAAAAGAGGCGTCAGATTGTAATACAAACTCTTTTGAAAAATCTACTACCTTTAGGATCGGGTTTTGGCACAGGGTTTGTTTTAAGTTGTTGTAACCTACATCATCCTCATCAGTCCAATAAATATTCTGGGGTTTGCCGTTCTTTAATTAGTCTGTCAACCTAGCTATTCTGTCTGATAAATTAGGGATAAACCTACGGCAATATCCAATTAACCATAAGAACGCTCTGAGATCTCTCTTGGTTTTAGAGACAACAGTTGGCAGAGTAAGTCTAATGTCCACAGCGCTTCTACAAAACAGAAATAGAATGGCACAGGGCTGCGGGTGTCTGGGGGTTCTGGGCATACTGTCAATATACTACCACTGTAGGGACACAGTTAAACCAAAGAGTCCCAGTCACACTGCACCAAATAAAGCGCGAAATTTAAATTGTAGTCTGGAATTTATTTTAGGTGGTAAAACAGCCTGACACGTGTTTCGAGCTTTTGCTAGCTCTTCATCTGAGGCTTGATTTGAGGGTTCAAAATATCCAATTATGGAAGGCAAGAAGGTTGCCAGATAGTAGTTTGGCTCGATTGCTTCACAATTGCGGTAACATCTGAGGAGGAACAAAATACAACAGGATTTCAGCACACCAAAAATCCTGTTGTTATTATGTTCCTACTTTGGAGTTCTGATATAATGATGAGTGCCTTGCACTCTTCCTGATTTCTCACAGGATACATCGGGGAATGGTGTGACTAAATCTTTAAGTCTTCTTGTTCTTGACTAGACAGCTCTTGGGGAATGAGTTCAAAATGATCGATACCCTCTGAATTTTCCTTCCATTGTTTTAAAAGATATACATGATATAGTGTCACATCCCAGAAAGGCAGTGAATCAACTACCAACGGACATCCATGAAAGATGAGGAAGCAACAGGCATTTCGTCCTCATCGGTATGCGACTTCGCCATTCTTTCGAGGTTGGTTGCTGCTATGGAAACGCTCATCGCAACACACTCCCTGAATACGTTGCGTTGCAGGTAACGTTACATGCTCAATGGTCATGTGCCTGTCATGTGGATCGTTACCCATTGGTGGCTAGTGTTGTTTCTATAAAACCTGCATTCCTTTTCGGCACTTTGCTTCTGATTAAACTCAAGTACGTTCCACGCTTGTTTGTTTGTGAAAAATCAGACTGCGGTTATCTTCTATTCAATTCCTCTTTGCTTGACGATTCTGGTTTGTTACTGCCCACACGTTACCTGAACTCTGCCTGACCTTGGATTGCTTGCTTTAAGGACGTCTGTTACCTTGCTCAGAACTATCTGCAACTTGTCTCTGACCGTTCCTCCGTCTACTTTTCCTCTGGGTCCTACTTGACTGCGAATACTCTGTTAGGCAGAATTATATGCAGGACCCTTTGGGAACACCACACACAATTATGACTACAAGTGACAGTACAATTTCACCTTTGGTACAAGCCTGTACTACACAGTTAAAGTGATAGCAGTGGCTGAGCAGCCAGACTTATCTCAAGGGTAAGTGAGCAGTATCAAATAGTTACACAAAGGACAGCAATTACTATGATTCAGGCAAACACTGACTCAAGGTTTTCAAGTAAAAGAATATACATTTATTTCACTCTTCAGTTGGATAACATTACACTATTAAAAGCAACTTAAAAATCACACTCTTAATACACCACACCCCTTAAATTCCAGACAAGTTAAGCTCACAAAATGAAGTGGGAGCCAAATGGCACTCCAGCAATTTAAAAGGGAGGGAAAGACAGAGGTTAACATAAATTGAATCACACCAACAGGTAAGTACTCAGGGCAATTGAACAAGAGGGACTACAAGGATAAAATCAGTTAGAAAAGCTTAGGGTCAAAGCCAATGGTTCAAAAGTCTTTTGCTCAAGATAATACAGTTCAGTGTAGTTCACGGTAAAGTTTGTGCCACGGATTCTGGATGAGGTTGGTTGGTAGAAAAGTTAGTTCAAAGAGAAGAGAAGAACAAGCCCTCGGATTGGAGAAAGATTTCAAACACTTTCACCGCGGCTGGACAAACGAACAACTGGATTTGCACAATACCTTAAAACGGAGAGGGAGCTGTAGCTGAGGCAGACGTTCCTGGTAGTTCGTGGAGGCTCACGGTTCCTGAAGCGACTGTTGGACTGATCAGAAGTAGGAAGACTGGAGGGTCCTGCACTACCCAGGGAAGAAACCAGCAGCAGAGCAAAGCAACAAATAACAGGTGCGCTCCTTAAAACCCAACAGGGTCCGACCTTCCTGGCTATCCGGCCACTCTAGCTCTGTACAGCGAATTCGACCAGAGGAGGGGTCCTGGCTTGCAGTTTGGCAAACTGGTTGGTCCCACCAGCTCAGGGGAAGAAGTTTCCTGGAGGATCTTCTCTGTTGTCGGATTCTGGGGATTCGGGCCTGCAGCACCGGCTTCATCGGGCTGTTCAGTCGTTGTAGGGGCTCTCTTCCATCAGCTCCTCGTATGTTCTTTCGTTCCAGTGGTGACTCTGCTCTTCCAGTCCCAGAGACCTGCTTTTTATGCAGTTTTCCCCCATTCACACAGCCTGGCTGTCAATCACACAACAGGGTGGCTGTCCTGGCAAGGAAAGTCACCCAGCCAATCAAACAGGAGTGCGACTTGGGTTACCAAGGGAACCCATGGCAGGGGTCCTAAAACCCCTCCCTCACATCCTGCCTACCCAGACTTTCAGGCGCCTTAAGGAGGGCTTCAGTGCAGAAGCCTGCGAAAAGACGGTGAACAAAGGGACCAAACCTGGTTTGGCGCACAGAGTAAAACACGAGAAAGACTTTTACAAAAAGAAATGGCGAATAAACCCAGCCGGAACCGTAATAAAACATATGGTACAAGCAGGTTTATGTTTGAGGCTAATATAATAGCCTAAAACAATACAATGGTTATTTATGATAACCGCAGTATAAAAAAATAGGGTAGATACCACTGCCACCAGCCAAGTCTTAGTGTAAAGGGAGCGCAACAATGCTCCAAGAAACACAGACAAAAAGGGATAAGAATTAACCCTTTCCAATACTCCATGTAAGATGGGGTGAGCTGGGTCTGTGGTTAAAGTGACTAAATAAAGTCAATGGCAACTTTATCTTTTCTGGGGGACAGTAGTCAACCCCAGAGAATGGAGTCAGTGGGAAGTCAAAAAGACAACCCTGTGTCACTGCACTGAAGGTGCTGTGTAACACACAAAAATAATATGGTGCCATGGTGTAGGTGAGGCTCCAGTGCCCAAGAACACACAAAAAGTAGATATACACACAGCAAAACACATGTAAGAGTGGGAAAAAAGGCTCACACTCTTACCAGGTTAAAAAAACAAAAACATTCTAGAAATCCAGCAAAGCTGCTGAGGGACTCAGTAGGTAAGGCAAATTAGCCATTCTGGAGAATTCTCCCTAACAGACTCTCAAACACAGGTGCGGATACCACTCCTACCGATACCTACCTGCTTCCATTACTCTCTGCTCCAGTGAGTTACGGTTGCCTCGTCTTCCTCCTACCACCATCTCTTGCTAAGAAGTCCCAACCGGCTCGCATCTTCTTGTGCACGCGAACAGGATGTTCTGCTGATTACGGATATGTGCACCAGCCTGATCCTAGCGTGGCCCTCGTTCCTTCCGGGTTAGCGTCCATATTAACTTCCCTCCTTATGGTTGACCGATTGGACTTCCTTTGCACTGCCTCTCACGCGAACTTGGTAAGGTATTGTACTGTGGGGATATCCCTTTTCCTGTCTTTCATCTTTTAAGGTGGTCTGACCCCAGAAGTGTCACCTAAGTCTAAACAACAAAGAAGCTCAGGGTCCAGGGCCATAGTATTATCAGGCTTACTCAGCGTATGTGCCTATTCCAATAAACTATTTTGCTGTGTACTACACTTGCTCTTTGGTTCTAACCATCTGTGTTTTCTCTTTCAGCCCGGATTACAAGCGGTGTGGTTCTCCCGCTCTTTCGTTTGATTTACCCCCTGTTCTGTTCTTTACTTCCGACTGAGGACGGGCCCAGGTATATCTTCCAGTACCTAGTCTGAAGGATCTGGTTCGTTAGGTCAGAGGGGCGATTGGGTGAGTACTTGACATAGAGGTGGGTCGTTTGTTTCCTGTCAAGTTGGGCTATTTTATAAGTACAGGTCCCTGTTCACTCTAATATTTCATATGGCCCATGCCACTTTGAGACCGTTTTCTTTTCAAAGTTCGTTAAGAGGACTAATACCTTTTTTCCTAATCAAAAAGACCTTAACTTTACCTTTTTGTCATAGGTGGACTTTTGTTGTGCTTGGACTTTTTCCATGTGGGTATAGACTAGATTTTGAACAAGTTTCATATGCTCTCGCAATCTGGTCTCTGTTTGTGAGAGAGGAATAGGTGCCTCTTCTCATTCTTCCCAGGTCTCCCAGACCATGTCTAGGACTTCTCTTGGTTCTCTACCATAAAGTCGTTTAAAAGGAGAGAATCCAGTGGACGCCTGCAGGGTCTTCCTTACTACAAAGAAGGCCCAGGGAATCATGCGATCCCAATCCTTGCGTCCTTGTCTACCAACTTTCTTAGGATCATCTTACTTGTTTTATTAAATCTTTCTACCAATCTGTCCGTTTGGGGGTGGTAAACTAAGGCTCTTAAGGTTGCAATAGGGAGCAATGCTTTGACTTCACCCATGAGTTTGTTCATAAAATTGGATCTCTGATCCATTCGAATTTCCTTGGGAAAACAAACCCTGGAAAAATATGTCAATAGAGGTTTTAAAATCTGTTGGGTTTTGTTGTTCCGCATGGGTAATGTCTCTGGCTATTGTGAGAAACCTGAATTGTCTCCCTAGCTAGTCCCCGGGGATCTGTCCTCCAGGTGGCCAGGACACAGCCATCACTATTGGATCCGGTTCCTGGGGATGGACCAGTAAGGGAGGATCACCTGGATGGGGGTCTTCAGGGAGTGGGAGTTGAACACTGATGGGTGAGACGCGGTATCCCCCTTCTTTCAATACCTTTTCCCCATCCTACCACGAAGGTCATTCAAAACCACTGCCCCCCTTCTTTTCCGACACAAACCCTTTTGTACGACACACTAGAGAACGGACTAATACCAGAACTGTTTACCAGACATGTCCCAATACAAGGGTCAGGCAAAGTCAGGCAATTGATCAGAATCACACACACCTGACGGCCCTTTCCCTTTCCCACAGAAATAAAAGGAGGAGCAAGAGAGCACAGTACGAGCAAGGCAGACCGCACAACGATACAGCTATCCAGGTCCAGCAGTTCAAGAGAAACAGAAAGGTGGCAAATATCAAGAGGTTGACGAGGAGAGATACAATCTTGCCCTTTTTCGACAAAACCCTGCGAACCCTCAGCTGAGGGGAAGTAAGACCAAGGACAATAGCCCAAGTGTACTGCAGCAGATATCAATGGTACACGGAGAGTAGCGACGTCGATCATCCAGAGCGAGGGAGAATCCTGTTTCCGTGGTACCGGCCTTGACTCCAGTAAAAAGGAAAGCCAAGCGGTTCATCACAATCAGTGAGTCGAGGGGAGAGCCGATACGAACTGAGCTGCGGTGAATGAAAGTCACAAAGTGGCAAAGTGAGAAAGTTCAAAGAACTATGAAATTGCAAAGGGGAGACCAGCTGCAGAAGGGGACTGGCACCACGTGGGTGCTGCTCCAAGAAACTCTGGTCGATCCCCATCTGAGTAAAACTACTGAAAACAAAAGGCTGTAGGAGAACCGCCAAGATAGATCAAAATGGTCATACAGGATGTCAAGCAAAATCCCTGTACAGTCGAAAGACTTTGATCTACAAACTATAAAGAAAGCAAGGGAAGTGAATACTGCAAACATTGAAAGGGAATGTAAAGGTGACCTCGGCAAGTGTGAACCCGGCCGAGGGATGCTGAAGAGAAGGGGGCAAGTCTAAAGTCCCAGGAAACAGTGCGTTAACAAGAGTGAACCCGGCCGAGGGATGTCCATTAAAGCTGTTTAAAAAGACATTTAGATTTATGAGCGAAGGAAAAGCCATAGTGAACCCAGAGAAGGGAGATGAAAGTAAAGAGGAGTCAACATCCGGAGGAGGAGGACCGAGGGGTGAAAAATCCTCACCCAAAGTGAAACCACCAAACAAACTTTCAATTTTCTTGAAGGAACATTTGTTTGTTATTTACATCAGGCCCTCGAAGGCAAGAGACTTTCAAGAGAAAAGAAACATGGCCATTGAGGCTCCTGATAAACTGGAACGCAACTGTCGACTTGTGCTGGGGAAGGCTTGGGTGTGTACTGTGCTCCAAGATCCCATCTTACCCCATGTTCAAAACGTGAGGAAGGGAGATCCAAGCTACTGCATTCTGCCATATTATTTAAGAACACTTCTTTCTTTGCTTGAAAACCATCCCACACCCTTTTTTTATTAGTTGTAAGGTTTGGCTGTAGGTTTCTTAGTATAGGCCCTGTTTATTTTGACACACGCCACAAGGACTGCCTTATTTTCATTTGATGGTCGAGGCTTGCTCCCATCTAAGATTTAGGTTTAGATTAGGCATTTGTCTCTCTCACCCATTTATACAGTTTAATAAACACCCGTGAACTGTGATCATTCGTGTCTGTCTTTACTGTTGCCACCATGAGTTCCTTACAGTATCAGGTGGCGTAATCAACTATCACTAGGACATACTTCCCCAGTCTAGAGGTTTCCAACGGTCCAATGATATCCATCCCAATCTGGAAGAAAGGGACTTCTATTATTGGTAAAGGGTTCAGAGGGGCAGGTATGGGAATATACATACTGGTTTTCTGACATATTTCACATTTCTGAATGAAGTTCTTTATATCAGCATGAATACCTGGCCAGTAAAACTCTCCCACTGATGCGTGCCTGGGTCTTAGATTGTCCTAAGTGCCCCCTGTCAAATGAGAATGTGCAATTTATAGCACGATCTTCTAATAGTTTTTATGGATTACTAACTGAGTTTTACTTAGGCCTTCTGTGGAGGTTTTCTTCCTGTGCAGTAATTCTTGTCTTAGGAAGAAAAAAGGACTTCCCTTCTCTAATCCTTCACCTTCAGGAAACACCTGTAAGAAATCCTCTGCAAGTGCTGGATCATTTCGCTGGGCCAAGGCTGGGTCCGGACGGATGGTAGGTGCCTCTTCCCTTTTTGGCTCCGTGATGGATGGTTTATGAGCTTCCCCCAAAGCCTAAGGTACCCCTCTCAGTATCTTCTGGTTCACTCTCTCTAAAACGGGGAAATTGAGCCCTTTCAAGAATTCCATGTGCAATTCTGTCCCTGCAATGTACTTCAAATGAAATTTCGCCATGGTTCTGTAGGAGAACCTTTATGTCTCCCCGGAAGTTGGAATCTATGACGCCCGCTAGGACATCCAGCACAAACTTCCAAGCCAGGCCATAGTTTGGAGCCAATCTTATATAACATCCAGGAGGGGTTATCAAGACAGGCCTCATCACGAGTTGGGCGGTAACCCCGCAGCGTTACCACCAAACCCCATGGCGCTATTAGTGCCAGATCACGGGTTTGGCTGAACGGTAAATCCCCATTCCCCATTGGGCCCATTCGGAAATTCCCTATTCCCCATTGGGCCCAATGGGGAATGTTCGGTGCTATTACCGCCGGTGGTAATAGTGTTGGAAATGCACAAAATTTAAGCAGATTTGTCCCCAGCTCAGGGGGTAAATCCACCAAGCCTGTGATTTGGCGGGCCCTTATATGCGGCAGTAATAGAATTAGCATTGCATTTAATGGTTACCGCCAAACTCGTGATGAGGCAGTAAGTCTGTGGGAATCATTCCTCTTTTGCCTGCAGGGATAGTAGCTTCTCTGCTGCTACAGATATCAAAGCCTATGGATTCTTTTGTGGCGATAGAGGGATCTAAGGCTTTATGACTAAGCTTCTGGAATTTTGGGGTTCACAAGGTGGCACACTAGAGCTTAGCCCAGTGTCTGTCTTCTCTAGCACGAGGATTCAGTTCAGATCTCAGTATCAGGACCTTCTAAGTCAAAGTCTCTTTGCCATTCAAAGTCTCTTACTTCAGCGGGCCTGATGCGACAAACAAACATTCAAAAGTTATTTTCTCCTCAGGATTCTCATGTACTACTTCTTGGGTGATTTTCGATTCACCTCGGGCCCCCCTCCACCGGGCTCAGACCCACTTTAACACAAAGTTTTCAATTCAATTCTGTTGGGCTCGGACCCTATCCATGTACTTTTCCAAATTTCTCTAATTCATCGAAATCGAAGACTTTTGACTGTGCGCAGGATGTGAATAGATCCGTCGCAAGAGCACTTCAATTCACATGTATTAATTATTTTTCAATTGATCTCCCTATGCCAGGCTCGGACCACATTTATCTACTGTTATTACTTCTCAGCTGGCTAACTTACAGAAACCTTTGATTGAGCACCCACGTGGTGCCGGATCACTCTGTCAAAGGTATGGTAGCTTGCTTTAAAGTTCAATCACTCATCAGCAATTTAACTTCATTTGCGTCTCTTATCACACGCATTTGTTCCAGCGCTCGCCATACAATGTTGCTGCTTGAAACCTTGACTTCAACACAGACCGGTCTTGTATCAGTCTCCCCAACTCACTGGCTGTGTTGTTTTCACTGACACTGCTTTGTTCTTGGAGTCAAGGACAGTACCACGGCAACTGGTGCTTCTTCCTGCCTTGATTATTGATGCTGGAGGGCCCCGGGTACCTCTGACACAAAATGCAGGATTCTTCAGCCTGGTTTCCTGGTCTTACACTTTCTGTTCTCAAGGTTTCGTGAAAGTAACTGCTCCTTCTCGAAAAGGTCAAGGGAACTTCCCTCCTTGTGACTCCCTTCTGTTTCGCCGTCTTTCTGCTATCTAGGAATTGTTGTTTCCTTGTGTGCTTTGCCTCGCTCAGAGTGTGCTCTCATGCTCCGCCTTTTATTTGTGTGGGGAAGTGTAATGGGAGTCAGGTGTGAGTGATTGTCGACAATTGCCTGACCATAGTATTGGGACATATCAGGTACACGACTCAGGTGTTAGTCTGTTTTCCCTTAGAGCTGGCTGTCATTGAGAAATGGTTTGTGCTTTAAAAGGGGGGGTAGAGTTCCTAAATATCCTACCAGGTAGGATGGGGTAAAGGTGTTACAGGGAAGGGGATATCGCGTCTCACCATCCGGTGTCCCACTCCCACTCCCCGAAGACCTCTCACCCACGTGATCCTCCCGCACTGGTCCACCCCCGGGAACTGGATCCAAAAGCAATAGGCGTGTCCTGGCCACCTGGATGACAGATCCCTGGAGACTTGCGGTTGAGACACCTTCTAGTTTCTCACACCACACATTATGTTAGGTGATAACACAGTTCTTCTATATAAAATAAGGTTCAAGTAAATATGTATATCAATAAAGAACACACTTTGTACTCAGGCAGCAACACTATCATAATAATGATGAATATATACACATCTATGTGGTACCACAATATACGTTAGATTCAATTCAGAATGCACCAACTGTTGACAGTTATTAAAAAGCATTGGATAATGGCATAGCTATACTCCATTGCAGGCAGCAACACTTGCCTTCTCTGCGCCTTAAAGGATTCTTAAGAGATTTGGAACTTTCACAGCTCCGGGTGTCAAGCATCACTATACCATGCTATCCCCTCTTCTGGCCAATACTCAGCAACCTGGCTCCCAGCGGTCATGAACACTCCTCTGGACCCTGGATGACACAGATTCATTTCTTGGCTTCAAGTGGTTCAAGCACTCCTCTTCTGGACCCATGAAGGTCCCTTCTCTGGATGCCAGAAACAGAGGACTGGCTTCCAGGACACTTTGGGTGAAGAGCCGCAGTTGAACTATGTTCCCTCGTAACTCGGGAAGGGGTCGCCTTAACCAGGAGTTAAGTTTAAGGCCCTCTGTTATACTAAACACTCCCCATTCACTTGGCTTGAGCCAGGCTCATCCAGCCAATCACACACAAGTGCATTCATGCAGGCAGCGCCAAATCAGGCTCAGAGGCATTCAGGCTATTCACCAGAAAACAGACACCGACAACACAGACTGCGGATTGTGGGCTACTCCCCAGCCTTTCAGTGCAACACAGTGCATTCATTCCAGGTTCAGTCAGGACTTGCCCTGGCATTGGGTTACACAACCAAACCAGGCACCCACAACACTGAATGCATGTTGATTACTCACTCCATTAAGGTAGACTCCAGTCCAAGGGTGTACCCTCAACAAGCAGCCTCTGCGAAGGCTGCAGGCAGTCTGGCACGAGGCAGCACCAGAGCCAACAACCATTCAGGGAAGGGAACAGAACTAGGGCTTCTCAGGACTTTGAGAAACAAAGGGGTAAGGCAAAGGAAACCAAGAGGCCACCAGATGCAATTTTGCCTTTGTATAGGAATCCATTGATTCCAATGTCAAGGCCTGGATATCCCAAAAATGGAGGCCACTCTGGTCCACCATCACATCAGCATGTGGCTGCTACCAGCCCATACCCTTCTCTGTGGGCAACACACAGGTGCCCCAAAATATACACTAGGGGTACATGGATGTACCCCTACCCATGAGCGCCCTAAGGGTATCCCATGGGTGATCTTTACCAAAAGCAAAATGTAAAGCTGCACTGCCAGGTGTCCAAAATGGACTCCTGTGAAGGAAATAAGCATACCCTACAGAATAAGGAGGTAGAGGACAAGAACAAGGAAGTCCTGTCCCTCCAATGCATTTCAAATTCTGCAACGTGCACACCCGGTAAAGAGACTAAAAGTATCAATTCTTTACCCAAGCTTACAGATGATCCATGCTTCAAATAAAACACACACTAGCCTCACAGGGGGAAACAGAGAAGAGCAGGCAGCCTCAAAGGAGGGGATGAAAGCAAACAAACATGCAGTCCAGGCCAATCAAAAATCCAAAATACGGCTAAGAATGGCAACTCTTAGATACACAAAGCTGTCTGGGATCCCCTGTACTGAGAACGAACACAGCCAAATAACCTGTGCTGTGGAAAGGTGCCCACTCAGGGGAGTCTACAACCATGTGTTAGCTCACTGTACCTTTCATAGAGGAGAAATACCGATTTGCACATCAGTCTGGCCCCACCCACTTGGGCAGTCCAGCACCCAAATGCTAGGCAATTCTCCTCTGAACAGGAGTGCCAACAGCAACCCCAGACACGTGTTTTCAGCCTTATTGGGCCTCAGCTGGGAGGTGAAGCTGTGCCTCTCTAAGCACAGTGACCCAATGTTCCACACCGCCTGGATTACCCTTGCTAATTTAGGCCCTCCCAGAATATTTTGTTATCCCTTTAGGCCAGCCCCCTGAAAGACTACCTGACAGCAAGCACATAACCTAATCAGAGAGCAGCACATTCCACATTACACAGTTGAAGTCCTTGACCCTGGAGCCCACCCAAAGGGAGGAGAAATCATTCTTTAAACCCCAGCTCTTCCACTCAGAGCTTGTCAGCCCGGAGAAGAGCTTGCCGGCAGAAAGGAGTTCCTGGGAGACCCAATGTGAGAATACGTAGCAGTAGAAGATTGTCAGTCCTGGGAGAGATGGAGGGAAGAAGCCAAGAGACCCTTGGAAACCAGAGAGAGTGCAATAGCAGAGTTCTGAAGGAGAAAGCTCTGGTGAGAGGTAAGGGTGGAGAAGAGTTCAAAAGTATAGAAATATTGGATTCTTAGGGGAAGAGTTGCTAGATGAGAAGGGGACCAGCCTGGAGGGGAAAACAAGGGGTGCCATCTGGGAAGCAGAGGAGACAGTGGAACAAACATAAACTCAGAAAGAGTTAGAGCGAGGAGAAGAAATGGTCTGTGCAAACAGAGAGAGAGAAGGGTACCAACTTGGAGGAGGAAGCGAAGGTTACCAGCTGGGAAGTAAGAGAGGAAGTGACAGATGGAAGCTTTGCAATGTATAGAGCGAGGGGACTTATCAACAAGGATATCTTTTGCCTCAACAGGGGAGTTCCCTACTCCTTTGGAGTTATTTGTTTGGAAACCCCATTGACCTTTTCCTCACTTTAGGGGCAGACTCTTTGGGAGCATTACCCATCACTTTTCCATGGGCCACCCTTATCACCATGGCAACCTTAGTTCCGGCTGACAAAGTTCCTGACACTTTATTTTGGAATACAATTCTAAAGAAACCTTTAAAACTTATTTTTTTTCAATTTCTCTATATTTCGGGTAACATAAGTGACGAGCAAGATCTGCTCCTCTTACTACCAGAATCAGACACCACCCCCTTCAAACCCCCTTATACCATCCTTATGTGTGATATGCATGTCGGTTAGAGTCACATATAAGTGACACAGATCAGCAGGCACATACAGTGCTGCCCTACTTTACATGCTGACTTGCTTCCTGGCCCTCATAGTAGGCAGAGATTCCACAGCCAGTTACCTAAATGGGCTCCGGTGTAGCGCAGCTTCAGTGAAGGTAGCACACACCACTCCACGTGGCACTTGTATGCTCTAGCAAAACAGGTGTGATGCTTGTCAAGTTTCAGAGAATGGCTTAACCTTACTATTGTCACAAGGATCAGCCATCTGGGACTGAATTTGAAAAGGAAGAACGTGGACCTCTGAAGATTGACCTCTGAAGAGTGTTGTACTAGAGCCTTCGGACCTGCGTTCTAAGGCTTAACTAAATGCCTCCATGGATTAACCATAATCTTTACAATTCCCTGCAACACCGGTAGAATTCCAGCTGGACTGTAAAAAGTGACTTCTGGACATGTCTGAACGGCCATGAGATATCACCAGACAGCAGACTCAAAATAAAAGTACAACAAAGGTTTCTTTGGGGATTGGTGTACAGGTTGGGGCTAAAAACATCACATGGTATGGATGAATGTAAGTCTCTCAGAGGTTCATTAGCACCCCTCCTCCCCCTGGGGTCCCTCCCCAATTCTGTCTCTCTCTTTGGGATTGGGGTCTCCGCCATTGTAGTCCATTCTTGGATCTTGTCAGTGAGGTTTGAAAGATGTTCCTGATCGCTAGTTAGTGAAATCCAAACAATTATTGTCCTGTGCCACTTGAAGGGACTCTCACAGTTTCTTGTGGAGAGGGTGCACACTCGGGTTGGGTTGACGGGCTCCTGTGCGACCTGGCCGCCACATTGGGTGTCTCAAGATTTCACATTTTCTGGCCATGCCCTCCCCCATCACGTCTGTGTGCTAATCTCCCTCTCACCTCTTTGCCATCAGCGTGTTCCTCCTCTTGCCTCTACTGCCTGCCTGCCTATAACCTGTTGGGCCTGCATGTACCACCTGATGCTAAGTCCCTGGATTCCTACAACTTTCCAAGTTCACCCACTCTCCCACCACTTTCTCCTGGTATATTTGGTTCCACCTCTTACACCCTTGTAATGGCCTTGTTTACTCTCTCTCATGCTCCTTCCACCTTGTGACCGTCTCCTCCACTTCCAATATCTAACTGCTCTTGCTATTTCTTCCTCTTCTTATGAAAACACAGCACATGCCTCCTAAACTCCCACACATCTTTCTCTTCATCGTTCTCCTCTTACAACTCTGGTTGGTCTTGTTTACACCCCGCAGCATCCCCGCTATCTTGCTGGATTGAGGGCCAAGGAGTTTGCAGGTTCTATTGATAGATTAAACCAGGATCAATGCGAAGTGTAAGACTTGATTGGGAATCACTCCCACATCCATTCATCCTCATCCCAACCTCTTCCGTTGGGCTCAATACGTCCTGTTTCATGTAAAAAATCGATCTTGCTCCCTTTACCATTGGCAGGCTTAGCCACCCCCAGTCGTCCTGTTTTCTGCCCGATCTTCTGCACAGGTGCTGCATGCATGGCCCTCAGATTAGGTCTCTCTTTGGCACCGAAGCTGGTCATCTCTCCCTCTTCCACTCTGACCATTGCAACCATTTACCAGTCTCCAGGTGCTATCTCCTTGTTCCTCTCTGAATGGGCTGATTTCTTTTACTCCTTACTTTCAACCTCCTCCAACCTGCTCCTCTTGGGTGACTTTAACATCCACTTGGACTCTCCTGGCACATCGTGGTGGCAGTGGGGTCACCTCAATCTTTTCTGAGTGGGTTACTTCTTCCATCTTAACCACCCAGCTCTCCTCTTCCTTTGAGAGCCTGGATTTTTAAGTGCAGTTTTTCCTAAATATTTGGAAGACTGAAGTCATTCTGTTCTAGGAGGTGCAGGGATATGTCTCGAGTCTTTTCAGTTTGAGCCACACAAGTGGGTTTTGCAATTGTAATGTTGAGTACCACACTATGAACCTGCAGCATTCATGAGCTACAGGCATGCATTGTCACTACAGCAGGGATAGCACTCCTTACCTTTGGGTCAGATAGGAGAGAGAACCAGAAAACATGTGTATGTCAAGTCTAACTCCTGGCACAGCTCGCGCATGCGGCGCACACTTTATGCCTGCCCTGATCTATGTTGTGCAGATTAGTCGTACCTCTGATATCACTTGCAGCTCAATCACAACTTGGGCTTTGGGATTAAGCCCCATGCCCCCAACACAGAAAAGCTAGATGCTGGAACCATGTGCAGACTACTAGTTTAACACTTGCCAGGCGACTACGCAAAGTTAACAGAATCATAAACTGTGCAACCAGAAAACTGGTCCCTTCGGTTTGACCATTCTATGTGACCCGGAGGAAATCATATCTAAATCGGTCTTTCTTGGCTGCCCAAATTGGGTTCACCTAGAAATATTATGTTAAGTGTGTGGTAAATAATACCTCGGTGCACTTCTTCAAGAGGTTGTTGGAAGCGCAAATATTTGTTAACTGTGCTATATCCATCTCACAACAGGCGCGTATTCATCTATTTTCATTACAGTTTACTATACATTCAAATTCTTAAATCAACATTAGCTCCCTACTTCTAGTATACTAGACTGTGTATCTTCTTATAGATTAATAAAACATTGCATTGTAATATTATTTCAAAAGTTTCTCTCTTATCTGCTTTTTTATACCAAAATGACCACGCTTATATATTCTGTAACGTTTTATATGGTTCTTCTAAATTGACAAAATATCTTCACATTATTATTGTTACTCTACCACACACAACATGTTTCTCTCCACTCTGTGGGTGCAGGAGATTCATCGGGTGTTCTGCGTGGAGATAAAGTCAGTGTCCTACGAGTCTCTGGGGCTCTACAAATAAAGATCTGGGTGAAGTGGATTCTCACTGTTAACCTATGTGCTGAATCCATGCATTGGTAGTTTGTTCAGGAACTGTTCTGCGTGTTTATGTAGACAACCGAGAAGAAAACACCACACTACAGAATTGCCTTCGTGATATATTCAACTGGATGAACCTCAACCACCTCAAAATCAACCCAGGCAAAACAGAGATAATGATTATCTCAAAAAAGGGAGGAGACATCAGCTACATCCCCTGGCCAAGAGAGCTCGGCACCACACCAGAGCCATCATCAACTGTAAAAAACCTAGGGGTCCTGATGGATAACAATCTCACTCTAGAGCCACAAGTAAACTCGGTAATCAAGAAATGTTTCTTCCTCCTGTGAGCATCAAAAAAGATCCCACCGTTCCTGTCCTTCGCCAACAAAACACTTAACATCATCGCTTTGATGATGTCCAGAGTAGATTACACCAATAGCCTATACCGGGGCATGCCCGAACGACTTCTAAAAAAACTACAACGCAAACAAAATGCGGCAGCCAGACTCCTCCTCAAGCTACCCAGAACAGAACACATCACACCCGCGCTAAAAATACTACACTGGCTACCACTAAAACAGCGAACAAAGTTCAAGTCCATGTGCATCACGCACAGAGCAATACACAAACAAGGCGCAGAATTCCTAAGCGATAAACTACGCCTACATCAAACGACAAGAACACTGAGATCAAGCACTGACATCTGCCTGGAACCAAAACCCTATAACAGAAGAAAACTCGGAGGATCCTCTTTCTCTCACCAGGCACCGAACACCTGGAATGACCTACCTAAGAATATATGGAACACAACAAACCACCTAGCATTCAGGAAACTCCTCAAATCATGGCTCTTCACAGCGTAACTACAACAGCGACGCATAACAAATGCCCATCCCGCTAAACAACGATGAATAAAGATACCAACCTCGGTCACTCCCAAAATGCACATACACAGAACCCAAAGAACAGACCCCACGACAGACCATAAGATATTAAGGAAAATAGCCACTAAAAGAAAGTCACCATAGACAGATCTCATAGACAGACCGAGACGAAAGCCCTTAAAAATGACTCATCCACAGCCTCCCGGCCGTACCATATCCAAACTACCAGCAGACACATTCAGATACAAAGTCTGTAAGAGGAGAACACAACACCTGCTCCAACACCCAAGGAGGTGAATAGACACCCAACCCACATTAATCTCTCCATCAGAATTAGAACACGTACAGAGCACATTAGAACAGCAGAGGGAGCGCCTCACACAAACCTAAAACCCTGCCAGGCGTAACCCCTTCGCCCGTCACGATGAGATTGGGAGGATTAGCGAGCGACACACTCGTTAAGAGTTCTGATTGTTAGCATGTTGAACTTCATATAACCCACTAACAAAAAACTCAGCATTTCTGCAGACTTATCTCACTCAAAAATCTCACACAAACATCTCTCGCACAACAACCCGCACGCACTTCACAACACTGCAACAACACATAAGCCGCACCAACAGCACACGAGGACTGACCTCGATCCGACACACACACCAAAGCTTAGCACCCGGTGTATACCGAGTTGAAGCTGCCAACAGAACATCACTCCTCAGACTATTCTACTCCCGCTTCACCTACTAACCCATCCCACCTTCTCGTTTGCAGATCCGCCAGAGCGCCTGGGGACCAACTCTGTTGGTGACGGTGCGCGGTACAAATACCTTTAACATTTAACATTTAATGATCACAGTCTGTTTAGTACACTACTTATGAATTAGCCTACAGAAGATGTCTTTTGATCACCTCATGTTGGCAGAATGTAGATATAAAACTGCTTTTTCTTAGGGCATATATTTGCAAAGTCCACAATGTGATACAGCTTTTATCCTTTCTTTACTGTGAATCAAACTTGGAATCTGCAAGAGATAAGACAGAACAGTCCATAATTTCTAACTTTTAATGCCTCCAGTTTTAAAGGGAGAAGGCCCTGTAGCTGCCATCACTAGAGGAGTCCAGATGGTGGAAAGGTTTCCCTCTACCTTTTATTTCATTGTCACTACGCTCTGTGTGCTTTTTCCTTTATGCCCTCCTCTGCGGCTTATCATTGCGCTTTGAAGAGGAAGGCCCTGCAAGAAGCACAGACACAGTGAAGGAGATATTACACTTGGTTCAAGCTTACTTCTAATCTCAAATGCTTTTGGTGGGTATCACCCGCCATGTAGTTCCACTCCCCCTGCCAGCACCTTAAACGTCCATAGACTTAATTGGGCCCCCGCTCGCTAAAACCAAAATCCTCTGTTTTCACCCGCCCTGGAGACTGAAACCATAGCTCTCAACTAACACGATTTTGGCAGGTGTCACCCGCCTTGTAAAGGGCTGTATCACCCGCCAAGCCTCCTGCACGCCCATTCATTCCAATGGGCGTCTCACCCGCCAAAAACAAAATCGGGTGATTTCACCCACCTTTGCAGCACAAATGGTTGAGAGCTATGTGAAACTGTGGAGCGGCATGGTTGAAGGTGCATCTTAACACTCTTCGCCTTCCCTTATTGGTAAATGTAATTGTTGGCAAAACTGGTCCTTTGCCTAATTTCTTTTGCCAACCACACTTAACATTCTCATACCTCCCAATTTACAGGAGGCCAGTGTCAACCTCCATGTAATCACTTCACTTACCCGCTGTATCACTTCACTTACCCGCTAAAACCCTTACCCGCCCATATGCTTGGATGGGCTGTCACCCTCCAAAAAGAAAATTGGCTGTTTTCACCTGCCTAGGGGACACAACATGTTGAGCGCTATGGATTCTGGAACTCTCCTGCAAGTCACGTGGGGCAGAGTTGGCTTGGTGAAGCAATGCCAACAGTTCAGGGTTACCCAGGTGCCATGAGGCTGGGTAAGGCGCATTCCCCTTGCTTGCTTCTTCGCCTCGTGCTCTGCTTATGCACGTGCTCTGTGCGTCTACACGCGCCGGCCACGCCCCCCGGCATTCTCATTGGCCAGAGCTCCCAGGTGTCATGCCCACTGGTGGCCGCTAAGGGTCAGGCGCCGTCAGTGGTCGCGCATGCGCGCTCTGGGGCTCGCGGAGGCCTTTCTTCCTGCAGGAGAGGGAAGGACGTGGCGATGGTGGAGCTGACAGCCTCCCGCTGCCACCCCTCGCAGATAACGGGGAGATTTATCACGAGCTGCGGCGGCACAAAGGGGTAGGCCGAGCAGGGGACAATGGCCGTCGGGAGCTGAAGGTCAGATAAGACCCAGTGGCACATAATGGGGCCTGCTGCATCACCTGACAGCCGGAAATGCAGGGTCCAGAGGTCACGCGGGCACTGGAACAAAGCACCTGCCATGTGCCCGCTCATGGATCATGCAGGCAACAGACCGCACTGCTAAGACACAGCCGGCCGGATAGGTGGCTAGAAGCAAGCACCAGTGTAGTAAATTAGTGCCTGAGGAAAGACAGGAGCCAGGCAGGGATTTCACCAGGACTTTATTTCCAATACCTCTGGATCAGATAGTGCATGGATAGTGTCCAGGATTTAATGGGCCAACGTGGCCAACAGGGGTTTGGATGCTATGGCTCAAAAGTGTAGCAAAAATCCTTAAATATGTCCCGTGCTCGGAGGAGCCGGGAAGACGCTGCTGTCCGCGTCCTCAGCTCGTCCCGTAATGCGCGCGTAGCGCGCGGGGGCGGAGCTGATGGCGCGAGCGAGATCTCGCGAGAGCGGGGCTCTCGCGATATCTCTACACACCTCCCTTTTTCCAAAAACAGAACGGGTTCACTGTACCACATAGTCATTGTATCTCACCGGTCTTCTGTGCTCCCTTCGGGGCCTCTCACTGGTTACAGGGCATGGTCTCTGCTGCTCTGGTTCTGGACTTTCACATGGTTCTTCCCGTTCCGTTTCGGTTTCATCTCTTTCTCCATCGCTTCCTTCTGTTTCTCGTTCCTCGTTTCTCCAGTTATCTCTTTCGGTTTGTAAGTGGGGTGCCTCTTGGGTCCTCGCTTCTTCTTGCCTTCGCTGGTATAGTGCTACCCTTTCAAAGTTCCACGAGCGCCCGTCTTCCGTGCGGACGTGATTGGTTCCTTTGTGAGTTACTTTTATGGGCCGACTATAACGGGATCCCGTGGCTTGGTCCTTTCTTGGCAGTTTGATTTTGACCCAGTCCCCTTCTTTTATGTTGGGCGCTTGCCTCGTCCTTCTTCTTTCATCACTCCACGATTTCATGCGTGTCTTGTTTCTCTCCATGCGCCATACTACTTCAGTCATGTCAACTGCTTCATCTTCCCTTACTTTCGCCAGCCATGGTGGAATGAGGGTGGATGCCGCACTCCTCCCTCTCAACATTTTGAACGGGGATATTTGAGTAATTCCATTTGGCGTGAGCCTGTGAGCCGCTATGGCTTCTTTGGCAGTTTTGAGGGGGTTCATTCCTGACGCTGTTGCCAGTTGGATGGCCCCTTTTATGAACCTGTTCGCCCTCTCCACCAGTCCATTTGCTTGGGGGTGATACAAGGCCGCTTTCTTTTGTTTGATGTGGTTCTTTCTTAAAAATGCTTCCATATCTTTGGAAACTAGTTGCACACCATTGTCTGTGACTACTTCTTTGGGGAGGCCTTCCCTTTGGAAAATTTCAGTGAGTACCTCTATGACCATCTCTGTGGTTATGTTCGGGACAAACTCGGCTTCGACCCACTTGGATAAGTAGTCGACCAGCACTATGCCATATTTGTGTTCCGTTTCCATTGCCTCCAGGGGCCCTATGAAGTCAATGCCCACTTTGGACCATACTGCTTCTGGTATCTCCGTGGGAATAAGAGGCGCCTGTCGAACTTTCAGTCTTTTGTCACTGTTTAGGCATTCATGGCAGCGCTCTATCATGGCGCGTATTTCCTGGTCCATAGACGGCCACCAGTAAGCTTCTCTCACCCTGCGGCGAGTCATCGTGTTCCCTAGGTGCCCCGCGTGGGCCCTGCAGAGTATGGTGCGCCTCATTCCTGTGGGGGGGATGATCTGATCCATTTTCATGATTATTCCCTCAGTTTCCGACAACTCATCTTGCACCTTCCAATATGCTCTCATGCCCTCCGGCAGCATTTTCTCATTGGGCCAGCCTTATTTGATCCAATTGCGTATCTTGGCCATGATTGGGTCCTTCCCGTCTTCTTCTTCCCAGTGTCTCTCACTGAGTTCCAGGTAGTCTGGGGCCCTTATGTCTGATATGGATGCGACTATGCATTCTCCGTGTAGGAATGTGGTAGCCCTTTCCTTGTTCTCTGGCAGTCTCGACATGCTGTCGGCTTGCGAGTTTTTCCATACTGAGATGTGATGGATTTCGAATGTGTATTCCTGTAGTTTTGCTGCAATGCGAGCTAGACTGGGCGTGGACGTTTTGGTGCCTCCCGGGCTGAGCATGTGGATGAGCGGCTTGTGATCTGTCACCAGCTTGAACTTTGTGCCCCACACATATGTTCTGAAATGTTCGACTGCCCATGCGCATGCTAGCATTTCTTTTTCAATCGTAGAGTAGTTCTGTTCCGCCTCTGATAGTGCCTTCGACGCAAAGGCCACCACATGTTCGGTGTCACCTCTCCTCTGCGTTAGCACTGCTCCTAATCCGTACGCACTGGCGTCAGTGGTAATGACCGTATCCCACTCTGGGTTAAAGGGTTGCAGACATGGAGCTTTCATGATGTGTTGCTTTATGGTGTCCATCGCCCTCTTCTGAGGTTCTCTCCACGAAAATTCTGTCCCCTTTTTAAGTAGATCGCGTAGGGGTGACGTGGTTTCTGAAAACTTTGGTATAAATTTCGCGTAGTACTCAGCCAATCCCAGAAAAGACCTCACCTCTTCTTTGGTGGCAGGTTCAGGAGCTTTGGTGATGGCCTGCATAAGATTTTCTTTCGGGCTGATCCCCTTTTCTGAAATTTTGTACCCCAGATATTCAACTTCTTTTACTCCGAATGAGCATTTCTCGTGACGTAAACGCACTCCTGCATCTTGTAGTTTGTTGAGAACCACTTTGAGGGTGGTATTGTGCGTCTGCTTGTCCTTTGCATAAACCAATATGTCATCCTGAAAATATACTACATTTTTGACTTTCCTTAGTAGGACGTCCATCATGCGCTGAAAGGCCGACGCGGCTGACGACAACCCGAAAGGCATTTTAGTGAATTGAAATGTGCCAAATGGCGTGATAAATGCTGTAAGGGGTTTCGATTCTTCGTGGAGCTGTATCTGATGATATGCATTTCTCATGTCAAGTTTTGAGAATATTTTGGCCTCTTTCATTAATAATATGAGTTTGTTTATGCTTGGGAGCGGGTAGTTGTCCGTGATAACTTCTAAGTTTAGGCTGCGCAGGTCTATACACACCCTTAATTCCTGTGACTGGGGTTTCTTTATCAGGACGACTGGGCTCAGCCATTCGGACGCTTCAATTTCTTCTATCACTCCTTCCATCTTCATTTTGTCTAGCTGTTGTCTAAGGGTGTCCCTTGCTGTGGCCGGTACTGGTCTCACCCGGTGCTTGACAGGGACGGCATTTCTTTTGAGCACGATCTTGTGAATGAAACTTTTAATGTGCCCCGGCTCCTCCGAGAAAAGTGTTGGGTAATCGCTCTTGACCACAGATTCGTTCCTCGTATGGACTGATAGGACTTGATCTTCTGTGCTGGGATCCAGTCTGATTTTTAACTTGTCTTGATCATCCCAGCCCAACACTGCAGGCCCTTCATGGCTGAAGTAGACTCTGGTGATGGTTTCTCTTCCTTTGAATTCGACTTTGCCGTTGATATACCCTAAGAGTTCGACTGAGGCCCCCCCAAACACCGTGGGCTTGTGTCGTGTGGTGAGCACTTCCACTTTCTCTTTACCCACTATGTCTTTATATGTCTGGAGGGGTAGGATGGTGAGGTCCGACCCGGAATCTGCCATGACCCGTGTCTCTCTTCCATCGATTTTGATCACGCAGTGAGGCTTCTCTCTCCTGGCTCGGGTGCTGTTCACCATTATGACTGTGGGTCTCCCCTCCTCATCTGACGAGGATTCCCTTTCCTTTGTGTGTTCTGTGGTGAGGCTTGTGACTTTCTTGTTCCTCCATCGACATACTATCGAGAAGTGTCCTATGCGTTTGCAGACTGAACACTCCTTGTCTCTGGCTGGGCACTCTCTGTCAAATGCCAGGTGTTTGGTGCTGGAGCACCTATGACACTTGAGGGGTTCTCTCTTGCTGTTTCTTGACTCTCTCGTGTCTGGTGCAAACTTTTCCTTTCTTGGACGGAATCCAACTGCTTGTATTTCAGTGGGGACTTGGGCCCCTGTAAACTCTTTCCTTCTCCCCGCGGTTTCCTCTACCGCTCTGGCAATTTCTACGGCTTTTTCTAACGGTAGCTCTTTTTCGAGGATGAACTTATCTTGGACCTTGCGACTGTTGGTATGGACGACTAGCATGTCACATATGCGGTTTTCCGCATTGGTGCCGAAGTTACACAGGGCTGCTAGTTCCCTTAATTTCGTGACGTAGTCATCGACGGGTTCGGACTGCTCTTGTTTTCGAGTGTAAAACCTTATTCTATGGAGTACAGTGTTCTCTTTGCTGGCAAACCTCTTAATGATTCTTCTAACGGCCTCCTTGAACACATCATCATTGTCGTCATCTACTGGTATCGGGGTAAGGCCCTCGAATATTCTTTGCCCTTCTACCCCTAAGGCGTTAAGTAACATGGCCCTGCGTCTCACTGCTGAAAATCCTGATCCACACATTGCCTCCACGTACGTCGTGAACAGGGGCTGCCATTGTGGCCAAGGAATGGCAGGCCTACCTGGTGTCTGTAGAAAGGGTGGTGGCGGTGTGGCTCCCTGCATGTTTCTGCGCGGTTTCTTGTGGTGATCCTCGTCGCCAATTTATGTAGTAAATTAGTGCCTGAGGAAAGACAGGAGCCAGGCAGGGATTTCACCAGGACTTATTTCCAATACCTCTGGATCAGATAGTGCATGGATAGTGTCCAGGATTTAATGGGCCAACGTGGCCAACAGGGGTTTGGATGCTATGGCTCAAACGTGTAGCAAAAATCCTTAAATATGTCCCGTGCTCGGAGGAGCCGGGAAGACGCTGCTGTCCGCGTCCTCAGCTCGTCCCGTAATGCGCGCGTAGCGCGCGGGGGCGGAGCTGATGGCGCGAGCGAGATCTCGCGAGAGCGGGGCTCTCGCGATATATCTCTACAACCAGGCTGCTGGGAGCTCAGATAGGCGGCTAGAAGCAGGCATCCAGCTGCTGGGAACACTGCTATGACACAGCCAAAAATGCAGCGCCCAGAGGTCACGCGGGCACTGGAACAAAGCACCTGGCATGTGCCCGCTCATGGATCATGCAGGCAACAGACCGCACTGCTATGACACAGCTGGCTGGATTAGGCGGCTAGAAGCAAGCACCAGGCTGCTGGGAGCTCAGATAGGCGGCTAGAAGCAGGCATCCAGCTGCTGGGAACACTGCTATGACACAGCCAAAAATGCAGGGCCCAGAGGTCACGCGGGCACTGGAACAAAGCACCTGGCATGTGCCCGCTCATGGATCATGCAGGCAACAGACCGCACTGCTATGACACAGCTGGCCGGATTAGGCGGCTAGAAGCAAGCACCAGGCTGCTGGGAGCTCAGATAGGCGGCTAGAAGCAGGCATCCAGCTGCTGGGAACACTGCTATGACACAGCCAAAAATGCAGCGCCCAGAGGTCACGCGGGCACTGGAACAAAGCACCTGCCATGTGCACCACTCATGGATCAGGCAGGCAAAGGACCGCACTGCTATGACACAGCCGGCCGGATAGGTGGCTAGAAGCAAGCATCAGGCCGCTGGGAGCTCGGATAGGCAGCTAGAAGCAGGCATACAGCTGCTGGGAACACTGCTATGACACAGCCGAAAATGCAGCGCCCAGAGGTCATGCGGGCACTGGAACAAAGCACCTGCCATGTGCACCACTCATGGATCAGGCAGGCAAAGGACCGCACTGCTATGACACAGCCGGCCGGATAGGTGGCTAGAAGCAAGCATCAGGCTGCCGGGAGCACGAAGCAGGCATCAGGCTGCTGGAAGCACTGTTATGACACAGCCGACCGGCTAGAAGCAGGCATCCAGCTGCTGGAAGCACTGCTATGTCACAGCCGGCCAGATAGGCTGCTAGAAGCAGGCATCAGGCTGCTGGGAGCACGGATAGGCGGCTAGAAGCAGGCATCAGGCTGCTGGGAGCACTGCTATGACACAGCCAGCCGGATTAGCATCTAGAAGCAGGAATCGGGATGCTGGAAGCACTATTATGACACAGCCAGCCGGATTGGCGTGTAGAAGCAGACATCAGGCTGCTGGAAGCACTGCTATGATACAGCCAGGTGGCTAGAATCAGGCATTAGGCTGCTGTAAGCACTGCTATGATACAGCCAGAGGGGTAGGCGTCTAGAAGCAAGCATCAGGCTGCTGGAAGCACTGCTATGATACAGCCAGCCGGATAAGGGGCCACGAAGTAGGCATCAGGCTGCTGGGAGCACTGCTGTGACACAGCCAGCCAGATAGGCGTCTAGAAGCAGGCATCATCCTGCTGGAAACACTACTATCACACAGCCAGCCGGATTGGTGTCTAGAAGCAGGCATCAGGATACTGGAAGTACTGCTATGACACAGCCAGCCGGATTGGTGTCTAGAAGCAAGCATCACGCTGTTGGAAGCACTGCAATGATACAGCCAGGTGGCTAGAAGCAGGTATTAGGCTGCTGTAAGCACTGCTATGATACAGCCAGAGGGATAGGCGTCTAGAAGCAAGCATCAGGCTGCTGGAAGGACTGCTATGATACAGCCAGCCGGATAGGCAGCTAGAAGCAAGCATCAGGCTGCTGGAAGCACTGCTATGACACAGACGGCCGGATAGGCGGCTAGAAGCAGGCATCAGGCTGCTGTGAGCACTGCTGTGACACAGCCGGCTGGATAGATGGCTAGAAGCAAGCATCAGGTTGCAGGAAGCACTGCTATGATACAGCCAGCCAGATAGGCGGCTAGAAGCAGGCATCAGGCTGCTGTGAGCACTGCTGTGACACAGCCGGCTGGATAGATGGCTAGAAGCAAGCATCAGGTTGCAGGAAGCACTGCTATGATACAGCCAGCCAGATAGGCGGCTAGAAGCAGACATCAGGCTGCTGTGAGCACCGCTATGACACAGCCGGCCGGATAGACGGCTAGAAGCAAGCATCAGGCTGCTGGAAGCAATGCTATGACACAGCCAGCAAGATAGGCGGCTAGAGGCAAGCATCAGACTGCTGAAAGCACTGCTATGATACAGCCAGTCGGATTGGCATCTAGAAGCAAGCATCAGGCTACTGGAAGCACTGCTATGATACAACCAGCAAGAAAGACGTCTAGAAGCAGGCTTCAGGCTGCTGGAAGCACTGCTATGACGCAGCCAGGGGGCTAGAAGCAGCCACCAGGCTGCTGGAAGCACTGTTATGATACAGAATCCTGGATAGGCGGCTATAAGCAGGCACCAGGCTGCTGGGAGCACTGCTATGATAAAGCCAGACGAATAGGCGGTTAGAAGCAGGCATCAGGCTGCTGAAAGCACTGCTATGACACAGCCAGTCGGAGAGGCGACTAGAAGCAAGCATCAGGCTGCAGGAAGCACTACTATGATACAGCCAGCCAGATAGGCATCTAGAAGCAGGCATCATCCTGCTGGAAACACTGCTATGACACAGCCAGCCGGATTGGCGTCTAGAAGCAGGCATCAGGCTGTTGGAAGCACTGCTATGATACAGCCAGGTGGCTATAAGCAGGTATTAGGCTGCTGTAAGCACTGCTATGATACAGCCAGTGGGATAGGCGTCTAGAAGCAAGCATCAGGCTGCTGGAAGGACTGCTATGATACAGCCAGCCGGATAGGCAGCTAGAAGCAGGCATCAGGCTGCTGGAAGCACTGCTATGACACAGACGGCCGGATATGCAGCTAGAAACAGGCATCAGGCTGCTGGGAGCACTGCTGTGACACAGCCGGCTGGATAGATGGCTAGAAGCAAGCATCAGGCTGCAGGAAGCACTGCTATGATACAGCCAGCCAGATAGGCGGCTAGAAGCAGACATCAGGCTGCTGGAAGCACTGCTATGACACAGCCAGCAAGATAGGCGGCTAGAAGCAAGCATCAGACTGCTGGAACCACTGCTATGATACAGCCAGCCGTATAGGCATCTAGAAGCAGGCATCAGGCTGCTGGAAGCACTGCTATGATACAGCCAGTCAGATTGGCATCAGGCTACTGGAAACACTGCTATGATACAGCCAGCAAGAAAGACGTCTAGAAGCAGGCTTCAGGCTGCTGGAAGCACTGCTATGGCACAGCCAGGGGGCTATAAGCAGGCATCAGGCTGCTGAAAGCACTACTATGATACACGCAGCGGGATAGGCGGCTAGAAGCAGGCACCAGGCTGCTGGGAGCACTGCTATGATACAGCCAGCCGTATAGGAGCAGGCATCAGGCTGCTGGAAGCACTGCTATGATACAGCCAGCTGGATTGGCATCTAGAAGCAGGCATCATGCTACTGGAAGCACTGCTATGATACAGCCAGCAAGAAAGACATCTAGAAGCAGGCTTCAGGCTGCTGGAAGCACTGCTATGACACAGCCAGGGGACTAGAAGCAGCCACCAGACTGCTGGAAGCACTGTTATGATACAGAATGCTGGATAGGCGAATAGAAGCAGGCATCAGGCTGCTGAAAGCACTACTGTGATACAAGCAGCGGGATAGGCGGCTAGAAGCAGGCATCAGGCTGCTGAGAGCACTGCTATGATTCAGCCAGACAGATAAGCGGTTAGAAGCAGGCATCAGGCTGCTGAAAGCACTGCTATGACACAGCCAGTCGGAGAGGTGACTAGAAGCAGGTATCAGGCTGCTGGAATCACTATTATGATACAGCCAGCCGGATATGCGGCTAGAAGCAGGCATCAGAGGCTGCTGGAAGCACTGCTTTGATGCAGCTGGCCGCCTAGGCGGCTTAAGCAGGCATCCGGCTGCGAGAAGCACTGCTATGATACAATGGCTGGGTAGGTGGCCAGAAGCAGGCAGCAGAAGTCTGGAAGCAATGCTATTATACAGCTGGCCGGATAGGTGGCTGGAGGCAGGTGGCTGGCAGCACTACTATGATACAGAGGGCTGGATAGCAGCAGCTGGAAGCACTGATATGATTCAACCGGCCATATAGACAGCTGGAAGCACTGCTAGAATACAGCTGGCTAGATAGGTGGCTAGAAGCAGGCAGCTGGAAGCATTGCTATGATACAGGCAACCAGATAGGCAGCTAGAAGCAGGCATCAGGTGGCTGGAAGCACTGCTATGATACAATGGCTGGGTAGGTGGCCAGAAGCAGGCAGCAGAAGTCTGGAAGCAATGCTATGATACAGCTGGCCGGATAGGTGGCTGGAGGCAGGTGGCTGGCAGCACTACTATGATACAGAGGGCTGGATAGCAGCAGCTGGAAGCACTGATATGATTCAACCGGCCATATAGACAGCTGGAAGCACTGCTAGAATACAGCTGGCTAGATAGGTGGCTAGAAGCAGGCAGCTGGAAGCATTGCTATGATACAGGCAACCAGATAGGCAGCTAGAAGCAGGCATCAGGTGGCTGGAAGCACTGCTATGTTATAGCCAGTGGATAGACTACTAAAGGTGTATGTCTTTTCTAGAGGAAGGAGTTAGGGGATCGCTGTCACGCCCCTCAGATAGCACTGGTCCCTCTGGCATCGTTGGTCTCGTAGACATGTGTCATCCATATTCCTTCCAAGAGGACAGCAGTATCTGACGGCATCGGTCTAGTTTGTTGGACCTCGAATGATAGGCAGGCTCCGGCCCTCTTACAGCACACAGCATATCAGAGTCTGGCTACAACACGAGGACCCGTTGCTACTCCTTACTATCAGCGCTTCGTAATTCTGAACCTAGGTTTCTTCTTACTATTTCTACCATCTTCGATACCTAAACAATCCTCCTAACCCCCATTTCCGGTCCTCAGATTTCCCCAGATACTACCACGAAGTCCAGGTTCCTCCCCCGGTTGCGGCTCGATCCAAACTGCAAACAAACACACACACGCACACACGCACACACACGCACGCAGGCTCCGTTCAGGGCTTCATCGTGCGGACGTCCCAGTCTTCACGACCCTGAAAGTCGGGTACGGAAGATAGAGTCATTGGCCTTATACGTGAGTTTACATTTGCGGCTGTGATTTCACTCGCCAGTCGTTTTGTTTGTACAGTTGCGGCTGAGTTGGGTAATTATCGCTGGCCTCCGATCTTCAAAGCCGTACTCGGAACTCCTCTACAACTACGTAGGTTCCCTCTATCAGGTATAACTCCTGCCGACCCCATATAAATCACAACTCCGCCTCTTTCACTGTCATAACGAACCCTTCTCTTAATAGGGAATCATTCCAGATCACCTCTTCTCTGCAAACCATGCTGTAATGTACCTCAGTCCTCTTTAAGGGTCATTTTATAACCTTACATACAACCTTCTTTTCTATCTCATCTTTGCATCCAACCCACTTACCTTTTCTTTCTTACCTCCTCGATTAGACTCCGCTGTTCAATTAATCCTGCAAGATGAAGCCGCTGCACATAACCATCTGACGCCAGCGGTCTGCCGGACGATGACGCAGGGTTTTATTCCCCAGAGGGTTTCCCTGGAGTCCCTCTTCCCTTCTGGGCTTTTTCCGCCTTGGGGAGTGGGGGAGGGAACTCAGGGAGATTCCTTACATACAACTCATCCCCCTGAATCACTCCGTGAACAAGACGAGAACGAGAGAGAAACATCTTTGGTGAGTCCTTTTGGTTATTTGCTTGCCTTCTCCAGTATTTCATAAACAGAGAATTATATTACAGTAAATACAGTTAATTACAGTTAGCAACGCCCAAAAAAGAAATAGGGAGACTGGAGAGGCTACGAAGATGCCAAAGGCATTCACCACTCAGATTAGGCCAACCACTCTCGACATAGATCTGGCGCAACAGCAACAGTTGCTAATGGCTGTCCAATCTTTCACTGCAGAGGCCCAGTCTCTAAAGCAGGAGAATGCCAGATTGCGACAACATGTAGGAAAAGCTCCCAATTGCTCTGAATTACCCCCTGTACCCATACCAGGGGGGTTTATATGATGGAAACCCTCATAAGCTAAAGGCATTTATAGAGGCTTGTACGGTCCAATTTTCATTTAAGACCGCCTTTTTTCATAATGATCGAGACAAGGTAGGGCATATGATATCCCATTTAACCAGACCTGCCTTAACATGGGCACGCCATTAGTCACTATGAACAATTCTCTTTTGGATTCTTACCCTGCTTTTTTGAATAGCCTTAGAACCATGTTTGGCAGACAAGAGATCACTGTATCAGCCCAAGAACAACTTTTAGACTTCAGACAAGGATCCCAGGATTTACTGACCTATATCACAATAATTAAGCAGCTAGCAGCGGCACGTCCTGGGCAGATGATGCCCTGATCACATTGTTTCGGCGAGGATTGAATGAGGAGTTAAAAGACGAGGTTTCCAGAGTGCCTGGTTATGCAAATGGTTTACCGTTTGCAGGAAAGACATAGAGAATGACGCAGACCAAGGAATACGCGATATGCTGCGGACTACACTCTAATTTCAACTAAAGCCCAGACTGAAGAGCCGATGCAGATAGGGGTGGCACGAGGTCGGTTGACCCCTGAAGAGCGAAACAGACGTCGCATACAAGGGTTATGCGTGTATTGTGGGGCAAAGGACCATGCAGTACAAAATTGCCCTATCGCACCTACTAGAAGACAGGGAAACGCTTGCACCCTACCATTTGGGGGACCACGGATAGGGAATCAGTGAAAGGTTCCTCACCCTTAGATCTGTCCTCACAAGTAACTGAGACTCCAGAACTCCAGATGGTCATCATGCAAGTCACTCTATTGTGGGGATCTTCTGAACCAGTATTAGTTCCCGCTTTGATTGATAGCGGGGACGCTGACAATTTTATTGATACTAACTGGACTACAAAAAAGGGTATACCTGTTCGGTAAAACCTATAGCTATCCCTGTTGAGTCAGTTAATGGTAGCCCGTTGGTTTCGGGTCCAATTAAAGAACAAACACAGCCGCTTCAGATGAACATCTCATCCCATAAAGAGACAATCATATTCGATGTCATCCGAACCGCACATTATCCCTTGATACTAGGACTATCTTGGCTCAGAGCCCATAATATATATATCAATTGGACGGCCGGAAACCTATTTCTGGGCTCGGAACATTGTCTCGCAAACTGTCTCTCTAGCAGAGCCCTAGGATTTCATTCTGCGACCTCATGTCAGGAGAATAAATCAAAGAGGCAGCTGTGCTTAATAATATCCAAGACATCCCACATGCTTATCAATCTTTTCATACAATATTCTCAAATGATGAGTATGCCGAATTACCTCCACAACGGAGGGATGATTGCTCCTTAGAATTAGTCCCTGACTCCCCTATTCCCTTTGGGCGCATGTATGTTTTATCCTCCCAAGAAAAATAAGTCATTAAGGAGTATCTCCAAAAGAACCTGCCTAATGGTCTCATAACGGAATCCACATCCCCAGCAGGGGCATCGTTGTTCTTCATCCCAAAGAAGGACACAACGGAACTCCGACCATGCATAGATTATCGCAGTCTGAATAAGATCAAGATTCCGGACCGTTATCCAATGCCCTTGATCCCAGACATCCTCGAGGTGGTAAAAGGGGCTACCATCTTCAGAAAACTGTATCTCTGAGGAGCTTACCATCTTATCCGCATCCGAGCTGGAGATGAATAGAAGATGGCCTTCCGTACTCCTTTCGGGTATTACGAATATAGAATAATGCCCTTTGGTCTGTCCAATGACCCCGCCGTCTTCCAGCGCTTCATGGATCACATTTTTTCTGTCATCCTTCTTCACACAGCCATTGTCTATTTGGACGATCTTCTGGTTTTCTCTTCTTCCCCAACCAACCATATTCGGCATGTCAAAGAAGTACTTCAAAGATTGTCTGACAACCATCTCTACTGTAAACTGGAGAAATGTGAGTTTCACAAGGGAAAGGTGGCATACCTGGGGTACATATTATCAGTCCAGGGTATATCCGTGGACCCGAGAAAAGTCTCTGCAATCACCGAATGGACTCCTCCAGTTTGTGTGAAAGAACTACAGAGGTTTTTAGGATTCACCAATTTGTATCGCCCTTTCATCCCCAACTATTCAGAAGAGATACTGCCTATGACTGCTCTCCTCAAGAAAGAAGTGAGATTCCATTGGTCTGATGAAGCCCAAAAGGCGCTTTATTTCCGGACCAATCCTACTCACCCCAGATCAGACAAAAAGATTCATTGTGGAGTCAGATGCATCGCATCAAGCCTTAGGGGCACTTCTTCTCCAAGAGAATGATCAAGGTATAGAATGTCCAGTGGCCTATATGTCAAAGACGCTCTCACCCTTCGAGATTAAATACACCGTCCTTGAGAAGGAATTACTTGCTATCAAACGAGCCTTCGAGGAATGGAGACACCTGCTATTGGGAGCCAGGCATGCTATCGAAGTTCAGACAGACCACAGCAATCTTTGCGCATTACAGTATGCACAGACCCGGAACAGCAGACAGGCCCGTTGGGCCCATTTCTTCTCCCCTTATGAGATTGTCTTCACTTTTATTCCCGGTCAAGTTAATCTCAAAGCTGATACATTGTCAAGAAAAGACAACACCTTTTCTACACCTTTTTGGTCCAAACCTCTTTTCCCCGAGCCCGGTTCCTACACGTGTTTACAACTTTTCTCCAATTGGTGTCGGAAACAACCTCACGACTCCTGCAACTTGATCCAACAGGATAGGATACCTGGGAGCTTGTCCGCTCCCAAAGGTGCGCCTACCTTGGTAAACAACTGTTCATTCCTTCTGAGGATTTAAGGAAATCAGTTCTGCAACTCTGCCATGATTCACTAATGGCCGGACATAGGGGTATTGCAAACACCAAGGAATTCAACGTCATTTTTGGTGGCCTGAGATGGTACGTGACATCCAGGATTATGTCTCAGCCTGTTCCATATGTTTGCAAACCTAATCTCTGCGCTCGGCCCGTTGGGTGTCCTCTCTACAATGCCTATCCCAGTCCGTCCTTGGCAGATGATTTCAACGGATTTTGTTGTGGAACTGCCTGTATCCGAAGGCTGTACAGTTATCATGGTAGCAGTGGACTACTTCACAAAGATGGCCAATTTCATTCCCCTTCCCCAGGTTCCCACTGCAGCTCAGATTGCTAGAATCTTTATTTCGAAGGGATTGTGTCCTCCGACGTATTCCTCATCTTAGATATATCCTTCCAGCTCTGCTGGCCTCGGAAAATTTTTTCTGTAGAGGGCGCTGCGCGTCGACGTCCCTCGAGTCGATGTCCCTCGACAGCCGCCGTATCGACGCTCGACGTCATCCTGTCCATAAAGGCCGCGCGCAGCGTCCGTTGCTCAGTTCCGTTTTTCCGCGCTACTCGGTGCCTCGGAATACCGTTGCTCAGTTCTTAGTAATATTTACTTCAAGTTATTCGAATCGTACTCGATGGCTTCCTCGTCGGAACCGACAACCCACGATCCGGCTTCAAAAAATGTCGAGATTGTGGGAAAAAGATGTCGTTGACCGATCCTCACAGAAATTGTCTGTGGTGCTTGGGAGCCGAACACCATTGTTCGGAGTGCGAGGACTGTATGTCCATGACAGCTATGGCCCTGAAGGAGCGTAGGGGGAAGCTGGAGAAAGGTAAGACTTTTAAAGCTTCTTCTTCTTCGACGAAGTCGAGACATTCGTCTCCTCGTCACCATTCACGCTCCAGGTCTCGGAGTGGGTCTCATCACTCCTCGAGATCGAAACACTCGAAGAGGAGACGTCGAAGATCCCCTTCTCCGTCTTCCTCTTCCTCTGTTTCGCCAAAAAGAATCCCTTGCCCCACGAAACATAGTTCCCGGGCTGAATGGGAGGAATTCAGAAAAAACATGATGAGCGTCTTCGAGAAAGCGGCCTCGACCCCCTCGAAGACTGCCGAGAGCGATGCTCTGGTCGAAAGACCCGAAGGTCAAAAACGCCGCGAGTCGCAGTACCCGGCGAAAGAAACCTCTCGAGCGCGTCTCGAACCCTCGAGTAGGACCATGACCTCCAAACCTTCCTCGAAGGTTCTGTCGACGCCGTCGACGAAGGTTCCGTCGACGTCGAGGTCTTCGACGCCGTTGTCGAAGGGACCTTCGACACACAGGTCTGTCGACTCGACGCCGGCCTCGACACCGGCGTCGACGCCGAGAAAAGTCACGATGACCACACATCCAGTGACGATTCCCAGGCCCTCGACGTCGATGGCGTCGATGGCGTCGATATTGTCGAGTAAAATTCCAATTCTGTCGAGGTCCTCGAGGCCTCCACCTCTGTTTTCGACGCCACGCTCGAAGCCTTCGACGTCAGCGTCGACGACATCGACGTTTTCGAGGCCAATAATGACAAGTTCAGCACCCTCTGCCTTGGAAATGGGATTTACTCCCTTTATTAATTCAGAACAATTGAGAACTATATCCTCAATTTTAGAAGAGGGTGATTTGTCAGAACAAGATGAGTTACAGGGACCTGTAACCCCAGTTAGAGAGGAATTTTCCTCTGAAGATCGCAGATTAAAGGATCTTCATGATTCTTTACATGAGGCAAGTGGTTTAGACACTTCCCCTGAGGTGGATTTTGCTAAACCAGACCCGGGGGAGCATGCTGAAACCCCCTACAGAGCCTTAATGGCCAGAATTACAGAGTTCATGGGGTGGTCTACACCTTCACAATCTTTCCAGCAAGATGACCTCACGGATATTCTTGACAAAGGCCCACAAGAGGATCCAGTGGTGCCCTTTCATAAAGCTCTTCAGAGAAAGATCATGACAAACTGGGAAACCCCAGATGTAATACCAGCAGTAAATAAAAAACTGTCTGCAAAGTACAGAGTATCTTCCACAGACCCAGAGTTCTTGTCTAAACATCCATCCCCAGAAAGTCTGGTGGTACAAGCAGCATCCTCTACCGACGTCAAGACGGCTTATCCTACTGTCCCACAGGACAGGGACGATAAAAAATATGATGCTATGGCTAAGAAAGTCTTTTCAGCATGTAGCATGGCGTTAAAGTCTGTTAATGCTACTTGCACCCTTGCTAGGTTCAGCCATACACTTTGGGAGTGTGCTTCTACAGCGGCTGACTGCATCCCGGAGGGAGAAGAAAGGGATGCGTTCCTGAATATTATACAGGACGGTAAAGACGCTATGTGCGAATCCCTCCAGACGGGCATTGATTCGGCTGACAGTATCAGCAGAGCAATGGCGGCAAGTACATCAACCAGGCGGTTCGCTTGGTTGAGAAAGTCAGGTTTTGCCCCAGATGTGCAAGCCAGGCTCTTGAACATGCCATTTGATGGCTCTTCTTTGTTCGGGAAAAAGGCGGATGACAGTTTAGAGAAACTGCAAACTTCAAAAGCAGCAGCAAAATCCCTAGGAGCTGCAATCCGTCAGACTCCTTTTCGTCCCACAGGAACCTCTGCGAGGGGCAAGTCCTTTCGCTTCTACTCCTCATTCGGAAGAGGTAGAGGACGACCGGCTCAAAGGGGTCAAAGAAGAACTACCCGAGGTGGACGGGGTAGATATTCTAAAGCCGCAGCAACAGCAGGTGCCTCTTTACCATCTGCATCTGCATCAGCCGCCCCAAAACCACTCTGAGGACGTTCCTCACAGGACACCTGTAGGAAGCAGGTTGACTCAACATCTGGCGGAATGGCAGGCTATCACGTCAGATGCTTGGGCATTGGAAACAGTTGCCCAAGGTTACTGCCTACCTTTCCTACGTATACCTCAGAGTCATCCACCGGGGATCAGCTCTCAGAAAGCTCCAGATCCGCTCCTCTTGCAGGAAATTATAGACCTGCTAGAGAAAGGTGCCATAGAACCGGTACCTGTAGCGGAGAGGAACAAGGGCTGGTACTCCCCTTACTTTCTCGTTCCAAAGAAAGACGGAGGACTGAGACCCATCTTGGACTTGCGAGAATTGAACAAATTCCTCAGGAAAGACAAATTCAAGATGGTCACTCTTTCTCAGATCCTCCAGGCCCTTCAGTTTCAGGACTGGTTGGTATCTCTGGACCTTCAGGACGCTTATTTCCATGTGCCTATCCATCTCAAACACAGGAAATACCTGAGGTTCGCAATTGGCAACTCTCACTATCAATTTCGAGTACTGCCTTTTGGGCTGACCTCCGCCCCGAGGGTCTTCACCAAGTTAATGTCGGTAGTGGCGGCAATTCTAAGGAGGGAAGGGATTCACGTCTACCCCTACCTGGACGATTGGCTGATCAGGGCTGTTTCTCCGGAGCAAGCTCAGATCCAGCTAAATCACGTATGCTACTCCCTTCACAAGCTGGGCTTCTCCCTCAATTTAAAGAAGTCTCAAATGATACCATCGCAGAGACTCCAGTTCATAGGAGAGATCCTGGATACTTCCCTGGGAAAAGCCTCGCCACCAGAGGTGAGGGCTCAAGATATTCTACAGATGGTTACCAAGTTCCAACTTGCCCAACGTCTCCCAGCTTTCGACTTTTTGAGGTTGCTAGGCCTCATGGCATCCTGCATTTTCCTTGTGCCAGAGGCTCGCCTGAGAATGAGATCCCTCCAGTGGGCACTGAGGACTCAGTGGTCACAATTCTCAGGGAGAATGACAGATCTTCTTCAGGTTCCCGGCAGGGTGGCTCGAGACCTTCAGTGGTGGGCCTGTCAGGAGAACATTCTGAAAGGAGAACAGTTTTGGCAACCCTGGCCGGAGATAACAGTAGTCACGGATGCCTCACTCACGGGGTGGGGAGCCCACGCCAACGACTTGACCATCAGCGGTCGTTGGTCTCCATCGGAGTCCAGACTACACATCAACCTGTTAGAGCTGAGAGCCATCAAACTTGCGTTGAAGGCTTTCCTGCCAGTTGTACAAGGGAAGAACGTCCTGATAATGACGGACAACACGGTGGCCATGCATTACCTCAACAAAAGAGGAGGCGTAGGATCACTACCCCTGTGCAGAGAGGCGATGCAGCTCTGGTTTTGGGCAATCCAAGAAGGAATCTCTCTATCGGCAGTTCACCTAGCCGGAGAGAAGAACTTGACAGCGGACGCTCTGAGCAGGCAGAACACAGTCTCTCACGAGTGGGAGCTAGCTCAGGAAGTCCTTCAAGAGATCTTCGCCCTTTGGGGAACCCCTCAGGTAGATCTGTTCGCCACCAGCCTAAACAGGAAATGCGACCTGTTCTGCTCAAGGGAATTTCCTCCGAGAGGAGCTCTGGGAGACGCGTTCATAGTGGACTGGGAGTTTCCGCTTCTGTACGCGTTCCCACCGGTCCCTGTCATTCCTCAAATGATCAGGAGGTTGAGAAGATTCCGGCGAACCATGATCCTAATTGCCCCGGATTGGGCCAGGAGAACGTGGTACCCAGACCTTCTAGACTTGTCCATCTGCCCTCCATTTCGACTTCCTCTCAGAGAGAACCTACTCTCACAGAAGGGAGGTCAGGTTCTCCATCCAGACATCAAAACCCTCAACCTTCACGCTTGGCTTCTGAACGGCTGAGGTACAAGGATTGGGACCTCCCTGATGATGTTATGGAGGTGTTGCTTTCGGCAAGGAGGCCAGCAACAAAGTCTTTATACCGCTGCCGTTGGAACAGATTTTGCAGCTGGTGTAGAGAACAGAATATCGACCCATTTTCATGTGGTACACCAATGGTTTTGTCCTTCCTACTATATTTGGCAAATTCAGGCCTTCAAGTTGGCACCATTAAGGGCTATCTCGCAGCGCTATCTATCTTTAAGCGTACTGCGGAGGAACCATCCTATTTCAAATTACCCTTGGTAATACAGTTTCTAAAGGGGTTAACCAATGTTTATCCCCCAAGACCATTCCAAGTTCCCCTATGGGATTTAAACTTAGTATTAACTTTCCTGATGGGGACACCTTTCGAACCTCTCCATTCTTGTTCGTTAAGATTCCTTACCCTTAAGACTGTTTTATTAATAGCACTTACATCTGCTAGAAGGGTGAGCGAATTACAAGCTCTTTCTTGTAAACCCCCTCATACAATCTTTCACAAAGACAAAGTTGTCCTGCAAGTGAAGCCTAATTTCCTCCCAAAAGTAGTCTCTGAATTCCATATCTCTCAGAAGATTATCCTACCATCTTTCTATCCTCCTCCTCACCCGGGGAAAGAGGAAGAGAGGTTACACAGACTAGACCCTAGGAGGGTTTTAAGTTTTTACATTAGTAGACTAGCCAGGATAAGACAGGCAGACCAGCTGTTTGTAGGCTACGCAGGTCACAAGCTGGGGTTACCAATAACTAAGCAGACCATTTCCAGATGGATCATTCTAGCCATTCTGGAATGTTATAAACTGGCAGGGAAAGAGCCCCCTCAAAACCTTAGGGCTCATTCGACCAGAGGTATTGCAGCTTCATCGGCCCTCAAAAGAGGCGTGCCGATTAAAGACATATGTGCGGCCGCTACATGGTCGTCTGTCCATACCTTTACACGTTTTTACAATCTGGATTCCTCCTCTAGTCAAGAGACTAGGTTTGGAAGGGCTGTACTGCATTCTATTCACCAATAGAAGACAGCGTGAAGTCAGTACTCCCTCCTCCGAATATAGAATACTGCTATGGGAGCCTATCTAAGATGAGGAATACGTCGGAGGACACAATCCCTTCGAAGAACAAGTTACTTCTTACCTTGTAACGTTCTTTCGACGGGATGTTCCTCCGACGTATTCCTCATCGACCCTCCCATCCATCCCCGCAGTTTTACTTCCCTTGTTGTTGCAGCTTACGCTCCTTCAGGGTGATTAGTCTAGTCCAAACAGTAATACTGTGGGCTACAAAACGGAACTGAGCAACGGACGCTGCGCGCGGCCTTTATGGGCAGGATGACGTCGAGCGTCGATACGGCGGCTGTCGAGGGACATCGACTCGAGGGACGTCGACGCGCAGCGCCCTCTACAGAAAAAATTTTCCGAGGCCAGCAGAGCTGGAAGGATATATCTAAGATGAGGAATACGTCGGAGGAACATCCCGTCGAAAGAACGTTACAAGGTAAGAAGTAACTTGTTCTTCACGGATATTCACACTTCATGGTCTCCCAGATACTATTGTCTCGGACCATGAGCCACAGTATACTTCACGATATTGGCGTCAAGTCTGTAAGAGTCTGAACATCTCCAGGGCTCTGAGTTCTGAATTTCATCCTCAAACCAATGGCCAGGCAGAACGCCTCAATCAGGCACTGAAAGGGTACTTACGCTGTTACATCTCAGCATCTCAAGACAATTGGTGCTCTTTACTACCATTGGCAGATTTTGCCTACAATAACTTTCACCATACCGCCCTAAGCTCCAGTCCTTTCTTTTGCACGTATGGACACCACCCTATTTGTTTCCCTGTGGGTATTACCTCACCTTCACGGTTCCCAGACGTGGACAGCCTACTCCTGGACATTCAAGCAGGGCATCGATCTGCTAGAGCCTCCCTTTTGGCCGCTCAAGAACGTGTCAAACAATTTGCAGATAGATGCCGTACTCCAGCTCCACAGCTAATAACCGGTGACTAGGTATGGTTGGCATCTCGATTTCTGCCCCTACATCTACTGCCTTCAAATTGTCTCCTAAGTATTTAGTTCCTTTCCCTATCTTGCAATGTCTTGGAACAACTGCCTCTCGTGTTAAGCTTCCTTCTTCCTGGTCTTGGATTCACCCGGTCTTCCACGTCTCCCAACTCAAGAAGGATATGAGGGACTGTTTCGCTAGGCATCGGAACACTCATCCTGAATATGAGGTGGCAGGAATTTGCGACTCCCGTTTTTACCGGGGTTGGCTCCAATACCTGCTGATTGGCATGGTTATTAGCAGGCAGAACGCTCATGGAAACCCGCCTCGGCTGTTCATGCCCCGGGTCTACTACGTCGCTTCTATCGGAGCCATCCTGGGAAGCCTGGTGCCCCAGCCATTTGGAGTGGGCATACTGTCACGCCACTCAGAAAGCGCTGGTCCCTTTGCCATCGTTGGTCTCGTAGACATGTGTCATCCATTATTCCTTCCAAGATGACAGCAGTATCTGACAGCATCGGTCTAGTTTGTTGGACATCGAATGATAGGCAGGCTCCGCCCCTCTTACAGCACACACCATATCAGAGTCTGGCTACAATGCATGGACGCGTTGCTACTCCTTACTATCAGCGTTTCATAATTTTGAACCTAGGTTTCTTCTTACTATTTCTACCATCTTCGATACCTAAACAATCCTCTTAACCCCCATTTCCGGTCCTCAGATGTCCCTAGATACTACGAAGAAGTCCAGGTCCCCCCCCCCAGTTGCGGCTCGATCCAAACTGCAAACACACACACACACACACACACAGGCTCCGTTCAGGTCTTCATCATGTAGACGTTCCAGTCTTCATGACCCTGAAATTCGGGTACGGAAGATAGAGTCATTGGCCTTATATGTTCCCTCTAACAGGTATAACTCCTGCCGACCTCACATAAATCACAACTCCGCCTCTTTCACTGTCATAACGAACCCTTCACTTAATAGGGAATCATTCCAGATCACCTCTTCTCTGCAAACCATGCTGTAATGTACCTCAGTCCTCTTTAAGGGTCATTTTATAACCTTACATTCAACCTTCTTTTCTATCTCATCTTTGCATTCAAACCACTTACCTTTTCTTTCTTACCTCCTCGATTAGACTCCACTGTTCAAATAATCCTGCAAGATCAAGCCGCTGCACATAACCATCTGACGCCAGCGGTCTGCTGGACGATGACGCAGGGTTTTATTCCCCAGAGGGTTTCCCTGGAGTCCCTCTTCCCTTCTGGGCTTTTTCTGCCTTGGGGAGTGGGGGAGGGAACTCAGGGAGATTCCTTACATACAACGAATCCCCCTGAATCACTCTGTGAACAAGATGAGAACGAGAGAGAAAAATCTTTGGTGAGTCCTTTTGGTTATTTCCTTGCCTTCTCCAGTATTTCATAAACAGATAATTATATTACAGTAAATACAGTTAATTACAACCACATTACAAATACACCTGTGTTATCCCCTGAATTTTTCATGAGACATAAATTGCCATTGACATCCCATAATGTGGAAAAGGGAGACTCCAAGGGACATGTGAACCACATGGCTTTTAGAAGGCTGAAAACCAAACTGGAGTCAGCTGCGTCTTTTGAGTGGAGTGTGGAATGTGCAGTACCTCTTTCATTTCACTTACTGGAGGCAGAGTTACTACAGCTACAATCAGCTAAAGACCCAGACTCACCGCGGAGCGGCCGCAGTGTCAGCTGAGTCTTTGGAGTCTTCGGAGCTCGTGGAGCCTAAAAAACATGGAGGGCCACCGATGTATTCCGAGTCGGAACAAAGGAAAGCCACCTTACCAACCCCATCAACCGCTCACACTTTTACAGATGCCCAGAGGAATCACATTCTCGGAACCTGAAAGCTCACAATCTGAGCAACAAGTGAGTGACATTCTTGTCTTATCTGTGACTTCTATTGGCAGAAATACTGAATGTCTCCTGAGTGCCTCGAATTCTGTTGGGGAAGTGAACGTTACACCGAGCACCAGGCACCTTATTGAAAAACATACAACCTCACTGCCCTTGTCTCTGCCCATGACAAATAAGTGAATATGAAGGTGGGGAGAAGTTAACTAAGACGATAGCTGCCACAAACTTCTTGGTCAATTCCACAGAAGATTCTGCTGCCAACGGGGGGTCGACAAATCGACCCTGCCTGAGCGAAATAGCAGGAGAGTCTTCATATGTGAACTTAATATCTCCACACCCTGGGATGTCGGGTGGGAACGTAGTGGCATATGAGTTTTCCGTCCCATGTCTGATAACATGCTTAGGGGGCCTGGTGACCCAACACATAGGTGATATTTGCTCGCCGAGCAAAAAGGAACTTGAAATACATGAACACAACACAGAAAACGATCAATTTACCAGGAGTGTGGGTGGACTTGTGCCACCCTCGGCATGGACCTCGGATGGCGCTGTGGATTCCGTGGGGGGCCCTGCTCAGCTCCTTCCATGCCTTCTGTTATTCAGGGGGCAGAGTCCAGTGCGGCGGGTTCTGCGCTGACGGATGGTGATGACAAGGTGTTTGGATCATTGAGTGCGGACTGTGGCGCCATCGTGGAGTCGGAGGTCGTGTATGGGGAGGGGATGCCACGAACACCGCCCCCCCGGATCTCATGGCCGACTTCAGTGTGACTGTGATCAATGAACAGGAGAATGGTGAAATCTACGCCTAAGAACCTGTCTCCGCGGCGTACTTCTCTGCTGACCCTGATCCTGCCTCAGATAGGTTTTTTAACCGAAATTCAACTAATACGTTTTTAAAAACAGACTCAATTCAGCATGTTGAACAATCGGAAAGGAGAAAATCAATTGGAATTGTAAACAAGCTCCTACTCGATCTGACACACATAAATCTAGCTCGTACTAAGGAGAAAAACAACAACCAGTTACCATCTGATCTAAATGTGTCCAGACTTGATGGTCGTGTAGATGATGAAACCTCCGTCCCCAAGTACCACACGGACAAGTATAGAATATAACTGCCCGTACAATCTTTGGGGCCACAGGTGTGGAGTACTGTCAGCCTGGAACCAGGAACGCCGGAAGTGAACCCCCTGACCACTGTAAGGCAAGCAACTAGGTTAGAGAAAGCAAGAAAAGACAGTGAATGGTTACAAGGACAAGTCACAATCTTTCGTACCCCAATGGCAGTGGTCAGATACCCTGGGTGAAGTACTGGGCAGGATTCTATTATGGTCGACGGTGGTAGGCAGCAGATGGTAATGTGGCACTCTTGATGGAAAGAAACACCTGATTTTGCCAAGAAACGTGAGCAAAGTACTGTGATGGGAAATCCGTAATCAGTCCAAGATGAAGTCCGTGGTCAGAAAACCGGCCGGTCACGACAATAACAATGGATGATCCAGAAGCAAATCTGAGGGAAAAAACCAAGTTCGTATTTGGATCCAGGAAAGATCGCCAAAGCAAAGGTACCGAGGAGAAGCAGAACAGGTCTGTGAAGGCAGTCCGTGATCAAGGATTCCAAGGAACAAAAGCAGGAAAAACGCTCTACAAAACTTGCCGTAAGCAGCTGTGAAGCGAAGTGTGACCGTTTGCTCGAACCTTTTGAAAGGCAGAAAAGTCATGTGAGCATGTCACGTGTTACGCTCCATGTCACGTGAGCGGGTCGATGCCTCCTTCCTGATCACATGATGCCTGCTCCTCGTCTCATGTAACCAATCGAGCCTGTCACTCCCTGATCACGTGTCGCTTAACGCGACCGGGCCAAAAAACCAATCCGAAGACCATGAAGTGGCGTTGAAAGTCTCCATGGTAACCGCCACTGGCGGTAAGGGGCTCGTGTCAGAAAGGAGTTTCTCTTGAGTCGTTTTCTATGCCAATATGAGTGTAGTCCAACCGCCGTCGGGAATTACTTGGGGACATGGTGGTAGTGCGATGTGTGACCGGGGAAGTGACAGAGCCCCCCCCCTAAAGGCCCACGACCCCGTGGGCTGGAAGGGTGTTCCCGGTCAAACCGAGCAACCAATTTCGGGGCATGAATATCAGAAGAGGGGACCCATGACCGATCCTCAGGACCGTAACCCACCCAGTCCACCAGATACTGTGAAGTCCCCCTAAACAGACGGGACCCCAGAATAGCACTAACTCATCAGGGGAAACCACAGAGACGGGAGCAGGAGGGGAGACAAGGCGGGTAGGGCCAGGGCACGGCTTGAGTAAGGAGGTGTGGAACACGGGGTGTAACCGCCAAGAGGAAGGGACGTCCAGGCGATAAACGACTGGATTCAGGACTTTAGACACCCGGTAAGGACCAACAAAGCGTGGGAGCAACTTTCGGCAGCCAGGGACGTGTAAATGCCGAGAGGACAACCAAACCCGATCACCCACTTGATATACTGGGGCATCCACTCTTTTCTTATCTGCCGCATCATGGATGATTGTGCTTCCCGGAGATGGACCAGGGTTTGGGCATGAATCATGGTGAGATCGCGGGCACAATCATTAACGGCAGGGGTATTGGTAGGCGTGAAGTCAGGAAAGGGCAGAGTGCGTGGTTGCTGGCCATAGAGGGCATATAACGGGGAAAAGCCAGTGGAGGAATGTAGTGCATTATTGTAAGCGAATTCAGCAAGGTGGAGCGAATCAATCCAGGTATACTGGAACTGCAGGGACAAACAACAGAGGTATTGTTCTAACACCTGATTTACCCTCTCCGTCTGTCCATCGCTTTCAGGGTGATAGGCTGAAGAGAAGTGGGCGTCAATACCCAGAGGTTTAGTGAGGGCCTTCCAAAAACAGGTCGTGAATTGAGAACCACGGTCTGACACAATGACCTAAGGCAGACCAAACAGACAAAACACGAGCCTAAAGAACAACCAGGCCAGGGATGGAGCGGAAGGGATTCCTTTACAAGGTACAAAACAAGCCATTTTGGTATAAGAATCCACCACCACCCAGATTGTATCAAACCTTTGTATACGAGGTAGGTCGGTGATAAGGTCATTGAGACCGTGTGCCAGGGTCTTGGGGGTATAGGTAGGGGTTGGAGCAGTCTGAGCGTGCGACCCCTGCTTGACTTACACTGCGCGCACACTGAACAGGTGTTCACATAATCCTCCACGTCACGTCTCATCGACAGCCACCAACACCAACGTTTCAGCAGATCCAAAGTGCGTTGTTGTCCTTGGTGACCGTTGATGATGGCATTGTGGGACCACTCTAGTGCTTGGATGCGTGTGTCAGTTGTGGGCAAGAGTAACTTCCCCTGTACGAACGGCAGCCCGTCCTGCCATACTGGGACCCATTCTGATAATGCATGGGGATGTTGTACGATCCATTGACGGACGGTTTGTAACATGGGTAGCAAGGGTGTACAGGCACATATCAAGTGTCCCTGTTCCAACAAGGTCTCTGGAAAGGACGGCAGAGAAACCCCCGCCGGTGAACGGGATTAAGCATCCGCTTTGCCGTGAACAATCCCTGGTCTGTGTTTAACCAGTTATCCGCAGAAACAGTTTGGCCCAAAAATAAAAAGTCGGTAGTTTTCTATCGAGGCTTGTGTAATGATATGAAGGATGCCCTCTCGGTTGTGCCGTCCCTCCCAGCTGCCTTCTCTGCTCTGGTTGATCTAACACTCCAAGTGGATGCACGGAGAACCGAGCTTCGGGCAGAAATCGGCCTTTCTAACAATCAGTCCCCCGGTACGGCAGAACCTTCTAGTTAACCCATGAAAATAGGGGGATACGTAGCCCCATCACTCATGATGAACGGGAGAGTAGGAGAACCGACAATGCTTGTTTTTACTGCGGCCTAAATGGGCACTTCGTTAAGGAGTGTCTGCGTCGCCCAAAGAACAGGCACTCGGGTTTTCAGAAAGCTCGTCCTTGAGAACGGGGGACAAGGCGAGCTTTACGCAGAAGCGTATAACCGTATACAGACCACCAGGAGCTACACACAATTTTAATGAACAACTTATCAATGTGCTTAATATTATCCAAAGCACAAACTCGGCCATTATATTAGTCGGAGACCTAAATTTGTGGAAAGGTAATATTAAAGATAAAAAAGCCAAGGAGTTGGAAAAGATGCTCATGAAAAATAACATTCTGGTGCACAACAATAACCCTACACATGTTAAGGGCAACATCCTGGACTGGATGGCGAGCTATAACATTGCCTTATCAAAAATTACCACCGTACCATGTACATGGTCTGATCATTTTCTGATCTCAAGTCAAATACTGCTCCCACCGGTACATAAACACAAACATGAACCCCTGCGCAAAATTATGCATAGGAACTATAAGGCACTAACCACAGATAAGCTAACTGAATGCTTGACCTCTCTTATGCATACTGCGAGTGATTCAGACCATCCGGATCTACTTGTGGAGAATATAATACCCAAATGGCTATCTTACTGGATGATGTGGGCCCTATGAAACCTAAAACTACGAGGAAATCCACGCGCCAACAAATATGGTTTACACCACAGTTGACTATATTAAAGGCCACCAAACGATGCGCAGAGCGTGCTTGGCTTAAAGATCAAAACTCGAAAAATAGAGCCACCTGGAAAGCACATGCAAAAGTATACAAAGAAACAATCATGGAAGCCAAGCGGACCTATTATAACGATCAAATTGACTCAGCCAATAATGACACAAAGGATGCAGCCTCAGTGTTGATTTCACTGGGCTTTGACATGTTCGAATTCAAGACTGATAGAATCTGTGATAATAATGGCAAATGTAGGCCCTTCAGGCCCTTTTGAGTTAACATGGAATAAGTTGGCCAGTAACAATGAGGACCGAAATATTGAATTGAGCAAAAACAAAGAGGAGACTGTAAGAAGCACAGAATCAACCAGTTTAACAAAAACATTCTTAACTGCGACCAATGAGACTGCCAAAGAAATGCAACCAGGTGAACAAATTAAAATCACGTTCGCTTGTAATATCACAAGACAAAGTGCAGAACCTAATAAAAGTACTGCACCATGCTCGGCTGATGAAGACCCAAGGAATTGGAACTGGATTGCCTCAGCCCTAACGAGGCAGAATCAAGATGAATGCCAGGATCCATCTACTAAATCAACCATCAATTGTGCTTCCTGGAATACCCGAGGGCTCAAACATTTGATGCAGCATAACTGGCTGGAAGGTTTAGACGTAACATGTGTTCAGGAAACATGGATAACTGAACTTCCTATCTCAGATGCTTATGACATTTCTTTTAATCCAGCAATTATTAAGGACAGGGGGAGACCCATGGCCGGGCTTTTAACACTAATCCGGAAAGGCCTGGGTTATAAAATCATGGAAACCAGAAATGTGTCTCCCTACATCCAGATGACTATCATGAAGAAAGAAGACAAACATAAGGGCAGGAAATAATTTATTTATGTCATCAATGTATACTGGCAGCATAAAGCTGTCAAACCATCGTGCTTTATTGACTCAATAACTCAGCTAATTGATGAGATAAATGAACAAACACACCCAGAAAACCTTCTAATCAGTGGCGATTTGAACATCAACTGCATAGTAGAAAATACACCACCTTCAAACAGCAACGTAGATTCCTTGAATGTGGCAGCACAATGGTGCGCTGAAATGGAGGCCAGAAACATGCATATGTTAAATGGCAATACCACAGGAGATGTACCAGCCAAAGCAACCTGGAGGGGAAATAATCACAAATCAATCCTTGATTACTATTTCAACTCTAAAGGCCTACACCGATGGGTTTTAACCCTACAAGTCTTAGAAAAACCTGAAAGTGACCACAATATGGTAAAATTGTGCCTTTCCAATTTGGCTTCATAGGGCCTCATTACACGGTAGGCGGTGGACCATGGCGCTATTAGCACCTTGGTCCATGCTGGTAAATTACCGGCACCGCCTTGGCGGAAAGGGGAATTTCCGCCCTACTCCAAGGTTGGTGGGGTGGTAATTCCCCCTTCCACCATTGCCCTTCCCCATTCCCATTTTTGCCCCATATGGCATAATGGGAATGGGGAAGGTGCTAATTATGGTACCACAAATTTGCGGTGCCGTAATTAGCGCCAAGGTCCCTTTGCGGGTTCGGTTTTAATGCCTCTAAAAAACAGGCGTTATATTCCCCAACCCGCAAAGGGACCTTGTAGTACGGCGGTAAGGGTTAACGGTCACCGTTACCATTAACGGTGACCGTTAACCGTTACCGACGTCCATGTAATGAGGCCCATAGTCTCATGACTACTGGAAGCACACTATTTCAACTGACTCAAGTAGGATAAGACTAAAACTATATGACAACAAGGTTAAATCCGTCAGATTGGCTTACGAGAGAGAAGATGAAGTACTGAAATACAGCCATCTCCTGACTCAATTTCAAGAAAAAAACAAGGTCTTTGCATGATAGGATTCGCACCTAAACACACATTCAATTTGGAGGTGCTGAAACAAAAGCGGAAAATGAGAATGCAAATTCGGACAGCCCTAAAACGAAACAATTCTGAATCAAACACTGAGAAGAAACACCTAACCCAGACGTAAAAAAATGGCTAAAGTCACATAAGACAATCATGAACCAGCGAGATGCCGAAACCATGTTATCAAAACTCGCAAATAAAAATCCTAGAGAGTTTTGGAGCATTATCAATCAACTTGAGGCTTCTCAACATGCCACTCAGTCAAACATGGTGTCGGAAAATGATTGGATTACCCATTACAGTCCGCTGTATAGTAAAAAGGGTAACGCAAAAGAACCAACGTTTCCTCACTTGACCTCTTGGGATCTCAAATTTGAGGAAACTAACATCCTGAACATCATCAAAAAATTGTGTACTTCTCGAGCCCCTGGACCTGACAGGCTGACCAACTGTACCCTAAAACTTAATCCGGAAGAGTGGACTGGCCTATGTTATTTGTTATTCAATAAGATTGCTGCTTCGTGCGCCACCCCGACATCGTGGAGAAGTGCAATTATTGTCCCTGTATTTAAAAAGGGGAACAGAGCCAACCCTAAGAACTATCGTCCAATTGCAATTCTCGATGTGCTAGGAAAAATCTATGTGACAATTCTGCAACACCAACTAACTGAATGGAGCCTTCTGAGTGACCATATTGACATAAAACAAACTGGTTTTGTAAAAGGGGTTGGCTGCAGTTTGAACCTTCTGATTGTGAATATCCTGAAAATGGAAACGATACGAACTGGCGGAAGGATTTATCTTGCGTTTATTGACTTTGCCCACGCGTTCAATAGTATGGACTGTGAGATTATATGGTCTAAACTAGCCAGCTGGAACTGCCCTCTAAGCTTACTTCTGGCAATAAGAGAACTCCACATGAATACAAACATCAGAATTCGACTGGATCGAGCTGGGTAATTATCTACAGCAATATCTACTTGCTGTGGAGTAAAACAAGGGTGTCCTCTGGCTTCCATCTTTTTTAACCTGTTTTTGTCTGACATTGCCTGGATGATTGATAGTGCACTTGCGTTTCCTCCCAGAATAAATGGACGTCATATAAGCCGTTTACTCTATGCAGTTGACCTAATTCTGCTAGATGTAACTCCTATAGGATTAGAAAGACAACTAAACGCTTTGGAAATATATGTCCAGACCAACAGACTCAACATAAACATTGCTAAATCGCACATCCTAGTGCTTGAAAACCTAAGAGGGAAAAACAAAGGACGCCCATGTAGATTTTGCTGGCATCTTAAAAAAACACCCCTACAAGTAACTTCGACCATCAGATATTTGGGGATGTTAATCAACTCAAATGTGAACGACGCCCCATGGGTTGCAAGTGTAAAAACAAAATGCCATCAACTAGCAAACCAAGCATAAATCCTGCACCAAAAATATGGTCGATACTCACTTTTGACAGTCCTTGCTTTTTACAAACAAAAAGCAGTCCCTGCGCTCATATATGGAGCTGAAAGTGTGCTTGATAGCTCACATCAGTCTGGAACACCCTTGAAAATATTTAAAGTAGCGCCACACAGTTGCCAGCCCATGTCGCTTCCAGCTAGAAATCAGTGGTTTGATTGCTCCCTTTCTGTTTTTTCTCTCTCTCCGCTCTCGAAATCACTCCTGCAAACAAGAAAAAGGAAAAATGAAAAAGCTTTTGTTGTTTTTTAATATATTTTGAGTCTAAAGTTATGAGGAAGGAAATGTTGTATTCTTAGCATGTTTATCTACTGTTGTGACTCGATGAAATCATATTTTAAAGGTTTGTAATAAACCATAAAAAAGAAAAAGAAAACCAGAGGATGATCACCAGTTGGACTGCCTTCCACCAATCATCTGGCAGATCTGTAAATGCTTAGAGTTTGGAAATAATTGCTGTACAAAAGATATGACAGAAATCCCAGTACCAAAACGGGGCTGCTGGAACCGGATTGGGGACCCAATTCCAAACACCAATTGTTTCATACGGCCCAGCTGACCTCATAACTTGTGGAGGTAGAAGGGGCCCAGGAGTCCTTCATAATGGCTACAGCCCCCTCTGTTATGTCAGAACTGCCCAGTGAGCCCTAAAACATTTGTTAACATCGGAGAGCTATGCAGCACCATTGGGTGAGGAACCCTCAACAAAGGAGCATGCTTGTGACGTCTAATGCAACAACACCCACAACAGGCGCATGCCTTACCTGCTCCCTTTTTCTAGTGCTCTCTTTATAATATCAAAGGGGGAAGGCATTCTCCACCCGATGTCCCCACGGCTGGAGAAATGCATCCAAGGCCACGGTGAAGGTGTTCGGCTGCCAGCTGTAGAACTGGGGCAGGTGTGCATTGAGGCTGGATGCACATAAATCCATCTGGAATGGTCCCCATCTTCATAGCAAGGATGCTGAGACATTCAGACCAACAGTTAGTTGCCGAGGTCTGTAAGGTTCCAGCCCTCCACTACATTGGAAAACACTGGAGGTTCTCCGGCGACCACTTTGCAGTAGTGTCAACCGTCCTTTACTGACTCCGACAAGAGTCTTAAGCTTGTCCCACACGCTGCCTGATACATTAGGGAGCAGACACAGATTATGCGCATGCACCATGTCTGCTGAGAACTCAGATTGCAAAGGAGCACACTAAGAGCCCCAAACAATTGAGATGCTCTTTAGAGGCCCACTTGCTACCATGGCGATCCCATCACAGAGCGCTCCTCTTCTGGGCGAGCTGGCCCAGAGACGAGACTGGTAGCAGACAATCCATCCATCCATTTGGTCTAGCTACCAATGAATCTCTGTTCTGATCTCCAAGTTTAAAGACAAGACACTCTGTCATTATAAGTCAAGACCCTGTAGAGATGGCAAATCTTCAATCTTGAAGGGCCCTTTAGTACAAAGATCTTGTAAATATAGTGTGACTAGTGGAGGCCAGGCATCCTGCCAGCCTGACCAGCCTGCTCTGAGATATATGGTGTTCGAGGAGAGCTTCTCAAATGTCCTTCCTGATATTGTGAACCATGCAGACAAATTACTTCTGTCAGTTGATAATTAACCATATACCCTAGAGCAGGGGTCTGCAACCTATGGCTCTCCAGATGTTTTGGACTACAACTCCTATGACCCCTCACAAGTGACTATACTGGCTAGGACCGATGGGAGTTCTAGCCCAAAACATCTGGAGAGTCAAAGGTTGCAGACCTCTGCTCTAGAGGAAAATCGTTTGTCATCCGTACTTGTTAGTGCCACGTTACTGGCTCCTGAGGCATAGAGATCGGTGTCCTGTCAATTGGTCCACTGCAATTTGGTCGACTGCAATTTGGTCGACACCATTTGGTCGAATGCCAAATGGTCGAATTTTTTTTTTTTTTATTTGTATATTTTTTTTGTGGGTTTTCGTGTGGGGAAAGAAATAAAAAAAGAAAAAAAAGGGGGTTGGGGGGGACCCCCCCAAAAAAAAAAAAAAGGGGTAAAAAAATAAAAAAAATAATTCGACCATTTGGCTTTCGACCAAATGGTGTCGACCAATTGACTGGTAACCATAGAGATCATATTATTTAGTTGGATAATCGAGTGCATCCCTTTCATTATGAGAAAAGCCACTACTAGTCTCATCAACTCCATTTAGCACCAAGGAAACTGAGGATAAGCGGAAGGGCAGGCTCTCAAAGGTGATCACTCCAGCAGAATTGAAAGAAATACCTGCGTGCTGGAAATAGTGTAAATAGCTAGTTTGTCTGTCTATTGTTTCTCCAGTAACAAGTGTGTCCTTCCCAACCACTATTGGGGAACAAGGCATCCTGGAGATGGGAGTCCAAACATCCGGTTGCACCACTGCCTTGGGACCTATTATGGCCACTCTCGAAGTGACCAGAAGAGAGAACCCTGCCACGCCCAGCCCTCACAAAAACTTGTATCAGAAACACGCTTTTGATGGAGGACTGAGCCTTATTCAATGCAGTGTATGTATTATTATGTATTAACAAACCTTCCCAGTTTATTGGATAACAAATCTCTAAAGAGAAGGGGTTCAGTGTTGGGGCCTGCCTGTGAAGGGGATAAGCCCCCCTGCTTGGAATCTATTATAACAAGTTCTGTCCTACGTCGTGCAGCAAAGATGGTGCAATTTGCGTTACCCAAATGGAAAACAACGCTGTGCTCCACCTGTCCACTGTAGTCAAGAGCTCTGTGTGAGGGCATCATGAAAGACACAGACAACAGACTTCAAATTCAAACACAAGATATTTACTAACTCAAATATCAGGATGGTTGAAGGCCTCACCTGCCCTATGCAAGGGTGGGATTTCCCTACCTGAACAAAACCAAGGAAAGTCTGCGTCAAAGAGTTCAAGTTAATAGGCCGTATGTGTCCAAAACCTATCATTGCCCTCACAGCTAGAGCCAATAAATGTGTAGGAACATTGTTCAACGTAAAGTTCTGAGCTTCTTCCAGCTCACAGCTTTCTTTCAGCTCCCCTTCCCCAATAATATAAAAGTTCTCCACAAACATATGAAAATTCCAGTAACATTCTCAAAGTTTTACCTTCTCTAGTTCAAGGTGATATAGATCAAAACCAATCCTTGGTGTTCCCTTCCCCAAGCTTTAAGTTGCACAATCCAAATAAAGGGTCTCTGGACTTTGTTCCAAAGAGAACAAGTGTAATACCTCAAGCTTCGGGGTTCCCTTCCCCAAGACTTCACTTGCTTCAGTCTTTTCAAAAGTGTTAAAGAGAGTTTATTGGGCTTGCTTCGTGGACGTCATATAAGCCACACTGCACTCAGTCATTACACTTCATTGTTTAGCCTTCCTTCGTGGTGTCGTTCAGTTTTTACCATTTAGGGCTCTGTGGTCTAGGTGCAGTTATCAGACCGCAGGGTCCACCCCTCACAGGTCGGCAAACGGGATCCCTCAGTTCCTTAACGCACTCACAGGTTTCTTGGCACTGGCTCCTGTGCACCAAGTCACCTTCACTTGACTCCTGTTATTGGCCTCTTGGGTTTAGGGTGTACTCTTATAGTCCTCTGGCATCTCCTTGATCGTCTCCTGGTTCTGCCACCATGTATGACACGCCCCTTGTCAAGCTGTAGCTTTGCCACACTGCACTCAGTCATTACACTTCATGTTCAACTTTCAGGTTAACTGTAACTCGTTGTTCAGGGTTCAAAAATGGTTTTATATTGCTCAATTATATTCCATTTGAATTGTAAACTTGTTTGCTTCAAAGCCAAACTATAAATGAATTCGATATTCAATAGGTTTGTTTGCCTCAATGTTAAGTTTTCAGATAGTTCGGCATTCAAAGTATATTGGTCTTCTTTCAAAGTTAAAGTTTCATATAGTTCGGTCTTCAATATGTGCTCAGTTGTGATGTGGCAGGATTGTTATGCTATTATATGCTATGCTATGGTAAGATACATTATGCTCACATACATTTAGGCCTCAGATGCTCCTTTTGCCTGAGGCATCCCTCTGCCGCCCTCTGCACTCACCTCCTCTGACATGCCCAAACCCTGCCTGCCAGATTAGACCAAGAACTGGTAACAAGGCAAAGGGACACGTCCGACTTTCTCTTCCATTTGCTCTCTACAAGTATAGCATGAACACCATATATGGCAGATAACAACAGTGTTTCTGTGAATGCCGCTTATCCATGTTCCAACACAATGTACCCGCACGGCTTCGTCACAAGTAAGATGCTGGCAGTTATTGCCAAATGTCTGCATTGTCATTACAAGTAACACCCCAGATTGTGAAGCTGCTAGACTGTACTAGTGATTGCTTAGGATATGCTATATGTGAAAAACCTGAAGGTGCCTCACCCACTAGTCCCCTGGGATCCGTCATCCAGGTGGCCAGGACACAGCCATCGCTTTTGGATCCAGTTCCTGGAGATGGACCAGTGCAGGAGGATCACCTGGGTGAGGATTCCTCAGGGAGTAGGAGTGGGACACTGGATGGTGAGACACGGTGTCCCGTTCCCTGTAACACTTTTATCCCATCCTACCAGGTAGGATATTTTGGAACTCAACCCCCCACCCCCTTTCACAACACAAACACTTTCTCACGGGCAGCTCGCTATGAGATAAAATGTACTAACACCCGAGCCGTATACCGGGCATGTCCCGATAAAATGGTCAGGTAGGGTCAGGCAATTACTGACCATCACACACACCTGACTTCCATTACACTTCCCCACACGGATAAAAAGCGTAGCACGAGAGCACTCTCTGACAAAGGCAATGCACACAAGGAAACAGCAGTTCCAAGACGGCAGTGTAAAACGAGGAGAATTACGTCAAAACAGAAGGGGATCACAAGGAGGGAAGTGCCCTTGACCTTTTCGACAAGGAACTGTTACTTTCACGAAACCTCAAGAATAGAAAGCATAAGACCAGGCAACCAGGCTAAAGAATCCTGTATTGTCGGTCGGAGGTACCAGTGGCCCTCCCGCATCGATAATCATGGCGGGGAGAATCACCTGCTGCCGTGGTTCTGTCCTTGACTCCTACAACAAAGCAGCACCAGTGAAATTAACACAGCCGGTGAGTTGGGGAGGCCTGTCTGTGTTGAAGCCAAGGTTTGAAGGTCTCTGTATGGTATCCAACTGAAAGTTGACAAAGGTGAAAGAGTGGCAAAGAACTGTCCATCGAAGTGGTCCTGCGGCAGGTCAAGCAAAACCCTGTGCACAATCGAAAGTCTTTGATGTTGATATTGCAAGAAAGTTGATGACAAAGTACATAAAGTTAGTCCGAGTCCGAACGAGGGAGATCAATTGAAAGCTTTTTGGTTATAGCAAGTTTGTATTAGAGTGAATTAAATTGGTCCAAGCCCAGCAGAGGGAGACTGATTGAGCATTGTGTTAACATTGTGTTGAAACGGATCTGAGCCCGGCTGAGGGGGATCCAGGGTGAACCGCGAATAACCTGAGAAATTGGATGCATGAAAATCCTACGATTATTGTGTTAAAGAGGATCTGAGGTCGGCTGAGGTATATCTGAGGTGAATAGTGAATTGCCTGAGAAATTGAGTATTGGTGAAATCCTAAGAGGAAAAGAACGTATTGTTTGTCGCATCAGGCCCTCTGAAAGAAGAGACCTTGAAAGGCAAAGAGACTTAGGCATGAAGGCCCTGAATGCTAATGTTTGAACTGTACACTCATGCTAGAGAATCCAGAGACTGTGCTAAACTTGAGTGTCCCGTGCTGAAAATGGGTGGAAGGGAGGCCAACGGCCTGAATATCCTGAGGTTTTATTTCTTGAACACTTCTTTCTTTTACATAACATTGTTTCCCACACTATTTCTATTTAGAGGTAAGGATTGGCAATAGATTTTTTAGTATAAGCCCTTTTGTTTTGGCAAGACACCACTAGGACTGCGTTATTATTATTTGATGGTCGTAGCTTGCTCCCATCTTTAGATTTAGGATTAAATAGGCAATTTCAAACCCTTTTTGAAGTTCAATAAACACCCTTGAACTGTGGTCACTTGTGTCTGTCTTACTGCTGATACCATGCCTTCCTTACATATATAACCTGTGCTCTAAGGGAAGGCCCCTCAGAACTCTGTGTGCTGACTGCCTGGACATTTGTCCTGCTGTATTTTCCTGCTTATCAGATGCCCACTCTGTATGATGTGTATTTACTCTCTAATACAAGAAGTTTGTTTTACCATCAGTCTGTGTCTAATCTTCTTATTTGCTGCAAGCTGAGGTTGATGCCAAGGGGGCCTTTGGGAAGGGGCCATATCTTGGCTACCACAAAATGATGCCATGATCTCTGGCCTAACTGCGCAGGCATTTTGCTGTGGACTGCCCTCGACCACAATCGCATGTCCAAATAAAACAAAGGCCTCCCCATCGGAAGTCGCTTTTATAAGTGTGGCACACCTGTTGATGGTGAAGTTTGCCAAATATGCTGTGTGGTTCGAGAGGTCCACAGAGAATCTCTAGCACAGCCCATGGATGTGAACATATTCCCAGAGGGCTGATCGGTAAATACAACTTCTGCATATGTTCGGTCACTTTGTTTTTCCACAACAGTGCACTATATTTTGACTAAACTGTGATTTGCCATGTCGGGTATTCGCTGTCTCCCTGCACCTCCTGGGATGTTTTGCATTCATCTGTTTCTACGTAGAAAGTTACGCTGCAGAGATTTTTTGTTTTTGTTTGTCGTATTCATCGCATTTGTTATGTCTGTCTAGCTTCTGCACAGGCACTGTTTGCTGGTTCCAGTATAGAGATGTATAACTCAAATTACGCAAATTGAGTGCCTATTGGATAGGTGCCACAGGCTATCCTCTGTGTAGTTATTTTGTGGCCATCGCTCAGAGACCATTAGGGTAACAAATCTGTGTTGAGCGATCTTGGCAGAAAAGAAAAAACAGTTTGATTTCCCATTGTTTAGTAGAGCAGGTTCCAGGATCACTGACAGGGTGCCACACGGGTGCCCACAACTCCCCCCCTCTTCCCTATATCAGAGCAGCTCCATGAAGACGCAGAAAAGGGCTGGCTGGCTGTCACAGCTCATAACTGAGCGAATGTTGTTGCAAATGTTCTCGCCGAACATGAAACAATGATAAAGACAAGCTCTGGCCTTGTGTAGATCTTTTTTCAAGGTCCTTTCTCGCAGAAAACATGTGTCTATTGTGTACATGCCATTACTGTCGGTCATGTTCTGTGTACAACTACTTCTGTTTCTACTACTTTTAAGTTTTGTGTCGCATTGTTGCATTGGATGTTTTGATTCTTATTTTGTCAGGTTAGGCCTAACAGTTTGGGTTACTGTTCATTGTACTTCTCACACTGGTTGAAGAGGAGGTTTTGATCCCCATTGCATTTTTCTTGTGATTAGGCCTACGGGCCCTGTGTGATGTCACCGTTTATTTATGGTTTACAAACTAGTGCGACATGTGTTCCGCCACATAACCATAATTTGTGACCTGGGTGGGGGTACAGGTGTGTTGTCGATTGGCCCCCGGTATTGGTCGCAGGTTCCGATGCATTTGCCCCTTGTTGTTTATTTAGAGTTCTTTCTCAGCGTGAGAGCGCTGTAAGATTAGTGTGCCTTCCTGGGACTGTTCTTCTATGTTCGGTGCTGATTGAGTCGCCTTGTGTTAATCCTCCACCGCTGGGCTATTTTGACTTTGCCACTCAATCAGAGGATCGCTGTGGTACGCTGTTACCACACATATCCTAAACCTATGCCAGACGTGTTTAAGTTGCTCCCTGTGGGCCTGCCGTGTTTAGGGAATTGCCTTATTCCCCTGGGTTACTTATCATTGTGATTTTTGCTTGATGAATTGACTTTGTGTTTATTTCTTCATTTATTGTGGGTGTTGACAAGATTATTCTTTTTGGCTACTATTCACTAGAGCCCTGCCCAGGCTACAGACAACTTAGTGTACAGACATAACTACATGCTTTGCTTCCATGCTCGGGGGCAGGCCTTGATTGGCAAGGAAAAAAATAATTTTACCATAACACCCTTTTTGTGATGGACCGCCCTTCATTACTTTACCTATGACAACACTCAGAGCCTTGCGGTCCATACCTGTGTTCTTGTTTCTACTAAAGAGACGAAGCTGATGGATCTTGGCCATTTGGGATTTAAGTGCCAAATGTTACTGCTGAGCTACACCTGGCGCGGTTCCATTTGCCCATCTTGTGTCTTACTTTATATTTATATTCAACAAACTCTATCAATCCTTGCTTACGCTGTCACCAACAGTAAATACCAATTGCCGGGGGGTTGTTTGCACCTCCCCACTTGATCGGCAGTACCTGTGGGCCGACCTCCCTTTGTTTCTCCCCGCTCTTTTGATTTCTAAACTTAGCCATGGGCACTGGGCTATCCAAAACAACACTTACACCTGCAGCAGGGACTAATGCCTTCTTCATGTTTTCAACGTAAGGTAATTCACCTGTAAATATTTGAAAGAGTGGAAGTTTCTGACTTAGGTTCCAAAGGAATTTCAGTGCCACTTGAGGGCTCATTTCATGTGGATATCCTTGTCTTGTGCGAGGCTTTGTAACATAGAAAGTGTAAGGTGTCTGATGGTCATTGGTCGGCTTATTTTGCCTGGTACGAAATGTCTACAGATTGCGGGACAGTCAGACTAGATCAGTGAGGAACTTGCAGGCTAAGCTAGAGAAAGAATGAGAGCAGTACAAGCGTCCCTCCAAGGCTGGCTAGTCAAACAGTAAACACACTTGCAAAACAGGCCTCTACCCACGTGTTTCTGCAGACACCATTAGAGGTGCCCTTTCAGAAGCACCTACAGCGCCACTTGTGCACTGTTAGACCAACTAACACTATATTCGCCTTTCCTGAGGGCCTGCACACACCTACTCCTCATCAAATGTGCCCACCACCACCCATGCAACAGCAAACTGCCAGACCACACCAGCCACCCACACCCACCCCCAAGAAACCTTCCCTAGCTGCCGCACCAGTCCCTGCGCCCCTATAGTCACCTCACTTTTTACATTCTAATGCCAGAGCCAAACCTCTCGCTTCCTCCACCCCATTTCTCCTGCCCAACATAACCGCAGTAACAGCTTGGAATATAGGTGGACCACTGACTATTTACAAAAATCTTTTGTGGAATCAGACCCAGGCTCGCCACTCTACAAAGCATGGCAAGAACTAACTGGACCAGAACTCCAATTGTCACATGCCCCCATGTCTACACCCCCGGCATTGCACTCTATGGATGACACATCATCCACCACTCCTGCCACCACCCTTATGCATAGGCGCACCTACCCTCAGGCCAATGCCGAGGCTGAACCTATGAGAATTCACACTCCCTGGATCTCCACGGACTTATGCCATATGGCACAACGTTCCCCACGTTGCCTGACACCCCACTGCCTTCATGGAACATTTGAACACAGTGATTGCCTGTTATGATCCCACCATTGGGGGACCTTAAACAGCTCCTATGAGCTGTTCCCCAAGACACTCTATACAAACAAATTATGGAAAACTACAATGGTCTGACACACTGGTGAAAGGTGAGACTATTACTGTTAATATTACCGCTCTTACTGCCATCATCAAGGAAAAATACCAGGTCAGATCTGACTGATCAAAGATCGCTGGTTGCAAGCAAAACCAGTCTGAATCTCCCCCTGACTTCTGTAAGGGAGGCATGGTATCCAACAGTGAAGACAGCCACAAGTGATCACAGTTCAAGGGTGTTTATTGAACTTCAATTGGGTTTGAAAAACGCCTGTCTAATCCTAAAGCTAAAGAAGGGAGCATGCTACAACTATCAAATGATAACGCAGTCCTAGTGGTGTCTTGTCAAAATAAAAGGGCCTATGCTAATAAATCTATTGCCTATCATTACGTCTAAATACATAGGGTCTGGGAAACAATGTTATACCAAGGAAAAGTGTTCAAGAAATGATATGTCATGAGCCGTTAGTGTCAGGGTTCCATTGTATGCCTTGTTGGATAAACATAGGAGGAGCTCATGCAATAACAAACATTCTAGTAACCCCAGGGGAGCAAACGCTTTTGGTTCCAAATCGAGGCGGTCTGCTGAGCCTCAGAACCGTGCTACATTGTTTCTTGCGCGTCCTTTTACAGAACGCTATGGGTTGCCATGGAAACGCTGGCAGCCATGGTATTCGCATAGACACTCAGGCCTCCGGCGCTGTCCTGTGCGTATCTAAGCCGCGCCCCCGCGCACGGTGGTGCTTCTGAATTTGTCTATTTTCTAAGCTATGTACCTTGCACCTTGTCTTCTTGCCTTCTTGAATCCCCGGCCTGCCTTGTGACATTCCTTGCTTCCTCCTTGTCATTGCTCTCAAGTCTTACCTGCTCATACCCGACCGGGAACGGCCACGGACTGCATTCGTCTAATCTCTCAAGTCTTACCTGTTCATACCCGACCCAGAAAGGCCACAGACTGCATTCGGCTAATCCCTCAAGTCTTACCTGCTCATACCCGACCTGGAACGGCCCCGGACTGCATTCGTCTAATCCTTCAAGTCTTACCTGCTCATTTCAAACCTGGAACGTCCACGGACTGCAATTAATTCATTCACAAGTTTTACCTGTGTCATATCTTCTTTCTGGAACTGTCAAAGACACTTTTGAACATTCAGGACTATCGCGCATCGGCGCAAGGACCAAAGGACATTGGCGCATCAGCGCAGGATCAAAGGACACCAGCGCAACGTCGCCCGGATCAATTAACTCTTTAGGCGTCCTCGTGCCGGCGGGTATAGGAAAACAAAACATTGTGTTTCCCGGACTACCACTCCATTTCTAACGCTTCTGCAGCAGCTATCCAGGTCACTCATTTGGTAAGCACAAGACTATTCGTTTATTACTTTCTTGGTATTTCTGTACTCCTGGTAATAGTTCCTTTCCTTGTTTTCAGGGTACTCACCAATCTAACTTGGAACTATTCAGTCCCAGTCTGATTTTCTTGTTTGTGAGTATCAGTTCAGTATCTTGCTTTGGAGAGTCCATTGCTTTAACCCACATGTTAATATCTGGTTAATTTTTCTGTGGGGGCGGAAAGATTAAAAACAAAACACCGACCTCCATGTCTTGCGTGCACTTGTAGATATTAGGAAAGTGTCTTAGAGAGGATAGGGTCAGGATCTCAACATCCCTTGTAGTCGGCTCAGCAGCACTTACCAGGGTCATTCCACATCGGATACGAGATTTTTTACATGTAGGGTCATTTAACTTTGTGCTAGGGACTCAGCGTTAGGAATAACTTTTGTAATCACCTAGCCTTCTGTTACATATGTGTTATAATTGTTCTTGCAGCCAGCTGTTGGAGTACCAGGGTGTACCATATTTCAGGCAATACTCACCTCAATCTGTCCTTTCGTACTCTTGAGGGGTATATTGTCAGAAAGCCTAAATTGCATCACAACATGTCAAGCCAGCACTACTATATTGCGCCCTTGTGTCCTAACATATTCAGAAGCCTTTACAAAATGGAAGAGGCCGTTGACCATTTGGTGGCTCTATCAAAAGTGGTAGAAGACCTTAGGGCTGACATGACAGCCGCACATGATGCAACTCAATGTCGTATTAACGAATTACATGCTAGTCTGCAGTCAGGGGCTGGAGCATCTAGTACCAGAGTGGATTCAACTTCAGGAAGGGCTCAATCAAGAACTGAGTCAAGCCCAGTCTACACAGCAATACAATTTCCATTAGCCCCTCCAGAAAGGTTCCATGGGGATCCTAAGACCTTTCGAACATTCATTAATCAGTGCTGTTTACATTTATTGTGTAGGCCTGCATCTTTCCCTGATGCTACTACTAAGGCAGCATGTCATGATGCCTACCCCCGGGCATCCGGATCAAGCCCATCAGCTCCGGGAGCAGGCATCCAGATATTTAATAAAACCCCAGCAGCCCCGGCTGGGGGCTGTCTGGGTTCAGTCCTGGCGCCTTATGCACCAGGCTCATAATAGAAATCAGTCCTGGCGCCAGAGGCGCCAGGCTCCTAGTCTTTACTTACCTCATGCAGACCATGCTGCAAATGAATCCAAGGCAACATGAGGCCTGGATGGGACTATTTTACTACAGGGACTATTTTTTACTCGGGTGTGGTTCTAGGGACTTCTTACCTGGAACTACTTTGGAGGCTATTTAAACCACGCCCGAACAGCAGTACATGTTTCGCGTTATTCTGCATCCAGCAGCGTAACGCTCACCGTGCCTGCAGTCAGCATCCAGTCTTCAGCCACGCCCGTCTCGAATCCAGAGATGCTGGCAATAGAAGAAAGAAGAAGGAAAGGTTAGAAAACATATATTGTTTCAATCCTTACCTGAATTCCGGATCCATCACGTCTTCGAACTTGAAAAGGACATTATTCTACATGCGTCGCATCACCAGCTGCAGCGCCGCGCCATACCCACCAGTCCTCACAGCATTTTTCGATCCGGCGCAGCCTCCATCATTTTCTCCGGCGAATTCCACCGTCTACAGGACAAAAAAAATGTAAGGTGAGCCGAAAAAGCCAACAAATACAACCTCTCCACCATAGACTTACCTGATTAACAACCGGAGGCATTATTCTGTAACAAACCGCAACTTCTTACGCCGCACCTGTAAGGAGAGAGAAACCAGCAATTTAAACACACGCATCTTTTGCCGGACAGTGTTGGGTAATACAGACTCTTACCTGAACACCATCAGCTGCCACAAGACAATCTTACCTTGGATCCAGCTGCAACACAAGAAAGGAATGTACAAGAGTGAACATCGGACATATTGAACTCTTTGAACTTTATACTTGCGGGTTCTCGGCTGGAACCTCGGAGTCAATATTCATCCGGAACTCTTCCAACGCCTTCAAACCAGTGAAGTAACTGGTATCTACGTGCCCCTGCATTCCATGCAGGATGGAGAGCTCATCATTTACAAACATAAGGTGAGCTTACTGAAAGTGAATCGGTGGTGATTAGTGGAGAGAACAGTGGGGTGCCATTACTAGAATCCACAGGTGGTTAAATCCCTTTCTCCACTTGCAGGAGAATGCTTCTACAGGTCAAGCAGACGAGGTTAGGCGGTCCAGTCCAGTCTGTCATCTCTGCACTGCGCTTCACGTTGGAGGAGGTCGCAGCTGTCCGGGTCCGATAGACGCCCCTGTGGGAGCCAGATGAGCGTAACAGAACCCAAAGCCTATCTACAAATCCCCACCTGGGCGTTATGGAAACCTCCGAAACAGACCAACTAGCCCAATTATTAGGGGAACCTAGGGCGGAAGTGCACTCTGCGCGCCAAGAGACTAATGCCCTCAGGAGAGAACTGATTGTGTCAAAGGAACGCACAGATGATCTTGCTAGACAACTGCTGCAAAATCAAGCTGGGCAAACACCCCTACCTGGACTCGGGGGAAACCCAGCTCCTGTTTCTTCGAGCAATCCTGTGCAATTAATCCTACCAGGGGCTATTCCTTTGGCTCCACCCGAACACTTTGCTAGGGACCCAAAAAGGTTTGCAGTGTTTATGAATCAATGCTGCTTACACTTTTTATGCAGACAGACCTGGAGCTGTTACAAATGACCAAGCCAAAGTAGCCTTTGTACTATCATATCTTAGTGGCAGCGCAGCTGACTGGTCAATTCCACTAGTCAACCAGGGTGACCCTCTTCTTCGGAATTTTCAGGGTTTTCAAAGAAGCATGGAAAGACTGTTCGGCAGACATTCACAGGGACAGTCCCTGGATAACAAACTTTTATCCCTACGACAGGGTAATCAGGATCTGCTAACCTATATCGCAACCTTCAATAGGTTGGTGGTGGAAACCGGATGGCCTGAGGAGAATTGAATTACATTATTTCATCGTGGGCTTCGGGGAGAACTCAAAGATGTTTTGAGTCAAGTTATGAACCCACCTCAGGATTGCGCAGAATATATAGACTTAGTGGTCCAGTTAGACCACAGACTTCAGAATAGAAAGGCTGATCGAGCTAAGTTCGAGAGTCGGGTATGGGTTGAACCCAATGTTACCCCCAAAGGACCCTTAACTCAAAAGGAAAGAGAAAAGAGACGGCAGATGCAATTGTGTCTGTACTGTGGAACGGCAGGACTTTTTCTACGGGATTGCCCTATAAATCCACCCAAGAAAGTAGTAGGAGTTGCTGACAAAAGTCAAATAGAGCCTGATTCGGGAAACGACCACGCCCGACAAGCGTAGAGGTCCGCTTGCCGAGCTTAAAGAAGGACACTCAGATCTCCCACCTTATTATACCAATGGTCCTAATTGATCCAAGGCAGCCCTCACGTATGCACGTAGTAAGGGCATACATTGATAGCGGGGCCGTAGGAAACTACATGGACCACGAATTGGCCTCAAGGATGAATCTACCCCTTTGCAAAAAGACCGCTTCGGATGTCATCACCACAGTCGATGGAACTGAAATTGCCTCTGGGCCTGTAACTCATTCCACTACTGAGCTGACACTGTTGGGTCAAGATGGGCATTGAGAAACTATTGTGTTTGATTTAATCAAGGCCCCGCAATTCCAAATAATTCTGGGTATGCCATGTTTGGAAACACATAATCCTTGTATTGATTGGCGAGAGAAGAGAGTGACCTTCCCAGATTGTGCACACACCTGTTACCCGGAAAAAACCTTGAACAAAAGCCTGGCCACCGTTACTAATCCAGTTGTGCAGTTACCTCAGGAATATCAAGAATTTCAAGATGTTTTTCAAAAAGAACAGGCAAATACCTTACCACCTCACAGATCATACGATTGTCAAATCGACCTAGTACCCGGTGCACAACCTCCATGCAGTAGAATCTACGCCCTTACGGAACCCGAAAATCTTCACTTACGACAATATCTGGACCAATACCTTGCTAATGGCTTCATTCGTCCATCCAAATCTCCTGCATCCTCAGCTCTATTCTTCGTGCCTAAAAAGGAAGGTGACCTTAGAACGTGCATAGACTACCACGCATTAAATCAGATTACGGTAAAAAAACAATACCCTTTGCCTCTGATCCCCGAATTACTAGACCAAGTAAAGGATGCTTGTATCTACACTAAGTTAGACCTCCGAGGTGCATATCATCTGGTACGTGTAAAAAAAGGTGATGAATGGAAGACTGCCTTTCGCACCAAGTACGGATTATTCGAATATCAGGTGATGCCCTTCGGGTTGTGCAATGCACCAACAGCTTTCCAGTTTTTTATGAACGATGTCCTTCGTGAACTCATTCACATCTGTGTTGTCGTATACGTAGACGATATTCCAGTGTACTCCTCCTCAGAATCAGACCATGTGAAGCATGTTCGTGCAGTCCTTGAGAAACTACACCAGCACAAGTTATACGCAAAATTGGAGAAATGTGTTTTTCATTCTACAGAAGTTGAGTTCCTGGGATTTATCCTGACTCCAAAAGGAGTTCGAATGGACTCTCGAAAGGTGGACGCAATCCTCAAGTGGGCATCACCCAGTTCAGTTAAAGGGGTAAAAAGCATGCTTGGATTTCCTCATTTCTATCGCAGATTTATTCCTGAATTCTCACATATTGTACACCCCATCACACTACTTTTGCGAAAAAACAAACGTTTTTTGTGGACTGAAGAGGCTGAAAGAGCCTTCCAAGAGCTAAAATCGAGATTCACGTCTGCACCTGTCTTAAAGCATCCATGCCCTGAGCTTCCATACATAGTTGAAACCGATGCATCCAGTTTAGCCATGGGAGCTGTCCTGTCCCAGAAGGATCCCGAAACCGGTCAACTTCATCCAGTAGCATTCTGGTCAAGAAAGTTCTCAGCACCCAAATTAAACTATGTGGTTACTGATAAAGAGTTATTAGCCATCAAGTCCGCCTTCAAGGCTTGGCGGCATTATCTTCTCGGTGCCAGGCATACCATCACTGTAATCACCGATCACAGGAATCTGCAGTATTTGAAAACAGCCAAGGCCCAATCATCACGTCAACTTCGGTGGGCATTATTCTTTGCCGAATTCGATTTCGTGATCACTTATCGACCAGGTTGTAAAAATGGCAAGGCAGATGCCCTATCCTGAATAGGAATGGGAGAAGTATATTCGAACCCGGAACCGGTGCCTATAATTTCAGAACAAAGAATTCTTGGCATAACTACTCTACAGACTGTAGAAGACATTCACTTAAAAATCCAACAACTTTTCGATCCAGCAGCCCTGCAGGACTGGGTAAAGAAAGGCCAAGATTATTCAGTCATCAATGACCTGCCTTACTATCAAGGACGTCTATTTCTACCACAGAAGGAACTACAAGAACTAGTCATCTCCAATTATCATGACACCCTTTTGGAACGACACCCAAGTATCGCAAAAACTGAAGCTAAAATTAAATGACAATTCTGGTGGCCCACCTGGTGAAAGAACGTAAAGTCATTTGTGATGTCTTGTGGTATCTGCGCCCAAAACAAAAGTCAGAAGAAAAAAAACAGCTGGCCTTTTACAACCTTTGGATATTCCACCTACACCATGGCACACCTTGTCTTTAGACTTCATTACAGATCTACCTCCGTGTAATGGATTTAACACCATTCTAGTTATTGTGGATCTTTTTTCCAAAATGGCCCACTTTATTCCTTTAAAAGGATTACCTTCCGCTTCGATTTTGGCCAAGGAATTTCTCGAAAACATTGTTCGAATCCATGGATTTCCTTCCGGCTTGGTCTCTAACCGAGGTAGTCAATTCATTTCGCAATTTTGGAAGAAATGCTGTCAATTGGCACAAATCGATGTAAGGCTATCAACCAGTCACCACCCCCAAACTGATGGTCAGACGGAGAGGACCAACCAGACTCTTGAACAATACCTACGTTGTATGCTACACCAAACCGAAAGCAATTGGAAAGATATTTTATGGATTTACGAATACGCATACAATAACTCCGTACATTCAGGAACCGGACAAAGCCCCTTTTATACCATATATGGATATCATCCTCGAACCTCAGAACTCGATTCGCCTCAACACTTAGTAATCCCTGCAGTGACTCATCTGCACTCTACTATTACACAAGCCTTTAAGGAAGCAATAGAACACTTAAAATAAGCAAAGGAGAAATACAAGAAAAATGCTGATCGACATAGAAGTGAAACTCCACAATACCAGATTGGAGATCAAGTTTGGCTGGCTACAAAACACATACCTCTAAAGGGAACTCGAACTTTCAATCCTAGATATTTGGGACCTTACACCATTAAGGCCATTATCAACCCGCTGGCTGTCAAATTGGAATTACCCTCTAGTATGCGGATTCATCCTGTCTTTCATGTTTCACTTCTAAAACCAGTTCAGCCTGGGACAAGATTAACCAAACCACCTGACCCCATCCTAATAGAGGGAGAACCTGAATTCGAGGTAAAGAATATTCTGGACTCTAAGAGGGTTAAATCAAGACTTTTTTATTTAATCGACTGGAAGGGTTACGGACCACAAGAAAGGTCATGGGAGCCTAGTGACCACGTTCATGCACCTCGGTTGGTGAAGAAATTCCATCGGAACTTCCCAGACAAACCAGCACCAAGGGGAAGAGTAACTTTAGGAGGGGCCTTGGGGGGGAGTGCTGTCATGATGCCTACCCCCGGGCATCCGGATCAAGCCCATCAGCCCCGGGAGCAGGCATCCAGATATTTAATAAAACCCCAGCAGCCCCGGCTGAGGGCTGTCTGGGTTCAATCCTGGCGCCTTAGGCGCCAGGCTCATAATAGAAATCAGTCCTGGCGCCATAGGCGCCAGGCTCATAGTCTTTACTTACCTCATGCAGACCATGCTGCAAATGAATCCAAGCCAACGTGAGGCCTGGATGGGACTATTTTACTACAGGGACTATTTTTTACTCGGGTGTGGTTCTAGGGACTTCTTACCTGGAACTACTTTGGAGGCTATTTAAACCACGCCCGAACAGCAGCACATGCTTCGCGTTATTCTGCATCCAGCAGCGTAACGCTCACCGTGCCTGCAGTCAGCATCCAGTCTTCAGCCACGCCCGTCTCGAATCCAGAGCTCCTAGCAATAGAAGAAAGAAGAAGGAAAGGTTAAAAAACATATATTGTTTCAATCCTTACCTGAATTCCGGATCCATCACGTCTTTGAACTTGAAAAGGACATTATTCTACATGCGTCGCATCGCCAGCTGCAGCGCCGCGCCATACTCACCAGTCCTCACAGCATTTTTCGATCCGGCGCAGCCTCCATCATTTTCTCCACCGAATTCCACCATCTAGGGGACAAAAGAAACATAAGGTGAGCCGAAAAAGCCAACAAATACAACCTCTCCACCATAGACTTACCTGATTAACAACCGGAGGCATTATTCTGTAACAAACCGCAACTTCTTATGCTGCACCTGTAAGGAGAGAGAAACCAGCAATTTAATACACACACATCTTTTGCCGGACAGTTTTGGGTAATACAGACTCTTACCTGAACACCATCAGCTGCCACAAGACAATCTTCCCTTGGACCCAGCTGCAACACAAGAAAGGAATGTACAAGAGTGAAAATCGGACATATTGAACAATTTGAACTTTATACTTACGGGTTCTCGGCTGGAACCTCGGAGTCAATATTCATCCGGAACTCTTCCAACGCCTTCAAACCAGTGAAGTAACTGGTATCTACGTGCCCCTGCATTCCACGCAGGATGGAGAGCTCATCATTTACAAACATAAGGTGAGCTTACTGAAAGTGAATCGGTGGTGATTAGTGGGGAGAACAGTGGGGTGCCATTACTAGAATCCACAGGTGGCTAAATGCCTTTCTCCACTTGCAGGAGAATACTTCTACTGGTCAAGCAGATGAGGTTAGGCGGTCCAGTCCAGTCTGTCATCTCTGCACTACGCTTCACGTTGGAGGAGGTTGCAGCTGTCGGGTCCGATCGACGCCCCTGTGGGAGCCAGATGAGCGTAACACAGCATTTGTTCTGTCTAACCTTGGGGGTACTGCTGCAGTGTGGGCCAGTCCCCTGCTGGAACAGAGTAGCCTGTTACTATATGATTGTGAGGCTCTTATTACAGCTATGACCCGTGTGTTTGATACCAGATACAAGTCACAGGCAACGGACCTGGAATTGCTTTCTTTACAACAGAAAGACAAATCCTTTTTGGAATATTTGGCTAAATTTAACCAGTTGGTTGCAGAAACAGATTGGCCCAATGAAAAGAAATCTGCTTTGTTTTACAAAGGTCTTTCGGAAGGCTTAAAGGATATTTTGGCAACAGTACCGGTGGTTCCTAGTGGTTTCCCAGAACTGGTTGACCTTGTGTTGCAAATCGATGTCCGTAAGGCTGAACAAAAGGGGGAACAAAGAACCACCCTAACCGTTCCTACACCAGTGACTCCTGTCTCAGTCTCCGAACCGATGCAAATTGGTGCAATTCGAGGTCCGCTCACTCCTTCAGAAAGGGAGCTTCGAAGGGTCAACCATTTATGCTTCTATTATGGGTCATCGGATCATTTTCAGAAACTTTGTCCTAAGAAAGCTAAGAAGGCGGGAAACGCCAAAGCTCGACAATAGACGGGTTCCCTTTGTCGAGTCAAGTGGTCATGGACCCCAGATCCTCGGTTCCTTTTTCAGTCTTAACTACTTTGTCTTCTACTCCTGAGACAACCTGGTCTGTGGAACCTATGATTGGTTCAGGTGCAACTGGAATTTATGTGGATGCACAATTTGTATGTGATCATTCCATTCCATAGATTCCCAAGAAAACACCAGAATTAGTTAATGCAGTGGATGGTACGTCGCTGATTTCTGGTTTGGTGACAGAACAAACCATTGATCTTGTGTTATCCATTGGTGACGGTCATTCAGAGATCATCCGTTTTGATGTTATTTCAGCTCCTCAACTTAAGCTGATTTTGGGGTTGCCATGGTTAATGAAACACAACCCTTCCATCGACTGGATGTCACGTTCAGTCGAGTTTACCTCGGACCAATGTCAGGAGTCTTGTCATGCAGATACAGTTGAATTTGGAAATCCTAGTTCCAGGCTCCTAGATTCAGCCTTAACGATTGGGGCTATTACTACAGTGCTCCTTCCACATGAATATGATTCTTTTAAGGACGTGTTTGATAAGAAGGCGGCGGAAAAACGACCTCTGCATCGCCCTTATGATTGCCTGATAGAATTACTGGCTGATGCCCGTATTCCTTCCAGAAGAATCTATTCGCTTACACAAAAGGATGACGTGGTCTTAAAGGAGTATTTGGATCAAGCACTCTGGACGGGGTTCATCCGCCCCTCCAGGTCACCGCTTTTCTTTGTACCTAAGAAAGAGGGAGACTTACGCCCCTGTATCGATTATAGAGAATTGAATGCAGTGACAGTATGGAATCAGTATCCGATTCCCCTGATATCCCCTGATATATATGTTCTGTTGGATGAACTAGGTTCTTCCAAGTTTTTTACCAAACTTGACCAAAGGGGGGCTTATAATCTGGTGAGAATTAGAGAAGGCGACAAATGGAAAACAGCATTCAAAACTAAGTATGGTCTATTCGAGTACTTGGTTATGCCATTCGGTCTTTGTAATGCCCCAGCCATCTTCCAGTATTTGATCACGATGTGTTCAAGGACTTGCTGAATCAGTTCATGGTTGTCTATCTCGACGACATTCTCATTTATTCTTCTACCTATAAGGAACACGTCCAACATGTTTCCACCATTTTGCAGAGATTGCGTGAAAACAACCTCTATGCCAAATTGGAAAAATGTGTCTTTCACGCTGACCAGGTGGTATTCTTAGGCTACGATATCACCAGTGAGGGGGTTAAGATGAGCAGAAATAAGGTTAAAGCGATCTTGGACTGGCCTTTTTAGGGTTTGCAAACTTCTACAGGCGCTTCATACACTCATTTTCAGCCATCGCAGATCCCTTGACTGCATTAACCAGTTCGAAAAACCGCTTTGTATGGTCTAATCAAGCCCAGAAAGCCTTTGAAACATTGAAGTCCACGTTCACCTCTGCCCCGGTCCTACAACATCCAGATCAAAAAAGTCTGTTTATTGTTGAGGCTGATGCCTCAGATCTAGCTGTGGGAGCGGTTCTGTCCTAAAGGTGTGAAGACTCTGGTCTTCTACACCCTGTGGCTTACCATTCCAGGAGACTTACTAAGTATGAGATGAATTACACCATCACTGAACGTGAACTTCTGGCAATACGCGATGCATTCCTGGTATGGAGACACCATCTATTGGGTACTATTACACCCGTACAGTTTTTTACTGATCATCGTAATCTTCTTGCTCTTAAATCTGTACGTTGCACCACCGCTCGCCACGCAAGGTGGCATGAATTATTTTCCATGTATAACTTCCAGATCATGTACTGTCCCGGCAAGATGCATTCTAGGGCAGATGCTTTATCAAGATTGAACGAAGGTGGTCAGATGCCGTACCGGGAAAGCACTGTGTTACAACCATTGTTTGTCATTTGTTCTTGTACCGTAGATTCTTCTTTGAAGGGAATGATTACATCCTGGATGGCGACGAATCCTCCTGAACTCCATGATCATGACATAGAAATCGTCAATTCCATGCCTTATGTACAAGAACGGTTGTATCTCCCTACCTCAGAAACCCGTGTCTTGGCCCTTCAGTGGTGTCATGATGCCTTAATGGCTGCACATCCAGGGAGACACAAGACGCTTGAATTGTTAAAACATTGGGCGTTCTGGCCTACGATGGTTAAAGATGTTTCGGACTACATCAAAGGGTGCGCTATTTGTGCTCAGTGCAAAGGTACTGTGTCTAAACCTATGGGATTGATTCAGCCTATCCCTGTTCCTAAGAAACCCTGGCTAATGATCTCAATGGACTTTGTGGTCGAATTACCTCATGTCCGAGGTTGTGATACCATATGGGTGGTCGTTGACTACTTTTCCAAGATGGCCTTGTTTGTACCATGCCAGGGTATACCTTCTGCTCCGGTTCTAGCAGAAATGTTCTTGCAGAATGTGTTCCGTTGTTTTGGGCTGCCTGAGATCATCATTACCGATCATGGCTCACAGTTTACCTCCCGTTTCTGGCGCCATCTGGTCACTGCCTTGGGTATAGATGCACGTTATTCTACGGGCTATCATCCTGAAACGGATGGGCAAACCGAAAGGGCAAATGTCACTATGGAACAATTCTTACGTTGGGCCTCATCACAAGTTGGACAGTAACACCGGCGCTATTACCGCCGGCGCTATTAGCCCCACCGCCAAACCCCCGGCGCTATTAGCGCCCGATCACGGGTTTGGCAGAACGGTTAGTGCCCATTCCCCATTGGGCCCATTCGGGAATTCTTCATTCCCCATTGGGCCCAATGGGGAAAATTTGCGCTATTATCGCCGGCGGATTTCCCGCTGGCGGTAATAGCGCCGAAAATCAGCAAATTTGCTGCAGATTTCCCCCCAGCTCAGAGCTGGGGGAAATCCACCAAGGCCATGATCTGGCAGATAGCGCTACTGCCGCATTTAAGGGTTACTGCCAGACTCGTGATGAGGCCCGTTGTTTGATTACTCAGCATCAAGAGTCATGGTTAAATGTTTTGGTTGCGGCAGAATATGCATACAATAATTCAGTACATTCGTCTACCGGTACTTCTCCTTTCTTTGCTCTTTACGGTCTCCATCCTAAGTCAATTCCTGAAGATCTAATACCTACCACTGAAAATCCAGCAGCTCAGGCTTGCCTTCAAGACTTCATCTCCTTAGGGAAACGGTCTTTGATCATTTGGAGGCCGCTCAACAGCAAGCTAAACTCTATGCTAACAAACACCGGAGACCTGCTCCCAATTATCAATCTAGAATGTTGGTCTGGTTATCTTCCAAGAACCTCCATTTTCCTGGTCGTAGATGTTTGATACCTCATTTTGTGGGACCTTTCCCCATTAAGGAAGTGATCAATCCTTTGGTGGTCCGCTTAGATTTACCTTCCCAATGGAAGATACATCCAGTCTTTCACGTTTCACTACTGAGGCCATGTCCCGCAGGTACCCGCCTTTCCTCTTGTCCAGCACCAGTGATAGTGGAGGGAGTGGAGGAGTACGTGGTCAATGCCATTCTTGATACTAAGTTGATACGTGGGGTCCATCATTTCCTTATTGATTGAGAAGGTTATGGTCTGGAGGAGCAAACATGGGAACCTGGGTCTAATGTACATGCTCCTCGTTTCTTGTCTGAGTTCCTGGCTGCTCGTTCCGGGGAGGCATCTTTGGGGGAGGAAACTGTCAGGGTTCCATTGTATGCCTCGTTGGATAAACATAGGAGGAGCTCACATAATAACAAACATTCTAGTAACCCCAGGGGAGCAAACGTTTTTGGTTCCAAATCGAGGCGGTCTGCTACATTGTTTCTTGCGTGTCCTGTTACAGAACACTATGGGTTGCCATGGAAATGCTGGCAGCCATGGTATTCGCGCCTACTCAGGCCTACGGTGCCGTCCTGTGCATACGGTCAGGTGACCAGTACTTAAGCCGCGCCCCTGCGCAAAGCGGCGCTTCTGAATTTGTCTTTTTTCTAAGCTACGTACCTTGCACCTTGTCTTCTTGCCTTCTTGAATCCACGGCCCGCCTTGTGACATTTCTTGCTTCCTTCTTGTCATTGCTCTCAAGTCCTACCTGCTCATACCTGACCCGGAACGGCCATGGACTGCATTCGGCTAATCCCTCAAGTCTTACCTGCTCATACCCGACCCAGAACGGCCACAGACTGCATTCGGCTAATCCCTCAAGTCTTACCTGCTTATCCCCGACCTGGAACGGCCACGGACTGTATTTGCCTAATCTTTCAAGTCTTACCTGCTCATACCCGACTCGGAACGGCCACGGACTGCATTCGGCTAATCCCTCAAGTCTTACCTGCTCATACCCGACCCGGAACGGCCACGGACTGCATTCGTCTAATCTCTCAAGTCTTACCAGCTCATACCAGACCCGGAACGGCCACGGACTGCATTCGTCTAATCCTTCAAGTCTTACCTGCTCATACCAAACCCGGAACGTCCACGGACTGCAATTAAATCATTCACAAGTCGTACCTGTGTCATATCTTCTTTCTGGAACTGTCAAAGACACTTTTGAACATTCAGGACTGTCGCACATTGGTGCAAGGACCAAAGGACATTGGCGCATCAGTGCGGGATCAAAGGACACCAGCGCAACGGCGCCCATATCAATTAACTCTTTAGGCGTCCTCGTGCCGGCGGGTATAGGAAAACAAAACATTGTGTTTCCTGGACTACCACTCCGTTGCTAACGCTTCTGCAGCAACTATCCAGGTCACTCATTTGGTAAGCACAAGACTATTCATTTATTACTTTCTCGCTATTTCTGTACTCCTGGTAATAGTTCCTTTCCTTGTTTTCAGGGTGCTCACCAATCTAACTTGGAACTATTCAGTCCCAGTCTGATTTTCTTGTTTGTGGGTATCAGTTCAGTATCTTGCTTTGGAGAGTCCATTGCCTTAACCCACATGTTAATATCTGGTTAATTTTTCTTGCAGCCAGCTGTTGGAGTACCAGAGTGTACCATATTTTGGGCAATACTAATCTCAATCTGTCCTTTTGTACTCTTGAGGGGTATATTGTCAGAAAGCCTAAATTGCATCACGACGTGTCAAGCCACCACTACTATATTGCACCCTAATGTCCTAAAAGTTAGCTTCCCTTTCCCACGTTTTCAGCACGGGACAAGGTGGCACACTCAAGCTTAGCATGTACTCTGGGCCTCATCAGGAGTCTGGCGGTAACCCTTAAATGCGGCGGTAGTGCTATTACCGCTACATTTAAGGGTCCGCCAGATCATGCCGATTTTTGGTGCTATTACCGTCGGCGGGAAATCCGCCAGAGGTAATTGCCCGAATTTTCCCCATTGGGCCCAATGGGGAATGAGGAATTCCCGAATGGGCACAATGGGGAATGGGCACTAACCGTTCCACCAAACCCGTGATCCGGCGCTAATAGCACCGGGGGGTTTGGCGGTAGGGCTAATAGCGCCGGCTGTAATAGCGCCGGAGTTACCGCCCAACTCGTGATAAGGCCCTCTGGCTTTTCTAGCATGAGGATGCAGTTGCAGTTCAAAATCTCAGTCTCAGCACCTTCTGTGCCAAAGTCTTTCTGCCATCCAAAGTCTCTTATTTCAGAGGGCCTGATGCGACAAACAAACATTCAAAGTTCCTTAATCCACAGGATTCTCATATGCACAACTTCTCTGGTGATTTACTGTTCACCCTGGATCCCCCTCCACCGGGCTCAGACCCACTTTAACACAAAACCTTCAATTGGTCTCCCTCCACCGGCTTGAACCAAATCTCCTCATTTTCCAAACTTTCTGTACTATATTAAAATCAAAGACTTTCGATTGTGCATTGGATTTTGCTTGACCCGTTGCAGGACCACTTTGATTCACAATTCTTTGTTACCTTCTTAATGTAACCCTTTATTTTTTACTCCTGCCACTTTTCACCTGGATACCTTACAGAGACCTTCGATTGAGCACACACGCTGTGCCGGCCCACTCTGTCAAAGGCATCGTATCAAAGTCTTTTCAAAGTTCAAACACTCATCAGCAGTTCAACTTTAACTTGCGCCTTCTCTCACACGTGTTTTAACAATGTTCGTTCCAGTGCTCTTGCAACCTTGGCTTCAACACAGACCAGTCTTGTATTGGTCACCCCAACTCACCGCCTGTGTTGATTTCACTGATGCTGCTTTGTTCTTGGAGCCAAGGCCAGTATCACAGCAGCTGCTGCTTCTCCCCACCTTGATTAGTGGCGCGCAAGGGCCCCAGACATCTCCGACACACAATGCAGGATTCATCAGCCTGTTTTCCTGGTCTTACGCTTTCTAATCTCAAGGCCTCTTGTCAGAAAGATGAGGGAATTTCCCTACTTGCTGTTTCCTTGTGTGCTTTCCCTCGCTCAGCGTGTGCTTTTATGCTCCGCCTTTTATCTGTGTGGGGAAGCTTAATGGAAGTCAGGTGTGAGTGATGGTCAGTAATTGCCTGACCTCACCTGACCATTGTATTGGCACACATCAGGTATACTGCTAGGGTGTTGGTCTGTTTTCTCCCAGAGCAGGCTGTCCGTGTGAAAGTGTTTGCATACAAAAGAGGGCTGGGGGGGTTAGAGTTCCTGCATATCCTATCTGATAGGATGGGGTAAAGGTGTTACAGGGAAGAGGATACCACATCTCGCCATCTGGCATCCCACTCCCACTCCCTGAAGACCCCTCACCAAGGTGATCCTCCCACACTGGTCCGCCCTCGGAAACTGGATCCAATAGTGATGGCTGTGTCCTGGCCACCTGCTGGATGACAGATCCCTGGGGACTAGTGGGTGAGACACCTCCTGGTTTCTCACACTACCTATCTAGATTGACTGACTGTTTCACTAAATGCTCCGGTATTGCGAATGCTGGGAACAAGCGAAACCTGCATTGGTTTCTCATTTTGTGAATGGTCTCCTTCCAGAAATTTCAAACAATATTCAGAATGTTCCGATTGGGTGGCAAGCTGAATCTATTGAAAAAGCACTGTAAGCAGCTCAACATTTCTTTGACAAAATCAAACGCCAGTAGCAAGATGGGGCAACCAGCCTCATGGCTTTTCAAATACAGCATGCACAACAAAATATTGCCTCTGGGTGCCTTGGATGCCTGGTCAACTCATGCCAGCCATATGCACAACAGAATCCGCTGATTCCTTTTCACCAGGGCCACCAACCACCACAGACTTTTGCACACCTATTTTTGCCTGTCCAGCAAACCCAGCAAGGGAAATCTTTATGCAGATATTGTAGGCAGACAGGCCATCTCCCCCAGCAATTTTCTAGCAAACGTGCCAGACCACGCCAATATGGTCCCACTGCTCCATGCAATGATTTCATTACTCCTAACAGTTCTAATTGCTACCCTAAACCAACACCACAACCCCCGTCCTACCACCTCCTCTAAACCAACACCACAACCCCCATCCCACCACCTCATCCTTCTCCACCATACCAGAACATGCATATCTCCTATGGTCCACAAATGGCCTCATTCCGAGTAGGGCGGTAAAGGTTAACGGTCACCGGTAACGAGACCAGTGCCGTTAAACCCTTACGGCCCTACTACGAGTTCCCTTTGCAGGTCCTTCCTTATCGCCTGCTTTTAGCAGCCGTTAAGGACGGGACCCGCAAAGGGAATCCGGGGTCAATAACGGTACCGTAATTTACGGTACCGTTATTGCCGCCTTCCCCCTTCCCATTTGAGCCCTATGGGGGCTATGGGGGATCAAATGGGAATGGGGAATGGCCCTGGTGAATGGGAAATTACCGGTCCCTCCGACCTCAGAATGGACATGTAATTACTCCATTCACCAGGCCGGAGTTTGGACGAGTTCGGAGGCAGCCATGCCGTAAATATCGGCGTGGTTACCTCTGAACTCGGAATGAGGCCCAATGACATTACCAAGGGGACCCTGCTGTGCTGTCTGCTGCTTTGCTCCGACATGACCGGTCTGGTCCCTATCTCAAATGTGACATTCAAGGGAGAAGGGTGAATTGTTTGATCGACACTGATGCCAGGCACTCCACGCTGTGAGTGGCTTAATTTCCAAATGAGGATGGTTCAAAGCAAATTGTCAATGCTGTTGGGATATCTGGCACCACTATTCCACCACGGTATCAATTGAATTGTCTGTTTGCATTGGTCCCATCACTGAACATCATACATTTCTGCTGAGCCTGTGATCACCTGCAAATCTGTTGGGTATTGATCTGCAATGCAAGATGCATTGTACCATTTATTGTTCTCCTGATGGTAGTTTTCTAGAGGATCCACAATCTAGGCAAGCTGAATGTTTGTTTCTCCTCCAGTAACCCACTCACCCAGAGCCTCCTACAGAACCTTCTTCACTCCTCACACCCACACGAGCTACACAGGCACAACACCTTATTGACTCAGTGCCAGTGGCGCTCTTGGCAGCACATGCTAATGAGGTAGGACTCATTCTCTCTGCTAGACCTGTTCACATCACTCTCAGTCCAGATGCCCATCTCCCGTGGGTGCCCCAGTACAGAATATCCCCTCAGGCAGAGGAAGGTTTCAAGCCTGTCATCTCTATCCTCATTGATCAGGGCATCCTCTACCACACCACTAGCCCTTGCAATACTCTGGTGCTCCCAATTGAGAAAACAGTAACAGGAAAATTCCATTTTGCTCACGATTTGTGCGTCCTTATTCTTTTTAATTTTATTTATTTGTGTTTTAGCTTACAAAAATAAAATAAGCCTTTCACAACAAAATCATTAGAATCAAATACTAAATATAACATTTTCACTTGAATAATAATGTTGCATTACTTCAATTAATTTAAAACACAAATTATACTATCTACATGTAACTAAAATGATCTACTTACCTGAGAATGCACATAAAAAAAGAAAACAAAGCCAAACTCAGTTTCACCATATTTACCCACATCAGCCTAACCCAGAACCTCTCAGACAAGATCACTGAGCCCAAATACTGCAGCCTCGCCTCCCCAAATGCTGCACAGTACAGAACAATATGCCTCAGTGTTTCCTCCGATTTGTCCATGCAAAACCTAAATTTGGTATTACTTACTGAGCCATCCCAATTGCTCCTCCATTCAAGAGTAGGACATTGATTCAAACGGAAGCGTAAATAGACACCACATATTTTCGGACAAAGAAATGTACGTCAAGGGATTGACTTCTTTCTCCTGAAATTTGCATATTCCGTGTAGAGAGAAACATTTCCCAGCAAATCCAGGGTTTCAGCCCAGTCAGCTACAAACAGTTTCCTTTTAGCCACCTATGGAGTAACCTTCAGTTCGTTTACTGATGAACCTATCTGGAGCACGATCCTGCACATAGTGGCTTTGAAGTCATTCAACGTAGATGCTGATTGTAGGGTTGACAAATCACCCAGACATTGGTAAAGGGAATTGTTTGGTGGATTAAAAAAATGTGGCATATTCCAGCAACTTCTTCCACAAGGCTCTTGCTGCCAGAGAAGTAAGGTCCAACTCGTGCCTCAACACCGAGTTCGGCACAGAATTGTTCAGACCTACCATTTTTTTTTCCAGAGCTGGTTTATGTGAAGGCAGACCCCCATCTCAAAGGGCACAATGTCCAGCTCATAAAGGATTGCCGGTTCAACCTTCTGTAGATAGAACCTAATCAAAGGCACAAAGGAATAACGCATTGTTGAAAATAGACTCTCTTCATTTTAGTCAGGAGAAGAATAAATCCTGCCTTCAAGAGGGCTTTCCAAGCCCCCCTGGACTGATTGTTTGTCAAGTTTTAACCTAAATATCTCATAGGCAAAACCCTTTCCAGGAGCTGCTCACCCACCTTCCACAAGAAAGATTTCGGACTTCTTTTGATCGAAAAGATAACAACCTTGGATTTTTTAACATTAATTTTTAGGTTGTTTGAGATGGCATATTGATGAAAAAGGGCTAGCTTTCTGTGAAGTCCAATCATAATAAAGCAGTAATACCCTTACATCCGGTGGTCCCGGACCCTCTGACCATTCTGTCCTGTGTGGGAAACCAGAAGGTGTCTAACTCACTAGTCCCTGGGGATCTGTCATTCAGGTGGCCAGGACACAGCCATCGCTTTGGATCACCTGAGTGCGGGGTCTTCGGGGAGTGGTAGTGGAATACGGGATAATGAGACGCGGTATCCCCTTCCCCGTAACACCTTTACCCCATCCTACCAAGTAGGATATTTAGCGGACCCTCCATCTTATAGCGATTTTGCGATCCCGCAAAATTCTGCGAAAACGGCCGTTTTGTGCAAAAACAGCATCTGTAAAAAAATAATGAATGTAAAAAAAAGTAATCTGAAAACATTACTGTTTAAAAAAATAAAATACTCAGGGTGCCAGGTTCTTAACTTTTTTTACGCAAGAAATGAAATGCGCTAACACATCTCATCAGTTGCGCCCAAAACAAGTGCAGCCCAATCCACAATGGACACATGAATGGGCACATTTTATATGCGCGCCCATTTAGATGGCCTTTTTCACCTCCTTGATCAAATAAAGTGGCGTTTCTGCCAATTTAAAAGTGCATCCCTCATTTCCAAGCAAGATGCACTTTTAAATCTGCAGAAATTGTAGGCAAGCCTACGCTCACGGGATGTGCGACTGCCACTGCACGACAGGTCTTTCCTGACACTGTCATGCCTTTCTTTTAAGGTATGAACCGCTGCTATGTTGCTTGCATTTCTGTTCTTCAAACAGGATAAAAATGCATTTTTGGGTTGCATTTTACAGTGGCAGGCCCCTGAAGGGCCTGTCCCGGTAAAAGGCGCTGGGAGCTTGCAGAACACTGTCGAAAGAGCGATTCTATTCAAGGTACTACCCATTTTGATGACAAAAATCGATCGAATGGTACAATTTGACCTATTTTGTCCAGTACTATTCGATCGATTTTTGTCATCAAAATTGATTTTTATAATTACCAAACATGTGTTGCAGGGGTGTCACCCGCTCCCCATGTCTAGTATTTTTGGTCTAGGGTGGTTGCAGAAGTGTTTTCCCCTTTTTCCTCAAAATTGGAGGCAGGGACGGAAAAAAAAGAAAATAGCGAAAAAGGGACCCTGCAGAGTCGGATCCGACCCGCGTTAGAGGGACGGATCTGGCACCACAGGGTTGCAGGGGAAGCAGCAGCGACTACGGTCGCGGTCGCTGCAAATTGACTACGGTCAATTCCGCTGCAAATAATTACACTTCGGTCAAACAACCCAGAACACCATTCAAGGCAGCTGGCCAGTGCACAATTTGCGCTACAGCTCAAGCCTGTGGAAATGCACTGGTCACCTTTGAGAATAAGGTGACCTGCTGATTTCCAAAAATGGGTTGTCTAAAAATAGCATATCCTCCATTCTTTTTTCAAATGCCCCATTTTTTGAGGATCTGGGTCAAAATCTACATTAAAAAAAAAAATCAAAATGGTTACACTATGAGGGAAAGGAGGAGAGAGAGGGAGAGTGATGGGTGAGATGTGAAGTGATAGGCAAGAAAGCAGACGGAGAGCAGTGGGTCAGAGGAGGAAGCAGTGCACAAGAGAGCAGAGGAAGCAGTGATGCGGTGGGCCAGAAATTTGAGAGCGAGCAGAGGTACAGAAAGTAGAGGGAGCGTGTGGTCAGTGAGCCAGGAAACAGAGAGGCAGCAGTTGGCCGGAAAGAGGCAGTGAGCTGCAGATTGGGAAAAAGGACAAGGGAAAAGTGCGATAGAATGGGAGAAAGGATGCAAGATGCAGAAGCAGCACAAAAGAATGAAGGACTGTGTATTGTGGGAGGAATTGTAGAGTGGAAGGTGTGAGTTGGGAGTATGATTTGTTGTGTGGCAGGGGCTGGGCAGTGCAGATTGTGACTTGACAGTGTGACATAGCACGTGAGTATTTGTAGGACAGAGTGAGAGGTTCAGGAATGCAAGTTGTGTTGGGGAGTTGGTGAGATGTGCGTTGGGAGAGAGGTGTGTGGGTGTTTGGGGGATTGGAGAACATAGAAAGGGAATATTTTCAGCATTACAACTGATAATGATCAATTTAGTTAATACTATTGAATAGGCATGCACATTAAAAAAAAAGGTAGCCAAATCAAACACTGTTCTGCCAAGCCAGAGACATCTGGGACTCTTCCTATTAAATTACTACAAAAGATACATAATAATGATACCCTGGCTCTCTTGTAGCCTTGCACTCTGCCTATTTCCTGCAATGTGGCAATCTTACACCCTCCAGTTAATACAAAATGTCCTGCAAAAATGCTGCAATAAATAAAGGGTTGTGCCACAAAATTTGCCATTTCATGCCGTAAAATTTGCCATTTCATGCCACAAAATCCTGTAAGGTCTGATTTAGGAACTCTACCACCCCCTTTTACAACATGAACTCTTTCACACGGACAGCCCGCTATGAAAGAAAACAGACTAACACCCAAGCAGTATACCTGAAGTGACCCAATACAATGGTCAGGCAAGGTCAGGCAGTTACTGACCATCACACACACCTGACTTCCATTAAGCTTCCCCACACAAATAAAGTCAGAGCACAAGAGAACATTCTGAGTGAGGCAAAGCAAACAAGGAAACAGCAGCTTTGTGGACACCAGCTGAACAAGAGAAGAGAAGAAAGAAGGCAAAACAGAAGGGGATTGCAGGAGGGAAGTTCCCTTGACCTCGACAGGGAACCGTTGCTTTCCAGAAACCAGAGGGATAGAAAGCGTAACACCAGGAAACCAAGCTGAATAATCCTGCATTGTGTGTCAGAGATACCCGGGGCCCTGTTGCGTCAATAATCAAGGTGGGGATAAATGCCAGACGCTGTGGTACTGTAAGGAACTCATGATGGCAACAGTAAAGACAGCCACATGTGATCACAGTCCAAGGGTTTTTATTAAACTGTATAAATGGGTGCAAAAAAACACCCAATCAAAACCTAAATTTAAGATGGAAGCAAGCTATGACCATCAAATAATAATAAAGCAGTCCTAGTGGCGTCTTGTCAAATAAAAAAGGCCTATATTAAAAAAACACTATTGCCAACCCTTACCGCTAAGTTATAAAATAGTGTGGGGTAATGTTCACCAGAAAAGAAAGAAGTGTTCACAAAATGATAAGTCCGGATGGTATGGCTAGGGTCTCCCTTCCCCATGTTTTAAGCACGGGACAAGATGGGACTCCTGAGCACAGCACACCCCTGGGCCTCTCCATCACGAAGTTCCCAATTCCATTCAACGATACCAGGACCTTCAAGGACCAAGTCTCTTTTCTACAAAGTCTCTTGCCTTAGAAGGCCTGCTGGATCACAAACAACAAACAAACAATGATTGCTGGTGATTATGAACTCTAAAAAGAAAATTGATTCAGCTGAAAACCCAGTGCCTAAGAAACCAAAATCTGTTTCAGGAATGGAGGAGACACCTAGCACACAGGATATATATTCCTTGCTGCTGAAGATGGCCCAGGATCTTGGGAAAGTTGTTCAGGATGTGAGTGATGTCAAGTCCACTATGGAGGATGTTTCCTTGAAGGTGTCACAGTTGGATTGCCGGGTGTCAGCCTTGGAAAGTGGGTCTGCATCCATTTCCTCTGAAATGGCTGGTAGTTTCAGAGCTTATAATAGTCTGAAGGATGAGGTTCAGAAAGGAAAAGACAAAAATCTTGAGCTGGATTTGAAAATCAGAGCCAGGAACCTGAGGCTGGTTTGTGTTGAGGAGGATGTCTCAGAGGATTTGCTGAAGCTGGTCTTGGACATTTTAAAAACTTCCTTTCACTATGATCAGGCTGTACTGGGAGATCTGGATAATGCTTATAGGTTTGGCAGAAAGGATGGGCCTAAATCCAGACAGATACTCATTTCCTTCACTTACACTAGGATCAAGGAGGAAGTGCTCAGATTGGCAAGGATGAAGGGTAAAGCCTACTATAAAGGGAAACAGATTTTCCTCTATCCTGACTTCCCCAAAGAGTCTCTGGCCATACGGAAATCATTTAAGGAGGCTAAAGAGATGGCTAAGATTGCTGGGGTGAAGGCTTTTCTTAATAGGAACAATGTATTGACACTTGCCCTGCCTGGTGGAGATAACTCCACTTCAGACCACAAGGAGGCGGTAGGTTAGTTGGAGCCACTGCTGAACAGGGACATTTAGTGTGACTTTAGTGCTTAATTTTGGTGTTTTTAATTTGTTTTGGTTTTGACAATATGGCGCCTCATGCTTAATACAGTTGATCGTTTCGTTTTTAAAATAAAGGACCTTATTCTGCTCGTGCATCTCTAGCTGCTCATCAGCTCGCCCACAGACTCTTGCTGGTGCCTATTCAAGAAAAGGACCCTGCTAAACAACATAATCACGTGACACGATGCACGCTGCGTGTGACGTTTGATGGATCTTTGTATTGCTGCGCTCCAATTCGAGTTACGACGGCGGATGATTGTGGTGTTCCGGACACGCTTCGGTTTTCCTTGCTCGCTTGACAAAAGGTGATCGGGGAGGTGCGCGGTGGTGCTGGGCCCAGGAGGGGAAGGATCATCAGAGAGTAAGTGCTTTGGTGGTGTTTTTTATGGTGTTACGCACTAGGGTGGTCACCCGTATTTCTCCCGCATTACCTCTATGACCCGCCTGATGCTCTTCCTCCAGCCTATCCCTGGCTTCAAAAGCCGACTGTCCGCCACAGTGTATGCTTTAGAGACAATACAAAATGTTATCTGCAGTCAGCTGTGTCTAGTTGGTGCTGTTTATTATTTAAATAGTGACGAACAGCCGGCTACTGTTCGTTTGCGGGTCTATGTACAAGACGCACTAATATTCCCGTATACCTGCCTAGCTCGGAACTCCTGTTCGGTTAGCCCAAGCACGAATGGTGTTGAAAATTCTTCCATATTATCGCTTGGGTCAGCGATTCCCATGCCATGCTACATGCATCCTAAAGGAATAGAGACGGTGTCGAAAGCCATCAAGTTCATAAGCAAGTCGGCGCATGTCAGTGTGGAGGCAACACGGGGCCAAGGGGTTGATGGAGATTCCACCTTTTGTCAGCCCTGTTCTGCTGATTCGGAGTAGTGCATTGATTGCAGGGCATGAGAGTGGTGGCAGGCGTAACTCGTGATGCTCATTTGATCATTGAAATTACTTGTTCATCGATGCGTCTCCGCTTCAGCTTTATCTGGTCTGCCACCGGGTGTTTCAAGGACATGCTGGACGAGGAAAGACTGATGGAACTATGGCTTGGCATGATCAATTTGTGGAGGTGCTGTTAGCTCCATTGCCCAGCCCTTGTTTGGAATTTTGTGTTCTGTGGAAGGTCTCCATTTGGGATTTTTGCCGTTTTTGGGATTGCCTTGTACCCGGCTCGAGGACTTTCCGCATATGGGAGCCGGCTGTCCTGGTGCACGCTTTGTTTCCCTGTTACTGATGTTCCGCTTTGGCTCAGGGGCATCTGGGTGCCTCCGGGATGGCCTACTTGTTTGTATAGATGGAACATGCCTCAACAACCATGGCGACAGACCAGTAATATGTGGCTGAAATGTTGGTTTTTTGTGACAATGGAGGGTTTTATTATTCTAATTGTTTCACTTGTGTGGGTTTGGGCATGTGGTTTTCATGTGTCTCTTGCATTGCCTTTGCTATTTCAATTTTGCAAGTTCTGGTTTTTGGGTGTGGCTGGGAGACGTGTGCATCCAGGGTGGATTAATAGTTTTGATGGGTTCTTGATGATCTGTCAGTATTCATTAAGGTCAGCTAATGTTTGGGGTTGTCTCTGGTGTGTGGGTGGAGGAGAGCTGTTTATTGGATTTTCATGTGTGATGGTTAGGTGTATATTCATTACAACTGAGGATCTTTTAGTGATCCAGATGTAGGTGTCCTTTATCGTCCGATGTACGGTGTTTGGGGGAATGGGAGCTGATGGGTGATGTGGTGGAGTTGTTCTTATGTTGTGCTGAAAAGTTGGAATATTTATGTTTGGGTATTTTGTATTGGAATTGACTATACATTTTATTGGGCTGTATGGGCGGAGTGAGGAGAGGTTCAACTGTATAATTTGTGGTGTTTTATAGCAATGGGGGTGTGGCTGGGTGGAGAGTGATGGGGATTGTGCTCGAATGGTGGAGCTTGGGTTCATGTTTGATGGGGAGGGGGTTGGGATTTAGGGGCTTTAGTATGTGTTTTGTGTATTATTACTTGGGTTTGTGGTTGTTGCTAGCAGACTGCATCTGTTTCAGCGGGGGGGTTTGGGTACTCTGGGTGTGGGTGTGTGTATTTTGCCTTGTTCTCATCAGTTGTTTGCGGTGGCTTTGGTTGTTAGGTGGGAAAATCATAAGGTGACCATGGTGGGTGAAGAGTTGAGGTTGGTGACTTGGAATGTTAACGGATTGAATAATGCCAAGAAGAGAATGAAGGTCTTGCAATCCTTGGATGTGCTCAAGGGTAATGTGTGTCTCCTGCAGAAGACTCATTTGGCTAAAAATGAAATTGAGAAATTGAAGAAAGGTTGGGTGGGGCGGGTCTATGGCGCCTCATTTAATACAAAATCGAGGGGTGTGGTGGTTTTGTTCAGGAAAAACGTTCCGGTCAGGGTTCTGAGAGAAGTGTCTGACAAGGAGGGGAGGATAATTGCTCTGCTGCTTGATGTGCAGGGCTTTGAGGTGTCCTTGTGTAACATTTATGCGTCCTCGGTAGATAACGGATCCTTCTTCAGAAAGGTGGCGCAAATGTTGCAGGATTTGGGATCCAAGAACATTGTGTTGGGTGGTGATTTTAATATTGTTTTGGATGAGTGGATAGGAGTGGGAGTCGTTCGAGAGGTGGTGTGGACCGGCAACATTTGGCCTTGGCGGATTTGCTGTTGGAACATAACTTGCAAGATTGTTGGAGGCTGGAGCATCCCTTGAATCGAGAGTACAGTTTTTACTCGGGTGCACATTCAGTTTATTCTAGGATAGATATGTTTTTGACTTCTGTTCGGATGATGGAGTGTTGTGAAGCATGTGAGATTGGTAACATTCTTTTAACTGATCATGCACATGTGGTTTTGCAGTTACGACTGAGATATGCCTTGAATCTACATACAATGTTTCATTGCTGCAGAAGGATGATGTGTTGGAGGCCCTGAGGAAGGAAGTGGATTGTTTTGTGGAGTGTAATCATGATGGCGAGGTGCGTCCCAGTGTTGTTTGGGAGGCTTTGAAATGTACGATGCGGGGCCACTTAATCGGTGTATCGAGTGGGCTAAGGAAGGTAAGCGTGGATAGAGAAGCACGGTTGGAGTCTAAACTCACCGAATTGTCGAGGAAAGTGATGGGGGATCCCGTTTGTGGAGAAGCAGTGGGCGAACTTAAAAGGGTGAGGAGAGAGTTGAATACGCTCATTGAAGAACGTAATGATCGGAATAACTTTAATTTGAAATGCGCCTATTTTGAGAAAGTTGAAAAATGTGACAGGTGGTTGGCTTATAGACTGAGGAAGCAGGAGTCTGAGCGGTCTATTCCTTCGATTTGGACTCAAGATGGCAGTATAAGTTATCATCCGGGTGAGATAAACAAAATTTTTGAAGACATTTATGCAAGACTTTACAGGAATGAATCGGAGGTGTCAGGTGTAGGTGCAGAATTTTTGGGAAAGGTAGGCCTGTCTAGGATTAATGAGAATGATTCGGAGTTGTTGGAGGAGGATTTTTCATTGGATGAGGTTAGGGAGGTGATTGGTAAGCTGAATGCTGGGAAGGCCCCTGTGATGGATGGGTTTCCGGCTGAGTTTTATAAGGTGCTACCAGATTCGGCTCTCCAATTAATGCTGGATATGTATGTGGAGTCGTTGAGCACCGGATTGCTTCCTGAGACTACTAGGCATGCTCTTTTATCTGTCTTCTTGAAAGGAGGGAGAAACAAGACTCTGCCTTCAAGTTATAGGCCTATTAGTCTTGTTAATGTTGATAATAAGATTTAAGCGAAAATGCTGCCTTGCAGGTTGGAGCGTCTGCTTTCGTCTGTGATACCGGTGGAACAATCTGGTTTTGTGAAGGGTAGGAAAACCTCCAGTAACATTAGGAAGATTTTGAATATTGTATCGAAAGCAAGTGGTCAGGAAGAGGATAGTGCTGTTTTATCTTTGGATGCGGAGAAAGCATTTGATAGGGTGAATTGGGACTTCCTCTACGCAGTGTTGCACAAGATGAGTTTTGGTATGAGGTTTATTTCCTGGATCAGGCTGTTATATAGCGAGCCGACTGCAGAGGTTGTCACCAATAGTATGAGGTCGGGGAGGATTAGATTGGAGAGAGGAACCAGGCAGGGGTGCCGTCTGTCTCCTCTTTTGTTTGTGTTGGCTCTCAAACCATAGGCCGAGTTTATCAGGAAGGCTGATGATGTGGTTGGTCATTCGTGCTGGGGGATAGCGCAGAAGATTTGGCTGTTTGCGGATGACATACTCTTAGTCCTTAATGACCTTAAGAAATCTGTACCGGCACTGATGGACGTTATGGCAGAGTTCCATCTTTGTTCTGGATACAAAATTAATTGGATGAAATCAGAGATTATGCCTTTGACACATTCGGTTGATAGGAAATTTGTGATGGACTTGGGCTTCAGGTGGTGTCCGGATAAATTGCTGTACTTGGGAGTTTGGCTAATTCCGGAGATTGGTGACATGGTTAAGGAAAATGTACGGGACATATGTAGTGGTTTGCGGATGGATCTTAGGAGGTGGAGTCTTTTGAATCCTTCTTTGTGGGGAAAGGTGAATGCCATAAAGATGATATCTGCCCCAAGGATTAATTATGTTTTAAGTATAGTCCCTTTGATGTTCCCTACGACATTTTGGAGAGATGTGGACAGGATGCTGCAGGAGTTCTTGTGGGATAGGAAGCCCCCGAGCTTGAAATTGTGGAAATTACAGTTGCCGTTACATAGAGGTGGTCTTGGGGTGCCAAATTTCAGGGCATATCACCTGGCTTACTTTTCCGAATTTTTGGTTCCTTTTGTGGAAGAATTGCAGGATGTTTGGGTGGAGGCGGAAACTAGTTTCAATGGGCCACTTCGAGAGCTGTGTTGACTTTGGCCTCAAGACAAGGTTGTGGAAGTGATTTATTGATGGATAGCATGAGGAGTGCCTGGAAGGGTTTGTGTCAGTATTTGGATGTGGATGCTTTGAGGGAGCCCGGTGCTTCGGTGTGGCTGAATCCTGCTATCAAAATCGATGGCAAGATGGTCTTTTGGGCAGATTGGTTTCTGGGTGGGGTGCGGTGGGTTTCTGATCTGTTTACAAATGGTCGTTGGATGAACGCGAGGGAATTGCAGCAACGGTTTATAATTGAAAACTTCAGGGCTTCTGATTTTGTGAAGCTTAAACGTGCGATTGGTGTTGTGGATTTGGAGAAGAGAATTGCATTGAATCTGTTTGCAAGGAATACGGTGGGATTGGGTGGGGACTGGCCAGTCGCCTGTATAAAGTGTTTGTGTCTTGCTTTCAAGGAAATGATTCTTTAAGGGAGGAGCGGGGCAGAAGACTCACTTTGGTTGTCACGGAGGATTTGTGGCAAAACATGTGTATGAATGTAAAGTTGTGCTCACTGGGACTCAAAGAGAGATCAAGGCAGATAAAAATCCTTAATCGAATTTATTGAACACTTGAGAGAATGTGTAAAAGAGGGATGTTGGCGAGTGCAGAATGTTGGAGATGTTCATGTGAGATCGGTACACTGGAAAATCTGTTATGGGATTGTAGGCTGGTGAGATTGTTCTGGGGTGAGATTGGATGGGTGTGTGATGAAGTGATTGTTGGTCTACCTGTCTTGGACTTTAGTGTGGTCATATTGGGGAGTGATGAGTCTTTGGATGATCTCAGTCAGAGTGAGAAGAAGTGGTTATTCAGAGGGGCGATGGCTGGTAAATAAAACATCTTGAGGAACTGGAAGAATGCTTTGACATTGAATATTGAGACGTGGTTGTCTGAGATGCATTATTTGGCAAATATGGAGAGAGTGGTGTTTAGGAGATTTGGCAAATTGGGTTTGTTTGAGAAAATATGGGGTAGATTTTTGCGGCTATTTTAACTTGGCATTGGGCTGTTGGGTCGGGGGTAGTTGGGAGATGTATTTGATTTGTTGGGAGTTTAGTGTAATATATCTCGCTCTGTACATAGGGCTGTGTAAAATGTGGTGATTTTCTTCTGTTAATTGTAATGCTTTATTTGTTATATGTTGATTTTCCTGTGATTTGTAATAGATGTTGTGTAAATAAAGATTAAAAAAAAATTCCTTTGGTGATCTTGCACATTGGGTGATTGCTCTTCGCCCCTTGGATCTCCCTCCACCGGGCACTGATCCTTCTTGCAATGTGGGCCTGTCTTTGTCGGGTTCACTATGGCCTTTCACTCTTAATAACAACACAATGTTTTCTGGTGTTTTATGCTTCACCCCGATTCGCAGGCATCCCTCAGCCGGGTTCACATTTTCCAATTTCACAGTTCACTTTGTTTCATCATGATGCAGGATTTCCTTCTCTTAGCTTTTCCATTGGCATCCCTCTGTCGGGTTCAATTTACTTTTCTAATGCAGTTCATGATTTAGTAATCTCATCAGAAAGCAGGGTGAACTTCCCCTAGCTTTCTTCCGGCATCCCTCCGTCGGATTCTTACTTGCCTTAGTTCGCAATGTTCCCAATCTCATTGGAAAGCAGTGTTTCCCTTCCCCTAGCTTTCTCTTGGCAATGGGTCAGAGACTTTCAATTGTACAAGGGATTTGCCATGACCCTTGTAGGACCACTCTGACACCTCACCCCACCCTCTCTTAGTGCCTTCTGGTACTATTAGTTTCAACACAAAAAAGGGGCAGCCAGAGTCCTTCGAATGAGCACTCCTGCGGTGCCTGACCACTCCGCAGCTGACCCTTCTGTGGGCTTTCCCAAAAGGTCAAATACACACAAGTTCTTTGTTCACAAGTTCCTTGTGTTCACATAATGTTGCCGATTGCAAACTTGGGCTCAACACAGTTCAGTTTGCTATCAGCTTTCTCCGACTAACTGGCTCTGCTGAGCCCGTTGGCTTGTCTTGCTTCTGGAGTCAAGGATGGCACCACGGTAGCCAGTGTGCTTCCTCACCTGTGCTTTCAATTCAGGAGGCCACTGTGCACCGTTGACATCTGTTACTCCACACAGCAGCTTTAAATCCCGGTGTTATGTTTCCTTTTCCGGAGGATTTGCGGGTCTGCATTGAAAAGGGCAAGGGCACTTCATTCCTTGTCGTTCTTTTAGCTTTCGCTGCCTTTCTTCCCCACTTGAACTGCCGTCCTGGAATAGCTGTTTCCTGATGCCGTTGACCTTGCTCATAGTGTGCTCTTGTGCTCTGCCTTTTATCCCTGTGGGGAAGGTCAAGGGCCGTCAGGTGTCTGTGGTTATTGTCAATTGCCTGACTCTGCCTGACCCTTGTGTTGGGACATGTCAGGAAAACGATTCTGGTGTTAGTCCATTGTCTGTCACGTTGTAAGAAAGTGTTGGAGTCGGAAAAGGGGGGTGGGGAGAGAGATTCTAAATATCCTACAGGGTAGGGTGGGAAAAGGTGTTACAAGGAAGGGGGTACTGCGTCTCAACCTTTGGTGTACCGCTTCCACTCCCAGAAGACCCTCCTCCAGGTGCTCCTTCCCCACTGATCCACCCCCAGGAACTGGATCCAATAGCGATGTTCATATCCTGGCAACTGGATGATAGATCTCCCGGGACTAGTGGTTGAGACACCTTCAGATTTCTCACAGTACTGTCCTTGGCTCCAAGAATAAAGCAGCGTCAGTTAAATCGACACAGTCAGTGATTTGGGGAGACTGATACAAGACCGGTCTGTGTTGAAGCCAAGTATGCAAGTAGCAACATTGTAGGGCGAGCGCTGGAATGAATATTGTTAAAAACGTGTGTTATAAGAGACACAAGTAAAGTTGAACTGCTGATGAGTGATTGAAATTTAAAAGCAAGATACAATACCTTTGACAGAGTGGTCTGGCACCGCATGGATGCTCAATCGAAGGTCTCTGTAAGGTATCCAGCGGAGAAGTCGCAATAGTGAAAGTGAGGAAAAGGTTATATCAAGAAGAGAATGAGTAATTGTGAATCGAAGTCAAGCTAAATCCCACACACAGTCGAAAGTCTTTGATTTTGATGAAGTAGAGAAAGTTTGGAAAAGTAAATAAATTTAGTCCATGCCCGGCGGCGGGAGATCAAATGAAGGTTTTGTGTTAAAGTGGGTCTGAGCCCGGTAGAGAGGAACCTGGGGGTGAACAGTAAATCCACTGAGAAGTTGTATATGTGAAATCCTAAGAAGAAAGGAACTTCAATGTTTGTCGTGTTGCATCATGCCCTCTGAAATAAGAGACTTTGAATGGCAAAGAGACTTTGGCACAGAAGCCCCTGATGTTGAGGTTTTGAACTGATTCCTCGTGCTAGAGAAGCCAGAGAGTGTGCTAAGCTTGAGTGTGCCGCCTTGTCCCGTGCTGAAAACGTGGAGAAGGGAAGCCAATGGCTTGAATATCCTGACATATCATTTCTTGAACACTTTTCTTTTGCATAAGATTGTTTCCCACACTATTTGTATTTAGAAGGATTGGCAACAGGTTTATTAGTATAGGCCGTTTTATTTTGACAGACTCGACTAAGACTGTGTTATTATTATTTGATGGTTGTAGCTTGCTCCCATCTTTGGATTTAGGATTGGATAGGCGTTTTTCATACCCAATTGTAGTTTAATAAACACCCTTGAACTGTGATCACTTTATCTGTCTTACTGTTTGATACCATGCCTTCCCTACACCTGTACCCCACCCAACACCCAATTTTTCACTTGCATTGAGCTTGCCCCCGACATCTCCTCTGTCCCATACACCATGACTCTCAGTATCTATATATCTTTGCATTCACTTACAAGGGAAGTCAGCTCACCCACAGGTCCCTTCCAATGGGCTTTATTGACTCCCCACCTCTCTTTTCCCAGATTCTGCAGGAAGACCTCCAGGATGTTGCCTTCCCAGGGGGCTCCACTATGATCCGGTACATGGATGGCCTACTGTTAGCATCACCTTCCTTTCAGATCTCCCTTGCAGACCCCAAAGTGCTTCTCATGACCCTAGAAGAAAAGTGTCACAAAGTGAAAAAGGCAATATTGCAGCTCTACCTTCCAATTGTCTGTTACCTAGGACACAACATTTCCCATGGTGCTAGGTTCCTGTTCACATCTCGTGTGTCCTGCATCTTACAATGTCCCATGCCCGCCACTACAAGGCAGCTACGCTCCTTTTTTGGAATGAGCAATTTTTGTCGCCCCTGGACACACTCACATGGCCTCCCGACGCTTCCACAGCCTTCTCCAAGATCAAGACTGCACTCTCCATTGCTCCCGCCCTCGCCCTTCCTCACTACTTTAAATCATTCACCCTGTTCTGTGATGACAAAGAGGGGTTTGCCTTAGGCATATTCACACAGATGCATGGGGCCCTACAACGCCCTGCAGCCTTTTTTAGCTCACAGTTAGACCCTGTTGCTTCCATGTTTCCCAAATGTCTCACTGCAGTAGCTGCTGCTGCCCTTCTCCTTGCAAAAACGGACATTGCCATAGCACAACACATAAATGTAGCAGTATCACACTCTGTATTAGCACTCCTCCTCAGGGGTAAAACCCAACACCTATCTGTGGCACATCTCACCAAATATGAACGACTGCTCCTCTCTGCCACCAACATCACTCTCATCAGATGCGCCCCATTCAATCCTGCCTCCTTCCTACCCACACCTAATGATGGGCACCGCAGACTACCTTGCAGCGGTAGACGTTGTATCATCACCAAGAACTGACCTCAAGGATATTCCCCTCCCCAATCCAGATCTCATTCTCGTTGTTGACGGTTCTTGTCTTAGAGATTAAACAGGTAGTATCCAGGCATGCTTTGCTGTTTGCACCTCCTTTGAAGTATTAAAAGCTTTTCAGCTCCCATCAGTACAATCAGCACAAGTTGCTGAACTCATTGCCCTCACACTGGCTTGCACAATCGCCACACAATGCACAGCCACTATATACACTAATTCACGTTACGCTTTTAGTATCTCACACCACTACGGGACCCTCTGAAAACAGAAGGGCTACCTCAGTGCACAAGGTACTCCCATTCTCAGTGCGCCCTATGTGGAAGCCCTGCTTAATGGGATTTTGCTAGCCACCGAGGTGGCAATTGTGAAATACAAAGCCCACACTCGACTTTCTGACAGCACCTCGGAGGGTAATGTATTGGCTGACTGCCATGCGAAAAAAGCGACCCTCCATGGCCCTCAGGCTCCTGATTATGTGCTGCTGTTTCTCCTCTCATTTGAAGATCCCCTACTATCTCTTTCTGTACTGGGGACCTCCAAGAGGCAACCCCCCAGGCCAAGAAACAGGGCTGGGAAAATCACTAATGTGTTTGTTGCTCAATTGCCTATGGTGGGATACTATGGACCGGTTAGTGGCCCCACTAGATCTATTACTGTATCTTGCACATGTTGCTCACTCTGTGTCCCATTCAAGCAAGGGGAAGATGACCAGAGATATTGATTTGCAACTAGGTTTCCCTCCATTGCTCAGAAATACTGTGCTCACTGTCCAACATGTCTCACGTTCAACCCTGGAAAGCCTGTGAAAGCTACTCCAGGGGCACATGAAGTACCTTATGGCCCCTTTGTGATTCTCAAAATAGACTTCATTAACATACCGAAGTGTGCCTCCTTTGAATAGGTCCTGGTCATCACTGAGACATTTTCTGGATGGACTAACCCAGTAAATATGCTGATTCAATTACAGTGGCCAAGAAACTGCTCAAAGAGTTCATCCCATATTTTGGCCTTCCAGTTTCCATAAATTCTGACAGAGGCACCCATTCCACTGGACAGATTGTACAACATATCTGCAGTGTCTTGGGGATTCTTCGGCCCTTCCATTATAGTTTTCACCCACAATCGGCAGGGGTACGCTGAATATTCGATGTGAAGCTCTGCCTTGCCAAGGTCTGCCATGAAACCGACTTAAAATGGGCTGATGCCCTCACTCTTGTCCTCATGGACCTTAGAAAATCTGTGTATAGAGTACACTGCCTCGACCCCCACCAGATAGTCATGGGGAGGCCCATGAGAATGTCAGTTACTCTGCAACCTTCCCCTGAACTCTGTGACCTATAAATGAATGATGATCTTGTTGTGTCATATTGCAAAAGACTAATGCTCCTTATCAGTTCTCACTTCCAGCAAATCCAAGAAGTTCTGCCGCGACCCCCTGAAATACCATGCCCCAGCTTCCTGACGGGAGACTGTGGGGTGCATTCAAAGGCCCCAAACTGAAATCCCTTTCACATGAAAAGCAGGATTTCTCAATACTGACACAACGCTTTGCATCTGTGATTGCAAATGAAAACTGTAGGACCATGCGAAAAAAGCCTACCTGTCATTACCCATTGAAAAGCAGCATTTTAATTAACAAAGCAAGAAGAAAAATCAAAGGTCCCTTTCACATGAAAAACAGGATTTGTAAACACTGTCATAAAAACGGCTAGACATGTGCATTTGCAGTTTAAATGTGAAAATGGTACCACTGCTAACAGGAAAAAATGTCAGGGAAGAAGACATGGGGTCTCATTCTGAGTCTGGCCGTAACCCTGCCAGTGCTACCAGCACGTTGCCGCCGGACTCAGAATGAATTACCCGCGGCTGACTTCCTGGTGCCACTGGGCTATTCCAATGGCCGGGAAGTCAGGCGCTGGCAATTTCGTAAATCTGTTAACAGTGCCGGTGATCCTGTGACAAGTCTGCCTACCATGACCACAGCACCCGGCAGGGTCAGCTCTGTTGGGCACAGTGGTTCCTGCAGGCAGACTTGTAGTTTGCCGGTCAGAAACAACTGTGGCAGTAGGATTACTGGCACCATTGTTTCTGGACCGGCAAACCTATAATGAGGCCATGGTGTGTGTTGACAAAAAGTAATGTATGTTATGTTTTGCATACAAAATACCAGTGACATTTAAATAGCCACTTTGTTTTCCATGGGAAAAGTTCTGTAGGCCAGAGGCAAACCCTTTTGCTGGCTGTTGGAAACATGTCACAAGGAACTTCAACACTGGAAGGCTGGCATCATAATCTTTACAACTGCAATAAAATGTGGCTTGCTCTGGAAGGTGTGGAAAGCCAAGTGTTCTTTAGAATGAGTGTCTCTGCAGGACCATTTCTCTTGACTGGTGCATGACCACAATGTAGACAGCAGGTGTGATGAGGGGAGCTGTGAAGACAATTCAATTAAGGGAGCCTGAAACTCCAACCTCAAACAGGTAACCCACTTCAAAGAGACTTCTAAAGAAAAAACTCTGGTTACAGGGAAGCCCAGTGAGACCATATGGCAGAAGGCAGGAGAATTGCCATTTGTCCCACATGAAGATTTACTATTAATTTAAAAAGACTATTATCATTTATGGCCCTTTTACCAGCAACCATAAGGTGGATTATCTTCATTTATGTACCATTTTTTAGGTAATTTCCAGGCAATTTCGCAGATATAAAATGTATTCATCTACGAGTTAGGGAACTGCAATGGCCAGTTAAATTACGTTCCTGGCTGATCTGAAAATTTCCTGAATGTAAGAGTTGATGAACTGGTGAAGGTTGAAATTAGGAATATGGGTAATAAATTGCATATTCATAACAGTTATGCTTTTACGTAAACAGGAGAAAATGGCCACATGGTCATCCAACATGGTGCTGACCTGGTTGTCGTCTTATTTACTTCGCCATAATTAGCTGAATCAGAAAATATGTATATTATGGAAGTTATTAGTAAATGTATGAAGTTTTGCCATATAACTAGTTTTTGCCAAATATCTGACATGAGAACACATGGAGCTTGTAAATTAAGCTGCCATACATCTGCTCCAGACTCTAAAACCAATCCATAGAGAGCAGCCGGAGTGGGGAGGAGAGAGAAGGGTAACTGTCCAATCCTAGTTGCGAGAACTCTGGCAGGGTACTTCTCCAAGATTGTGAAATTGGTGGTGTCATCGCTGCTATATAAGGGGGACTGCACTAGGGGGAAGGGACAGCGCTGCTGAAATTTACCATATAAAGAGTGCTGCTGTAACTTACATCTGACAGCTTCAAGGAAACACCAGAAGAGATTGCTAAGAGATACAAGACTGGGTGGTCTTGAAAGTGCATCCGCAAAAATCCTTCCTGCATCTTCACTGGAAAGGTCCTTTCCAGATCCTACTGACAAGCCACACTGCAGTAAACTGTAGAGGCCATAACTCCTGGGTCCATGCCAGCCGGTGTGTGAAAACAGCACCTCCAATCAATGTCAAAGAACAGCGAAAGGTCCAGGACAAAGACCCATCTTCAGCTGCTCACTGGGGTCCCACAGCTAAAACCTTGGTGACTCCGCTTTCAGCACTCCTCGATGACAAATTTCTGTTATCAGTCTCAAGGTAGAACTTGCAGAATGGGACTACCATCTCACCTGACATCCCCAGGTGAACCATTGCTCTCAATAGTTTTTGCTACACTCGTCTCCTACGGGTGGGCCATTGCTCTCAAAGGTTTTTGTCACCAAGCAGCTACAATAACGCTGTGCACCTGGCTTGTAGGTGCATAGGTATTCCAGCCCAAGTGGGTTTTGAAGGCCAGCCAAATGTGCACAGCGCTTCAACTGATTTCTTCCAGCTTCTAATTTGGGTAGATGTGTCTTTGGTAGGAGAATTGTCAATGGCAGTGGAAGCCTCATGACCACTCATGTGCACCGTCTGCCACATGGGAGACGGTGGCTATCTCCTTGCTGCTGGATAAACAGTTTTCATCCTTCTCTCTGCACCTCCAAGACTAGAGCATTGAGCATTACATTGACTATTAGTGATGTCTACTATGCCATGATTTGCATTTACCGCAACTACCATGTTGTTTTCCTCCAGCATCTCATGTTGAACATCATTGAGGCATCTGTGTTTTTGCCACGGCTCAAAGTTGCATGGCCATCATCAACCATGTGTTGGATGTCTCGTGAATCATCATAGGCATCAGTAACTTACTCCCAAACAATGTTCACACAGAATCACATAACCCCACCAGTCTCCTATAACCACCCGCCTTAGACTACAATGCAATTCCCACATAGACGTGCATCCCCCTCACCTTTCTCCCCCAGTCCACCCATATGTACAGCATGTAGACACACACCAGTCAGCAGGATACTAGCATGGATACATCTTTGACCTAAGGAATGCATACAGGATGCACAAAACCACCCACCTACATTGCACCCTGACCTGTTGCATCCAAGATCCTCTGTATCGATAACATACAACCCGTGAGTCAGTCTTAAGTGCATTCATCTGTATGGGGGTCAGCTCCAACTGCAGAGAGAACCGATCCTGGTCTTTAAAAACTGCTTCACATGGAAGTACTTTTTTCTCAAATTTTTGTGTAGATCATACCAGGGTTTGTTTGCTTCGAGTGTGAAGTGCCTAGTACCTGATGCGCTGTTGGTCTGTAGGACTGAAGACATTTTTCTCCTACCGATTCCTCACAAGTTCCCCAAAGTGGCCGACAGCACCAGCGACACCACCCAAGCCGCTGGTGCTGTCACGGTTCTTCATCTTCAACCCCACCCTGTCTAGCTCTGCCACCACCTTCACCCGAGCCTCCACATGGCCCAGGACAATCACTCAATACTGGCATGGAGCGGTCACAACAACTGCACAAGAAGACTGAGAAGGCTGTGAAGATTGAAAACAAAAAAGGGTCCAGAGCATCAGTACTGCCAGGGGGCTTGTGAGGTCTGCGCCCTCCCTGGGCACACATGGAGAGGGGGCACGGAGCAGGATTTACCTGGATCCCTGGTCATTGCGTACTATAAGTCTGTGACTCCGCGCAGCCTCTGGTGGTTCCTTGCAGGCTGCGCCTAGGTAGATGGGACCTGGGCAGAGCACTACAAAGGACACACCCACTTGACCCATGAAAGAGGCGGGGAAGAAAAGGAACATAACTGCCTCCACGGAGGAAAGATCAGGGCTTCCAAAACCATTCAATAAATGGCTCCACAGAGGAAAAATCAGGGCTTTCAAAACCCCATTAAATAAACATTGCCACAAATAACTGGGCTGTACGAACCCAAATAAGTGCACCACCACCACCGGGGACAGAATATGGCTTCCATTGCCTCAATAAGCATAGGCACCACCACAAAGGAAACAACCGTAGTACAACATGCAACAATGCCCCTAAAAGGCCACTTCTGCAACCTGTGGCAGCCACTGAGAGCAGGGCAAGTGGTTGGCATATAGGAAGGTACTTTACTTTGGGGGGGTCATTATATTTATTACATGACTGACAAGTGGGGACTGGACATTGAGGGCAGACAGCAGCTGCCAATGTTATTGAAATAAATGAAATGAAAAGTGTCTTGGGTAAGTGCGAGGTGTAGAATGAAGGAGTTGGAGCCCAGGGGAAGTGTGATTAGGAACTTGGTTAAAGTTCATCTGTAGATGGGGTTTGTATAAAAGGGTATCTCTGTTATGAATGCAATAACAAACACATGAGAGGGAAAATGAAAGGGGCGTAAAGAAAAGGGAAGACGGTTTAAGTATGTTTTATAATATAATTGCCCGAAAGGGTGAAAACTCCACCAGTTGTAGTCATGCCAGGTGCTTGGTGCCCTGGAAATTAGGATCATGGTATCTGTTGTGGATTAACACGCTGATTCTCCCAGCAAACCTACCTTAGTTTCTATTCTCCTATGCATTCCTCTATTCCCGTTTGTAGGGTTCTCAGCGGATTTGTGCCCACATCAGGAAGAAGCGGGAACTAAGTGCTCACCAGTGAGTTAGGGACTGGAGTGACTAGTGCTTGTCTTGTGGTGCCGGTCTTCATATGTTTCTGGACTAACTGTTAGGGATGTTCGCTTCCCAGGTTCACAGTCGGATCTTCCATCTAGCAGATCGTATCCCATTGGAAGTTGCACTTTCTTTTGCAGGGGCTTGTCTTAAAGTTGAATAACACCAAGTTCCTGAGGTGTTCAGCAAGAACCATTGTACAGGTGACCTTGAGTTTACACCCTGGTGAAGTCACTGGTATTGGGGAGAGAATCTGAAGGATCCAAGGGAGATCTCCACAAGCAAGTGGAGAAAGAGCCTTCTTCCGTGATGGCCGTAGGCGGCTGTGGTGTTGTTGCTAGTGTGGAGACATCAAACCGGCGTGGAGCTAAGGACCTGCTGGGCCGTGTGCCCTTGTGGGCTGGGTGGGGCCCGACGTCTATGCTCCTGCAGGCTATGACCGAACAGGGTGCCTGTTGTTGGCCTGGATGGTAGCATGGTGGTTTGTGGAGAGTTCTTCTGGATGGAGGACTGCCTCTCTCCAGGTCTTTGGTGGTAATGCTCTTTTGCTGGGGGGAGCCTTGTGGCTTGTTGGGTGGGGCTCTGTCGTCTGTGCCCAGAGCCATAGCAGACAGGAGGGCTGCACTGGACTGTGGAGTGGTGAGCCAGACACTTTGATTAGGTTGTGACATTTACTGTTGCAGGGCCTCCTAGTGGCGTAGCCCCCTTCCCTTGTCCTGGTCTCTCACGGCTTCGTGGAGTCACTTTTGCCATATGTCTTGTGTCTCTCATGTTGTAGTGACTGTGACTTTGTTTCTGTTCCTCTACTAAACAATATCTTTTGAGAGAATTATATTAATGCCGAAACTGGAAGCTCTGTGGCTGTGTTCTATTAAAATATCACTTGCCCATATATGTGTAATGGCAATAGTAGTAAAAAATAATTTATTAAAGCACAACATTACCGAAGATCAGTTTCAAGGTGCTACACAATAAGAGAAAGCACAATTATACACCGAAAACAAATTATACATATACAAATCAACAATACTTCATATTGACCCATATTGATAATCCAGAGTTGAATTAGTTCAAGGTATTCGAAATACGCACAATTTATTTATCTGATTTTATTTTATTTTATTTATTTGTATTGCGCCAGTAGCTCTCGAGCTTCGGCGCGCAGAGACAAGAACACGAAAGACAGATGACAAACAAAATACACGTAGCACAAGACGTTCGAGCTGCATATTTAACTGGTCAGGTTGTGTTATGTATACTACTTAAACATGTGGGTTTTCAGTTGTTTACGAAAGCGTTGGTAGTTGGCTTCCATCCTTATCTGGCCACGGAGGTTGTTCCAAAGGTCTGCTACAGTTATAGGGAAGGATTTACCCGCCCCGTTTTTGAGTCTGAAAGGAGCTGCCACAATCAGTCCTTGTTCGGCTGATTTTAGCTCTCTGGCGGGCTTGTATGGAATGATTTTAGTTTTCAGATATGCAGGAGCTTTACCAAAAATACATCTATGTGTGAGGGTGAGGGACTTAAATTGGACTCTCTCTTCAATTTTTAGCCAGTGAAGTTGGCTTCGTTGATGTGCTGATTCCTAGTTTTTTGCTTAATGATTCTCACTGCATCGTTTTGCAGGACTTGGTAGCTGTGGTAGCAATTTTTGTTAAATCCTAGTATTAAGGGGTTGCCATAGTCTAGGCGAGATAAGATGGTAGCTCTTGCGACCGTGGCGCTGTTTTCTTCAGATAGGTAGGGTTTTATGGCTTTCAGTAAGCTGAGGTGGTAAGAGCACGTTTTTTTAACGTAGAAGGTTTGGGCATCTGATCCCAGGGATGCTTCTAGCATCATCCCCAAGGTTTTGACCTTGTTTAGGACCTTAATTTGGGTATTCTTGATGGTGAAGGTGTTGTATGCCGGATGGAGCTTAGATCTAACTAGATTGGAACCATAGACCATGAGCTCTGTTTTGTTGCCGTTTAGGCACATCCAATTTTGGTCCATCCATTGCTCTACCGCTTTATAAACTAGGCTTATTTTTTTATTGTCCTTTTGATGGTCTCCACTTAGTTCAACAACCAGCTGAGTGTCATCAGCGTAATTGGTAAAGAATGTGTTGATGTTATCGTGGACAATACAGAGAAAGCTAAGGTATAGGTTAAACAGGAGGGGGGACATGCTGGCGCCTTGTGGGACTCCACATGTGATTTCTTTTTCTATTGAGAATAGATTTCCCCAGTGAACTCTAGATGTTCTGTTTTGTAGAAAAGACATGATCCAGTTTATTGCTTCATCTGAGTAGTTTGCTGTTTTTTTAGAGCTGTTTTAAGTAAGTTGTGATCTAATAGGTCGAAGGCAGCACTCAGGTCCGAGATTACGAGCAAGCCGGCTTTCCTCTGATCAATGATGTTGAGCATCTTAGTCTGTAGATCCAGCATAGCTGTTTCTGTGCTATGCGCTGGTCGAAAGCCAGACTGTTGGTGGTGGAGGAGTTCTTTGCTTTCTACGTGTTCTTGGAGCTGTGTGGTGGCAATCTTGTCCATGATTTTTCGTATAAAGTTACAGTTGGTTATGGGCCTTAGATTGTTTGGGACCCTTTGGTCTAGGTTAGGTTTTTTAACAAAGGGAGTGACTGTTATCCTTTTTAAACTTTTAGGCACGATTTGATTGTGGAAAGATGGTTAAGGCTGGTGCAAAGATGTCAGGATGGTCTAAGATGATATTGGCCGGGAGTATGTTTTCGGCGCAAGTGGTGTGTTTCATGGATGCCAGAGCTTTTATCATGTCGTTGGCAGTAATGGGCTTGAACCTAAATTGGGTCGTCTGGTGGGTACGTTCCTCTGGTACGTCTTGAGTGGGTGACTTGGTGGCTGCTTGGGATTTGGCTATAATATCCCTGGCCTTATCGATTTAGTTAAAAAATGCTATCTGGGTTGCGTCACATTCTTCTTGGGTGGGCGAGAAGGTGGGGTTTATCAATAGATTTCAAAATATTGAAGAGTTTGCTGGTGGAATTAGCTGCCGCTGAAATCTGTTTGTCATAGTAGTTTTTCTTTGCCTTAATTATCATTTCTTTATAGGTTTTCTCACTGGTTTTCCAGAGTGTTTTATTGTCCTCTGTGGGTTTTTTTCTCCATCCGTTTTCCCTTTTTCTTTTGTGTTTTTTCGGTTCGAGGAGTTCCTCTGTGAACCACTCTTGTTTTTTTTCTTTAGGTCTAGAGGTTTTAGTTTGGAGTGGAGCTTCTAGGTCTACTAGGGCCTGAAGATGTCTCAGTAGGTTGGATAGGGTGGCCCCGCATGAGTCTTCGTTATTTCCCTCTGTTTCACATGCATCTAGACATTGCCTCAGATGCTCTTTGCTGATATTTTTATAATGCAGCAATTATTTTTTAATATGGAGATTGGGAAATTTGGGTTTTTGGGTGGGGGGGAGATATGGAAGGTCACACTATAGCGGTCCGACCAGATGCATGGGTCAGTTTTATAGTCTTGGGATATGAGGTTGTTGGTAACGACCCAGTCCAGTAGATGACCATTGTCCATGGTAGGATCGGTGTTCATCACTTGATAGTCAATGTTATTCAAGAGTTTCTCCAGTTTAATGGCCTCTCTGTCTTTAGGGTCTCCCCGCCACCTGTTGAGATCTCCTAGGAGTACAGTGGCAGTGTTGGGTCCTTTGATCATATTGAGTTGGTGTGTTATTTCTTCATTGAAATTGGGCATGGTGGTGGGTGGTCTGTAGACAACAATTAAGTTTAGACTACTATTATTGGTTTGGAGGTGTTTAAGGTGGAGGATTTCTGTACCAGTACATTGTATTTTAGTCGGGAAAAGTTGGATGGTGTCCTTGGCAATTACGCCCTCCCCCTTGTCCTGATTCTCTGTTGGTATAGTGTATAGTATAGCCCTCAGGGACCGCTAGGTCGCAAGTGGGACCGACGGGCTCTTTTAGCCAGGTCTCGGTGATACCCATGATATCGATATTTTCCGCAGATATCTTATCATGAACACTGATGGCGTGTTTGTTGCGGCAATGGGTATTAAGGTGGCAGATCTTTAGATCTGGAGGAGGTTGGGAGGGCTCTTTCTTATTGTTAAGGTTCTGTGACAGCCTTTTTTCACATCTCTCAATTGCAAGTGTTTCTGTAGTAGTAGTTCTTGTGTCAGGGCTGATTCTTTCGAGGATTGAGTCACAAGCTGCTTTGGCAAGCTTTGTGTTTTGGTAGTTATGCATGATGGTGGCAGCTATGACGAAGGATAATTGCCCCATGGTTGCTTTTAATTAGCTGCGGTTCCTGGGCAGCGTGGTGTGCACCGGACGCCGTGGTCGGCGAGGATGGCGCAAGACTGGCTTGGCCCAGAAGCGCCGGCGCTGAAGCGCCTAACGTTCCTTTAAGAAGTTGGTGCTTCTGGGAGTTGAAGTCCCAATAAGTCTTTCAGCCATTTGCAGAGGCCATAACAGCATTCTATTCACGTGAGCTGTATTAAAGAGCAGGTTAACACACGCTGCGACGCAGCTGGTGTTTGCTTGAGTAACTATACAACTCGGAGCCCCAGAGTCAGCAGGGCGTTTGGCCTGAGTTTCAGAAGCTCTCAAAGGACTCGCGCTAGCAGGGACTCCAGGTAAATTGTGTGGCAGCGTCTATTAGCTAACAGTGCTTGGACTGAATTTAGCACTTAGAGGCTTGCACAGAAGGTTTTTTTTTTCTAAACAGGTCAAAGTGTCAGCAAAGCTATCAGCTAGGCACTGCAGTTCCTGTTAGAATTGCAGTTTCTGTGGCTACAAGGTAAGCAATTATTATAGAGCAGTCATTCGTTGCTTCATTCACATAAAAGGCATCAGGCGGGCAAACAGCAAGTTAGTTCTTCTAAGAGTAAAAGCAGTTTTAACCCCTGCAGTGACTAGCACTGTACCTCCCACCTTGATTGCTAAGAAGTGAATGCCCAGGTCTTCTGGGTGTTTATGTAGTCCGAGGGACCGGCGCAGGACCGGCTTGGCCCAGAAGCACACAAATGCTGTTGTACACAATACTTGAACTTCTCAGAAGGACAGGCTCTAATGGATAAGGGCAACCCACTAGCGACATCGCATCACTCTCAGGGCCGTACCTCCCACCCCCTCCCAAGCGCGATCTCTGAAATGTACCCACAAGGAACAGATTCAGGGAAGTAGACCCATGGGTCCACTTTGGGACAGAAAAATCAATGAGAGATTTTCAGATGAGTTGGAGCAGACCGATGTAGGATTTAGCAAATTTGGAACATGGTTCTTGCATGAATTGGATCCTCAATCGGCATCCAGCCTAGTGTGTCATGAACTAAAGGAACATGGTTGAGCTTCCTGTACAGTAAGATCACCCTAACTGCTCTGTTTGGAACCATGTGGAGCTTGTTTAAACATTCTTGGGACTTCCCAAAAAGAACGACAAACACTATTGAATTCTGGAACGTACAACTGCCTGCACTAAAGTTTTACAATTTTTCTCATCAACTAGATGACTGCATCCGCTTAAATTGTACAGATGAAAATGAGTCGTCTTTACCACAGCTTCCACCTGAGCTGAAAAGGAGAGAAAGCTGTCAAATGGGACACTTAGGTTTCTGAGTCCTCTACTTTCGGCCCAGGGTGGAGTGATGCTGGACATTTACAATGGAAAAGATGGGTTGCAAAAACATCCAGTTAACACACATAACTCTGTCTTTTCTCCATTTAGGCTTAAGCAGTTGTCTTGTATCCAGCGTTGGACTACCCCAATACAATCCTCACCGTAAAGCATTTTCCGAGTCCCAGTGAAGATCGACCAAGATTTGTGTGTCATCAGCATGGATCTGACACTCAGAGCCGAAGGACTCCACTACCTAATGAGCGCCTATAAATATTGAACAAGAGAGGGGATAATAATTCCCCCCTGTGGATCACTGCTGGCAAACGGAGATAGAATTGCCCATCTTCACCCTCTGACTTCGGTCCTTCAAGACGAGGTGATCTGTCAAGAAACCCTGATCGACAGCATCAAATTCAGCAGATAGATCCAATAAAATTAGGTCTGTCGGCCTTCCTGCATCACCAAGTTGACATTTTTCCCGAATAAACAGAGTAGTCGTTTCAGTAGTCCTGCCTGAGCAGAAACCGGATTGGTTCTCCACAAAAAGAAGTTCTTTCTCAAGATATGCTGGTGGTTGGGCTGTGGCCTCATTTTTTAACATTTTACCAACGAAAGGAAGATTGGAGATAGGTCCAAAGTTAGCAGAAATCTAGGTGTCTAAAGTGGAATAACTAAGCCTTCCATCAACTGGCGTGGGACAATGCCTCTTTGTTATCAGGCATCGACGGTGACATTAAAGGCATCTGCCAAAACATATATATATCTTTTATTAGATTGGCAGAATAAGGATGCGAAAAAGATGACGACGCTTTTATTCCTTGAACGCATTTTATAATGTCCTGTCTAGATATAAAGGCTAAGGTGGAAAAGGCAGGGGTCAGCTGGAACAGGCCAAACACAGGGGCCTTGTATACCCTTACCCCTGCTCACATTGACTCTCGGCACAGTACCCATGATGCGCTTTTGGAACTCCATGAATTTTGGGCAGCTTATCTGCTTCTTTGAGCTGTCTTGATGATGTCTCAAGTGAAGATCTTACTGTGGAAGCATCCGACATGCAGCTTCCTGAGCAGTGCATTGACTCAACAGAACCTTGACTTGACCCTACTCACCAGTCAACACGACCTGCTGAAAGCCATTGTGTCTCTCGCTGACTTACTCAGCAGAAGCATCGTTTCCACCCAACCAAACCCAACCGGTGACTCAGACCTGTTAGAATCTATCTACTTACACCATCTACAGCACTGACTTCATCCCCACAGTTCCCCATTTCGATGCTGACTCGCCACTGGACCAGTGCAAATCACCCCGTCTTGATGCCAGAAAGCGCACAGAAGCCTGGCTCGACACCTTCGAGCAAACAATACCAGGAAATAAGTTACTGTGAAGAGGCCCTGTCCCCCTGGTACTCCTTTGGGACCACTGTGAGATTTTAGTCCCCTTTCTCTAACTTCTTCTTGCAAGGCAGCTTCTTGAGCACTGTCAGTGTGCCTATTGAGTGCTTGAAAAGTCCTGCTTATCTATGTAGAGTGTTATTCAACCGTACCGTGCATTTCCAATCTTTCTTTACAGGGATAGATATTGGTTTACTGGTAGTATGGGCTGTGCAGGCAGTTTAGCCGCTACTCATCCCTGTATTCCTGAAATGCACTATTTATTTTGTCACAATACCTAATGAGGTTTTGTGAACTTGTGTTTTTAATTGTGCATTATATGCTTTAGTCACTGTCTCCTTTATTAATCACCTTTCCCTTTCCTATCATTGTCTTGTTCTTTGCTGCTAGCTGGATAAACTCTTTAGGTTGAATCCTAACAAACTCCAATATGTCCCTTTCATTTTTATTTTCTGATAAGAAAGCCTTGGTTGCAAAAGAATCTTTAATAACAACCTAATAACTAAATATCCCTCTGGCTAAAGTAACAGATCAGACTATGCTACTAAACCTATCAAACTAAATGTTGCTTATTGTGTCAAGGCCTGCAATCATCAAGCCTTCGAGTTCCCCACAAAACCAGTGGAGGCTGGTGACATTTCTCAGTGGAGGGTGGGACAGAACCAGCTTTGTGACTCTGGGCAAAGCGCACGAGGGAGCTAAGCAGTCCCGGACAGCCACCGACTAGGGTGTTAGAAGGTTTTTCTGAAGAGGGGTTCAGGAAGACCAACCAGTAGTAGGTGCACAGGGTTTGCACAGGTTGGTGCATACTCTCAGAGTGGTAAAGCTGTCAGAGAAGCCTGGCTCTAATCTTGGAGGGAGTGAGAGGGCCGTATCAAGCTTCAGATCATCTACACATCAGCACACAATGAAGGATTGCCTGCAAAGTAGAAGTACTTACATATATAAACCTTATATAAATGTTGTGCATTAAATACTTATCTACAGAAAGGTAAATATCTTGTATTGTGGTTGCCACTTTACTCATCAACAATTAAATAAATACATTTAGTACAAGATCTTAAGCAAACAATATCAAAAAGAGTAACTGTGTCCCTAGACAAGATAAAAGAAATGATTTTTTAACAAAGGTACCAGTTTTAAGAGTTTGCGCCATATAAGATAAAAAGATTAAAAGATATGAAATTTAAAAAATGGAAAGAAGGGGCTTAAAAAAACAGATAGTTTAATTTGCATATTAGGTGTGCTTATGCCCAATGCAACCTTGAGAAGTCTGCTGAAGGGATGATGATGTATTAAGACTTCAAAACCACAACAAGGGAATATGGTGTAGACAAACCACTCTATGGAGAAGAAATGTTTGCCTTCTTGTAGCCAATCCTTTGGAACTATAGATAAGGTCTCTCCTGTCATCAACAAAATTCATATCCCAAAATGAGGAAAAATGGGTTCATAGCAACTGAAAAGCTGTCACCCCTTTATGGCAAGTTGTGGAACCAGATGAAACTACCATGGAGGAGAATTCAGAGTAGACAAAGATGGATGTACAAAAAGAAAAAATTGATAAAATGTGATTAAACAGTTAAGTAACAAATGTTATATTGACTGAATGAGAGGTGTATGGACATGTTTCTAAATTATTAATAATGAATAGAGGGTAGGAAGAATCTCAAAAACATAAGCCTATATGCGTCATTATTAGTCGACTAAACCTGCCTTTCTGTCCGCCCTTTTGGTCACTTCTCGATTTGCCATTTATCCCAGAGCATTTGTGGTTGGTTCCTTCACTAAAAGGAAACTCAGGACCAATCAGAAAGAAAATGAATCAATGGATAACAAAAGAAGAAGAAATAAGGAATACTAAGGATGAAGAAAAACTTTAAAAAAAAAGTAAAATACCAATCCCAGAGCTGAGACTGAAGGGGAATTCCTTGACCCTATTATACCCTGCCTTTGACGTCATATGGAACGGGGGGAGGGGAGTTGCAATGTGTTTCCTTCACAGAATATAAAATGCATTAAAAGAAATGAAATAAGATCAAACTGTAAAGATGGGGCCTCAAAAGGGTACATTATTTAATTTACATTTTAAGTGTACATAGGTGTATTTATGCCGAATCTTTATATCATGTAACTTCCAGGAGAGGTTTTATAATATGCATAGCAAAATCCCATGTATGTACTTATGAAAAGCAGGGTGCTGAAAATGACTCTTTTCTCATAGAAAGGCACCATGTGTGTTTTCAGACGACTCTGGGAAGCCCGATAATCCTCACCCTTTTTCACTATTTGGTCTTTACTGGGACGAGTATGAGTGTTCCCGTAATGATCCTCATTCTTCTCCACCACTTGGTTCTTACTGGGACGAGTATGACTGTTCCAGTAATGACTTTCACTCTTCTCCAACACTTGGTGTCAGACTCTCACGCTTCCACCCTCTCTTCCTCCTCACCTTGGTCTACTGTTGAGCTGTCTTGCGTCTCTGTCTTCTTTCTCCTTCTGACCTTCTTCTTTTCTTCTCCTTTCTTGTCTTTCTTCTTCTCATGTAAATAAGGGCTCTCTCGTCTGGAGGCCACGTTGTCAGGTTTTGGGAAACACCCGGCAACGAGGATTCCATGCAGCGTGCCCCTTAACTAACAGGGAAAAATCCTCCTGGCTGAAAGAAACCCGTGAGTATCCTGGAGGTCGAAGGAAGTGGAAATCCAGTGGCCAGCTGAGAACTGCAGCCGAGATGATGTGTCGATACACAAATGTTTCTACAAAGCTAGCAGGATCTGGAATAGATTTGAATGCTGAAGGATTCTCGTTGGAAACCAACAGACTTCAAAACAATGAAGGGTCCCGGACAGAGGCCAGAGCAATTGGTAAAGAACGGTAAGTATAGAGGTAAACAATGTAACAGAGAAATCCAATAACCAGAGAGAGGGAACTGATGGGCTAGGGATGCCGGGGCGAGACCCGGGACCTAGAGCCCAGTGACAGGGAAACAGAGAGAGAGAAATGATGGGTGAGGGACACCGGGGCGAGACCCGGACAGGTGAGCCCAGTAACAGAGAAAGAGAGAGAGCCCAAACGATCAGGAGAACAAACGGGAGTCAGAGAGAGAGAGCGAAGGCAGAATTCATGGCGGGAGAGAGAACCGTGAAGTTATGTCAAAGTATGACAAAGAGGATACAAGGAAAGGGAGCGTTAGCTCCTAGGATGAAAGCGAAAATGAGCGTCCCACCGACAAAGTGTCGAAGGTTGCAACGTGCCAGTTTAATCCACTTGAAACAGGATATAGTGGCAGCGGCCATCTTAGAATAAATTAGAGCGCTAATTCACAACGTGATGAGAATGTGCTGGCAAACTAATGGAACCTCCAGCGGTTCCATACCTTCCATGGGAAAGGCATGACACTTTGTCCTTACTTGGATGAGTATGAGTGTTCCAGTAATGATTCCCACCTTTCTCCAACACTTGGTTCTTACTGGGATGAGTATGACTGTTCCATTTGTTATTTGCGGACCTTCCCCCCCCCCCCCGGTCCCCTGCTCTCCCCATTATCTTTCTGTCTCAGGCATCGAGTCCCTGGGCCTTACGGTTTGTAACGGTACGGTCTCCAGTGATTATCAGGTTAGCTTCTCCGCTCTACCTTTCCACTTATTTTGGCAATCTCCGCTGCGCTGTCAGGTAAGTGGTCTTAGCATTGTTTAGGGACTCTGAAGTCTACCGAGCTCAGGCCACTCTGCCACTTCTCACTCGGTCACTCTTTGAACACTGTGTTAGTTCTTTAGCCTCTCGTACTTTAGATTTTCCTGAGGGTAAAATGCCCGGACTTGCACGCCAGCCTCTTCTCAGCACCTGATGCTGTGTGTCTCTTTCTCCTTCAGCTCTGCCCTTATAGCTGATTTGGATCTGCCAGGCATCTCTCTTTTCCAGATCTCCTCCTCACAGATTTATGATGCTGCCGTGAGACTTCCCTAGCATAGCGTCAAAGTCCTTCTTCTGTGTCCTGCTTATACTCTGTACTGCTCCAGTGGTTTTCTTCATCTCAGTACCACATATCCACACTGAAAGCCACAACCAGAAGCCCTCAGCTTCCATCAACGCGATCTCAAACCGAAAATCTGCCCCGCAGGGTTTAAAGAAAACCTTTGACTACAGGGGGCCTTACTCGGCTAAAACGAAAGTCGCAAAGGTGACAACTATACTTCCACTGTTCCGAGCAACGCCGCCCACTGTTTAGCTAACAAAGACCTTTCGGACTGCATCAACCAGGTAAAAGACAAACTTCAGAGTTTGTGGGCCTGGCTCCCAAAGGCTCTCACACTCAAGAAAAAATAGCAATGCGTAGGTCGGCCAAGAGGGCTTTCGGCCACTTCGACCGCCGACCCAACTCCACCCCCCCTTCGTCTCTGCTCTTGGAACACCCGTGGTCATTTGCACCTAACAACGCCGGGCGACGCAAACCTGGCTGCTTTTGATATCATCTGCCTACAAGAGACATGGCTCGAGAAATCGCCTACTATGGACGGCTACAACGTCATTTTGGCACCAGCAAATAAAGGATTAATGGGCCGCCCGACATCGGGCCTTCTCATCGCCTACCGGCAGGGGAGGGGTCTGAAGATCAAGGCCACTCTCCTTTCCAACCTTTCAATTCTGGCAGTATTACTTGACTGGGCGGATCAACCAAATTGCGGGCCCTCTCAAACCGCAATTATTAACACCTACTGGAATCCAGAAGCCATAAACCAACAGTCATACTTAGCGACGATGGAAAATCTAGTAGATGAAATCCAAGCTTCCAACCAGGTCCCTTCGATCATCATTTGCGGCGACCTGAACGCCCACTGCTCAGACCACCGCACAAAGTTGGGCAAATCTTCTTCTTCGAATCCCGCCGCAAAAAGAGGGAGCCTGTGGTCAACACTGATGGCATCAAGAAAAATGGAAAATTTGGACTCAGTTTTCCCCAACGCTGACCGTCCTCCCACTTGGGAGCAAGGTGCTCACCACGCCACTATTGACTAAATTTTTGCCTCGCGCTACCTTCTTTCAAAGGTAAAAGACTTCGAGGTTCGCAAAACCAAAGCGAGCGATCATAACCAGCTCACCATGTCTCTGCAATCCCATTTTAATCCACCGGCACCGTATGTGGTAGGGGTTGACTCAAATTCACGAGGCAATCGCTTGAATCTGACAACGAAATCAGTCTTAGATCTGTCTGCAAAATATGCGTTGGGGTTACGTTCTGGCGGAAAAGATTCTTTGGACTACGTACCTCTTCTACTACAATACAGGGCCAAATCAAAAACGTCGGCCCCATCACTTACTGTTCCGAGACATTCCTTTGATGCAACACTGGTAGCAAAGAGACGCGAACTGCGCAGGCTGAAACGGATGCTTGGGACCCTTCCACAAAATCAAGACCAACTAAAGTCAGAAATAAAGGCCTACAAAAACTGGGCAAAAAACCATTGCCACAACTTGTACCAGCAGGATGCTGAATCCAAGCTAAAAGCAATCTGCGGAAACAAAGCAAAAGATTTCTGGTCTCTGCTAAAAACTTCAACACCTTCTCTAAACAACACGACCATCAACGCCACGGCGGAAGCAAAATGGATCAGTCACTTCTCGTCCCTCTTTCAAGCTCCACTCACCACAGGCTTGCCTGATTCGAAATCGAAAAATGAAAACTGGCTGAAATTGGACGACCTGGCGGAAATCAGAGATCAAATTAAAAAGCTGAAGAACTCCAGAGCAACGGGTCTGGATGGAATCTCAAACATAGACTTGAAAAAAAATGCAGACGAATGGGCACCATTTATCCAGTCTATCATCGCGCAGTGTGTCGCCCAGAAATCGCTCCCTCCATCGTGGACGAGGGCGGTTATCGTTCCAATTTACAAGAAAGGCGACATCACCGATCCACTAAATTACCGCCCTATAGCCCTCTTGGACTGCATTGGGAAAGTCTACGGGAGCCTTCTTTTGAAAAGATTTGATGCCTGGTCAAAGTCGGCCCCCTGCAATGACAGGTTCCAAACGGGCTTTAAAAGAAATGTGGGAACAGCGGCAAACATACTTACCATTAGCGTACTGAAAAGCAAGGTCTTGGAGGGCAAACCAAGGAGCTTTGTGGCCTTTGTCGACCTCTCCCAAGCCTTTGACTTGGTTGACAGGCAGCGCCTCAGGTACAAACTCAAAGGCTGGGGGTGCCCCCAGGAGATTCTGCAACCAATCAAGGCTCTCCACTCAGAAACCACCGTCAGGGTCCAATTGTCACAATTGGGCTACTTGTCATCTGAAATCCAGACAGGTCGAGGGGTGAAACAAGGTTGCCCCCTAGCTCCAGCACTGTTTCTTGCCTATATTGGTGATTATGGCATCTCAGAAGATCCGTCAAGGACTTTTCCGCCATTCCCTGGCCACAGCAAAAATAAGCCACCTATTGTATGCTGATGACCTCATCCTACTCGACCAGACCCAGATTGGCCTCCAGAGGCAAATATGAAACCTCCTGCGTTACATGTCTGAGAACAACCTAAAAATAAACAAAGAAAAAACTAAAATCATGTCCCTGGAGTCCGGCCAGAAAAAAAACGCAGAAAACTTTAAATGGTATCTGGAAGAATATGTGATTGAGAAAGTCACAGTATACAAATACCTTGGAGTCCTGATGGACAGCACCAAACACGAAAGTTCAATGCAGGCCAACCTTCAATTTAGAATAAAGAAGTTGACATCTCAAGGTAAGGCGATTGACACAAAATTCGGTAAATTCTCTTGTATCCCTGTGATCGAATTCTACAGAAAGAAAGTCATCCCCTCCATCACTTACGGAGCCGAAGCCATGCCTCTGATTCCAAGTAAAATCTGGCAAAAACTTGAAAGTGTGTTCTGGAAAGGGGTCTTGTCCCTTCCAAAATCAACGTCCATAGCTGCTATCCGGAGAGAACTGAGCCTAGTGTCTCTAAAGACAATCGTTGACATTAGTTCCCTGAGGCTGTACCGAAAATGCATCATGGATGGGAGTGATGATATTTCTGGTCTCCTAAACAAGGAGTTAAATTCTGGCAAGGTGCAAATGCTGGTAGTATGGAAAGAAGGAAACTCGGCTTTACTCAACTCAGTCGTTTGCTCGGAAGCCGACCTCACCTCACATCCAACTAGAGTGTTCAAAAAATTGAAAGAGCTTGACTGGATTCAAACCCAGGAGTCCGCTTCAAACAACAAACTTCTCCAGCACTTGCCTCCAACATTCCGTAAGCTCAATGAGCCAATGAAGTACCTGCAAAAATTCCCCAATAGGGGGGCTCGGAATGCTCTTCTAAGGATAAGGATGAACTTGGCGGCCACAAACGAAATTCGCAAGATCAGAGGTTTATCTGATACGAGCGCCTGTCGCTTATGTGAAAATAAAACCGAATCCATCAGACATTTGCTTCTGTCATGCCAGAAAAACCAGAACCTGAGAGGGGCTTACTTGAATCATCTAATAGTGGACGATCGAGGGTGGGACGACGATACCTGGTGGAATAGACTGATCAGCGGAGACAGAATAACCTGTCTCCTGGCAACCGTGAAAATATTGGAACACACGATGAAAATGACACCCACCCTGGCTAGTTATCGTGCAATTTACTGCTTCGGTTCTTTTTGTAAAATTCTTTTGAATAAAAAAAATAAAAAATAAAAATAATATCCATGTCTTTTCAGGTTGACTCCAGGGTTCTACATGAAAATAACAAATATTGGCTTGTTCTTCATGTTTTCTTCTCGTAGGTGTTATTAATGATGGGCTCTAGGTGAGTTGGTTATGGAATTCCTAATCGGAACAGGAGCCCTTGTCCACAAAGGGGGAGTCCTTCCCGATGCAGTTCCACTTAACTCTACCCCTAGAGAGGGTATTGCATAGCAGGCTCACCAGCCTAGCCTCACAGGGAAAGGATCCCCCCGGGGGAAATGTTACTGGATCTTGTCATTCGTCACACTGCCTACATTAAACTTAACCCCTCCAAGACCGAATTCATCCGCATTGGTCCCCGCGCTAAACAGCAACTCGTCCAACAATTGTTCCACGATATGCGCCTAGAAAGATTTGCTCTGCATCTCACAGATTCAGCAAAACACAAGTCTTCACCATCAACAGCAACCTATTCTTCCGGTAACACATAGCCAAGAATAACTAAACAGTCTGCCTCCAAATCTCCACTCTTCACAGAATCATACCCTTAATCCTGCTGCAGGTGTTACGGAGTGCAGTGCAGGCCCGTGTAGTCTTGCACATGAATGGGGAATGCCCAGCCGCACACTTTGCTTCCTTAAAAGCATTCTACCATGCCACAGCACACCTTACTGCAGAAAGTTTCAAATGCAGAGACTCAGAAAAAAATGAAAAGAAAAAGAAAGCTTGAGTGTCATTTGCATAAAGAAATTATGGGAAGAAATAATAGCAGTGATTGGAATTCGGTAAAAAGAAAAGAGGAGAGGATCGAAGACAGAACCTTGGGGAATCGCAAACTGCAGAGAAAAGGGAGAGGGTGATTGAATGGCCCAGGAAACCGAGTAAGTGCAATTAGCAAAATAAGAGAAGAACCACTTGTGAACGTAGAGATACAGAGAGAAATAAGTATAGATGAAAGGATATTGTGATCAACAGTATCAAAGGCAGCGGATAGATCAAGCCGAATGAGAAGCCAAGAGTGCTTAGTGTAGAGGGCAGATAGAATAGGATTCGCTACAGAAAGCAGGGTTGTTTCAGTCGAGTGGAAGGGACGTAAACCAGATTGTAGACGGGAAAGTAGAGCATGATGATTTAAATAGGAATAGACCTAACAGTAGACAATTTGTTCTAAGATTTTTGACAAAAAAGGGAGAAGGGAAATAGGCCATAAATTAGATGGGATAGAAGAGTTGAGATGTGTTTATTTCAGAATAGGTTTGACTGTAGCATTTTTAATAAGGACAAACAGCCGAGGATAAGTAGTTACTACATAAGGAAGTTGGCTAAAGGATTAAGGAGGGTAAAAAATGAGGAATAAGAAGCGATGGCACAGTATCATCAGAGCAGCTGTGGGATTTGTACGTGCGAGAGTAGAGAAAGAAGATAACGAATGAGAAGTGGAGAGAGGAGTTGAAGAAAGAGATAGGATTTCCAGTTAAGTGCACTTTTCAGATTGACTGTGAGGGTATAAGGGAATGGTGGCATGCCTCCCTTGGCAGCTTAAAATGAAGTAACGCTATGTAAATCAATGAAAGGTATAAATATATGGGCGGTACGTTCAATTAAGGATCCACTGCAGGATAAAAATAACATGATTCTTCTTAATATCCCGGAGCCTGTCAATTCTAAAATCATGGACATTCGTTTAACAAGACCAACAGGTGGTTGAGTGAGTACCGATCTTGGTGAAGGAACACTTCCAGTGTCTACCTTCAAAATCATCAAAACTCTCTGATATAAGGAACAAATCAAGACCCAAAGTGCCACTGTGGAGCATCAAGTCTGATTCTGTTTATAAGGAAAAACGGAGCCTTTGACGAACCCCTTCAGTAGGGTTAGGATAAACCTTCAGAGTGATCAGTTCATGACCAAAATGGGACTATGTTGTGATCAAGAAAATTTGAGGAATTTGAAGAGCATGAAGATGACCCGGAACACAGGTTGTGTTCAAAAGGAAATGAAAACAGTAAAAGGGGTTCTTTTAATGGCTTGAGTGTTTTAGATCATACAAGAAGCCATCCTGTACAAAATAGCTACTGATGTCAATCGCTGGATCAACGGCAGTAGAATCCTCCCTTGAAGCCTTAAGGAGGAATTCAGCCCCCACCCATGGAAAGATCCAAAGTGAGATGAAGATGCCATGAAAAAAGCAAAGAAACTCCACGACCACCAATAAGAGGTGACTGGATGACCCTTGGCCTGCACTGGCTCCAAATTATGTTAACCCTTTGAAATCTGTCAAAATCCTTCCTTATCTCCTGGAGCACTGCTGGAATGACTCTGAAACCTGGGGGTCCTGTCCTATTAGCCTTTATTTTGAAATAGAGTATTATCATTCTGCATAAAGCCTGGATGATGAATGTGTTAGGGAGAATTCTCATAAATGTGCTAATTCCCTTCACCTTAGAGACCCCCAGCAACTTTATTGGATTTTGAGGACTTGTTTTTTTTTTACCTGGAAAGAGTGTGAGCCTTTTTTGCCACTCTATCATGTATTTTGATGTGTGTTTTACTTTTGTGTTCTTTGATTATGGAGTTTTAGATAACTCCATAGGCATCATCTCTTCATGTGTGTTACACAGCGCCCTCAGTGCAGTGACACAGGGATGTCTTTTAGGCTTCCCAAAGGTTTAAATACCTTCTCTGGGATAAACTACTGTTTCCCAGAGAATGTAAAGTGAAATTGACTTTACTAGTCTTTCCACATTCCTAGACCCAGCACACACCATCTTACAATGGAGTGCTGGAGGGGACATAGTATCCTCCGTGTATAAATACTCATGTAGCAGTTAAATGCTACCCTTTTCTATTTAAAAGGCTGTTGGCAGTGATTTTCCAATGAACTACCATGATTTTTCCCGACCGCGAACACTGGTAGCTAAAAGTCAAGGGAGCCATGTTTTTCAAGATGGCGCCTTAAACCCGTTTATTTAAATAGGTCCTGGTCTTCTTTTTTTGCCGTTTCTTTTTGTAAAGGTCCTTCTAGAGTTTGTCTCTGCGCGCCAAACCAGGTTTGGCCCCTTTGTTCTTGTGCCTTTGGCGGGCTTCAGGACTGAAGACCGCCTCTGGCGTCTGAGTGTCTGGGGTGGGCAGGAAGTGAGGGAGGTGCCCAAAACGCCCTGTGCTTAGTCGCCTAGGAGACACAAATGCATTCTTGCATGATTGGCTGGCTGACTGTCAGTCAAGGACAGCCACCCTGCTGGGTGAGGGACAGCTAGGCTGGAATGAAAGGGAGAGAACGGTTTAAAAGGCGAGTCTCTTGGACTGGAAACAGAGTCGACCACTGGGACGAAAGAACTGAAGAAAAGCTGGAAGAGGACGGCTGCTGCAACTCCTGGACCGTTGACGATGAAGCCATTAGGCTGAGAGTAATTGAGGGGTGCATATCCTCGCAATTCAGGAAACACCTGCTAAAGAAGCCACTTCGCCAGCAGGAGATAGCAGACCTCGCAAGGGTATGTGAAAGAGTCGATGTCCAAGCAGCCAACATTGAAAATCCCCAAAAAACAAACATGATGGCCGCAATTGCCACCGCCCGACAAGGGCAAAACGGATTCCCCAACATAGCACCCCGTCAACAGATGTGGAACACCAACCGTCCGACCCCACCAGAATGACAATGCAACAGGTGTGGCTTGTAATTTCCCCACAAGGTCCTATGCCCAGCGATTGGACAAATGTGCATGAGGTGTGGCCAGGAGAACCACTTTCAAATCATGTGCAGTGAGAAAACACCACTGCTACCCCCACACCTCCTCAACCAGCTCCCAACAGGAGATACGACCCACCGAGAAAACCCAACCCGCGCCCATACCCAAAGAGGGACAGCGGGAGAAACGATCAAGCGAGAAACGTGACAGCATACCCTACTAATCCAGGGGTCATAAGGGCCATAGAAAACTTCCATGTTGACCCGCCTGGAAGATCTCATGAGATACCCGAGTACCTCTTCCACGCGCAACCAGACCAAGTAGAAGACCAAAGAGGTTCACAAGAATACACCACAGGTGACCCGTACGAAAACCCTCCACCCGAAGAAGACCCGTCAATGATAGAGCCGTACTACGGGTACGACAGGTACAGCAGAGAATACGTCAGACTGATTTATGACACCTCATCTGACAGTGCTGCACCACAAGTGACAGTTCAAATGGGGGAAACACACACCCCTTTCCTGATTGATACAAGGACCACCGTGAACGTCATGAATGAAACAACATACTGCACCGTGGCGGACGTCTATCCCCTACTGCCGTCTCAGGCTCATATCTTCCAGTGGGGAGCAACAGCCCCATTCCAATCGAAAGGACAATTTTTCTGTGACCTGGTACACAGAGGTCGTTGTGAACCCACCATGGTCCATGTCATACACAGCCCTGTAATGGGGAGATGTCTTCTCAGCTACAAGGCGACTACTGCCCTGGCCCTCATCAACATACAATATGACCATTCCGAGATAGTACAAGCCCTCCCACCTGAAGCCCAGGCCCTGTATACAATCTCGCCACAGGAGGTGGACATTGATGAATTGAAGGCTACATTCCCGGAACTATTCAAGGGTCAGGGAATGCTGAGAAACACAGTCATCAAACTCCACATCGACCTGGCAATAAGACCAGTGCCACAACACCCTCGAAGAATTGGATTCCATTTGCAAGCACAGGTGATACACGAACTACAACTCCTCGAAAACAACATCATCGTGAGAGTCGACGGACTCACTCCATGAGTGTCCCCCTTAGTAGAGGTACCCAAATCTGATGGACGCCTATGCATGTGTGTAGATGTGTGGATTGCCAACACCGCAATCCAGAGGGAGAGAGACCCAGGACCAAACATTGAGGACATGCCGGTAAGACTCAACCAGGCCAACTGGTTCTCCAAGCTCAATCTGAACCTAGGGTACCACCAGCTAGTCATCGATCTGGGCCTCCAGGCCCATAACTACCTTCATGACACACAAAAGGTTTGTTCCGTTACAAACGGCTCAATTTCGGAATATCATCGGCAGCCGAGATATTCCAAGAAACAGGTTGATCGCCCGCGTCATGAATACCTTCAACTACAGTGATGACATCTTGCTGTTTGGTGTCACTCAAGAACAGCACGACAACGCCTTTGCGCAGGTATTCGTCATACGCCAAAGGAACTGGCGTGTGTGTAGCAAGTGGCGCTTGGGCGGCCATTGATCTCCCCAACACGTTCCTCACATTAGTATGCGTGACGGTCTAGCTCTCTGCAGCCGTACGGCCGCGAGAAGCCTTTTCCGTCCGCCGAACCCGGAAGCTGGCGCGTTGCAACCCATTCACGTCAGGCTTTGGGTGAAACGCTGCCAGAGTTTTCCTCGCTCCGTTGTATCTTCACTGCGCCTTTGCTTTCCTTCCGGGGGGCTTCCTTGTGCCTCCCTATTTTCGTTCCTCCCCTCCTCCTTTCCCTACATACCACCTTTCCCTTGTTAGCCATTACTTACCGTGTCATGAACCGCCATCTATGTCCTTTCTGGACCTCCTGGTCCCTGACTCGCAGGGGATTGCATGCAGTTATCCTTCCAACATGGCCGCCAGGAACAGAATGCTCCTGATCAGTCTATGCGTTCCATGCTGCTCATCCTACAAAAGAGACATGCCCATGCAGCTCTGTGTATCTCAACGCTACCGCTACCTGTAGTCGAACGTGCTTAGCCAGAGTTCGATCAGGGCTCTCGCTTTATTCCTTGTTCCCAGTCCCTTGAATTCCCTCCTGTTCCCTTTCCTCCCCAATCTCCTGGAAAACCTTCTGCGCTCGAGTCACGGTCCTCCGTGCCTCCGAGCGTACCTTATTTACTTCCTGGAATTACCCTGGACTTTTGGAACGCTCCTGGAAACTGAACCGCTACTCTCACGCTGGACGCCGAGGATCGGCATTCGGGTCTATACAAATCCCGGACCGTAAAGAAGACGAAATCCCAGAAGGTCGCAAGTACACAACAGAAACAGGTGAGAAGGGGAGAAACTTGTGACAGATTGAGATGCCTTAAAAACTATACAGATTCAGAGATGGAAGCCGCCGTTCAAGACCTCATGCGAGGCATGCAGGAATTAACAACGGAGGTACAGAACCTCAAGGCAGAGAACGCAGCATTAAAGCAGCTAGTTCTATCACTTCATTCCGCAACCAAAGAAAATGTAATATTGGGTGGAATAGTGGACAAGTATGACGGTTCTTCCAAGACTCTCCGCGCCTTCCTTGATTCGTGTTTAGTACACTTCACTTTCAAGCCCTACTACTTCTCCACTCCTAGAGCAAAGGTGTGTTTTATGATCTCACACCTTACTGGAAATGCATTGACTTGGGCAACCCCCCTAGTCAATACAAGCAACGCTCTACTGGATGACTATGATGGCTTTGTGAGAGCCCTTAAGGAAATGTTTGATTGCCCAGAGCAGGTGTATAGTGCTCAAGAGAGACTACTCGAGTTTCAACAAGGGTCCCAGGATATGCTCACCTCTGTTACTCGTTTCAAACAACTTGTGAAAGAAGCAGACTGGTCTCCAGAAGCTAGTTTTACACTCTTCCGAAAGGGGCTGAACGAAGAAATAAAAGATGAGCCCGCTAGGGCGGCCCGCCCATGCTCCTTCCAGGCTCTTATGGATCTATCCTTACAGATTTCCGAATCCAAGAAAGAAGAGCAGAGAAAAGGAAGTCTAAGGCAAGTTTCCAAAAGACCATCACGGAACATGCCCCTAGAGCAGAGTCTGCTGTTCCTTCTACTCCGTACCCAGAACCTATGCAACTAGGAGCCTTTCGTGGACCCATTACCCCTCAGGAAAGGATGCGATGAATCCATACTGGTCTATGCATGTATTGCGCCTCCGATAAACATCTTGTGAGAGAATGTCCCATTGCTCCTCCACGGCATTCGGGAAATGCCAGCTCCCGATCCTGGATGGAGCACAGTGTCGGGAGAGAGATGTTTGCTCCACATCAATTCCATCCTTGAACTCTCCTGGACAAAATAACCTTGTGGTTCTTCAGGCCCTACTATCGCCTTCCAAGACAGAATCCTACCCCATCCTGGCATTAGTTGACTGCGGAGCTATGGGCGTATTTCTAGATCAAGATTGTGTCACTGCTCATACCATTCCACATGAAAGCCGAGTTACAATGCAACCAGTAGAGGCAATTGATGGAAGGCCTCTTTCCTCAGGACCCATTACCCTTCAGACTAAAGAGATTCTACTTTCTATTAATCACCATCCAGAGAGAATAAAATTTGACCTCATTAAATCAGCCCATTATCTGATGGTTCTTGGAATGCCCTGGCTGCAGAGGCACAATCCTTACATCAACTGGGCAGCCGGCTCACTATTTCTTGGATCTGAATATTGTATGGCTCACTACCTATCCCTGGATACCTTACCAAAACCTTCTAGAGACTTTCAAGAGAATCAACAAAGTCCAGTCACCGTTTCTAACATCATCCAGATTCCCAGGGCCTACCAAGCCTTTTCTGATGTTTTTTCAACCGCGATAGTCCAAGCTCTCCCTCCTCACAGGCCAGAGGATTGTGCCATCGATACCGAACCCACAGCTGTTATTCCTTTCGGCAGAATGTTTATATAATCTGGCCCTGAAAAGAAGGCTCTCTGAGAATACCTGGATAGTAACCTGGAAAATGGCACCATACACCCGTCCAAATCTCCAGCGGGTGCTTCATTGTTCTTCGTTCCAAAGAAAGATACCAAAGAACTCAAGACCATGTCTGGACTACCATGGTCTAAATCAGTGCACTCTCAAGGACCGTTATGCTCTACCCCTCATCTCGGATATCCTGGAGGCAGTCAGAGGTGCAGTAATCTTCACAAAATTAGACCTAAGGGGTGCTTACCATCTCATTCGTATAAAGGAAGGTGACGAATGGAAAACAGCCTTTAGAACTCCCTTTGGCCATTTTGAATATCTGGTCATGCCCTTTGGACTTGCTAATGCCCCAGCAGTTTTTCAACGTTTCATGGATAGGGTGTTCTCGGACATGCTGTTCCTCTTCGTTATCATCTATCTGGATGACATCTTGATCTACTCCAAGGACCTTCTAAGGCATGAAGAGCATGTTAAGGCAGTCTTACAACGATTACGTGAACACAAACTCCTAGCTAAACCTGAGAAATGCTTGTTTCACATCACTTCTGTTCATTACCCAGGATTTGTCCTTAGTCCAGAAGGAATTGGAATGGATCCTTCAAAGGTAAAGGCCATACTATTTTGGCCGGCTCCCACATCTGTGAAACAGATTCAATCTTTCCTGGGACTTGCCAATTTTTACCGAAAGTTCATACCGTCCTCTGAAATTGTTCAACTGATCATTGCTCTCTTGAAGAAAGATGCTCCATTTCTCTGGTCTCAGATCAAGACAAGGCATTCCAACGATTAAAGACAGAGTTTACTCAAGCCCCCATCCTGGCTCAACCCGATATTAACCGGCCATTCCTATTGGAGACGGATGCATCCAATTACACCATAGGAGCAGTACTAAAACAGGAATTTGAGGACAAATTGGAGCACCCCATTGCTTATCTTTCACAAACCCTGACACCCAGTGAGACTCATTATTCCGTCTTGGAAAAGGAACTGCTAGCCATCCGCCAAGCCTTCACAGAATGGCGACATCTACTCCTGGGAGCTAGGTATCCAGTCCAGGTCCATACGGACCATCAAAATGTTCATGTTCTACAATCTTTGGAGTGTAGGAACAGTCGTCAGGCCCGTTGGGCCTTCTTCTTTGCCCAGTACCAGTTCCACATCCATCATGTCCCTGGATCACAAAACATAATTGCTGATGCCCTTTCCAGACGTCCTGGCTATGAAAACTCTAAGGATCGGACCTTTCCAAAGATGTTTCCTCACACGATCTTTGTTGCCCAAGCACTCACCCTCCTGGAGAATATCCAAGGCCAAACACGACTTTCGGACCTCTGGAAGGAGCACAAGAGAAATAACAGATGGAATCTCACAGCTAAGGACGGGTATCTATTCAAAGATAATCGCTTAGTCATTCCCACTCCTGGACTGAGACAAAGGATCACAAGTCTATGCCATGATACCTTACATTCGGGACATCGTGGGATAACCAACACTCTCCATCTAGTACAAAGACAGTTTTGGTGGCCCAAGATGAAGGATGATATTAGGATCCATGTCCAAATATGCGCAGTTTGCAATCAGAACAAACACGATAATAAGAAGCCAGCCGGACTCCTACTCCAACCAGCAATACCAACAAGACCCTGGGAATTCATCGCCACTGATTTTATCGTGGAATTACCACCCTCTAGAGGCTACACAACAATCATGGTCACTGTTGATTTTTTTACTCATATGGTTCATTTTACACCCTTATCCAAACTACCTTCCTCATCAGACCTTGCCGGAATTTTCCTGGAACACATATTCCGACTTCATGGGTTGCCTTCCAAGATCATTTTAGACCGAAGACCTCAGTACATATCTCAGTTTTGGAAGCAAGTATGCCGTATTCTGGGAATCCAACGTGCCTTATCCTCTTGCTACCATCCACAAACCAATGGAGCCACGGAGCGTGTGAACCAGACTCTCGAACAATATCTACGATGTTTCACCATCAAAGTTCAGGACGATTAGTCACTCCTAATACCTATGGCTGAATTTGCCTATAACAATGCAGATCATTCAGCTATCAAGACCAGTCCCTTCTTCTGTAGCCAAGGATTCCATCCATCTGTCCTACCCTCCGTACTCCCACATCCTACTCCAGTACCTGCAGTAGACTCCTGGATCGAAAACCTCATAACAGTACATAAGGAGGTTAAGGTATACCTAGAACTGGCCTGAGAAGATGTCAAACGTTATGCTGACTCTAAAAGAAGACCTGGACCTTCCTATTCAGTAGGAGATAAGGTTTGGTTATCCTCGAAGCTCCTTCCTCGACACCTGCGTCCCAATAAACTGGCTCCTAGATACTACGGTCCCTTTTCCATACAAGAAATCATCAACCAAGTGGCCTTTCAACTTCGGTTACCTGAATCTTGGAAAAGAATCCATCCAGTCTTTCACACTTCTCTGTTAAAACCATACATTCAGTCATCCCAAACAGCTCCTAGATCTACCCCTGTTATTGTAAATGATCAACTGGAATACAAGGTTTTCAGGATTTGTGACTCAAGATATCGACGTGGTCAACTACAATATCTGGTTGAGTGGAAAGGGTACCCTTCCAGTGAGCGTACCTGGGAACCCGTGTCAAACATGAATGCTCCCAGTTTGGTTCGACGATTTCATCTGATCCATCCGGGCATACCCGGAGGAGCTGGTTTCCAGAGGAGGCATACTGCCATTAACCGCCGTCTACGTGTTTCTGGACCTCCTGGTCCCTGACTCGCAGGGGATTGCATGCAGTTATCCTTCCAACATGGCCGCCAGGAACAGAATGCTCCGGATCAGTCTATGCGTTCCACGCTGCTCATCCTACAAAAGAGACACGCCCCGCGGCTCTGCGCGTCTCAACGCTACCGCTACCTGTAGTCGGACGTGCTTAGCCGGAGTTCGATCGGGGCTCTTGCTTGATTCCTTGTTCCCAGTCCCTTGAATTCCCTCCTGTTCCCTTTCCTCCCCAATCTCCTGGAAAACCATCCGCGCTCGAGTCACGGTCCTCCGTGCCTCCGAGCGTACCTTATTTACTTCCTGGAATTACCCTGGACTTTTGGAACGCTCCTGGAAACTGAACCGCTACTCTCACGCTGGACGCCGAAGATCGGCGTTCGGGTTATACAATTCCCGGACCGTAAAGAAGACGAAATCCCAGAAGGTTGCAAGTACACAACAGAAACAGGTGAGAAGGGGAGAAACTTGTGACATAGCAATTTTGGCTTTCTTTCCTTCCTTTCTTGCTCTTCTTTACTTCCTTAGTTCTTTTGTTGTGGTTCTCCGCTTTAGCCATATTTTTTCTCTTTCTTAATGTATTCTTTGCTTTTCTACAGTCACTCCTCTCAGTCTCCAGTTTCCTTTTTTGGGACCGCTATCTCTCTTTTTAACATCGCCACCTCTTAGTTAATACGAGTCCTTGGGAGAACTGGCCCTACCATCTACACGGAAAGCAGACAGCCTCTGGAACCCTTTTCAACCATTGCCCAGAGAGGGTTTTTTTGTGCCGTCAGGCTTTTTCCCAAAATTGTTTGTTCCGGAAGAGGGGCACCCCCTGACCTCTCTGACTTACAGTCAGGGTGGCTTCCTTCCAAGGCAGACCATACCTACTTACCAAAAAAAGGCTGTGTGGAAGACGAAATTGGTGCGCCCGGTGGACTCCGAGACTTCAGGTGAGGAGGAGGGGGAGCGGAGTGACCAAGAACAGGGGCCCCCTACTGTAAACATTAACAGATTGCAACGCTGAATAGAACCCATGGCTTCCCCAGAACAGTTCCAGGAGCTGGTAACAGAAGTTCAAGGGATGAAAGTGGAACTACAGAACAACAAGGCAGAAAATGCGGCTTTAAGACGAATGGTATCCGCTCGAGAGGCTGAGAGACAGATCTTCCCCCCATGGCTTTATCTTCGGGCAAGTACGACGGAACTCCCAAACGACTGAAAGAGTTTCTGGAAGCGTGCGCAATATATTTTGCCTTTCGTCCTCACACGTATGCCAGTGGTCATACTAAGTTGGGATTCATGATCTCAAACATGACGGGAAATGCTCTGGCTTGGGCTACTCTGCTAGTGACCAATAATAATCCAGTGCTCCAGGACGACAGGGCCTTTTTGACCTTGCTTAAGCAAACATTCGAACAACCAGAAATCACTCATGTGGCAGCAGAAGAGCTTCTTGATGTTCAACAGGGGAGCAACAATTTACGCACTTATATCTCCACCTTTAAACGCCTTGCCACTGATGCAGGGTGGCCTGAACAAGCACAGTACACGATCTTCCGTCGCGGCCTGAAAGAAGAGTTAAAAGATGAATTGGCTCGCATAGCCGCCCAACCACCCTTACGGATCTGATGTCCATCGTACTCCAGATAGAGTATCGTTTGAGTAAACGACGAGCCGAAAGGCGGAAATACCGGACTAAAGCCACTCAGACTCCTACACCTCCCCTTCTCTCACCTCAGCCTCCAGCCGTAAACAAGGAAGAACCCATGCAGATTGGGTCAGCACAGCTCTGTTGACTCCTGAAGAGAGGAAGCGATGTTGTGATACAGGACTCTGTATGTACTGTGGAGCTAATACCCATCTGCGCCGCAACTGTCCGGAAGTCCCTCCTCGACGGGCAGGAAACGACAGACCTCGGACCTGAAGGGGACGAGTTTTCGAGATCTAACCCCTAGTCCCTATGTCACCTTGACCATGGCCCCTCAATCTGAAACTATGGACTCTTGTCTAATGGTGGTGTCGATTCAGTTGCAGACACAGCTAAAACAACTCACAACTCTGGCCCTCATCGACTGCGGAGCAGCAGGGGTCTTCATGGACACCTTATGGGCAGGCAAACAAGGACTCACACTGGTGCAACGCGAAGATGCCCAAAAGGTGGAGGGTGTTGATGGCTCCCCCCTGTCCTCCGGACCCATTACCCATACCACAGAACAATTGGCCGTAAGGGTTCTGCAGAACTCAGAGTTTTTGAGGTTCGATCTCATTCGAGCAGCCCACTTCCCTGTGATTTTGGGTATTCCCTGGTTGAGGAAGCACAACCCAGTAATCGATTGGGCCAGAAACACCATGGCCTTTGAGTCTGTGCATTGCAAGAAGCATTGTCTGCCCCACCAACTTCAAGAAACTGTAAGAATCCTCTCGCCGGAGCAATCGAATACTTGTGATGTTTGTTGTATCCCATCAGAACTCTCTGAGTTCCAAGAGGTATTCAGTAATAAGACTATCCTGGATCTACCTCAACACGGGTAGATGTTGCCTTGGTAGAACCATGCCTTCGTTCACTTGAAGAAGATGTTCTGCTCTGCTCCCATTTTGTGTCAACCAGACCAATCCAAACCATTTGTGGTCGAAGCTGATGCCTCCGCTGAAGCACTGGGGGTAGTTCTACTTCAAGAAAGAGAAGGTAAAGAACATCCTGTAGCTTATCTCTCTAAGACTCTGCCTGCGAGTCAAAAGAACTACTCCCTGATTGAGAAGGAGTTGCTTGCTCTTAAAATCACCTGCGAAGAATGGAGACACTTATTACAAGGTAGCGCTCATCCATTCACTCTACGCACGGATCACAAGAACCTGAAGATCCTGAGGGGTATGGAATGTGTAAATTCCAGACAGGCACGATGGGCGCACTTTTTCAGTCAGTACGACTTCACCATCACGTACATTCCGGGCACTCAAAATGGCCAAGCAGATGCTTTATCTCGACGAGACACTCCTAAAGTGCGATCTATCCCCCTCACAGAATATCTCTTTCCACGCAACAGAATTGTGGGAACTGTCTCTACTTTCCTACAGGAAGTTAGAACTGCCACAACTCCTGAAATGGAATCGGAAGTACCTCGGAACAAACATCGTCATCTTCAATGGTCAGGAGGCTTGTTGTTGGTTAAACAGAGGCTGTTCGTTCCCACACGAGCTCTTCAGTTGAAGATTTTAGGGTGGTGTCATGACCATGCCACAGCCGGCCACCAGGGACAAAGAGGTACCTTGGAGTTGGTCTCTTGTTCTTTCTTTTGGCCTACCCTACTAACTGATGTGAAGAAGTATTGTAAATCCTGCCCGGTATGTGCCAAGAACAAGACTCTCACTAGCAAACCTTTAGGCCTATTGCAACAACCAAAAATACCTACCCGTCCTTGGTCCCAGATCTCGAAGGACTTCATTGGTGATTTACCCTTATCCCAAGGTTTTACTTGTCTAATGGTTATGGTGGATTCCTTTTCCAAATTAGCTAATTTTTCCCCGCTGTCGGGGTTCCCTTCTGCTTCTGAGATGGCCGATGTCTTTCTCAAGGATATTTTTTGTCTACATGGCCTTCCTGACAAGATTATTACTGACAGAGGTAGCCAGTTTACATCCCGGTTTTGGGCGGCCTTGTGTCAGCGATTGGGTATAGAGAGTGCTTTGTCATCTGGATTCCATCCCCAAACCAACGGCCAGACCGAACGGCTCAACGCTACTCTTGAGCAATACCTTAGATGTTAAATCAATCGTCATCAAGACAACTGGGTATCCCTCTTGCCCACCGCAGAATTCCCTTATAACAACACAGTACACTCTGCAACTAACCTCAGCCCTTTTTTTTGCACTTATGGTATACATCCTCGGGGGATCCTTCCGGTGTTCCGTTCCCCCTCCAACTTACCCTCCATTGAGTCTACTCTGACAGAAATAGCCACTGCCTATAAAACCGCCCAGCTCAGTTTGACTGCGGCCAAGGAGAAGTATAAGGTTCAGGCTGGTCACCATCACCTGCCCTGGCCCCAGTGGAAAGAGGGAGACCGGGTCTGGCTATCCAACAAGTATTTACCTCGCTGGCTTCACCCTACTAATCTGTCTCCCCGTTATCTTAGGCCCTTTAGAATCATGCAAAAGATCAATCCAGTGGCATTTCGACTTAGACTCCCAAAGACTTTGAGTCAGATACATCCTGTTTTTCATTCTTCCCTCCTCCGTTCTGTAGACCCAAACACACTGATAAACAAAAAACACATTCTACCTACCTGTCCCGCTTCCATCCCAGAAGAATATGAAGTATCCCGCATTCGGGATTCTAGGTTTAGACGAGCGAGGTCGCCTGGAATACCTGGTAGCTTGGAAGGGCTATACCCGTTCAGAGGACTCCTGGGAACCAGAGTCGTATGTCCACGCTCCTCTCTTAACCCAGAGGTTTCATCGTGCCCACCCAGGTAAACCCGGGGGTGGAAGGAGTAGAAGGGGAATACTGTCACAGGCCAAAGGAACTGGCGTGTGTGGAGCAAGTGGCGCTTGGCCGGCCATTGATCTCCCCAACATGTTCCTCACGTTAATATGCGTGACGGTCTAGCTCTCTGCAGCCGTACGGCCACGAGAAGCCTTTTCCGTCCGCCGAACCCGGAAGCCTTTGCGTTGCAACCCATTCACGTCAGGCTTCGGGTGAAACGCTGCCAGAGTTTTCCTCGCTCCGTTGGATCTTCCCTGGCCTTTGCTTTCCTTCCGGAGGGCTTCCTTGTGCCTCCCTATTTTCGTTCCTCCCCTCCTCCTTTCCCTACATACTACCTTTCCCTTGTTAGCCATTACTTAGATTTTTTTGGCTTTCTTTCCTTCCTTTCTTGCTCTTCTTTACTTCCTTAGTTCTTTTGTTGTGGTTCTCGGCTTTAGCCATATTTTTTCTCTTTCTTAGTGTATTCTTTGCTTTTCTACAGTCACTCCTCTCAGTCTCCAGTTTCCTTTTTTGGGACCGCTATCTCTCTTAACATCGCCACCTCTTAGTTAATACGAGTCCTTGGGAGACCTGGCCCTACCATCTACACAGAAAGCAGACAGCCTCTGGAACCCTTTTCAACCATTGCCCAGGGAGGGTTTTTTTGTGCCGTCAGGCTTTTTACCCAAATTGTTTGTTCCGGAAGACGGGCCCCCACAGACCTCTCTGACTTACGGTCAGGGTGGCTTCCTTCTGAGGCAGACCATACCTACTAACCAAAGAAAACGCTCTGTGGAAGAAGAAATTGGTGCGCCCGGTGGACTCCGAGGCTTCAGGTGAGGAGGAGGGGGAGCGGAGTGACCAAGAACCGGGGACCCCTACTGTAAACATCGACAGTATGCAACATCCTAAATGAAGCCGGCCTCACCCTCAACGGACCGAAATGCACCATCAATAAACAGAGCCTATGCTTCTTCGGCCCCATATTCTCAGACCAAGGCATCAGAGCTTACCCTAACAAGATCAGCACCATTGTAAACCTAGAGGCCCCAAGCGATGTGGCTGAACTACGTTCCTTCCTGGGAATGGCAGGATACAGCACCCGCTATCTGCTGCACTATGCGATGCTCACCAACCCACTCCGACAACTATTTAAAAAGGACGTTCCCTTCAACTGGGACAAACACTGCCAGCAGGCCTTCTACACCATCAAGCAAGAGTTGTCCAGCAACCACCAGTTGGCCTATTTCAACCCCAACTGGGACACCAAAGTCACTGTTGACGCCAGCCCTGTGGGGTTAGGGGCCATACTCGCCCAGACAGATCCTACCAATAAAACCGACACCAAGGTGGTCGCTTACGCTAGCAGAGCGTTTTCCACCATTGAACAAACATACTCCCAGGTGGAACGCGAAAGCCTTGGCGCAGTCTGGGCGTGCGAAAAATTCCACCACTTCATCATAGGTCCGACATTCGTCCTCATCACAGACCACCAGGCACTCCTCTCCCTGTTTGAGAACCCCAAGACAAAGATGCCCCCGTGCATAGAATGATGGGGCCTCAGGTTACAAGAGTACGACTATACCATTGTCCATGAACCCGGTGGCGAGGTCAACTCAGCAGACTACCTGTCACGACACCCCAGAGGCCCAGCAGAGAAAGTCAGGGAACATGAAGCAGAGGTATACATCGCTTATCTGTCCCTCAATGCCCTACCCCGCCATCACAAACACCCTCTTTGCAGACAGGAGCAAGACAGACCCCACCATCCAAGCGGCAATCCAGCTGACAAAAGCCAACAGGTGTCACCTGACCACGGAACACTTCGAGACGGGTCACTCTTGCGAGGAAAACGCCTGGTGGCCCCCACAAGCCTAAGGAAAGCCCTGGTAATCATAACACACGAAGGACACAGGGGATTCGCCAACACAAAAAAGATATCACAAAACCAAGTGTGGTTCCCGTATATGTGCGCGATAGTTGAGGACATGCTAAGGCACTGTGCGCCATGCCAAGTAATGGCAGCAAACAGCCCCCGTGCCCGCTACAGACAGTACCCTTACTGGAAGGGCCCTGGCAAAGTGTAGTGCTGGACTTCTATGGACCCTTAGAAGAAGGGGGTTATCTACTAGTGGCCATTGACGAATACTCCCACTTTCCCCTAGCAAAGCACTTCCAGTCTACGGAGTTCCACCAGGTGGTGAAAGTAATAGATTAACTATTTAGTGAATGGGGGTCCCCGACACGGTCAAGACAGACAATGGCCCACCATTCCAGCACCAAGACCTTTGGAAATTCGCCACCCACCTAGGGTTCCACCACCAAAGGATTACACCAATTTGGCCTCAAGCCAACGGTATGGTGGATCGATTTATGGCCATAATCAAAAGGACAAGCCAGAAGGCAGCCGCAGACCTAATGTCGATGCCCCAGGCCATCTCCAAATGCTGAGAAGCTACCGGAACACGCTGCACGAAACAACTGGTACGACACCCAGCAAACTCATGATCAAGTACAAGCCAAGGACTCAGCTACCACAGCTCGAGGACTACACCCCAGTAGAAGATGCAGAGATCCGGAAATGAGAAGCAGAGAAAAGGAGGTAAGCCAAAGAGAGGGAGGACTAGAAAAGGAAAGCAGTAGAACCACATCCCCCAATTGGAGAATTTGTACTCATTAGGCAGAAGCAACAAAGGAAAACAGATGCGAGATACGTCCCCGAGCCGCTGCTTGTCACCAATGTCAAAGGGCCGATGGTCACAGCTATGGGAGAGCACAGGGAAATCACCCGAAATGCCTCCTTTTTCCACAAGCTGTTCCAAGAGGACTCCGATGAGGGCACCTGCATGATGGAAGAAGAAGAAGAAAGAGAAACCCAAAGAGAAGATGCTGAGAACCTCCTGCCTAGAGCATCAGAGGGCAAGACCTGTGAACCGGCAGCTGCCCCCAGCGAACCATACGAAGAGCCCCCCGTCTCATCGAGCAGATGTAGGGCACAAACTTACCTGATAAGTATGGGGATGGTGTTACGAGTGGAAACAATGCATTCCCCTTAAGAGGAACGAGACTGGGACAGGAACGGGAAACCAGTGGAGGAGGGGAAGAGGAGGGGCCAAGGGAGGGAGAGGGCAGTATGGAGATGACGAATAAAGGAGTTAGAAGCAAGCCATCGCTGTCCGTTTCCTTCATGTGTGGATGCGTAGTGAGGCTGTAACACTATTTAAAGTAATTTTTTCTTTTTTGTGTGACTAAGGGCATCTCTCTGTCCTCTTGACCTTATTGAATTATTGTTCCATTGTACACCAAAAGTTCCCACTGGGATCTTCCTGTGGGCCAGTTAACCTAATAGATATAGGGGCCTCATTACAAGCACGCCAGTAAAACCCCAGTGATTCTGTGGTACAGGTGGCACCAAATCCATCACCCGTTACGGCAGAACCACTGTCAAAGTACAACCTATTGGCCGCACGCATTTCACCATGCTTGAAATGTTGCAACCAGCACCACGGAATCACGTCAAATGGCCCAGAAATTAGACACACAGAAAGCAACAGGGCCAGTGGTTCTGTTTCTAGCATGTCCATCCCGGACCCAGCGGCACCAGAAACAGCGGCCACGGAAACAGCGGATACAGAAACAGCGGGATCGGGGAAAATGTCATCAGTGGAACAGGAAACTCAGCGGCAGCCATTTTGGAAAACACAATCTACTTAAAATTGGCAAATTCCACCAGACATCAAGACCTACTGACAGCGCCAGTCCATGGCATCACGAATCCCTGAGAGACGGCAGCACAAGTCACGCTTCACAGAGGCAGATATGACAATCCTCACCAACAAAATTGTAAAACATGAAGGGGAGCTGTTCGCAATGGACCACCGATTTAGCACCCAAATCCGCAAGAACGCAATGTGTGAGAAAGTAGCCCGAAAGGTCTCAGCTGTGGGAACAACACCCGCACAGACCACAACTGCCACAAGTGGAGGGACGACCTCCGCCTGAGGGTCAGAAATGTACTGTCGGCCTATTGCAGGCAATGCATGGTCACTGGTGGGGGAACCTCATCTCCGATATGCCTGAACCTCGTCTCCGATATGACTGATGGGAGGACAAGTGGAGCAGCATGCTAGCACATGGAGCGAATTGAAGGAATTGGAGAAGCAGAGGCCAAAGCAGGAACACCTGGTGAGTAGAATGTGGTACGACACAACAAACACAGGTGATAGGCGGTAACCCACCATTGAAACCGCCGTGTTGTTGCCTAATACGTATCTCTGTTTCGGTGCCTGAAATCAGGATGCCACCGGGACATCACAAGTCCCTGTGGCCCGGGATGTCATGCAGCGGAAAATGGAGGTGCCCATACCCGTGGAGTCACTTAGGACCCAATGGGCATGGGGACACAGACGCACCAGCTCTGACAGCAATGTTGCCGGTGCTACTGTGAAAACAATCCCTGCAGTTGCCCCCGGAAGAACAGACCTGCCAGGAGCAAGGGTCCCTGGAAGGCATACTGGTAGTCTGGTGATCAGAAAGTGTGGCGGTACATTGCCACCTTCACCCTCATTCCAGGACCACCAGGCTTGTAATGCGTCCCATGGAAATGCATAACACCACACAAGTCCTCCAGACCCACGGCATTGCTGAAGACCACACCAAACCGATACATTGAATAACGTCATATGGATGTTGCCCAAGGACACATGAACAGAGACCAAAATCAGCAACACACGCATATGACCATTGGACCCAGTCATTGATGCCATGTACACAAACCCATACACAAAACCCCCCGCCCCGACATGCCCGTACCACGTGCATTGTGCACCCATCTCACACTCACAGGCATGCAAGCACCAAAGCCCCCCTGACAGACCCATCGGCTGACAGCTCCCAGACCCACATGCCCAAGTGGAATGTCATCCTACAAAGTCATCAACAGCACACCCCATCTGTGTTGGGACACTGGGCACAACTCAATTGACCGGTCACCCCGACACATACCTCCCCACCTGCCCTACCCTACCATAACCACTGTACCTCACCAACATTGATTTGCCAATGTCACACTGCCCACTTACCAACACCCATCCTGCACCGGCTCACCATCCCCTCCCATACATGTCTGATCCCGTGCCAATCAAGCAACGGGCCCTGTGGTCCATGCCTGCCTAATCCACGCCACACAAAAAGCCACTTCACTGTGACAACTGCGCACTGTAACACAGCCACACCGTGGACAGCACTCAAGGGCCCCTCCCCCACACATCCACCCATCAACAGTGAAACATCCCACACAGCTCACCCCAGCACATGACATTCAATGGCAACAGGGCAACCACACAGCGCCACCTCCCCAGAGTCAGACAACCACACCACGCCCACCCCCTAGGGCCAATGTCTCCACTGATTCCACCCCAGCAATAGCAGTAGGCCACCCTCACCCTATTGTCACACACCCACACACTGGAATGCACCCATGGCACCGTTGAGAGCATTGACACTGGCCCTTGGACTAGGAACTGCGACTGGAAACCCCTGTGATCACTGCACACGCTCCCTGTCATGTGAAATAAAATTGCATGCCCCCCAGACCCACAAGCAAGGAGGCTGTCTGGTTCTAAGTACAGCATGTGTGTTAGCCGTGGCAGTCCATTCACAACAATCAAACAATGGCACCCCTCATCAGCCCCTGCACACGCCCCCCCTTCCCTGCAGTGGCCTGGATGTGAACCATCCACATCCCTGGCAATTTTACCACCAGCCCCACATGCACCACTCAGCATGACCCTATGGGCCACAACAACATGTGCCTGGCCCCTTTTTTCATCCCCCAACTACTGGACCCCCCCTTCACATCCCAGTTCCCAACGGCATGGCACTGTCCCCTGCAAATGCAACGTCACCACGACAGAAGTCAGCCGTGTTGCATGATCCAACATCCACCTCCTTGATGCTCGCGCCCTGCAATACATGCAAAGATGCACTGTGCAATGTCCCACTGCATGAACCATCCACACCATGCCACACAATGCCCTAAATGCATCTAGCAAGGCAATGGAATGTCACAGAGGTGTATAACGACCATATCCACCATATACTGCACGATCGAGTCCTGGATGGCGGGTAATTGGCTGTGCCTTAATAGTGAGAAAACTGAAATCCTCTTAATTGGCGCCCCCATTACCTTGGGCAATCCGGATCAGCAGTACTTGTCCTTCACCAACGACAACATTCCCATCAAGGTATCAATAATGTCAAGACGCTTGGAGTCTACCTAGACTCGGATCTGACTATGTACAGGCAGGTCAACGCCATTGACTCCTCATCGGCCTACTACTCCAGAGTTCTTAACGCAGCCAGACCCTTCTTATCCCGCCAGAATTGCCTTACCATCACTAGGGCAATTATTGGATCAAGGCTTGATTACTGCAATTCCCCTCTCGTACGGACCTCATGCAAAAACCTGTCTAAGCTCCAACTGGTGCAAAACAACGTGTGAAAACAGAGAAATATTATGAGGCCGGGAAGCCCAAAACGAAACACACCAACACAGGTTACAAAGAAACATACAAGTGCTTTATTTAAAAGCTACAACAGTTACCAAGTCAATTGACAAACGGATAGCTATTCGGCTCTCAGAGTAACATAACGAACTTCAACGAGGGTTCGATGTGTTAGTGAGAGACCGCACATTGGAATACTCAGGCTCTTTATATGATTTGTCCAGCCCTTGGCCAACCCTCTCGCGGGTTAACCATTCTGTGAGACAGGCCTATGGGTTCCTTGCCAGGTCAATCCTGTAATATATGCATTTCGATTAGTTTCACTGATATAGTTGTACATTTACATGTAAGTCAATGGTAGGACAAGGTCTCAGTTCGCGACCCCGACAAGTGGCCTGCAGGCATATTAATTATTCATGTGTACGGAGTTCACAACGGCCAGAATCTTACTCAGAATGTCATTCGGCCTCCATTTTGATGTTCAGGGTGACTTCCATATTACAAGAGAACCTAAAATGGCGGCTTAATCCAAGATGGCGACTTACATTACTTTCTCTAAGGTCAAGACCTTGCCGTGGAGTTTGTTCGCATATGATGTTTAGACAACTTGGCGTAGGCCAATACACATACAATTGTTATGATAGGAGGCATAATATTGTTTCAATTCCGACAAACCCTCCTTTCGGCCTATGCCAAGTGCTAATATAATTTCTAATATCTTTGTAAATAACTCCATGCATTGTCGTCCATACATCCTGAATCATTATCTGTAATATCTATAGCCATTAGGTCGTTCATCAGAACCTCTTGTAACACAAGCTCTTTAGATGCTGTATCTGGGGCATACATTTTGTGCCCTATTGTGCTCATTGCCTGAGCACAACATCCCCCTAGCATTGCACATATACTAGGTAGACATTGGAAACAGCAACAAAGGAATAGCAGGATTCCCAAAATAACCAGTATAACAGAAAGCGCCTTCCAACCCCAGGATCGTAGAGAATCCCAGAACCAGGCACTAATACTCCAATCTCCCACAGGAACATGCACTTCTGAACTAAGGATGTGCAAGTTCTGTATTGCTTTGAAAATTGTCGGTGAGGAATCTGGTACGAAAACACAGCAAGCGGACCCCACTAATTTACATACTCCACCACGTTCTGCCAGGATGACATCTAATGCCATCCGGTTTTGGAGTGCTACCAATCTTATTAAATTCTGTTCTAGTGTCATATTGTAGAGTACATCCGTGGTCGGGTTGATGGTTCTCTCCAGTACCCTTGCTAGCCCCCTAATATTTTCAGAATTTGCTATCTGTCCCCAAAATGGCACAACTGATTTTGCTATATCTCCCAATACTTGCCCAGGGGTATCTCTGTTCTCGTCCCGCCGTGGGCGAGCCTTAGAAATTTCCAATGTACTAGCTATAAATACCCCAGGTAACAGGATTCCTAAATAACAGGTTCCCTGCCAATCCTTGGGCAACCAGGGAAATGCTGTACTACCACAAACGAAATAGACAGGCCCCCCTACATACAGAGGCCTGTTCTCCCTGGTCAAATTTACAATGTTCACACAACCTTCAAAGTCTCCCATTGACCGAGTGCCATTTCTTTGTACACAAAAGGGGACTGAATCGGGGCTATGGTTAATAGAGTAGGAAGGAGGCACAGCGTCCTTATTGCCTATCGGAGCCATTTTAAAGGAAATTAGAGTTTGAAAAGGAAGAGATAGTTTATCAGATGGCCTAATAGAAGCAACATTAGGTTTACTTCTATTTGCAAAAAGCGAGCATCCCAGGGGAGTCAATTTGCGTTTCTCAAAATCATTTAAATTAGTTCCATCAAAGTTCCCCGAGATGCTGTCATTCCACCGGCCAAAGAATAGTGCTCTAAGAGAGGCATAACAAGCCGTTGTTAGAGGTAAAGGGTGAATATACCATCCTAGCCCCTTGTTCCCATGTTGCGGTAAATGGGTGCAAATCCAGCAATTACTCTTATTAAAAATGGCATGCGTTGAATTCATTATTATCATTAAAGTGTTATTATGGTACTTTCGTCTATGCTGGGAGCACCTGATAGGGTCCCCGCCAGCGAGGTGCGAGGCAGGAAGACCTTTCGTAGGCCTTCACCAGGACCCAACTGCCAGGCTGAATATTGTGCCCGGGCCCGTAAACCATACAGGTAAAGCTGACTGGACCTGATGATAAATGAGATACAGATTTTTAGTCAACTGGTTACAGTAGTCTACAAGCAATACATTTTCGACCTCCCTCAGAGTTTTGGGCTTCGGAAGGCCCCAAATGTTAGCAGGTCTCCCCATCACTACCTCAAAAGGAGAGAGCCCAGTCTTAGTTTGAGGTGTGGTACGCATGGCTAACAATACAATAGGTAAGGCATCTGGCCATTTCAGTTTGGTGCCGGCACATGTTTTGGCGAGCTTGTTCTTTAGGATACCGTTATGTCTCTCTACCAACCCAGCACTTTGAGGATGTCTAGCCGAGTGAAATCGTTTTTCAATGTGTGACGCTGTGCATATCTGCAAAATTACTGCTGCAAACAAATGGGGACCGTTGTCCGACCAAATTACCCTAGGTAGCCCAAATCGTGGAAAGAATTCCTTTACCATAGTCTTTGCAGTGGTCATGGCAGTAGCATCCTTAACGGGGAAAGCCTCAACTCATTTACTAAAAGCACAAATGATCACAAGGACATATTTCAGATTGTTACACCGTTCCATCTCAATAAAATCAAAGTGGATGACCTCGAAGGGAACAGAAGGAGGCCCAAAACTACCCCTTGGAGTTATTGTTCCTTTCCCAACATTGTGCTGTAAGCAAATCATACAATTTTGAACATGGCGCTGTGCAATCTTCAAAATTTTATCATTCACCCAAACTTGCTCTAACATTTTCGTGATCTGCTGAGCACACACATGCGTAGGACCGTGTGCCATCGTAACCATTGCCAGCACATATGAATCAGGGAGCAACCATTTCCCTTCAGATGTATCCACCCAACACCCATCGTCATCTAGTTTACCCATCCCTTCGGCCCACCTTTTAGATTCTTCTATTGTGGCATCAGTTCAATTTCTCGCCCAGACCCAATACCCTCATCCATTACATAGGCATCTTTTGTTTCCCTTAGAGCATACATGTCTGCGCTAAGGTCTGTGGCCGTTTGCCTGGCTATCTGGTCAGCAAAAGCGTTCCCTTTTCCCACATCATCTATGACCTTCCGATGTGCTGCACATTTCATGATCGCTAACAGCCTAGGGAGTGAGAGTGCCGAGAGCAATTGCACTATCAGGGGACCATGCTAAATCTTGGTCCCATGTGAGGTTAGGAACCCTCTTTCTGACCAGAGCCTCCCGAAGTTGTGAGCCACCCCGAAGGCGTACTGGCTATCAGTATATATGTTTACTGTAAGCCCTTCGGAGAGTTCGCAAGCTCGGGTCAACGCTATAATCTCTGCGGCCTGCGCGGAGTTATGCGGAATTCTCTTAGTTTCAACAACCGTACTCAATGTAGTAACTGCATAGGCAGCTGTAGATGTACCATCTGGGAGTTTGAAGCAGGAGCCATCAAAAAACAGCTCCCCTTCGGCATTGCCCAAAGGAGTATCTATTAGGTCTATCCTGCCCTTCGTTTCCTGTTCAGTAGTATACAGGCAGTCATGTGATTCTTCGTCACCGCAAACAGTATTTTGCGGGAAAGGTAGGAGTTCAGCCGGATTAAGAACACAACACCTCTTAATTTGAATGTGAGGGGCAAACAGAATTAATTCATACCTTGTCAGCTGTGCAGAGGTGAGGTGTTGCGTTTGGGTTTTATTCAATAGGACATCTACAGAGTGAGGTACCATCAGGATTAAATCATGGCCTAGGACCATTCCCTCACTCTGTTTTACAGACGCGGCAGCAGCAGCGACAGCTCGTAAACATCTTGGCAAAGCGCATGCGACAGGGTCAAGGGCAGAAGAGTAGTAGCCGCACGGTCTATTCTTCCCTCCGTGTTCCTGTGTTAACACAGCCAAAGCACATCCATCACATTCATGCACAAACAACACAAAGGCCTTGTCATAATTTGGAGTACCCAGAACCGGTGCAGAGCATAACGCAGTTTTGAGAAGCTCAAATGATCGTTGATGTTCCGATTTACATGGCAGCGGCGAAGAAATGCCCTTCTTTGTCAAAGCCAACATCGGTTTTATTACTAGTGAGAAGTTCGGGATCCACAGCCTACAGTAAGAAGCCATACCTGTTAAGGCTCTGACTTCCTTCAGTGTATTTGGGACAGACATGCCAGAAATGTGTTTTATTCTTTCAGGTGTCAATCTTCTCCCCTCCTTTGACAGGAGATAGCCTAAATAGGCGACCTCCTGACAACAATATTGAATTTTTTTTAGCAAAGCTTTATGACCGTTTTTCAGCCAGATGAATAAGCAACAATACAGTGCCTTCTTTACAAGCACTTTCAGAATCTGCAGCTAAAAGCAAATCATCGACATATTGAAGCAGTGTACAAGTTGGTGGCAATTCAAGGGTATCAAACTGCTCTTTCAAAGCCCTACTATAAATGCTTGGACTTTCAGTATACCCTTGAGGCGCACGAGTTAATGTAAACGAACGTCCCCCCAAGGTGAATGCAAACAAATATCTACTCTCCTTGTGTATAGGAATACTGAAGAAAGCATTCTTCAGATCCACAACACTAAAGTGCGTAGCTGTAGTAGGGATCATCGTTAGTATCGTTGTCACATCAGGCACAATTGGAAATTGTGGGGCGACAACTTTGTTAATCGCACGTAGATCAATTATGAAACGATATGGGATTGCATTGTCGCCTTTCTTGTATACAGGTAAAATCGGGCTGTTACATAAGCTACCTGCAATCTCTTCAATCACTCCTCGATGCACAAAATCGGAGACAATGCACTTCAAAGCACGCTCACCCTCAACTGATATTTTATATTGCGGAATGCGTGGTAGTTTAACTCCATGTTTCAAAACTATTTTAACGGGTTCAATCTGTAGCACCCCGACACCATTGTCGTCAACCACCCACAAACATTCCGAAACAACGTTAAACTCAATGGCAATGGTCGAGTCAAAAACTGAGAACTGGGAAGTTGCTGTGGTGAAACCGTCAGTCGCACTCCGTCAGAGGAACAATGAATTACTGCATTCAGTTTCTTCAACAAATTTAACCCCAGCAAATTCTCTCCACAGTTTGAAGTCAGGAGGAAGGGACAATGGTCCATGAAGGGACCCAAAGAAACAGGCACCGGCGAAGAAACCGGGCAAGCGATTGGTATGCCAGAAAACCCTACAGAAACATTTGTTTGCCCTGACAGTGGAATGTTTGGAACCCGGGAATGATCAATGGAGCACCTCTGTGCTCCAGTGTCTATCAAAAACTGATGTTTACTATTCCCCACTAACAATTCAATGTAGGGACCTTTCTGATTAACGGGAATAGGTGAAGGTTCCAAACCCTGCTTCGGGCAATCCTAACGAAATAAAATGTCGTCGGAAGGAAGTTCTTCAGAAAGGTAGGCAGCAGAAGGGTGATCAAATATATTTCTCGTGTCCACACTCGAAGTTTGATTTTCCCGTGAAAAAGGTTGCGGAGGATCTTGCGAGAACTGACCTCTATCAGGGCCCCCCACTCCGGGGCGACCTCTAGGTCGTCTACCCATACCCCCAAATGCATTGTTTGACCTTTGTCGAAGGACGGGGCACTGTGCACGCCAATGACCTTCCTGGCGGCAATAGGCACATTGATTAACATTCACAGGACCCAAGGGAACGTTCCCCTTTGGAACATACTGACCTCTGGTCTGTGAATTACCTCCTCTGGGATTTCTAACAATTTGTTGTAACAATACCTTAGTCTTCAAATCCGCTTTCCTCTTCTCTATTTTCTCTTTTTCATTATTAACACGGTTCTCATAATACTGAGCCATGTGCAAAACTTCAGATTGGGATTTCGCCTGCCAAGCGCTCTCAGAGGACATAATCTGTAACTGGATGTCGGGCAAAAATCCACGTACAAATTTGTCCACAAACAACCTTTTCCCAGATTCTGTGCCCAAGTCCTGTCCACTGAAGTCAGAGAATACCTGTTCGAATCTATTAAAGAATTCAGTGGCACCTTCAGTTTTTCCTTGAACACAGGCCGTAAGCTTGTCCCAAATAATTCTCTTCTCAGGAATTATGGTTTTCAATTTGCCGATAATTCTATCAGGCAAAGTAAGTATTACCTGAGGTGGTTTCTCACCAGCTGGTCTTTCCCCATCAAACCTAGTCATGTTAGCCCACGTATCTCCCGACCCTGGCACATCGTCTATTGTTCGAACCTGCTTCCATAAATCTACGGGCAGGAGTACAGGGAATAGCAAGTCAATATCACTTAAGGTGAACACAAGGACTGCAAAACGGACTCTATCTCTTTGTAGAATCCTGTCGGGTTTTTCCTAATATCAGGAATTGATTGTCTAATAGTGTTCACTTCCTGTCGCGAAAACGGGACGTGAACAAATTGCGATACATAATGTGCAGGGATGTCCACAGCGGGTGCACCAGTCCCAGCGTTAGCGGGAATCTCAACCTTTGGGACAAATGTCGGAGGAACCTCTCTCATTGGCAGCTGAGATATAGGTAACTCTGACCGCTTACTGAGCAACAGAGCCAGGTCGAGCACTAGGGCAGTCGAAGAAGTGTCGGGCGAAAAAGCCCTTTTACAAATACCCAATAACTCTATAGGACAACTAACCTTCTTCCTTACACATTCATCCTGCAGGTACTGTACCATTACCTGAATCACTTTCCTCTGCATTTCTACTGTATACTGACTATAAGTGTCATATACTTCATCTGGCGATGCCGATGAATCCGAGATCCATCGAATCGCATCTTTGGTACAGATTCGTGCTTCTTCAGATGCCGAGCTACGACACGGAAGGAACTGTTTCTGTACATACATACTGTCGTCGTCACAATCCTCATCCCGTAATCTTTCAAAGTCCCTCCTATACTCAAACAATCTCTCAACATGACCATGTACTTTCTCCTCTGTGTCCCTCGAAAGCGCTAAAGTATTCAGATCCCTTAACCCTTGTGGGAGATCCCTATTATGTAATCTACGCCACATTACACACAAATGAGTCCCCAAACCTTCGATAAGAAAATGTTTCTCTGGAAAATTGCCCATATTGGATAATGTGGAAGAAACGTCAGCTTGATCGCCTTTCTCCATACAGCGTTTAGCCCATGCAAATAATTCCCGTTTCTTTTCTGTAGAAACAGTATTTCGAGTGACAATCTTTGACCCCGCACCCTGATCAACTTTAGTCAGTACAGAACCACTCGAGAGCGGAGGTGCGGGCAAATTCAATGGAGGTGCAACTATGGTGTAAGAGGAAGGGGTGGTAGGATAGGCGGAGGAACAACAACTAGAGGAATAGGAACAATAGGTTGTACAGGGGGAACAGGAATAACAGCAGGAATAACAACAGGAATGGGCAGAGGACCAGGGAGAGGATCACACGGAGGTGGCGCAGAGGCACCAGGCCTGCATTCGTTTAACACCTTTTCAATAAATTCTTCTGAAACATGGAAATCTTTAGAGGGGTAGATTTTCTGGATACCGAGTGAGAAAGCCTATCCATATTTTTGACTGACTCTGAATGTTTTTCTTTATCATATAATAACGCCTTTTCGGCATTTGTTTTATGACGGCGTGCATGTTCATCCCTACTTTTAAGCTGCTGCAACGCTTCTTTTTTCCAATTCTGCAAAACATCAAATGCTGCAGGTCTGGCCTTCTTTTTTAGCAAGACCGATTCTAGGTATTCAATACGGGGGATCTTGAAACTACCATTGAATGGCCACTGAAATTCGGAGGAATGTCTGGTTTGTCTGTGCCAAATATCATTAAATACTATACTTCCAATGCCATACTTACAGTACATAGTACACGCCGGCGACCCCTCCTGTGGTGCCGGGCGGCTAAATTCCAATGATTGTCGATCGCTGCGGAATAAAGCCCTAAAGCAGCTAGACAATTTCCCAGGCATTTCACAAAAAATTGGTGTTACCTGGTTAATAATTGTGTCTGCAGATACAATACGCCAAATTCAAATTGTCAGGGTTAAATTAAGAGTCGGGTCACGACTACACCTGACCAAACCTAAGGAGGACCGTACGGTTTACCAAAGAACTTACCTAACAAATTTTACCTTGTGTTTGGTGGTTTCGACAAATCTGCCCGCCTCAAAAATGGACCCTCGTCAAGATGCCGTGTCAGACCACACGACTATCGTCCAAGGATCGGATCGTGCAGCGCTGCCGAGGTATCGCGTCTCGTTCAGTCGGGCCCGCAGTATCACACCGTCCGATCCCGGTTCGATAGTCTGCGTCAATTCTTCAATGATCCGGCATCAATCTTGAGGGTCCCTGTTCGGGCGCCAACTGTGAAAACAGAGAAATAATATGAGGCCGGGAAGCCCAAAAAGAAACACACCAACACAGGTTACAAAGAAACATACAAGTGCTTTATTTAAAAGCTACAACAGTTACCAAGTCAATTGACAAACGGATAGCTATTCGGCTCTCAGAGTAACATAACAAACTTCAACGAGGGTTCGATGTGTTAGTGAGAGACCGCACATTGGAATACTCGGGCTCTTTATACGATTTGTCCAGCCCTTGGCCAACCCTCTCGCGGGTTAACCATTCTGTGAGACAGGCCTATGGGTTCCTTGCCAGGTCAATCCTGTAATATATGCATTTCGATTAGTTTCACTGATATAGTTTTACATTTACATGTAGGTCAACGGTAGGATAAGGTCTCAGTTCGCGACCCCGACAAGTGGCCTGCAGGCATATTAATTATTCATGTGTACGGAGGTCACAACGGCCAGAATCTTACTCAGAATGTCATTCGGCCTCCATTTTGATGTTCAGGGTGACTTCCATATTACAAGAGAACCTAAAATGGCGGCTTAATCCAAGATGGCGACTTACATTACTTTCTCTAAGGTCAAGACCTTGCCGTGGAGTTTGTTCGCATATGATGTTTAGACAACTTGGCGTAGGCCAATACACATACAATTGTTATGATAGGAGGCATAATATTGTTTCAATTCCGACAAACGCCCTTAGGGCTGCCACAGGCACATCGAGGAAAGACCACATCTCTGAGGTGAGGAGGCAGGCTCACTGGCTCCCAGTCAAAGAGCGAATCGTCTTTAAGACACACTCCCTTACCCATAAATGCCTTCATGATCCGGCACCACCCTTCCTTGCCCAAAGAATTGTTAAACACACATCCACAAGACCTCTCAGAAAGGGTTATTCTAACGTGACCATCATTCCCAAGACGCTGAAAGTCCGCGCTGGGGGCTCTAGCTTCCCCACGATGGCCGCCTCACACTGGAACGCTCTTCCTTCTCACCTAAGAATGATCGAGTCCCACCAAGCATTCCGCAAAGCAATCAAAACCAATTGCACTGCTCTTTGTCTAACTGCCTGTCTAACTCTTATATGCTCTGTTGTTTCTTCTGTAATATTGATTGTTGGCTCACCTGTGACCTGTCATGTATGAAGTCACCTACCTTTATTGCACCTGTACCCAAGAGACCGCGTCGGTCACCTGTATCCACTTAATCAAAATTTCTTACAAACTACATGTAACAGCGCTTCGATGCCCCTGGGCTGTAATTGCGCTATACAAATGCAAATAAATAAACAAATAACATCATGCCTTTCTTCCACCCTCAGGCACATCATCGTACTGAGATGGAGCTGGGCCAAGCCAATCGAGGGGTACGAAACATAGCAGGACTCCAGCATGCAGAACCGGGAGCAAGGACACAGCAGCACCGCACACGCAGGGCACAGACCCAGTGAGTAGGCCGCCTGTCCAAGACCTTACTCCTGCTGCAAGCCGCTACTGAGGCGGCCCAGCCTGCAGCCATTGCCACCGCTCAAGCTGCTACTGAGGCGGCCCAGCCTCCAGCCATTGCTACTGCGCAAGCTGCTACACTGGCGGCCCAGCCTCCAGCCATTGCCACTGCTCAAGCTGCTACTGAGGCGGCCCAGCCTCCAGCCATTGCCACTGCTCAAGTTGCTACTGAGGCGGCCCAGCCTGCAGCCATTACCACCGCTCAAGCTGCTACACTGGCAGCCCAGCCTCCAGCCATTGCCACTGCTCAAGCTGCTACTGAGGCGGCCCAGCCTCCAGCCATTGCCACTGCTCAAGCTGCTACACTGGCGGCCCAGCCTCCAGCCATTGCCATTGCTCAAGCTGCTACACTGGCGGCCCAGCCTCCAGCCATTGCCACTGCTCAAGCTGCTACACTGGCGGCCCAGCCTCCAGCCATTGCCACTGCTCAAGCTGCTACTGAGGCGGCCCAGCCTGCAGCCATTGCCACCGCTCAAGCTGCTACACTGGATGCCCAGCCTCCAGCCATTGCCACTGCTCAAGCTGCTACTGAGGCGGCCCACCCTCCAACCATGGCCACCGCTCAAGCTGCTACTGAGGCGGCCCAGCCTCCAGCCATTGCTACTGTGCAAGCTGCTACACTGGCGGCCCAGCCTCCAGCCATTGCCTCTGCTCAAGCTGCTACTGAGGTAGCCCAGCCTCCAGCCATTGCCACTGCTCAAGTTGCTACTGAGGCGGCCAAGCCTGCAGCCATTGCCACCACTCAAGCTGCTACACTGGCGGTCCAGCCTCCAGCCATTGCCACTGCTCAAGCTGCTACTGAGGTGGCCCAGCCTCCAGCCATTGCCACTGCTCAAGCTGCTACACTGGCGGCCCAGCCTCCAGCCATTGCCACTGCTCAAGCTGCTACTGAGGCGGCCCAGCCTCCAGCCATTGACACTGCTCAAGCTGGTACTGAGGCGGCCCAGCCTCCAGCCATTTCCACTGCTCAAGCTGCTACACTGGTGGGCCAACCTCCAGCCATTGCCACTGCTCAAGGTGCTACTGAGGCGGCCCAGCCTCCAGCCATTGCCACTGCTCAAGTTGCTACTGAGGCGGCCCAGCCTCCAGCCATTGCCACTGCTCCAGCTACCACAAGGATGATGCCAACAGGACGGCCAGTCCCCTGTCCACACCATCCTCCAATATACATGCATGTGTCAGCGATGAGAATGCTGCACGGGATGCCGGGGACTCGGCGGAGGGCACATCCGAGCACACCCATACCAACATCAGCCCGTCTGACATGCCCAGTCCACCACGCCCGCCCTTCTCCAGCATCAGGGACATGGACAGCCGTCTACCGCGCATGGAGGAATGCCATAAACGCATGGCAGGCCTGGTGCAGTAGCACCAAGAGGAGCAGGCCTCTGTGCTGCATGTGGAGGCACAGTTGATATGTGAAAGCATGCAGGCCACCGAGCGGCACAGTGCACGCACCCTGGGATGAGCAACTTGTGCAAGGGTGCAGATTGCTCAAAGGGTACATGAAGGTAATGAGGCCATTTCGGCCATGGCCGAGTCAGTACACTTTCCCTGCTGGCAGCCTTGGTACAACGTGACATTGATAGCACCCGCACACCCTCTGTCAGCACCCCGCCGTCAATCTCACAGCAGAGCAGCCCAAGGCCTAGATCCCCGTGCCTGTCGGGCCCACCTAAGGGGGGGCAAAGCTGTCATTAAGAAGCCAAGAAAGTGAGCAGGGTCTTGACAGGAACAATAACACTGACAGCCTAGGGGATGTGATGGTGTGCCTTCGCTGTAATACCGGCCAGGGACTGGGATGGGGGGGTTGTGTGTGAGGTTGGGGGTTGAGGGTTTAGGGGGTGTGTGGGTTGGTGGGAGTTTGTGTGGGGAGGATGGGGATTTGGGTTGGGGTGGGATAGAGGTTGGTGGGCCACATGTTCAATGTTTGTATTTCACATTTAATACACATGGTGTTGCATTACAAATCATGACTGGACATTCAGTTTGTGCTCATGTGTTTTAATTACTACACCATTTCACAGGCAGTGTGTGCCCTTGTGCACGTGCAGGTACCATGTGCTCAGAACTAGCTTCTTATCGTCAATTTCAGTCCTGTCACGGTGTCGTCGCATGTTTTCTCAGGTGCACCCTCTTCACTCTCATCTCCATCATCTGCTGGGGGCATGTCCATGTCTGGGGCAGAGGTATGTTGTGACTACTGCACATGTTGTGCAACATGGCACAGCCCAGGACTATCTTGCCTACTTTCACAGGACTATACTTCAATACCCCTCCTGAGCAGTGCAGGCAACGGAAGCGTGCCTTCAACAGGCCAAAGGTCTGCTCAATTGTTGTCCTCGTACATATGTGTGCATGGGTGAAAGCAGTGTCATGGTGGTGCTGTGGAGGCCTGACTGGGGTCATCAGCCATGGGAGTAATAGTTATCCAGAGTCACTTGCATGGAAAGGGAAACAGTGAAGGTCATATCAGTGCTGGGACAATGCAGTGCATTAATGGTGCATGTGGATGTGTGACACATGCATCTGTGTCTGTGCACTTGCATGTCCCGGTGACAGGCCCTGCTGTCCGGGATGTGTGTGGGATGTGTACACCGAGGTGGAGTTGGTGGTTGTGGGTGCGTCATGGCGCATTCCTGCTTTGCTTTGTGTCATGGGAGTGATGCATTGTGGTACCTCTAGTGCATTACATGGTCTTGTCCATCCATGCCAAGTTTGTGCTATGTGTGTCCCTCAACGCAGTCATGTGGTACATGCCTGTTGTGGGCACACACTCCTGCATGCGGTTGTGTCACTGCATTTGCATGGTGCTTGTGTGGCATGCTCTACTGACAGTGTACATCCCCCCATTCACTTGACATGCAATGTGGTTCATTTAGATGTTCTAACTCTCCCAAAAGCCAGGTACGCTATCCAACATAATGCAACATGTAGGCGGGCAGCGTGCTGTTACGCAGGACCATTGAGTCATGTCCCGAACCTGCAAATCTGCATCACATACTACCTGCACATTCAGGGAGTGGTACATCTTCTTGTTGTGGTTCACCTTCTCTGTGGCATAGCCTGTCACCAGCTCTATGTGTGCACAGTCAAGTGCACCAAGCGCATTGGGCATGCTGGCAAGGGCATGGAACCTGATCTTGGTGGCAGTCACCTGTGCTTGCGTCATTGGCAGGGCAATGTGCTGTCACGCATGACAGAGGACGGCATCCAGCACCTGCACCAGCACTTTGGAAAATACAGTCTGTGATATTTCATTTTACTCACCGACTGTGTGCTGCAATGTGCCTGTAGCCAGGAAATGCAGTACGGACACCACCTTCAACAGTGGGGGCATGGCAGTGCGGATACTGATAGCGCTATGGATGAGGTCGACATTGAGAGGAGGATCTCCCTGTTCAGGCGGTACAGTGTATGCATTTGACTGTCTGTCAGGTAACAGGGTGTGGCCCCTGTGCGAGAAATGGGTGCTTGTCTTGGTGGCACGGCTTGCTGCCCATTGTTCCTAACCATGTCTGTTCTCCTCCTCCGCCACTGCCTGTTGGCCTGTTGCCAGTCATCAACCTCCTGCGCATGTAGTTTCACTCCGGCATGAAGCACCTTCATGTCCATGGCTGCTGCTACAAGTGGCAGCATGGCTGTGTTGCTGTGTTTGTGGTTCTTTTCTGCAGTCATTGGGCTCATTGTGTGCAGCTGGGTTGATTAGGTGCACCTGTGGCCTGTTCCTGCACACCTGGGCCTGGTTTCCGCCCGCTCTGCGGTGCTGCTGTTACCGGCACGGTTTCGCTGGTGTGACCAACAAATCTGTGTTAGAATTACTGGCATGTGGTTCTGGACCGCCACTCTTAGAATGAGGCCCATAGATTGTAATTTCTTCAGCCACATTACACTCATGGAACTGCGTGACTGCATTAGGTCAAATGGAATTGTAAATATGGTTTAGTTTAGTTTAGTTTATTCATTTATGTGGTGCGCACCAGACCCAGGGGTATCAGGGCGCAAACAGTACAGATAATGCGAGGCTTAATTAACAGGTTACATGGTTATGCAAAGAATATGGGAACAGTAATTACATTGTAGTACATGGTATAGGCATAGCAAGGTACAAAAGATATAACATGTTCAAATATTAGCAAATATACAAAAATATACAGTGGTAGTGCCAGACTGAGGTACCGGCTGGAGGGCGTGTACGATTAATCAGTTAGCTGTCGTTCGACTTGAGCCAGTTAATGCAGCTGAGTCTGAACTTTGGATAGGATTGACCTTCCCTAATATGGTTTGGTAAGGAGTTCCATGGTTGGGCAGCTTTGACCTGGAAGCTGTTACCACCAACCTTGGATAGCCTAAATCTTGGAATAATGATGCAGTTAGTATTGGGGAGTCTTGTGGGTCTAGTGGAAGTTCTTCTTTCAACTCTGTTTGTGAGGTAACTGGGGGCGGCATTGTTCAGTGTCTTATTTGTCATGGAGGCTATTTTTAAGTGGATCTTGTTGAGTAGAGAGCCAGTTGTTTTGGCGCCTTATTACTGAGATATGAGACATGCCTAGTGCCGCTCTAAGGGTATTGTTTTGAAGGATCTGGATTTTTTGGGTGATAGATTTGTTGGCACCAATGTATAATGCATTGCAATAGTCGAGCTTACAGAAAATCAAGGCTCTTGCTAGGAAAATGCAATTACCATCCGAGAGAAAGGGTTTTCCCGTTCTAATCAGCTTACATGTGTAGGCTGTGTATGGTGCAGGGAGGATGCATGCCTGACCTCCCCACAGTTGCCTTTCTTGATTTCTCCTCTGCTTTTGACCCTGTGGTGATAGGAAGCCTCTGGGTCAAATTACAGAAAATGGATATCGATAAGAAATTGTGAAACAGGACTGAGACCAGTTATTCTCATACCACTGCACAGCTCCACTGTGCTAACATCAGGAGGAGTAAAGCAAGGTCCATTCTGTTTCTGCTTACATGTCAAGTACATAGTATTGGAAGTGTTACCTGCATCACAAGGTGTAGCATACATTGCTGGCAGGCCTGTTCCCGTGCTGCTTCAAGCCGATGGGTCTGTGGCTAGGACCCCAAAAGCGCTGAAAGCCCAACTCATTGCCCATGGAACTACGAGCATGTGACTCAATAACTAGGTTCAAGAAACAACTTAAGACACTTCTTTTTGATAGGGGATAGATCTAGCTCTTAGATACTGCTCCTCTTTTACGGACCCCATTATGCTCCCCCCCCTCATGTTTAATGTTGTCTGTCTTGTGAGCGTCACAAGTGAGATATTGACTGTTATTGCCTAATGTCTGAAAATTCATGCCAAGTACCTCCCACCGTTGTGCAAATGCTACAATATATTAGTGATTGCATTTGATATGGTATATAACCAGCGCTCTAAGAGCTGTCTCTTGAGAGCGCCGAGTGCTGACTGCCGTCCTCCTGTACTTTCCCGCTTCTCCACTGATCATTTCTGTGTACGCTGTTTATTTGCTAGCTAATTCAAGAAGCTTGTTTCTATCCATCAGTCCGGTGTCTCTTCTCCTTATTGTTGCAAGCTGAGGCTGATGCCGAGGTAACTTTTGGAAAGGGGCCTATGTTGAGTGCAGCTCGGAGAGCATGGCTTTGGATAGTTTGGAGTTTGTGCAGGTTTTTTTTCTGATGTTCCACAGAGTAGGTAGTTAATACCACTACGGCGGTGCCTGGAAAGTGCCTTTGCCATGCTCACACAGAAGTCCAAACTGTTGGCTTTGCCTATGCTTGTTTTCCATGACCCCATGCTTACCAGTGACGGTAGTATGTTAAATCGTAACAGCATAAGAAATCTTCATAATTGTTGATCTTTACATTTTACAATTTATTTCAAAGGGATAAGATAAGGGAAACCGTGCCTAGCATAATCACTGTATAGTAGTTAGATACTCTAAATTGTTAATATGATCCCATTGTAAGGCTTTTTCACTATTTCTTGTCTAGCAATTCCATAGTTAATTGGCTCCTTCACAGCCCAATGTATGTGTTTATAAATCGTCTCACAAAAATGAACAACTTCAAATAGAGTGCTATTCGTCTTATGATCTCTTCTGATCATATTAACGAAGAGGCTTAATACTGAATTATCATTGCCAGAGTATGTCACAATTTTTATATGTTGCTTCGTGCAATCTTCCAAAATGTGAACAATGAAGTTAAACCAAGTTCACATCTGATTGCCTCCATCTATAAGAAGCGCTGTAAATCAAGCACTGATTGCCGGAGTTTCCCTTCCACTTTTTTTAACCAGCCAATTTGCTCCTCGGAGTAACTTTCAATACCATACAAAATTCCAGGAATAGCTTTGGACATTTTGAGCAACCCTTGAAATGAGAATCCTCCTTTTGTGGCGGTAACACTTTTAATTGCTCTAAATTTCTTCAAAACTTGTTGCTCGGGCTGGGACTTAGAGAAATACCTAGCTTTCAACAACTTTAATGGGGGCTCAGTCTATTTTCCACACACATGTCTTATTCCTGGTATTACCAATAATCAAAATCTTAGTTTGCATGTGAAACCTTTTTAGATAATTGACTTTGGAATAATTGTGTAAAGAAATCTGAACCCCTATGGGAGTCGTATCCATAATGATGGTACGATCCACATTGGACAGACGAGCAATGTGTTGACTGTCAATGCGAGGAGGGGAATTGTTGGAGTTCTTTAAAGCATCATGCATATCTGCGACATAGACGTAATATAGAAGGGGCGCTAAAATGCACGCCTGCTTCAGGCCGTGATTAGTGTCAGTAGGGGCTGATAACGAGCCTGAATGCTTAAACCTTACGGTGACTGACATGCACTGGTTCATTTGCTTTATAAGATTTAATATGGAAGAGTCAAGCTCCCACTTTCCCAGTGTGTTCCACAGTCTGCAAAGGTCAACACAGTCAAAAGCTCCTGAATATTCAATGAAGACAAGGTAAAGACGAAGCCATGTGCAGTGATAGTGGTGCGTATCAAATACTGGAGAGATCATATGTTGTGAATGGTGCCCATGCCCCTAAGGAGGCCTGTTTGCTGTTTATGTAGTAATTGTTTCTCATGGACCCAAGACCATAAGTCTTCCAGTTATTGCAAAATATGTTGCAAGAAGACTCCACCATAGCCAATAGGCAGTAGTTCAATGGTTCCTCTCGAGATCCCTTTGAACTGCAATGAGGATGGATTTCCTCCTAGACATAGGAATTCTAGTTTCTCGTGTGACTTTAGCATATAACATATTTAATATAAGAGCCCAAAAAGGGATTTTATTTATTTATTTTATACATTTGTAGGAGCACACAAAGCCCACAGGCATTTAGGCTCTGGCTACAGAGGAGGGAAGAGGTAAGGGGCACATGGGAGAGGTTCAAGACTTAGTTGAAGAGGAAGGTTTTGAGGTGTTTCCTGAAGGCATGATACAAAGGTTCATTTGGCAGATGTGGTGGGAGCTCATTCAAAAGTGCTGGTGCACGGGCTAAAGAACTTGCCCCTCCTGCTCTTTTCCTGTTGAAACATGGAGTGATCAGACGGTGTCTGTAGGCACATCTGATCAGTCTGGATGATGAGAGTTTGTTGATAGAGTCAGTGAGGTAATGAGGTGCCGCTTTGGTGTTGCATTTGTAGGTGATTAAGAGCATCTTGAATTTAATTCTGTTCTTAACTGGGAGCCAGTAAACAGTCTTTCTGGCCTCCAATATGTGGGCATGTCTGTCTATGTCGAGTGCAGCTTGGAGAGCATGGTTTTGGATAGTTTGGAGTTTGTGCAGGTTTATTTCTAATGTTCCACAGAGTAGGGAGTTGCAGTAGTCAATTTTGGACCCAATGAGGGCTCGGGCAATTTTGAGGCGATTCTGAGAAGAGAGGAATGGCTTGCTAGCATTGATGAGTTTGGTTGCGTACCCTGAGGAGGAATCAATGTGGTTGACATGGTGCGTCATGGTGAGTGTGTAATCCAGGTAAACGCTGAGGGATTTGACAGAAGATGCTACTGGTATCTTGTGATCGTCTATGGTGAAGGTTTTGTAGGCATCGTGCAGTTTGGATAAGCATGCTGGTGGGCCTGTGATGAGGAGCTCAGTTTTGTTATCGTTGAAGCATAGTGTCACAACCCATGCCTTGTGCCGCCTTGCCCCTCGCCCAGGCTCCCACTTAACTGTTACCATCCTGTGTCCTGGTGCCTGTACCCAAGCTGGCGTTGGTCCTCCTGCCGACGGATGCCTCATCCCAGCACCAGGGGCAGCATCACCATCGGTACCACCATTACTGACGTATCACGCATGGGTCGGGCCTGACTCCCTCAATTCGCAAATGCGCGGTATGGCGTCAATGGTGCTGGTTGCCAGAATCTGCCAACCAATCTCAAGAAAGCCTTGCTTTCATACCGTGGGCTTATTTAAGCCTGGGGGTACAGCTTCACAGCGCGTCTTCCTAGGTTCCTGCTGTTCTTTGTCCTGGTTTCTGGCCTCCACCTTCTTCCAGCTGTCTCTGCTTTATGTGCTGACTCCTTGCCTCTCGTCTTGCTGTTCCCTTGCCTGCTGCCTTGCTCTAGTCATGAATCTGCCTCCTTGCCTCTCTTCTGCCAGCCTGTGTCATCTACCTGTCTTCTTGCCTTATCCTTCTTCCTGCATGGCCACGAACTTCCCCTCCTTGGCATTGAACAGCATCTGACTGCGCCATTTCATTACCTTGGCTGTCATCGTCTGGAGTTCCTTGTCATCCTGCCATTGGACCAGCATTCCTATCGGTGCCTCACCTGTCAGTGCTTGCACTGTCCTTGCACCACGAAAATACAGGGGAGGTCTTACGTGGTGTGGAGAGTTGGGTTGGAAAACCTAGGTACCAGATCCCTGGGGATTTTGTCAAGCCGATTCCCTGAATCGCCAAAGCAACACATCTGGATACGTTGCAATGGATCACCACACCAAATCAGGTACAAAAATTCAATGGGACGGCGCCCTTGACACATGGCTGTGTGCGGCCATCCAGGATTGGATGGTTTTGTAAATGGTATTGATGCGGCATGAGTCTGTGGGTTAATCTCCTGGGAGGGGTATAAGGATGTGTGTGTCATCAGCATAGTTTGTGCATGAGATACCGAGGACATCTAGCTGGTCGAATAGGGGTTTGGTCTACACGTTGTAAAGTGTGGGTGATACACATGAGCCTTGAGGGACACCACAAAAGGTAGGTGATGAGGTAGCAGTGGCATCCCCTGCGAGAACTCAGGATGATCTGTTGACCAGAAAGGAGGAAATCCATTTGATTGCATCCAGCGAGAAATGGTTGGAAGCGGACAGTGCTTGGTATAGGATCTCATGGTCCACAAGGTCAAATGTGGCAGAAAGATCGAGCAGTAGGAGGAGTGATACGGAGCCCTGGTAACTGGCTGCGTCCAGCTTGTTTTTGAGGTCTATGAGCATCGTTTCTGTACCATGTTTGGGGCAGAAACCTGACTGTAGGGATCATAGGATATGGTGAAGTTCCAGGAAGGATTGGATCTGCAGATAGGCGACACTGTCCATGATTTTGAGAAGGAAGGGAACTGTGGTGATAGGGCAGTAGTTGGTGGGGGTAGCTGGTTCAAAGGTGTTTTATTTTTAACAGCAGGAATATCTGAGATTGTTTGAGCTAGACTGGGGCAGTACATGAGACAAAAGAGGTGTTCATAATGGCAGCAATGAGCAGGATTATAGGCTCTGCGCATTTCTTGACGACAGAGGCTGGGCAGATATCCTTGTTAGATCTGTAGGGCTTAAGGCCTTTCATGTTGTTGGCCAGGCTGGTTGTGTTAACGGGTTGTAAGTGAAAGGGAGGGATGCCGGGTGAGCGATGGGTGGGTGGTTGATGGTAAGTTTTATTTGTTCTTGTAGTTGAGTGTCTAAGATGCTGTTGCACCGGACATTGTCTTTAAGGATGGAGAAGGGGTTTAGGGGTCTCTAATTACTTGAGGATAGAGAAGAGTTTGCGGGAGCTGGATGTGGCTTTGGAAGTTTTCTCATTGTAGGTTGCAGCTTTGCATGTTAGGATGGATTGTTTGTAGTAGAGTGAGGTGGTGGAGAGGCGAGCTTTGTTGGCTAAGGTGTGCTCTTTATGCCAGGTGGCTTTGGCTGCTCTTTTGGAGACTCTGACGAAGCGGATGTTGGGAGTGAACCATGAGTTGAGGTGAGCAATGTTTTTGGCTTTCTTGGCTTTGAAGGGTGCTAGGTGGTCGATGGATGTGCCTAGCAGCAAATTGTAATGCTCTACTAGAGTAGTGTGAGAAACCTAAAGCGTTTCTCCCATGCTATTCCCGGGGATCCCTGACTCAGGTGGCCTGGGGAGGACCATTGCTCTTGGATCCCAACCCTGGGGGCAGAGTAGCAAGGGAGGATCACCTGGGAGAGGAAACCTTGGAGACTGTGGGAGGAACGCCGTGGGGCGAAACATGGTACCCCCCCCACGTTCCAATACATCCCTACTCGACATCCCCTCAGTCATTATGGGATATTATCGCCCAAAACCCATTCACCCACAATACATTGGCCCCCTTCACCCTAACGAAAACTTATTTCATATTCCCTTAAACCCTAAGAAAAACTACAACTCCCCAACCCCATTTTTGAACAAGAACAAGAAGAGGAAAAAGGGAGCTATGAAGATTGCCCATAGGAACCAATGCACCAGTTATTCCTATGGACAGTCACCATTTTGTCCCGATAATGAGGCCAAGCAAAGTCAGGCCTCCCTTTACAATCATTCCTACCTGAAACCTGTATAGCCTCCCAGTCAGTATAAAAGGCAGAGCACACGGGCACACTCTGAGTGAGCTGGGGATGCTTGAGGGTGCACAGAGGCTGGGAGGAAGGAACAGCAGCTGGAGAAAGAATGGAGAGCCTGGAGAGAGAAAGACTGCCTGAGCACTGAGTCTGTGAGTACAGGGGAGGCTACAGTGTGTCGAAGGAGCTGTGACTCCAGGAAGCGAAAGCAGGCTTAGCTGGGGCTACCTGGCAGCATCCAAGCCAGAGTTCCTCCCCATGGTTAAATACCGAGGCCCAGGCCTTTGAGGGGCAGGTAGCGAGACCCTGACCTCAAATTCCTCCCAATAGAAAACTCTGCTGCTCCTAAAATTGCCAGAATGCTTTTAAGGGGAGCTGGCGAAAAAGGAGCAAAAGAGGAGTGATGCATTGTGGGACATGGAGTCCAAAATATAAAAAGTAAAGACATTTTGTTTGAAAAGGTAAGACACGAGAAGTAGCAGATCTGCTGGGGCAAAGGCAAACCCACTGGAACAGGACGACCGATAGAGTGACCAGAGCGAGGGGTAGGAAAACCCTGAAGTTCCCTGCAGGAGGTTGGTGTCTCTGGGAAACTGTGATGGAGATGCAGAGAAAGCCAAATCCCAGACAAGAAGAAGCCTGCATTGTGTTTCAAGGACGCCAGCAACCCTCCCGGGTGAATGACAAAGTGGGGGAGACGAGGCCAAGCATGTGGTAGCAACCTTGACTCATGAATCAAAGCTACAAAGACAAGAAAGGAATGCAAATAACTGGTAAATTAGGGAAAGAAATTAAAAGCAGGTTGTGTCAAGAAAAGATTGAACAGTAAGAGAAAGAAAGTGAGTCAAAGCTACCCTAACTGACAGGCGTGACATAGGGTCAACATGTTTGCAGAGGAGGTAGATAACTGCTAGCTCAGTAGACACAAAAAACACACCTAAAGATGCAGGAATGGCAAACAAAGGGTGTTTTTTAATTTAAACTAACAGGGAACAAAACATTTTTACAAACTGCGCCGTGGCGCTGAAGATGTGCATTAATAAGCACATTTAGACCTGCATTTTTGTGAGTAAGTAGGCAGAGTGACAAACCGTGTGTATTTCATGTATTGTTTTAAATGGTAATACATTTAACATTGTCGACACACAATTTCGTGTTTCTGGTTCGGTGTGGATGGCTGGAACCAGTGGCTGTAGGGTAGTGGGACAGCGCTGCTGTAAAAATACTGAACGGTCTTCAGGACAAGTTAGTTCAAGTCAATGGATGTTACGTCTGGCTGAGGAGAGGTGTACATGTTTAGGGATGTTGAGAGCGGCTCTGATAGCGTTGTTTTGAACTATTTGTAGTTTGTTTATGTTTCGGTGTTGGATCCCGTAAAGAGGGAGTTGCAGTAATTGATCCTTGACAGGATAAGTGCTCTGGCAAGTGTGATACAGTTGTCTATGGTTAGGAAGGGTCTGCCAGCTCTGATCAGTTTGGGCGTGTAAGCCGCTGCTGAGGCTATGGCATTTACTTGCCTTGTTAGGGAGAGTGACGAGTCAAGGTAGACTTCATGGGTTTTTACCTCCTTTGCTACATTGGTAATATTGCTGTCAATGGTGAAGGATTTGTAGGGCAGGGATAGATTATTTAGCTTGGATTGATTACCGATGATGAGTAGTTCCATTTTTTCATCATTCAGACAAAGTTCATGTTTCCCATCCAGGTTTAAGTTGGTATCATAGATTCCGGTGATGGGTACGAGTATTTGGGTGTCATCCGCGTAGTTGGTATACGTGACTCCCAATTTGACTAAGAGGTTGAATAGTGGCTTGGTGAACACATTGTACAGAGTTGGCGAGACTTGGGGTACTCTGCAGGAGACTGGGGTGGTGCAGCTGCTGCCGGGGTGGAGAAAACTCTCAGTGTGCGGTTGGAGAGGAAAGATTCAATCCATGTTATGGCTTTGGTTGAGAAGTGAGCAGCTAGTGCGAGGTGTTGACAGAGTATATTATGGTTCACTAGGTTGAACGCTGCCGAGAGGTCTAGTAGAAGGAGATAGCTAGGTCCCCTTTGTCTTTTATTTGGTCCATTTGAAGCTTGAGGTCTAGAAGTGCTGTTTCTGTTCCGTGGCCTGGGTGGAAGCCTGACTGATGGAGGCCTAGAAGATTGTTGGATTCTAGGAATGTTTGGATCTGTAAGTAGGCTACTCTGTCGAGTATTTCCAGAAGGAAGGGTACCGTTGTGATAGGCCAGTAGTTAGTGGGAACATTAGGGTCCAGTGTGGGGTTTTTGTGCAGTGGTAGTACCCATACTTGTTTCAGGTTTTCTGGCACTTTACTTTAGGACAAAGAGTTGTTAAGCAAGGTTGTAATCAATGGGGCAAGCTAATTGACGCAGTCTTTAATGAGAGTGGCGGGGCAGATGTCACCTTGGCATCTGGAGGGCTTTAATCCCCTGGTGATTTTGATCGCTTCAGCGATGGAAACAGGGGTGAATTCAAATCTGGGAGTGGAAGTTGGTCACAGAGGGATAAGTCTGGTGGTTGGGTGTCTAGGGCGAGTTTAGTTTTTTTGGCTTTGGTTTTTGTTTTGGAGTAGGGTGATTTTGTCTGACAGGGCATTTGGATGTTCGTGCACCAGGGCTGATCCTTGATGCAGTGGTCAGGTTTTGGGGCAGGTGAATCGAGCTCCCAAAGTATGTAGAAGAGCTCACTAGTGCCAGAGTGAGCGGTTTCGATTCTCAGATTATTTGAGTTGTTCTTTGCTTGGATGGTGGCTTCTTTGTATTTCGAGGCTAGGGCGTTGAAGTGGAGCTTGTTTGTGGCGGAAGGTGTTTTTTCCAAGCACACTCTGACGCTCTTTTAGTGGCGCTTAGGGTTTTGAGGCTTGTGGTGAACCAAGGATTGGAGTGGGCTGAGGGTTTCGTTTTCAACACTGTCCCTGAATCTACTTGGGTTTACTAAGTACATTAGAGCCTTATATTATGTTGCACCCACATCAACTTCTGACTTACAGCATATTCTGGACTATGGAATAACGGTGCCGGTGGTTCCGTGATACTCTGCAGGTGGGTGCCGTTCCGCCCACCATATCTAGCCCTGGTGGGCGGGACGCCACCCGTCCGCAGAGTCGTACTGTGCTGGTCCGATAACAACGGTGCCGGTAGTCTTACCGGCACCGTTGTTACCGGACCGACACAGTCGTAATGAGGCCCTATGTGTTATTAGCCACTTTTTGTATTTAGTAAGGATATTAATTATCATTGGTTTCATTTTCTATAGGGCTAAAAAAATTCTATTCCTTAATTGCTCTTATGGCATGTTGATTTTTACTGCACACTGATACCACCCAAGTGCAGTCTCCAGGCGCTCTTATATTGAATGTTAGCAAAATGTTTCCCCTCCAATCGCAGCATTGTAAAGATTACCAGTTTCTTTTTTTTTTTACTTTCTTTACTGTATTTTCTTATGGAAAGCAACATAACAAACAACTTGGTCACCATGTGACCACAAACATTCCCAAGCACGTCACGGCCCTGGGTTGTACTTCTCTCCTCAGGATCCGGGGTTGCATGCCCGACAGCATTCCCCTTATATCATCTGGGTGTGCAGCTTCCCTGGCTATCTTAGAGTGAGGACAGTCTATGGTGGTTTGTTCCCAAACCTGCTATGTATTGCATCTGGGCTGTTAGGGTATTCTAGGCAAGGTTCGTATGGCAAGGTGAGGGTATTGTAGGGAATTCTCGAATGTTTGCCCACCCACGCCAGTCTAATCATCATGCTTCTGACCCGATTCCAAAAGCCACCCGGAAGCCAGACGGGAACATTGTTAAACACGTACAATAGCTTGGGTAGAAAGGAGCATTTTCGCTAAGGCGATGTGAGTCACTTGGTATATGGTAGATGTATCCAGGACTCTACTTTTAATTCTAATGCCTTAAGAACTTTAACATAGTTATGAGTATAGAGGTCTCACGCGTTAGTGGACATTAACACACCCAAATATCGCATCCCAGAGTGGCACCAACGGAGGTTTAGGCCGATATCCACTTAGCACATTGCCGTGGTCAGAGGCAGTATCTCGTACTTGGTCACCTTGATTTTGAGCCTCGAGAGATCGCCAAACCTGGTGACCTCCCGCGTCAGGGGGGATTCTCTTTAGGGTGTTTGACATATAATAAGATGTCATCCGCATATAACGAGATGGTGTCTAGGTCTCTAATGTGGCATGCCAATGGTTCCATCACCAGGCCGAAAAGTATGGGGAGAATGGGCAGCCCTGCCTTGTACCCCTGGATGGATATATAAGTTCTGACGTCATCCCATCAGTGTATACTGCCGCCATGGGGGCTGTATATAACAGCTAAGCCCATTGTATGAATTGTAGACCCAGGCTGGGGCGTCCGGGTATCTCGAATAGAAATGGCCATTCCACTGAGTCAAACGCTTTCTCAGCGTCTAGTGCTGCTATTACTATAGGGATGCCGGGGTCAACGTTGTGCATTAGTTCAAATACTCTCCTCAAATTGTGTTGCATGGATCGGCCCGGTACGAACCCTGCTTGATCCGGGAGAACCAGTGCTGGGATATGTAGTAGTAGTCTTTCTGTTAGGATTTTCGCGATGATCTTATTGTCAATATTAATCAGGGACAGGGGGTGGTATGAGGTACATTTCTGGGGGTCTTTATCTGATTTAAGTAATACAGTAATCGGGCCTGATCTCGTAGATTCGGGGAGGATACCTGTCACCAAGGCATTATCGTACATACGTTTCAAGTTGGGGAGAAGCAGGTCTACGTATGCTTTGTAGAATTCTGCAGTGATACCATCATTACCTGGGGTCTTGCCATTCGGGGGGGGAGAGAATAACTTTTCTGATTTCCTCTTCTGTGAACGGTTTATTCAATTCACCCCCTCTTTCCGGGTCTAACCAACCTAGTGCGACCTCATCTAGGTATTGCAGCATGGTGTTGTGTTCCGCCCTGGTTTGAGAAGTGTATAATTTCTCATAGTATCCCCTGAAGGTTGCGTTAATAGAATGCAGGTCTTTTTTGAGGCTGCCATACTGATTTTCAACAGCCACGGCCATGATGGGAGTTAACTGCCATTCCTGCTTTATTGCCCTGGCAAGAGTCCTGCTCGGTCGGGTCCCTTCCCCATATTTTGTTGCGGCTATCGGGTCCCCAGTGAACCTTTCTGCCTTCATTGCGATTGACAGTATTTCTTCTGTTAGGGCTTTGAGGAATGTCCTTAATTCGTTGGTGTCCCGCACTCCCTGTTGCACCTATAGGGCTTCAATCTTGTCTTCCAGACTCTGCATGGAGCCTCTAAGAGCTTTCAATACTCCCCCTTCCTTAGAAGTACAGAAATCTCTCACGTATGCCTTGAAAGTCTCCCATATCACCCCTGGGTTGGGTCCAGAGTTTATATTTGTGATGAAGTATGTCTGAATATCTTGGGCTATTTCAGCTCGGAACGCCACGTCTTCTAGAGCTGTGGCTCTGAACCTCCATCGTGGTTGTTTAGGGGGGCTCGGTGGACTGCTCATGCACACACAATCCGGGGAGTGGTCCAAAAGGGTGCAAGGCAATATAGAGGACTCTGTTACACTTCTCGTCAGGGTGGAGGAGGCCATTATGTAGTCTATCCTAGATGAGCTGCCATGGACACCCGAGAAGTGTGTGTATTCCCGCTTGTCTGTATGAGTTTCACACCACACGTCGTGCAGGTCATGTTGATGTGCTATAATGGGCCATGCCAATGCAACTCGAGGCTGGGATAATTGTGCATTGGAAGCTCTATCCAGTTCCAGAGTAAGGGCCATGTTGAAAACTCAGTACCCAAGTGATGCTGTATCCCGGGAATTTATAGATGTGTTTAGCGCATGCGTGAAAATTTGGGCAGATCTATATTTGGTGCACATACGTTTATCAATAATAGTTTTAGCCCAAGGGTCTCCCCAGCCAATACCACACATCTCCCCTCCTTGTTGCTTATTTGTTCATGAAGTCTGTAGTCTAGGGAGTTGTGAATGTACGTAGAGACCCCCTGGAGTGGGTTGTGTATGAGGAGACGTATCTGTGGATACCCCAGCCTGGCATAAGTAGGATAGGTGCCTCCTGGGCCAGGTGTGTCTCTTGTAAGCATAGGATATTGATGGTATGGTCCTTGCAATAATTACTGATCAGCCTTGTTTTTATCCCATTAGTGAGGTCCCTTACTGCTCAGCTTCCGCCATCCGCCCGCACATCTTGTCTAGCTGAATCGCCGATATGTTTAATATGCACGTAAGTGCATTGATCTTCGCTCTCAGGTTGTCTGTGCTGATTATTTTGTGCTGGTAGCGTCTGGTTCACGGCCGACACATCTACCTGTTCAGCCGATGGTGTCGGGAGAGGGCGTGTGGATGACTGTGCTTGGCCATTGCGGGCGATTTGTTCCATATTTGCCTGCATTTTTGCGTTGGCCATGCTGGGGGCAGGCTGACGAGGAGTGTGCTACTCGTTCTGTTCTTAAGGCAGTGCTTTGGTGCTGTGGTGATCACTGGGCCTGGTGGCGTTGAGCTTACTCTGGGCCTTCTTGATGTTAGGGACCTCTTGTAGGCCGGGCTTGTGGGCCTGACCGTCACCTCCAACAGTGTTACCTGCCTAGTTCTTACTTTAGGCAGTTTGTGTCAGACTCCGTTGGTGGTAAGGAGTATGTCCGGGGCGTTAATCTCCCGCGCCCACGTGGTGTGCAAATGGGCACCACAGTGTGTGGGCGATATCCAGGGCCCGCCGTTGAACCTTTGCTGTAGTAGGTAATGTGGCAAGGCTGTCCGTTATGGTCCTGAGCTGGGTGTAGAACTGGGTGGTGGGAGTGCCCAGGTGTGCAGGGGCAGTAATATCCCAGCGAAGGGTTACCAAACACACCCCACCAGGAGGCGCTGCGGGTCCCCCAGCCCCCCACTCTGCCTGCCCGTGAGGCCCGGCACTCCCACTAGCAGACTCACTGGGCGTGATCCGTGTAAGGAGATGTGTAGTAGTTGCTCGCGCTTCCGCGAGCCTTTGTCAAAGGTTCCAGGCGCGTGGAATGTTCATGAGTTCCACGCTCGGGGCGGCGGTTGGTTTTGAAAGGAAGGAGCTGGGAGGGGATGGATGTTTACGGTGTTCGGGTTGAAGAATAAAGCTGACTTCCACTTACCTGTTTCCTACGTTATTACAAGATGCAGGGGCCGCCAGAACAGGTGTGTCTTCTTTTCACAGCCTTGCGGTATCTGTGGCATTATTGTGACCCAAAATGTTCGGGGCTCAGGTCAGGATGTGATGTAGCTTTTTGGCCGCAGTACGGCACCCCAGACGCCGCACGGGCAGTGGTAGGCGGGCCCCTTAGACCGGGACGCAGAAATGTGTGTGGTGGTCGGTTCCCAATCCTGGCCTTGATGTTTGGAGTGGCCGCTGTGTGGGTGAGTGATCATTATCTTGTCCACCTGTCACGCCGTGTGTTGTCTGCAGGTACAGGGTACGGATCAGCGGGGTGGCAAATGCATTGTTATTGGCTGCAGAAACGTGTATTTTAAATGGGACTTTTTTCAGGTGCCTGTACACCACCACCACCCCAGCCACCCACATCCCCTCCGAAAACCTGAAGTGGGTCCCCCCTGACCTACTCTACCAGGGTGGAGGTGGGGTAAACAGAATTCATTTGATACTTTTCTTTTTATAACATCCCTGCTCAAGGTGCCTGTGGCCCTGCTTGTGTCAGGGGCTGCCACCAAGGCCTTACACTCTTTGCCTAGTACCCCTAGTCCTTGCAGGATAAAGTACAGGCGCTACAGGGAGCCCTGCAGCCCGACTCCCCCTCACACAAGCCACTTTCCGGAAAGTAAACAAACAGGCGAGTGCTGTCCCTTTAAGCCCCACCCTTCTTTCAAAACAACTTCCGCCCCCTTCCCTAACGCCACGCCCCTCGACGGGCTTTGGTCCTGCCTTCTTTTTCATCAAAATGCAGTGATAGGCGGAGTCTGATGCCGCTCCTCCTGCTTCCCCGCCCCCACGCATTAACTCGCGCCTCCTTCCTCCTGCACGCAGACGCTTGCGTTCGAATGCACGCGTGCCTAATTCGTCCCCGCCCCTGTACGCGAGCCCCCACCCCGCACTTCCGCTGGCCACGCCCCCACGATGCGGCTCCGCCCACTCGGCCGGGCCTCCTCAGTCCGCAGTGACAGGCGGAGGGGGCGGACGGCGCGCTGTGCTTTCCACCGGAGCTGCGCATTCTAGAGCCGAGCGCGAGGCCTCGGCCCGGGAGACGGGCCGCCAGTCGCAGAGAGGTCGCCCACGGGGACAGGAGGGCGCCGTCGCGGCGGGAGCCGAGTCTCTGGTCCCGGAGGAAGCAGGGTGATCGCAGAGGGACTGCCAGGCCTGCCACCGCCGTACTGCCTGACAACTAGCTCTCATTACTGCTCAGTCCCCCGAGAGGGGACTCCCGCAAGAGAACTGCCCCACCCCCTGACAGCTGCCCCCACACCTCGGGCCCTGCTCGCTGTGGGGCACCCCCCACCCCCCTCCTATGCCTCGAGCAGACCTGCCCTACTCTCTGGGCTACACCCCCACCCCCCCCCCCACATGGGAGCTGCCACCCATCCCCAGAACTGCCTCCTAATCCTGAAAGCTGCCCCTGAGAAATAAGCTCTCCAGAAACAGGCCCCCCTACCCCCTCTAAGAACCACCCCCTTTCCAAAGAACTGTTCTACCCTTAAAGTCGAACACCATCTCTGAAAGGCCCCCACTGCTCATCCCGCAGAGGCACCCCCCCAAAAAAAATTGCTAGAAGATGCCTTCCCTCCTCTGAGGAATTTCCCTGCCATCCAACAACCCAGAGCAACATCTAAGGAAGCCCCCTCCTCCTTCAGGGAATTACCCCCCCCACCACCTCTGCAGAGATAGAGGCACCCCTTTATGTTGGATCTGGGCCACATATCCACGCTGAAGGTCTGGAGCGGCCTGGCTGCCCTCGCAGTACTTTAACTCCCTACTTGCAGCCGGTGGCCCTGCAGCACCTAAGCTTTAAGTTGCCAACAAAGTCCTCATTTTCACTCCTCCCCTAAGAGCCTGCGCCTGTCGTTCCCTGGGCCGAGCCATGAGCCCAGTCGGGCCCTGGCCTTCCCGCCGCTTGTTGAGCTTGGCCCATCTCAGCAGACCAGGCGATGTGAGCTCGGGGACTGGTGGTCCCATGACTCTCGTACTATCTGTAAGCACGCGTCCTAGTGTGGAAGACCAGGTGGTCTGATCTTTCCCAAGCACAAGGTAGGGCCTGCAGGTTCCTCTCCCCGGATTACCTGTTTTGGTGAAAGGGATTGCTCTAAGCGGATCTCTGTATGTGGCAAGATGCCAACGGTGGAAGGAGTAGAGCTGGCACGACAGAGGATGTAATAGGCAGTGGAGTTACTTGGCTTTATTGAAATGGAGTTGGATAAGGCCCCGGAGAAACGGACAGGGTTGGCTCTCCGTGTGGACAGACTGGATGACCCTGAAGGAGAGCCAACCGGTGGAGCCGCAGGACCAGGGTTGATCCCTTCTGGGCATGGATATGGTCGCCTGCGGCCTTCGTCGTACAGGGCCCTGCGGAGTGCCGTGTCGACCCTTGCCCGCATCGACGACTTCTACTGTGAGAAAATTGGCTCCGGATTCTTCTCCGAAGTCTTCAAGGTAAGCCCGGTGGGCATTTGAAGTGCGGGCGTTCTTGCTACCCCTCTGGATAGAAATACATATCTTAAAGCGAGGTCTTATTATTTACTGTCATTTTTCAAGCAAGAACATGCCACTGTAAGTGCCTTTAATCCCTCCTTCGCCAATGACAGCAGGACTTCTGAAGCTATTGAATTGTCAACAACCATATTTATTGATGAAAAGTTGTATACTATATTTTTTCCAAATAGAAAAGATGTTCAATAATTTTCAATTGTTGATTGAATATTTGAAAGCAATATATGATTTGTTTATAAACCTTCATGTATGTGTTTGCTGTTTGTTCTCATCAGCATGTGGGAGTCATTATTCGCCTATTCTTCTGAATCAACTATAATCCAGCCAAAAGCTACTCTTATTGACTGCATTTCTCTGACCTCATATGCAGAACGTGTTTCTTTGCTTACAAGATTCAATGCCGTCTTTTTTTTCGCAGGACACACCCCTCTGATTTTTTTCATCTGCCAATTTAACTCACCAACATTGTGGTATTGGGACATAGTTGGCTTTGGCAGCAATGCAAAAGTGTCCCACTGCTGCACATGGCAATGCTTTTCTTTTGTGACAGACTGTTTGAGTAACATCCCAAGGGAAGATTTTTTTTTGTTGTTGATAAAATGGGTTGTAAATGGTCATCAAATTGGCCCACTTAGTTAAAATCCGGCCTGCGGTGACCAAAGAAAAGGGCCCACCCTAGCCAGGCGCGCTATATAAGTAAATCAACTAAACTAGCTAGCTTGGCATGCTCTTCAGGAATTTCCTTCTTGGCCAGTTTGAGCCTTGCACACTGAAGTAAAAGCTAGAACATTTTACTACGGTTGTATAGCGATGGTTTCATTTCAAACATAATGGCCGCACATGTTCAAATCAGCCCCTTACAACCAGCCTTAAAATACTTCTATAAAGATAACCAACACTACTGTATATCACTTACTAACACGTTTGTCCTTTTACTTATGTTGCCAAGGATTTTTGCTACATTAACCCTACTGTAAAAGTTAAATTGTTATTACCACTATGTGCTTGTAGACCGCTAGACTTTGGGAAGGGTGATGGAGGATCCCAGGCCTTAACTTTGGGGGTGGGTCATTATTCCACGATGCGACCCATCTCTAGTCTTAGTGGGAAGTAACTTGCTGAGGGGAATAGTGAGTGGCATTGATTATAAGGATGTGCTACAGAATAGGGGGGTTGCTGCACTCTGGCTTCCACTTTAGTCCTGCCTCATGGCCAAGAGAAGATGTTTTTAAAGGGCTTGTGGTGAGCCCAGGCAGGCTGATTTTTCTCATGGCAACGTCTGCATCCGTAGGTCTGTGTAATTAGAAATTGACATGTTTAGCATTCTGGTCATTCCATGCTCTACCTACATAAAGCTGGTCACCTGGATTAAAAGGGGCATATCTTTAATGTGAGGCTCATCGTTCTCCGGCTGATACTTCTGGTCTACCGAGCCTGAGGTGTATAGCGTTGCTGTGTCCTGAAGTCTTGGCACAATCTCTTGGACCAAGCATGATGGTGTGAGTGATGGGACATTTGGAGGTGCGTGTGGGAATGGAGTCTGTGAGAGAGATGGCTTTTGTTCACTTCACTCTGGGTTTTTCTCTTCTGGAACGACCGTAGCTTTAGTTTATCTGGTGCCATCTACCATTTCTAGCCCTGAATTTCCTCAGAGAACCTCGGGTAGGGAAGATGTGTCAAGTTTTGTATCCTTGGCTTGAGGGAATATAGAGCTGTTTGGGATGCACTTGCAGCACTGCCTCAGACAGTAACTTGAATGCTCTGGGTCTGCAGCAGAGGGATTCCTGGCACTGTCAAGTGGGCACGTGGTGGTCTTCTTATCCTAGAAGGTAAGGAGCAGGTCTTCTCCGAGGGGGAACCAGAGGGCACGGCTAGGATGGCTTGGTGTGTTGTGTATAAATATAGTTTATGATGATCGCTTTGCGAGGCGGCCTGCATGCTTTGTGTATGCATGAGCTCTCACAGCCCTCCCGATACTGGGGCACTCTTCATCGTTACGTCAACTCCCATCTTGTCATTGAACGCCGGAAACCATCATCTGTAAAGACAGTCGGCCCTTTATCATTATACGAACTCCCAACTTGTGATGGAATGTCTGCAAAGCTCACTACACTAACTCCTGCTTTGAGATGAAACGCCTGCGAAGCATCTTTCTAATTAAACTCCCTACACACGCAGAACACAGCCTTGTTCCATTAGGAATACAGATCTTAATCCACCTGTACATATTGGTTATGAAATGTCATGTAAGAATCTGTGGTATCTACTCGATATATTTCTGCATTGATGTTTTTCAAATTCAACTAAGACACATCAGGTTAGGTTTGGTTGTAAATGCTATCTCTAAGCATATGGAAGTCGTCCGACATGAGCCACATTGCCCTGAAGAAGGCCATTAACAGTTGAAACCCGTTTTGGCAGGCTCTTATCGCACTTTCAATAAACGCACAAGATTTGCTGTTTTAACATTGAATAATTGCATTGAGATGTTTCGAGTTCTACGATGGATATCGCATTAGGTGCAACTTCAAGTTAGCACCATAGGGATGTAGCTCAGGTTGAACAGGGACACCTGTCAAATCTTCTGTTAATGGTCCAGTCCTTTTATCATTACACTAACTCCCATCTTGCGATGCAGCGCCTGCGAAGCATCTTCTGTAAAGGTTCTTCTCTTTGGCACTCGTTTATAGAACATCCAGGGGAGCCCAGCTAAACAGTGTGAAGCTACCACATGTGGACGAATACCTCATTTCCAGGAACCATTAGTAATTGGAATATAAACAATTGACGTTTCAAAATGTGAAAGGGGTGTTGCGGAGGCGCGTTTTTTCACATTTGCTCAATCTTGCGTCTGTTCTGCGGTGGGGTCCAAATGTTGGAGCCTGTTGGTTTGGTAAGCCATGGCGGGTCCCAAATTGTTAGGGTTGATTTTGAGTAGGAACTAGATACCCCATGTTCAGGAAGTAGCAGAATAACCCTCTATTCCAGCAGACCTAACCACATCCAGCCTGAGGCATCCGGGACAACCAGTGTTTAAGTGCAGCTCTTCTGTAGGCAACTTATACCATGTGACATACTTAACACGCTAGAGTCCCATGGCTGGGAGCTCTGTGAAGAGAAGGAAGGCTACACGCACCCTCCACTGCAGGTGGAGTCTGAGCGGAGGGCGTAGTTCAAAGGGAATTGGCGGTGTGTGGGGTCTTGTTTATTTTTCTGGTCCTGCTTCAGCCCTTTTTTGGGTCTACAGCTGTGATGCAGAGCAGAATCGGAGCAAACCCATGGAGTCCTTGCAGATTCCTTGCTGCTTCTGTCCGTGCTCTTTCCGTTTGATGTTTGCTCTAGTTCACTGGTAATGTCCTTTTGGACTTTTGTGGAAATGCTATTTGCAGATAAACTAGCGACTGAACGTTGGCAGCCAAGGTGTAAAACATATGCATTCACATTGCATCTGACCTGTTAAATGCTGGAAGAGGTATGGTCTGCACATATAAAAATCAGGTGTGTTTGCTTTGCCGCTCCGTGTCCCTGTGCCCACTTCATACGCCTATATTAAGGCTGCCCCCATGAGACATGCTGGCCTCCCCGCCACCGTAGCTGCCTGGATCTCCCGAAATGAAACCAGACTGGAACCCATCACAATGCGCAGCCCCTCTACCGTAGCACCCCTGTACGTCTCTGCCTGGACCTCCCAAAATGAAACCAGACCGGAACCCATCACAATGCTCGTCCCACTACCGTAGCACCGCTGTATGTCTCTGCCTGGACCTCCCAAAATGAAACCAGACTGGAACCCATCACAATGCTCTGCCCGCTACTGTAGCAACCCTGTACTTCTCTGCCTGGACCTCCCAGACCGGAACCCATCACAATACTCTGCCCACTACTGTACTACCCCCTATATGTCTCTGTCTGGACCTCCCAAAATGAAACCAGACCGGAACCCATCACAATGCTCGTCCCGCTACCGTAGCAACCCTGTGTCCCTCTACCTGGACCTCCCAAAATGAAACCAGACTGGAACCCACCACTATGCTCAGCCCCGCTACCGTAGCACCCCTGTATTCCTCTGCCTCCACCTCCCAAAATAAAACCAGACTGGAACCCATCTCAATGCTCAGCCCTGCTACCGTAGCACCGCTGTATGTCTCTGCCTGGACCTCCCAAAATAAAACCAGTTTGGAACCACCACCATGCTCGGGCACATACTGCAGTATGTTTCAAAACATATGTTTTATATATAATTGTTTATTCCTTACATGCTTCTAATGCAGCCACCACTAAATAAACGTTTACTAGGTACTAACATGCCATGACACAGCAGCCGGCTAACATGTTTGTGTAGTATAGGTAGAAAACTAGATAACCTAAGACCTAGGTCGAGGGGCATGGACGCGACATGTACGTTGCTAATATGTGGTAATTGTATCATTAGACGGTGTGGGAACTGATTGCTGGTGATCATTTTAACCCATCAGTCTTCTGAGTGCTGCCAACGTCCTCCTAGCATCACCTTTTCTGCTAGTGTTTGAATCCTGACAGTTAGGGTGACCGAGAATAGGGGGACCAGAGAGGCGGATCCTCTTCACATACCTTACATCACTTTGTCTTGGGTGCTCAGCAATGTCGGGCCAGGCTTCTAGGCACCTCATTGACCCAGCTTCAAGACGGTCTAGTCGCGTTGATCAAGTAGTCTGTTTAGAGACTGGGCTCTCTGTGTATGGATTCAGAGCTCAAGATGGTCCGATTCAATGGCTCCCAGCAGCTCAAGTCAGATTGAAAAGATGCCTTTTCTGGTCCCCGATAGTTGGCTTTCTTTTTCCAACTGAGTTCCAGTGAATGCTTCTTTTGAGAGTCCAGAGATGAATCAACTAGTTGCAGGGTTCCTCGTCTTCTGAAAGGTGATCTATACAGGAGATTGGTGCCAAGTAAATCAATTCAGGCTGCAGTATCTTTGCTTTCTGACATCATCGCCAGAGTGCTTTGTCGACTGAACCTGGGATGGGGAGCAGGAAATGTAGGGAACTGTACCAGAATCCAAGATAGTGGAAACGCTCTCTGGAGCTATCCCTCTCATCTGTCTACTCTAACTTAACCCCCTTCCAATGTCTGTCTAGTGATCGGCATGGTTGGAGCAGTGCTCACCAATTTGAGAACAATACTGCATTAAAATGCTGTCGCTGTCTACTTGCATGACCTCAGTAGCCACCATGCCATAACTAGGCATGGCTTGTTTAACGTGCTTCCAGCACACAGTTTTAATGTTTTGTATCAGAAGTGTACATGATTAAAAAGACACCTCTGCTGTTAAAACTTGGTGTTCAATAGCTGCCAGGAATGCTCATGTGACCTTTGAACCTGTCCTGGAGCCTCAGCAGGGCAGGTTCTGGGGATGCTAGGAGACTCTCAGCAAAGGCACATGCTTACTGTAATTGTGAATTATGAAAGGGGGGTTCTGATTAGCAGACCTACACGTTCAGAAATAGAAATGGCGCATCATTTTATTATTTTAAAATGTAAACAGTAAAGGCTTTCACACCTTCTCATGTGGAATTCAATCATGATACATTCTGTTTCAGGAGTAAATACAGAACTGGAGACGTCCTCTGCTCTCCCCGTTGACACAGTATGGGGTTCCCCCAGGAAATGGTGGCATTGAGGTCTACGTTTTGACCGTAGGTCTGGCTGCCCAGATCTGCACACTGTACCTATATTGTTGATGTCTTTATTGTGCCTCTGGATTGAACGCGGTTCTCCAAGATGGACCTTAGGAGCGCTGAGGTTTGTTGACTAATTAAAATGTGTGGCAGAGGAGTAAAGTGCATGTTGTCCCCTCGCGCTACGTTTGAGGGATTTTTCTCCCCAGGTGGGTTTTATGTTGTATGGCTTTGCAAGGGCAGTACAGTGTAGTTGTTTGTGGAAAGATGAACTTTGTAGACTGACCTGGTTTCTCCAATGGCTGCATAAGGTAGGAAGCTTAGCCCGCGTGTGTGGGCAGAACAAGCTTGCAGTGCTGCTGGTTGCACATCACATTTTGGCAGGCTGTGCATTTTCAACAAGCCGACGGCATTGAGGTTGAGACTTGGAGCTGCTAAAAGTTACCGGTAGGTGTGGTGAAGGTGCGTTACTTGGATAGTTTTGATCGCGCATGACCTTGGATTGCTAGGATACACATCGTATCAGTGATTGTATGTGACTCACCCATAGCCAACTTTCTGGTTGGAAGTACTGCATTCAATGTGTGGGTGCACATATACAAGGTGACAGTCGGTGGAGAAGTTTGCGCAGTGCTTGAGAAAAAGGATCTTTGTGCCTCAAGGAGGAGTGTGCAAATACTGGTTCCGGGCCTGGTGACCAGGGCATTTTCGTTTGACATGTTGCACACGGCTGCCAGGCCTCCACCTGCCTTTTTGCCAAACCCTGGTGAACCTACTGCTGCCCCTTGGGAGCAGTGGGTGGATGCTTTCAAAGTGTATCTGAGGGCTGCCGGGGGTGCAAAGTTCAATGATGACGAAAAGGAGGCTGCATTGCTCAATTGTATTGGTACTGAGGGATTGAGGGTTTTTCGTCACTTACCTGGAGAGAATGTAATGGTTCAAGGGGGCGGTGAGGGAGAGATGATTAGAAGTGCTTACGAGACTGCTTTAAGGAAATTGCAAGTGCGTTTTGGTAAAAGGGTTAATGTGGTTTTAGAGCGATATAAATTCTTTTCTAGGGCGCAAGGTTCCACGGAGAGCATAGATACTTATGTTACGGCATCACGTGCACTCATGACCACGTGTGGGTTTCCTGGCGATGGGGATGAACATATCGGAGACAAAATTATGATGAAGACATCCAACCAGAAAATCAAAGAAAGGTTGTGGATTGAAAGTGATCCATCATTAGATAAGGTCTTAGAGATTGCCAGAGCAATTGAAGCTTCTAAGACAAGTGTGCAAATTGTTACTGAGAGGGATGTGTCTAGGGAAATGGTTCATGCTGTAATGCCAAGGAACAAGAAAGGTTTGGTGGTTGGTCAAGGGAGTAAGGGGTCCAAGAGCAAGGATGGGTGCAAAAATTGTGGCTGGTCCAGTCATGCTGCTGATTCTAAGTCGTGTCCGGCTTGCAATGTTGAATGTAGGAAATGTAAGCGTCTGGGCCACTTTGCACGTATGTGTAAGGGGCAGATGGTGGCCAATGTGGTTACAGACGATTTCGCTATGTTACCAGAAGGTGCATCAGGAGGTGGATCTGGTCAGAGTGTGATATTGCAGGTGGAGGGAAGTGGGCGGAAGGGTCCCTGGGTGTCGGTATTGGTGGATCAACACCCTGTGGATATGTTGGTGGATTCAGGGTCACCTTACACTCTGGTGGCTCCTGAAATATATCAGGAAGTGTTGGGTAAGTTTCAAATTTGTTGGCCCCGGACATCAAACCATTTGCTTATGCGCAGAGTCCTATTGATCTACTGGGGGTATAGTTGGTCCAACTTCTCCTTCAATGGGAGGCAAACTTCTGGTAAACTGTATGTGGCTTCAAAGGGCACTAGTGTGTTGGGATGAGCAGGCAGCTTTAAGAATGCAGATTCATCCTGGTGAGGAAGTGCTGGTTCTCAGTGTTGGGGAGGGAGTGGGGCAGAGCGATATGGTTACCCCAACAATGCTCATGAGCGAGTTTCCCGAGGTATTTTCGGACACCCTAGGTAAGCTCAGAGGCTTTACCCATCACATTGTCTTGAAGAGGGGTGCAGTTCCCAAGATACACAAAGTGAGGGGCGTGCCGGTAGCAGCGAGGGAGGCCTTGAAAGCAGAATTGACCAAATTGCAGATGGCGGGAATAATTGAGCCCATCGAGTCATCAGAATGGTTGTTTCCGGTGGTCTTGGTCAAGAAGGGTGATGGGAGCATCTGAATGTGCGTGGACCTCCGGGGACTGAATTCCAGCATATGGGTGGATCGGCATCCTTTGCCGAACATTAATGAGTTGTTGTTGACATTGGGGGAGGCCAAGTATTTCTCCACCTTTTGATCTGTCGACGGCGTATCATCAAATTGACCTGCATATTGAATCTAGGCCTCTGACTTCATTTGTGACTCCTTTTGGGGCATACTGATTTTGTCGCATGCCATTTGGCCTTGCTTCGGCTTCTGCCGTGTTCCAGCGGTTGATGTAACAGATGTTTGGAGGGGTGTTTGGGAGTAAGTTATTTTCAAGACAGCATCCTGGTGTGGGGCAAGAGCAGGGATGAACATGATGTGAGGGTTAGGAAGGTCATGCAGATTCTTAAAGAGAGAGGGCTGACGGTGAAATTAACCGTGTTAAGTAGGTGTGGAGGAGGTTACCTATTTAGGTCATACTCTTAATTCACAAGGTGTGAGTCCCAAGAAGGAGCTGGTACAGGTATTGAGTGACACACCAGCTACGGTCAACAAAGATCAGCTGAGGGCTTTCCTGGGCCTTGCAGAGTACTATGTTAAATTTGTGCCCAATTCTGCTATGAGGAAGTCTGTCCGATTTGTGTAGTCTGAGGAGTGTGGCGCAGAATTTGAGAGTGTTAAGAGGGATGTGGAAAATGCTCCATGCCTGAAGTCATTTGATCCAAAAAAACAAGACTGTTCTCACTGTGGATGCGAGTGAGGTGGGTTTGGGTGCGGTGCTAGAACAATGGGTAGATGGTGAATGGATGCCAGTGGCTTTTGCCTCGAGGACATTGAGAGATGTGGAAACTAGGTACTCGGTAATTGAGAGAGAGACTTTGGCCGTTTTGTGGGCCTCAAAACATTTCAGGACATTTTTGTGGGGTATACCGTATATTGTCAGGACGGACCCCTGACATAAGCCGTTGGTGCAAGTATTTTCGATTAAAGGTGTCATGGCAGTATCCCTGAGGATTGCGAGGTGGTCAGTAGAGTTACAGGATTACAATTTCTCTTTGCAATATTTTCCAGAGAAATTTAATGTGGTGGCGGATTGTTTATCCCGTTTGCCTGTGAGGGAGGCGGACAGTCGGGCAGGGTTGGTGAAAGAGGAGGACTTGCAAGGATGTCAGGTTGCTTATGTGGCCTCTGCTGTGGAGAAGTCGTTGTGGGATGTGGAGTCTGAGGCTGATGTTGAATTGAAATGGATTAGGGAAGGTTTGGTCAAAGGTTGGCATACAGTTAAAGACAAACCTGAAGGGAAAGGCTATGCCCAAGTTTTGCATGAATTAGCTGAGGGTCTCTGGGGTGTGTCCAGAGGCCTTAGATTAATTCCTCCTGTAAGTCTAAGAGGTTGAATGGTGTAATTGGCGCATGTTGGTCATTTGGGTCGATCTTTGACCAAGAGGAGACTTGGGGAAGAGTACTGGTGGCCGTCCATGGACAAGGATGTAGAACAGGCGGTGAAAGACTGTCAGGCGTGTGCTGTCAGTGATAAAAGTAAGGTTCTGCATCCCCAACCAGTACATCCCGTAGAGGTTCCGGAGCAAGTATGGACCAAATTGGCTTTGGACATCATGGGTCCTTTTGAATGCTTACAGCCTGACTGTAGATATCTTTTGGTTTTGGTGGACTATACGTCTAGGTGGATTGAAGTGGCGGCTTGTACCAGTGTCAATACCGATTCTGTTATTGATTTCTTGAGGAAAGTATTTGATCGTGAAGGATTACCTGCCTGTCTAGCTACAGATAATGGTGTGCAGTTCACATCCAGAGCTATGAGAGAATTCTTGGACCAGCATGCCATTTCCCATTGTTGGACGGCTTTATACAATCCATCTGCAAATGGATTGGTTGAGAGGACCAATGGTACAATTAAGTCGGCCATACAATTGGCTCTGGCCAACGGGTTGGATTGGCAGGAAGTTGACACAGTACCTGGCTGCATATCTGAGAACCCCTAATGTGCTTACGGGGAGCTCTCCATTTGAGCTCATGAGGGGCAGGAAGGCAGGTACAATTTTGAGAACTTTGGCTATGGGGGGTGGTGGGCCATGTCATGTGCAATTGCAGGATATACATCGCAGTATTTTGGCGCGCCAGGAAGCTATGGTCTCTTCCCAGAAATTCAGGAAGGAATTGACTGTTAAGCCTGGGGATGATGTGCATATAAAAAATCCCAGGAGGGTTAACAAAGGCAACAGTACGTTTTTACCCTCGAGGAAAGTTGTTAAGGTTGGGAAGGCTCATGTACAATTGGAGGATGGCTCTGTGTGGAGTAAGAGACGGGTGGTGGTGGATGGCTGCAAGTGTGCTGTAGGTTCTGATGCAGAGTGTAATCTGGAGTCCCAGGAAACAGTGCTGGATTATGATCCTGTGGATTCACAAGCGGTTAGGTGCGAACACGAAGTGGTCGTTCCAGGCCCTTCTTGTTCAGCTGCGAATGGGGAGTGCCGGAATGTTCCTGCTCAGCAACGGTATGTGGGGCAAGAAGGGAGCCGCCTGCCCAGGTGTTGTGGGCCCCCCCATAAGATTTAGAGACTACATTTGTTAAATGTCCAAATTTGTGTATTTCAAGATGCAATGTTTTGATTATGATCCTGCATCATTGCAACACATTCTGTTAGGTTTGATGTGCTACCGTTGTGTTTCATTGTTCTATTCCTGTTATGTGCATTATGATGTTTTTTTGTTTACGTAGTTAATATTTTTGTTATGTAAGGGAAGAGGATATGTTGTAATGTGCAAGAGCCCCAGTGGAATGTTGATGCCGGTTTAGGAGTCAACATTCCACGGTGGTCAGTTATCTGAGACTCTGGAGGAGGGAGCTGCCTGTGGGGTCTACGCAATAAAAGAAGTTAAAATACTTACCTCCGTGACGGAAGATCTTGTCAGGAGCGCTGGCAACTGAACCTGGCCTTGGGCCACTATCTGTTTCTAGAACTGATTACCTATGTGAGTTGCCTGTCAGCTGCTTGCAGCCATGTCAGCATAGTAATGATTATGAAAGTAGGACTTTGTTCATGTTACAAGGTAACAATGGCAACCCTGTTTACCAGGAAACTGCAGTGTGGGGCTGTCACTAGAGCAGAGATTTTTATACAGGGTGACAGGGGAGAGGCGAACTAGGGTCTGTATAAAATGACACTTGGTATTTGTTCCTAGAACAATGAGGAGGAATGATGTTCAGGTTGTTGTGGAAACCACTGCAGTGTATGGGGGGTCCACGTGGGGGTTTGGGACTCTTCCCATTGGTAGTGTGTCTGTGAGCTAGAATAAGTAGGAGCTGCAGGTTCATGGTTGTGGCTCTCGTGACCCAGGTTTGGATCCTCTGCGGCTGATCCAGGCAAGATCTTGTGAGGGGTCCACGGTGGGTGGGACTCTGCCCATTGGTAGTGTGTCTGTGAACTAGAAAAACCAGGAGCTGCAGGTTCATGGGTGTGGCTCTCACGACCTAGGTTTGGATTCTCTGCGGCTGATCCAGGCAAGATCTTGTGAGGCTGAGACTGGTTTCTTTAAATACGTTCTTCTGTTTATTGGTTGAAGCGGTTGTATTAAACCAGCTTATAGCTACTTCCATGAAGATGGCTTCATCTTCTCGAGGCCTGACTTTTATGCACTTTTCACGCGTGAGCAGGGGCGTAGCCAGGATTGTCTAGCAAATGGGACCTGAAGCTAATGTAGTTGGGCCCACCCAACTGACAAAAATATCAGTAAATGTCCACACAGCGCTGCTGAGTGGGCATTTACACATTTTGGGTGGGCCTTCTCTTCTGGCCCTACCCTGTCTACATCTCTGCCCGTGGGTCTAGCTGAAAAGCTCCTTCCTTTCGAGTGTCTATGCCTCGCCCCGGAGCCTAAAGTGCTGGGTCAAAAAATGTGTGTCCTGGAATGATTTACTGAATTTTAACCCCCCCCCCCACCCTAACCCCCACCCCCAGCCCACCCAAAATGTGGACATATGAACATCTTGTGGCACATTGTGAATTCTTTTCAAGGGTGTATGTGTTAGTCCAGGGGTGCTCAAAGGTTTAATGGCTGCACCCATCGATCTTCCCTCATCTGCAGCCCAGTCCCCTTAACATAAATCTTCCATATTAATTGGTCTCCCTTGAAGGAGGGGTGGTGGCTTCGGAATACTGGTTTTAAATGTGGTCTCTACATGGGACTAATGTTAAGGCATTCAGCTAGAAACGACGTAGCATAACCGAGTATGCATCCATAATGGCATCTGCTGGGATGCCTCGCCCCAGTATGCATCCATGAAGGCATCTGCGGGTCTGCTTCGTCCCAGTATGCATCCATGATGGCATCTGCTGGGATGCCTCGTCACAGTATGCATCCATGAAGGCATCTGCTGGGATGCCTCATCCGAGTATGCATCCATGATGGCATCTGCGGGGATGCCTCGTCACAGTATGCATCCATGATGGCATCTGCGGGGATGCCTCGCCCCAGTATGCATCCATGATGGCATCTGCTGGGATGCCTCGTCACAGTATGCATCCATGAAGGCATCTGCGGGTCTGCTTCGTCCCAGTATGCATCCATGATGGCATCTGCTGGGATGCCTCATCCGAGTATGCATCCATGATGGCATCTGCGGGGATGCCTCGTCACAGTATGCATCCATGATGGCATCTGCGGGGATGCCTCGCCCCAGTATGCATCCATGATGGCATCTGCTGGGATGCCTCGTCACAGTATGCATCCATGATGGCATCTGCTGGGATGCCTCGCCCCAGTATGCATCCATGAAGGCATCTGCGGGTCTGCTTCGTCCCAGTATGCATCCATGATGGCATCTGCTGGGATGCCTCGTCACAGTATGCATCCATGATGGCATCTGCTGGGATGCCTCGTCACAGTATGCATCCATGATGGCATCTGCTGGGATGCCTCGTCACAGTATGCATCCATGATGGCATCTGCTGGGATGCCTCGCCCCAGTATGCATCCATGATGGCATCTGCGGGGATGCCTCGTCACAGTATGCATCCATGATGGCATCTGCGGGGATGCCTCGCCCCAGTATGCATCCATGATGGCATCTGCGGGGATGCCTCGCCCCAGTATGCATCCATGATGGCATCTGCTGGGATGCCTCGCCCCAGTATGCATCCATGAAGGCATCTGCGGGTCTGCTTCGTCCCAGTATGCATCCATGATGGCATCTGCTGGGATGCCTCGCCCCAGTATGCATCCATGATGGCATCTGCTGGGATGCCTCATCCGAGTATGCATCCATGATGGCATCTGCGGGGATGCCTCGCCCCAGTATGCATCCATGAAGGCATCTGCGGGTCTGCTTCGTCCCAGTATGCATCCATGATGGCATCTGCTGGGATGCCTCGTCACAGTATGCATCCATGATGGCATCTGCGGGGATGCCTCGTTCAATAATACAGTACCCTTCTTGCGAGCCGATGGAGCACGGTACGATGGCCCGGACAGCGTCAAAAGCTACAGGCGAGTCACTTGGTGAACTCGTGTTTATGCCAGCTACGAATGGTGCATCAAGATGGCATGGGAAGACCCATGCCAGTGCACCTTTGCTTCAGTGGGTCCATGTAATCGTAAAGCTGGGAGAATGGATGCTGCGATCTAGTGCTTGCTTACAGGGTAGCAGTGCTTGGAGCAGAGAACCCACCTTTTAGGAAGATCCTTTTACAGAAGACTTCAATAGTACACAGATGGCGGTGGGTATGAAGAGCGAAGGGGCGGATAGGAGGTTTAAATTACACCTTTTCTACAGTAGTCCTTGATATTGTTGGCATTTGAATTTCCTGGTCTGGCCTTAAAGCCGTCCTTTGCTCTGGCTCTGTCCGGAGATTGCTGCCCAGATGCAAGCTATTAGCTACTTATGAACATTTGCTGGCCACCTCAAGTCTACACGTCTTGGGGTTTGCATGCAAAGAGCCGTTGGAATCTGTAGCTCTGGCGGAGCCGTTGACCTCACAGGATGTGGTCAAAGTGCTGTAACAGCTGCACTTCTCCTAATGGCAGGACCTAGCCAAGTTCACATGTTCTTACATAGATCTGTTGTTTGATCTCGGTATGATGGCATAAGCTACGCTGAACTGCTAGTGTACACCAGTGTGGGTGTGCTCGCCCTTCCTGATGTCCAGGGACATGTTTCTTCTGGTGATGATGAGGCATGGGCAGCGAGGAGGGACAGGAACCAGCTGATGGGTAGCAGCCTGGTCTGTCTGGCATTGTGGCTGGCTGTGTATAGTGAGCCTGAGCGATGTAATAATGTAAGGAATGCATGTCTTTTAATGATAGCCGACTCCTCTCTGCCTTTGCTTCTCGCATCTGTCATCTATTTGACAGTTACCCTCAAATCTTCCACCCCAGAGCTGTCCTCTCTTATCGCAAACCGCCTATATGCCAGTTCTCACTTGATGATGCTCCTCTCCTCTGAAACTCTGTCACTTTATTTAAGGCCTCTCGTGCTGCACTCTTTAGTTACCCGAACTTCCAAGGCTCACCATTTGGGTGTTTAGTTTGACCGCAACCTGAATCTTCAGAACTCCTATTGCTTCACTGCCCTGGCCGCCCGGCTTATCCTCATGAACATCTGATCTCATACTTTAACAAAATGCTTCTGACCACCTCGGTCCCCCAGATGATGGGTTACTGCTGCAGCCTCTTTTGGGCCCCTCCTCACTCCGCTCATTGCTACCTGTCCACCTGGGTCCCCCAGATGATGGGTTACTGCCTCAGCCTCTTTTGGGCCCCTCCTCACTCCGCTCATTGCTACCTGTCCACCTGGGTCCCCCAGATGATGGGTTACTGCCTCAGCCTCTTTAGGGCCCCTCCTTCACTCCGCTCATTGCTTCCTGTCCACCTGGGTCCCCCAGATGATGGGTGACTGCAGCAGCCTCTTTACGGCGCCCTCATTGCTACCTGTCCACCTGGGTCCCCCAGATGATGGGTTACTGCTTCAGCCTCTTTAGGGCCCCCCCTTTCACTCCGCTCATTGCTACCTGTCCACCTGGGTCCCCCAGATGATGGGTTACTGCTGCAGCCTCTTTACGGCCGCCTCCTTCACTCCGCTCATTGCTACCTGTCCACCTGGATCCCCCAGATGATGGGTGACTGCCTCAGTCTCTTTAGGGCCCCTCCTTCACTCCGCTCATTGCTACCTGTCCACCTGGGTCCCCCAGATGATGGGTTACTGCCGCAGCCTCTTTTGGGCCCCTCCTCACTCCGCTCATTGCTACCTGTCCACCTGGGTCCCCCGGATGATGGGTGACTGCCTCAGCCTCTTTTGGGCCCCTCCTCACTCCGCTCATTGCTTCCTGTCCACCTGGGTCCCCCAGATGATGGGTGACTGCCTCAGTCTCTTTAGGGCCCCTCCTTCACTCCGCTCATTGCTACCTGTCCACCTGGGTCCCCCAGATGATGGGTGACTGCCGCAGCCTATTTAGGGCCCCTCCTTCACTCCGCTCATTGCTTCCTGTCCACCTGGGTCCCCCAGATGATGGGTGACTGCAGCAGCCTCTTTACGGCCCCTCCTTCACTCCGCTCATTGCTTCCTGTCCACCTGGGTCCCCCAGATGATGGGTGACTGCAGCAGCCTCTTTAGGGCCCCTCCTTCACTCCGCTCATTGCTACCTGTCCACCTGGATCCCCCAGATGATGGGTGACTGCAGCAGCCTCTTTAGGGCCCCTCCTTCACTCCGCTCATTGCTACCCGTCTTCTTGGGTCCCCCAGATGATGGGTTACTGCCTCAGCCTCTTTAGGGCCCCTCCTTCACTCCGCTCATTGCTACCTGTCCACCTGGGTCCCCCAGATGATGGGTTACTGCCTCAGCCTCTTTAGGGCCCCTCCTTCACTCCGCTCATTGCTACCTGTCCACCTGGGTCCCCCAGATGATGGGTGACTGCAGCAGCCTCTTTACGGCGCCCTCATTGCTACCTGTCCACCTGGGTCCCCCAGATGATGGGTTACTGCTTCAGCCTCTTTAGGGCCCCCCCTTTCACTCCGCTCATTGCTACCTGTCCACCTGGGTCCCCCAGATGATGGGTGACTGCCGCAGCCTCTTTACGGCCCCCTCATTGCTTCCTGTCCACCTGGGTCCCCCAGATGATGGGTGACTGCAGCAGCCTCTTTACGGCGCCCTCATTGCTACCTGTCCACCTGGGTCCCCCAGATGATGGGTTACTGCTTCAGCCTCTTTAGGGCCCCCCCTTTCACTCCGCTCATTGCTACCTGTCCACCTGGGTCCCCCAGATGATGGGTGACTGCCGCAGCCTCTTTACGGCCCCCTCATTGCTTCCTGTCCACCTGGGTCCCCCAGATGATGGGTGACTGCAGCAGCCTCTTTACGGCCCCTCCTTCACTCTGCTCATTGCCACGTGTCCACCTGTGTCCCCCAGATGATGGGTTACTGCTTCAGCCTCTTTAGGGCCCCCCCTTTCACTCCGCTCATTGCTACCTGTCCACCTGGGTCCCCCAGATGATGGGTGACTGCCTCAGCCTCTTTACAGCCCCTCCTTCACTCCGCTCATTGCTACCTGTCCACCTGGGTCTCCAGCTGATTTACTGCCGCAGCCTCTTTACGGCCCCCTCATTGCTACCTGTCCACCTGGGTCCCCCAGATGATGGGTGACTGCCGCAGCCTCTTTACGGCCCCCTCATTGCTTCCTGTCCACCTGGGTCCCCCAGATGATGGGTGACTGCAGCAGCCTCTTTACGGCCCCTCCTTCACTCTGCTCATTGCCACGTGTCCACCTGTGTCCCCCAGATGATGGGTTACTGCCTCAGCCTCTTTACAGCCCCTCCTCACTCCGCTCATTGCTACCTGTCCACCTGGGTCCCCCAGATGATGGGTGACTGCCGCAGCCTCTTTAGGGCCCCTCCTTCACTCCGCTCATTGCTACCTGTCCACCTGTGTCCCCCAGATGATGGGTGACTGCCGCAGCCTCTTTACGGCCCCCTCATTGCTACCTGTCCACCTGGGTCCCCCAGATGATGGGTGACTGCCGCAGCCTCTTTAGGGCCCCTCCTTCACTCCGCTCATTGCTACCTGTCCACCTGTGTCCCCCAGATGATGGGTGACTGCCGCAGCCTCTTTACGGCCCCCTCATTGCTACCTGTCCACCTGGGTCCCCCAGATGATGGGTTACTGCCTCAGCCTCTTTACGGCCCCTCCTCACTCCGCTCATTGCTACCGGTCTTCCTGGGTCCCCCAGATGATGGGTTACTGCTTCAGCCTCTTTAGGGCCCCCCCTTTCACTCCGCTCATTGCTACCTGTCCACCTGGGTCCCCCAGATGATGGGTGACTGCCGCAGCCTCTTTACAGCCCCTCCTTCACTCCGCTCATTGCTACCTGTCCACCTGGGTCCCCCAGATGATGGGTTACTGCTTCAGCCTCTTTAGGGCCCCCCCTTTCACTCCGCTCATTGCTACCTGTCCACCTGGGTCCCCCAGATGATGGGTGACTGCCGCAGCCTCTTTACGGCCCCCTCATTGCTACCTGTCCACCTGGGTCCCCCAGATGATGGGTTACTGCCTCAGCCTCTTTACGGCCCCTCCTCACTCCGCTCATTGCTACCGGTCTTCCTGGGTCCCCCAGATGATGGGTGACTGCAGCAGCCTCTTTAGGGCCCCTCCTTCACTCCGCTCATTGCTACCTGTCCACCTGGGTCCCCCAGATGATGGGTGACTGCCGCAGCCTCTTTAGGGCCCCTCCTTCACTCCGCTCATTGCTACCTGTCCACCTGTGTCCCCCAGATGATGGGTGACTGCCGCAGCCTCTTTACGGCCCCTCCTCACTCCGCTCATTGCTACCTGTCCACCTGGGTCCCCCAGATGATGGGTTACTGCTTCAGCCTCTTTAGGGCCCCCCCTTTCACTCCGCTCATTGCTACCTGTCCACCTGGGTCCCCCAGATGATGGGTGACTGCCGCAGCCTCTTTACAGCCCCTCCTTCACTCCGCTCATTGCTACCTGTCCACCTGGGTCCCCCAGATGATGGGTTACTGCTTCAGCCTCTTTAGGGCCCCCCCTTTCACTCCGCTCATTGCTACCTGTCCACCTGGGTCCCCCAGATGATGGGTGACTGCCGCAGCCTCTTTACGGCCCCCTCATTGCTACCTGTCCACCTGGGTCCCCCAGATGATGGGTGACTGCAGCAGCCTCTTTACGGCCCCTCCTTCACTCCGCTCATTGCTACCTGTCCACCTGGGTCCCCCAGATGATGGGTTACTGCTTCAGCCTCTTTAGGGCCCCCCCCTTTCACTCCGCTCATTGCTACCTGTCCACCTGGGTCCCCCAGATGATGGGTGACTGCCGCAGCCTCTTTACGGCCCCCTCATTGCTACCTGTCCACCTGGGTCCCCCAGATGATGGGTTACTGCCTCAGCCTCTTTACGGCCCCTCCTTCACTCCGCTTATTGCTACCGGTCTTCCTGGGTCCCCCAGATGATGGGTGACTGCCTCAGCCTCTTTACGGCCCCTCCTCACTCCGCTCATTGCTACCTGTCCACCTGGGTCCCCCAGATGATGGGTGACTGCCTCAGCCTCTTTACGGCCCCTCCTCACTCCGCTCATTGCTACCTGTCCACCTGGGTCCCCCAGATGATGGGTGACTGCCTCAGCCTCTTTACTGCCCCTCCTCACTCCGCTCATTGCTACCTGTCCACCTGGGTCCCCCAGATGATGGGTGACTGCCTCAGCCTCTTTACGGCCCCTCCTCACTCCGCTCATTGCTACCTGTCCACCTGGGTCCCCCAGATGATGGGTTACTGCCTCAGCCTCTTTTGGGCCCCTCCTCACTCCGCTCATTGCTACCTGTCCACCTGGGTCCCCCAGATGATGGGTTACTGCCTCAGCCTCTTTAGGGCCCCTCCTTCACTCCGCTCATTGCTTCCTGTCCACCTGGGTCCCCCAGATGATGGGTGACTGCAGCAGCCTCTTTACGGCGCCCTCATTGCTACCTGTCCACCTGGGTCCCCCAGATGATGGGTTACTGCTTCAGCCTCTTTAGGGCCCCCCCTTTCACTCCGCTCATTGCTACCTGTCCACCTGGGTCCCCCAGATGATGGGTTACTGCCTCAGCCTCTTTTGGGCCCCTCCTCACTCCGCTCATTGCTACCTGTCCACCTGGGTCCCCCAGATGATGGGTTACTGCCGCAGCCTCTTTACGGCCCCTCCTCACTCCGCTCATTGCTACCTGTCCACTCTACTACTTCCACCATTCTGTCCCACCTGTATGCAGGATGACATCCTCTGGTGTTAAGATCGGTTCTTGGCATGTTCCCCGGGCTGCGTATCTCTCATGCTACTCATCCTTTGGCACTCTTAAGCTCTCAAAACCTGTACCTTTCCCTGGCCACCTTACTGGCTAACAGTCACTGTAATTCCCTACTGATAGAAATGTGTGGTGTTTTAAGAATGAAGGGCTTTGAGATCATCATAAAGAACTGCCTTCTCCACCATAAGGGGGCATGAGAGACGTATGGTGTTCTATCGCCCCCTATTTTGATCCCAACATCTGAAAATATTGCCATTACTGAAGGCACGTTTTATATCGGTCTTCCACTGTCCACATTTACTGACTGGTTTTCAGGCTAGGATATCGCCAAATATTAATGAGAAAACTCTGTATACAGTGAGTCTAAAGGTATGCACATGTTTAATCATGAATATTAATGAGGGATGTCGGGATTCAGTCCCTCGAGGCCTGGAGTTGGACAACCCTGAATGCATTCACAATTGTCATGTTTGTGTATCTATCTTTTTATACCAGTTGGTTAGTCATTAGCTGGTTAGTCATGTTGAGATTTCATTATGTTTTGCTTAAATGTCTAATTTTCAAGCGCCTTTGGAGCATTCATAAGGCAGCAGGTAGCAACCCCCTAAACATGCAAAAAACGAAAAACCAGAAGAGTAGACTTGGAAACCTAATCCATGCCTTCCTGTACTCTCATCAATCCCTCACCCCCATCCCAACTATCTACCCGACGACCCTGCTCCTCCCTGCCACCACTGAAGGTTCTATCATACTCCGCCTTTGCCTCTTTATTAGGATTAAGCAGTGCATTGTATAATATGAAACAAAAGCAATAAGTCCAACTCCCCCCACCCCGTCTCAACTCGGGTGTACAAGAAAGACCCTTTGCCACACTGACAGTGAAAAGCGCTTCTACGCCATGAACTGGCAGAAGGCGCTATACAAATACAAGATTTAAAGCACCCACCCACAAACTGGGTGGCGCCAGTCATCTATCTGCACTTTTGTACAGTCTGTCTTGGAGAAGCACCTTTCATTTTCTATAGTTAAATACCAATTAAGGGTGCAAAGGCTCAGGAGGATAGCTCAGGGGTAACGTGGCCGACTTGGAAACAAGAAGACAGGGAGCAGCACAGGTTCGATCCGCGGGTCTGCGCTTAGAAACCTCTGGGTGTTTAGTACATTATACATGACCAATCATTTCAACCTGTTAGGACTCTGTGCGTTTGTTAACACTGTGCCCTGATTGCATACTATGTATTTATTTTAATATGCCCCCTAACACTGTTCTGAGATGGCAGGCTGTGACTGTATTGTAATGCTGTGTCTTAGTAGTTCTCTGTGAGTGCTGACACCGCGCTCCAATAGCATGCTATGTATCTTTTGTAATAATACTGCACCCTGTTGGCACTTGTGTGTTTGCTAACACTTTGTCTTGATAGCGTGCTATATGTCACTTGTAATGCTGCTCCCTTTTCAAGGCCATTGTGTGTGCTAACACTGTTCCCTCATAGCATGCTCTGGTTCTCTTGTAATGCTTCTTCCTATTTCGAGGCCTTGGTGTGTACTCAGCATGTGCCCTGATAGTATGCTATGCTTCTTTTGTAAAACTGCACAATATTTGGACTCTTGTGTGTTTTGATTACAGTGTGTCCTGTTGGTATGCTATGTGTCTCTTGTAATACGGTGCCCTACTGGGAGCTTGTTTGTTTGTTTGTTTGTTTATTTATTTGTATGGCGCACCTTACCCAGGGGCAACAGGGCACAGGCAGAAGATAATTCGAAGCTTACAATGTTGCAGAAATATACACATTGAGGTAGTGATAGAGATAACCAGAATTACAGAATAGGAAAAGTACAAAACTTCATACATACAAAGTCACTATCTATGCAGGGGTAAATATACAAATATACAAATATGTACAGGGCTGTTAGAGGCGGGTACTCATGAGAAAAAATATTCAGGATTACAGGAATACGAGGTATGGAAATGTATACAAATCTTCATACATAAAAGGTCAATATCTATACAGGAGGAAAGTGTACAGATGTGTGCTGTAAGGGCTGTTAGAGGCGAGGGCGAGGTCGCGAGCAAGGTATCACTATCTATGCCTAGGTATAGAAGAGTGCAGCTACATGCAAGGGTTATTGGAGTTAAGGTGACTGATGAGGTGTTTTCTAAAGTGTAAGTATGGTTGGTCAGCTCTTAGGTTGTGTGGCAGCGAATTCCAGAGCATGGCAGCTTTCACCGGGAAACTGTTCCCACCAATGGTGGAGAGTTTGAATCTGGGAATTATCAGGCGGTTGGAATTGATAGTTCTTGTTTGTCGGATGGAGGACTTTCTCTTTACCTTGTTCATCAGGTAGCTGGGGGCGGCATTGTTGAGGGCTTTATGGGTTAGGGAGGCCAACTTTAGTTTGATTTTGTTGTCTGTGGAGAGCCATTTCTGTTGGCGTCTGGTGGTAGAGATATGATCTCTCTTATTAATGCCGAGGGCAGCTCTCAAGGCATTATTTTGAAGGATTTGAAGCCTGTGGATAATGGCTTTGTTAGCGCCACTATAGAGGGCATTACAATAATCGAGCCTAGATAGTATGAGTGCTCTTGCCAGGATCAAGCAACTGTCATTGGATAGGAATGGTCTGCCTGCCCTTATTAATTTGCAGGTGTACGCAGTGGTAGATGCTAGTGAGTTGACCTGTTTGGTGAATGACATAGTGGCATCTAGATAAAAGCCGAGGGTTTTTACTTCCCTGGATACTCTAATGAGATTGCCATCTATGTTGAATTCGGCATATTCAAGGCCTAGTTTGTTGATATTAGCGGGGGAACCTAGGATGATGAGCTCTGTCTTGTCATCATTCAGGCATAGACCATGCGATGCCATCAATGCCTGAATGATGAGATATACCCTATTCACCAACTCTCTGTCCTTACTGTGATCCTCTGAAAGTGGGAGGAGAATCTGAGTGTCATCAGCATAGTTAGTGTAGGTGACACCCAGATGGTCCAGATCGTCGAACAGGGGTTTGGTGAAGATGTTATATAGTGTGGGGGAGACGCATGAGCCCTGCGGGACTCCACAAGTAATAGGAGAGGGGTCTGCTGCTGCTGAAGGGGAGAAGACTCTCATGGTTCTCTCGCTCAGAAAGGACTCGATCCATTTGATAGCTTCTGGGGAGAAGTGAGCAGCTGAGTCAAGGTGTTTGCAGAGGACCTTGTGGTCGACGAGGTCGAAGGCCGCGGAGAGGTCGAGTAAGAGGAGAAGTGCTGTCTTGTCCTTGTCCCTAAGATCATCAATTTGGGTTTTTAGATCGATAAGGGCTGTTTCCGTGCCGTGAAATGGGCGGAAACCTGATTGTCTGGGGCCTAGTAGCTTGTGCAGTTCTAGGTATTTTTGAATCTGGACGTAGGCAACTTTGTCCAAGATTTTCAGTAGGAAGGGTACCGTGGTGATGGGTCGGTAGTTAGTGGGGATGAGGGGATCAAGCGTCTGTTTTTTGAGGAGGGGGAGCACCCAGGATTGTTTTAAGTTGGCGGGGATGCTGCCTGAGGAGAAAGAGGCGTTTATGAGTTTAGAGATAAAGGGCGACAGGTCTCTGGCTGCGTCCTTTATTATGTGCGCGGGGCAGATATCGCCTTTACAGTTTGATGGTTTAAGGGAAAGGATGATTTTCTCAACCTCCAGGGTGGTGGTTTTAGAAAAGGTGAATGAGTTGATGTGTGTACTTGGTGAGGCAATGGGCGGAGATATGGGAGGGTTCGTGAGGTTTAGGGAGTCTTTTTTTAGTTGAATTTTGTTTTGTAGGGTGTTTATTTTATTTGCTAGTGCTTGTTGGATGTCTGTGCACCAGGTCTGGTTCTTAGTGCAGGTGTCGGGTGTAGCAATGGGTGACTCAAGTTCCTTCAGTATGGAAAAGAGCTCCTTCATGCTTGAATTGGAGTTGGCAATGCGGATGTTATAGGAATTCCGTTTAGCTAAGCAGATTTCAGCTTTGTAATGACGAGAAATCGTATCAAGGATGGCTTTCCTTTCACTGGAGGGGCATAATTTCCAATCAGCTTCACATTTGCGCTTTTTTAGGCAGAGGGCTTTGAGTTCGGGTGTATACCATTTGTTTAAATGGGTTTTTGGCTTGCTGGTGCGAAGTTTGAGTGGGGCAATTTTGTCCATGGTAGATGGCATGATTTTATTATATTTGTGAACTAATGTGTTGGGATCTAGATTGTCTGGTAATGCGTTTAAGGTTGGAAGGATAGCTGGGATGATTTTTTCTATTGAGATATTTTTCTTGTTTCTTGTGAGGCAGGGTGGTGCCAATGACACGGTTGTGGTAGTTGATCTAGCGGTCAGTAGGTTAAAAGAGACCAACGAGTGGTCGGTCCAGGGTAGTGGTGTGGTGGCGGTGATGACCGCTGAGCAATTAGCATCAGCAACCCAGTCTAGGGTTCTACCCTTCAGGTGGGTGGGTAGGTTGACTTTTTGAGAGAGTCCGAGTGAAGATATTGTATTGGCTATGGTAGATGCATGTAAATCTGCTGGGTCGTTGAACCCTAGGTTAAGGTCCCCTAGTAGCAGTAGTTGTGAGGTGGTTTTTGCATTGTTAGAGATTAGGTTGTGTAGATCTTCCTCGAATGTTCCAAGTGGACCTGGTGGTCTGTAAATCAGGTGGATAGTGAGGGATTGGGTGTGATTTATGGGGAGTTTGGCAGTGAGGGATTCACACGACTGCAGAGTTTGAGTCGGGGCTAGTCTGAGAGCTAGGCTTGCTTTGGATATGATGGCGATGCCACCGCCCCGGTTACCTACCCGGTCCTGCCTAGATATAGTGTAGCCGTCTGGGATGGCCAGCATTAGAGATGGGCCTGCTGCATTGTGGAGCCACGTTTCGGTTAGGGCAATAAAGTCTAATTTATCTTTGATAATTAGGTCTGCTATATCGAGGGCATGTGCGACCAATGATCTGGTATTGAGCAGAGCTCCTTTGTAGGAATGTACATTCGTTTTTACCGAGATGTTTGTATGAGTGATAAGTTTGGACTTGGTTGTGGGTATAGTGGTGCCTTTGGTGGACCTTTTAGCTCCGCATTTGGAGTCAGACAGGGATCTTCGGGGCGGCTCATAAAGTTTAGAGAGTCTGGCGCGAAGTTTGTTTCTTTCGGTGGTAGGGCAGGGGTGGGAGGCAAGGGTTTTGGGTCCTGACTTGCAATAATATCTTGGGTAGGAAGGGTCAGGATAGTACCTAGTTGTGTAGGAGTTGTAGGTGAGATTGGAGCCTGGCTGGGGAGGGGGGGCTCCTGAATCAGTCTCCTGGATGGGAGTGTCTGGGGATGCGGGCGTGGCCATTGCACAGAAGATGAGTAAAATGGTTAGCATTTTCTACAGTACTGCGCTGGCGTTGTGTGGGGGTGGTAGTAGCAAAGTAGGTGCTATTTGGGAGATGGGGTGGGCAGGGGCGAGAAGCAATACAAATACGTGTCATTCAATTCAGGCAAGGCAGTAAAGGTGCAATATACAGATAGGGTAGTAATGCCTAGATTCAGTTTGTGGTCAGGGGGTGAGCTTAGGGTTGCGGTAGGAGCTCAGTAGTCTCCGGGAGGACATGGTGGCTATGTAATCAGAGCATGTGCAGGAATAGTGGTAGCCAGCGAGTATACGGTGTGGTATCACCTAGATTCAAATAACGCTATTGGCAGTATTGCAGTGGGGTATCACCTAGGTTCAAAGTAACACAATAGGCAATGATGCAGTGGAGTATCACCTAGATTCAAATAACACAATTGGCAGTAATGCAGTGGGGTATCACCTAGATTCAAATAACACAATTGGCAGTAATGCAGTGGGGTATCACCTAGATTCAAATGACACAATTTGGCAATAATGCAGTGGGGTATCACCTAGGTTCAAGTAACACAATAGGCAATGATGCAGTGGAGTATCACCTAGATTCAAATAACACAATTGGCAGTAATGCAGTGGGGTATCACCTAGATTCAAATGACACAATTTGGCAATAATGCAGTGGGGTATCACCTAGGTTCAAAGTAACACAATAGGCAATGATGCAGTGGAGTATCACCTAGATTCAAACAACACAATTGGCAGTAATGCAGTAGGGTATCACCTATCACCTAATTTGGCAATCATGCAGTGGGGTATTACCTAACAGTCCTGCACACGGGTTATGCATTTGGTTACTATTATCAGGGGTTTCCTGGGGTGTCACAGACACACATGATGCTGGAGACAATGGTAGCTGGCAGTGATGCAGTAGTGAAGGCCAAGAGTTACCTAGAATAGGTGGGCATAGGGTATTGCAGACGGCAGATTTAGGCATAAACAGACACAGGAACAAGTGTCAGGTGGCAGCGTTAGCTTACCTAGAGCGGTAGGGGCAGAGTTCCTGGCCCTGGTTCCTATGGCTCCAAACAGGCACCCAACAGGCCTTAGTGTGGCCTTTGTGAGGGCCGGCGTATCCGCCTGCCGGCGTCACCAGGAGTAGGGCCTTACTTGGGCAGTGGTTCTGGCGGAAGGCTTGGAAGGCCAGGACAGGCTTGGACAGGCACTGGCCTTGCTGTAGCGGGCCCTCCTGGAGGTGGGCCGGCTCACGCCTCCGGTCGTGGGTTGGTGGCCAAGAAGGGAGTCTCAGCCAATGGGGCGACGGTAGGCAGTGCAGCTCCAGGCTGTGGCTGCCGATCTGAAGCAAGGAGCCGCCATCTTGGAGCGGGTCAGGCCGCGTGTGGGCTGATGGTGGGATTGTACTCTCGGGCACATTAGCTTGTGTTTTAGGTAAAAATGGTACACTAGCCTGGGGACTAGTGGTGTAGGTGATTACCGCGCTGTAGGCGCTAAGAATAATCAAAATTCAAGTGGAAATCAAATCGATCGCGCTGCGGTCGGGGAAGTAGCCAGCAGGCTTACCTCGCGCTGCTGGTGCGGGATGGATGCGCGAAGCTGCTCCTGCAGCCCACCGGAGCTCCTGCTTCAACGGTGATCGCGGCGGCCAGCAGGCTTGGACAGGCACTGGCCTTGCTGTAGCGGGCCTTCCTGGAGGTGGGCCGGCTCACGCCTCCGGTCGTGGGTTGGTGGCCAAGAAGGGAGCCTCAGCCAATGGGGCGACGGTAGGCAGTGCAGCTTCAGGCTGTGGCTGCCGATCTGAAGCAAGGAGCCGCCATCTTGGAGCGGGTCAGGCCGCGTGTGGGCTGATGGTGGGATTGTACTTTCGGGCACATTAGAGTGTGTTTTAGGTAAAAATGGTACACTAGCCTGGGGACTAGTGGTGTAGGTGATAACCGCGCTGTAGGTGCTAAGAATAATCAAAATTCAAGTGGAAATCAAATCGATCGCGCTGCGGTCGGGGAAGTAGCCAGCAGGCTTACCTCGCGCTGCTGGTGCGGGATGGAGGCGCGAAGCTGCTCCTGCAGCCCACCGGAGCTCCTGCTCCAACGGTGATCGCGGCGGTGCTCCTGCTCCAACGGTGATCTTTGTGTTTGATAACAGTGTGCCCTGATGGCAGGCTATGTGTCTCTTGTAATACGGTGCCCTGCTGGGAGCTGTTTGTGTGTGCCATCACAGTGCCCTGATGGCATTCAGTGATTCTATTGTAGTATTACGCCATATGCTAGTCCTTGGTATGCAGAGCTGGCAGCTGCCAGGTTTTTGGTTTGCCTATGTGTGTCATATATACATGCTTGCAAATGGCTTGTGTGACATTTTCATGTTTTTGTGTGTGACATTTTGAGTGACACTTGAAGGGGATTTGCCAATAGCTTCCTTGTGTCAACTACCCAAACAGACTGTGGCAGAAAGCTGCTGGTTTTCTGGGCTTGTGGCAGTAGACCTGGAAGTGGGGTCCCAAGAATGCAGATAAGGACTGCAAAGGGCACCTCGGAGAAGAAAAGGTTACTGGTGAAGAGCAGGCGGCTCGAGCATGACATTACATCCACGCCTTGCACCCCGGTTCTGACACCTCTTCCATTTTCCTTGGCTTGCTGGAATGCGACACAGAACATTCAAATGCATAAGTGTCACACTAGATGGGCGGCAACTGGCAGTTCAGGGCTAGGGTGGTGAGTACCTTGCCCTCTGCCCCTCAATCGGCTCACGATCAGCCAAGTCTTTGCTACAGTGGCTGAAGGAGACCATTCTCTGGACCTCATCAAATGAGGGAAACATCCTGCGAAGGACCACCCAGTAAGGGCCCATTCTCTGTCAGGTGACCGAGCCTGAGCCAGAGTCTAGTGGATCATCCTGCGACCAGTCATTGGGCATAGGGCCTGCAGAAATGTGCTCTTCGCAGAACCTGGGCAGCTCATTAAATGGAACCGCCTCCCGTGGTCATGCTCCGGGCATGTAATTGTCAAGACTATGAAGGCTGAGCAGTGGGGAGTTTCTGGTAGCACTGGAGAAGTGTCAGAGCCGCAGGGTTTCATGCATGTAATGGATTTGTATTTATCAATTTTGACATTTTTGTAATCCCCAGACCCAAGGGTATTGCAACATTTGGTACAGTAAGGCAGAAAGGTAAGTTATAGAAGTCATTGGTTACATTACATGAATCAAATGTTACTCATATTTATCCAACAACCAAGTTTGTGTGAGTTTTTTAAATGTGTTATAGGATTGTTCGGTTCTGATGTGTCCAGGCAAAGATTTCCAGAGAGTGGGTGCTGTGACACAGAAGCTGACACCACCGGCTTTTTTGTTCCTCACGCAGGGCTGTGATCAGCAAGATGGCGGAGCACTGGGATGTTTTGAGTAATACTGTTGTTGAGGTGGGGGGGGGGGCTCCGTTGTAGAGGAATCTGTGCGCTATGGTTAAAGTTTCGATGTCCACACAAGCTTTGATAGGCACGTCTGACTGCTGCAATGTGGTCAGGATGCGTTTAGGCCCAGGGCAGCATGTAGGGCTTTATTTTGAAGTATCTGAAGTAATGACACATTAACCGCCGAGGCACCCATTACTAAGACGTTGTAGTAATCCCGTTTTTGGGAGGATAAGAGCTTGATTGAGACAGTTGTTTGGTGAGAGGAACTGCTTGCTCAAGGCAATGAGTCTAGCAGTGTAGGCTGTATCGGACGCTATGGCGCTGCTGTTTTTGAGTGACGCATGAGGGAGCTTGGCCAGAGGTATGCTGATGCCACAGCTGTACCTAATGTGCTGGACAGCAGACAGCAGCTGGTTTCCGGAGTGCTCGGGCAGGGGAAATGAGCAGAGAGATTGCAAGATTGAAGAGTAGGATATTGTGCCGAAGGAAAGATTGCTGATGACCAGAATATACTTTGAGGGTGAGCTGCTCATCTAGGTATAATATTGCTCTGCTCTGGCACCTCTTATGCCTACATGGCAACACCCCCCCGATTTAGGCCGGAGACTCCTGAATTATTCTAACTCCAATGCAATCCAATAGGGAAATTCAATTCTCCCGCTTTCTGTTACAGAATGTTGACATCTATGCTTGTGTGCCATTTTGTCTTGCTGGCTGGGATGAAGTGCATAACAATGAGTGAGTGTCACGCTAGATGGCACTTGCAGGTCTGATGTATGTGTGGCAACCTTTGCTGCTGTGTTCCTTACACAGATGGCATCCTGCCTGGGTGAGCTGCAAGTCAGTCATTAAGATGCTATAATCGGGCAGGGCTGGTGCTCACCTACCTGCTTTAGCAGCCGTTAATCGGATTGAGGGTTTTTGCATCCTATAAATATCCAGCTAATGTGGGCCTTTCCGCCTCCCGTCCTGCCATGGGGCTGTCCGGCCCGTCCTTTCTTATCCTGCCCCCAGCAGCTTGCTTAGTTCCCTACCCCGGCCATTGCGTGTTGGTGGTACTGGGGCAACAGGTGGTTCAGCGCAGTAACTGCTCTTAGTTTAAGGAATTCGCGAGTTCTTTCGGTTCAGTTGAGGTTGTCGTGTATTGTGCGAGCAATGGGCGGCCTTTTCTTTGTGACTCTAGGCTGCTTGAGTGGAGCTCGAGCGTGGTCAGGGGGCCATGGGGGTGGTTGTATGGGGTGCTCCTGCTGACATCCCGACTGCATCTCTGGTGTTCCTTGAGCCTGTCTGTGGTTCTGAGCCACGGGCAATGGGTCATGGGCGTGCGTCCATCTCCAGGAATTCCTAACCTTCGTGGAACGTGCTAATGTTGTGCTGGGCCTTACACATTTTAAAGTCCCCACAATGGGTCGCAGCACCACATCTCTAAATGTGTGTAGTGTCTGGTGTTGGGATGTAGCTGCTCTGCATCAAGTGCACTGATGCAGGCAGTGGAGTGGGATGAGGTAGCATGGAACCCTGTGGGGTTTCAGGGTTCCGTGGATAGCAGCTAGGGATTCAGGATGGGAGATTACATGAAGAAAGATGCATATCCTGGTAGCTCCTACTCCCTCTTCATAGCTTTACCCTGTAACTAATAACGCCAACTTCCTTTTATGTATTCCTGCCTCCAGTCTGGTCCCTGCGCACTTCAATGAACCTTAAATGCTACAACGTGTCAAAGAAAAGTTCAACCAAATACTTTTTATTAACTTAACAAAGCTGTCTGGTTGTCACTTGCAAGAAACATGCATTTTCAAAACTTGACGTTTTATTTGTATGATGCAACACATGCTGCAGGCATTTGAAAAATAAAAGTAAAAAAGTGACTTTTAAAAAAAAAAATGATGACAACGGATACAGCCACCTTAAGTTGGTTGGTCCAGTGTTGCATGTCAGTAGGGCTTCCGGCCCTCTCTCCTTTTCTTGCAGCTCCAAGTTTATAATAGAAAAGCAAAACTACTAGTACCATAATGCAAAGAGAAACACACCGCAGGGTGCATCACTCACACCTGACATGGGACATAGTTATCTCTGCTTTAGTTCTCTAAGCGCTATGGAGAGATTGTCGCATATAGAACCTATACAAATAAAAGCACACATCAAGCTTTTGCAGTCGCCATCCTTTTAATTGTGCTCTGCCCTCAGACCTGAGCACGCACGTTGTACAGATGTGTCTTCATTCTTTGCACTGTTTGCTGCCTGTGGCTCTGTTTGTTTGCCATATACTCTAGTATGCTTGCACTGGTGGGGAAGCAGCTGGCGTGTACTGCATTCTAGCAAATAACGCTTTACATTTGAGTCGTAGGCCCAACCAATAGGTAGAGCTAAACTAAATGCCCCAGAATGCAAACTACGATTGGAACTATATTGGCATGGAGTGCCGTCTATAGATCCATCGGACTGCAGGCCTGCCCCACCCTGCAAACGCTGACCTCTGCACTTAGATCGTGACACCAAAGGGGGCCATGGCTGCCGTGTAAATGAGCAAAAGGGCGCACACGTAATGAAGTGGGGCCGGCAGGACCTCTTCCATCGGATAAAACAGCAGCTCCTGCTTCTGCAGAGGTGTCGGAGATTGGCACACATTGAGGAGGGCCGTTGGATGACGTGGTAGTTACTTGCTCGTAGACTGGTATGCCGCTGAAGAACCCACTACATATACTGCATTCCCTTATTGCTGGTTGGCAAATCCTAATCCCATTAAGACCCTACAGCTACTGCCCGTTCCATGCCCCTGCAGGAGGCTGTCACCTGGAGCATGGGCGGGGGCGGGGATGTGGGGGGGGGGGTGTTGTGATGGGCAAAGTGCATAGCACTATTATGTATTCACATATCCTTGTATGTTGGTTCACGAGAGTACTGTATGGTGTGTATTTCGTACAGAGCAACTCTACTATGAGTCATGGGGTTCTAGGAATGTTTTGATTTGATATGCCTGACTGGTGCAGGAGTCTCAGTTCAGTTGGAGCTGCCGCTCGGTTAGGTGCCTGCTGTCACGCTGATCTTAAACAATAAACTCCCGTTGGAGTCTTGTCTGGCTGGAGTCCTTATTTTCACAGGGGGATCCAGCAGATGGAGAATAAATGTAAGGTTTCTGCACATTGTAAACCGACCCACGTTCCTGTTCATCTCTGTATGTTATTGGTGGGGATTTTGATTACTTTTAAGTAACGCTAATCGACTTGTTAACCTCTAGGGATGAAGCGCCATGTCTGCCCTGTCTAGATTCCATTCCATCTCTGCATCAGGCACACAAACCACTGAGCTATCTTGTCCTCGTGTTCTTGAATATTAAAGTTCTATTCAGTTGCATGTGATTGTAAACACCACACACTAAGCAATCGCAACGTGAGATGAAGAAATGGTACTCATGGTAATAAGGTGCAGTTTGCTTGACGTTGACTTTTTTTTTTTTTTTTTTGGCATTTAAGCTTGCTCTGTGGAGAACACATTTGTGTTTAGCCTTCATATTTTGCTTTCTTGCCTTGTATTCGTTTTCCAGATATATACTCTCTATTTTCTTTTTTTCCCTTTCAGGGGGTCATATTATTTTCCCTTACATGTTTCTATCAAAAAGGTATCTATGTTGTTAATATGATATGTCATTTATAACGCGCCTTTACATTTCTAGGCGCGACAAGGGAGGGAAGGAAGAGGGATGATAAGACAACGATCTTACTAGGCCTTGTGTCATTCAGATTGTGTAAAGGCAACGAGGTAAAGTGCAGGGGGAAGTACCAGGGAGTGGGAAGCGGAAGTGCAACCAGGGCAGCAATGCTCTGAGTGAGTGCCTCCAGGGCAGTGCGGCTCTGGGTAAGTGCAAGGAGGAAGGGGGCTGTAGTGGCTACAGTTACAGCCCCTGAGTGCACGGTAGGCCCGGAGGCAGTGCAGGGGAGACTGATCATGGAAGAGCTTGGTACCCAGTGAGACTCTGAGGGTAGCCAAGCAACCAATCGGCGCAGGGGAGAGGGAGAGAGAGAAAGCAGAGGAGAAAGGGAAGGTCTTGAGCTGCTCCCAGAACTTCAAGTGGTCCGGCTCAGGTTTGAGAGGGGCAGAGAACCCATTTCAGTGGGAGGCACCTGCAGAGGAGAAGCATCTGACCCTCAGAGTTTGAGGTAGCTGAGAAAAGGGCCAGAGAAGGAAGGTATTTTGGTAGAGAAAGTTGGATGTAGTGCACGTTCTGGCCACAGAAAGCTTCGTGGGCGAATCAGAGGGTCTTGAACTTGATCCTTGCAGCCATCGGGACCCAGTGGCGAGATTTCGGGGTTGGAGATAAACGGTCCCTGCACATGAGGGCACGGACAAGTCTTGCAGTTCTGTTCTGGATTAGTTGCAGCGGGCAGAGAGTAGAGGAAGGCACATAGTGAAAGAGTATGGTGCAGTAGTCCAGCCTAGAGAGAACCAGGTCTCTGGAGACAGTGAGCTCCCAGGGAAAAGCGAGAAAAGGAAGTATACCTCTAAGGAGGTGCAGCTGGTAGTGGGCCTTTTTGGTAAGGTCCGTGATGTGAGGAGAGAGTGGAGCCGAAGATGACACCAAGGTTTTTAGCCTCACAGGAAAGTGAAGGAAGAGGGCCCAAGGAGGGCAGCCAGAGTGAGAGCGGTAAAGCAGGAACAGGGGTCCAAATGAGAAGGATCTCTGTTTTACTGGCATTAAGGCAGAGATCATTGGAGGCGCACCAATCCTGAATAGCGGATAAACAGTCACAAATGAGCGAGAGAGAAGAGGAGGCTAGGGGACCCTGAAAGAGAGCTGAGTGCCCTCAGCAGAAAACTGAAAGTTAGGGCAGAAGGTAGAGATCAGGTGGGCCAGAGGGGCCAAGAAGACATTGAAGAGCCAGGGTGAGCGGATACAGCCCTGGAGAACACCACATGTGGAGAGAGAGAGGTGGTGGAGAGAAAGGATTCAAGTTGGACCTGGAAGGGTCGGTCCGGGAGGAATGAGGTCAACCACTCCAGGGCCTGATTCGTGATGCCCAGGTTCTCACGGCGTCGTTTGATCTGAATGGCATGATTCACTGTGTCAAAGGCAGAGGAAAGGTCAAGGAGGATGAGGACAGAAGGAAGGTGAGAGTTGATTAGTGAGCAGATCTTCACAGGTGTTCAGGAGAGCAGTTTCTGTGCTGGCTGCTCTGAAGCCAGACTGAGGGTCATGGAGCTAACCAACAGATTCAGTGTGGAGATTAAGCTGGGAGATGTCCAGCTTTCCAAGAGTTTGCCCAGGAAAGGAGTGATAAAGATCAGCGATAGTTTACCGGACAGGTAGGATCGGCAGAAGGCTTTTTAAGAAAGGGGTGCACAAGGGAGTGCTTGAGGCAGGGGAAGGATTCAGTGGCGAAAGAATTACTGCAGAAATCGGCCAAGGCTGGAGCAAGGGTGTCAGTGTGGTCCTTCCTGGTTTTGGAGGAGCAGGAAGCACCGGTTTGGATTTCATAGAACTGACTTGTCTAGAAACATCGCCAGGTGTTGTTGGAGAGAGGAGGAAGAGGGGGAGAGTGGGCCAGCGGGGGGCCAGGAGAGGGAGAGGGGGGGGAACAGGATGGTCTGAGTTTTAGTAGTGAAGTGAGAAGCCAGAGCCGTACAGAGAGCATGGGAGGACACTGGAGAGGTAGAAACTGCAGACGGATTGGCCAGCTCCTTGCAGATTTTAAGGAGTTTGGCCGTGTTAGAGGTTGCAGAGACGTGGGCTTGGATGTGGACTCTTCTTGGACAGGACAGAGAGTCTTTGCCTTTGGAGCAGGCGGCCAGACATTTTGTCAGAAGATGTGTCCGAACCCCTCCACTTCCCCCTCAGCCACCCAGCACTTGCGTTTCAGGGCGGCAAGGTCACAGTCATACCAGGTGTTGCTCTTGGATGTAGGCTTCAGATGGGTTCTCATGATGGGGGCAAGGACGTCCACAGTGTTGGAGATGGAAAGAAGGTTAGAGAGGGCTGTGTCAGAGTGTGAGGCAGGCGTAGGAGGAGCAGAGAAAGTAGCGGCAAAGGCATTCACTGACACATGCTTCATGGGCCGAATGACCGTAGCTGGCAGTGCTAAAGTAGGCTTAGCCTGAGGGACCGAGTGTTTTGGGTGAGAGAAGAGCAGAAAGTGGTCCGTCCAAGAGAGGAGTGGTGAGAGGCTTAGAGAGGGCAATTGTCTGTAGTACAGATAACATCCAGGGTGTGACCGGCAGTGTGTGTCAGACCAGAGGGTAGAATGGAAAGAAGGAGAGTGTTGCAGAGGTTGCAGAAGAGCCCAGAGGAGGGATTAGAAAATCAAGGTGGATGTTGAGGTCTGAGGAGGAGAAGTTGAGAGATAGAGGCAAGTAAAGAAGAGGATAGGTCAGCCCATTCTGAGGGGAAGAGGGCAACCTGGCCAGCTGGCCTGTAGATGGTGGCCACAGTCAGAGAGAGGCCAGGAGGGGGGGTGGGAGGGAGGGGAGGAGTGAGGGGAGGAGTGAGGGGAGGAGTGAGGGGAGAGGAGAGGAGGGGAGAGGAGAGGAGGGGAGAGGAGAGGAGGGGAGGGGAGGGGAGGGGAGGGGAGGGGAGAGGAGGGGAGAGGAGGGGAGAGGAGGGGAGAGGAGGGGAGAGGAGGGGAGAGGAGAGGAGGGGAGAGGAGAGGGACAGACACAGAAGTGCAAAACTTGTGACAGAGCTGGCCGTGTACCGTGTCTCCGTGAGAGCAAGGACATCCAGGTCAAGTTCTTCGAAGAGGTGACAGATGTCGGAGGAGTTTTTGACAGTAGAGCGAGAGTTTAGAGGAGCGATGTAAAGACCGGAGGCGGGATCTGTACTCCCGCTCTCTATTATGGTAGAGGAGAGGCAGAGAAAACCCCTGCCAAGATTCTCTATTATTGGCAGATGTGATCGAGCAATCAAGGCCTAGCTTCTCGGGAGGTGATGCGAGCTGGTTCTTAAGTACAGTGTAGTCCCCAAGCACCCACAAAGGAATGTCCACACACTATATCGGTTAAAACAGTCTTTATATAATTAATATTCAAGGTCACGTACACTATCACGATAACTCACTTTGTACTCAGAAATCAACAATGGTAAATGTATACAGTTCTAAAGTGGTACCTCTAACGTTATCAGATCTCATTAAAGTGCATATGGTCAGAATGACCATATGCAGAGGAAGCCAGCAGTAGAAAGAGGAAGGAAAGCAAGCTGGTTGAACAATTGGCAGAATACTGGCCCTGCTACCGAGACACAGTTCTGTGTGGAGATCCCCCACCAATCCCCCAACCTGGGCAACCTGTAGAATAAAGATATATCACAAGCCCAGTCCATATATTGTTCCCACTAGACTTTCCAATAGTTCTGCAACCTGCAAAGTACCTGGCGTTGGAGCGTTCCTCATCGGGGAATCGACGGCCCTTCTTGAGTGTCCTCCCTTTCAGGCAGGAGTCGCGGGTCGTCGAACGTCCGACGGAGAACAGGTCGAGTTACGACGGTGAAGTGGCAGCGTCGTTCCTAGCGGTCCTCGTTGACGGGGAAACGTAAACTTCTTGCCAGGAAGAGGCGTGCGGGGCACCTCAGTGTTGATAGTTCTGGACTGCGAAGAGTTTGAAGAACTGTGGCCCAGCAAGGGCGTCGAGTCGTTGGCGTCTCTGTGGTCTTTGGATGACGGGAAACCCACCGGTGGATGCTCCACCATGCTTCGACAGTCAGGCCTTCTCCAGCAGGATACAGCAACGACAATGCGGATGAGAGGCAGTTCTTAGGCAAAATGGGAGCATGGTGGCTCCAGTTTGCGATGGCAGTCGTCGGCAGTGGCGGACAACAGTCCGGGAGCTTCTCCTTTGAGTTCCGCAGCAGTCCCCGTATCGGGTTCGCAGCCTGTCTGAGGTCTGTCTACCAGGGAGCTTGGGCAAAGATCAGCTGTGCACGATGGTCCCTCGTAGCTCGGGAAGAGGGCGCCTTACCAGGTCCTCTTTCGGTCAGTTCTTGAGGCACAGCAGCTTTCAGATTGCGAAGGAGAGTAACAGCAATTCTTCTCGTCCAGCCGGGCTTCAAGATTAAGCTTCAGTTACTCCAGTTACTCGTCATAGTGGACTTCAGCTTCTGAACACGATTCCTAGCAGTTGATTTCCCATTCATTCCGCTGGGTCACACTAAAGCATCCAATCACGACTAAGGGCATTCATTCATGCAGGCAGGCAGCCAATCAGCCACATGGTGCATTCAGGCCATTCACTTCTCTCCAGATACCCACAACAAGTTATGTGTATTGGGACAAGTACCGAGCCATTCGGCTCCATACTGCATTCATACCGGTTTCAGGCAGGGCTGTCTCGGGCATTGTGTCAACCACCCGATACTAGACACCCACAACATAGAATGCGTATTCGTCACACATTCCATTCACCAGGCTCCCACCCACAGGCGTACCCACAACATACGGTCACTGAGAAGGCTCCAGCCAGTCTGGTCGGCACTTCCCCACACTACCATATATGCAACTTCCACCCAACAGCCAGTCGGAGGGAAGGGACAGAGTCAGGGCTTCCCGGGACTTCGGGAAGATCAAGGTAACAGGTGATGGAAGGCAAGAGGCCATGTGGGCCATTTTGTCTCCATCCGGAATCTACCGATTCCAATGACATGGCCTGGGCATCCCAAAATGGAGGACGCTCAGGGCACCCCTTATTTCAGCACGAAGCTGCCACCAGCCCGTACCCTGCTCTGCAGGTCACACACAGGTGCCCAAAGCATACACTAGAGGCACAGGGTTGTACCCCAACCCAAGGGTGCCATAAGGGTATCCCATGTGTCTGTTCACCAAACCAAAAGAGAGGGCTGCACCGCCAGGAGTCCCACATGAACTCCTGCGCGGCAAACAAGACAGAACACACGATAAAAAGCAGTAAAGGACAAGGATACAGAGGCCCTGTCCCTCCGATGCATTTCCAGCATCACAAGCGACATGGAGCAAGTTGGAACATTTGAAAGACTTGAGGGGTGGGGGACAAGCTTGAGGTACACCCAGCGGAGGAGGCGGAGGAGCCCGAGAGTGGGCAGAGGTGGTAGTATGAAGTGGCATAGTAGCCAGAGAGGAGGTAGAAGGAGGTGGCAGAGGAGCTAGGAGGAGAAGCAGGAGAAGGAAGGAAGTTAGTAAGACGTGAGAGACGACTATTGAAAAGGAGGAGATTGGGCTCAGGGGTCTGGACCAAGACGGTGCCATTCAAATAGACTTTAATGATGGTCTTGGAGGAGTGGGAGCCGGCCAAGCGGGCCTCCCAATGAGTGCCACCATTAATGGGAGAGGAAGAGCTAGGAGAGAGCCAAGACCATATGAGGGGTCCATAGGTCTGGTGAGGGAACGAAAAAGAGGATGTCAGTGAGAGTATGCCTGGAGGAAGCACTGGTGTAGGTATCGGCGATAGGGAGGCCTGGGTTGGAAACGAGGATGTCCTCCTTGAACTTCTTCCTTCCAGACTTGGTGAGCGAGATAGGATAGGAGACCATGTGCTTTGGTACTTTTGCGAGCAAGCTTTATTGAACACATAGTATGAGTGTTTCTTTTGAAAGACTGCAGAAATCATTTCATGCTGATGTGAAAGAAGATGGGAGGAGATGTAACTTACTGCCTGCATTGGAAACTGCAGACCCAAGCAGTCTCGGCTAAAAGGCAGGAATTGTACAATCGGGACTGAAAAAAAGGTCAGACCGTACAAAAAGTCTGAAGAAATGCTACCACCAAAGTTTCGAACACCAAAAGTTTGAACCTTTGGTGGTAGTGGGCATTGAAGGTAAGTTTAAAAAAAAAAAAGGCTGCAGGGGTTTCCCCCCGCAACACCCCGCTCACCATACTATACAGTATAGTGAGCGGGGGTTGGAGGGGACACCCCCGCTGCGCACAAACCATTTAAAAAATAATAATATTGTTTGCATGGGAAATATACGCACCTTTGGTGCATACATTTCCCTGCAAACGTTTCCATCACTGACCTTTCCGTGACGGAAGGATCACGCAGATCCTTAGGCCAGCTTTTCCACTCGCTGAATTATGAGAGTCTGGCCAAATCATGTAACATCACTGTGCCTTCATTTCCTTAGGTGACAATATTGCGGTCGCATAGATGCGATTTTTGGCGTGTGTACTCGGAAAAGCAGTCCTGCCTGGTTGAACATAGCACACTGTTGCAATGTGTATGTAATGATCATTTCACATAGTGCACGCTTCAGGCTGAATAGCTTTGAGGTCGCTCATGTACGTCAATCAGTAGATTAAGAGGAACTCATAATAATAATGTTCGTTAGAAGGATATAGGGCTGTCGGGTGGCATCTTGGAGAAGTAGCAGAATTTTGCACAAGAGGCATGACACGATGTCGTTATGTACGATACCTCCTGTGAAGGAGAGGCGTTATAGCTAACAGTCCTAGAATACAGCTATGGTTTCAAAATATCTGTGTATTAGTGTGAATATCCTTTATGTATCTTTATTGCATTGTTTTGTACTTAACTCTGACTACCATCTGCTTGTAAATACTTGTATATTATTGCGAATATATTTTCTTGTATCTCTACTACATTGTCTTGCAACTGTCTCTACTTCCAAAACTGTAACTATATACTGCAATCTTTCTGTAATACCTTTAGTCTATATTATCTCATTCCTGTAACTTGTAATTTGTATTTATACCATGTATGTAACCAACTCAAGTTATGCGCCTAGCTACCTTAGGATTCAGTGCGCTATATAAGAAAATAAAACAAACAAACAAACAAACATGATCAAAGTGCTGCTTCCAAAATCACCCTGCTCTCCTTTTTTAGTTGAGTACACAACCTTGCTTGTTAAGGAAAAATATACAAAACTACCCCACACCTCAATATTGTAGACTAAGCTGCCCCACTGCAGGAGCTCAGCCAGAAATAGTGCTTTAAGCAGGATGAGGAGTCAAGGGAGGGGCTCTAAGAAGTCACACATTTGGTTGTGTGGCCTGTAGAGTGCTGGTCGAAGCTTAAGATGAATTATGTAAGTGCGGTTTGTACCACATACCACTGGCATTTTGATGATCTCTGAAATGTAAAAGAGTGGGGATGTCAACAGAGTAGAGGAAATTGACATGGTGTTGCGCTTCACGGTTGGTGCGTGTAGAGCGAGGAGCTACTGTCGTCTGCAGTTCTGTTTTCTAGGGGGATTGTGATGTGTACACCAGTGGCTTTTTGTTTGGGAGACCTTCACTGTCTGGGGAGTAACAGCGTTCTTAGGCCAGTGGACTGGTTTGCAAGTTGACTAGAGAGATGTAGAGTTGTGACAATACTTTTGTGCACTGAGTGATTTGTTTAGTCATTTGTGTGGGCGAGTTGGTGAGCATGTGTTGAGTAAGGGTGGGTACAACATGAGATTATTTGTAGGTTTTGTTCTTTGCACATTGTTAGCAAGCAAAGATAATTTCATGTGCTTGGATTTCTCATTGGTCTTGGTAATGGAGAACTTTTTTGAGAAAGGGTACAGGTTTGTACGTTTCTGGGTTCGACTCATGTTTCAAAGAATATAGGCTGATTTCGTTTTAATTTTAATGGACCATGCTCAAGTGGTGTGCCAGCAGAGAGGTGTTTATGTATTCGTTTTATTGGAGCATTTTTGTTGGTTTGTTTGTTCCTTTGGTCCTTCCTGGGGAGACTTTACCATATGGTGGCTCTCTGGTTTTCCAAAGGTGGTGATGCTGGAGTGTTTAGCCTGTATGACATGTGGTCCTAGGTTGATAGGTTTATTTTGCTCCATGTTGGGTATGTATTCCTTTTTGTTTGGCGGTTTTGTGTTGTCTTATTGGGGATGCTGTAATGTTTGTTTCACTCTGTGGTTTGCTCTTCAGGTTAAGGTTTGTGGTTTCTACTAGTCCAAAGCTTTTGACTGGCTGTCATTTGTATTTTCCTGTAGAATTTGTTTCTTCTTGGTTGTTCGCTCCACGTGTGTTTCCTGTGGTGATGGTGGTGCTGGAAGGGCTGTGCCCCTTTGACATGCTAGTCCAATGCAATTGGGTTCTTGCGATTTGGTTTGTGTTGTGGTGTTCCTTGTTGAGCACTTGGGCATCGTGTTCGTTCTGGTGTGACGCTTGTTGAGTGGCTGCCCAGTCGTACCATCGTGGGAATTTTGTGGTGGATGTTTAGTGTATTTGTGTCTCGTTGGTCTGGGAGTAGTGTGTAGCCTGGCTGGTGCATTGAAAATCTTGGTTTTTGAAAGTTGATTTATGTTGTCCAGATTTGTTAATCTGGACAGTATTTTTACGTGAGAGGAGCAAGTTTTTGTCTCGTCATGCTAAAATACGATAAAATATGTCTATGCGGGATCAAAGGGTCCTCGGCGGGCAGGTGAGCTTTGTTTTCCTTTTACACTTTATTCCTTGAACATTCCATCCAGTGCCATGGTGGGCTGGATAGTTCAATCGAGAGAAGTCTTCCAAGTGACACAAACCAAACCTAAATGCTCCAAGTATTAGTTCCTACACTGTGGTATCCCCCCTTGGCTGAATCCTGGTGCACCCCAATTCTGCCGAGTGCTGGGCTGGTGCTCCGTGATATTAAAACAAATATGTACACACGTACAGTGATGTGTACAGCTCAATGTGCAACTCGCCTGCTGCCCAACCGTGCAACTCTGGGGTGCCCCAAGTATTAAAGTATTTGCGGGTTGCGCCGGGGCTACACCCATGAATTCTTACGGTTTGCTGCACCCTCTGTGGCGGAGCTTTTGTGTGTCTGGCCAGGCCCAAACATGTTCGTCAGGGAGCTATGGGAATACAATATGCTGTGCATAACGTTACATTGTGGTCTAATTTTATTTATTGATGTACTATAAAGTAGAATACAGAATATACTTAACTATCGTGTATGAGTGAGTACACAGTACAAGCACCTTTTGATCACGTGCAATGGCAATTGCAGTTTGCCATACTCTAGATCTGTGGTCTTCAAACTTTTTGACCCGAGCCCCCCTAAGAAAAATGTCTCTTGCCCAGGCACCCCCTATACACATGGACTCCAAAATTGTACTCGGTTGCGAACGGTTATCGTGCACTGGAGTAGAATGGTGCCCCTAATGCAGGAGTGGGTGCCAATCACCAAATTGTTTCAATGATTGCAATGATTCAAATCAGATTAGAGAACAAATATTTGTGAACAAAGCATTCAGATTATTTTGCTATAATACAGAGGACTCGACTAAAAATAGTGTTGGATATTTATTTCGCACAAACGTAAGCAGTCAATATTGCTGTCCTGCAGTAACATTTGCCATGCAAGTGCTGTAACCATTTTTTTCCTCAAGCACAGCAACGTACTGTCAATGCTGTCACTTGCAAGTTGGACCGTGGCATACTGGAGAACTAGTGTGAAGGGTGGGCCTGCCTTTCACCAGCCAGCCTGTCAATATTGGGTTCTATTTTTGCAATGGCCAACCGCAGGCTTTCTCCCACCTCCAGCTGCGACCGATATTTTGTCTTTAGGGCTGCAAGTGCAGGGAAACCATCTCGCAGAGGTCTGAGGTGCTGAAAGCTAACAGTACATTGACTGCACATTTTGATAAAGTTGGAAACTCTGCAGACACATGTTGCCAAAATCCACCCAAAGACAATTTTCTGAATTGGCTCTCTAGAGGCGGTCACTTTGGAGCTCCATTAGTTCCTCCTGGAGGTGTATTGGGAGATGGGCTCCTATGTCTGTTAGGAAAGGCAGAACCAGCCAGTCATTCAGGTGGCAATTGTCCTCGGGGAAAGTACTTTTTGAGACTGGTTCTGAGAGCATTTAAATGGTTTCCAATTAGTTCAGAAACACATGAAAGCTCATACTCCGTCTCCTCAAGAGCATCTTCTAACAATGGGAACGCATTGGTAATGCCAATATCAGCCCTCCTCCTCCAAAGCTCCAGCTTCTTGAATGCCGATATTGTTGCATTCATGGCAAATGATGTGGTTTCTGTGACTTGCAGGGAGAGGTTAAGAAAATTTAGATTTTCGAAGATGTCGCCATGGTAAGCCAACAGTACAAGCTAGCGTGAATCACACAGAGGGTCTGCTTTCGTCTGGTCTAAATCTAGGAGAAAGTGTCTCACTTCGTTGCTGAGTTCATAAATGCGATTTAAAACCTTTCCCCTGGATAGCCACCTGATCTCTGTGTGAAACAGCAAAGCATCATGGTCAGCTCCCATTTCTGCACATACAGACTGGCTCTTGTGGGGTGCATCTTAATAAAATGTACTATCTTTACAACACCCCTGTCCCCAATATGCCCTTCCCACCTACTCTGAAACGGCAATGACACCTACCAGGGAAATACAAAGATCGGATGAAGGGCTGGAAAGTCCCGTCTAAGTACGCGAAGGCGAAGGTCTTCTGGTGCTCGTTCTGCAGCAGCAGGGTGGAGGAGTCTGGGTGGGGATGGAAGGTGTTAGAGCAGAGGTGGGGAGGCATCACTGTTAAATGCAGGCTTTGAACATGCTGAGCACACTACCGAAAAGAAGTCATTTCCAAACTCGAAAGTGGTGCTTAAACTTGCATTCACTAGTTTGCCTTGAAGCGTGAATCTTTTTTTATCAGACTACCACACAAACCAAGCATAACTTCTCCGGCTGACCACTCAGTGCAGCGCTGTCCAGAAATCGCCCTAATGTGGGACATTGCTAGCAGCAGCGATAAACAAAAAAGATCCTTGAGCGTTTTTGAAAGTAGTGCCCTCTGGGACAGCTAAAACCCATGCACCTTTAGAAGTACGTATTGCACAAGCTTTGTGGAAAACATGCTTCAGTAATCTATATGATTATCCAGCCAACAATTCTGCTAACCTTAGTTTAAAATGGACATGCCAGATGTGTGTAAGTGTAACAGGCAAAGTGGTAGAACAGGTAGTAACTCTTCGGAGAAGCAATAGAGCCCCAGGTTTATACCCAGTACATTCTTAACGTGTTCACTCATACAGTAAATATATGGGTTCACATTCTTTTAAAAGTGTTCAAAGGAATAACAGCAGGTAAACACAAACCCGGTAACACAAAACCACTACTGCAGTGATTGTACCGATCCACAAGAAGGGAAATCGCAGTGACCCCCACAATTATCGCCCAATCTCATTAATAAATGTCAGCATCAAAATATAGGCCAAAATACTTTTGATGAGGTTAGAATAGTGGATATTAGAAAGCAATGCCCTATCTGACCTCCAAGCAGGCTTTAGAGCAGGTGCCTCTGCAAGTAGTTGCGACAAAAAGAGGCATTGATACAGAATCAATATTTAAAAAAGAGCCTGCTGGATAAGGAATACAAATATTTATGGAAAGTGGGGGACCGGTGATGTATTTCTAACGTGGCTCCCCCATGGCAGATTGCTGGGCTTCAGCAATCTGACGCGGGGGAGCTGCGTTGGAAGTACAGCACCGGACACTGGCAAACAGCAATTTTGGTCCCCGCGCTCGCCTTCCATCCTCATTTCCTCTAATGTGGGGGGTGCAGAGGGAGAAGGGTGCAGGGGGGACTGGTGCTGTATTTCTAATGTGGCTCCCCCGCGGAAGATTGCTGGGCTCCAGCAATCTGCTGCGGGGGAGCCGTGTTAGAAATTCAGCACCGGACACCAGCAAACAGCAGTTTCGGTCCCCCGCTCGCCTCATCTCCCTCATGGTCCCTAATTTGGGGGCGCAGGGGAAGCACTTACCAGGCAGGACTGGAAGCACTTACTAGGCAGGACGGGAAGCAAGACAGGACAGACACGGCAACACGAGACACCACAACGCAGCCTGGACTTGTGATCCAAATGCAGGGAAGCGCGCGTCCAGGCTGTGTTTATTTCCTGTTTCATGGCAACGCCCCCACCACATTGCACTGGCTGAGCATGTGCATGGGAGCCAGTGGCTCCCCATTGCACACGTTCAGAGCAGAAGAAAAAAAATAAATATATGAATTTCCCTTTTTTCTGCCCGGCATCGTGCACCCCCCCCCCCCATGCTGTGGCCGCGCCTCCCAAGGGGGGCACGCCCCACTGATTGAAGACCTCTGCTCTCGATGTACGAATGCAGCAGCAATGAAAACTTAGGATAGGGTGAACGTAGCCACAAGGGGTTCAGTGGCGCACAACAGTCCTAGGGCATTGCCTCTCTCCTGCTCTCCACCCCTTCTCCAGCACCACTGCTTGCCCACCCAGGGTGCTTCAATGCTGGCCCCTACAGGACATGTACAGAATGACATCCAGGAGGTGACAGGAAGTCTTTCATATGGATGCAGAAAGCAGTGGACCATGCAACACTGAGCACTGCTTGCCCACCCAGGGTGCTTCAATGCTGGCCCCTACAGGACATGTACAGAATGACATCCAGGAGGTGGGAGGAAGTCTTTCACATGGATGCAGAAAGCAGTGGACCATGCAACACTGAGCACTGCTTGCCCACCCAGGGTGCTTCAATGCTGGCCCCTACAGGACATGTATAGAATGAGGAGGTGGGAGGAAGTCTTTCACATGGATGCAGAAAGCAGTGGACCATGCAACACCGAGCACTGCTTGCACACCCAGGGCGCTTCAATGCTGGCCCCTACAGGACATGTACAGAATGACATCCAGGAGGTGAGAGGAAGTCTTTCACATGATGCAGAAAGCAGTGGACCATGCAACACCGAGCACTGCTTGCGCACCCAGGGCGCTTCAATGCTGGCCCCTACAGGACATGTACAGTATGAGATCCAGGAGGTGAGAGGAAGTCTTTCACATGATGCAGAAAGCAGTGGACCATGCAACACCGAGCACTGCTTGCGCACCCAGGGTGCTTCAATGCTGGCCCCTACAGGACATGTACAGAATGACATCCAGGAGGTGAGAGGAAGTCTTTCACATGATGCAGAAAGCATGGACCATGCAACACCGAGCACTGCTTGCCCACCCAGGGTGCTTCAATGCTGGCCCCTACAGGACATGTACAGAATGAGATCCAGGAGGTGAGAGGAAGTCTTTCACATGGATGCAGAAAGCAGTGGACCATGCAACACCGAGCACTGCTTGCGCACCCAGGGCGCTTCAATGCTGGCCCCTACAGGACATGTACAGAATGAGGAGGTGGGAGGAAGTCTTTCACATGGATGCAGAAAGCAGTGGACCATGCAACACCGAGCACTGCTTGCGCACCCAGGGCGCTTCAATGCTGGTCCCTACAGGACATGTACAGAATGAGGAGGTGGGAGGAAGTCTTTCACATGGATGCAGAAAGCAGTGGACCATGCAACACCGAGCACTGCTTGCCCACCCAGGGTGCTTCAATGCTGGCCCCTACAGGACATGTACAGAATGAGATCCATAAGGTGGGAGGAAGTCTTTCACATGATGCAGAAAGCAGTGGACCATGCAACACCGAGCACTGCTTGCGCACCCAGGGCGCTTCAATGCTGGCCCCTACAGGACATGTACAGAATGAGATCCAGGAGGTGAGAGGAAGTCTTTCACATGGATGCAGAAAGCAGTGGACCATGCAACACCGAGCACTGCTTGCGCACCCAGGGCGCGTCAATGCTGGCCCCTACAGGACATGTACAGAATGAGATCCAGGAGGTGAGAGGAAGTCTTTCACATGGATGCAGAAAGCAGTGGACCATGCAACACCGAGCACTGCTTGCCCACCCAGGGTGCTTCAATGCTGGCCCCTACAGGACATGTACAGAATGAGGAGGTGGGAGGAAGTTTTTCACATGGATGCAGACAGCAGTGGACCATGCAACACCGAGCACTGCTTGCGCACCCAGGGCGCTTCAATGCTGGCCCCTACAGGACATGTACAGAATGACATCCAGGAGGTGAGAGGAAGTCTTTCACATGGATGCAGAAAGCAGTGGACCATGCAATAACTAGCACTGCTTGCCCACCCAGGGTGCTTCAATGCTGGTCCCTACAGGACATGTACAGAATGAGGAGGTGGGCGGAAGTCTTTCACATGGATGCAGACAGCAGTGGACCATGCAACACCGAGCACTGCTTGGCTGGGGATGAGCTTTGCGCTCATTTACCTCAAAGCTGAATCTCATGGAAGCAATTGGGGTTGGGAACGGAAATTCATCGTTATCTGCACAAGACATTTGGATTCCATGTAAAAACCTCCCGCAAATGGATGGTAGTGTGCGTAGTACCGAGCATGTAGGGCCTTGAAAAGTCAACACGGAAGGGGCGTATTGAGAGGACACGTGTGCACTGGCTGCTGGCTAAGTGCACCATGCCGGTGCACATTCCATTCAAAGTCTGTCCAATGCGCGTGCCACGAATCGATCGCGATCACACATGATTAATCTAGCATCCTGTGCCATCAATCTAGCAGGGTGACCTAGCATTCTCGGCCTGGAATGCTATGACACCCTGCTCTGTGGGATTACACATGGATATTGAGGACACAGGATGCCAGATTAATAATGTGTGATTGCACGCGCTCTGGACAGACTTTGAATGAAATGTGCTTCATGTGTCCGGCTCGCAGTGGACTTTCCATGCTGTACTACTACATGAAATTAACCTTTATTCGTTTTGCTGTCTTAAGTATCCAATCGATTAGGAAGTGGTTGCGCGGAGGAGGATCAGTCCCAAGGTCGTTTCTCTGCACCCTGCAGGTGTTTGCCACTGAAAGCCTGTGCGGAGGCGTCTCTTAGTTCATCTCCCTGGCACCCCTCCTCATTCCTGCACTTGACAGCCTTCCGGAGAAGAAAGGGCTGCCTTGTTTACTAGGCTGACCAACTCTTTTGTAGGTGCACTTTCCTTTCCTGCTCTTGCTGGCTTGGCTTGAGATTGAATCATGCTAGTGTTACATGAGGAGTTAGTGTGTAATGTCTGCTCTAGGCTTGGCTTGAGATTGAATCATGCTAGTGTTACATGAAGAGTACATGTGTATTGTCTGCTCTAGTGAACTGAACACACTGTGGCGTTGAGCAACACAGATGGGTGTAAACCCGGAGAGACTTCGCTATCGGGAGACGTGGGCTGAAACTTGGCAGTCGGTCAGTGCAGTGTGCCATCGTGGGCAAATCTTCTTTACCTTATGGGGGACGTCTACAAGTTATTCGGATGATCGTGTACACCCTAGAAAAGCCCCTCTCTCTAAGCATATACGTGTATTAGGAGCCCCTCACCCGGCTTTACCCTCCAGTATTGAATGAAACATGGAATAATCTGTGAGGTGGGGGTGGGGAGGCTTCAGAACTCGAAGCCTATGTCCCTGGGTGGTGCAGAGTTTAAATGGAGTCCTGCTTCTGTGCGTGCCCCCAGGAGCATGAGGGATCCATAGATACACACTTTACGCTGTTGAGTCATTTGAGCGGGAAGCGCGGCCTGCACGGGTGGAGACTGTGCCCTGCGGTGCCTCCTTGGGGGGCATCTCGCTCTGTTTGGGATATTGTTCTCCACTGACGGCCTTGAGTGCTTATTTCCTGGCAGGGCTGTGTGTGGCATCTCCCAGGTGTTGTAGCCAGGGGCTGCTGCTTTTGCTAGTGATCACGCAGCAGTGCGTGCTCTGCGGTGGTGGCGTGATGTAATAAGTCTGGTAGTGGCATAGTGCAGGAAGAAAAACCTCATGAACAGGTATGTGTAGCTGTAGGAACATCATCCAACCCCTGTCCTGACATACATTGTAAATAATCGTCACGGTTATAAATCATGATACATGATAGAGAATTGTTTTGTGGGACAAGGGATCAGGTGAGCTGGGGCCCTGGTCCATCGTAGGGCCAACTCAAGGCTGGTCCGTTCCGCCCTTTCAGCAGGTTGCAACAACCCATGCCCAGCGTTCCTGCTGTGCTCTTCTTATTTGCTGTACTCGGTGTTTCTGCTGTGCAGTTAATTTTTATGGTATTAATTTACCTTTATTTTGGGAACATTGCCCTGCCCAGCGTCCCTGCTGTGCTCTTCTTTTATGCCAGGCCCAGATTTCCTACAGTGCACTTCTTATTCACTGTGCCCAGTGTTCCTACTGTGCTGTGCCCAGTGTTCCTACTGTGCTCTTCTTATTCACTGTGCCCAGCTTTCCTACTGTGCTCTTCTTATTCACTGTGCCCAGCTTTCCTACTGTGCTCTTCTTATTCACTGTGGCCAGCTTTCCTGCTGTGCTCTTCTTATTCACTGTGCCCAGCGTTCCTACTGTGCTCTTCTTATTCACTGTGCCCAGCTTTCCTACTGTACTCTTCTCAATTACTGTGCCCAGCTTTCCTACTGTGCTCTTCTCAATTACTGTGCCCAGCTTTCCTACTGTGCTCTTCTTAATTACTGTGTCCGGCATTCCTACTGTGCTCTTCTTATTCACTGTGCCCAGCTTTCCTACTGTGCTCTTCTTATTCACTGTGCCCAGCGTTCCTACTGTGCTCTTCTTATTCACTGTGGCCAGCTTTCCTGCTGTGCTCTTCTTATTCACTGTGCCCAGCGTTCCTACTGTGCTCTTCTTATTCACTGTGCCCAGCTTTCCTACTGTACTCTTCTCAATTACTGTGCCCAGCTTTCCTACTGTGCTCTTCTCAATTACTGTGCCCAGCTTTCCTACTGTGCTCTTCTTAATTACTGTGTCCGGCATTCCTACTGTGCTCTTCTTATTCACTGTGCCCAGCTTTCCTACTGTGCTCTTCTTATTCACTGTGCCCAGCGTTCCTACTGTGCTCTTCTTAATTACTGTGCCCAGCGTTACTGCTGTGCCGTTATTTTATATGGTATTAATTTACCTTTATTTTGGGAACATTGCCCTGCCCAGCGTCCCTGCTGTGCTCTTCTTTTATGCCAGGCCCAGATTTCCTACAGTGCACTTCTTATTCACTGTGCCCAGTGTTCCTACTGTGCTGTGCCCAGTGTTCCTACTGTGCTCTTCTTATTCACTGTGCCCAGCTTTCCTACTGTGCTCTTCTTATTCACTGTGCCCAGCTTTCCTACTGTGCTCTTCTTATTCACTGTGGCCAGCTTTCCTGCTGTGCTCTTCTTATTCACTGTGCCCAGCGTTCCTACTGTGCTCTTCTTATTCACTGTGCCCAGCTTTCCTACTGTACTCTTCTCAATTACTGTGCCCAGCTTTCCTACTGTGCTCTTCTCAATTACTGTGCCCAGCTTTCCTACTGTGCTCTTCTTAATTACTGTGTCCGGCATTCCTACTGTGCTCTTCTTATTCACTGTGCCCAGCTTTCCTACTGTGCTCTTCTTATTCACTGTGCCCAGCGTTCCTACTGTGCTCTTCTTAATTACTGTGCCCAGCGTTCCTGCTGTGCCGTTATTTTATATGGTATTAATTTACCTTTATTTTGGGAACATTGCCCTGCCCAGCGTCCCTGCTGTGCTCTTCTTTTATGCCAGGCCCAGATTTCCTACAGTGCTCTTCTTATTCACTGTGCCCAGTGTTCCTACTGTGCTGTGCCCAGTGTTCCTACTGTGCTCTTCTTATTCACTGTGCCCAGCGTTCCTACCGTGCTCTTCTTATTCACTGTGCCCAGCGTTCCTACGGTGCTCTTCTTCTTATTCACTGTGCCCAGCGTTCCTACCGTGCTCTTCTTATTCACTGTGCCCAGCTTTCCTACTGTGCTCTTCTTATTCACTGTGCCTAGCGTTCCTACTGTGCTCTTCTTAATTACTGTGCCCAGCGTTCCTGCTGTGCCGTTATTTTATATGGTATTAATTTACCTTTATTTTGGGAACATTGCCCTGCCCACCGTCCCTGCTGTGCTCTTCTTATTTACTGTGCCCATCATTCCTACTGTGCTCTTCTTACTGTCCTGCAAGCATTCCTGCTGTGCTCTACTCTTTTATCTCCAGGCGCTTTTGGCCTTCCCTGCCCCCAGCGTATCATCGCCCTGTTCTGACATTCTCCCCGCCCTTCTGTATTTCAATTTTATTTATTTATATAGCGCACCTGTCCCTGGAGCATCCGGGCGCATCACTTAGGTTACATGACAGATTGACATGAGCATAACATACAGGGTAATATACAGTATAAGGAAGAAACATAATTTACAAACATATTCAGGTTCTATAGTCAGACGAGCAAAAAGGCGGTGATAAGCAGGGCCAATCACCAAACACAAAATAAGTACAAGTAAATATATAAGCGTTAACTACAGGGTGTACACACTTCTACTCCTAAGATTGTGTATCCTGCCCATGTGGGTTGGCCATTTTAGCTTTAATCTTTGGGTGGGGAGGTAGGTTTCTTTTCTGCTCAAGAGCGTGGCTTGTGCCAGTATTGCAAAGAGCGAATGTGAGGGGTTCACTGTTCCCTCTCCTCTTATGGGATACAGCTGTCTCGGGGGTATATTAGCGTCTCCTTGCCTTCTTCCTGGCGCACCCCGGTCCCCACGCTGCCCCCAGCCTTGAGTGCTTTGTTCCTGGCAGGGCTGTGTGTGACATCTCCCAGGTGTTGTAGCCATTCACCACGCGGCAGTGCATGCTCTGCGGTGGTGGCGTGATGTAAACCTCCCACTACTGGCTAGTGCATCAGGCGCTTGGTAGCCAGCTTTCGCTGGATTTGTGATGCTCTGGACAATGGTGCACATTACTGGCCATGGAATGGGAAGCATTGCGTCTGCCTCGTGGTGCTGTTTGCAAAATGGGTGATTATGCTGAACCTGCCTAGGTTGTCTTCAGAGCTCCGGAACCCACCCACAGCCCAAAGAGTAATGAGACCTGCCCCCTCACCGAAGGCTCTGTGCAAACCCCCTAAAGTGCCGGCGATAAGAAGCCAACCTCCGCTGCAGGCTGGACTACACAGCAGCTCAGGGTCCGGAATCCTTGTCTCAGTGCTGGTTGGTGGGTCTGAAGCACTGGTCAAGGTGTCTTGGATGACGTTAGAGATTGTGGCGTGATAAGTCAGCAGTGGAATCGTTTGCGGCTCGACTGGCTCGAAAATGTCCTTTAAGGCAGACACTGGTTGATGCTTGTCGCTGCACTCCTAGCTTCTTCACTGGGCTTGTGCCGTCCTTTAAGATGGACGGCCCAATGCTGAGGAGTGTTGCAGGAAACAACCTTGTTCTTGGTTTGGTTCAGAGAGCTCTCTGGCACTTCCCACCTAGGAAGCTTGCTTGCAGGACCTAGCAGGGCACGCTGTGTCCTGGCTGGGTAGCGGTTCTGGAAATGCTGGAGGGTCTTCTAGATTCAGTATCTCCCTCCTTTTCTTGGGAGATGTTAAGGGGAGGGATTGTGCTTCCCTCTTTGGAAATCCTGGCCTTCCCTCACTGGTGGAAGCTGTAAGGCAGACTGTACCTTCAGCCATTGTCTAAATTAGTTCTTCTTGTTACTCCTTGCGACGTCTTCAGATCTGCCAAAAGAGGGGCTCAACCCTCTTTTAAAGCCAAATAGGCCCCAGTGATTGGTGTAGGCAAAGCCTATTTTAATGAACCAATCCTGGGTCCCCACCAACCATCTCCTGTATGCGTGAGGTCATAAACAGAGTGCAAGGCAACAGAAATGGTAAAGGGGTGAAAACCTGTAATACGAAGTCCCACACTTCTTCCTGTCTGTTGTGGATCAAAGGGGTCTCTCTGGTTAATTGAGCTCTCTGTGGTTCCTGATTAAAGTGGCAGGTCTCTCTTGAAGCTACGGTGGGACCAGGCTTTTAGTGTCCGCCAAACCACATACTCGTACCTTCTGAATGGGGTTCCTCTGCAGGGGTGACTACTGTAAATACATAGTTCCAGATATGACAGGCCACTTCCCTTGATACTGATAGATGGTATCTGGCTTCAGGTTGACACAGTGCATATCAAAGGTTGTTTGGAGTTTCCTGTCCTTAGTTAGTCGTGCGACCAGGCCTCCGTGGGCCTGTTTGAATTAGCTCTGATTAGTATGCGAGGCTGCCATCAGCAGCTAACAAAGGAAAGGGCAGGTTGATGGAGCCTTTTTTAGTTAATTGGGCTGGCCTTGGCAGGAGGAAGGTTTTGCCTTCCCCCTTCTGAGATGCTTGATTTACTCTTGGCTGTCATATTCCAACTAAATATGACACAGAGATGGCGCCTGTAGGCTGTGTCTGTCCAGAGTACATGTGCCTATGTTCATGTTGTTGTGCGGTGAACATAGGAAAATGTGTCTGGATTAGCACAAAACATTTTCCAGAGGTTGATCTACCATCATTTAAAATTTAAAAAAGCTTGGGTGAGGGAACACCCACCATGCGGAATTCCTCACACCATTCCACTTGTGTTTTGTGCTTCTGATTCTCACTTGTGTTCTGAGGCTGACCTCCATTTGAAGTCTGGTGCATGTGGCCAGCGGGAGCAATTTCAGGGTTTCTGGGTAAGGGGGGGGTGGGGCTACCCACTAATTCCCATTATGGCTTTGACGTTTTCTCTGCTGACCTCTCGGTGGAGACAACAGATCTCCTGGGCTTTCTCCATTGAGGTTCCAGCTTCAGTGGGCTAGTCGTAGGGTGGTGCATATTGGCTCTTGGTGCCAGGCTCCACTTCGATCGCTATGCTTGTAGCATCTGCATCTAGGAGTCAGGAGGCCTGGTTCAAATTACTGTCCCAGACCCATTGCATTTATAGGGATTATTGGGGTTGGGAAATTGGTTAAAGCCCACAACGCACTCACTCAGCTGTTGACAATTTAAAAAATCGATCCTCCGTGTTTTGGGCATTGCCTTCAATCATGGAGAAAAGACCTTCTTTCTTATACATCCGGGTATGTGTATTGAGCAAGATAAGCCAGACAAGGAAACAACCCTCCTAACATGGTCCTATCTCTTTTGCTAGAGGAGACCCACCCCACTAGGCATTCCCTCATGCACCTGGTTGTTGGGGATACCTGGAGTTTATTGGGGTGGCTGGTAGTTCTCAACACTGTGCACAGCGCACTTGCTGTACCCCAAAATCCTGTAACTGCACCAAACCAGCCAGCCCGCTGGTATTGGGATGAGGGATTTTGCCTGCCCCAAAATGGGGTACTTTGTGTAATTTTATTTTGCGCAGTCCTTGGGCTTCTGAGATTATTATAGTATTGATTGAGCGCGGACCTAGCTATGAGAAGCAACAGAACCCTTTACACAGGGATACAACAATAGAGCTGCATAACGCCACGTTTTTCAGAGATCACGACAGAACAGGTATACAGCGGGGGTATGATCTAGAAGGGCACAGAGGAGGGGTACAGCTGTACCGGGTAGCGGGGAGGAATGGGGCTGGCGGCGTCTAGCGCGTCTGGTGGCTTAAGGCACAGTTTGATGGCCTAGGTGTTGAGGAGGAAAGACTCATTGAAGAGTTGGGTCTTTAATTATTTTTTGATTTGTAGGAGCATGGGGGCAAGTCTGTGGCTGACTGGGAGGAGGTTACATTGCCTTCTGATTCTTGACACTTTTTTTCTGGTTCTTTCCTTTTTGCAGCGGCGGATTTCAAGTCTGCACGTGTCCTGGTTTCTGGTGGTGCGCTGTCCGCTGGAGATGCTGAGTTTCTCCACGAGATAGCGGGTTGACTTGAGGGCTACGGCCTTTATAGATGATGCGTGATTGAAGGTGATTTTGTGCATGCCGTGGGAGCCAGTGAAGGTCGATGAAGGCAGAGGTGATGTGGTGGTATCTGCGTAGACCTTGGGTGAGGTATGCGGCCACGTGTAGGACACTTCTAGGGGGCACAAGGGATACTGACTGGAGGCCTTTGAGGAGTGCATTGTCTCCATTTAGGTGGGATAGGATCAATGCTTGAACGGTGGATCTAAAGCTCTCCGGAGGGAGGAAGGGTTTGACTTTCCGCAGGATGGATAGCTGATACCAAGCTGTCTGAGTTTTCCTAGCTATGTGTGTATAACCTGACAGTCAGTGTTTCTTTAGCTTAAAGGCTGCAGTAAAGCAGACGAATTACAAAATGGGTCTTGTAGTGGGCGACGTAGGCAGATGCACAGAGACTGTGAATGCAAATGATTCCAGGAAGCCAAGTTCTCTCCCAGGCCCGTGCATCCTGACTGCTGCTCCCACTCATCTGCTGGATCTGCCCATGTGCAAGGGTACGGAGGAGATGCGGCAGAGCTCTGCCTGGGATGGGCGAGAGCCCAGAAGAGAGGCCGCCTAGATCAAGCTGTTCTTAATTCTGGTTCTTAGCGCTCCCAACCTTGCCAGGTATGGGCACTGATTATACTGAAGGAAGTGACTCCACACTGGCAATTAGGAGAATGTCTTTATGGCTACTTCTGCTTTGCCCCACCGCTCACTAGAACGGTCTCTTTCTCTCCCAGCCTCCCAGTCCATGTTGCTACTTCCACGTTGCGTATCCCTTTCAGTAGGATGTAGGATCGGCGGTGGCGTTCCTGCAAGCACAGGTGGCAATTTAGTCCAAATATCCCAATCTCCACTCCTCCTCTGTGTATGTCCGACGTTGCATGATTAGTTCCCGGTTCTTATGTGGGGGACCATTCATCTAAAGCAACCAGCTTGCATCCTGGCCCTAGAAGGTGGGGGCTCAAACAAGCAGCACTTCCTATATAAGTCGTGTAGCTCCTCGGAGGGGAGCAACTCCCGAGTGCTAACCTCTCCATGCAGTGTAGACCCCTCAGAACAGGGGTTGGAATTGTGAGTTGCAAGCGACGAGCCAGGCATAAAAAGTCTCTCGCTCCCTTCACCACATGCACACAGCACACCATTTCTCCGACAAGTCGAGTATCGCTCGCCAATGGCTAGTGGTGAGTGCAAATGTTGAAGCTTGCCTCAAAACCTTTTGCGAGCTTGCCCATGCCACACATGTAGCTTATCTGACACTTTGGCACAACTCATAAAGAACAAAAACCTGTTCCACAATGTCAAAGTTCTGGAATTCACTTGAAAAAGCCGTCTTATCTGTGAAAAGGTGTCTTCTGAGGGGCCGGGCAGTGCTCCAGATAAGATTTGGAGGTGGTAGTAGTTAACTCCCCATTTCTTAAAGTTGGGAATAAAATGATGTTTTAGGGAGTAAAAATGTAAATCCAATTCCCAATGGGAGTATTTTATAAACAAGTAAAAAAATAGGTTTGAACTGAAAAACTGAAGTATTTGTTTGCACCTAGTTATTCATGCAGATTAGAGGACACGTGTTTACTGCTTCCAGTCAGGCACTTGGGGCACTACGTGCACTACTGGAGCAAACGCCACCACGGAGGAGTCATTAGAGGACACGTGTTTACTGCTTCCAATCAGGCACTTGGGGCACTACCTGCACTACTGGAACAAACGCCACCACGGAGGAGTCATTAGAGGACACGTGTTTACTGCTTCCAGTCAGGCCCTTGGGGCACTACCTGTACTACTGGAGACACGCAACCATGGAGGAGTCATTACAGGACACGTGTTTACTGCTTCCAATCAGGCACTTGGGGCACTACGTGCACTACTGGAGCAAACTCCACCATGGAGGAGTCATTAGAGGACACGTTGTCATGGGTTTTGACCCATATTGAATCAATAGACTGGGTAGATGTGGGGATGAGCTGTCGCCGCCCATTATTCTATCCCAGAACAAACTAAATCAATAGACTGGGTGGATGTGGGGATGAGCTATCGCCGCCCACATTCACGCCAGAATAGGAGAACTGCACAGTTGGCACGAGACCACTCCAAAGATACAACCTTCTTGTGGGGAATTCATTTTCATAATCCCAAATATGGTTGCATTACCAGTACTCACCACTATCAGAAAACCGGCGTTTTAAAACCACCAGACTTTTGTGTAAAACTGAACAAATGAAACAAAACCAGACCAAGGAAAGACTTGCTATAAGAGGTGGATACAGTGTAAAACTATATTCTGAAATGACTTGAAGGAAGTAATTATTTAATGTATATGTAAAAATTGTCAGTTTGATTTGAAAGTAGAAAACTGGTATCAAAAAGTGACATTTAGCTGAAACCTGGCTTAATGAAACTGAATTCTGCCTGACAACTACCCCCGACAAGAGTTGATACTGGATCAACAGCTGTGCTCCCAGGCCTGGCTGCCAGGCCTGACTGCATCCTGAGGTCACATGGCCCTGTTGATTAGATTAGGGGTGGAGCAGCTGGGGACTACAGGGAGTTGAACAAAGGCCTGTCCTGGACTCAGGCAAATGTTATTTTGGGGGGCCGTAAAGTGGCTTCCTCTTAGGGGAAACTGGGAGGGGCAGTGCCTCTGCTAGCAGCTGAGCTTGGGGGAAGTGGATAAACCAGTTATTTCACCCTGTGATGTGGGAAGCCACACCCCTTTTTGACCAGGGCATAATTTTAAAAAGATGGATAACTCAAAGTGCAGACTTGTCAGAATTATATAAGTAATATCATTATTTTTGTGATTTTTCTGTGAACATTTTGAGATGCGTTAGGACCCTGTGGTGTATTCTGGGGGGTTGCTAGCGGAAAATAGGGTCTCACTCCAAATGTCTGCATGTTAAAAATCTGACACTTCATCAATTAATGTCCATACTCCTTGCGCACATGTGTGTAAATTTGGGTAAATGTCCGATATTGCAAAACCAGTTAAAAGGCGCAAAATGTTGTCATTTTTTAATGCAAGCCCCCAGGAAGATCAGAGGCGGACAAGCTTGGACCATAAGGAATATATAATGTGCACATGTAATTTCAACAAATTGTATATCTGGGAAGGATGTATTTGAATCAAATATAGATTTGTGGGCAAACTGACCAGGGGAGGATCCTCTGACCCATAAAACCTACAGCATCACTCTGACTCACATTTCCTTCCCCCAATCATGGGAGAGGGGAGAATTGGGCCAATGACAAGTAGAGAGGGGCAGGCTTAGCTAGGCCCAGGCACAGACCCATTTTCAAAACACATAAAAAGAGACTGCTGGGACAGGTAGAGAGATTCAAATCCAGTTGCTGCGGAGCGTTTTGCCGGACCACACAACATCCAGAAGATACCAGGTCCAGACTGACTCCAGCTACATACTCCAGAACCTAGAACTTATACTTTAGAACTTAAATCAGAGGCCTAAAACCACAAGCTGAGTTCTCTGCAGCAGGCCTCAAATCATTGCAAGCTACTCACAGCCGGGCGAGCTGCTTGAATCCCTTGCCAAGAACTTTTGCCAGGACCAGTGCAGAGATCCAGGAGCCGTGCAGAGACCGCTGTATCCGGACAGACCAGACCAGAGATCCAGAGTGACCCAGACCGCTGTGAGCAGAACCAGAGAGCTGACCCAGATCACTGTGAAGTGCCGAGACCAGAACCGGAGTCCAGTCCAAAACCTGACCAGATCCGTGGCGAGGCCTATTTCAAATTTATATTGTGAGTACCTAGCAGAACTGTGCAGAGCCAATCTCTTAGGTTAAAATAGTTCGGATTAGATTATTTTAACTAAGTAGAACAGCCACCTAGAAATCGTGTCATCTGTCATTTGTAAAGCTGCACAACTGTCACCTGTCAATTCTGAAGCTTCAAGCTGTCACCTGTCATTTTGAGTTTACTTTAAATCCGAAAAACTACCTTTATTTAATCGTCCGTATCTCTGGAACCGTTTGGGATAGGAACGTAATATAACTTTCCTCTGAAAGCTTAGAATCTCAGCTTTCCAACGGACCTAGAACTGACTTGCTACTTTTTCCGTAATCACGATTCACGCACTCGCAAATTTTAGCGCGATTTGCGATTTGGTTAAAAATCCAGCCACGTGTAACCATCAGCAGTCATTTCTTTCCTTGCTAAAAATTTGTTTGCCTCTTAATCACCATCTCTGAATCATTGCTAAAGTGAGCCTGAACTCATCCCAAGTATCTCTCACTCACCCTGAACCTCCTAAAGGGAATTAAAAGCATTTTCAGCATATTTCTCACTTCATTGCCCCACATTCAAAGCACTTGGGCCTGTGTTTTAAAACTCATACTGGTTTTCTCTAAGCTTGCTGGGGGGGAACTGAATTTCGTATTGTATTTGATTGCATTCCTGAGAACTGTGTGCTCCTCTTTCCATCTACTTCCATGTCCTACATTGCATAGGGGAGGGGGGGTGAATTGCCAGAGAAAAAGTGATAATATTATCTTTTGCTAAAATCATCTCAAGTATTTCTGTACTGCATTTTATTCCTCATTGCTTTTCCCTTGAAATCATAAAAGTATTTTTGCTACTTGATCCATCCTATACTAACTCCTCATTGATTATAAAGAAGTGTGCTAGTGTCAGATTACCCATTGTTGATTAACATTATATTTATAAGGGCGATATCGATTATTAATTTATTATAAAAGCGTGGTATCTATATTTTGTCTTATTTCTCAAATAAACCTTTTAAACTTGCAAAACAGAACTACTTCTTGGCTCAGTGGGGTGAGGGGGATTCTAAGAGAGGGGTGTTATATAGGGGTAGTCACCCAGAACTCATGAACTGGACATAAAGATATATCAATAAGGGTTTCCATTCAGTATCCCAGACTAGGCATTGACTTAGCTGTAGTGTTGAATTGAATCTTCTTACAACGTGTTTACTGCTTCCAATCAGGCACTTGGGGCACTACTGGAGCAAACGCCACCATGGAGGAGTCATTAGAGGACACGTGTTTACTGCTTCCAATCAGGCACTTGGGGCACTACCTGCACTACTGGAGCAAACGCCACCATGGAGGAGTCATTACAGGACATGTGTTTACTGCTTCCAATCAGGCACTTGGGGCACTACGTGCACTACTGGAGACACGCAACCATGGAGGAGTCATTAGAGGACACGTGTTTACTGCTTCCAATCAGGCACTTGGGGCACTACGTGGAGGAGTCATTAGAGGACACGTGTTTACTGCTTCCAATCAGGCACTTGGGGCACTTCGTGCACTACTGGAGACACGCAACCATGGAGGAGTCATTAGAGGACACGTGTTTACTGCTTCCAATCAGGCACTTGGGGCACTACGTGGAGGAGTCATTAGAGGGCACATGTTTACTGCTTCCAATCAGGCACTTGGGGCACTACGTGCACTACTGGGGTATACGCAACCATGGAGGAGTGCGGCCGCAAGATTCTACATGTCTTTTTCTGGGAGTATTTTTACTCCATGTTTTTATTTTTTGGGAGCATTTGCCAATTTTTAGGTAGTAAAAGTGTCCGATGCAGCCCTTATCTGTAGGGCTGGTGCTGGGTATTCAGAGTGGCATAGACGTATGTGGTTTCAAACCTTCACATTGCTTTCCTCGCCTCCTGGGGCAATCTTGCAAGAAGGCCACAGCGGGTTGGCTCATGATCATTTCTTGGCCAGTGGCCTTTTGCAGATCTTTGGGGCAAATCTGTCCTGGTCCTTTGTTTGATGCCATGGCTCCTGGATAGAAGAGGGAGGGGGGGGGGTAAAGCCTTTGCCCGAGGGCCACCCTGCTGCCTGACCTCACACATGAGGACGTTCTGGCAGTCTCTGTGGCCGTACCTGGGGGTGGTGCCCATGTCAAGGACTCCAGCTCTTGCTGAATTAGTAAAGGGTTTCCTTCAGGCGGTAAGGTAATCTCTTTGGCCGTCGGTGCAGCGTGCTCCGTGAACCCTGCCCTCCATGATGAAATGATGCACCATCCAGGCAGCCAAAGGGAATTCAACCTTGAGGATCTTTGTATTATCGAACTAGCGGTTCAAATCACGAGCCAGACAAGTACATTGCCAATCCTGGAAACACGTGTGTGCAGGCGCCAGACAAATGTCCATTACATACATTTAAATTCTCCTCTTTATCCTCCTCGCCCCTGCTATTTGCTGGCCCTTGATTGTCAAGTTTGAAATCCACTGTATTGTTCTTAACTGTAAGTAAGTACATTAATACTTAAGACAGTTTCGGATGACATCAATAATAGAGTATTATTACTCTGGTCAGAGAGGATCAGCACTAGCCTCTTAACATTTAACCCTTTAAGTGGTGCCAAGGATGAGTAGGCTCGTCCTTTTACCATAGACTTGATTAATGCTCAGTGGTGAACATGGGGGCGGGTGTTGGTCCACCATCCCCGTCTTCTGCATAGACCGCATATAGCTCGGCGGTTAACATGGGAGCAGATGTTGGTCCACCATCCCGACTTCTGCATAGACCGCATAAAGCTCAGCGGTTAACATGGGGGCAGGTGTTGGTCCACCATCCCGTCTTCTGCATAGACAGCATAAAGCTCATCGGTTAACATGGGGGCAGGTGTTTGTCCACCATCCCGTCTTCTGCATAGACAGCATAAAGCTCAGTGGTTAACATGAGGGCAGGTGTTGGTCCACCATCCCGTCTTCTGCATAGACAGCATAAAGCTCAGTGGTTAACATGGGGGCAGATGTTGGTCCACCATCCCCGTCTCCTGCATAGACCGCATAAAGCTCAGCGGTTAACATGGCTGCAGGTGTTGGTCCACCATCCCTGCACCTCCGTCTTCTGCATACTCCATTCCCAGGGCTTGCCAGATTCATATCGGGTTAGGGGCTTGTGGACATGTCCACTATCGAAGCCATGGTCACTTGGCCAACGCCCATTCCAATTTTACCGCTTTTTAATGGCAGATTGTGAGCTTGCAGGCAGGTGTAATCCAATAGGATTTGAGCTCTTTATAGACCTGGGTTACTATGGTCACGGGAGGATAGCTCAGGCGTAACATGCTCGCCTTGGAAGCAAGACGACAAAGCAACAGAGGTTCGATCCCCGTGTCCGCACTTAGAAACCTCTTGGTATTAAGCGCGTTATAAATAACCTATCATATCATCTCATCACTGCATACGTCTCTGTAGTTCTTTCTCCATTTGGAACTTGGGCAATGCTGACTGCTTTGTTAAACGCCAATTTACGGCCCAGGCAATTGGGGTAAAGTTAGAGTTTGCATCTACTTCAGAAGATAAAACGCTTGTAAACCATGTATGATCATTCATTAAGCCACTTGCAAATCTCCGATTGTGGCCATACAGGGAGGTGTAATGCATGATGGGTGAGAGATGGGGCGCATTCAGTGCTCCAGATAAGATGCCAGCAGAAGGTGGCCTTCTTTACATTGGTTGTTAAGTGTGTCTATGAACCATCCTTGTGACCTGGTGGGAAATCGGGAGGAAGAAGCAACCATCGCCCTCTGAAGAGGTTGGCCATTTCCTTCCTGCTTTGCCTGGGTGAGCATTCAGCAGCTTTCCCGCCACATATGATATGATAATTTATTCATATTGCGCTCGTACACAAGTGTTTCAGAGCGCGACAAGGTAAGGGAGGGGAACAGGGTAGAACAAAAACAATCTTACTAGGTATAGTGACATTGAGAACGCGCAAGTGTATGGGAAAGGGGAAAACGTGCATGGAAGGGAGAGAGTGAAAAGTGCAGAGCAGAGAACAGATTAATAGTAAATAAATAGATAATAGAGGCAATAAACAGTAGTAGTGCAGCCAGCAAGTGGCAAGTGCTATGTTTAAGGCAGCATGCTGGGTAAGTCTGCTAAGTGCAGAAAAAGAAGAAAATGGGGGGGGTGGGGTTGGGGGGGACTGTATGGGTACAGATACAGTCCCCAGTACAAGGGGTGGCCATGAGGCAGTGTAGGGGGTGACAGGTTGAGCAGGTACCTGGGCCCAGAGGACAGAGGGTTGCCAGGTGCACGGTGCCAAGAGAGAGTAGATCAGCAGGGGAGAGGGGGGGGGTGGGCGAAGGCAGAAGCAAAGAGGTGCTTCCGTAACTGGAGATGGTTATCCTCAAGTTTTAGAGTGGCGGGGATGCTGTTCCAGAGGGAGGCCCTCTTCATTGAATGGAAAGCTGCGGTTTACTATCCTGAGCTGCATTCTGAGACATGCAGTCATGGGGTATAGGTCTAATGAGTGAGGAAGAGGCTGTATGTGTTGGAACTCGAAAGTGAAGGTAGTTTCTCTGAAATGATCAAAATGAAAACACTAGATGTCGCCTTTACTGTGGAGGTCCTGTGTCTCGATTTGAAACCTGATTGCACTAGCGTACGGACAAAGAAAGGGCAAGCATTGCATAAAAGCTACTTGGCAAGAGGAGTAGTAGATGCTCCTGCTACTGCTCCATATGCTGCAATGCCGGTACTGGTCCACTTGAAGGCCTGAAACCTGGACCTTCCAGTCTTTTTGTTAAGAGTATTGGGAAGCAGGGGCGGGGAGAATGGAGGGGGAGAGGGGTCACCTGTAGAAGCTGGATTGTAGTAGAAACATAGTGAATTCTGGTATTAATATCACACTTGTAGTGAGACTCCATTTTGAGAGGTCAGGTGCTATTTTGAAATTGTGTCCTAGTGCCATAGCTATGCCAGTACGCTTAATCTCGTCCTGAGGGTTATCAGGGTGTGCGTGCGACTCTTGCTCTGCAGAAGGTTAATTCCCTGGAGACACACTGTTCTTTATGGTGTGTTAACATTAGTGCATGTAACCCAGAAGGAATGTGCCCTGCAAACCAAGAGAGGGCCGGAATTGATCTTTGAAAAGCTATCCCACGAGAAGGGGGTGGGGGTCGAGGGCTTTAGGCCTTCGGCAGTCCAGCTCTTTAAGTTATCGCTGCGAGCGAAGCCCCGGACCCAGAACACAAGCATTTGAGTGCACTGACCAGCCCAAGACCCCTGGCCATAAAACTGATAAGTGGCCAATCGATCAGAATGATCGGAGAGCGGTGACCGGCTGCCCCCACCATTGTTCCATGTGATTTGTTCTGCGGGGTGCTAAGGGAGAAGGTAACAAATTTAGGCCTGCGGGTGGGAAAGTTGTGGAGACGCCTACATGTCAGGGATTGGAGCGGGGGTTCATGTAGTTCTGAAGAAGTTATCACGACCTTGAAAGTATCTGCCTTGCTCATGTCCTTGGTACCTTGGTGCCCTGTAGAGCTATGAAAATATTGAATTGTGCAACTAAATTGCCAATTGGATTCTTTGTACCCAATGACAGAAGAGGAAGATTCCCACGTGGAAAAGATGGACAGACAATGCTGGGACCAATCACTTGGCATCCCGTATGGAGCAGGCTATATGTGTAAAGGGCCATACCAACCAGCTCCATGAATTTGTAACCTATGTAATGTATGTCACTTATGACGTTATGTTATCTTAAAACCCATCGCTTATGCTGCTTTTATTAGAGCACTCTGTGGCAGCAGAGTCCATTGCTGGCGTGTGCCTGTATTTTTGTGAGATTAAACCTTGTTCTTCTTGCTAGAGGTGTTCTGGGTTTTTTCCCTAGTGGGTTGTATTTGTCTGGTGTGAGCATTGAGTGGTTGCTCTACAAGAGCTATGGCATATCTAATGTTCTGCAGGGTCCTGTGTACTGACTTTACAGTGGAAATCTCCATAGTTTCAGCTTTGTCACAGCTGCTCCTGCCTATCAATCACTTGGAACGCCACCCTTTCCCCCCCTCACACTTTCTTCACATGTCCTCCCTGCAGCACTCCAGAATATGTGAATCGCTGTGATTGAAATACTTCCACTTCAAAGTCTCATCTGGAGCTTTGGTAAAATCAGTAATTTGACTGGGATGATTGATTTCTCCCGTGTACAGCTGGTCCTCCCTGGGACGGCAAACCTATGTTGCGATACTGCCTTATAAACTCTTGGTGTATGGTTGTGGCTCTTGACAATTGATTTGCCTGCTCTATCATCGCCTATTTCTGGGCGATGCTAACAAGATGCTCTGCTGCTTCTAATTATTCCATCTCATCTTCCCTTTCTCCTCTGACTTTTCTAACTTTGTTGTTTCTAAGGTCTCTACCCTGCGCTCCTCACTCGCTCCTGTACATCAACCTATACCTCCACTTGCATCAACTCATCTAACTCCTCCTGTTCCTCCTCTCTTGTTCTCCTCTCAAACGGACTCAGATACAGCTTTGTTACTCTCCCGTGCTCACCCCCACTGCCTCTCCTCTTCACCCTTGCCCTCATTCCTGATATTTAATCCCTGATTATACCCTTTCTAATGTATTTATTTCAACCTGTCACTCTCCTCTGCCCCTTTCCTTCCCCCTTCAAGCATGCCTTAATTATTCCTATCCTAAAAAAGCCTTCTTTTAACCCCTTATCTCTATCGCCATAACTCACTTCTTCACTTCCTCACAAAACTTCTCAAAGGGCTGTCTTCTCCATCTTAATCTGTATTCTCTCCCTGCCCTGACCCAATCTGGTTTCCGCCCTGCCCACTCAACTGCAACTGCTCTCCTCCATGCCACAAATTTTCTTCTCTCTGCACGTCACACTAAAGTCTATTCTCATCCTTCTTCACCTACCGGCAGCTTTTAATACGGTCGACCACCCCACTTTACTTTTCCTCATTAGGTCTGTCTGCGTCTATCGTTCAGTGGTTTCAATCTTATTTTCCAACAGTTCCTTCTCCGTATCCTGGGCCGGATACACCTCCCCTCCCCAGCATCTCCAATACAGTGTCCCTCAGGTTCAGTGCTGGGTGCTTTACTTTATTACTCTCAATGTTTCAATCTTTCCTCTCATTTCTATGCAGATTATCACAACCCTTTTTCACCTTATTTCCTGATTCTCTTTATCCCTCTCTCTTCCTGCCTTTTTGCTGTGCAGTCTTGGATGTACTCTGACTTTCTTCATATCAGTCCTTCAAAAACAGAGATGTTTTCTATTTCCCCCCTGTTTGTACGACCTCAACATCCTCCCCCCCCCCCCCCCCCCCGACACCCTGCAACCTCCTGGTATTTGCTCTCCCCACTACCTTTTTCATCTTATTTTTGACCCATCACTATCCTTTGCCTCACATACATCTCTGACTGCCTGCACCTGTTGCTTTCTTTTCTTTTATGCATGTAATATTTGCCTCTAGCTTTCCTTCCATGCTGCTAAACCTATTACTTGCTCTATTTTTCCCCAACTTGATTACTGCCCTGCTTTACTCTTTAGTCTTCTCTCCTCACATCTCACTCTCCTTCGTTCTGTACTTAATTGCGGTACTCGACTTTTTCTACTTTGTTCTCGATCTTCGATCTAGGTCTTCTCTTACCTCTCTCCCTCCTTATGACTCTTGTCGCCTCTTTGGTTTTCTTTGTATACTTTTCAAGTGCTACCATGACCTTGTTCCTCTATATCTTGCTTCTCTTCCCTCACCCTATTCTCCTTCATGCTCTCTTCGCTCGCAACACCTTGTTTTCACCACCCCTAAGCCCTCCTGTGCGCCTTCACGTTTTTGCTCTTTTTCTCTGCTTGCCCCCAAGTCTTGGAATGCTGACCCACCAGATATCCGTGCATCCCTATCCATCACATATTTTTCTGCCGCCTAAAAGCTCACCACCTTTCTTCTGGATCACCTCCCTAACTGTTAGTGAATTGTTTTTTATCTTGACCTGATTTGTTGTACCAGCCTTGTTCTTTTTGTACAGCACCTTGACAAAGGCGCTGTATAAATTTAAAATCAAATGCAAAATGTCTACCTTGACCACCCTTAAGTGCAGGGGAGGGCAGACTCATGGGCAGCTCATGTAGAAGTCTGGGTGTATGCATGTTATGCTTATGCCATTTCCATATTAATGTGGGGTGCATTTAAAGGCCCCAAAAAGAAGTCCCTTTAACATAAAAAGCAATATTTTAAACGCAAACAAAAATGGCCTGGCATTTGTTTTTGTTTTTCAAGTAAAGTTAGTCATGTGCAAAGGGGCCTACCTGTCATTACCAATTGACAAGCAGCGCTTTAATTTACAAAAGGAGTAATCAAAGATCCCTGTCACATGGAAAACAGGATTTTTAAACATTGAAAACAAAAACAGCCTGCACATGTGTGTACAAATAAAAATGGCTTTAAAAAGCAAAAGTGGCAAACATATCACTGCTCACAGAAAAATGCCAGTAAATCAAAACGTGTGTGGGTTGACAATGTATATTATGTTTAACCTACAAAGCTCTAGTGACATTTGAAGAGCCACTTTGTCTTCATGGTAAATGTCAGCCCAATGCAGACCCTGTTTCTGGCTGTGGGCAAACTTCACAAAGGAAAACTCCCACTCCCAGCCTGGATGTCACATCTCCCATCTAATGACCACCCGCAATAGAAAAGTCCCACTAAAGGCATCGAAATTCAGTGTTCTCCAGACCGGCTGGCTCTGAAAACAGGGACATCAAGGAAAGTCACCCTTGGCTGGAGCATGACTAATATGTGTGAAAATTGAGGCACCCACTTCAAAGAGCAAGCTTCCAACACAAAGGAGACCGATGAAGGTACAGACTTGACCCAGTGATGGCCGGAAGCATACATTTCCATTTGTCGCTCTGAAGGATTCCCAATTAAGTTAAAAGGACTATCATTTAGGCCTTTTCCCCAGCAACCATAATGTGGATTGATTTTCATTTTTGTACTTTTTTTTTTTAATTATTTTTTTATTATTTCCAGGCGACTTTGGGGTATAAAACGCATCTACCTGTGACTCTGGGAACTGTAATGGCAGTTAATTTAGTTTTCTGGCTAATCTGAACATGTTTCAAATGTGAGGGTTGGTGAGCGGGTGGAAAATTAAATTGGGGGTCTGCTCAATAACTTATATATTCATAACTGTTGTGCTTTTTATGGAAACGGCAGAAAGGGGACACATGCCCGTGCTACATCATACGGATTTGGTGGTCAGTTTATCTACTTCTCCATGATTAGCTATATCGGAAAATATTTTTAGTCTGGCAGTTGCTAGAAAGTTATGAAGTTGTGATAAAGAACTAGTTTTTGCCAAAAAGTTGAAAGGAGAAGAAAGGATGATGACAAATAACAATAGACATGTTGCTCCAGAACCCTAAACCAATCCTGACTTGGAGGCTGGGTTTTGGTGGAGAGAGAGAAGGGAAACTGTCCAATCCTAGTGGCAGGGATTATTACAGCAGGGATTATTGCAGGGTACTACCCTAAGATTGTAAAATTGGGGTTGTCATTGCTGCTATATAAGGGGGACTGCACTAGGACCGGGGGAGACAGAAAAAGGAGAAAGACAGGAGGACAGAGAAGAGACAGACCATCGGGAAGGCTGCTGAAACGTACCATCTGATAGCTGTAAGGAGACACCAGAGGAAATTGCTGAGAGTGGATCTGGATGGAACTGTCTATTTCTAGGAAGGCCTCAAAGCTGACTGGGTCCTGTGGTGGAGAGCAGGAGGCCATTTTTGAGAGTGGAGTGACCATACCCCTGCCCTATCTTTCCAGAGTGTCCTGAGATGCAGCTGGCTTTCCTGAACCTCTTAAGTGCCAAGGACAAGGAAAAAACAAGCCGTTTCTTCTATTTGCAATGTTTTGAGCGCCGCGGTATACATGAAAGGGAAAACAACGTTGGGTTGCATTTTGATGAAATCTTTGCCCCTCCTGTGAATTAGTCAGACAAGGCCATTCTTTTGATGAAATGCATAACTTTTGGTGATACAGATGAAGTATGGCAAACGCAGGGCCATTGTTCAATGAAATGCATAACTTTTGGTGATATAGATGAAATATGGCAAACGCAGGGCCATTGTTCAATGAAATGCATAACATTTTGTGGTGCGGATGAAATAGATGAAAATGCAGATGACGGATGAAATGCAGCAAACACAGAGCCGTTTTTCCATGCAGGGTTCAAATTCTGGCCAGGGAATAAAGCACAGCCGTTTTTGGTGGCAATATTTACTGTAGTTTTTCAGGTGACAGGGATTTCTGTTAGGGCCTGTAAATGCACCCAAGACCACTCGGGTCCCTGAAATGTTCTACAAAAGACTAGAATTGTAGCATGTACCTGGGATATACTGCAGATTTATTTGTATTATAATCCTGCGCTCCTGCTGTAGAATTGCATTTCGACCCTTTTCGTAGTTACATTGTACCAATGCGTCTCAAGGGGTGCAATGAGACTGCACTGGTTTGGTACTGTAAGTCTTTGCCTATTCCCTGTACTGGCTGAAGCATATGGTTGCATGTGTATTATCAGTAACTATGAGCTATAGGTGTGGTGACTTGGAGCCACTATTCATGTGTTGTCATTTTTGTCCTGATTATGTAAATGTGTTTTACTGTGGTCTAGGGTTCTCTTTTTGTCCCCATCCCTGAGCCTTCTAGGTACTGAGCTTACCATCAGGTAATGGTCCCCCCTCCCATCAGTCGAGCAGTGGAAAGGGTCTGGCCATGGCCCATACTTCGGGCTTGAGTTCTCAAAAGTGGGGGGACTCTGACTTATGCGATGGGGTGTGACATCACTGCAGTGAACGTCAATTGAAAGAAATGTGTGCATTTCATTTTAGGGTGGCTTTCCCAACTCGAGGAAATGCACAGCACAATAAGCATTTGCCAAGATAACCTGTTTCCTTAAAACATTGCTTGCTAAATAGAAGGGGTGCGCACCTTTGTCTTAAAATGTACCCCGTACACCAAAGAGTCAATGCAAGGGTTATACGACCATCTTTTTAGAGATTCTCGTAGTTTTGAAGCTACATTTCTTGTTTCTCAGCCGATTGAGCTGGGTGCAAATCCTGGACACAGTTCTTTAACAAGTGGCTCTCAGCACTGTATAAAAATAGTTTCTTATTTGAAACCATAAAACCATAGAGGGAGGACGGTGTACACCCTATGAAAAAAGTGGTCAGACGGTGTTCACCTGCATTTTTCCCTCAACCAGAGCCCTGCCCATAATGTTCTTATACAGACAACTCTTTTTTTTTTTTCTTTTTTTTACTATGTCATGTTTAACTGTAAGTTGTTTTGGACTTAGTTTCTGTCTGTGTCGTGTTCTAAGCAAACGTAAAGTTTGTTACCTGGCTAGATTACCTTCATTGGGCATCCCGCCTTGATTTGTTTTTTTACTATTGATGCCATTTTTACTAGACACTGATGATACAGTAAGCATGATAAGTGTTATTGCGTAGCCATACTGGCCTACGTTGGTCTAGCCAGTAGGGACACATTTTCTTACTTTGGCATGGCATTTTTACTGGCAATGCTTGCAGGTGTATGGTCTTAAGTGGGGATACTGGCATATATTGGGAGTCAGCTTTGGCAGTAGTATTACTGGCATTATGCGAAATAAAACCTGAGTATGTTCTTGTATGCAAATACTGGCATATATTCGTTCAACCAGAATTGACATACATGGGCACAGCCAGAATGAACATGTTTTTTATATTGGTAAATATTATGGGAAAAGGCATCTGGAAAATGCATGCTCCTGTGCACTGGTGGTGTCTTGCATCCATGAGATGTTTTCACAAGTTACCATACAAAAGCATTTGCAAACTGTGACTTTTTACTACATTTTATTTAACAATTTTAACCCATTATTTGAAAAAAACTCTTTTGGGGAGGCTCTCTCTCTCCCCTTGATTCATTTATCACTAGGTTTGGTCATTAGCACACATTTTTTGGAAATCTTTACGCCCCTCTAATAAATGAAATGTCACTAGCCACCACTGGAAAAACACTGGCATAAAACTCACTGCAGTTTCACCAAGGGTAAACATTTTAAGTTGAAAGCTGTGCCTCCATCCTGTATTGGAACTGTCTGTTTGTGTGAATTTCGTTCTTAGCTGTGCCTCCATCCTACTTGTTTGATTTTACACCTAATACCCATTTGGCCTACTGTGCCAAGTGGTTCAGGTTCAGAACTGTGCATTGCATCATACTCTCCCTCACCTCACCTCTCACTTTCTCTCTGCCTCTCTTCCTCCCTCGTTCCGAGATGGCACTCTCCATCTCACCTATCTTCTCCAACTGCTACACCATCACCTATCCTCCCTCTCCCACTAAATCTGGTTGGAAAAAGCATCAAAAGACATCCTTGCTGCTAACCCAAGCTTCTCAATTGCAGACACCTATCTCGGTGCATCCTCAAGACAAATCTTCACTGATATCCTCTTTTCCGATCCATCTACCAACCTTTGGACCTCTCACATCACTGACACTCTCTCACCTTACTCTACAACTTCCATTAATGGACCAAGTTGGAAGTCCTCCTTGCGGGCTTCCTCTCATCTCGCTGCTGTATCAATGTTTACAAGACGGGCACAGTCCTGGTTCAAGGCCCTCGGGCCAACCTCCTTCTATTTGACTGGATCCTGCCTTCTCTCTTACACTTCCTTCCTTCCCCTGCTTCTCCCCCTCACACCCCTCTACTCCACCTCTCCAGACGGATGCCCCACGCCCCGACACTCAGACTCAAAAAACCTTCAAAGGCAGCAATCGTCAACCCTCAACTCGCGCTCAGCCATCAAGACACTGACCTGGACATACTTGCACTCACAGAAAATTGGTTCAACTCCAGGTCAGCTACTTTCTTTGCTCACTCCTCCCGGACGGCTTTGTTTATTTATTTCTATAAATATATATATTCTAGCCTTAGGCTGTTTGGGACCTCATTCCACTTGGATGTCGCTTTGGTAGGGAAGGCTCGCCCAAGTCCATTGGCATTTTTGGAGTGAGTTGCTTTCATGAATCCTTGCGCCTTGGATCTTAAGGTGTTGCAAGTTTCGTATGTGGTTACTTGGTTTTGTAGGTAGACGGGGGCGGATCCAAATATACAGTGATGGACAATGGTCATTGCTTTAATGGTGATGCGGTTTCCAGGGCTAACCAATGAAGGGACTTTCTGTCCTCTCTGGTATGTCCCACCCTTTTTTGCTGGTAATTGTCCTCACCGCATTGTTCTGTATGATCTGACATTGTTTGATGCATTTTTATTAGCCCCCATCAGCAATGCATTCCCGTAGTCCAGTCTAGATAAGATTGTGGCTCTGGCTATAATGGTGCTGTTTTGTTTACTCAGTACTGGCCTGATGCGACTGAGCAGCTTTTGGTGGTATCGGCAATTGTTTTTCAGATATGGTACGTGGGCATCAGCTCCCAAAGATGCTTGCAGGTAGACACTTAATGTTTTGACCTTGTCAAGACCCCTTGATCTTAAAGGTGGTGTAATCTGTGTCTAGGTTAGCTCTTGCCTGGGGTGAGCTCAGTCTTGCTTCCTTTGAGGCAAAGCCAGTTTGTCATCATCCAGGCTTCAATGGAGCTGTAGATGCAAGCAAGCTTATTATTGTCAGTGGTATGACAGCCGGTCAGTTTGATGACTAGTTGTGTATCGTCGGCAAAATATGTAAAAAAGACCCCTAATTTGTTTAATTGGTTCATAGACACTGCAGATAGAGATTAAACAAAAGGGGTGATTAGCTGGCACCATGGGGTACGCCACAATTTATAAGTCTGTGTATGGAGAAATGATCACCCCAGTGGATCTTGGAGCTCCGATCTTTACGGAAGGATGTTACCCAGTCTATAGCTCCTCAAGAACAATTACCTGATTTGCCTAGAGCCTCGTGGAGTTTTTTGATGGTCAAGCAAATCAAATGCTGCTGAGAAGTCTAATACTATCAGCATCCCTGCTTTTCCCTCGTCCAGGATACAAAGCATTTTTTTTTAAATTTTTTTTTTTTATTTTTTTTTTTATTGTGTTACAGTTCAAAAGAACTTTATACAAATATACATATAAAAGAAATAAAACAAGCATATTAATTTAACAGCACTTAAAATTGACTATTAGATACATAGGGAAAAAGAGAAAAAGGTTAGACAAATTGCACAGCAAATACAAATATAGAAGATTAGCCATCAACATTCTCTAAGCTCATAAGCAATTCGAAATCATCTTCAAATTTACATAAACGTTCTTTGGCCACTTTCCATATCTGAGTGATGGCAATGATCAGATAATTACTCCTGCCAGAAAGACAGCGCAACCAAAAGTTTTCACTCTCAATAATTTCCCTATCTAATTTGGCAAAATATTTGTTATAGATAGAACTCATCGAATAGCAGCAGGTTAGGACATGTCTAATAGTTTCCACCCTATCAATCATAGCACAGAGTCTACAAATCCTTTGATCCTTCGGTAGGCCTCTCCATGATCCACGAACCCCCAGGACATCAAGGCGATTAAGTCTAATGTCCATGAAGATTCTACGATTTACCTGTGATGGCATGAGGAGGAGGTATCTTTGAGGTTCTTTGAAGCTGAAGGGCATCAGTGCGAAGGTATGCAGAGATCTCATAGCAGAAACCTTCTCATGGCTAGATACCCAATCCCACTTCTCAATAACATCTTTTAGGGATTTTAACACCGCACCTTCACCATGTTCCCATCTAGATTTCCAACAAATTTTTTCAAACATTTTCAGATTAAGACCTTTGAATTTATGAAGAGCCTCCATTATGCCCTCCCCCAAGCCTTCCTTTACGATATAGAGAAGAGTACCAGGCCGTGCGAATTTAATTTTTATATACAATTTGGCCCTATTATGTTTAATTTGAGTGGCCAAAGAAATGAGCCCTACTTCCAAACGAACTGCCTGTATAGGTGTATAGTTATTCAGACCCAGTAGTCTGCGCCATATGATTCCTTCAGTGATATTAGCCCAATCTGACCAGTCCGAAAAAGAGGTCTCTAATGCATATAGAAACATAGCCACAAGTTTTTGTTTATATATATATTGATGATAACCAGCAAGCTGTATCCAGCTGTCTTTTTAGAAAAGGACATAACAGCAATAAGAGTGGCCATAACTTTGGCTCTTTTATTCTGTTGAACCAGCTTATTAAGAGTCCCTCTATCCATACAGAGCTCATAGCCCATATATTTGTAAGAGTTAACTTTCCTAATCACACCCAAAGAGCAGGGAATCATCTGCTTATTGCAGCTATTCCGACCTACAGCCATGAACTGTGTTTTACCCAGATTAATAGTGAGCCCATTTGCATCAGCATAATCACAAACAGCACTTGCACTATTGCAAATGCCACTATAAGTGTTATCAAAGATGACGATATCATCGGCATAACATATCCAGCCAATTTTATGGGAGCCCATCCTGGGGAAGACATTCATCTTGGCTTTAAATATTCTGCCAAAATCCGCCTTAAATAGATTATAGAGAGTGGGTGCTAAGGTGCAGCCCTGTCTGACCCCTTTTGTGATCACAACTGGTTCAGACATAGAGCCTTCATTATCAATACGGATCCTGGCCTTACTATCATCATATATCATTTTTACAGACATATAACAAATGAAATGGCATACCAAGCAACTCAAGTTTAGACCACAGTCTTGCCCTCTCAACAGAATCAAAAGCTGAAGAAAAATCAACAAAAAGCGGTAGTCTATTTTTACCCTTAGCCTGTTCAATGAGCGTATTAACTATAAAAATATTGTCCCGAGTAGAACAACCTTTACGGAAGCCAGTTTAGGCCTTATCAAGAACACCGTCTCTGTCAATCCATTTCATTATTTCACATAGAACTATCGTACAAAAAACTTTACTAGACACATCGGTAAGAGCAAGAAGTCTATAATTCTCAGGAGAACTCCGAGAGCCGGACTTGAACACAAGAATGATATGAGACAACTTCCAAGAGATAGGCATAACACCAGTGTCAATAACTTTCTGAAAAATGATCCCCAAAATATCGGCCCAGACCTCTGGGTTGTCCTTAATAATAACATTACAGAGGCCGTCAGGCCCAGGTGCTCTGGATGTTTCGAGTCCCTTAATTACCACAAGGATATCTTCCCTTACCATAGAAAGAGTATCAATGGGTCTTTTGGCCAAAGTAATTGCATCTCCCTTGAATTTGTTGGAAAGAAACTTAGCCCATGTATAACTGTTAATGGGAATAGCCTGGTCAGAAGTCACATTTTTACCCAGGGATCTGAAACTAGCCCAAAAGGTCCTAGTGTTTCCATTCATAAGTAGACGGACCATATATTGCCAGTTAATGTTATTCATCGAGGACACGTATATTCTTAACTCATTCCAATATTTGTTTTTGATCTTTCTCTTCTCATTGCAGATGAGTATGGGATCATAGATACTAATATCACACAGACAGAGCTTTCTACGCTTCTCCCTTTTCATGTCTCTAATTACCCTATCGTAGGCTCTAATTCGGTCAGGGTTATCTTTAAAAGGACCAAGCTTTTCACCAGTGGGCATAATATGGAGTAGATGTTCAGATAACCATGTACATATGTCATCAGCTGTGCGATAAAGAAGATGGTCAAGATTAATGTCAAGGCACCATTTCTTTGCTTTAGCAAGATTAGTGTCTGACCAACATATCCTATTACCATGGTTAGAGATGTTAATCCCTTTGGTTTGATCAACTGCAACACTCCTATTCCCCCATCCAGCCGTACATTGTACAAGGGAATGATCACTAAATTAATTTGCCATAATATGAAAACCGGTGATGTTGTCAAAAAGCTTATCACTCATACATATAAAATCAAGCATGGAGGATTGACATCCATTAGACCAAGTCGAAATAGTGTTTTTTTTATCATAACAACTTCCATTCAGCACTACTAACTCCATCTCCTCAATGAAAGTAGACCATTTTTCTGCCTTAGTCATATCTCCCAGGTTATAGCACAGGATGTTTGAGTTCAGATCACCACCAAGAACTATATTGGTCAGCCCATCGGGCAAGCATTTATCAAGAATACATTCATATATACTCTGTTGAATGGTGTCAGTAAATGCATTGCCCGGAGGGTCATAGATATTAATCAAAAGCATACGTACCCCATACTTCATGTACAGCTCAACAATCCATACATTGGGGTTAGCAGGGACCAATACACATTTGGAGGCAGACAGTTGATTAGATATCAGTGTAAGCAATCCCCCAAAAGGCCTACCCTTATCTCCTTTTCTTGCAAGGTTATAATATGCCGTGAAGCCATCAAACACTGCTTCTTGCATTAACCAAGTTTCCTGTAATAAAACAATGTGCGAATTGGATATGAGATCAAAAGAGCCCAATTCTGAGAAAAGATGACCATGACCTCTCGTATTCCAAGAAATAAGAGGGGTATTGTCTCAATTTCTATTTTGACCCATAGGCAAAAAGGTACATAGCCATTCCCAATGTGATTTAAGCATATCATTATCAATCACTTGGCCATTGAATTGCTTAGAATTGTTTGTACATTTCTGACTTGGCTTAATGGATATATTATCAGACCTCTCTTCACTAACATCCAACAAGTATCCACATTCTTTAAGCTCATTTTTATGTTCCCTCATAAGATTGACAACCGCTTCGGAGTAGCCGTGTACACGAGTCAGCAGCCCCTGGCATTGCTCCACAAACTTGAAATCCCCACGTTTAAGTATTCTTACGGGAAGTTGTGTATGGATGATCTCAAGACATTTACCTCTATTGATCGCTTTTTTTTGTTTTCTTAGTGCTACCTATTATAGAAAATTGTTTATTAGGTAGGTATATCGACTGTGTGTGAAAAAGATGAAACGGATGGTAATTTCCTAGTTATATCAGATACTTCCTGAGGACGTTTGTTAACCATCTCAGAGAATGTAACTTTAGATTTTTTATTAATCACATTGTACACAACAGATTCATCCAGACTTTCATCAGAACTATCATCTGTAGAGTCAGTCATATCAGATGTGCTATCATCCGGTATACTAACTGACCCCACTGTAGGCAGTTTATCAGGCAAATTAGGGGCAGTAGCTTTGGGCTTCTTGGAATCAATAAGCCAAGAGGTAAGATTCCCATTATTTATAGCACGTTTTTTGGCTTTCCTTGCAGCTCGCTTTCTGCCCCTTTTAGTCTTAGATGTTGTCCCTTCTGTGATTTGTTCAAGGGCACTTGCAGATACTTAAATAGGCTTATCTGTTTTTTTTGCCATATTAAGCCTCCTTCTCCTTTCTCTCTTAGACAAATGGCACCCTTCCGAACTCTCAGTCACTACCCGCAATAATTTCAACTAATGTGGATTCCAGATTTTCAATTACAGGTACAGGTATAACCTCATTCACTGGCAAAGTTTCCGCCATGTTCTTACCCGACAACACAGAACTAGGTATAGACTTTGCCAAGTCTTTCAGGGCATCTGAGTTATTTCTAACCTGAGAGAAAATAGTATAACATAATCGTAAAAGAATTTTCAAAGCAAAACTAGAGGTAGTATTATGAGTCTCCAAGTCCTTAAGTTTAGCTTCAACATTGCATTTCATACATTCAGAATTTGCTACCAGTGAGACATTTTCTTGGGTTCCAAATTCAGCCAGACTGTCCACTAATCCTGTAAGTTTAGGAGAACAGGAAAGTCTGTCATTGGTAGTAACGGGAGGTGTATACATTACAGAGCCTTCAGTTACCAAGATGGTAGGGGCAGCAGCAGGCTTTATCTGTATAGAGCAGGGATCTTTCCGCCTTTCATGCTCTGTAATTTGGCCTTCCAGGCTATAGCAAAGATTCACTAATGAATTATTGTTATCCAATTCCAGCGAAGTACATGCCACATCACACACGGATGCAGTTGCCTCCGCAGGATCTGAATGAATCTGTGCAACTGCTATTTGGTCACAGAAGAAATCCGTGATCTTCTTGTCCTTATTAATCACTGTCTGAGTGCTTGTTTCAGCCATCTCCACATCTTTTTCCCACCTTTAAGTTTGCTTCGTAATTTCATGATAGTAATATATCACACCAGTAGGTAGGAAAAAGATGAATCAGGATCACAATAGCTCAGGTTACACAAAAGGGTTAAGTCTGGTTCAGAGATCCACAGTCACCAGATTATATGGGTGATATGAATAGCTCTACAATCCCTAGGAGCAGCCGACTGGTTCAAAGATCAGAAGATCAGCAGTCACCAGACAGTAAACCGTAAAGTATCAGGCCATATACAGCCTATTACATAGACCAGATCCAAACATTAGGCACTGAGACAGCAGATTATAACATGGGGCACAGCCACCAGCAGAGAAATAATAACACTGAGGGTGAGGCTTATAGTCAGGAGCCCTATAAGGCACAAACTGCCACTAGAGACCTACTCATAGGTCACAGAGAGCCACAGATAGTAGAGTAGAGTTCAACGTGCTGTAGAGTAAATACCGGGTAGTGCAGGCTTTTAAATATAGAACTGTGCCATGACAAAGTGCCTTCAAGATATATATCCGGGGCAGCACGGAGTCAGCAACTTCCTGGTAATGTAGACTTTTAGTAAAAAACTTTACCGTGACAATGCCCGCAGGATATATCCACAGGTAACACAGAGTCGGCAGCTGCAGGAAAGAATGGCACCCCTAGCCCCCGATAAGGCGTCAGCAAAAGAGGGTCAGCAGGCCACTCGTAGCCGCTCACATCCACGCATCCACCCAGCCGCAGCACTATAGCACCGAACACCGTAACGCTAGTTGCTCCCTCGAGGGATTTTCCGGTTAGAGGAAAGAACCTAGCGTATGCAAAGCCGTCAAGCCGCACCTCCAAGAGCCTTAATGCACGTACGGACTAACGGGCCACTTCCGACAGCTCTCTCAACACAAGACTCTTTGCGTGGCAATAGTACAGAAGCTGAGTCAGCACACTAAGCATTTTAGTCAGAAGGTCAAGCAGGGCCATCTCCGTACCATGTGCTCCTCTAAGGCCAGATTGTTGTTTTTGTAGGAGGCCGTTCCTATCGACATAATCTTGGAATTGGGTAGTAGCAACTTTGTCCAAGATTTCTAGGCGAAAGTTACAGTTCGTTATTGGGCGGAGATTGGAAGGGTCATGTTGATCTAATCCTGACTTTTTGACTATAGGTGTAACAGTAACTGTTTTAATGCAGTAGGGAGCTTGTTGTCTCTAAATGAGGCATTCACCATTCTACGAAGATGAGGAGCAAAAGTCCCAGCATTGTCCAGAATAAACCTGGGAGGTAATATATTTTCAGAGCAGCCCGTACATCTGATGGTAGAAATTACAGAGTTCATGTCGTCAAGGGAAATTGGGGAGAACTTGAATGTACTACTCCCTTGGGGGTGGGGGGGAGACGGTTGCTCTAAGTAATCCGGGAGTTGGTGTGGTTGGACGTCCACCTTGCAGGATTTTATGACTGTGCAAGCTTTTTGATTTTTATTGTAAAAGGCTGTTTAGACCTTTTCACGGTCTTCCTGTGATGGCAGAAATGGAGGGGACAGTGTTGGAGGTTTTTCTACAGATTTCAGAATCTGAAACAACTTGCCAGTCGAGATAGAAGCAGCAGTGATTTGTTCATTGTAATAGTTTCTCTTTGCTTCCGTCAGTTTTTCTCTATATAGTCTATCCAGTTCTTTCCAGTTCTCTTTGTTGTTGTCTGTGGGATTTTTTTTGCCACTTTCTCTCATATTCCCTTTTTTTTCCCTTTTTAAGTGTGCAGGTTTCAGCATTAAACCAATTCTGATTAGAGTTGAGTCTGACCTGCTTACTTTTGATGGGAGGATGTTGGTCGATAAGCTTTTGGAATTGGTTATTAAATGTTGCCACGATTTTATCGGTCCTCATCTACTGTCGTATTAATTATATTTTCAAAGCCTTATGCCAGAATAAGGAGCGTGATCTTATTAAAGTTCCTTCCACAAACTTTGTTAGGTACATTGTTCGTGTTCCTGTCATTTTCTTTGGGTATCAGTACCAGTTTGATTGTATGGTGATCAGACCATATGCCTGGATTTGTTCCTAGCATAGTAGTTTTCACATTATTGGAAACTATCCAATCAAGTTGGTTTCCCTTATTCGATGTAGGTTCCGAGTTATTCACAAGAAAGTCAATTCATATTGTCTTTGATGTTCCACTCTATTTAAGTCGCCTAGGAGTACTGTCCCTGTATTGGGCCCTTTTAGGTTATTTAGCAGCTGTGTCAATTCATCATTAAAGTCAGAGGCCAGTGATGGGGGTGGTGTGGGGGGGAAGTGGGGGTCTGTAGATTGCAATGATGTAAATACAACTATTTTTAGTTGGGGTCATTTTGAGAAGAGTTTCACATCCATTGCAATTGATAGATGAGGGGGAATAGGTTAAGATCTCCCTTGGCTATTATAGCCACTCCATCACCCTTGCCTATTTCTCTGTTTTTATAGTGAATGGTGTATCCTTGGGGAACTGCGATGTCGATGGTTAGGCCGATGGGTTCCTGCAGCCAAGTCTCAGTTAGACATAATCTGTCTAGATCATCCTGTATGATATAATCATGGATGCTTTGGGCGTGGTTGTTCATGGATCTGGTGTTCAGAAGGTCTTTTTTTATCTCAAGAGGCTTTGTTAACTGTACTGAAGGGAGTTCATCTAGTAGTGGGATTTTCTGTGTGTCTGGATCTCTGGATCTAAGACCAATGGGACTGTTATGGTTGTCTCTGTTTTAGGTTTATTTCCATTTATGCGACGTAAGGTCGAATTTTGTCCTGGCCTGGAGGTTGTGTGAGTTTGCGATGGTTCCGGAGCAGTTTCAGGGATGACATTTACAGGGGAGGGGTCAGGTATTCTGTCTGCGTCACTAATTACAGTATTCCTAGGTAGCCCATACCTTATTGCAGGGGATGGGTGAAAGAAGAGCAGAGTGTCTCACAGAGAACGCTGATGGACACCGTGGGCTGGCTTAGACTGGCCGGTAATCTGTGGGGCGGACCCCTCTTGCTGTGTTTACCCTGGGGGCGGGGGGGGCTGTGCTATTTCTGACTTGTAAGATATTCCTTGGCTCTTTGCTGTTTTCAGTGGCGCTGAAGGTGTTGTTTCCAGACTGTCACCCTACTGCCACGCTTCTGTTATAGTTTGTGTCCCTATGGCCCTGTGACAACTCCTCATAGAGCTCTGCCAACCTCATTCAAGAACATCCGTCCGATGAAATGAGTGTCAGCTGCTGTCTTCTCTTCCACCTTCATTCCCCCTTGCCCGCCCAACACAGACGTTTCTGCTGATTCTTCCCTCAGCGACCTCTATCTGTCCATCACCAACACCCTTGACATCCTTGCCCCAGTCATGAGGATCCGCCTGAAACCTGCCTCCAAGAGTAACACCGGGTAGGACTCCGATATTGCAGACCAAAAACGTGCAGGGGTGCTGAACGAAAGGGGCACAGTCCACAATCACCCTCTGACAAACTGGCCTGAGACACTACAGACGCTCCATCCGTGCCAAAACAAGTGCTCACATTCAAGCACGAGTGTCCAATGCGTCCAACAACATAGCTGAACTCTTCAAAATCTGCAAGGAATTTGCCAATCCATCCACAGCATCTTCTGCCCCTACTCCTTCCCAGGCCCTCTGTAATGCACTCTCCTCTCACTTCACTTCAAAAACCTAGAACATACTGAACAGCCTTGTCACGCACTCTCCCCACCCCCACCTTTGCCCCCCCCCCCTGCTCTCCTGTATCCTCTGACGAAGTCAACAGAGTTGTAAACTCCATGATGGTCTCGTCCAAACAGGTTGCCCCTTGCTCATCCAGAACATTCGAGGAATATATCGCCTCTCGCGCCCCTGCTCTGGCTGATGTCTGCAACCACTCCTTTGCTACTGGTTCTTTTACATCCTCCCTCAAGCACTCCCTTATGAGCCCCCTCCTTAAAAGAACCTTCTGCAGACCCTTCCTGCCCAGCCAACTACTGCCCCATTTCCATCACCCTTTTCATGGGGAAAACTACTCGAAGTTGATTTCCCCCCCCCCCCCCCCCAAACTCAACGTTCATACCGAACTTCTTGGTGGCCTGCATGACCACCAGTCTGGATTCTGAACATCCAGAGGCACAGAACCTGCTCTTCTGAACACCCATGAAGAACTACTTGCATCACTTCACTCCAACTCCCCTGCTGTCCTCATCCTTCTTGATTTCTCATCTACATTTGACACAGTGAACCATTCCATCCTCATAAAAAGGCTCCATGACAGCCTTGGCATCTCGGAGCGGGCACTGGACTGGCTTACTTCCTTCCTAACTGACGGTTCCTCCAAAACAATTCTGGGCCTTTTCTCCTGCCCTTCCTCCCCCACCACCTGTGGAGTGCCCCAGGGCTCCATTTCTTTTCCCTGGCTCTTTTAACATACATGTTTCTCTGCTGGCATGACTCATTTCCTCCTTCTCCCCCAACCTCCAGTGCTACGCTGACGATACACAACTTTTCTTCAAACTTCCCACTGATGACCTTGCACCCTCTTTCATCCCTGACTGCCAATCTGCCATCCAGGCCTGGTGCACTGCTAATGACCTCTGCCTCAATGCCAGCAAAACAGAGATTCTCCCTATTGGGTTCCCTGCACCATACTTCTTCCCTGCACTCTGGCCTTCCTCCATGGGCCTCCGCAGCCCTCTCCACTGAAGCTAGGAATCTCGGAGTCCTCTTTGACTCCTTCCTTTCCTTCATTCCTCATATTCAGAAAATTGTCATGAAGTCCTACTTTCAGCTCTTCCTTCTCAAAGGGACTCTACCATTCATCACCTTCCCCCAGAGACTCAATGTTACCTGTGCTCTGGTTCTCTCCTGGCTAGACTACTGCAATAGCCTCCTCCTCTATCTTCCTTCCTCCACCCTGCGACCCCCCCCCACACTCCCGCTAACCCACACTAGGGTAGCGAGACCAATCCTTGGCCTCAAGCCCAGGAACTGCATCTCTCCTGCCCTTCAAAGCCTTCACTGGCTTCCGGTCTTGGCACAGATTAAATTCCCATCCACAAGGCTATCTGGGGCCGGGTACCACTCTATCTTCAACGCCTCCTAAACAAATGCATCCCTTCTAGGCCCCTCTGTTCCTCTTGCACCAATCCTCTGCGTGTGAAGCGCGTGGCTAAACAGAAAGCTGATGGGTGATCACTCTCCTCAGCTGGCTCCCTACTGTGGAACAGCCTCCCTCTCCCCTTGCGTCTTAAGCAAGACCTCCTTAAGTTCCGGAAAAGCCTCAATACCTTTCTTCTTAGCTCGTCCTTCTCCTTCTCTCTTCCCTGCTAATCTTACAGCAGCGAGACAAGTCTGATGTGCAGGGCCCTTATGTGTCCTCAGGGTCTTGACCCTCCACATCACTCATCCCAGCCGCTGTCCTGCTGTTGCACTTGACTCACACTAGCCATGGGTGGTTGCACTTACCCTCTTCTCCTACTAGCCCTTACCCTGAGCACTTCTCCATGAGCACCAACGCACCTCATCCCTCATCCCTCTCCGCCTCTGCACTTGCACGTTCTGAACACTCACCAGGCATAGTAGGTCTGTCTCCCCTTCCCTTTAGTCTCATTATTTGTTTGTACTATAATTCAATTATTTGTCCTGCTGTAATTCATTGTCTACCTCCCCTGTCCTCACCCTGTCGCCCTGTGAGCGCTTTGAAACAGCTTTGCTAATTGCATGTGCACCTGACAAGTGACAATAAATAAAATAAATAAAGCTCCCAGGCAGTCCAAAACGGTATCGGGTAATAATGTCCCCATACATAATGTCGCCGGGAAAAGCCACTTGTGAGATTGTGGTGCATTATGTATGGGGACTGGTTGCGGGGATGTCTCCTGCTCCCCTTGTAAAAAATAAATAAAAAAACGTGGGTGCTCGGTGCAATAATGTCAATTCTACAAATACGCACAGTACACCATTTCTTACTCTCCAAGACTCCATTCTCACGAGCCAGTGGCTACTGCGGATTTTGAGCTCTGGTTTCACTGTCTGAGCTATGACAACTTCAAGCTTTTTGGCTGCCTTGTTCGTGCATTTCAAATGACGAACACTGCAGACCGTCCGAAGGAATTCTTCCATTTAATATTGTATTCATCTTTTATCGTTTCCTAATGAGCCGGTAAATCATGACAACCCTTATTACCTGGGTCGAGAGGATAGCGCAGGGGCAACGCAGACCAATACAGGTTCAAATCCCGGTTCTGCGCTTAGAGACTGGTCTCCAGTATTACATTCATTCAAAGATTAATCTCTGAGCTAAAATCTTCCCACTATAAACATTGCGATTTCTGTTTCAGCCGGACACTGCTGAAGTTTCGGATTCTGACGCTTGACGCTTGATTCTACTGAATCCACTCTCGACTTTGAAAGCTGACAAATATAAGGCGTCTCTGCCAGCTTATTTAATGAAGCCGGTTCTTTTGGCTTCCTTTAATAAATACTTCCTTCCGACAAGGCATTTTTCCAGACTTGTTTCATTAAAAACAGTCCGGTTTTACCACTTTAAAAAAAGGTGCAGCTAATGCACTTCCCTAATCTTTGGGACTATGGATCGCCGTACTGTGCACGCTGTATCACCGAGACGAGCGATGTGTATTCTGGGTGGAAAAGGGACCGGTGAGCCAGGAGGTCCTTCCTGCCTCGTGGGATTGGTTCTCTTTCTCCTTAAAAGGTTGCAGTCAGTTGGTGCCGATGGGTGCTGCGGGGCTCAGTCCTGTCACCCATGATGGAACCTCTGGGGATGTTGGTTGGGTCTTGATGCAGCAGTACATTGAGGAACCCCCACTCTATGGCATCCACCGCCTGATGGACTTTCTCATTGGACGTCCTGTCCCTAGTATCCTTGGCACGTAACCCCACTGAAGCGCACCCCAACCTTTCTGTACTGCTTTGGATTCTCCTCTGAATTGTAATCTCGAACCTCTTCTCTCTCTCCTTCTTGCTTTTGCTACTATCACTTCCCTCATTGTATTTTCATACTGCAGTAGAAGTGTTCTCCCATTTCCTGGTGTGCGCGCGATGGCGCGTCTAGCCCTTGCGTCGTTGTACGTATACCAGCTTTCCACAAGTTGATAGTTGGAACATGACCGTTGTACTTCTCCCTCGGCACGCGGCGTGTTGGGGTCTTTTTTATTGTTGCACCATCAGTGGTCACTCATCTTTATATTGGACACTCACCGTTACAGCATTTATTGGCGACAAAGGTTGGACGGAAAAAAAGTGTCACGGATTTGAAGGAAATTAAACGTTATTATTCACGGAAGAAGAACCCAACACACCAACTGCTGAGGGAGAAGTATAACTTTCATATGCCAACTGTCAACGTGTGGCACGTTGGTATGCATATGATGAGGAAAGGGGTAGAAGTGTCGCCGCGCGCACACCCCCAGGAAATGGGAGAGTACAAGACTAGGCTCGTGTGCTCCCCTGGTTGACCTCCCTCCTTTCACTCCCCATCTCCTCTAAGAGTACATGGCTCCGGGATCTAGAGTGATTCTGCCGCATCACACTTCGTCATTAGCCCCCTGCTCACGCCTGCTGAATTTATTTCAGTGAAGTTCTGCAAATCTCTGGTGGGTCTTGTCCGCCCAGAAGCCTGGAGCTACGCAGGCGCTGTAGTCTACTGAACCCACCTTTCCAGCCACTCCTCCATTTCTAGGCGACGACATTCTGCATTTCACAAAGCCTTAAACGCTTTTTTTCACTTTAACATAACTATTTTGATATTATTGCACATTATTTTATTGCAATAATTTGTTTTCGTCTCATGTTATTATTCTAAGAGGGTATTGGTTATTTTTTTTTAATAAGGTCTTTTTCTTGTCCTTTTCATTTAAAAAGTTGCTTTCTTCATCATGTAAATGGTATCTTACTTTAACTTTGATCCAACACCAGGCCTCAAGGGCTGCGAACCTGGCATATTTTCAGGAAATCTTAATGAGCAAAAATTGGCATGCATTTAGAATCATTGTATGCAATTTTATCTCATGCAGACTAAGGGGTATCCTGAAAATCCGATATGGGTCCGGAAAACTGTGTTATAGCCCAAAGGCGGTCAAGAGAGAAATTGCATATATTTTGAGTTGCCGAGCTGTGTAAAGTGGAGGAAACTCAGGGGAAGAGTCATCCCCTTTGAGATTGTTGAGAATGGTAATGTAAAAGTTAAGAAAAATTCAAGGGGACGGGAAGAACCCCCTTTAACTGGTAGACCTTTGTTTGTGGTTCTTTTATGTTGGAACTTTGGAAAGGAGCTGCTGGTGAACAGTTGAAATATATTTTCCCTTTCACGTTATATGGAGTTTAGTGTGTGAGGGTTAGGTTAGGATTCTGGACACAGGACCAAGATCATGCAGTTTTAATATCTGGCTGGTGACAGTACACATCCCGGGCCAGCTGAACGTCACGGCAGATGCCCTCAGCCGACTCACAGTGGTCAGCTACGAGTGGGAATTGAAAGCAGAGGTCCTCTTGCAGATATTCCTGTGTTGGGGCACTCCGTAAGTGGACCTCTTCGCAACATCGACAAACAAGAAACTTCCTCTGTATGCCTCCAGAAACTGGCTGGGAACTTCCTCTCTGGGAGATACTCTCGAGATCCCATGGCACAACATGAGGGCCTATGCTTTCCCGCCTCTGCCTCTCGTTCATCTGACGATTTGCAAGCTGAAGAACACAGTGAATTGTTCTCTTCTGCTCATAGCTCTGTGGTGGCCGGCCAGGTTCTGGTTTTCAGAGCTTCAACATCTGTCGGTGTGTGCACCGATCAGGCTTCCTCTAGTTCACAATCTGCTTCACCAGAGAGATCGACAGCTGTGGCACCCTTCCCTACAATTGTTCAGCTTAGCGGCATGGTACCCAAGTTCATATCTTTAGAACATCTCAACCTGTCTGCTGACAACATGTGCATAATTCAGGCAGCCAGGAAGCCCTCAACGAGGTCGCAGTATAAGCGCAAGTGCCTTTGGTTCTTTCACTGGTGCTTAGCCAAACAGTTGGACCCCAGGGTGGCTACAATTGACACTGTGCTGTCCTTCGTCTCTCTACTTGCAGAGTCGGGCATTCATGTTATGAACAATCTTCTGTTATGCGTTATAGTGCTTTTCAACAGGAACGTTAAGGGGGTGACATGTACTACTTAGTCCCACCCATCTTCCTGTCCGTTGTGGATCAAAGTCTCTCTCTGGTTAATTGAACTCTCCCTGGCTCCTGTTTAACGCGCAGGAGACTCTCTTACAGTTTGTGGCGAGAACAGACTTTCTGTCTCCATCAAATCACAAACTTACTTCTTCCCTCTTAAAGGGAGTCCCCCCTGCAGGGGTTTCCTACTGTAAACAGTTGTCTCAGACATGCCGTTCACTGTCCTTCATACAGAGGGGTGGGAGCTATCTTCAGGTTGACACATTGCATATCAACAAGGTGTTGGTTTCCTTTCCCCTTTTGTCAGTTCTGCGATCAGGCCTTCCGCAGGCCTGCTTCAATTAACTCATCAGTATGCGCTGCAACCACACAGAACTACAATGGGCAGGGCTGATCCATGGCGCCTTTCATATTTAGGTAGGCTGGCCATAGCAGGAGGTAGCTGTTGCCTTCTCCCTTCCTGAGATGCTTTCATGTACTCCTGGTTGTCATATTCCAGCTAAATGTGACGGGGATGGCTGCACCTGTAGGCTGTGTCCCCCCCCCACAATACACTTGAGTATGTGTTGTGTGATGAGCATAACAAAATGTGTGCGGATTAGCCCCACACATTGTCTGAGGTTCATCTCACATAATTCAATTTCTTACAACATTTCAAAAAAGCCCAGGCGAGCGCACACTCCCTGTGCGGATGGTCTTATTTCCTCACAACTGCATCCCAATATTCGTTTTCGATAAGCCCACCAAGTGCTCAAATAGGCGCCTGCTCCATCATACCCTCTCCAACATAGTCCTGTGTCACCTTTACGATATATGCTCAGCATAACTGGGCTTTGGTACTACCTAGATGCGCATTATAAGTTAGTTTCCTGTCACTCACTCGGTTGAAGTGTCCACGCCATGTCAATATGCCATGCTCTGAGATGTGAGGAGGGTGTTGTACATTTTTGAGAACAGGCCTTTGAATGATGTGGCCGGAAAGAGTACGTTTTTCAACTCGGCATTCGTGGAATGCCTTTACACTAGTGCCCACGAATGGATTACTGAGAAATTCACCCCCTCTGACTTCTCATTTCTGGAAGGTCGAATCTCTGTATGGCGGCATAACCCTGGGGCCATTGTAGCCAAGCCTAGAAGGGTTGTTAAACCCTGTGATTTTAAGCATTGTGGCTGCTATAGCTGGATGTGTTCTTGCAGGCATCAGCCTAGCTCGGGAGTGGGGATGCTATTCTTTGTGTAAATGTGTTTCTGTGAGGTACACTTTGTGTTTTGTACAGTGTTTAGCTGCCCTTGCTTGAGCCGTTGTGATCTTCATTAAGTTTTTAAGTCTGTTTCTTGTGTCATCTTTTGACACTCCATGTATAGTACATTTTTCCCAGTGCTGGGAATGGAAAACATTTATTGGGGGAACTGTCACTTCCTAGGAGGGGCAGGATCTTGGGAAGGAGGAGTCAGTGCCAACATGTGTGGCCCCTGGGCAGGTTGCGCAACACTGTATCCCTCTATAGCACCCAATACTGGCGATTTGCATAAAAGCGCATTATGGGAACCACCTGATGTCCACAATTTAAATGTTGAACATGTCTTAACACGTTGATTAATAATCCAGATGCTGTTAAGAAAGGAGAGAAAGGAGAGAAGAAGGAAAGGCATATAATACTCTGTATAAATATCTGGAATCTTTCCCCAATAAACAAAAAAGAAACCTACTGATGAAATATAGGCTAAACCAGTTTAAGACCAAAGAAGTGATCATGCGATGGCCTAAGTATGCAAAGTTGAGCTCAAAATGTAGATTCTGTGGCAATCATGAGGAGAATATTGAACACTTAATCTTGTTCTGCAATACCTTCACATCCCAAAGGACAAAAATCTTGGGACCTGTACTGTATAGTAGACAATCACTAAGTTCAGAGGACTGGTGGTATGAATGTTTTAATGAATCCATTAAAAAACAGATTTATGCCTTAACATTCCTCTTAGAAACAATTGAGAAGGAACTCTCTAAAAATGCTCTTTAAGAACTCTGCCTCATGGAAAATGAATTCCCTCATGATAATGTGATTAAGTTAAGTCATGTTGCAATGTAATTAATATTTAAAGGTTTATGTTAACCAATAAATTTAAAAAACATGTCTTAGAGTGATTCATTAAGAAAACCTTTTAACCAAATAATGGACTTTTCTGTTTTGATTGGTCACAATATTCACCCTAATACAGAGAATGCAAGGCATGAATTAGATTTAAAAATTTGATTAGCTGAGTTTGCTAATTAAACACTTTTTGATTAGCAAACGGACCCATTTTATTAGCAATTTTGTTCTAATAATGTTAATGTCACCAGAGGTTATTTGTACCCAAGGAATGAAATTGGCAACAATGCAGCAGTTGTGTGTACCGCTGAAATAAGACATTGAGAGGTTTCAGGCCTTGCAAATTCTTTAAACATCAGCTAGACCTGCAGGTCGGTTAACAGTTTACCTATTCAACCTAAGGGAAATGCACTCGACCCATAGCAACGGAGGACAACAAATTAAGAATGCGGTTTCTGTAAAATGGTGCATGTCACTACATACCCACTTTACGTTTTGCACACTGCTGCAAGCCATGCACAGTAACACTTTTATTGGACATTTATTGCAAACTAAATGTTAAATGAAAGTTTCAAGTATCTCTTGTAAATACTACTCGTCCTTCATAAAATCTACTCAACTATGCAAGTGGGCGAAAAGACTTCTGTGAGCCATAGATGAGTGTCTGTAAAATGTAAAGGGCGAGCTGCATGAATGGACACAAATAAATAGCTATGATAAAAAAGGCTCTGAAAGCAGTGTGGCCAGCTGTCTCCTGCAGGTTGTAATCTATATAATACAACCATAGTCACAAAGTAAAGCGAGCTCTGGAGGCTAACGGCAGCGTCTGGTATTGCAGTAGATCTGTAGATGTACACACTGGATGGAACTGTGGATCACTACTTTGCGGAAGTATCCAGTTTGCTTTGTGTATTGATTAATTATGTAAGAGGAAAGAAAGACTAAGCAGAGGAGATTGCGTAGCAGGTAGAGAACTGGGCACACTAGGTGGAATATTGTAGTTTGTGGTCATCTCACTTTAAGGATACCTGGTATAATGCAACAGGGTGATAATGTAAAATGGCTATGAGTATGGGTTTGTTGGGTTGAGCCACCAGCTGCAAGATGTATGCAACCTGCAGGTTGCAGAACTGGCTTTACCATCAAAAGAATTTTGATCCTGTGATCATGTTCATTTTCAAAAGAGTTCACTCGTCAATATGATGCATCTTCTCCAACAAAATTAAATATAGTTGACATTATGAAATTTAGATAAACCTAAACTTTACTGTAACACATGGAGATGATGCAGTGTTTTACAGTTTCAATACTGTAATTATGCATTATGTAACACATTTTAGGAATGGAATTACATTAGTCTTTTAAAAAAATATAAAGTTGACACATAGTGGGCTTTGCCAGACAGGATATAGAAAGCTTAATGAAAGTATCATCCGGATTACTTCTGGTTTGCAATTATTTAAAAAAAATACAAATAAGTTCTTGCCTAGCGCTCCCACACATGCCTTTGGCACCTAAGCGTGGAGGGGGATGATTACCATTGCACTTGCTCTCTATTTAGCATTTGAAGTGAAAAGAGAAAAGAGGGTGAAGAGAGCACTGAGGGCAAGAGAGGAATGCAGAGCAATCCGTAGTTTCATTGAAGAGGACAACTTAAATAGCTACCTTTGCTACACAAGGGCCCATTTTGATTAGCAAACCTACAGAATTGCAAAGCAAATTGCTATGGGACACTGCTTATTTTATGCCTTCAGATGTCTATGAAATGCAGGACATATATAACAGTTTGAACAGCTGCAAAATTGTATGTGAGGCTTCAGCAGTTTCTGTATGTAGCTATTCTCTAGCATTCTCTAGTACTGCGTCTTCTGGGAGTTCATTGAAGAATGGATTGTGCAGGGAAGCAGACTGCTTTCAGAGGGCTTGGTAGAATGCTGACTCTACTGAAAGCGGTCTGCGAGAGTAGTGTTTGTGGACCCTCTGGGTCTGGGGGATGGAGGGGTCCTCAGTCTTGTTTCAGCTCATTGCCTGTGGTGATTATTCTACTGTACCTGTGCGTGCGTCTTGAGGTTAGTTGTGTACTTTCTGTGGCTGAGCTATTACTCTGCGAAGACTTGCTGCATCAGTATGGTGGCGCATTGTATGCCTTGTGCGGTGTCCTAATAAGACCAGTAGGTCATAAGTAGGTTGGAACTTCTATTAGTATTCACTTCCGAATGGGGTCGCACTTAACATTCTTTTCATTGTGAATTGACCTGCCAATTGATTTGGGCTAATAGTAACCGCTTTCCTTCCTGAACACCAAAGAGCCCAAGGCGCTGTGACAGGAGTTCTTTCAAGTCTGATTTACTTGAGGGCAAAATGGCACCACTGTTTTTGTGTATATGTTGTGCACACATGCACACGCACATGCATCATTTAATTAATCTAGAATTTGCTTCTTGATTCACTTTGCATGGAGAATTACTGCGACTGAGTTCATAGAGCTCACACTACCTTGAGGGGTCTCTTTGCATAAATGACCTTGGTCTGCCTCCCAGCAAAGGGCATAGCTGCCTACATTTGAAAATGAAATGCCCCTCCCATAGTCTCATAAAACTTCACCCAATTGCACAATGTCACGCCCACATGCCCCACCCACATGTCAACAAGGTAAATTGTTGCAACTGCGGTCAAGGGGAAGTGCAGCAAATAAATGCAACATTAACACTAGGCATGTTTGGGGATGGGGGGGTGGGTAAAGGGAGGGAAGTAGTCAGTCTGTTTGCAGGCATGGCAGAAGCAGGGGATCCTAAAGTAAAATGCACCAAAGACAGCCGAGCAAGTTGGTCCTATGGGTTTTTACAATTCCTGCTACTAAATGTGCTGCAAAATGTTTTGATTCGACCTGGGCTTAGGTTCCACTATTTTGTGCCCAAGGCGAGGCATACTATCATGGATAAAAAGACATTCCGCAGCGCTTTTCTAGGATGGCTAAATTAATTGGTCACAAAGCACTGTGCACCACAAAATCATGGCAAGGGGTACCAAGTAGAGCACTTGTGAGATTGCCCCCCTCTACCCTGTCAGACAAGAGGCCAGGCCAGTGCCACAGACCAGACTCCCTAAACCGAGGCTTGTCTGAGACGAGACACACCAGGGCCACGTGTACATGTCTGTCCCAGACATGGATCCCTTGGCTGGGAGTAACGCTTAGTGCATGTGGTCCAGCTGCGAAAGAGACGCGAGTCTGAACTCGGAAATCCCATATTCATATCAATCGGGGCTATAAACATACGCACCTAAATATCCATCCTGCTACAGACCTCATGCTGTGGCCATAGATCACAAACTGAAACAAAGAGGGAAATGAGTAGCAACATGTTGATGCTTCCTTGAGCTTGGCTCTGGGTCTTGTAAGGAAGACATGGTATCAAATAGTAAGACATACAAAAGTGACCACAGTTCAAAGGTGTTCATTGAACTTCAATGGGGTTTGAAAAACGCCTTTCTAATCCTAAATCTAAAGATGGGAGCAAGCTACGGCCATCACATTATAACTCAATGTGTAACCTTAAGTAATGCGCCCAGATACCTACGGGTTAGGTGTGCTCTATAAATGAACGAATACATCCAGTAATAAAGCAGTCCTAGTCGAGTCTGTCGAAATAAAAGGGCCTATACTAATAAACCTATTGCCAATCCTTACTTCTAAATACAAGTAGTGTGGGAAACAATGTTATGCAAAAAGAAAAGTGTACAAGAAATGATATGTCAGGATATTCAAGCCATTGGCTTCCCTTCTCCACGTTTTCAGCACGGGACAAGGCGGCACACTCTCTGGCTTCTCTAGCACGAGGATTCAGTTCAGATCTCGGTATTAGGACCTTCTGTGCCAAAGTCTCTTACTTCAGAGGGCCTGATGCGACAAACATTCAAAAGGTTCTTTCTCCTTGGGATTCTCGACTCACCCCAGGCCCCCTCTGCCGGACTCAGACCCACTTTAACACAACGCTTTCACTTGATCTCCCTCTGTCGTTTTCAGACCGAACTCATGTACTTTTCCAAACTTTTATCTACTTAATCGAAATCGAAGACTTTCGACTGCGCAGAATTTGACTTGACCTATTGCAGGACCACTTTCATTCACATTTATTAGTTCTCTCTCAATTGATCTCCCTCTGCAGGGTTCAGACCAACTTTACCTACTTTTATAACTTCTCTTGTTTAATAATTTTTATTAAGCAAGTTTATTAAACAATGAAAATATGCCATGGCGAAAGCATTTGTGAATAATAGACCATTTTAACATTGAGAAAAAAAATGTAAATATCGATAACTTATTAATAAAGAATTAATGTTGTGAAAGAGAATGTGGACAGATAGGGTTGACCGACATGAGGCGGAACAAGAGGGAAGGTTATAGTGGGAACAATTAATTGCTTTAAAAATCCATATCTTTAATGCATATTAGAGTATCATTTATCAGTTCCATTAAGGTATTGGGTGAACATATTCCACTTCTTATCGAAATTATGCAATCAATTGAATGAGAAAGCATGGCATTGTTCTACAGGATGAATAGAAAAGATAGACTTCCACCACATAGTGAATGACAATTTGGGAGAATCTTTCCAATTGGAGATAATATTGTGGAATGCAGTGCTTATAAAAAGATTGGAGATAGGGGATTACAATGGGACCAATCATGAGATTGCAAAGTGACATTGGACTTGACAGAGAAAAATCTTTTGAAGACCTAGCCAAATTTTAGACCAAAAAGCAGCTACAAATTTACAGTCATATATTAAATGAAAGAAATCCGCATTAGGTGTATCACATGACCAACAATTATTGGACAAATTATTGCAACTTTTGTAATTCTTGCTGGGAAGAGAAATGCATGGTGTAAGATAAAAAAATGTGTTTGAGTCAGGTTAGCTGCAACCGATGATGAATGCTATAGGTTCCAAATATCGGTCCACATATCTGGAGAAGGTTGGACCTTCGAGTCTAGTTCACGTTGTCTAATGGTAGTGGAATTATGCATGTTGGTCGTCTGAGCATCATTAAGGAAGGAATATAATTTGGATGATTTAGAGAGTAGGAATGTTAAGAGAGGTAATGCACATTTTTGAGTTAGTGGGTAATGAGATAAGAGATTGGTGAAATTGGAAATCAGATTGAAGGACGTTGTAATGGTGGCATAGCTGCACAAAAGGAATTTCTATAGTATTATGAATTAAATGTTTAATAAATCTGATACCAGTGATGTACCATCTATTGAATATGTTAGAATTAGTAATGTTATTAGGGAAGGACCTGTTGAACCAAAAGAATATATCTCCTAACTCAGTGAGGGGGGAAAAAGAATTTGCAGGAAGTTTATCCCATATAGATCTAAAGAAGTGTAGGGATGGGTGTTAAGTGATCTTAGGCCACAAGGGTGCTGTTAGCAATAAAGAGAGGGAAAGAGGGGCAATAATATTGGCATCAAGCTTGATCCAAGTGTGGGCCCCATCAAGATCATTTTTGTAATGGTTAAATATTGCCATTTGCTTTAATATAAAGACTTTATGATACAATAAAATATTGGGGAAGTTTATTCCTCCTGCATGTTTAGGAAGTCTGTTTATTGATGGCAATTCTGGGTGGTTTTTGGTTCATTAGAAATTTAGTAAGTAGGGAGGTGAGTTTTTTTTTTTTAAAAATGAGAAGGTATAATTACGGGTATCATTGTCCAAAAATAAAATATAGTTGGGCTGATCATCATTTTTATGGAGTCATGACGTTCACATCATGATAAGAAAAGAGGTGACAATCTGGAGACCAGATTGGATGCTTTCTCTATGATGTGATTAAGATTAACCCTAGTATGGACATCTTCAGCGATATAAAGTCAAAGATATTTAATATGAGTGGGTTGCCATGACATACCAAACAGTGGAGTGTTGCTTAATGTACAAGCGTTGGTGATGCACATCATTTCGGATTTGTCAAAATGAAGTTTGAAACCAGAAACACGCGAGAAGTCATTTATGGTGGAGATTAGGTGTCGGATGGTAGTGGGGGATCGGAAAATATCATCCGCAGAGATTTTCATTTCTAAATTTTTATCCAGAATGCCTTTGATATTATACTTATATTCTGTCAGAGGGTTTCCACAGCTGGATTAAATAATAATGGTGAAAGCGGACAACATTGATGATTGCCTCTCTTTATTTGGGACAAAGAGTTATTAATGAGAATTCGAGGGGAAGGAGTAGAGTATAATATTTGGATAAGGTTAGTGAAAAATGGAGTGAAACCATGCCAATTTAAGGATTGTAACATAAAGCTCCATGAAACACGATCAAAGGCTTTTTCTGAATCTAGTGCAAGAAGGGCTAGGGAGTCATTGGATTTCTGAGAATAGGACGGGACATTAAAAAATAGTCCAGTGTTTGAAGAAGCATATTCATCTTTGATCAAACAGGATTGATCAATATGAATGAGTTTAGGAAGAAAGGCTTCTAGACGTTTAGATAAGATTTTGGTGAAGATTTTGGAGTCTGCTGATCTATAGTTTTTGACAAGTGAGGGACCTTTATCGGGTATGGGAAATAATGGGAAGCACCTTGCCGATGGAGCCATTACTGTGGCCGATTTCTGCAAAGCGTGTATATAATTCTAGTAGTTTGGGAAAAATGGAATCAAAACTTTTTTTTTTTTTTAAATCTATGGAGGATTCCTTGTGATCGGGGGCTTTTTCGGGTTTGAGTTCTAATATAGCTTGTTTGATTTCTGATAATATAGACTTATCAAGGGAAGATAGATCGACAGGGTCTATAGAGTTTTTCTTATTCTGAGCAAAGAAGGATTGGATTGCCAACATCTTGATAGTGGGATCATCTGAATATAGATTTGAATAGAATTCTAGAAAGGCCTTATTAATATCATTTTGGTTTGTTAATCGTGTGCCATTAGGAGAATATATCAATGTAATGAGAGATTTCTGTTTTTTGTTTTTTAGGTAGGAGGCTAGAATTTTCCCTGCTTTAGTGGAACCACTATAAAATTTACTTTTGGAACAGTGTATAGAGTTAGCCGCTTTATCAGTACATAGTTATTCATATTCAATGCGTTTACTCATGAGAGTTTTAGCTATAGTAGTGTCTGGGTTTCTATAATAAGATTTTTCCAGATTGCGGGTGGCTGCTAACAGTTAGTTATGTATGGATTCCTATTGCTGCTTTTTGGATGCAAGAAATGTAATAATAAACCCACGAAGAGTGGCTTTGAAAGCATCCCACTTGTTCTGGATAGAGGTATGCTCTGGATGATTGTGGAGGAAAAACTCTGCAATGAAAGAGTTTGTTCTCTCAGTGAAGGAGCTATCCTTTAGGAGAAAAGAATTGAATATCCATCTTGGGGAACATTTGGGTACCACTATCCATTCTAGGGTGGTAATAACAGAAGTGTGGTCTGAGATCGTTATAGAGCCAATTTCAGAAATAATTGCGGATGCGTTTAGTGAAGGGTTAATAACTAATTAATCCAATCTAGAGACTGATTGATGAGGGGGGAGAGAAAAAAGTAAAATCCGGGTGACCAAAGCGCCAAGGGTCAACTAAATAAGATTATCTACCTTATTGAGAACGTTTTTGCGGGACTTGGAATTGACAAAATTGGATGTTGATTTTCGGTCTAGAGTGAAGTCCACAATTTGACTAAAGTCACTACATACAATAGGTCGACCAAAGATTTTCAGTTTAAAATTAGACCAGAAGAGGGGGTCAGGTGCATTAGGGCCATAGACATTAACCACACTTACTGATATATTGTTAATAATCACATCAATAATGATCCAACGACCTTCTAAATCTTTTTCTTCGTTGACTAAGGAGAAAGTCAAACACTTAATTGAGACACCTCCTTTTTTTTTTCTACCGCATTTGAGACGAAGGTATGGTACGTCCAAGATGCTTTAATCTTATCATTTTCGCAATACGAGTAAAATGTGTTTCTTGAAGGCAAGCAGTTTCTACTTTCAATTTAGTAAGTTGAGAAATTACTTTGTGATGCTTAATAGGATGGGTTAACCATTTGACCTTCCAATTTACAATCGTATTAGCCATGAATTATATAAATGCAGATTAACCGTCCACTGTACAGCATAAAAAGAGATGCAAGTATGTAGACTAATGACAAAAATGTCATTATTTATGGTTGTATTTGGTAGATGAGTTAACAACCATGGATTACGATTATGTTGGAACATAGGGTAGAATATTCGCGGATGGGAACGAAGACACAAGGAAAGGAAACGACATGAAAAGGCAATAATTGTGAGGATTAATGTGGAGCGGAAGGAATACATAAATACGTGGAAGGTAAGGATATTTTCAGAGCGCGACCAAGCAAAGGGAGGGGAACAAGGGAGAACAAAAAATAAAAACCGCGATCTTACTAGGCCCAGTAAATTGGAAGGTCAAATGGTTAAGAACACACAAGTGCATGGAGAAGGGAAAAAGGGGGAAAGTGCATGGAAGAGGGAGAAGAGGAAAGTGCAGAACAGAGGAGAGAAAAGAATAAAGAATAAGTTAAATAAATAAATAAATACAGTCAATGAAAAGGTGGTACTGCAGCCAGCAAGTGGCCAAGTGCAAGATTAGTCAGATAGGGTATATCTGATAAGTGCAAAAGAAGAGTGGGGGACTGTATGGGTACAGATACAGAACCCAGTGTAATGGGAGGCCCGGAGGCAATGCAGGTGGGAGGCAGGGTGAGCAGGTACCTGGGCCCGAAGGATAGAGGGTATCCAGGTGCACAGTGCCAAGACCGGAAACGGGTCAGCAGGCGAGAAGAGGGGCAAAGGCGGAAGCGAAGAGGAAGGTCTTGAGGTGCTTCCGGAACCGGAGATGGCTCTCCTGTTTCAAGGTGGCCAGTTGTAATCATGATATGATATGGCATTATTACGTGCCTATACAGAAGTGTTTCAAGGCGCGCCGAGGCAAGGGAGGGGGGGAACAAGGGGAGACAGACAACGATCCTACTAGGCCAGATGACATTCAGATCGCGCAAGTGCATGGGAAGGGGAAGAAGTGCGGGGGATGGGGATGAGGACAGTGCAGTGCAAGGGATAAGAGCAATAAATAAACAGCAGTAAATAAAGGTACGGCCAGCAGGTGGCAAGTGAAAGGGTAAGTGCAGGAAGGGGGACTGTAGGGATACAGAAACAGTCACCAAGTGCGGGGGTTGCCAGGAAGGCAGTGCAGGAGTGCGACTGGCGAGGGAGTGGGAGTGGGCCTGGGTCAGAGGGTGGTCCGGTAACCAGTGCCGTTACCGTGTCAGCAAGAAAGTCAGCAAGGGAGAGGAGGAGAAAATGCGGACGCGAAGAGAAAGGTTTTGCGGTGTTTACGGAACCGAAGATGGTTCTCCTCAAGTTTTAGGGAGGCAGGGAGGCTGTTCCAGAGGTAGGCCCCTGCCGAAGAGAGAGATCTACCACCAACTCGTTGGTTGGAGAAGCGACTGACCCTGAGGGAATTGGAGGCAGATGAGCGAGGAGCTTGAGAAGGAAGGTATTTAGGAAGAGGGAGTTGAAGGTATTGAGGCCCCAGACCCCAGAAGGCCTTCTGGACGATGCAGATGGTTTTGTACTTAATCCTCGCAGCCACTGGGAGCCAGTGCAGAGATTTCAGTCCTGGAGAGATACGATCCCTGGGCTTGAGGCCCAGGACAAGTCTCGCAGTTCTGTTCTGGATAAGTTGAAGTGGTCGGAGAGTAGAACCAGGCAGATTTAGAAAGGGGCTGTTGCAGTAGTCCAGCATGGAGAGAACCAGAGCTCTGGAGACAGTGAGCTTCTGGGGGAATGAGAGGAAAGGAAGAATACCTCTGTGGAGGTGCAGCTGGTAGTGTGACTTCTTAGAGATGTCAGAGATGTGTGGAGAGAAGGAGAGTGTAGAGTCGAAGATAACCCTGAGATTTTTAGCCTTGCAGGAAGGGGGCCAAGAGAGGCCGGCCAGAGATATACAGGAAAGGAGGGAGCAGGTGTGCCGATGAGTAGAATCTCAGTCTTACTGGCATTAAGGCACTGGTCATTGGCGGCACACCACTCCTGGATGGCAGACAAACAGTCAGAGATGACGGAGGTAGAGGAGGAGGCCGAGGGTAGTCTGAAGATGAGCGGAGTGTCATCCACGTAGAACTGACAGTTTGGGCAGAGAGCAGCTATGCAGTGGGACAGGAGTGCCAGGTATTGATTGAACAGCCAGGGGGAGAGGCTAGACCCCTGGGGGACACCACAGGTAGAGAAAAAGATAGCAGAGAGGAAGGAACCAAGTTGAACCTGGGGGGGTCGGTTGGAGAGGAAAGAGGTCAGCCACGCCAGATCCTGACCAGTGATACCCAGGACGGTTGAGCAGGATGATATGGTTGACAGTATCAAAGGCAGAGGAGAGATCAAGCAGGATGAGGACGCAGGGGGGATTAGGGTCACAGATGTAGAGCAGGTCTTCACGGATGTTCAGGAGAGCAGTTTCCGTGCTTCTGGCAGCTCTGAAGCCAGACTGATGGTCATGAAGACAGCCAACAGATTCAGTGTGGAGATTAAGCTGGGAGATGGCCAGTTTCTCCAGGAGCTTGCCCAGGAAGGGATTGATAGAGATGGGGCGATAGTTTGCCGGGCAGGAGGGGTCGGGAGAGGGTTTCTTAAGAAGGGGGTGCACAAGGGAGTGCTTAAGGGCGGATGGGAAGACTCCAGATGCGAAAGAGTGATTGCAGAAATCAGCCGGGGCTGGAGCCAGCGAGTCAAGGTGGTCCTTTATGGTTTTGGAGGAACAGGGGTGAACCTGTTTTGACGAGACTTTCATAGATCAGACTTGTCCAGAAACCTCATCTGCGGAGAACAGGGGAAAGGCAGAGAAGGAAGGAGGAGAGGAGGCTGCATAAAGGCCATAGGTAGAGCAGGGAGTAGAGGGGGGTGGGGATTGGAGGAAAGTGAGGGCAGGATGTCCTTGGTTTTAGAGATGAAGTGAGAGGCCAGTGCCGTGCAGAGGGCCTGGGAAGGGACAGGAGAGGTAGAGACTGCAGCGGGATTGGCCAGTTCCTTGCAGATTTTAAGGAGTTCAGCTGCAGCCAAGTTGTTGGATGCCGCAGAGATGCAGGCTTGGATTCAAGCTCTCTTCTTAATTAGGACAGAGAGCCGGTATTGCCTCTGGAGCAGGCGGCAGGCCAGTTTGTCAGATGATGTATATGAAGCACGCCATTTCCTCTCAGCCACCCTGCACTTGCGTTTTAGGGTGATGAGGTCTGAGTCGTACTAGGAGTTGCACTTGGCTTTGGGCTTCAGGCCGATTCTCATGACTGGGGCAAGGATATCAAGAGTATGAGATATAGCAGAGTGGAGCGTGGAGAGGGCTGTGTCAGGGTGAGAGTCAGCCAAAGGGGGATGGGTGGGTGAGAAGGTGGCGGCGAAAGCCTCAGCTGACACGCGCTTCATGGGTCGGATGACTGAGAAGGTGGGTGGCAGTGATGGAAGTGGCTTGACCTGAGGGGTAGGGAGGGTGATGTGGGAGGAGAGGAGACAGTGATCACTCCAGGAGAGAGGAGTGGAGAGGGGAAGGTCTGAGGAGAGCAGAACATCCAGAGTGTGCCCTGCAGAGTGAGTCGGGGCAGACGGGATAATAGTGAGTGAGAGAGAGTCACAGAGGTCGCGAAAGATTACAGAGGGAGGACAGGAGGCATCCAGGTGGATGTTGAAGTCCCCAAGAAGGAGGAGTTGAGTGGTTGTGGCCAGGAGTGAGGAGGAGTGGTCCACCCACTCAGAGAGGAAGGAGGAGATCTGACCAGGTGGCCGATAGATAGTAGCCAAAGTTGGTGAATCCGGAGTAGAGGGGAAAGGCCAAGGTTTCACGAAGCAATAATTTGTGTACTCTGTCACATTTAAGCACCACCTAAGTTTGAGAATCCTGAATAGAGGGGAGTCATTGGAGGGAATAGAGGGAATCATGGGAGTTACAAGAGCAAAAAGATGGGTATCGCACAAGAGATACAAGCTGACCCACAGGAGATCATAAACGAGATCAAGAATGTGAGAGAAATAGGACAATGGAAAGAATTGGTAATAAGTAATATATAAATAATAGCATACTAAGATAATTATTTGCATGAATAGTATGTTCATATTAAATCATCAGAGTGGAACATAGCATTGGAAAATTAAGATTTGGGTTTGTAGGGGAACTAGAAGTTCTCCAGTTTTGATGGATTTGTCTCTGGAACAATTTGGGCTGAGAGGAGGATCAATTTGAATCTGCTTTGTGTGGAACTGAAATTATTTTGTTTGTTCTTAGCTCTCTTATAGATGGGATGTTGTGAATGTTGTGAATGATGGTCAGGCTTAGCAGGGTGGGTTGTGGAGTCTGAGAAAGAAGAGGTATCAATCGGAGTCGATTGGAGTGATTGAAGTAAGTTGAAAAAGTCATTGAATCAGTGTATTCCTTGGTCAAGCCATCTGGAATTGCAATAATTATTTTAGCAGGTTCAAGTAAACCATATCTGATGCCAAGGTTCTTCAGGAGGGGTCTCATGTCTAGAAATCCTTTCCTTTTGGATTGTGTGAACTTGGAGAAATCAGGAGATATACAGATTTTCTCTCCCTAGGATAGGAGAGTTTTTCTTGGCTGCTAATTGGCATGCTTGTTGATGCATGAGGAAACCAGCAATTCACTGTCTCATTGTAGAATTGTTGGAGGCGTACCAAGTCCTGATTCTATGAGCACGTTGTAGTTCTAATGGTGGTGTGAAGGTGATGCCAATAGTGGAGGGAATCCATTGATGGGGTCATCCAATTCTAATTTTTCCGTTATTCCGTAGAAGCACAGATTGGCTCTACGATTTCTGCCCTCTAATTCAGTAACATCAAGCTCTGACTAGAGCATTTTCTGCTGCATGTTTAGCTAGACCTTCCATCCTGTCCTCCACAAAAGATGTTCATTCTTCAGCGTCATCCAATCTGCTTATTTCATATTTGAAACCTTTTGTTTCTTCTTGAATGTTTGAAGTTTGCGAGTCAAATACTGTGATTGAAAAGCAAGGTATAGTGACAGTGAGCGAGAAGTTAAGTTAAATGGAAGGCCTGCAATGAGCTTTTAGGGCACCGGGTGTCAGCACTGAGTAGGCCTCCTCACTGAATCAGGAAGCCGTGGTGTAACGTGATCAGTCACACCGGTAAACTGGGTATGAGGCAGCAATGTAAAAAGAAAGGAAGGCGCATCAAGGGGGGGTAAGGAAGTACTCTGATGTAAAAGTTGATCTTCCTTATTCTCAGATGAAAGGTTGCAGTTTAGGAGAGAGTGACAGGCTTTTCAGGTATGAGCCCGTTCGCGTCCTGGGAAAGTTACTTCAGAGAAGAAAATGGTGTCAGACAGAAAAGAATACGCCGTCAAGCAGAAGTTCTTACCCGCATTGGAGAGTTGAAGAAGTAGCTCTCTCCTTATGTAAGCAGGTACATGCCAACTGCCGGGTCCATAGGAAGAATTGCTGTGGTAGGTCCCGCTGGATGCCGGCAGCAGACGCTCGGTCAGACAGAGCTTCAGCTGTTCGGTAGGCAAATTATTTAAAGTTTCAGCAAAGAAAAGCCTTCAAATTAAATATTGTTGCTTTTCTAATGTTCCACAATGATTTCTGGGCGAAAAATGATTATTGAAGAATGTCCACAATAACGAAGATATCACTCTTATCAGGGTAGCTCCTCACGTATGCTGCCATCTTAGTTGCCGCCTGTCCACGCCCCCTACTTTTGTCACTTCTTAGCTAGCTACCTTACACAGACCTTCGATTGAGCACCCACGTTGTGCCGGACCACTCTGTCAAAGGTATTGTAGTTTGCTTAAAATTTCAATCACTCCTCAGCAGTTTAACTTAATTCAAGTCTCTTATCACACGTGTTTTAACAATGTTCTTTCCAGCACTTGCCATACAAAGTCCTGCTTGCAACCTTGGCTTCAACACAGACCGGTCTTGTATCGGTCTCCTCAACTCACCGGCTGTGTTGCTTTCACTGAAGCGGCTTTGTTCTTGGAGCTAAGGACAGTACCACAGTGGTTGGAGATTCTCCTCGCCTTGAATACTGACGTGGGAGGGCCCTGGCTACCTCTGACCCACAATGCAGGATTCTTTTGCCTGGTTTCCTGGTCTTACGCTTTCTCTCGGTCTCGGGAAAGTAACAGTTCCTTGTTGAAAAGGTCATGGGAACTTCACTCCTTGTGAGGCCCTTCTGTTGACTCCCCCCACCCCCCCACCCCCTTCTGTTTCGCCATATTTCTCCTCTTGTTAAACTGCTATCTTGGAACTTGTAAGTGACTTCAATTCAGCACTCCAACTAAGTCAATGCCTAGTCTGGGATGCCCAATGGAAGCCCTTAATTATATATTTTTATGACAAGTTCATAAATCTGGATGATGAACCCTTATATACCGCCCCTCTCTTTGAATCCCCTGGCCTCACTGAGCCGAGAAGTAGGTTTGTTTTGCAAATTAAAAGATTTATTAAAAAAATTAAACAATATATATATCACACTTTTATGAATAAATTAATATTTGATAGCACTCTTATGAATATGACAGTGATCAACAATGGATAATATTATAGTAGCACAATTCTTTAATTACTTAGGAGTTGGTATAGAAAGGATAAGCTATCAGAGAATACTTTTATGGTTTCACGGAAAAACAATGATGGAAGAATGCAGCACAAAAATAGGAGGAGTGGTCCACCCACTCAGAGAGGAAGGAGGAGATCTGACCAGGTGGCCGATAGATAGTAGCCATGGTTTCAACAAGAGATAATCTGATCACTTTTTGCCTTGCAACAACTCACTCCCCCATGTGCAATATGAAGAGATGGAAATGAGGGCACACAGGTTTTCAGGAATACAATCAAAAGCAGTTCAGTTCCCGTTCCCCCCCCCAGCAAGATTAGAGAAACAGGGATGATTTTAAAACACAGGCCAAATACTTTTAAATGTGGTTGCAGTGAAGTGAAAAATATGCTAAAGATTTTAATTCCCTATAGGAGATTCAGGGTAGGTGACTTTGAATTAGTTAAGGTCAGCACTAGCAATGATTCAGGAATGATTATCAGAGTGAAAACGAATTTCAGCAGTGGAAAGCAAGAAGCAGCTATTTTTACAAGTGGTGAAATTGAGTCAAATTACAATTCCCGACACATTTTCCGAGTGTGCCGATCGCGATTACGGAAAAACCATAAGGGGTTGCAAAGCTCAGGTCCTTAGCTTTAAAATGACAGTTAATTCTCGCTTCTAGGACATACGGTTCAAAAGATACTGACGTTTTTGTGGAGGTAGATTTTCAGAAATTAAGTCAAGATTTCAGAATGACAGATGACACTTTCGCAGCTTTAAAATCACAGAATGGACACGATTTCTATGCAGTTCTGGACAGGTTCAAGTGGATGGGATAGGACCACTTTAGACTAAGAGATTGGTTCTGTACAGTTCTGGGTGGATACTCACTCCTAATTTTGGACTGGAATGCGACTTAGTCACTGATTTGTTCAGGATTGGGCTGCAGGGTCTGGGTCTGCTATCGGCACTGCACAGCGGTCTGGTCTGGGTCTGCTATCAGCACTGCACAGCGGTCTGGTCTGGTTCTGGCACAGGGGTCTAGCCAGAATCAAACAGCTCGCCTGGCTGTTGAATAGTTTGGTTAGGTTGCTGGATTCTTAGGCCTGCTGAGAAGGATTCAGCTTTTGGTTCTGGAGTCTATCTGGAGTCTAATTTCTGGATCCTATGGTCCTTCTGGATATTGTCTGGTCCGTCAAAGTGCTGCGCCAGAAAGTGGAAAGAGCAGTCCCCATCTGGGTTTCAGTGGTTCTTTTTATGTCTTTTGCAAATGGGTGGGAAGGCTGACTTTCTATGCCCAACCCTCTGAAGATCCTGATAGGTTAGAGGATTTTCTGTGCCCTGTCTGGAGATTGGAGTTGTGAGTCATCCTGTGTCATCAGGTATCATATTTTTATAGCTTTAAGGAAAGAACACTCCCCTTTGGTTTCTTATAGGAAATCAATTTTACCCAAAACACATATTTCCCAGATACACAAGTTGTTGAAATTACATGTACACATCATAGATTGCTTAAGGTACAGTTCAGTTCAAGGCACATGTTTCTACGAGCTTGGGTTCAGAAACGACAACATTTTGCGCTTTTAGTGGGTTTCGCCATATTGGTTTTTCATCAAATCTTCCACGGAGGTACCCACCGTCTCTGGGCACATCACAGTAAGTTTTGAATTCTCTAGTGTAATCCCAGTGTCTGCAATATTAATAATTATGGGGTTTGGTCTCAGAACATCGTACGGAGTGGAGCTTAGTCTCAAATTGTGGGTGCATTTTTCATATTAAGAATCCCCAAATTGTACATTTCTGTCAGCTTGATACAATATTTTATAAGCAATTTAATAAAATATACATTTGCCTCCCCTTCAGTACACCCATTTGTTTGTCCCCGCCTCCAGGAACTTGGTTCTGACTCAGAGAGATCAGATGTCTTGCCTTCCCACAGAGCACTTGTTCAGGCACACCCAAATTAGCATATTCTGTTTAACTGAAAGAGTCTATTGTCTTGACTGAGGTCAGCAGACCAGGGTGCCACTCTCCATTTGATTAACAGAAACTTGTGATTTCCCGCCTTCTTGTGTGGAGTTCAGAGGTGTGAAGACTTCCTGGGGACAAGCAAGGCTTTGAAGTCCCAGCTAACTCAGGTTCCTTTTCAGGTCCTGAAATACAGGTCTCCTGTCAGAGTTTAGATCACCAGTGCCGGTCAGTGGCAAACACTGGTATTGCACCCATTTTTGGCAGCTTTCTTGAATTAATACATTTCAAAAAGGGGATTTTACTTGATGGCATATGATCCTTGCTAAGATTGTATTGATGTGGATTCTGCAGTAGAGTAATGTAGAACACCCAACCAGAAGTTGGATTTTTTGTTTGGTGATTTCGTGCCCATGATTTTAGCAATTTTTGACATCAATTAAAACGGATTTTGAACAGCACCATATTCCTTTGCACTGGTTTTGCTCTGTGTGCAGCCAAAGGATAGGGTCCGGCAATGGTCTCCTGTATTAACATTGACAGAGGCAAAAATGGATGGCAACCTATTTTTCATGTTTTCCCTGTGCATTTTTGGATGATTTCTGGCAAGCAGCATGCTTTCCGGCGGCCATTATGATGTTTCCGCTGCCAGTAATGCACAATTCTGTTGTAGGGCTTGGATGCGTGGGTAAAACATCCCACAAGCTGCTGTTTCCTTGTGTGCTTTGCCTTGCTCAGAGTGTGCTCTCATGCTCCGCCTTTCATCCACGTGGGGAAGTGTAATGGAAGTCAGGTGTGTTTGTGATGATCAGTAATTGCCTGACCGTTGTATTGGGACACGTCCGGTACACGGCTCAGGTGTTAGTCTGTTTTCCCTTAGAGCGGGCTGTCAGTGAGAAAGTGTTTGTTCTTAAATATCCTTCCCGGGTAGGATGGGGTAATGGTGTTATAAGGAAGGATATACTGTGTCTCACTGTCCCATGTCCCACTCTCCGGAGACCCCTCACCCAGGTGATCCCCCCTCCCCCCCACAGTGGTCCACCCCCAGGAACTGGATCCAAAAGCGATGGCTGTGTCCTGGCCACCTGGATGACCAATCTCTGGGGACTAGTGGGTGAGTCAGCTTCTGGTTTCACAGTCTGCACTCAGGTGGGTGCACCAGTCAACTAAGCGGACCATCGGCTGATGGGAAGGGCCGTCCCTCCCCACGATGCCACACAGCATGGCCTGGCAGCATCCATGGTGCTGCTGCCAGTTCCAGGCTAGGAGAGCAGATTTACCCTTAACTGGTTTGCGTAGGTGCTTGTAATCCTGAGAAATTTTATAAGAATCAGTAACTGAAACTCTTGGCTGAGGGCTTACAATGTCTGGAGCCTGAAAAGGCAATTTGGACTACTATAACCTGCCATTTCTCCTGAAATGGCAGGTTATAGTGCCAGCGCCGAGTTGAGTGTGTCTACCCACATATGGCAAGCCGCATCAGTGTTGTAGTGTAATGTGATTGAGAAACTGTGGGCGACGTTGCTCGATCCTGTCCCAAGGATGTTTTTTTCACAATATTTGCACTGAGAGCATAGAAACTGAGAGGAAAGGATTTGGAGGGAGGGTCAACTTATAGGGATTAGGGCCCAGGGTACGGACAAACCTGGGTACTCTTTCCCCCCTCCCGGTGGCAGGCAGCTGCTGCTGCAGCTCCTCTCCACCTGGCTGCTCTGTTACTTCAGATGAAGTGCAGTGCTTCAAGCCACTACCACGCCTCCACCTGATTTGGCTACCAACAGCGGTCTTAGCCAATCGGATAGAGGCATGGGAAGAGTTGCAACTACTCTGGGCCTGCCCTGAAAACCCGTAGGGAAGGCATGGTATTAAACAGCGAAAACAGACACAAGTTATTACAGTTCAAGCGTGTTTTATTGAACTTCAATGGGTTGGTTGAACGCCTATCTACACTTAAATTTAAGGACAGGAGCAAGCTACGACCATCAAATAATAACACAGTCCTGGTCGAGTCTCTGTCAAAATAAAAGGGCCTATACTAATAAACCTATTGCCAACTCTATTGTGGGACAACAATATATGCAAAAAGAAATCTGATCAAGAAATATGTCAGGATAGTTGAGCAGTTGACTTCCCTTCCCCACGTTTTCAGCACGGGGAAAGGCGGCACGTTCAAACTGTGCACACACTCTGCCTTCTCTGCCACGAGGATACCGTTCAAAGCATAGGTCTCGGGGCCTTCTGCCAAAGCCTCCTTTCCTGTCTCTTACTGCAGAGGGCCTTTTGTAACAAACAAGCATCAAAGATCCTTTCTTATCAGGAATTTCTCACTTCCAGGGTTCATCATGGGTCTCCCTCCTTCAGGCTTGGACCCCTTTTTACCACAACATTTACAATTGGTCTTCCTCATTCAGGCTCGGATCCCTTCAGCACAATAGTCACATTTGGTCTCCCTCGTTTTGGCTCAGACCATGTAATCTTACTTTCTACGTTTTCCGCTTGTTATCAAAAATCGAAGACCTTCGAAAGGGCGATGGGTTTTGCTTAAACCGTCCCAGGACCACTTCGATTCACTTCACACAATGTTCTTATCAATCTTCTACTTTTCTTACGCCACTTCTTGGTGGGATACATTTCAGAGACCTTCGATTAAGCACCCATGTGGTGTCTGAGCACTCTGTCACTGGTATTGCATCTTTCTCCGTAAATGTTCAAACGTCCATCAGCAATTAAGCTTTTCTTGCATCTTTCATCACACACGCTATCTATCTTCGTTTGTTCGTGCGCTCCTTATACCGCATGCAACCTTGACTTCAACACAGACCGGTCTTGCATCGGTCTCCCCAGCTCACCGGCTGTGTTGATCTCTCTAATGCTGATTTGATCTTGGAGGCAAGGACAGTACCACAGCGGTTGCTGTTGCTCCCTGACTCAGTTTGCTGTGCAGGGGGGCCCTGGGAGGGAGGGGGGAGAGAAGGAGGAGGAGGAGGAACACCACCACCACCTTTTGGTTTCTCACACAGGTCTGCCCTACCCACAACAACAGCCTTACCTGTGGAACGTTATGGAGAAAGCAAGATAGAACACAGAAAGAACGCTGCCTCAGGGGTGCTGCCTCGAGCAGCCCCCCCAGGGCCCTCTGACCGTGCAGAGCCAGGCTGCGTCTGTGAGCTGCAGCCTGCCATGAAAGAACAGCCCAGACCGCTTGTGTGGAGTGGCCTGGGTGACTGAAAATTCCTGCGCCCGGGGCTGCATGTGCGGAGTGGTTCCTAAGCGTGGCTTGGGAGGCAGTGGCCCAGCCGGTGGCCAATCTGAGGTGGGCCAGAAGAAGGAAGAGAATGTCCTGGACCGCATGTGCAGTGCGGCTCAGGTGAAAATAACACCCCAGACTGGGCCGCTACGACCCGAACTAGAGCGTGGCCTGGTGGCTAAAGGCCCCCCGGGGGCCAATCTGGGCAGCGTCCAGGTCGCATGCACACTCTGGCCCGGATGAAGAGCATGGCCGTACTGGAAAAAGCCTACCCACCCCGTAGTCAGTCGGGGCGGGCGATGAATAAAAGACCCTGGCGGCACCAGAACACGACAGCTTTGCTGGGGGGGGGCTGTGCATTACCCACTCTCCCCGGGGCCAGACGAGGAGAGCAGGAGAGAGCAGCACTTGGCCGGAGCCCTGGCCGCTGCGTCCTAAGGGGCCGTGGCTCAATACGGATGAGCACTGGGGAACGCTGACTCTGCCCGGGTGGGCAGACCTGGGCATAGCCCAACAAAGGCTTGCACCGCCATGGAGGAAAGTAAATCGAGAGCTCCCATCCCTAGAACAATGTGTACACACTGCCACAGATAAAAACGAAAGGCCCCTACGGCCCAGAAGCAGGAAATAAATAAAAGCACAGCCACAGAGGAAATTTAACCCTTGAGGTTTTCAGCAGTGAACGCATGGGCACATAAGCCCAAAAGACACATTCAGGGCTGCCAGAGCCCTATTAAATTTGAAACCACCACCACCACCATGGAGGAAAAGTAATGAAATAAATGGAGAGCACCCTATGCTCTGGTAACAAGGTCCTGCCAGTGCCACCACTGGGGAAAGGGCTCATCAAGCCCCATAAGTTTGAAACCACCGCCACGCGGGAAAATAAAGGGCTCCCAAAGCTCTGTATACTACAGAGGAAATAAGGGCTCCCTGTTAGGCAGAAACCTGTGCAGTTCCCTTTGGGACCACTGGAAAAAGTTTAAGACAACCGGAGTAAGCAGTAAACCCAATTGGTAGCAGTCTGCACCACCCAGATTTACCTGGTGTAACTGTGGCTGAGCAGTCAGACTTCTCTCAGGAAGAGTTAGGCAGTATATAGGGTATACACAATAGGGCTAAAAATACAGTAGAACAAGCAAACACTGACCAGAGCTTTGGTATAGATGGCACTCCAATAATTTGTTAAAAAGGAAGAGAAAAGGCAGAGTATGGAAATAACACAGTACCAACACTTTTACGAACCCCCAGCAAGGCAGGAAAGGCAGGGTCTACTGTAGAGCCAAAGTTAATAGGCCAGGCCCACTCTTAGAGAAAGCAAGGCTGAATCTGCCCAAGATCACACAGTGGAAATGCACTCAAAGTCTTTGCAGAAAATGTCACAAGAGGTTGGATCAGTTCAGAAAGATAAGGTCAGAAGGTTTGGGGGCCAACCCAGTTGGAAAGTCAAGGATTTACGGGACACCTTGGACAGTCGGTTGCAAGGGCGGCCAGGCGGGACACAGTACCTGAAATGGTGAGAAAGCTCCAGCGGGGGCCAATGTTCCTGGCAGCAGGTGCAAGTCGTGGCTTCGCCCAGAGGAAGAGATGTCGACGAGGAAGAAAGCTGGAGGTCGTTGCACTGCCAGGGAAGAAACCAGCCGCGGAGTTCCCGATTAAAAGGTACAACCCTTTTATTCGCGGTCAGTGGTGAAGCGTGGCTATCCGGCTGCCGGGGTGCTGGGCACGGGCGATTCGACCACGAGGCGTCCTGGAAGGCGAAAAAGGCGAACTGGTTGGTCCCACCAGCTCAAAGGGAAGAAGACTCTCCTGGAAGAAGATCTCCTCTGTCGTCAGGGAAGTGGTGAGTTCGTACAGCAGGGCTCCACCGGTGGTGTCGTCTTAGATGGCTCAGCTTCTCCCCTCTTCGGATTCTTTAGATCCTGTGGCGACTTCTCAAGTTTCAGTCCCCAAAGCCCTGCTTTTATGCAGAAAAACCCCCATTCAACAGCCTAGCTCTCACTCAAACATGCTAAGTGGTGAGCCGGGCAGCTCACCACTGGGCCAATCACACAAGAGTGCGACTTGAGTTGCCAAGGCAACTCAGTCCAGGGTGCCTAATCCCCGTCCCACACATCCTGTAGACCCCAGACAGAGTGACACCATTTGGAGGGCTTCTGTGCAGAAGCCCGCCAAAAAAGTAGAACAAAGGGCTCGGCTTGGGTTAGGGTTTCAGAGGTGAACACAAACGCCATTTTAAAAACTGGCAAAAAGACCCAACCGGGAATTAATATTAAATAAATAACCCGGCGGTATCTTTAACATTGCACCAAAAAGTGATGCGTTTAAAATCAATGGGAAAATTCCATCGCGTGGTATCCACTGCCACCAGCCAGAAACTCGACAAGGGGGGACTGGACAGTGCCTCCTTGGAAAACAGACCCAGGGGCAATCGAATTACCCCTTCCAGTATTTCCACAAAATGATGGTTTGTACTGGTTCTGTTCACAATTTGAGACTAGTAAAGCCAATGGTGACTTTACATGCACTGGGAGACAGTAGTCAGTCCCAGGGTTTGGAGTCTGTTTGTTTGGGGGTCACTATGACACCCCTGTGTTACTGCACTGAGGGTGCTGTGTAACACACATACCAAAAACACATGAAGCCCTATGGAGTAAAAGACCCCATAGCCCATAAAACACATTCATAGTCAAAGGACATTCTCAAATCATGCCCAAGAGTGGGAGAAAAAGAGTCTCACTCTTAGCAGGAGAAAAAAATAAAGCCCAAAAATCCAGCAAAGCTGCTGGGGGTCTCACTAGGTTTGGCAAATTAGCCTTAACAGAGAATTCTCCCTAACACTCCCAAAGCCCTCTACAATGAAAGCATTACCACAGAGGAAATAAGGGCTCCTAAAGCCCTCTGCAATGAAAGCATTACCACAGAGGAAATGAGGGCTCCCAAAGCCCTCTACAATGAAAGTAGAGGAAATGAGGGCTCCCAAAGCCCTCTACAATGAAAGCATTACCGCAGAGGAAATGAGGGCTCCCAAAGCCCTCTACAATGAAAGCATTACCACGGAGGAAATGAGGGTCCCAAAGCCCTCTACAATGAAAGCATTACCACAGAGGAAATGAGGGCTCCCAAAGCCCTCTACAATGAAAGCATTACCACAGAGGAAATAAGGGCTCCTAAAGCCCTCTGCAATGAAAGCATTACCACAGAGGAAATGAGGTCTTCCAAAGCCCTATGAATCCCAGGAGCACTACAGCATGTGTACCAGTGGTAGTTACCCGCGGCACAGCAGGGAGGTGGAGATGAACTTTGGGGGACACCCCAGCGCAGGTGCTGCAACAAAAAGGCACTGTGCACTATTGATATGTTTTTGTGACATCGACTGACAAGTGACTGCCCTTACTTGTATTTAACTTTCAGTCTGTCTTGTCAGTCTGCAGCTGGCGAGTTTCTTTTTTTTTTTAAAGGGGAAAATACATGGGTAAGGAGTTCATAAAAGGGTTGGCACGGGAAGGTGAAGCGCAGGGTATGTTCAATTAGGAATTTAGTTCATACGACGGAGGGCTGTGTCCCATGGTATCTTCTACGTTGTCTTTAGCACAGTGAGTGAATGGGGGGTAAAAAGGTGTGCACTCTCATGGGGAATGGCAGCAGAGAGGAGCCAAGGCCCTTGCGGAGGTAGGCTATTCATCAAACCAGTTCAATTAGAATTGATTTGCTGGAATTTTCCCCCACAAAATGTAGATGGTGAGGTGTGCTTACACAATATTGATGTGGGGTGGAATGGGGTTCGGAGAGCATATTGAGGTAGTGGGGGGGGGGGTTCGTTTGAGGGTCTTCCTTCCCTCCCCGTTTTTCCAGTTAAACAAAAAGTAAGCACAATAAATTGAATTATAATGGTTGGGGCAACACTATTAATATCCTACCTTCCCTTGTTAGATGATCACTGATTGGCTAGTCAGGCTATTATGGAATGCAGCTAGAGTGAAGGTGAATAGTTTGAGTGAATATGGATCTGGATTCAAGATGGCTGCCGTGCTGTCAGTCCGTGCCATCTAGATATTTGCTATGATCCTTTTGGTGGCTCCTGTGGAACAAAGCGGAGATGCATAGTTCTTAGCAATTCATATTAAAATTGAAGGGGGCTAGCAAAAAAAAAAGAACCTGGGAGTAAACAGACTGGTCCGATGCCACATTTCAGAAAATGTCGATAATCAAAGTGGTGTCAGCGGAAGACTTAACATCGCTTTGGTATGTCCTTGCATTGTATGGCCTGCGAGGAGGAAGATCAGCCAGAGGAATGATTTGTCAATTACTTGACTGGCCTACGCCTCCTTGCCATAGTCTTTCTCCCCGTCCATTTGCGTGCCTCGGTCTACAACCAATGGTTTAGGTTTAAGGAATCGAAACCTGGATGAAGGAAGTCGTGGGTGAGCTGTCTTCTATACACCTAGCAAGATGACTTTTGTATATGGCATTTTCTGGACATGGACGATATGTGAAAAGGGAGAGTAAAAATGAATAGTAACTGTAAATAATCCATGCATTACAACCTCTGGATAATCCTGAAACTCTCACTCATCGACTTGACACCTTCTTTGCCCAATGTGAATGACTAGGCCTGTTTCAATGTTAAAATCAGGAGATTGATGTCAGGAGGTGCTCAGGGAGGGTGACATGAGAACACGTGTTTTGGATGGATGTTAGTGAGTGCATGGAACTACATTCTAGAATTATTAAATGGCCTGAGACTCACAACAGAAGCAAAAATGCTGAAGAAAGAGCAGCACATCTTGAGACCATGTGAGGCGTGTGTGTAGCTGTTGGGGCGTGCCGCCTTGATGGTGCTGCCATCATATCCCAAGTCCTATTGGTCTTTGTCCTGTTCAGGCCTTCAGCAGGATTGTCTTCCTCTCAATCTCTCTTCATTCAAACCAATAAGAATCTCTAGTTTTGCTTTGGTGGTAAGTGCTTGGGTGTGTGGTTGCATTCATTAAAGATTGTAGTCACCAGGGTTTTAACTGGCTTAGTTTGAGTTAACCACTTGGGTGTGGTAGGATAATGGCCTGCATTGAAAGCAAGTAATGTGGTGGCTGTTGCACACAGTATAACAATAGCTCAGTTCAGAGGATGGTGCCTGGTTCTGTTCCCAGCTTGGCCACCTTTGGGCATCTTCTTGCAACCTCCCTTTAATTTCTTTTGAACTGAGTTGGCACTGTTACAAGGGTTGAAATTCGATGAAGATCTTGCAGGTGTTGGTAGATCTCACGCTGGCAGCTCTTTTGGTCTTTCTCTGTATTTGGTTTGCCACTTCCAGCAGTATGCCTGACAACCTTAGAGTGACAGTCAGCAGGTTATTTACCTGCATGTTAAAGGTTTTCTGCAAGTTTTGACAAAGCCATCGGCTTTAGAAGAATCTGTCCTGTAATTTGGTGCCGTCTCCGAACTATCCTGCAATCTACCATATTGGTTCTATCGATTGGGAACTTGGGTAAGTCCACAAGCACCTTTCAGTCAGTCTTGGCACCCAGACTGCTCTTGACTGCATAAGTCCAGCATTGTTAGCGTCTGGTCCCCACCTCTGTATTTTAAGTTGATCCCTGATATGGGATGTTAGTTGTATAATGATGTAGCCCGAGCTGGAAGTCCTGAAGCCTGCAGCCGGTCTACATTAAATAACATAGAATATACTATGGGTACTTCCCACCTTTTTCTTTATCAGGGGATCTGTATCATACGGAGAAGAGACCATATACTCCGAAAACAACAAAGGATACAGGCTACCCCTTCCGTTTCCACATATTTAAATATTTTTAGGCAATGCTCACTAGCAATGGTTAAACAATCCACTATAACCAACCAGAAATCTGTTAAAAACAAGTTTAATATTTCATCATGACCTTTTATGAAAATGCAGATCATATTGCACAAAAAACATGCCAAAGGAGACGTCCCTTTGTCGACTCTCATGGACGTCCCAATGTATTGTTATAACAAAGACTATGGGCTCCTTACGAGGTCAGCGGAAACCCACAGGTGCTACCGACGGGTTGCCGCTGAACTCATAACTGCTGTGAACACCGACCCCTGCAGACATTCTCGTAGTCTTGCGGTCCAGAAAGGGTGCCGGCACGTTACTACTGGAACCCTTATTTCCAGACCACCAGACTTGTAATGAGGCCAAATGTCCCACTGAGAGGTTAGTAAACACGGATGAGTGCCATATACCACAACACTGCTCAAAAGCGAGAGAAAGGACTAGTTCTGATACAAGTTTCCACTTAAACTGTCACTCACACGTGACACCCTTCTGTATATTCAGGCATAACTGAGATGTTTTTTAGTAATTAATTCAGTACCGAACAATGGCTCGTTGTGAGAATGACCAAATCACACAAAAATTGACATTGACGCATTTTGTTTTGGCCCCTAAAGTGAGAGATGTCTATCCTAGGCATTATCATATGATCCCCGGGGTTTTCATCAGGGCAAAGAAAGATTGTGGTAAATGTATGTTCTGTTGATGATTTCCCAAAACTCTTTTGAAAATTGTGAACGACAAACATTACCAAAGACTCCCATTAAAAACTGATTTCTGGCAGTACTGGACTAAGTTCCAAGTACCATGTAAACCTAGCTAAACACCAACCTCTTTGTTGTTTCCATGTGTTTAGTGCAAGGTTCTTTATATATTTTCTTTAGATGGATTGACTATCTGCCAACTTCAAGGCTTCCTAAAATTAATCATGTGGGTTACCTCATTCGTGAATATTTACTATTATACTGGCTGGGATGGCTCGCCAGTATATTTCTTTTAGGAAGGGGGAGATGTAATCGGATTTCTTCGTTCCCGTTATGAGGTGTGCAGCATCATGTTGAATAGCTAGAGGGGAGCCAGGCGTGTAGCCTGGATGCTAGTGAGGAGTGAGTTCTATTATTCAAGGTCTGAAATTGCAAGGGTCTAGACCAGGGGTCGCCAAACGGTCGATCGTGCGCAACCAGTAGCTCGCCTGAGCCTTTGAAGTCGCTTGTGTTAGACTTTCAGAAAAAAAAGAAAAATGTTGCAACAAGTGCTCTGACCAATCACAGCGCTGCAAATCTCTAAAGCACATCGAATGAGTCCTGTGATTGGCCAGAGCAAGTTCCTTGCTGAAAGATGTGCCCCCGTTGGCCACAGTGGTTTCCCTTTATGCTTGGATTTTATGAAGACAGAGGCTGACTTACTGACTGAATATACGCACAAGGTGAGTTGGGTTGGCTCAGGGGAGGTGGATGTTGATTATGATATATTTCTTCTCGTGCCGAGCTACTCCGGACCCTCCTTTCACATGTGCACAGCTGTTTGTGCTGTCAGAGGAGGGGCGGGCAGGTCGGCAGCCACTCTGCAGAAAGGTGCCCAGGACGAAACGGAGGCATTTAGCTATCATGCTTAATGTCTCTGTTTCGTCCTGGGCTCATTTTCAATCGTATAGAGTCCCTGAGGGGTACTCTATCCTGAGACAGGACAGACCTAACGCTAGAGGAGGAGGTATTGCCTTTATCTACAAATGCTGTCTCTCCATGAGACCTGTTACCCAGATTGACCTCCAGTCGTGCAAAGTACTATCAGTCAAAGTCCCTTTAAATAATGCCCAAACACTAAACATCCATTTGATATACCGCCCACCAGGCCCCCCTGGATCCTTTGTGGATGACATTACCTCTATCCTATCTAACAACCTTAAAAGATCATCACAAGTACTCCTTCTTGGAGACCTGAATATGGGCTTTAATGACCAAGCAGACCTGCTTGCCACAACCACAGCTAACACCCTATCAGAACTTGGATTCACTCAAAGAAGCAACACTGCCACCCATGAGAAGGGTAGAATTCTTGGCTGGGTTGCAGACCACAACTGCCAGGCCAACATCCTATCCATCTCTCCATTAGCCTGGACAGACCATCACCTCGTGTCCTTCCTGCTCTCCATCAATAAACCTCCACTGACTACGGCCGCCAGGGCACCACCCACACTCACAAGAAATAAAAAGAGCATTACCGTGGATAGACTCATCCCGATGCTACTTCCTACTCTCAATTCTCTCCATGGCAATAATGACCCTGAGAAACTGGTTGAAGAATTTAATAAAATTATGACCACCTCCTTGGATCAGATTGCACCTGCAAAACGAAGACCTAGTAAGCAGATAATGCACCTAAACAATTGGTATACACCTCTCTTAAAAAATGTAAGACAACAGAAAAGAAACTGCGAGGCTACCTGGCTCAAACATCCCTTTGAAGCCAATAAACTGAAACTGACCAAAACTTCCTCCCTATACAAGAAAGAAATCTGCCAAGCAAAACGAACATCCTTCGACACACGCATATCTAATGCCAAATCTAATATAAAGGAACTGTTCACTATCCTCAAAGAAATAGAGACTCCAATAGCACCACCCAACACCTGCACGAAAGATAAAAAATGGTGTGAGGATATCCAATTCGCCCTAGCCAATAAAATAGACACTCTACAAAATAAAATTTTCATTTAAAAGAATTGGCCTAAATGATCCCCTCGCCCCCAGTACCAATGATGAGGCCAGCAGAGACGAATCCACGTGATTCAACTTCACCAAGGTTTCCATCCTCGAAGTGGAAAGAACTATTCTGTCCCTCAAACCTTCGAATTGTCAGGGAGACCTGTGCCCTGCGCAGCTTATCAAGGATGCTTCCCGTGATCTATCCCCATTCATTACCAAACACATTAATGCCTCCTTCACGACGGGCACCATTCCTACTAACCTTAAACAATCTTGGGTACTCCCACTCTTAAAAAAACCTACCCTCGACCCATCCACACCCACTAATTATAGACCCATCACTATTGTGCCCTTTCTTCTAAAAATCCTGGATAAAGTAGCATACACCCAAAGTCAGGGGAAATCAGCATTACTCCTCCTCCTGGACCTCTCAGCCGCCTTCGATCTTGTAGACCACACCATCCTCTGTAACCATCTAAATACTGCAGCACACTTCTCTGAGGAAGCCGTTACCTGGATTAGATCCTTTTTAAATGGTAGAACAATGAGGGTCTTCTCGCCACTAGCTGCTGCAGACCCCATACCTATCACCTGCGGGGTGCCCCAGGAATCATGTGTCTCGCCTACACTCTACAACATCTTCACTAAGCCCTTCTTAGACAATTTGGACCATCTCGGTATCACCTACACTAATTATGCAGATGGTACCCAGATCCTCCGCCCGCTTTCTGGGGATTATGAAGATGATTTGGCCTTGGTGAATAGAGTGTATATCATCATCCAGGCATGGATGGCCACACACGGTCTATGCCTGAATGATGATAAAACCGAAATAATCATCATCATCATCATGATGGGCACCCATCCTAACCTAAAAAAACTAGGTCCCAACTATACATCATTTATAATTGATGGTAACACCATAAAAGTAGAGCACGTGGTAAAAACACTTGGCTTCTACCTTGACTCTCACTTATCATTCACTAAACAGGTCAACTCCTTAGCCTCCTCCACAGCCTACACGTGCAAACTGATACGCACTGGCAAGCCATTCCTCTCTGAAAGCAGTTGCATCACCCTAGCCAGAGCCCTTATCCTTTCTCGCCTGGATTACTGTAATGCCCTCTACCTAGGATCCTCCAAAGCCATTATTAAAAGAATCCAAATCCTACAAAACAATGCCCTTCGAGCAGCCCTAGGCATCTCCAGAAGAGACCATATATCCGGGACTAGCCGACAGAATAACTGGCTCCCAACCCACGATAAGATCACCCTAAAAACTCTATCGCTGACCCACAAATCGCTCAACAATGCCGCACCCATTTACCTGGTTGAGAGATTTCACAAGCAAACGTCCACTAGACCAGTAAGACTCATCAATAAGTATCCTCTTGTCATACCTAGCTTCAAACGATCTACAATTGGAGGTAACCGCTTCCCGGTGAAAGCGTCCAAATTATGGAACACCCTACCCCCTATCCTAAGAATAGACCAAATGTATCACAAGTTTAGAACTAACACCATCATATGGCTCACATCCAACAACCAGCAGCACTCCTAACCTTTGCCTACTACTACAACAACAACAATAGCATGCTATTAACGCTCTTCTAGACTCTAATTTGTATATATATCCCTGTGTCCATATGTGTGCCTGCTGCACATCATGTCTTTGTGCATATGTCCTCTCTGTATATAATTTATTACTTGTGTGTAATCAAGCTTTGCATATACATGTAATTGCTGTGCCCTGGTACCCTTGGGTATGATGCGCATTATAAATAATAAACAAACAAATTCGGCAACCAAGTGGCCCTCTTTGACCCAAAAAACTGGCACACACAAACATTTTGTGTTTGTGGTTCGGCCATGGGCTTATTGCTCTATAGGCCAGTCCTAGCCTGGCTATCTTTATGGGGAAGCGTTTATAGTACTGTGTAATGTGGTGCTGCTGAGTGGAAGGTATGGCGAGATGAAAGGCAATTTTTGCTTTTGGCGATATCCAGATGGAAGTCAAGAGGGAAAATTGCATTTTCATTGTTTTCTAGTTCAGCCAATATGTTCCTGTGATCTCCCAAAACCGTCAGTTGGAGAATTTATGGGCATGGCAATCAAATGACTTCTAAACTTTTAGCAGGCAAAGAATACTTCCTCTTAAGACTTTAAACCGATTGGGTGTACTCGAGCGAGCCCGTATGAACTGTGCTGGTGTAACTATGTATTTGATGCTTGTTAATCTGCTTAGAATCACATGCTGTACATAGAGCCCCACATCTAGTGGTAACCGCAGAGTATTGCATTTTGTTTTACGAGAATCGAAGGGGGACGTCGACATGGGCGTGCCTGTAACACTATCCCTAACGTGACGTGTAGTGTACCCAAAATACCTCACGCGTCAAGGTCCCTCTGATTATTTTTTTTTTCCGCCCAGCTAGCTGGTTGCCTTATGCGGAGCTCTTGCGTTATAATATTTTTCGACCTCCGGTCGTATTATTAGCATCGTATTCTCGACGGTTGATTCCTGTACCACCACCGAAGACCGCACGCAGAGCTTCGACGGCTGGTGCTCCGGTCAGTGCTGTCGACCTCGTGGCTGGGCCCTCTGGCCAGCCTATACAGTAGGGAGAGTGGGGTTTTGGGTGGTCCTATTCTTTTCAAGAATGTCTTTCCTTTTCCCCTCTTTGTCTCTTTTGGTTTTGTCGTCGCTGTTATATTCCTGAGCTATGGACAGGACACCATTTAGATTTTGCCCTTCCTGTAAGGGAAGATTCCCATGGAAAGACGAGCACCGTCGGTGCAATAAGTGTCTTCCCCTTGATCACAATGAGGCGTCCTGTATGGCCTGTAAGCTCCTACGTCCTCAAACTGTCAAGGAGCGTTGAGTAAAGTGGTGGGCGGCCTACGAGATGTTGTGGGCCGAGAGTAGCTCCCCCGCCGCCACAGCCGCCGAGTGTGACGAGGATATTAGCGATGACCAATGCTCCACTTCGGATGCCATTGACCATATATCGGAGCGTTCTAACTCCGTGACGTCCGTCCCCAGCCCCGATAGGCACAAGGAGAGTCCTGCTATGGGAAATGTACAACCCGGCGACTGGGATGCACCCGATACCCACACAAAGCACACAATCCCTGGTTCTGTTTTGGCGCTTCAGTCGAAACGCTCCAAAGCACCAATGGGTACGTCGGATAGTTTGGCGGTACCCGCCGATTCCCATCATCGGCATCCCTCCCCGCAACTGCGACAGCGGCATGAGTCCGGGCAGTTCAAGAGTAAGGTCGCCAGCACCAAAAGCCTAGACCTCGGTCAAATCAATCAGTTTCTGGGAGCTCTAATTCCGACAGAATACGTCCTCATCTTCCCCTCCATTGAGAGGGCGCAAAACATGCTGTTTCAGATCCCTCAGTATGTAGCCAGTCGGGGGATGACGGTACGCAAGGCCATGCGACTGTTAGGAATGATGGAGTCCTGCATTTTTCTTGATTCCTCACGCACGTTTGCGCATACCTCCCATGCAAGAGTGGCTCATCAGCCAGTGGTGTCAGGCCAGCGGACAATGGGACGATCTAGTGGTTGTCTTGGCAGCCCTCGTTCTCCCTCTGCAGTGGTGGTTGAGGGAAAACCTCTTGAAGGGAAAATCCTTGACCACCCCCTAAGTAGAAGCCACTCTCACAACGCACGCATCTCTCACTGGGCGGGGGGGGGTCTCAACTGCTTCAGCAGACCGCACAGCATTTGGTCCCAGCGGTAGGGTCCAACCACATAAAGCTGTTGGAGCCGTTAGCCGTATTCAAAGCACTGAAAGCCTTTCAGACAGTTACAGGCGAAGACGGTCCTGATCCTCGCAACAGCACCACGGCCATGTACTACCTGAACTCACTCTCCAAGGCTGTCCAAACTGTCCCAGAACATTTGGAAATGGGCTCTCAAACACAAGATGTTCCTGTTGTCCCAACACGTTTCCAGGGAAACTCAATCTTCTGGCGGACGTGCTCAGCAGAGACTTCTCACTGCCCTTAGAGTACGAATGGCGACTACACGAAGACGTCATCCAACGTTTTTGCAGAATGGGGCTTCCCAGAGATCGACTTGTTTGCAACGCTGGAGAACGCATAATTCCAAGATTACGCCTCCAGGTACCCCCGGAGCCGATCCAAGGGGAACGGTGTCTGGATAACATGGTCGGGAAAATTTGTTTATGCTTATGATATTCCCCCCCCCCCCCCCCCCCCGGTCTCCCCTACTCAACAAGATTGTGCACAAAATTCACCAGGTACCAGTCACCATAATACTGGTGGCCCTAATGTGGGCCAGCCAGCTCTGGTTCTTTCATCTGATGGAGATGTCTCTCTCTCTCTCCTCCAATGAAACTGCCTTACCCATACAACATGTTATCTCAGGACAAGGGGAAACACTTCACACATGCCAGCGAACGCTGAACTTAGCGGCCTGGCTCCTGAGGTCATAGAATTCGGGCACCTCCAACTTCCTCAGATGCATGGACATACTTAGGGAGGCGAGAAAACCTAACACCCGATATTGCTACTCCAGTAAATGGAAGCGTTTTGTCATCTAGTGCAATTCCACGAGCATCAACCCCATTGACTGCTCACCTAACCATATTGTGTTGTACCTGACTCACCTACTAGATTCAGGCCTGGTTTTTAATTCCCTGAAGGTTCACTTAGCTGCACTCTCAGCCTACACTACGTCCCAACAAAAGGTGTTGTGATGGAAGATACCAGTTATTAAGGCTTTCATGGAAGGGGTTAAAAGGATTCATCCCCCCATTTCTAACCCGGCACCCAGATAGGACCTAAATGTGGTTTTGACTAGATATATGGGGTCTACCATCGACCCTATGCATAAAGCAAGTCTCAAAGCTCTTACCTACAAGAACGCCTTCCTAGTAGAAATCACTCAGTGAACTACAGGCCCGTTCAGTTCTAGACCCTTTTGTTACAGTTCAGAGATAAGGTGGTTCTGCGCACTCACCCTCGATTTGCACCCAAATTTATTTCCAAGTTCCATGTGAACCAGTCTATAGAACTACCAACTTTCTTCCAGAACCCCACTAACGCGGCGGAGAGAAGCCTACACACACAATTGTGCACAGGGTAGTCATGTATTATCTGGAAAGAACTAAACCACTAAGGAAGACAGACTGTTTTTTTGTTTCAGTGGCAGCTGGTAGAGAAAGGGATCCCGTTTCTAAATCGGCCATATCAAGGTGGATTGTCAATTGCATAACACTCTGCTACACTCTTGCCAAGAAAGATCTGCCCTTCAAGCCTAGAGCATACTCTAGTCGGGGCACATGGGCTTCCATAGCATTCATTGCAAATGTTCCCCTCGAGTCCATTTGCAAAGCGGCAACCTGGAGTTCTGTACACACCTTTACAAAACACTATTGCCTAGACACTCATTCTAGATCTAATTCTCAGGTGGTTCAAGCAGTATTAAGACATCTTTTCACTACTGTTCCTTCTCACAACCCACCTCCAACTCCGGGTACTGCTCGCTAGTCTATGCACAGCATGTGATTCTAAGCAGATTAACAAGCATCAGAAGACATGCATTACTTACCATAAAAGCATGTCTGATGGTTGTATCTGCCGAGATTCACAATCGCCCGCCCTTCCTCTACGCTCGGATGGAAGGAACATAGACATCTTACTACTACTTCTCTCTATGTACTCACTCACAATAGTCTTAAGGGTCACTCACGGCCCAAAAAATACAATCGGAGGGAACTCAACACGTGAGGGATTTTGGTTACACTACACGTGACGTTGGGGATAGTGTTCCAGGCACGCCTATGTCAACGCCCCCTTTCGATTCTCGAAATAACAGATGCAATACTCTACGGTTACTACTAGACGTCGGACTATATGCACAGCATGTGAATCTAAGCAGATACAATCATCAGAAATGCTTTTACGCTAAGTAATTCATGTCATGTTGCCTCAAGCAAGGTGCCATCGTGGAGACAGCTGGTCTCCTGGTATGGGGACAGACTATGTTTTTGGGATCACTAAAGCATCCACTGTGGCCCTGGGAGTCGCTTATTAATTAAATGCCTTATTGCAGCACTGACCGGCCTAGGAAGCCTCTAAACCACGTGTATCAGCTGACACAACCATGAGCTAGTATGGAGGCCATTTGGTAACCGTTTAAGCGTGCCACACTTAAGAAATGTTGCTCCTGCTCTTTGGTGTCAGACTGGCCCATACTATTGTCTCCGGCGCCAATCAAAGCGTGGCCCACAGTTGCAAATGGCATTCCATTTGTGACACTGGTGTTTAAAGTACCCAAGGGGGTATTTTATTTTTAAATAAAATGTGATGTTCATTGTGCATTTTAAAGAGCACATTTCCTGAAACACTGGCCAAAAATACTAGCCAGTAACCCCCAAAACTGGCCCACGTTCATCTCAAAAACTGGCCCACACCAGCATTTTGCGTAGCTTAGCCGGTGGAAAATACAACGTCGCTTTCTTTCACTTTTTTCATGGGGTCAAGAACATCAGTCAATTATGTAGCATTTTTTTGGCTACATGATTCGGCATGTTACCTAGGAATTAAATACACTGAACTGTGAACAGTAAAACCATTGCTGACATAAGCGCAGAAAAGACATTTAAGTCCAAACTTAATCTTTTCAGTGAACAAGTGGTGAAAAGGAAAATGCATAATTTTCCTTCTGTAATCCAAATGCTGACAGGGAATACAGCTAGTCCTGAACTCCTGAACATTGACAAATACAGCTGTCTCCTGAGCAGGTTTAAGGAAGAGTTCAGGTACCGGTTCAGGGATTTCGAAAGGATTTAACCATGTGTGATGTTCATCACAAACCCCTTCATGGAAGTCCATATTTGTGAACTTATAGAACAAATGAGTGAGCTGTTTACTCTGAACACTTTTGCTATGGAAAATGGAGATTGTCTCCTTTTCAACTGAATGTCCCTTTGCAGGCTGACAATCTCACACCAATTTCTGGAGCCTTGTTGATTACAGGGAGTACAGTAACCTTTGCACAGCAGCATTAAAAGTGACTTCTCGGTTTGGGTCCACCTATCTCTGTGAATCTGCATTTTCAGATATGAACTTCCTCAAATCGAAATTTCAAACCCGCCTGATCGTGAGCATCTGCGTGACTCCATCCGAGTTGCTGAATCAAGTTGCACACCAGTCTACAGAGCACTGGTGGATGGCATGCAGCGTCAGCCTTCACATTGAATGTCCCAATCCTTTTCCTACATGTGAACGTCTTTTTATGAGACCGCCTCTAATAAGAAAGAATGCAATAAAGAGGTTTTGGAACTTATTGTGAAAGCATATGCCATTAAAATAAATGAGCTCAAGTTCTGATGTTTATGAATATCTCCCACCCCCGATATTGCCCACAAGTAGCTTTGGCCAATGTAAAGTTGGATACCCCTGGTGTAGACCGTGGTTCTGAAATCCTCTGGTGTGTGGGGTTGGTCTTCCGGGTACGTTGCCTATGGAGAGAATGTTGTTGATGCGTTTCGCCTTTTGAGCTCGTTGTCTTTCACTATATTCCATAGGGATAAGATGGTGCTCCACACATGCCCTTCCTTTATAACCAAGGTCGGTGCTCCAGACAAGATTTAGAAGTGGGAGTATTACACACCCTATTTTTTAAAGTTGGGAGTAAAATCATTTTTTGCGGTGTACAAATGTAAGCCCAGTTCCCAATTTGAGTATTTTATAAGCGGGTAAAAATGTTAGAAAACAGAATTTTGTTGGTAATAATTCTTTTGCACCTAGTCATTCATATGTATCAAAAAATACATGTTTACTTCTTCCAATCAGGCAGCAATAATTGTAGTTTCTTCCTATGATACTATGTGCCCTATTGTTCCAAACATATCAATGGAGCCGAGTGTTTTTTTTTGTCTGTTTCCTATTTTTTGTTGGGAGTACTTCTACTCTCTACTTTTATATTTTGGGAGCATTTACATATTTTTAGGGAGTAAAAGTTATTGGTATGCCCCCTATCTGTAGCACTGACCAAGGTTGTGTCTAGGTTTCCATATCAACGGGGAGATTTTCCAAGCAAGAGCTTCCTTAGAAGGTCCACAGTTTGGATGTTGGTAGAGCGCTCAAATTGAGCATTTCTGTCTTCAGAGAGGCTCTAGGACCTTTACGTGGAGCCTTCAAGTGGTCGGCTGAGTTCCAAGTCTACCATAGCCTGGCAGATTGTCTCCTGGGCCTCCATTCACTTCACTGGAAGCACCAGCCAGGGCTGCGGCCTGGGCCTCGCCTGCTTGTTGGAAACACTGCTGCTTGGACTCTAGTTCTCCGGCTGATGCCAAGTTGAGGCAGGCAATGCTGCATAACCTTTTTGTGTGGTTGGTTTATGCCTACGACCCCCTGCCGAGTGTTCTTTGCTTTTTACTCTCCCGATAGTTTGAAGGACGGAGGGGCTCCTAGTCCATGGTCCCCTTGTCTCCATTAACACCCCCACCCACATCTTCCTTTTACACTAGGTATCAGTAAGATAAGGCCTAGGTGGCTGGAAAAGCACTGACTGGGAGCAGCTGGGGGAGCACCTGAGTGGACGTGGCGGCGTGCATGGCTAGGCTATCCGATTCACACTGAGGCAATATGGTCTTCCTGATAAAATGGCTCCAGTCCCGGCGCGCCACTCAAGACCTTTCCATGTGTGAAAAGGGGGCTATCAGTACAGTAGTCTTTGCTGTCCACAGCTCCTGCCCCTCTTTGCATCCGTGGAACCTCCCCTGCGTTTCTTTCCCTAACTTCACTGAATGTGCATTGCGTTCGTGGTGGCGGAGGACCTTGGGCCGGCATGTGTGAAAGGGGGGCTATCAGTACAGTAGTCCCTGCTGTCCACAGCTCCTGTCCCTCTTTGCATCCGTGGAACCCCCCCTGCGTTTCTTTCCCTAACTTCACTGAATGTGTATTGCGCTCGTGGTGGCGGAGGACCTCGGGCAGGCATGTGTGAAGGAGGGCTATCAGTACAGTAGTCCCTGCTGTCCACAGCTCCTGACCCTCTTTGCATCCGCGGAACCCCCCTGCGCGTGGTGACATAGCCTGCAGCAGCCTCATTCTCCAGGAATCATTCTGCACTTGGTCACTGTGCCAGCTCTTCGCAAGGTCTATTTATATCCTTTGAGAAGATCATCTTTTCGTGCCTGGCACCTGCAGTCTTTTTGCTTTGCCATGCTTCTCATGCCAACACAGGGTAGGGACATGAGGTGCCATGAACCAGCCCACCCTCCCCCGGCCCACCTGCTGATGTCTCTGTGCCAAGGGTTACATCTTCCGAGCAGCGCGTTATCGTCTGCCCTGAATAGCACATGTTCCGAATGGTCTCTCTAGTCTCTAGTGTGCTGTGTTCTCCGCTCCTTTGCTCCACTCCGAGTGGCACACATCCTGGGCAGCTTGCTTTAATAGCGGGGAATGCCATTGTGATTAGTTCAATGTTCCCACTATCCAGCCACAGCAGCAGGCTTTCAAATGAAGAGCATTGGCAAACCAACAGTGTTGACTCCTCTGGAGGCGTGGAAGACATTTGCCAGGTACTGTGATAATGCTGGAACCAGGCCAAGATGCGGGAGTACATGGTTATGTGATAACAGTGCCTGGCAAATGCCCATCTAATAGCCAAAGCGGACGGATGCCAGGAGGAGGCTAAAGGCACGTGTGCTATGCCAGGGGTACATTGAAAGCTGCAATGAAGCTATACACACTATGGCTGCTTGCAGCGGGCCCTATGCAGCACAAAGTGTGTTACTGCTTGTTAGAACGACTGTAAAGACATGCTAGGAGGATGTGTTCTCAGTGTGGGGGACATATATTGGCTGAAAATCTCCATAGGGAGTAGTCCTCGGGTGGGCAAACGACACCAGACTCTCTGAACCCCAGGCCCTAATTAAAGTGGAGGGGAAGATAACTGCTGGACCCATATGCATGCAAGTTCCATAGCCGACGCTACCCTCCCTGGAGTAAAGTTAGACCACACAGTTTGCAAGTGTTGGCAATAAAAGGCCATAGGATTTTATTGTTACAGATATGTTTATGGAAACAATAACTATAATCGCACATCCATATGGTATCATACTTTTTGGCACCGGGTCCTGAGGTAAGCCCCTCTGGCCCGTGCCGTCTTCTTGTCCCACGACTTGTTGTGGTCACCGTACAGTGTCCTGTTTTTCTCTTCCTTTGTTCTTCTCCCTTCTTTTGTAGGGTGGGAGGGTATCCTGACTGTTTGGGTCCCGGTCCCGGTTCAGGGTCCACAAATAGTTTGTATTTTCTGTGAGCTGTGCAGCTCTTTTTAGAAGACAAGGGCAGCCTGTCTTTGAAGTGTGGTTGTGGGGGCTGAGGCCCAAACCCAGGCCGGCTGTAGCCGACTGTCTGGCCCATGGGGGGGTGCAGGTCATTGTGCTCTCCCTGCCTGACTGCTGGTTTCCTCTGGGTGCTTACCACCCTGTTTTGTGGAAGGTGAGGTGATTGTTCACACCTCGGTTTATGGTCATAACTCGAAAAAATAAATCGCGAAAAAAATATCTCGAAAGAAAAAGGCCGAAAAAAAAGTCTAATTTTTTTTAATGACGTTTTTTATTCGAAATGGGGGGGTTCCCCCCTCAGCCCCCCTTTTTTAAAATTTTTTATTTTTTTTACCATTTTTTTTAAATCCCGGACCCCAAAAGAAATAGATAATTAAAAAAAGAGAAATTCAACTTTTTGTTTTTCCATCTTTTTTTCGACCTTAAAGTCGAGATTTCTTTTTCGATATTTTGACTGACCACCTCACACCTCATCCTTCCCTTGCTTTGTAGTGAGAGAGACTGCATGTCTCTGTGCAATTGGAAGAGAGGGGCCAGTCTTGGGGGAGGGGTAGGAGCGGCCCCTCTCCTGGGCCTGCCGGATGGTACCAGCAGTTACCCTGCCTCGCTTTGGGAGGCCCTGCAGCATTGCCCCAGAAGGGGTGGGCTCTGGGGTCAGCAGGGGCAGCAGCAGAGGGCACCTCAAATAGTAGATGTGATGTGCACACTGTCATTGGATATTGTGATGCTTTATCTTCCAGAGGTTCCCAGCAGAGTTACCTGGTGTATCCAAAGAGAAATGCACGGTCATGACACAAAGCATCCAGCAGCCGTGGGGGCCCGGGGATGTACACGCACTGGCACCCCGCGTGTAAGACCTTGAGGGAAGCCTGGGGCCTGAGAAAAAGCAAGCAGAAGGATGAAGAAACTAGGGAAGCCAGATTGCCTTCAGCGGGTGCAGTCTGACACCAGCTCAGCATAGTTTCTGTAGCTGGATAGTAAAACATAGATGACCAGTAAGTTAACTCCTTCCAAAAAAGCAGCCCTGGCACTCGTTTGCCCATTAAACCTTTTTGGTACAGTTGTTACTGGTAATCGCTGCTGTGAGCCTCCCGAAGGCGTTACATTGCACTCTGACGTTGCTATATTAGCCATGAGCTTTCACCCCGAGCCAAACTGTTAGGGTGGCACTTGGACAGCTGTTAACCCTAGTGTTCCTTAAGTGGCGCCTGACGCCTCCTTGGAAGTCTGAGGTCTCTGTTACAGGAGTCTTGCGTAGGTCCCACATGTGCTGCCCCCCCTTCTCATTACCTTTTTGGCTCCAGCTACACACTGGGCACTGTTGGGAAGTGACCGTAAGAGGCTACTGTGAGCTTTGCGGCGGAGAGGCAGACAGACGCCCACCGAAGGAAAGGACATGAGACCAGGGAGGATGCAAGGTAATTCCCCCAGGTACCCTGTAAGGAATTCAACCATCCGCATTTTGGGTGTGGGCTCACCTGGGCTTTTATATGAAATTGAATAACGGTAGATCAAACTCTGGAAAATGTTGGGACTAATCTACACACATTTTCCTATGCTCACCGCATGACATACACACAGACTTATGTACTCTGGGTGGACATAGCCTACAGGCGCAGTCCTCCCTGTCACATTTGGTTGGACTGTGATACCCGGGGGGTACATCAATGCATCTCAAAAGGGGGAGGGCAGCCTAATTAAATAACAAAGGCTCCATGGATCCACCCTATCCTCTGTTGGCTCTGTTGGTGGCAGTGACGCATACTGATGAGAGTTCATTTAAGGAGGCTCATGAGAGGCCTGGTCACAGGGCTAACAAATGATAGAAAACACCAAACACTTTGATATGCATCTGTCAACCTGAAGCTAGCTCCCGCTGCTTAGTATCAATGACAGTGAACTGTCATGTCTGGTACATGTGTTTGAGGCATTCCCCCCTCCCATCCCCCCCGTGGGACCCCATTCAGTAGGTAGGCGTATGTGTTTTGATGGAGACAAAGTCTGTTCTCGCGACAACTTCAGGGTAGACTTGCCGCTTTATTCAGGACCCACAGAGAGCTCAATTAATGAGATAGACCCTTTGATCCACAACAAACAGGAAGATGGGTGGGACTTAGTAGTACATGTTTACACCCCTATACCTTTTCTTTTGCAAGATTGTTGGTGGGGACCCAGGATTGATTAATTAAGGTAGGCTTAGCCTACACCAATCACCAGGGCCCATTTGGCTTTAAAAGGGGGTTGAGCCCCTCTTTTGGCAGATCAACTGAAGAATTTGCAAGAAGTAACAAGAATAACTCATTTAGACCCTGGCTGAAGGTACAGTCTGCCTTACAGCATCCGCCAGTAAAGAAAGGCCAGGATTTCCAACAGGGAAGCAAGATTCCCTCCCCTAAACATCTCACAGGGAACAGAGGGAGATACTGAATCCAGAGGACCCGGCCAGCAGCTCCAGAACCGGTACCCAGCCAGCACACCGCTTGCCCTCCTAGGCTCTGCAAGCAAGCTTCCTAGGTGGGAAGTGCCAGAGTCACTGAATCAAACCAAGGACAAGGCAGCTACTTGCGACACTCTCCTCAGCTCTTGGCCGTCCACCTTAAAGGAAGACACGAGTCCAGTGAAGAAGCTAGGAGGAGTGCATCGACGAGCATCAACCAGCGTCCACTTTAAAGGACATTTGCAAGCCTTTCGAGCCCATCGAGCTGCAACCTACTGCACTGCTACTGTTGTCACGCCGCAGTCGCCAACGTTGTCGGAGAGTCCTCGACCAGTGCTTCAGACCTGCCATCCAGCCCTTAGATGATTCCTGACTCGGAGCCGCCATGTAGGCCAGCCTGCAGCCGTCCATCCAGCCTCGCTCGCCGAACTGCCTGCCGCCTGATACCCACAGCCTACCTTTCCGTCCACGTTACCAAAATTGGACAGGGAGGTTTATAATTTGCTTGTGTTTACAATCTGTTTTGGATCCCCTCTGGTGTACTAGAGGTGTGGGCTGATAGATGGTTTAGAAACCGAAATTCAGCCCTGGACCACTGGTGTGCTGGAAGTTGATTCGTCACATCCCCCTCTTGCACTTGCAATGCAAGGTAATGCCCACAGGTCTGCCTCTTGCACTTGCAATGCCAGGTAATTACTGTCCCCTTCTTGCACTTGCAATGCAAGGTCATTCCCACAGGACCCCTTGTAGCACTTGCAAATCAAGGTCATTCCCACAGGTCCCCATGTAAAACTTGCAATGCAAGGTAATTACCATAGGTCCACTTCTTGCAACCTTTCGACGCATGGGCCTTGGCCATAACTACACACTTAGTCGCTGAGGCGGTGGCGCCCATAACTCGACCTACTAGTCTCTCCTTCCCACCTCTGAGCAGTACCCCATGTGCTCCTCACAATAGCTAGGAAAGGCCACAGCAGCTTTATTTTGCAGTAGTTACCTTTACAGGTGTGACCAGTGAATGACCAGGCAGCACCTCACGTGTCATGGAGATGGAAAGAGATGGTGATACCTGCAGGGCAATCTAGGGGTCCATCCCAAGACTTGTTGGCCAAATAGTACTTCCATGCGTATGTGGATGTACAATCAGCCCTCCTATGCAGCCCTCGCCTCAGGCTTTGCAGTGGTGTTGCATCACCGGCCTTTCAGATCCTGGTAGCCTTGGGCCATCAAGAGCTGCCTCCAGACCTGGCCAAGCGGGGCAGGCATTGATGGCTTCTACTGAAGGGATTAGAATCAGTCCTATGGCAGTGAAAGATGGGGTTCTCCTCCAGCCCTAATCCTAGAAGGCTGCAACTTAGGAAACGTAGAGGTGCGGCCCAGCAGGTGCACCTATCATGGTGTTCAAATACCTACTCCTGCATTGTGTTTTCGTGTTTGTTGGTACTCACTGGACGCGTGTCCTGGATTTATACCAAAGATGCAAGGGAAGCGGGTAGTGGGCAGGTGCATATATGGCCATGCCACCTTGCAGTATGTCCCTGTCTCATGTTCTCCAATGGTAAGAGCCTCTAGTTAAGGTGCCCTCACTAGGTCAGGCAGGCACTAGGCCTTGTCACCTTGCAGTTCGTCCCTGTCTCAGGTTCCGCAATGGTAAGAGCCTCTAGTTAAGGTGCCCTCACTAGGTCATATACACGCACTAGGCCTTGCCACCTTGCAGTTCGTCCCTGTCTCAGGTTCTTCAATGGTAAGAGCCTCTAGTTAAGGTGCCCTCACTAGGTCAGGCACGCACTAGGCCTTGGCACCTTGCAGTTCCTCCCTGTTCCAGGTTCTGCAATGGTAAGAGCCTGTAGTTAAGGTGCCCTCACTAGGTCAGGCACGCACTAGGCCTTGGCACCTTGCAGTTCGTCCCTGTCTCAGGTTCAGCAATGGTAAGAGCCTCTAGTTAAGGTGCCCTCACTAGCTCAGGCACGCACTAGGCCTTGGCACCTTGCAGTTCCTCCCTGTCTCAGATTCTGCAATGGTAAGAGCCTTTAATTAAGGTGCCCTCACTAGGTCAGGCACGCACTAGGCCTTGGCACCTTGCAGTTCCTCCCTGTTCCAGGTTCTGCAATGGTAAGAGCCTGTAGTTAAGGTGCCCTCACTAGGTTAGGCACGCACTAGGCCTTGGCACCTTGCAGTTCGTCCCTGTCTCAGGTTCAGCAATGGTAAGAGCCTCTAGGTGCCCTCACTAGGTCAGGCACGCACTAGGCCTTGGCACCTTGCAGTTCGTCCCTGTCTCAGGTTCTCCAATGGTAAGAGCCTCTAGTTAAGGTGCCCTCACTAGGTCAGGCACGCACTAGGCCTTGGCACCTTGCAGTTCCTCCCTGTTCCAGGTTCGCCAATGGTAAGGGCCTCTAGTTAAGGTGCCCTCACTAGGTCAGGCACGCACTAGGCCTTGGCACCTTGCAGTTCGTCCCTGTTCCAGGTTCTCCAATGGTAAGAGCCTCTAGTTAAGGTGCCCTCACTAGGTCAGGCACGCATTAGGCCTTGGCACCTTGCAGTTCGTCCCTGTTCCATGTTCTGCAATGGTAAGAGTCCCTAGTTAAGGTGCCCTCACTAGGTCAGGCACGCATTAGGCCTTGGCACCTTGCAGTTCGTCCCTGTTCCATGTTCTGCAATGGTAAGAGCCCCTAGTTAAGGTGCCCTCACTAGGTCAGGCACGCACTAGGCCTTGGCACCTTGCAGTTCCTCCCTGTCTCAGGTTCTGCAATGGTAAGGGCCTCTAGTTAACGTGCCCTCACTAGGTCAATCACTCACTAGGCCTTGGCACCTTGCAGTTCCTCCCTGTCTCAGGTTCTGCAATGGTAAGAGCCTCTAGTTAAGGTGCCCTCACTAGGTCAGGCACGCACTAGGCCTTGGCACCTTGCAGTTCCTCCCTGTCTCAGGTTCTGCAATGGTAAGAGCCTCTAGTTAAGGTGCCCTCACTAGGTCAGGCACGCACTAGGCCTTGGCACCTTGCAGTTCCTCCCTGTCTCAGGTTCTGCAATGGTAAGAGCCTCTAGTTAAGGTGCCCTCACTAGGTCAGGCACGCACTAGGCCTTGGCACCTTGCAGTTCGTCCCTGTCTCCGGTTCTGCAATGGTAAGAGCCTCTAGTTAAGGTGCCCTCACTAGGTCAGGCACGCACTAGGCCTTGGCACCTTGCAGTTCGTCCCTGTCTCAGGTTCTGCAATGGTAAGAGCCTCTAGTTAAGGTGCCCTCACTAGGTCAGGCACGCACTAGGCCTTGGCACCTTGCAGTTCCTCACTGTCTCAGGTTATGCAATGGTAAGAGCCCCTAGTTAAGGTGCCCTCACTAGGTCAGGCACGCACTAGGCCTTGGCACCTTGCACTTCGTCCCTGTCTCAGGTTCTCCAGTGGTAAGAGCCTCTAGTTAAGGTGCCCTCACTAGGTCAGGCACGCACTAGGCCTTCGCACCTTGCAGTTCGTCCATGTCTCAGGTTCTCCAATGGGAAGAGCCTCTAGTTAAGGTGCCCTAACTAGGTCAGGCACGCACTAGGCCTTGCCACCTTGCAGTTCGTCCCTGTCTCAGGTTCTGCAATGATAAGAGCCTCTAGTTAAGGTGCCCTCACTAGGTCAGGCACGCACTAGGCCTTGGCACCTTGCAGTTCGTCCCTGTTCCATGTTCTGCAATGGTAAGAGCCCCTAGTTAAGGTGCCCTCACTAGGTCAGGCACGCACTAGGCCTTGGCACCTTGCACTTCGTCCCTGTCTCAGGTTCTCCAGTGGTAAGAGCCTCTAGTTAAGGTGCCCTCACTAGGTCAGGCACGCACTAGGCCTTGGCACCTTGCAGTTCCTCCCTGTTCCAGGAGCCTCTAGTTAAGAGTTCACAGGGCTGCTGCTTCAGAGGAGCTGTGCACCATCTCCCGTCCAGCCCAGCCGTCCAAGTCTGCTCGTAGCCAGAAACAAACCAGAACTGGCCTATCCTTGTCCCTCAAGCATGACCCACCAAACAGCACAGGTTCAAACTAGAATGTCGAAGGCTTGGCTTTTTACATCGGTGAATGGGATCTAAACTAGACTTCCATAACCCTAAGCGCTCCGCAAATCAGCCCGGTAAAATGTAATCTACTCTGGTTATTCGTGGCCTTTTGTATTTAACTGGTATGTTGGCATGCCACCCCCGTTCAGTTTGCGGGCAGGCTGCCTTGGGTGGCAATGGGCAGTCTTCCATGGCGGCTGAGCTGAGGGGGTTCCTCTCAACATGCCGCTTCTCAGCGCAGGACTTGGCGCTTTCTTTCACTCCGTATTGAATAGCACTTCTTGCCGTGCACTAGTTCTCTAGTGTATTTCCAGACTTTGAACCCCAATGCTTTCTGCAGCCCAGTCTTGATTTCTCTCCTCAGTACCCCAGAGTGACCCCGAAGAGGTCCCACCACATGTTATACCTCTTTTATATATGGCATTAAGCATGTGGACATGCACCCCGTCAGTGCCTCAGTTGGCAGGACTGGAATGTTACTGTGTCCATGCAAATGAGGGGCAATAGTGAAGGCAGCAGGGAGGCTTCCAGAAATGGAAGGACATTTGGGGGAAATGCTGTATTTTGAAGCACTCTGCATGAAATGTGGCACAGCTGGCAGCCGCATCAGTGTTCTGGGGAACATTGGACGGATCTACCCAAGTCTCGGCGGTGAGCACCAGACAACCTGGGCACACATTGGGCATGCAGAACCCCTGACGTGGCAGCTTCATGGCTCACATTTATCCAGAGAAGCTACTAAGACCCCTCCTGTCTCTTTTTTTAAAGAATGTTTATATTCGTAGATATTGTTGAAAAACAATCTTTCACAACTACATGGCATATAAATGTAAGCATAAATAAAAACCATACACTAAAAGAGAGCCTCCACATTACAATAGGCCTTAATGAACCCTTTCATACAACCATTCATCCTCCGATGTATATACAGCCACTAGATGAAATAACAGAACGCTTATTAGCCCCCTTAACATCTCATATAATACTTCAACCTTTCCTGACCTTTTAATACATACAACCTCCTTGTGATGAATCAAAAATTTAAATATCATAATATAAGTCGTGTCTTGAAACACTTGTATATAGATGCAATATTAATAAAATGTCATATCATAACTTGAAATGAATTTCGGTTTCTAAACCATCAATCAGCCCCACACCTCTAGCACACCAGAAGGCATTCGAACAGATTTGAAACACAAGCAAATTATAAATCTCCTGGTCCGTTATTGGTCATGTGGACGGACCGGCAGGCTTATAACCGCAAAGTCGTGGATCGTTGGTTAGTTACAACGTAGTGAAAATACAGTTATTACCCAACAATAAAAGGGACTGTCCAGTCAGGGTTGTATAAAAATATCTACTTTATTATCACAACAGACAGTTCTAGCACACGACGGAATACAACCCACCCTGTAAAGAAATGCAGAGGACAGTTTCAAAGAAGGAAAAGGGATGCACTCTGGATACTGACAGGAGGGTAGTCGGTATAGTAATTAATCGCAGTAGTTCAAGGTTACTTGGCTACAGCAGTAATGGAGCATGTGGCTGTAAAATGTTACTAGAGGGACAGAACCACAATGTACCTTGTACCTGTAGGTGTTCTTAGTGCTCAACAGGGCTGAGTAGATTTCAGGATGCTTGGCGGCTTCTGCGTCAGTTCAAGACGGACAAAGCTGTGGGTATCAGGCAGCAACCAGTTCGGCGAGTGAGGCTGGACAGATGCCTGCATGTCGACTCGGGAGTCTTTGTCTCAGTGCTGGTTGGCGGTTCTGAAGCACTGGTCGAGTCTATTTAGAAGTCTTGAAGTGACTGGCGTATCAACAGTCAGCATTGCAGTCTGTCGCTCGAGGGACTGGTCTGGCTTGTCGTTTTAAAGTGGATGTCGGTAGATGCTTGTCGATGCATTTCCCCTAGCTTCTTTGGACACGCTGCGTGCTGGCTGGATACCAGTTCTGGAGCTGCTGGAGGGTCCTCTAGATTTGATATCTCTCCGTCCCTGGGAGATGTTTAGGGGAGGAATCTTGCTTCCCTCTTGGAGGTCCTGGCCTACCTTCTCTGGCGGATGATCTAAGACAGACTGTACCTTCAGCCAGGGTCCTATGATGAGTTCTTCTTGCAAAGTCTTTGGATGAACTGCCAAAAGAGGGGCATAGCCTTCTTTTAAAGCCAAATGGACCACAGGGATTGGTGTAGGCAAAGCCTAAATTAATGGACCAATTCAGGGTCCCCACCAACAATCTCCTGTATGCTTGAGGTCAGCACCAGAGCACTTTGCAACAGAAAAGGTAAAGGGGTGAAAACTAAGTCCCACCCATCTTCCTGTCTGTTGTGGATCAAAGGGTCCCTCTGGTTAATGTAGCTCTCTGTGGGTCCTGATTAAAGTGGAAGATCTCCCATGAAGCTGCAGCGAGACCAGACTTTCTGGCTCCCTCAAACTACATGCTCGTACCTTCTGAATGGGGTAGTCTGCAAGGATGACTACTGTAAATCTACAGTCCCAGACATGACATTTCACCGTCAATCGGTACTGAGGAGCTGGCACTAGGTTGACACAGTTGCATATGAAAGGTTATTGGGGGTGTCCTGTTTCCTTTGTTAGCTTCTGTAGCCAGCCCCCATGTAGGCCTGTTTGAATTATGTTCCGATTAGTATTTGAATTGCTGCCACCACCTACAGGACCCAATCAAAGGACAACGCGGGTCGATGTAGCCTTTGTTAGTTAATTAGGCTGGCCATGATATGAAATGGTATTTGTAACGCGCCTATACACAAGTGTTTCAAAGCGCAACGAGGCAGGGGGGGGGGGGAAAGGGAAGACAGACCCCGATCCTACTAGGCCTGGTGTCATTCAGATCGCGCAAGTGTATGGGTGGAGGGGAAGGGAAAAGTGCAGTACAGGAGTAATGAATAACAAGATAAATAAGGGCCAGCTGGTGGCAAGTGCAAGGTAAGTGCAGAATAAGTGCTGGGAAGGGGGCGCTGTAGGGATACAGAGACAGTCCCGCAGTGCAGGGGATGTGATGCCAGGGAGGCAGTGCAAGTGGAGAGTGGCTGGGCCCAGGACCGAGGTCGGTGAGAGTGGCCCAGTTGCAGATTCAGTGCAATTTCAGTGTAGAATTTAGCAGGGGAGAGGGGGAGAGAAAGCAGAAGCAAAGAGGAAGGTTTTGAGGTGCTTCCGGAACCGGAGATGGTTCTCCTCAAGTTTCAGGGAGGCAGGAAGGCTGTTCCAGAGGGAGGCCCCTGCCGCGGAGAGAGATCTACCCCCAAATCGTTGCTTGGAGACGCGGCTGACCCTGAGGGAGTTGGAGGCGGATGAGCGAAGAGCTCGAGAAGGAAGATATCTAGGAAGAGAGAGTTGAAGGTATTTTGGCCCCAGGCCCCAGAAGGCCTTGTGTACAATGAAGAGGGTTTTGAACTTGATCCTCGCAGCCACTGGGAGCCAGTGTAGAGATTTCAGCCTTGGAGAGATACGGTCCCTGGGCTTGAGGCCAAGGATAAGTCTCTCAGTCCTGTTCTGGATGAGTTGCAGAGGGCGGAGAGTAGAGGCAGGAAGATTTAGATAGAGGCTGTTACAGTAGTCCAGCTTAGAGAGAACCAGGGCTCTGGAGACCGTGAGCTTCTGGGGGAAGGAGAGGAAAGGAAGAATACCTCTGAGGAGGTGCAGCTGGTAGTGTGACTTCTTAGAGACATCGGAAATGTGAGGAGAGAAGGAGAGTGTGGAGTCGAAGATGACCCCGAGGTCCCCCCGCCCCCTCCTGAGATGCATCATCTACCCCACCTGTCAGATCCCAACTAAATTTGACGGGGTGACTACGCCTGTAGGCTTTTTCTACCCAGAGTAAACTGGTCTAGGAGTACGTCATGTGGTGAGCATCGAAACATGTGTGGGGCTAATCTGTGCCATTTTCCTGAGGTTGATCTACTCAATTAATTAAACATTTTTTTAAAAAAGCAGGTGAGCGCACACCCACCTTGTGGATGATCAAATTCCTCACACTCCTTACTACAACATAATTACTCAAAAAATCCAGATGTTTCAGAAGTCTCAAAGTAGCCAAAATCATAGAGGTTGAGAATCCCATAAACATCCTCCTCCATAGGATAGCCTCGTCATATAGTCTCCACTGGATGAGGCTTCCTTCAAAGAATGACTCTCTGCTCTCGCAATACAATTCGCTGGCACAAGGTGTCCAAGAGTCTCTACTGATTGAGACTCTTTTCAGAATCTCCATTCCGCTGCTTTACGCCTTCAATTTCGGATTTCCCTGGTTAATATTCAATTCATCCTCGGACGCATGAAGTCCTATTTGGGAATCTTTTTAAATGTAACGGCATACAGCCTTATTTTCTGAGATCCAGCAAAACGTCCTGGTATTCACGATTATTACAATACACGTAGATATCCAGTCAGCGTCCCATAGTTTCAGTTTGGCTTTCCTGGGATACAGTATTAGTACATTATAATTACATACAATAGGTCTTGATACTGCAGTGGTTAAGGAAGGTTTCCTTTTTACAGCAGTCTATTTATATCTGCGAATAATGAGTCTTTAGGGGAGACAGAACGTTTCTATATATATATATATTTCTGAGGCTTGTGGAATCTGCTTAGATCACATGCTGTGCATAGCCGACATCTAGTGGAAGCTGCGGAGTATTACAGTTTGTTTTTCGAAACTCGAAAATGGGCGTCGACACAGGGCGTGCCAGTAATACTATCCCTAGTGTGACGTCCACTGTACCCAAGATCTCTCACGCGTCTAGGATCCTCAGATTGTTTTTTTCCGCCATACTGGTTGGAAGCATTTTGTGGAGTCCCCTGGCCTTAGCCATACTTTTGCTAAAATATTAATTTATTTACATCCTTCCCCATCCCAACGTCGAACTTCGACACTCGACGCCGGCTGGAGAAGAAATCGACCGTCGGCTGCTGCACGACGGATTTGGGCCTCGGAAGGCCTCTGGCCTCGGCCCGGGCCTCGGAAGGCCTCTGGCCTCGGCCCGGGCCTTGGAAGGCCTCTGGCCCCGGCCCTGCAAGTAGGGAGAGTGGGGGGGTTGTACATACTCTGCACTCTTGGTATATAGGTACACCTTATACTTTTGCTACACTTAACAGCCCGCTGCCTCAAGGTGCGTATGGAGGGTACCCCTTTTCAATTCTGCCCCAAGTGCAATCTCAAATACCCTTGGGTCGACAGGCACGCCACGTGCAATCTCTGCTTGCCGAGGGACCACCCCGAAGCGAACTGCAGAGCGTGTAGTAGGTTTAAACCTAAGACACTTAAGGACCGTTCGATGAGGCGTTGGGCCCACCACGCCAGGCAGGTGGCCATGGCAGCGGAGGGCGTCTTCAGCGACGCCGTACCTTCGGACGGCGAGGGCATTACGGCGTTGAAAGACAGCCGAGCGCAAGTCCCCGACCTCAGAAGGTCGTCCGGCAGGGCGGCTATGGGGAAGACCCCCGGCGACACAAGCGCTTCACACACCACACACACTAAACACACGAAGTCCAACCGAGACTCGACGACGTCGAGTTCTCGGAAAGAGGCACAAACGGAACGGTCCGATTCGCTGTCCTCTGGGCGTTCTTGATCGAGATCGCCGCATGACTTCAGGCAATCATCCAATCTTGCCAAGAGTGCCTCGCTCCCTAGGCTAACAGAAGTTCGATCGTCGGAGGACGAAGACGACTTCCACCCCCAGGCCGCGCTCCAGGAGTTGGAGCCCGCAGACAAAATCAGCGAGGCCCCACGCTCGAAAGATAGGGACCCTACCCCCGATCCTCGATGCCAGGCATCGAAAACCTCCGGAGCCACAAAAGGACAGGGAAAACATGTTTCCACTCACGGGAAGGGGGGAAAACAGCAGAAGAAGCAGCCTTTGCACTCTTCCACACCTGTGAAACACACCACTCCCCCTAAACAGACAGACAAGACCAAGTCTGCTGATATGTCTAAAACCAGCAAATCTACTCAAGATAAATCCCAGAGACTTGCTGAGAGAGTCATTCCCAGTTCCAAAAAATGGTCGAGTGAAGACATAGATAGGGTCATGTGAAGGATGTCTTCTTTGGCTGATTTTTCCGATAAAAATCCAGACCATTTCCTTTCGTATGATCCACAAGGGGCGACACCCTCAGGCTCTAATGATCCTATCCCCCCGAGTAAGAAGCCCCGGTTTGAAACACCGATGAGGTCTACAGACCCCTTCGAGGTACAACCATACTGACGACCATACTCACTGTATCAAGGAGAGGCTTCCTTTGGTGAGGACCTACAATTTGGCATGGTAGTAGAGCAAACCGGGACGGGCTACTATGGGGATGATGAGGACCAAGAAGAGGAAGAGGAAGACCCTGAAACCTACAGAGTAGATTCCCCGGTAGAAAACGAAGCCCCGGTTACCGACTCCCCTGTCGATAACCAACCCCTCCTAAACGAGGTTCTCGCACGTGCAGCAGAACATTTCCATATTGACACCCACGGTGTCCAGGAGGAGAGGGACTTTGCAGAGGAGTTAGTGGGAGAAAGGAGGCTTGTTGCCCAGACCATCCCTATCCTTAAGTCCATTCAGCGAAGAATAGACCCGTCCCTGGTGAACCCGAACCTCACCAGAGCAGTCAATCCCAGGTTTGAAAAACTTTTCAGGGCAGCCCAGTCTGACCCTCTCTATATAAGAGGACATCTGAAGCCAGACTCCCTAGTTGTCACTAACACTCGTAAGAGGGCTGGAACACCCTTGTCATCGTCCGAAGCTCCTCCCGACAAGGAGAGCAAAAAACGATATGGTTTCGGCAGGAAAGTAGCCTCAACGTCCGCCTATCAAGCAAGGATTGCAAACTCCACCACCCTGTTGGCCAGCTACAACTGCCATCAGTGGGAAGAAGTCGCGGCACTCATAGCCTCTGCTCCGGAACCTTTAAAGGGCCAGTTAGCTCGGATTTCCGCAGAGGGTAGAGCCGTGTCTGGTTGCATTTTGAAAGCAACCTTTGATGCCGCGGACAACGCAGGCAGATTGATAGCAGAAGGCACTGTTATCAAGAGACATGCGTGGTTACGGCAGTCTGGTTTTAAGGCAGAAACCCAGGCATCATTGTTGGACAAACCGGTGGAAGTCGATCTGCTGTTTGGTAAGGCGGTCGAAGACGCACTGAAGAATGCCAAGGACGAATACGGGACACTCAAGTCCTTTGCCAGTTAACCAATAAACCCCCTAACCAGAGAGGGAATAGTTATTTTCGTCGCCCACGCGGCCAAAATTCCCAGAGAGGATCTAACTATTCCCAGGGGCAGGGTATACAGTGGAACAGCCAACAGTCTACCCAGGGTTACGGCAGGGGTAATAGGAGAGGTCGAGGTAAAGGCAGAGGCAGCCCCAGCAAGGGAAGCGACACGCCTCCACCAAAGCAGTGACGCTCAGTTCAGGGTCCCTTCTCACGCAACCGCAGTAGGGGGGACGCATTTCCAACTTCACCCAGGCTTGGGAAGGGATCACATCAGACAGATGGGTGCTGTCAACAGTATCCACAGGGTACTGTATAGAACTACTGCAGCGTCCCCGGAACCATCCTCCACGACAAAGAGTACACTCTTTAGAACATCAGAAGATTCTCCTTGAGTAGATCGCCATTCTGCTAGAAAAGGACGCGATAGAACTCGTCCCGGGACACCAGGTAAACACGGGTATTTATTCAACTTACTTCCTTGTGCCAAAGAAAGATTTGACAATGCGCCCAGTATTGGACTTACGGCCTGCCAACAAGTATGTCAAGCCCCAAAAGTTTCATATGACTACGCTACAAGAGGTAATCCCCCTCCTAAAAAAGGGGAATTACATGGCAACCTTGGATATGAAAGATGCTTATTTTCATATGTCCATGTTCCCAGCGCACAGAAGGTACTTGCGGTTCAAGGTGGACAGTCGGCACTACCAATTCAAGGTACTGCCCTTCGGGATAGCTTTGGCACCAAGGGTATTCACCAAGGTACTGGCGGTGGCGGCTGCACACCTACGCAGGGAGGCAATCCCGGTGTACCCTTATCTGGACGACTGGCTCATAACGGGGGAAACCCCAGTAATTTGCAGGACAAACATTCAAAGGACTATCAACCTCCTCCACGAGTTAGGCTTCTCAATCAACGAGAAAAAGTCAAGCCTGGTGCCAAGCACCTCCAAACAGTTCCTAGGAGCAATCCTAGATACTCAAGAGGGGTTGACATTTCCTTCAGAGGAAAGAATTCGGAATATACTACTGCAAATTCCGCATTATCAGTCCGGTCACCAAATAACGGTACGCAAAGCAATGCGTTTACTGGGCATGATGGCGTCACGTATTTACCTGGTCCCCCATGCGTGCCTGCGCATGCGTCCCATGCAGGAATGGTTGGCGAAACAGTGGTCTCAGGCAAGTGGTCAGTGGGACGATCTAGTGGTCGTTTCGCCAACACTAGTACAAAGCCTTCACTGGTGGACAAGAGAGAATCTCGCACAGGGGAAACCCTTTTACGATCCCGAAGTACAGGCAGTAGTCACTACCGATGCATGTCTGACGGGGTGGGGAGCTCACCATCTCCACCACACAGCTCAGGGTCTCTGGTCTCCCTCAGTGGCCAAGTACCACATCAACCTGCTAGAGCTTCTGGCAGTATTCAGAGCGCTTCAAGCGTTTGAGCCCCACCTACTAAACCTGTCAGTGCAAATCCGGACGGACAGCACAACAGCCATGTTCTACCTGAACAAGCAAGGAGGGACTCGTTCACCAAATCTGTCCAAGCTTGCCCAGAAAATCTGGATATGGGCACTCAGACGGAACATCTTCCTGTCATCACAACATGTTCCAGGGGAGCTCAATTCCCTAGCGGATGCTCTGAGCAGAGACTCCCTCCCAGAGGAACACGAATGGGTTCTACACAGAGAGGTCGTAGAAGATATCTTCTCTCAGTGGGGTTTCCCCACTATAGACTTATTCGCCACAAGCGAAAACAGACAATGCCCAGGATTTGATTCCAGGTTCCCCCAACCAGACTCCCAGGGGAACGCCCTGTGTATGAACTGGTCAGGGATGTTTGCGTACGCTTTTCCACCAACTCCTCTCATCAGGAAAGTGGTGAACAAGATGAACAGAGAGTCGATGACGCTCGTCCTAGTTGCTCCCATGTGGGCAAGACAACCGTGGTTCCCACACCTACGCAGGATGGCGGTGTGCGAGCCCATCAAACTTCCAGCCTGGTACAACCTACTGTCCCAGCACCAAGGTCAAACAGTGCACCAGCAACCCAACTCAATGAACCTGGCAGCATGGCTCCTGAGGTCATAGAGTTTGGACATCTCAATTTACCACAGAGGTGTATAGACATCCTAAAGGAATCTAGGAAACCAAACACAAGGCACTGTTGCTTTGACAAGTGGAAGAGGTTTATCTGGTGCCAGAGTAGACAAATCAACCCTGTTGATTGCACTCCTTCCACTATTGTTACATACATGCTCCACCTGCTAGATGCAGGATTGGTTTTAACCCACTGAAAGTACACCTGGCAGCCCTGTCGGCATACACCACTTCCCATAGCAAGGTCTTGTGGTGGAAAGTACCAGTAGTTAAAGCCATCATGGAAGGAGTAAAGAGACTTCACCCTCCTATTTCAAACCCACCACCAGGGTGGGACCTTAATGTGGTGCTAGCCAAGCTCATGGGACCCCCCTTTCGAGCCCATGCATAAAAGCAGTCTCAAACACCTGACTTATAAAACGGCCTTCTTAGTAGCTATTACTTCTATAAGAAGGGTCAGTGAAATTCAGGCTCTGTCAGTGCAGGATCCCTTCTTTACTGTCCATAAAGACAAACTGGTTTTACGCACACACCCTAGGTTCTCACCTAATTTTATATCAGAATTCCATGTAAACCAGTCCATCGAGCTTCCGGCTTTCTTCCAGGACCCTCAAAGCTCAGCTGAGGTGAAACTACACACCCTAGATGTGCGTAGGGCGGTCCTCTACTATGTAAATAAGACCAGACCGCTAAGAAAAACAGATCAACTGTTTGTCTCCGTAGCTACAGGCAGAGAGGGGGATCGCGTCTCTAAAGGTGCCATCTCAAAGTGGATTATTAACTGTATCCAGCTGTGTTACTCACTCTCTGAAGGAACTCTGCCTTTCACGCCAAGAGCCCACTCTACTAGAGGCATTGGGGCCACTCTGGCTTTCATTGCAAATGTACCCCTTGACACCATTTGCAAAGCAGCTACCTGGAGCTCTATTCACACTTTTACTCAGCATTACTGCATTGACACCCATTCCAAGGCAGATACACAAGTGGGACAAGCGGTTCTAAGACAATTATTTGCTCATGACCCTTCTCACATCCCACCTCCTTCTTCAGGTACTGCTCGCTAATCTATGCACAGCATGTGATCTAAGCAGATTCCACAAGCCTCAGAAGGGATACATTACTCACCGTAATCGTATTTCTGATGCTTGTATCTGCTTAGATTCACATGCGACCCACCCTTCCTCCCCTCTGAGAGAAGGCGCATGGTTGCTTGCAGTCTTACCTTTCTATCTATCTGCTTGGATGATCTGTACTCGCGCTACTCCTCATGCCACCTCATGTCAGAAAAAATACAATCTGAGGATCCGAGACGCGTGAGGGATCTTGGGTACAGTGGACGTCACACTAGGGATAGTATTACTGGCACGCCCTGTGTCGACGCCCATTTTCGAGTTTCGAAAAACAAACTGTAATACTCTGCAGCTTCCACTAGATGTTGGCCTATGCACAGCATGTGAATTCAAGCAGATACAAGCATCAGAAATACGATTACGGTGAGTAATGTATCCCATATAGGAGCGGGGAACTCCATATTAATCTGGAACTCAATGCGGTCAAATCTGGGCTTTGCTCCGTAAGGCGGCCTCCACAGCATCCGCCTCTAACCTCCAGCCTCTGCAGCCTCCACCGCCTCTGCAGCCTCCACTTCTACGGCCTCCGCCTCATTCCACTCTTATCCCAGTATTGCTTCCATTAGGTAAAGCCTTGGCAATGTAGTTTTTTACTACTCCGAATACACCATATTTTCCAAGAATCCTTTGCATTGTGGATATCATAGATTCGATCTTTGCTCTAACAAATGTAACCAGATATTTTTTGTTAGGTTAATAAAATGTAGGCATTCCTAGATATGAAATGTTATACTTTATCTGCTTAGTTCTGCTTAGTGTGCTTGAGTTACCAGTTGTTAAACTTTACCACGTTTTTAGAGCGACTTAACCTTAAAAGTTTTTTGTTTTACTTTTCTTGATGCTTGTCATTGGAACTGGCACACACCCCTCCCCTCGCCAGTATCTGGATACCCATCAGTGTGTGGTAAACCAGAAGAACACCGTGCACGTAAGCAAGCCACCCCACCTAAACTGGAGGACGCCCCCGCACAACTCTCGAGGGCCTCACCAATGTGCAATGGGCAGCCCATCATTGCTGTAAGAGCATTGCTTGCTCTTCGCTGTGAGTGAGTGAGTGAGCGTGCGCACGCTTTCTCTTTTCTATGAATGGGAGCGCAGGGCGTCCTTGCTGTAAGGGAGCATTCACTTGCTCGTCGCTGTGAGTGAGTGAGCGTGCGACGCTTTCTCTTTTCTATGAATGGGAGCGCAGGGCATCCTTGCTGTAAGGGAGCATTCACTTGCTCTTCGCTGTGTGTGAGCGTGCGCACGCTTTCTCTTTTCTATGAATGGGAGCGCAGGGCATCCTTGCTGTAAGGGAGCATTCACTTGCTCTTCGCTGTGTGTGAGCGTGCGCACGCTTTCTCTTTTCTATGAATGGGAGCGCAGGGCATCCTTGCTGTAAGGGAGCATTCACTTGCTCTTCGCTGTGAGTGAGCGAGTGCACGCTTTCTCTTTTCTATGAATGGGAGCGCAGGGCATCCTTGCTGTAAGGGAACATTCACTTGCTCTTCGCTGTGAGTGACTGTGTAAGCTTTCTCTCTTCTCTAAATGGGAGTGCAGGGCATCCTTGCTGTAAGGGAGCATTCACTTGCTCTTCGCTGTGAGTGAGCGAGTGCACGCTTTCTCTTTTCTATGAATGGGAGCGCAGGGCATCCTTGCTGTAAGGTAGCATTCACTTGCTCTTCGCTGTGAGTGAGCGAGTGCACGCTTTCTCTTTTCTATGAATGGGAGCGCAGGGCATCCTTGCTGTAAGGGAGCATTCACTTGCTCTTCGCTGTGAGTGAGCGAGTGCACGCTTTCTCTTTTCTATGAATGGGAGCGCAGGGCATCCTTGCTGTAAGGGAACATTCACTTGCTCTTCGCTGTGAGTGACTGTGTAAGCTTTCTCTCTTCTCTAAATGGGAGTGCAGGGCATCCTTGCTGTAAGGGAGCATTCACTTGCTCTTCGCTGTGAGTGAGCGAGTGCACGCTTTCTCTTTTCTATGAATGGGAGCGCAGGGCGTCCTTGCTGTAAGGGAGCATTCACTTGCTCTTCGCTGTGAGTGAGTGAGCGTGCGCACGCTTTCTCTTTTCTATGAATGGGAGCGCAGGGCATCCTTGCTGTAAGGGAGCATTCACTTGCTCTTCGCTGTGAGTGAGCGAGTGCACGCTTTCTCTTTTCTATGAATGGGAGTGCGGAGTGCAAGGCGTCCTTGCTGTAAGGGAGCATTCACTTGCTCTTTGCTGTGAGTGAGCGTGCGCACGCTTTCTCTTTTCTATGAATGGGAGCGCACGGCGTCCTTGCTGTAAGGGAGCATTTGCTTGCTCTTCGCTGTGAGTGAGCGTGCGCACGCTTTCTCTTTTCTATGAATGGGAGCGCAGGGCATCCTTGCTGTAAGGGAACATTCACTTGCTCTTCGCTGTGAGTGACTGTGTAAGATTTCTCTCTTCTCTAAATGGGAGCGCAGGGCATCCTTGCTGTAAGGGAGCATTCACTTGCTCTTCGCTGTGAGTGAGCGAGTGCACGCTTTCTCTTTTCTATGAATGGGAGCGCAGGGCATCCTTGCTGTAAGGTAGCATTCACTTGCTCTAAGTTGTGAGTGAGCGGGCGCATGCTTTTCATTTTCTGTGACTAGGAGTGCACTGTGATCCGACTTGAACCTAGCTGAGAACGCAAGCAAGCAGTTTTTTTTTCTGAATTAGTGTGCTTGTTTTTTTCTAACTTGTATCTCCTCCAAAGTGTCTGCAAAATGCCCTTGTTAATATTTCCCTTCTTGGCCATGAACTTCTCCCCTGCGCCTAGTGCTCGCCCATTTGGTTTTCCTCGTTTTCTTAGCTGCTAATGTCCGGCCGACGAGGGCTGGCATGTACGAGGCTCGCAGCAACTTGCCAACCTCCTGCTGCAATGCTCTCGAGACAAATACCCCCTCGCACGGACCACTAGTCGCTGCAGGCCGAGTAAGCACTGCTGATCATTGTCTTTCTCAAGACCAGAGCATTTAAAGTGGGAGTGATTTACTAGTGATGGCTTATTTAAGAACCCATCGTTTTGGACAAGACGTTCTTAACGTTTCCGGGTTAAGAACTACAAAGGGACATCTTTATTTTGAAAGCACACACAAAGCACCATTTAGTTGCCTAACATCTGTGTCCTCCTTCAGTACAATTAAACATATCACACACAATATTTTAAAACTATCTGCTTATTTTCACATGTTAATTCATATGTACCAAAAAGCGTTTATTTGAGGTAGAATGTAATATTCTACTTGCATTACAGGCCTTTGTCAAACATTAAAACACAATGAGGTCACCTTTTCACACATTACCCTTTATCTGTCTTTTTAAGTCTTGAAAGTACATTTTTAAAATCCACAGGCCATTTGTTTGACTTCTGCTGAAATGCATTCTGGTATTGGTAGTGTTCCATTGAATGTGGGGAATACATAATGCTACAATTTTAAACACTTTGCCTAGCATATTTCTAAAAGGCTTTATATGTTTGTGTGGGTACTTTTCAATGTATCTTTATAAAACAGAGTATTGTTGAAGCCTGAGGTGCGGTGAGAGGGGAAAGGATGAGAGGGCAAGTGAGTCATGACTGTTTGCCCTGAATATGGCAAGAGAGATTGCAGTCCAGAAGACTGTAGGGGATTATTTTCTCTGCTTCTGGCCCATGCTGATTTTCAGAGCACAAGCCGAGGGTCCGTGTGAGTGGACAGTGTCCCCCACTTTTTTCAGGGATTCTCTTGAGGCCTGTAAGGAACGCATGGTGGCAATAGTAAGACAGACAAGTGACCACAGTTCAAGGGTGTTTATTGCCCTTCTGCAAGGGTGTGTTAAACGCCTATCTAATCCTAAATCTACAGATGGGAACAAGCTACCACCATCAAATAATAATAATGCAGTCCTAGTGTAGTCCAGTCTAAATAAAAGGGCCTATACTAAAAATAACGATTTCCAAGCCTTACCACTAAGTTACAAAATAGTGTGAGGTAATGTTCATGAAAAGGAAAGTAGTGTTCACAAAATGTCAGGGGGTTCGGGCCGTTGGCCTCCCTTACCCACATTTTCAGCATAGAGCAAAGTGGGTCACTCGAGCAAAGCAAACACTTCTGCAGCACGAGATTACAGTTCCATTTTCCCAGTTCAGGACCTTGTGGATCCCCCTCAGCCGGGCTCGGACCAATTTGCATTTACTTAAAAGTATTAAAGACTTTCGAATGTGCACAGGATTTAGCATAACCCTTTGCAGGACCACTACGATCTCTATCCTACTCAGCATCAGTTGGATATCTAATAGAGACTTTCGGATTAGCACCCACGTGGTGCCGGACCACTCTGCGTATGGTATCTTTTCTTGCTTTCCGAAAGTTCTGTTATTTATTTTGGCTGACAATTGTATTTGTGTCGCTTATCCCAAACGCTTCACACACTGTTCTCTTTGTACAATGTTGCAGCTTGCAACCTTGGTTCAAAACACAAGCTGGTTTGGTATTGGTCTCTTCGATTCACCGGCTGTGCTTTCTTTTCAGATGCCGCTTTGTTGTAGGAGCCAAGGCCAGTACCACAGCGGCAATCTCTCCTCCCCACCTTGGTTATCGACACGGGAGAGCCCCGGGTACCTCTGACACAATGTGTAGGTTTGATCAGCCTTTGTTTCTGGTCTTCGGTTTCTTACTTTCCAAGGTTCACGAAAGTAACGGTCTTTATAGGTCAAGGGTGCATCCCCCCCTTAACCCTCTGGTCTCACCGTCTTTCTCCTTGTATAAAACTGACATCTTGGAACCGCAGACTCCTCGTGTATTTTGCCTCGCTCAGAGTGTGCTTTCGTACTCCGCCTTTTATCCGTGTAGGGAAGTGTGATGGAAGTGGTGTGTGTAATCCGTAATTGCATGACTTTGACTGACCATGGTGATGGGACATGTCAGGCATTCGGCTCTGGTGTTAGTCCGTGGTCGTTCATAGTGAACTGTCTGTGAGCAAGTGTTTGTGTCGGGAAAGGGTGGGGTTGAGTTTCTAGGTATCCTACCTGGTAGGATGGGGAAAAGGTGTTACAAGGAAGGGGATACCGCGTCTCACCCTTCGGTGTCCCACTTCCACTCCCTGAAGACCCCTCATCCAGGTGTTCCTCCCACACTGGTCCACCCCCAGGAACTGGTTCCTAAAGCGATGGCTGTGTCCTTGCCACCTAGATGACAGATCCCCGGGGACTAGCGGGTGAGACACCTTCAGGTTTCTCACAGGACAGCATTCAAAAAAGCTTGCTCAAGTGCTCGGCTACCTAGGATTTCACCCCAGGTTATTGTGTTTCCAGTGCAGACACTTACCCACAAGACGAGCTAAGTGTCATTAAAGCAGACGTCTCCTGTTTGGACTCTGTTTTCCCTGGAACCGTTCGTTAGAAATTGTTGGGTTTAAAAGGTAGGCTCCTTTTTATATTTTGCCAGCATAGTTATTGGTTTCTCTCTGATTCTTTTTCCTGCTTGATTAGTATTATTTTTTTTAAGCCAAAACTCATTTGTCTTTTTCACTTTAGAAGAAAGGGAAAGGTCAATTGAAATAAATATGTAAATTTCACTTTAAGACAAGTTCACCTGCTGTGCACATATTAATGGATGGTAGCTTTTGATTTTTGCTCCGGGGCAGAGAGTCCCACAGTGACGCGAGGGAGCTGTATCCATCCCAAGTTGGACCAACCCATCTTACAGCACATTTTGTAGCGGGAATTGGAAAGCAGCCATATGATTTACAGGAAGATCGAAACCGCAGCAGTCACCTTACCTGCTCAGTTGTCTTTGCAACATTCTGCAACAGGGCCCCTTGCTACTACCGCACCCGTAATGCAGATTTCTCCCACCCGCCCACCTCCTCCAATCAAAGATTATGTGGGCCATTAATGAGGCTCCCTTCCCATTTTGAAGTGAGCAGCACTTGCTAAGTTTTTCAAGAAGCATGCCAACATGTCATCAGGCCTGAACCCAGCAGGAGAGGAGAACGAAACCCTGCCAGAACAAGTGATTTAGATGAGCATGGAAAGGAGAAAAGCTGCAACTACGCACTCTGACCCCATGTGCTCGGGGCCTATGAATATATTATTGAGCCCCCATGCCTCCACTTTTATTGATTGATTTACTTATTTATTTATTTACTTTTTAAAGGATTTGGGCCCTGTTAATTTCCATTTGAAGACCTGAAAAGGTGCTTATTCCCTGCTGTAACACCGCCCAGGTTACTGGGCAATAAGGCAATCCTGCAGTAAATGCAACCTGACCTGTCTGGCCGAGGGCCAGTCCCTGCGCTGACATGGCACCCTTGGAACCTGCGTGGAGGTTATTTCTTTTGACAGCCAAAATAATCCTTGTGTAGCTTCTGAACTATAAGCATATTGCTAGTTTGGCCAAATCTATACACCATAAAAGTAAAAGCAATTGGGAAACGCCTGCAAAGACAGCCGCTAACTTCCCTTAGCAAAATACAATCTCCATGTTTCTGCAGTGCCTTCCACAGTCAGATGGTGTCTTCAAGCAAACGTTTCAAAAATACCTTATTAAACAATATTTCTACCAATTACATCTGGGAAGAGATGTTTTCAGGTTCCTGAATTGCAAACTGGTCTCAAATCCCGGCTTTCCCCACTTAACGAAAGTGTGCGCTCCCGGGCAAATCCTTTTATCCACTATGCCTTATCTGCCAAAATTAAGTTTAAGGTATTCAGCTCACACTGCTGATAAAAAAATTAAAGATTTAAAAACAATTTTTAAAAAACTGATATTTCCTCCTAGGTAAATATTAATAGTGACAATTCATAAACTGGAGGGCTCAGTTGATTTCTCCCCTGCCTTACTCATGCCAGTGTGTGTTTAATGTAACTTCCCATGACACCGTTGTATATGGAAGACTCCTTCTGTGATATCATTTTCTGTAATGCATATGAGGTCACTATGCAGATAAAGTGGGGCAGTGCAACCCTTTGGCCGCCTAGGGCCGGCCCTTTGAATTGCTGTTGCTCGTGGTAATTGGGTCAGCGACTCAATTAGGGGTTACAAGAGAAGACGTTTTCCTGATGTGAAGGCTGTTTTACCCCCTTAGACTTGGTTCTGCATAATTCAATGGGGCTTCTGCGGATGGAAGGCGTCTCCCTGGCAACACAGAGCAGCTCAGGCGCCTTGACGTCTCTTATTACTAATTCAGCACCTTAGAGTTCTGGGTGCTTTCTAACCTCTTACCAAGCCGCAGACTTCGATCTCCCACAGGCGCAGCATGAAGGTAACATGGGCTGAGGGCAGGATATAAAGTCTGTGACCCATAGGACTCCCTAAACTAAACACTGCCACCTGCACTCCCCAGTCCAGGATTTCCCAGGGTAATGCAGACCTTGGGGTGCAAGGGCACTGTGGGCATGTAGGCAACTGGAAGCTTATGGCCATATTTAGCTGGCTCTCCCGTGAGCTACATAGGATGTAGCAGAAAGAAACGGTGCCTGCCAATTGCATTGTTGTTTCCGTGTCTGCATCCTGAACATTCTGACGATGAAAGCAGTCATTGACCTCCTCTCTGCCTATGAAAATGTTCAGGGCACGCTGAATAGCTATTGATATTGACTGCTTTCTGAATTATTACTAGAGCTTTTATAAACCGGTCAAGAGGACAGAATGCGTGACCAATCATGGTATCCCTTCAAATCCTCGTTTGGGGTCTCGACCGCTTCCAGACTGGCTTCTGTGTGCTTTGCGCAGGGGCGACTTGGCGTTCGTTCGATGTGAGGCAAACGCTGTGCTCTTTAACAAGGGACAATCTGAAACATGAGGGAAGCCCAGAAACAGATGATGTGTAGATCCCTACAGTTCAACACCCGCGCTGATGGCATTTCTCACCCAGGAGTAATGGGCAGCGGGCTGAAGAAGTGAGACCATGTGCCAGAGATGGGTGTCTGTGGGAGGAATTCGACCTTCCGCACGGTGGGTGTGCGCTCACCTGGACTGTTTTGAAATTTTATATGAAATTGAATGAGGGTAGGTCAACCCCTGGAAAATGTGTGGTTTTTATCTCCACACATTTTCCTATGCTCACCGCACGACATTCACAGAACTCTGTACTCTGGGTGGACACATGCTACAGGCGCAGACCTCACATTAATTTAACATTTAGTTGAAATGTGACACCCAGGAGTACATCAAGGCATCTCAAAAGGGGGAGGGCAAAACTTTTTCCTTCCCATGGCCAGCCTAATTAAATAACGAGTCCATGGATCTGCCCTATCCTTGGATGAACCTGCAAAATGGTAGCAGCAATTAAAATAATTAGCATACTAATAGAGTATTGTAGTATTTAATTGGAGTAGCACTTTAGATTCGCATTACACTGTATTTGATCTCTCATTACTTAGTGTCATTGTATATATACTTTCAGTCATGTTGTTGGAATATGGAACCTGGAATTGTATGCAGTAGGACATGGAATGTAAAATAGGAATGCTTAGGGAAATGATGCACTTTAGGTTTCAGTTCTTTCCCGTACCCCGATGTAACCAGTGGGTTTAACCTTGAATCCTGATTAAACCTTTTCTTCCAACTAAACCGTGTGAGGGAATTCTTGAAGTATACTTCAAACAGACCCTCAAGGGGCCTGGCTGCAGAAGCTAACAAAAGACAGGAAACCCCAACCCCTATGATATGCACTGTGTCAACCTGAAGCCAGCTCCCACCCCTCGGTATCAAGGGCAGTGAAGTGTCATGTCTGCTACATGTGTTTACAGTTGCCAACCCCTGCAGGGGGACCCCATTCACAGGGTAGGAGTGTGTGATTTGACAGAGAGAGAAAGTATGTTCTCACCACCACTTTAAGGGAGACCTGCCTTTAATCAGGAACCACATAGAGCTCAATTAACTAGAGAGACCCTTTGATCCACAAAACGGACATAATGGTGGTACATGTATTCACCCTTTACTTTTCCTGTTGCAAAGCACTCTGGTTATGACCTCACGCATAACAGAAGACTGTTGGTGGGGACCCAGGATTGGTTCATTAAGGTACGCTTAGCCTTCACCCATCATTGGGGCCCATTTGGCTTTAAAAGAGGGTTGAGCTCCTCTTTTGGCAGATCCTCTGAAGACTTTGCAAGGAGTAACGAGGACTAATTTGGACCATGGCTGATGGTACCGTCTGCCTTACTGCTTTCGCCAGTTAAGGAAGGCCAGGATTACCAAAGAGGGAAGAAACATCCCTCCCCTAAGCATCATCTCCCAGGAAACCGAGGGAGATACTGAATCCAGAGGACCCAGCCAGCAGCTCCAGAACCAGTACCCAGCCAGCACACAGCGTGCCCTGCTAGGCTCTGCAAACAAGCTTTCTAGGTGCTAAGTGCTAGAGAGTCTCTGAACCAAACCAAGGACCAGGGCGTTGCCTGCAACACTCTCCTCCGCTTTGGGCCATCCGTCTTAAATGACGACACAAGCCCAGTGAAGAAGCAAGGAGGAGTGCACCGGCAAGCATCAACCAGCGTCCACCTTAAAAAAAACAATTTGAGCTGTAACCGACTGCACTGCTGACTGTTGTCACGCCGCAGTTGTTCATGCTGCCCGAGACGCCTCGACCAGTGCTTCAGACCCACCAACCACCACTGAGACAATTATTCCTGACCCCGAGTGGGTGTGTGGCCAGCCTGCAACCGTCCGTCCAGCCTCACTTGCCGAACTGCCTGCCGCCTGATACTCGCAGCTGTCTCCTGTCTTGAACTCTGCTTCACACTGTCGAGCACCAAGACCTTCTACAAGCACTAGGTGCATTGTGGTTCTGTCCCCCTGGTCCTTCTCCGAAGACCCCTAGTGACCTATGACCCATTGCTCCCATTGTGTTAAAACCAAGTATCCTTGAACTATTGAGATTAATTACTATACTGACTACCCTCCTATCAGTATCCAGAGTGCATCCATTTTCCTTCTTGAACTGTCAGTCCGCTGCATTCCTTTACAGGGTGGGTTGTATTTTGTAATGTGCTAGAACTATCTATTGAAGAATAATAAAAGTAGATATTTGTATACAACTGGACAGTTCCTTTTAGCATTGGGTAATAATTGTATTTTCACTGTGTTGCAACTAACCAACGATCCACGACCTTATGGAGATAAGCCTGCCATTCCGTCCACGTTACCAAAATTGGACACAGAGGTTTATAATTGGCTTGTGTTTCCAATCTGTTTGGATGCCGTCTGGTATACTAGAGGTGTGGGGCAGATCGATGGTTTAGAAATCGATATTCATCCCTGGACCACTGGTGCCCTGGAAGTTGATTCGTCAGTCTGTCTGGAAGGAGGGCGGCTGGGTGAATGAAAGCTTGAGGCTCCCTATGCTTCTGCTTCCTGGTGCACGTGGTATCCAAAGGTAGATGGAGGCTGCAGGGTGGAGTAAAAAGCGCAAGCAATGGCATGTGGGCGTACGCACGTGCCTCCTGGAAGGCAGACCTATTGTGGCACTTCAGTAAGAACACTTGTGCTATGGAGCAATGTTGACGTATATCGTGAAACCTTTTCATTGGTAATGCTGCCCTATATTGTGTGACAAGAACATATCTTGTAACTGTTCCTGGTGTACTGTTGGTGTCCTGGCGTGTTGTAACTGTTCTTGGGGTACCACTGTTGGTGTCCTGGCGTGTTGTAACTGTTCCTGGTGTACTGTTGGTGTCCTGGCGTGTTGTAACTGTTCCTGGTGTACTGTTGGTGTCCTGACGTGTTGTAACTGTTCCTGGGTACTGTTGGTGTCCTGGCGTGTTGTAACTGTTCCTGGTGTACTGTTTGTGACCTGGCGCGTTGTAACTGTTTCTGGTGTACTGTTGGTGTCCTGGTGTGTTGTAACTCTCCTGGCATCTTTGGATTTCTACTGTAACTTGGCTGAACCTATTGTGCATTTAATGGCTTTTAACCCCTTTTTCTGAAAGCTCGTTGTTAGGCAGAATCCTGTGCAGTTCCCTTGGGGACCACTGCAAGAAGATTAAGACTACAGGAGTAAGCAGTAACCCCAATTGGTAGCTGTCTGCACCAACCAGATTTACCTGGTAGCTGTGGCTGAGCAGTCAGACTTCTCTCAAGAAGAGTAGGGCAGTATACAGAGGATACACAATAGGGTTAAAAACACAGTAGAGCAAGCAAACACTGTCCAGAGCTTGGTATCAAAAGTATATATTTATTTAACACACACTTAAGGAAATAAACTAGCACTATAAATCAAATCAAGTTCAAACACAATCAGAAAAGTATAAACACCTTCCTTAAGAATTATTAGACAAGTCTAAGTCAAAACACCACTATTTGTAAAAACAGATGCGAGCGCGTAACTTAGATGGCACTCCAATAATTAAGTTAAAGGGAGAGAAAAAGGCAGGTCATGAAAATAAAACAGTTCCCAACACTTTTCTAAAACCAAAACAAGTTAGTGAAGGCAGAGTCTACTTTAGAGCCAAAGTTCATAGGCCAGGCCCACTTTAAATGGAGCAATGTGAAATGTGCCCAAGATCACACAATTTAGAAATGCATTCAAGTCTTTGTAAAAATGTTCAAAAGAGGTAGGGTTGATTCAGAAGGTAAAGTTAGAAGGTCTGGGGGCCAACCCAGTTGGAAAGCCAAGGATTTAAGGGTCACCTTTAGCAAACCGTAGAAAGGGAGGCCAGGTGGAACACAGTACCTTTAAAGTTGAGGAAGCTCCAGCGGAGGCAGTTGTTCCTGGCAGCGGGTGCAGTTCGTGGTTTCGACCAGGGGAAGAGAAGATCTCGTTGAGGAGGAAACTTGGAGTCGTTGCACTGCCCACGGAAGTGACCAGCCGCGGAGTTTGTTCGGTGAAAAAGGTGCGTTCCTGTTATTCGCGGTCACAGTGGTGAAGCTTGGCTATCCAGCCGCCGGGGTGCTTGGCACTGGCGATTCGACCAAGAGACATCCTAGAAGGCGAACGGCAAACTGGTTGATCCCACCAGCTCAAAGGAAGAAGACTCTTTCAGCAGAAGATCTTTTTCTTGTCGTCGGGAAAGTGGTGAGGTCGTTGCAGCAGGGCTCCACCGGTGGTGTTGTCGTTGCAGATGGCTCAGCTTCTCCCCTCTTCGGATTTCTTAGGTCCTGTGGCGACTTCTGAAGTTCCAGTCCCAAAAGCCCTGCTTTTATGCAGAAAAACACCCATTCAACAGCCTAGTTGTCACTCATACATGCTAAGTGGTGAGCCGGGCGGCTCACCACTGGGCCAATCAGAACAGAGTGCGACTTGAGTTGCTAAGGCAACGCAGTCCAGGGTGCCAATTCCCCCACCCACACATCCTGTGGAACCCAGACAGAGTGGCACCAGTTGGAGGGCTTCTGGGGAGAAGGCCGCCAAAAAGTGGAACAAAGGACCCGACCTTGGTTGGAGTTACAGAGACGGACACAAACGCCATTTTAGAAAAGAGTTCTGGCGAAAAGACCCAACCAGTGATTTTATATTCAATAAATAAACCGGCAGTATCTTTAACATTGCACCAAAAAGTGGTGCGTTTAAAATCAATGGGAAAATCCCATGGGAAATATTCCGGTGGAATATTTTGCGTGGTAACCACTGCCACCAGCCTGAAACTCGACAAGGGGGGCCTGGACAGTGCCCCCTTAGAAACAGACCCAGGGACAATCGAATTAACCCCTTCCAGTACTTCCACAATATGATGGTTTGTGCTGTTTCTGTTCACAATTTTGGACTAGTAAAGCCAATGGTGACTTTACATGCCCTGGGAGACAGTAGTCAGTCCCAGGGTATGGAGTCTTATGTTTGGGGGTCACTATGACACCCCTGTGTTACTGCACTGAGGGTGCTGTGTAACACATACATAAAAACATTATACCCTATGGAGTAAAAAAACGCCATAGCCCATAAGCACACAATAAGTCAAAGACATACCTCAAATCATGCCTAAGAGTGGGAGAAAAAGAGTCTCACTCTTAGCAGGAGAAAAAACAAACCCCAAAAATCCAGGAAAGCTGCTGGGGGACTCACTAGGTTTGGGAAATTAGCCTTATAAGAGAATTCTCCCTAACAGATGTGCTGTAAAATAGGAGTGCCTCTCCAAACCTCCTCTGGTTAAAGGGATGGTCTAGTAAAAATTTGTATTTAAAAAATAGATAGGCCACATTAAAAAAAAAATACTAGCATCCTCCGTTTTAAAACTTCCTATGTAAAATTTTGAGCTATTCAAGCTCAAAATTCGAAAAAGCAAGCACAGGGGCGCCGCCATTTTGGGAAATGGAGGCCCTCCTGTGCTGGCTTTTGCTTTTGCGGCACTAATGAAGGAAAAGCCAGCCAGCTGTAGTAAACAAAGTCTACCGCTGGGTGGCTTTCCCTTCATTAGTGCCGGGACTCGGAGGACACGGACCGGAGACCAGTGCAGGAAAGCTGCAGCTGAATCTCGGTAAGTGCTATTTATTTTTTTTACAAAAAATAAGCACTAGCTGCGTTTTTTTTTCTAAGTTTTCCGGGCTGGAGGAGCCCGGAAAACTTAGAAATAAAACCGCAGCTTTAAAAACGTTGTATTTATGTTTGCGGTCGCTTTTGAAGCGACCGCAAACATAAATACAACGTTATTGTGTTGGAAAACGCTGCGGTTTTAAAACCGCAGCGTTTTCCAACACAACCGCGTGTGTTTCTGCCTGCTGTGGCTATCACTTTGGGTCTCCGGTGCTCCCAGGGGAGCACCGGAGACCCAAAGTGAAAGCCACAGCAGGCAGAAACACACACGGTTATGTTTACATGCCGCGTAGTGTTTCTACCTGCAGCTGATTTCCCATTTGGGGCTCTCGGGCTCCCCATAGGGAGCCCGAGAGCCCCAAATGGGAAATGCTAAATGCTGCGTTGTCCGCCTAAATCTGCTTTTCCATTTGGAAAAGCAGATTCAGGCAGACACAACGCGGTTGTTTTCCGCAACGCCGCGTTGTCTGCCTGAATCTGCTTTTTCATTTGGGGCTTTCGGGCTCTGTTGGAAAACGCTGCGGTTTTAAAACCGCAGCGTTTTCCAACACAATAACGTTGTATTTATGTTTGCGGTCGCTTCAAAAGCCTATCTATTTTTTAAATAAAAATTTTTACTAGACCATCCCTTTAATGTGGGCTTGCTCTCTTGCGCCAATCATGGAAAAGAATTACTCCCTCACCAGCATACCATTCCAGTGTTGAAGTGCTTTAATTGCATCACGGGTGTGTAGGGTTTCGTTGGGCAACACCATAGTCTCTGCAGAGTACCTTTCATTGCTTGGGTAGTGCTGTGATGGGATCACAGGGGTGTGGGTTTTCGAAGGCCAGTCCTATATATAGTCCCTGCAGAGCACCTTTCATTGCTCGGGTAGTGCTGTGATGGGATCACAGGAGTGTGAGTTTTCGAAGGCCAGTCCTATATAGTCCCTGCAGAGCACCTTTCATTGCCTGGGTGGTGCTGTGATAGGATCACAGGGGTGTGGGTTTTCGAAGGCCAGTCCCGTAGTCATTGCAGAGCACCTTTCATTGCTTGGGTAGTAGTGCTGTGATGGGATCACAGGGGTGTGGGTTTTCGAAGGCCAGTCCTATATAGTCGCTGCAGAGCACCTTTCATTGCTTGGGTAGTGCTGTGATGGGATAACAGGGGTGTGGGTTTTCGAAGGCCAGTGCCGTAGTCATTGCAGAGCACCTTTCATTGTCTGTCTGGTGCTGTGATGGTGGTGACAGGGGTTTGGGTTTTGGACGGCAGTCTCATAGTCCTAGCACGAGTGTCTGCTCGTGGGCCTGCTTCTTCTGATGGTTACAGTTTGGATTTTTGACCGCGGTACGTCTTTAGTAAATCTCTTCAGTGCTTGCGGGCTGGGCAGCCGTGGGGATAGTTCCTTCCATGGGTGATGTGTTCATCCGCCTAGCTTTGAGGTCCTCTCTACCCATGCATCACTGTAAGGGCGCGCTATCAGGTGGGGTCCTGTCTTTGCTCGTTGCACTCATCCCCTCTTTCCTACCCGTTGAGCAGAGTATATGGTGTCCAGGTATTTCTGGGCAAATCCACCTCTGTTGAATCCCACGGACCCCTAGAAAGCAGGCCACACTCTGGACAGCCCAATGGCCAGTGTTCAACGGGCAGCATGGCGAGGAACCGGTAAGGAGAGTGCGGGCAGTGTTCCCTGGGGCGGGGTATGTGCCACTCGCTGCACCATGCCTCTTCTTCCTCCCAGGGGCAGTGTTCCTGAGGGCGGGGGACGTGCCACTCTCTGCACCATGCCTCTTCTTCCTCCCAGGAGGCACCTGTCCAACATTCTGTATCCCAGTCCTTCCTCCCTGGGGCAGTGTTCCTGAGTGCTGGGGGTGTGCCAGTCTCTTTACCATACCTCTTTTTCCTCCCAGGGGGCAGTGTTCCCGAGGGCGGGGGATGTGCCACTCTCTGCACCATACCTCTTCTTTGTCCCAGGGGCAGTGTTCCCGAGGGCTGGGGGTGTGCCACACTCTGCACCATACCTCTTCTTCCTCCCAGGGCAGTATTCCTGAGGGCTGGGGGTGTGCCACTCTCTGCACCATACCTCTTCTTCCTCCCCGGGGGAGTGTTCATGAGGGAGGGGGATGTTGCCACTCTCTACACCATATCTCTTCTTCCTCCCTGGGGCAGTGTTCCTGAGGGCGGGGGACGTGCCACTCTCTGCACCATACCTCTTCTTCCTCCCAGGGGCAGTGTTCCTGAGGGCGAGGGACGTGCCACTCTCTGCACCATACCTCTTCTTCCTCCCAGGGGCGGTGTTCCTGAGGGCGGGGGACGTGCCACTCTCTGCACCATACCTCTTCTTCCTCCCAGGGGCGGTGTTCCTGAGGGCGGGGGACGTGCCACTCTGCACCATACCTCTTCTTCCTCCCAGGGGTAGTGTTCCTGAGGGCGGGGGACGTGCCACTCTGCACCATACCTCTTCTTCCTCCCAGGGGTAGTGTTCCAGAGGGCGGGGGACGTGCCACTCTCTGCACCACACCTATTCTTCCTCCCAGGGGCAGTGTTCCCGAGGGCGGGGATGTGCCACTCTATGCACCATGCCTCTTCTTCCTCCCAGGGGCAGTGATCCCGAGGGACGGGATGTGCCACTCTCTGCACCATGCCTCTTCTTCCTCCCCGGGGCAGAGTTCTTGAGGGCTGGGGAGGTACCACTCTCTGCATCATGCCCCTTTTTCCTCCCAGGGGCAGTGTTCCCGAGGCCGGGGATGTGCCACTCTCTGCACCATATCTCTTCTTCCTCCCAGGGGCATAGACTTGTTTATCCAATATAGAGATCTCTGATCACTGTTCTAGTCCTGAAATGCTCTCTGCTTAAATACAAAGCATCCAGAAACCATCATTTGTGCTATTTGCCCTCTTTCCCACTCTCAGAGGTATTTTGAATGAGTACAATAAGAATGCACCAGACTATCCATCTTGGAAAGAAAACCTTCCATCAGAAAATAATTCATATGATTAGTCTAGTATTGCCCCTTGCGAAAAACAAGTGGGGCGGTACAAACAGAACACGTGCAACACAGGACCAGTGGTCAGAGAGCCCTCAGTCCCCGGTAGGCTGGTCCCACCACAGTGTGCCATTATGGACAGTTTGAAACTGTATTCAGGCAAGGCCTTCCTAAGAGCAGGTGACAGTAAAAACCATTTACTTGGACAGCAACAGCTGTGTTTCCACATTAGAATTCTTCTATAAAGTACTTGCATTACAATGTAATGAAACCAGATTCATTATAGCAATCATTTATTCATATTGAGGAGGGGTTTTGTCGCATGACACATAGGTGTAGTTTGGGAATGACGTGCGCCAGTCGGCACGCGGCGCATTCTGATGTTTCACCCTGGGCACCAAGTTGGCTTGGGGCAGTGTTCCCGAGGCCGGGGATGTGCCACTCTCTGCACCATGCCTTTTCTTCCTCCCAGGGGCAGTGTTCCAGAGGGCGACGGATAATCGGGTCGAGATGTGTGGAGGGGCCCCTGATATATAGGAGCACGTCATCGGCATATAGTGAGATCATTTCCGGCGTGCCCTGTAGGCGGATACCCTTGCCAGTATGTCTGTCCCTAACGTGATCTGCCATGGGTTCGATGGCGACCGCGAAGACGATGGGGGAGAACGGACATCCCTGGCGGGTGCCTCTGTGTAATACAAAGGGGGGGGAGACGATAGAGTTCACAAGCACTTTGGCCCTTGGGTTAGCGTATAACAATTTTATATAGGAAAGCATGTTCGGGCCTATACCCATTTTGTCCAATACAGCCCATAGGTATTTCCAGGAGACCATGTCAAATGCCTTTTGGGCGTCTAGTGTGACCGCCACTGCGTCCGCCTTTGGGTCAATCCTGGACATTATATTGAATAATCGGCGGATGTTAAGAGCAGTGGAGCGGCCAGGGACAAATCCGCTTTGGTCTGCATGGACCAGATGGGGCATGAATGGGAGAAACCTACTGCAATTATTTTGGCAAAAATGTTCTTGGCCATGTTGATAAGTGATAGGGGCCTGTAGGATCCACATTCGTCTGGGGGTTTCCCTGGTTTGGGGAGAACGGGGATCAGGGCTTCCCTTAAGGAGGGGGTGAGAGAGGCCAGTCGAAGGGATTCGGTCCAGACCCCGTGCAATATGGATTCTAGGATGGCGACGTGTTCACGGTAGAACTCAGACGTGAGCCCATCGGGACCAGGAGCCTTATTCCTTGGAAGGTCAGAGATCACCTGGACTATCTCCTCCAGGGTGAACGGGATATCGAGTTGCTCCCTGGTACTTTGGGAGATAAGGGTCATGGGGATGCGTTCCAGCATATCGTCTAGATCTTCTGCGTTGTGTTCTGGTTGGGGGCCATAGAGCCTGCCGTAGAAGCCAGCAAAGATGTCCATTATGGCCTGGTCGGACCAATGTCGTTTTCCCTGTTCGTCTAAAATACTATCTATTCGGGATCTGCCACCCTCTGCACGTACCAGTTTAGCCAGGGTTCGGCCTGGTCTGTCGCCCTCGCCATACCGTCGGGCGGCCACTGGGCGAGCAAAATAGCGCACCTCGCTCAGGGCGTGGGATTCAAACATTTCTAGTTCTGTTCTGATTTTAGCAAGGATGGCCGGGGATGGGGCGGAGGCATGTTGTTCAAGAATTTTGAGTTTCGTTTCGGAGCAGTGTAGGGCCTGCCTAATGGCTTTAAGAACCCCGGCCTCCCGCGAGATACACATCCATCTGATGTAGACTTTAAATGCTTCCCAGTGGGTACCCTCAGATGTGTCTTGCATATTGTTATTTTCGAAAAAGGTGTTTGTCTGATAATATCTCAGCTTTGAAGACGATGTCAGATAAGGCCTCCGACTTAAAACGCTAGGCTGATCGGGCGGGTAGAGTGTCACCTAGTTGGATCTGCAGCAACACGGGGGAGTGATCTGAGATTGTGTGGGGGAGTATCTTAACATCTGATACCCTACCCATTTGGCACCCTGACAGCAAGAACATTTCTATTCGGGAAGAGCTATCATGCACTGTGGAATGGAAGGTGTAATCTCGGTCCTGGGGATGAAGCGTTCTCCACACATCATGTAAGTTCAAGGAATTCATATGTTTAAGGAGTCGTGTGACCTACGGGTCAAGGTTGTCCTGTCCATGTCGTTATTGAGAATGAGATTCATATCTCCACCCCATATAATAGGAACTTCCACATATGTCATGATGATGGCAGCCACAGCCTCTATAAATTCGGGGGAATCGGTGTTAGGGCCATATGAGTTCATGAGTAGGCATGGTGCAATGAAGGATGACATACCTGCCCTCTGTGTCAATGTGGGATGCATGGAGTTTAAATTTCACCGATTTGTGAATGAGTGTTAGGACCCCTCTCGATTGAGTGGAGAATTGGGTGTAAAATCTATTGGGGCCCCAGGACTGTGCGAGATTGGATGATAGGGGTTTCTGGGCGTGTGTCTCCTGCAACAGGAGTACCTTAATCCAGTCTTTGTGCATATGCTGTAATCCTATGGGACTTCCATGTTAATAGCCATGGTGACAATTTATGGGACATCCCAGCTGTAAGAGCTTAAGGGTCCGTGTCTGTTCACCAGGAGGTGTGCAACTGTGACGTTATTGTGCCTCGTTTCAAACCTAGTCATTACCTTTGTGCCGGTTTTCTTAAAACTTCCCACAACTTTCCCGCCTCCCACCCTCACCGCCCGAAAGAGATCAGCAGTGTGATGCCACCCACCCCCAATACAACCAACCGCGTGCCATTTCCAATTTGGCAACGCTTGACCAACAGCCCAACAGGGGCACAACTTTAAACATTCCGCCTCAAAAGGCATTGCAACTGCAGTGGGGGCTACCGCTGCCGACGACCCACAATTGTTAACACATGTCATGATGATACATCATAAATATTTTACACGGCTGATGAAACATAGGGTTACAAGGAAGGCAAGTATGTGCTTAGGTCATGAGAGCCAAGCCATCGTTGGAGAGGTATGGTGTGTAACTAGTAGATCGAGATGAAGAGGTTCAGGACCAATTGGAAGAGGCATGACTAACAAAGTGCATAGCAAGGCCATGAAGACCTGGGTTTCAGTCATCATTCATAGGTTCCTCTATTTGGTCAGCCAGCGGGATTTGCGCCTCATTGAATTTAACTGCTTCGCCTGGGACAGTAAAAAAGTATATCTTGTTACGATGGGTACATTTTAGGCGAGCCGGGAAGAGCATTGCATACTCTATTTTCCTCTCTCTCAGCATCTTTTTGACTCATACAAACTGACGACGCTCCATCTGCACTCCCACAGAAAAGTCAGGGAAAATTCTAATTGTTTGTGAGTCTAGCCTGAGTTCCCCTTTCTCTCTGGCCAAGCGGAGTATATGGTCTCTGTCCTTGTAGCTCAGCAGTTTTGCAATTATGGGTCTGGGAAAGTCGCCAGGTTTGGGTCGGGGTGCCAGGGAGCGATGTGCTCTTTCCACAGTGAAGAAAGGCGATAGCTCTGGGTCGCCAAGTAGGTTTTTAAGGAGTTGTTCGACCGCTAGTTCCATGCGCCCTTTTAGAGCAGTTTCGGGAACCCCTACTATGCGTATATTATTTCTTCATGACCTCGATTCGAGGTCATCACACTTGGCTTTGACCTGTTTCATATCTCGGACGAGCTCTGCGACGGTGCCCTGTAGGGTGTGAACATTATCCTCGTTGGTTCCTATTCTTTGCTCCGCCTCTATGATTTTTGCACCGTGGTGGTCCAGTTTGGCTCTAAGGGAGGCTACGTTTGCATTGATGTTGTCTAGCTTTTCATGGAAGGCTGCAAAGTTTTTGGCCATAGACTCCATCATTGCAGTTAAGTCAGGCTGAGGATCCGGCAGGGCATCGCCGTCTTCCTGCCCCATGGAGGACGACGCCTGGTCAGACCTGGGCGCTGCTTTGGTGAATTTGTCCATGGCGCCCACCTTATTCGCTCCACGTGCTCTGTTCGACATTGCTGCCTCAGATGGGCCGATTGGTACCAAACTCAGTTCGGGAGTGCAGTAGTGGGGGCGGCAGTAGTTTTGGCGTGTAGATTGCCACAACACGCAGACGATGGCCCGCGCAGCGGTGGCCAGTGGTGGCGTGTGCGCAGTGGAGCGGGGTAGGCCAGAGGGTAGCAGTATGGCAGTTAACAGGAACACCGCAGTCGCCGCAGGTATAGTCGGCGGAGATAGCTGGAGAAAGGTGTGACGGGCTCCAAAGCAGCCAGGACTGTGTTCGGTGGTGTTGGGGCACACTTGTGTAAGAGCAATGAATGGGGTGGGTGTGGGGTCCTCCTGTAGTGCAGCCCCCGCTACCAGTTGTAGGCACTAATAGGGAAGGGTGCCCTCTCCCCTCTTGATTTACAGAGTTATTGCAGCCTCCTGGCTGCATGTGACCTACAGGTGGATTGAGGGGGTTTCACGGCTTAAGGGGAAGCCGCGCGGAGCACAGCAGTGTCTCGCCTGGATTGTGAAGTGGAGCTCCCAACGCGCAAGTGATGAAGGGCTGGGGGAGACTCCGTGCAGTAGTGACGATCCTCGCAGTCCTGACGGCACTAGGGCCCAGGGGAAATCAAAGCCGCGGGCCGCAGGCTCAGTGAATGGCAAACGCTGCCAAGGGAGCGGCGGGCCGCGGACAGCACCCCAGAAGATCGGTCGTGGGCGCACCCAGAGGGGGGACAACAGGTGATGACGGGGCGCAGGGGGCAGACGGGAGCCAGCCGCAGCCGCCTCAGCGATGGGTCGGGCCCGCAGGAGCTCCGAAGTAGCAACGGATGGCTAGCAGTGTTGGACTGCCCCAATGCACACACCTCCTCCGCCCACGGTCGGCGGTCCCGGCAGCGGCAAACCAATGGAGGTACCCGGCGCCGTTCCAGGGCGTCAGCGCGGTCTCCGTCTGCAGCGGCGGCAAGCCAGGGGGCCCCCCAAGTAGATCTCAGCCCTCGGCCCGGCGGCGGGCACCCAAACGCCACAGCGCCTCGCCCCTCGAGGTATCAGGGGGCAGGCCCAATATCTGCCCAGGGTAGGCCGGTGCAATCGGCAGTATCTCAGCCGCGGTCGAGTCCCAGGCCACGGATTTTACACAGTGTGTGCACCAAGGCTAGGGGAAGTGTTTGGAGCGATTGTCTGGGTAGGAGATGTGCGGATTCCGCCGTTGTCCGCCGATGCAAAACAGTGGGTCTCGGAGCTCCATGGCTAGGCGGACATCTTGTCGGCTGCTCAACAGCGCCCCTTTCTGAAGAATTTTTGGGGAAGGAAGGGCTGGGTCCCAGCGAGGGCATGCCCAACCCCAATACAGAAAATTCTTTAGGGAATTATATTTACAGACAGAGCATGATACCACACAAGAGAGACCTAATAAATGATGCACAGAAAGGCTACACAGAAATGATTGTACCTCTTTCAAACTTTAGCCTGACCATAGTAAACTGATGAATCGTTTTAAACAAAATGAGCTTCTGATGCATGGTATAGGGCCCACAGTTCCCGAGCCGCTACCTCCTCAACATTCCATAGGCCTATGGGGTTATTTTTGCAAAAACTAGCAGGCCCATGCTTTATCTAACGGAGCTGGCCTTAGCATCTCTCATTAGTGCTGGCCTGCAGCTAGTGAAAATCATGGTGTATGGCAACGTAGAAAGGGCGTTTGGCCTAGTGGATGTACAATTTGAGACAACTTCTTTGATTGTTTTATGCGTTTAACTGTGGCACAGTACAGCATACTCGTTAGAGCCACATATACAAAACGTTCCTGTATGCTCTCGTTTGTTCCGCTCCTTTGGCGTCAGATGCTACTCTTTCACTGACGACACCCAAATTCTTATCCAGTTATATCTCGTTCCTGCCGAGGTGTCGTCGTGCTTACGGGAGTGTCTGACGGCCGTGGGAGAGTGGATGAACTTCAACTGGCTCAAATTGAATGGTGTCAAAACTGAGGTGATGGTGGTTGGTCACTCTCCTGACCCCAATCTCTGGGTGTCCTCGTTCTGGCAGTCGTCCCTGGGCTCTCTTCCTGTGTCGGTCGACAAGGTTTAAAACTTGGGTGTTACCTTGTCTGCGACACTCTATGGACAACCAAGTCACTGCGGTATGTCAAGCCGGTCACTTCCAGTTCGTTTAAGATCTTAAGGAAGGCGTTACCTAGGATTCCTGCCCCACTTCGTCCTCCAGTGGTGGCTGCCATGGTGTTATCTCGGCTACTACTCAAACTCCCTGTACCTGGCTCAACCCAAGGGTCTGATTCGGCGGCTGCAACGCTTACTGAATCTAGCTGCCTGTGTCGCTACTGGCACACCCTACGGGATACATATCTCTCCTGTGCTTCGAGCCCTTCATTGGCTCCCGGTTGCCCAGCGGGTCTCTTTCAAAGCTCTGTGTATAGTCCATCGTGCCCTCCACGATCAGGGCGATGAATACCTCCAAGCTAAGTTCACCCGCTATCTGCCCAGTCATAACTTGCGCTCCATTTTGTCAAATCGCGGTTGGTTTGTTTGTTTGTTTATTTGATATAGCCCAGAACCAAACCCGCAGGTAACTGGGCGCAAACATTACAAGGATACTTGAGTACTTAGTTACAATGGAAAACAGAATATGCAGTGGGACAGTTCAACAAGGTTACAGTCTGAATATGCTTATACAATTAATGCTAAGTGTCAGAAGCATAGAGTACTAGGTAGCAAACAACCAGTGTTGTAGTCCCAGAAAGATCCAGTGAGATTCCTGAATAATAGCAGTAGTAGAAAGGGAGTCCCTGTGGGGTGTCAGGTTTAGCAGCGTGCATAGTCAGGGGGTAACTCACAAGACGAGTAGTTCAAATGGGAGAAGGTGGTTGTGTTGGATGTCATTCGAACGTATCCATGAGAGAACCTTACGCCTGAAGCTAAAATAAGGTTGGTCTTTTCTAAGCTCTAAGGGGAGTTTATTCCATGTTTGGGCTGCTATGACTGGAAAGCTAGTACCTCCGGCTGTGATCTTTTTGTATCTAGGCACCATCAGGGTATAAGCGTTGGTCATTCTATTGGGGCGGTTTGAGATTCTCTTGTTAATTCTATTAGATAGGTAGGGAGGAGCTATATTGTTGAGGCCTTCGGATGTGAGCGAAAGGATTTTGAGGGTTATGCTGTCTTTAATTTTTTGCCAGTGGATGTTCCTTCTGGAGGTGGAGACATGGGCTCTATTAGGAATGTTTAAGGCTACTCTAAGAGCGATGTTTTGGAGTGTTTGGAGTTTGAGGATATACTTGTTAGATCCCGCATATAGTGCGTTGCAGTAGTCCAATCTGGATATGATAAGTGCATTAGCTAAGGTGATACAGCTAGCCTCTGTTGGGAGTGGTCTACATGCTTGGATCAGTTTACAAGTATAGGCTGTGGAGGAGGCTAGGGAATTAATTTGTTTTTTAAAAGTGAGTGCTAAGTCCAGATAAACCCCCAGGGTTTTGACTGCAGGCATCACTTTAATTACATTGTTGTCAAATTTAAACGAGGCGTAATTCGGGTCAAGTTTTTTGATTGCTGTCTCTTTGCCGAGGATCAGGATCTCCGTTTTGTCGTCATTCAGGCAGAGGCCATGGGATGCCATCCAAGCCTGAATGAGGAGACATATCTTGTTTACCAAAGCTGAGTCTTCCAGGAAGTTACCCGAAAGTGGGATGAGGATCGGAGTGTCATCTGCATAGTTAGTGTATATGACGCCCAGACTGTCCAACTTGTCAAACAAGGGTTTGATAAAGATGTTGTACATAGTGGGAGACACACATGATCCCTGGGGGACACCGCAGGAGGCTTGTATGGGATCGGCAGCTGCTAGGGGGGAGACCACTATCATTGTCCGGTTAGCAAGGAAGGATTGTACCCAGATTATGGCATCACTTGAAAAGTGGGCAGCGGAGCCGAGGTGATTGCATAATACTGCGTGATCTACCAGGTCGAATGCTGCGGAGAGGTCAAGGAGGAGTAGCATAGCTGATTTTCCATTATCCTTCAACTCGTCAATTTGAGTCTTAAGGTCAATCAAGGCTGTTTCAGTGCCGTGAAGGGGCGGAATCTGGATTTTCGTGAGCCTAGAAGGTTGTTAGTTTCAAGGTAGTCCTGAATTTGCAGGTAAGCTACCCTGTCGATTAATTTTAAGTAGGAATGGGACAGTGGTGATGGGTCTGAAGTTAGTCGGGATGGAGGGGTCGAGGGTTTGTTTTTTTAGCAAAGGTAGGACCCACGACTGTTGGAGGTTGTTAGGCACTAAGTTAGTCTTAAAGGAGGCGTTAATCAGTTTGGAGATGAAGGGAGCTAGGTCTCTCGAAGCATCTTTTATAATTTGGACGGGGCAGTTATCTCCTTTACAGTTTGAGGGCTTTAGAGAGAGTATAATTTTTTCTGTCTCTAGTATAGATATTTGTTTGAAGCTTAAAGGGTGAGGAGGGAGTGTTATTAGGCTGGTTTATGGAGGGCTGTGCCAAGGGAGTGGGCTCCACTGGCAGTAGCAATGCAGCTTTTTTCGTTGCAATTTTGGTTTGAAGAGAGCTAATTTTTCCTGCAAGGGCATTTTGAATATTAGTGCACCAGAGCTTATTTTTAGGGGTATTATCAATTTGCGGAATGGGTGATTCCATTTCCCGGAAGATAGAGAATAGTTCCTTGGTGTCAGATTTGGCTTTGGCTTTTCTATGGTTATAGGTATTCTTTTTAGTACTAATAATTTCCTTTTTGTACTGTTTAGCATGGGTAGCTAACTTAATTTTGTTCTCCTCAGTAGGCGAATGTCGCCAGATTGATTGCAATTTTCTTTTTTGAATTCTAAGGTCTTTCAGTTGAGGTGTGAGTTATTCAAATGAGATAGTTGTTTGCCTTTACGGATTTTGGTGGGGGAGATCAGATCTAGTGCCTTAGTCATAGTGCTGGTATAGGTTTCCACAAGTAAGGTTGAGTCTGTGATATTGTCTATATTGTTGAGGGTAGGGAGGAGGTGTGGAAGGAGTTCAGCTGTGATGTCTTTTTTACTTCTGGTGGGGAGAGGCAGGGCCATAATTATGGGTTTGGGGGTGTGTGAGGTCAAGTGAGGCAGAGAATGAGATTAAGTGGTGGTCTGTTCAAATTTGAGGAGTTATACTGGTGATGCTGATGTTGCAATTCAAGTCAGCAACCCAATCTAGAGTACTGCCTTTAGAGTGTGTGGGGCTAGTGACTTCTTGCGTTAATCCGAAATCAAGCAGTAGTGTGGCAATAGATGTGGCATGTTTGTCATTGCAGTTAAAAAAGCCAAGGTTGAGGTCTCCTTGTAGTAAGGTTTGCGCGTGATCTTTTGTATTGTTAGTCAGGATGCTAGTTAAATCATCCTCGAAAGTTCCTAGTGGTCCATGTGGTCTGTAGATCACATAGATGGTGAGGGTACAGTTGCATGAAAGTTGGAGTTTAGCAGTGAGAAGTTCACAGGACTGAAATGGCGTAGTAGTGACTAGTCTGCTAGGTAGGTTAGCTTAGCAGGGCCAGCAGCCTCATGGAGCCAGGTTTCCATATTGAATAATAGGTCTAGGTTCTCATTAGTTAGGGTATCTGAGATCTTGGTGGCGTGGGCTACCATAGATCTAGCATTGATGAGGGATCCAGTTAGCGAGAGGGATCTAGTTGGTAAGGTGATGGGGGGTTGCATCTTTTTAGGTGAGGTAAATGTTCGCCGCTTGGAGGATGGGGTGTCTGGGGGTGTAGGAGCGGGCTTGGGGTGTAGTGAGCGTTTGTTCATAGGGTTCGTTAGGTTAGTATAGCCCCTAAATGTGCGGTAAAATGATGGTTCATGTAGATGGGACAGTCTAGCCCTTAGTCTCATGTTTCTATCTTTAGGTGGGTATGTGGCAGCAGATGCAAGGGCCATGATAGTAAGGAGTATCTATGTTTGACAATCATAAATTAGTAAAAGAATTTAAAATGCCGTGGGGCAATACTTAGATTCAGGTAGAACACTTAAGCTAGAATTCCTGGGGGCAACATCTAGGTTCAAGTAATACATATGGCTAAAATGTAATGGGGCAACACCTACATTCAGAGTAATACATATAGCTAGAATACAGTGGGGCAACACCTAGGTTCAGGTAGAACACTTATACTAGAATGCCAAGAGGCAACATCTAAGTTCAGAGTAATACATATGGCTAGAATACAGTGGGGCAACACCTAGATTCGGGTAGAACACTTAAGGTAAAAAGCAGTGCGGCAGCATCTACGTTCAGAATAATGCAATTAGCTAACATACAATGGTGTAATATGCGAGGACAGTAGTATGTCTATTGTTGAGGCATAATGAAGCAGACAGGACAGGATGAGGGAGGTAGCCAGTTTGCAATGTAAGTATGGCACCGAAATTAGTATGCAAGTTTACAATGTATCAAAGGCTATATAATCAAATAGGATTTCATTAGTGGTCCATTTGGAGTGCCGATGTTGGCATCACAGTTTTACAGGTGAGGCCTTCTGAGAAAAAAACATGAGCGTGTGTCTCACTGGGCATTAGGTGGCAGGTAGCAGTGGTTGCCTGGGGTAGGCGGCGCTCGGGTAGAGTTAGAGTGCCTGGGAGAGCGTTATTGTATTGACTGTCAGTAGATAGCAGTACCTTAGGCTGGCAGAAGCGTCGTCGCCGGGCAGAGTGGCTGGCAGGTGGCAGGGACAGGCATGTGGACAGGAGTAGGACAGGAAGCAGTCCTTGGTGTACGGGTGGGTGGGACCGGCGATCGCCTACCGGCGAGGGATTGGGTGATAAGAGAGCGTTGTGCACCAATCGGGAGCGAGGGGCGCTTGGGCCAGGCAGGCAAGTCAGGCAAAGGCACCGGGGAAGCCGTCAGCCATCTTGGAAACAGCTTCCTCCTGTGCAGGTGTGCTGGTAGTAGGCAGATGCCTACAAATTGCGGCGAATATGCCAATTTTGCCCAGATGGGTAGGGCAGTGCATTCATTGCACTGATTTAGTCAGCTCCAGTGAGCTCTCGGCTCACTCTTCGAGGGGGCTGCCGTTCGCAGCACGTGGGCTCAGAATTCCCCAAAGGCCTACCTTATGGCAAGGGGCTCCGGATACAATGGAGGAAGGGGGCAACTGCTCCAGCGTGGTGGTCCGACCTTCAAATGGGTTCAGGTTGGTGGCCAGGCTTTTTCTACTGCTGCGGCTACTTTATGGAACCATCTCCCGCCTGCTATCGGGAAAATCCCTAATTCCCTAGCTTTTAGGAAAGCTATAAAGACTCATCTTTTCTAGGTTTCGGCTCTCTGATTCATCATTCTCTCCCCCTCTTAGCGCCATGATGCCCTTGGGAGACCGTGCGCTTTACTAGTATTGTTAACATAACATTGTGTGAACATTAGACACATCAGACAAACACAAGCATATGTGCTGTTGCATACGGAGTGCCACATAGCCGCTATTAACCAACACGGTGGTGGCTCGTGCAGCGCACAAAACATTGCTGCACACATCACTGCATTGATTTGCCATGGACTACTGTCTGTACGGTGACACACAATGAACTTTACTTTCCTAATCAAGGTGCCAAGTGGCATTGATTTGCCATCTGGTGTGGGCGCTACTGCCTTTGCTTGCTTGTTTGGAAAATGGAAAGACCTTTGATGCTAAGTGCATGCATTTAGTCCATTTCCCAAAGCAGCCACTAGAATACTTGAGCAAGAAAATTACAGTTAACCTTCCCAGGGATGTGCCATATGGAACTAAAAAGTAATATACAAAAAAAAACGTTTTGGTGTGTCAAATGGAGACCTGAAAATAAAGAAAATTGTTTACAAATGTTCTGTGTGGCATTTTAATACTCTTTTAATAATGCATAGATTTGGTCAGCTAACTGATACTTGTGCTGGCCTCGTGAATAAAAATGCCCCATGTTCAGTTCTTAACACTGAAATGTTAAGCACATACTGTGTAAAAACAATGGGTTGTTAAATGAGCCATCACCTATAAATTGCCCCACTTGAAAGGCTGTCAAAACAAAGAATGAGGGGCACAGGATGTTACTCCATAGCATCTCACACTCCGTATTTGGAATATACATTCCTTTGTTTGTATATTCCAACGCATCACAGTCCTCCAAGTCGTCAGAGAGCAGTCAGCCAATTATCGCAGAGGAGCATCCACGGCACAGCAGGCTGCTTAATCATTTGCCCGGCAAGCTCGGATGCAGGTTTCTGGGTGGGCCCCTTACTGCGCCTCCCTCTTGAGTTTTTTAGCTCAGCGCCCCGGGCACTGGCCCTCTCTGCCTGGGCTAAGAAACAGGGCTGACCACCACCTCCTCCTTTCTATTGCTAGTGTTTCCCTGGGTAGGCGAGTGCCTGCAGTAGTAGGCCACCCTCCCTATGCCACCACCTCCTCCTTTCCAAGGCTGGTGTTTCCTGGTGCAGGTGAGAGCCTGAAGAGATGGGTCCCTCTCCCTATGCCACCACCTCCTCCTTTCCATGGCTGGTGTTTCTGGGGGTAGTTAAGTGCCTGGGAAGGCCGCCACTCTCCCTGTGCCATCAGCCCCTCCTTTCCAGGGTTGTTTTTTACAGGGGCAGGCGAGTGCCTGGAGACCTGGGCCACTCTCCCTATGCCACCACCTCATCATTTCCATGGCTAGCGTTTCTGGGAGTAGGCGAGTGCCTGGGGAGCCCGCCACTCTCCTTATGCCACCACCTCTTCCTTTCGATGGCTAGCGTTTCTGGGAGCAGGCGAGTGCCTGGAGACTTGGCACTCTCCCTATGCCGCCACCTCTTCCTTTCCATGGCTAGTGTTTCCGGGAGCAGGTGAGTGCCTGGGTGCCTGCCACTCTCCCTATGCCACCAACTCATCCTTTCCATGGCAGGTGTTTCCGGGGGCAGGTGAGTGCCTGGAGACGTGGCCACTCTCCCTATGCCACCACCTCTTCCTTTCCATGGCAGGTGTTTCCGGGGGCAGGTGAGTACCTGGAGACGTGGGCCACTCTCCCTATGCTACCACCTCCTCCTTTTCATGGCTAGTGTTTGCAGGGGCTCGTGTGTGCCTGAACTGCCTGTGTCAGACGTTTGGCTTTGTGACTCTTCCCTTAATACGATTAGGAGTGTCCTGATTTAATCTGTGGCTTTACTTGGAATTGCTCCATTAAAGAGAAAGCGGTGATCCATTCTCATGTGCTAGATCTTGCGAGGTGAATGCAGTTTTTATTCTAACGTTGCTCTCAGTATTAAAGGGACTTTCTGGTAAGGTCCCCGAAAGCTGGCTCTGTGCCAGACTCCATGAAAGAGAGGAATTATTGGGAAAATGGCGTGCTTCTAATAGGGTTAGCGGATTAGGCTTTACACGGTAATTGGGGCATGGGTGGGTGCCTCCCGATGGGAGTAGCCTGCGGATCCGCTCCTGCCCTGAACCCTGAAGCAGCTGGCGCTGTGCCCTTGTGAAGATCAATCTGTTGAGAGGGAGCTGTGCTTCCGGTATCAAGGCTCCATCTCAACCGGTGGATTCAACTCGTCCCCCTTAAGCGATCCAATGCTGGAGCGGAGCTGGATACCTTGACTATGCTGGTCAAAATGGTACAGTCCACACAACCAGGCCATGAAATGTGTCCTACTACTGCTAAATCCTCCTGTTACCCAATTTCCCAGCCTTATGTTCCGCCAGTGATGTGTCAGCAGAGATGATGTAGATCTCAGGTCGGGATGCTACCATGCACCCACTATTCACCTTGCCTGGAGGTGATGAGACACTGTGCCCTCCTCCCGCATCGCACCCAAAGGAAGTGAGACTGCGCGTTATGCCATGGGCTCCAATCCTAAAAGCTCAATGTCTGTGTGTTTTTAAGTACATATTTTTGCGATGTATCCCTAAATGAACTAAAAAGAAGCTGTAAATGATATGATCGTACAACAACCAAACTCTTCTTCCAGTGGCGACTGTAGGGCCAGTAATTGACTGCCTGACTGCTATCCAGGCATGGTGCTCTGCCAATGATCTCTCCCTTAATGCCAGTAAGACCGAGATCCATCTCATTGGGATGCCGGCTCCTTGTTTTCCCTCCTCTCTCTGGTCTGACTCTGAGTCCCCTCACCCACTAGCGAGGCAAAAAACCTTGTGATCATGATCAGCTTTGACCTCCCTTCCTCTGCCTCCCTCTTTCTTACTCTTTCCCTCTCTTCCCCCCTGCCCCCACCCTCACATCACGGACCTTGCCAAGAAGTACAACTTTCAGCTGCACCTCCTCAGTGGCATTCTGCCTTTCCTCTCCTTCCCCCAGAAGCTTAATGGCTCCAGAGCCCTGTTTCTCTATAGGCTTGACTACTGCAACACCCTCTTCCTGAACCTGCCTCTTTCCTTGCTTCTCCCCCTTCAACTAATCAAGAATAGGACTGCAAGACTTATCCTTGGCCTCAAGCCCAGGGGCAACATCTCTCCAGCCCTTAAATCTCTCCACTGGCTCCTGGTGACCACAAGGATCAAATTCAAGACCCTTTGCATCATCCACAAGGTTGTCTGGGGCCTGGGACCTGGGACCTCTCTACAGCCACCTTTTCCTCCCTAAATACCTCCCGACCAGAGTCCTTTGGCTCTCTGCAGGTCAAATGTTACTCCAAGCAGGGAATGGGTGGTAGATCCCTTTCCTCTGTGGACTCTTCCCTCTGGAATGGCCTCCCTCCACCCTCAGACTTGAGCCAGATCTTCTTAAATTCCGGAAACTTCTCAAGACTTTCATTCTTTCCTCTTCCTTCTCTCCACCCCTCCTGTGCTAACGCGCCGCACTTTCCACCCCCCTCCATGCACTTGTGCTGTTCCCATCTCTCATGCACTTGCGCTTTCTCAATGCCACTGGGCCTAATAAGATCGTTGTTTTGTTCTCCCTTGCTTCCCTCCCTTGCCTTGTCGTGCTCTGAAACACATGTGTATGAGGGCGATTAAAAATAAAATATCAATATCAATATTCCTCTGCTGCTGCTGCTGCAGCCTGGTCGCCTCTTAGTCATACAGGGGCCAGACCACCCCCTACCAGTCCCCCCCATCATCCCTTGCCGCCACTTGCCCTCTGGCTACCTTTCTCGGACTAGCCCAACCTGCTCCTCCCTGCCAACCGCACTCATCATCCCTTCCCCCCTCTTCCCTTGGCAATTGCCACGTTGGCCCACTCGGCGCTTGCCCGCCCCTACGGGCACCCCACTCCTGCATTTCTCCCTCCACCCCCCCACCCCTTGCACTTACCTCCTTGTTATTCACTTGCACGGTAGGATTGTCACAAGGCCAATATAACCGTTTTTGTTGTTCTACTTTTGTGATTCCCATGTCTCCCCTCCTAGCGCCTTCTTGTCTTGTGACACCTGGAAACATTTGTATGGGGCTCCATACAAATTTCCAATTACTAATGTATGTATTAAGTAATAAAGTAATGAACAGCCCTCTGGTCCCAGCGCCCTGGGAAGGAGAAGGTGAAAGAGGAGCTGCATTTCCATAATATCAGAAATAACCAAAGCAGCAGCAAGGCCAGCCTGAGAATACTCCTCCAACCACAAGCCATACCATTTCTCTGCGCCTTTCTCTTTAGTTTTAGTCTCTTCTCTGTTTTCGTAATTTATAAACCTTCTCCTCCCACTACCCCTTCTATGTGCATGCTCCTGCACCACTTATTTTGTCCTTCACACTCTCTCACCCCCCTCCCGAAATCATAACTGTGGAATTAGACCATCCGCACTGAGAGTGTGCACTCGACTGGGTTTTTTTAAATTTGTAAAGCAATTGAGTGATGGTATATGAGCATCCCGAAAATGTGTGGGGATTAACACATACATTTTCCTATGCTCACTTCACGGCCTACACATAGACCTGTGTCTTCTGAGTGGGCACAGCCTACAGGTGCAGTCCTCCCGGTCACATTTAGTTGGGCTATGACAGCCAAGAGTACATCAAGACATTTCAGAAGGGGAGGGCAAAACCTTCCTCCTGCCATGGCCAGCCTAATTAGTTATCAAAGGATCCATGGATCCGTCCTGCCCGTTTGTGTACCTTCTGCAGATGGTGTCAGCAATTAACAGACTAATAGAATATATTTCAAACATGCCCATGTGGGGACTTGCTGCAGGACTAACAAAGGAGAAGGGAAATCTCCAACAACCTTTGATATGCATCTATGTCAACCTGAAACCAGCTCCCGCCTCTTCGTAACAAGGACAGTGAACTATCATGTCAGGGACAACTGTTTACAGTAGTCATCCCTGCAGGGGAACCCCATTCAGAAGGTACGAGTATGTGGATTGATGGAGGCCGTCTGTTCTCACTGCAGCTTCAAGGTAGACCTGACGTTTTAATCAGGAACCACAGAGGGCTCAATTAACCAGAGAGACCCTTTGATCCACAACAGACAGGAAGATGGGTGGGGACTTAGCATTACATGTTTTCACCCCTTGCAAAACACTCTGGTTATGACCCAGGCCTACAGGAGATGGTTGGTGGGGACCCAGGATTGGTTCATTAAGGTAGGCTTAGCCTACACCAATCACTGTGGCCCATTTGGCTTTAAAAGGTGACTGGGCCCCTCTTTTGGGCAGATCTGAAGACTTTGCAAGGATTAACAAGAAGAACCCTGGCTGAAGGTACAGTCTGCCTTACAGCTTCCGCCAGATCTGGAATGCCAGGATTTCCAAGAGGGAAGGAAGATGCCTCCCAAAAACATCTCCCAGGGAACAGAGGGAGCTGAATCCAGAGGACCCTCCAGCAGCTCCAGAACCGGTACCCAGCCAACACACAGCGTGCTCTGCTAGGCTGTGCAAGTAAACTTCCTAGGTTGGACGTGCCAGAGAGTCTCTGAAACAAACCAAGGACAACACCATTGCCTGCAACACTCTCCTCGGCTTTGGGCCATCAGTCTTAAAGGACGACACAAGCCCAGTGAAGAAGCTAGGAGGAGTGCATCAACCAGCATCAACCAGCCATTGCCTTAAAGGAAATTTTAGAGCCAGTGGAGCCTCCCGACTGCACCACTGACTGTTGTCACTCTGCAGTCACTAAAGTAATCTGAGATGACTCGACCAGTGCTTCTGACCTGCCAACCTGCATTAAGCAACGATTCCTGACCCCAAGCTGCTATGTAGGCCAGCCTGCAGCCATCTGTCCTGCCTCGCTCGCTGAACTGCCTGCCGCCTGATACCCGCAGCTGTCTCCCATCTTGAACTCTATCGTAGAAGCTGCAAAGTGCCCTGAAACGGACTGTTGATGCTGTTGAGCACCAAGAACTGCTACAAGCACAAGGTACATTGTTGTTCTGTCCCTCTGGCCCTTCTCCGAAGGCCCCTAGTGGCATTCTACGACAAGTATTCTTGAACTGTTGAGATTAATTACCGTGCCAGTGCCGCCAAATCACCAGCACAGGAAAGTTTAGCTTTTCCCTCCAATAGGGCACCACCACTACGCCAGCTCATGGGAGCTTTTGAAAGGCTCTCCGGTGCTAGCCTGGCGTCTGTGGCAGTACCCTATTCAAGTGAAAAGTGTTCCACTCCCAGGCACGTTGACATTGGACTGGGGAGATTTTCACCGAAATAGTGTGTTGCCAGTTCAGGAAAGCCTTTCTGAGCTGGCCGATCAAGGTAGCATTGACGGCGGTCAAGAGTAGGTCTCGGGACAGGTGAGGGTGATCGAAAACCCACAATGAGCACACACCGCAAATGACATCACAAATGACTCTGTCAGGTGTATATTTTTAAAATACATATACATTTATTAAAGGCCTTTTAAATCAAACACAAAGTAAATATTCTGCAGTATTAATAAAACCAACACAACACTAACTATGAAACATATGCGGTAACCAATGGCCTAATGGATATTACACAGTACAGATCCACAGCCTGCAAAGAAAGTGGTCACACAGTCCGAATATTTTGTATGACGTCCTTCACAATTGGAACCCTAGCAATCCAGTCCCAAAGATGAGTGGAGCCTTGAGCTCAAATCTAAATTTGGTGCTGGCGTACACAGTCGTGCGGTTAAGTTCAAAACGGGACTCTACAAGGGGCTGTAGCGACTTTAGGAAGGTGGGTGAGGCAGTGAAGAATAAGTTCCCACTATTCAAGGAGGGTCTCCCCAAGAGGGCAGAACAAGATCTAAGAATTGCGAATAGCTTGGTAGAGCAGGCTACCTCAATAAAGAAGAGTGTCCCACAGGGGAAACTCGTACATAAAAGTCTATGAATGCTCCTGGGGCCACCAGTAAGTGGATGCAAGTACTTATCGACCCTTGGTGCACTCTGGACCAAACTTCACCTGTCCAGTCCAGATCGGTCGCAGGTTCAAATCCTCCAGATGTGCGGCTCTGCGGCTTTCAGGGGCTGCATTCCGGAATCGATTCTGTAGCGGGACAGTGGCGATTTCTCCACTCCCACACCCCCCACCCCCCCCCCCGGTGAAGGGATCAGGCCAGTTCCAATGCAGTCTGGGGGAACAGGGGCGCACATCAACAAGACACCCACAAAGTTTGTCACCACAGTAGGCCAACACGGTGACTGCATGTGCTCGCAGTCGGCATACTCTCATAATTCCAGTCCTAGGAATGGTAGGTTTATGATACTCGGTGGGAGAGTGCCTTATACCTAGAGCTTTGAGTCTCCAAAGGCTCAAGTCGAAACTTGAGGCAGCGGTTATAGGGCCAAGGTCCCGTATGAGCTGGTCAGTTGACTGGACGCTCCAGGAACACTTCCGAAAAGGCTTGCTTACAGGTTAAGCAAGAGGTGCTGACAATAGTTGGTTCCACTATTCCAGTGGGTCGAAACGCCCTTGCAGGCCTTCTAGGTTTGATAAGAGACAGGGGGTCCAATGGAACAATAGCAGGGTCACTAGCGGTTCCTCAGATCTGCTTAGTTGATTCAGGATACGTGGCTCCTTTACTAATTTCGGTGTGAACTCAGAAGATCGACCTGGAATGACAGGGTGCTCCCAGTTATCCCAGCACACGAAACATGCTGGCACCCAGGATGTGTATTGTAACTAGACAACTCCAGCCCACATCCTGGGCGCGCACACACAAGGCAAACAGAAGCCTGTGAAAGCTTTGGTTTGCGCAGGGGTCTGCATGACCAAATAAGGTATTTCCCAGGGCTGGGCTCCACAGGCAAAAGTCAGGCTAAGATGGTCAGACGACAGCAAAAAGTTGGGGGATTCTCAACTGGAGGAAATTTCCCATTAATGGAAATCTTTCCTAACATCAACAATAAAAGGAATATTGATCATCTAGAACCTGCAATTACAGCGTCCTTCTCAGACACATCTACAACCTACAATGAGAGCTACCTTCCTGGACACATCTAGAACCTGCAACGAGGGCGTCCTTCTTGGACACATGGCATCCTTCCCGGACACCTCTAGAACCTGCAACGTATGTCCATCCCTAACCCATCTAGAACATGCAATGTGTCCTTCCTGAACCTATCTAGATCCTGCAACGAGGGTGTCCTTCCCAAACCCATCTAGAACCTGTAATGCGGGCGTCCTTCCCGAACCCATCTAGAACCTGCAACGAGGGGGTCCTTCCCGAACCCATCTAGAACCTGCAATGCGGGTGTCCTTCCCGGACCCATCTAGAGCCTGCAACGAGGGCGTCCTTCCCGGACCCATCTAGAGCCTGCAATGAGGGCGTCCTTCCTGAACCCATCTAGAGCCTGCAATGAGGGCGTCCTTCCCGAACCTGCAATGAGGGCGTCCTTCCTGAACCCATCTAGAACCTGCAACGAGGGCGTCCTTCCCGAACCCATCTAGAACCTGCAACGAGGGCGTCCTTCCCGAACCCATCTAGAGCCTGCAATGAGGGCGTCCTTCCTGAACCCATCTAGAGCCTGCAATGAGGGCGTCCTTCCTGAACCTGCAATGAGGGCGTCCTTCCCAAACCCATCTAGAACCTGCAACGAGGGCGTCCTTCCCGAACACATCTAGAACCTGCAATGAGGGCGTCCTTCCCGAACCCATCTAGAACCTGCAACGAGGGCGTCCTTCCCGAACCCATCTAGAACCTGCAACGAGGGCGTCCTTCCCGAACCCATCTAGAACCTGCAACGAGGGCGTCCTTCCCGAACCCATCTAGAACCTGCAACGAGGGCGTCCTTCCCGAACCCATCTAGAACCTGCAACGAGGGCGTCCTTCCCGAACCCATCTAGAACCTGCAACAAGGGCATCCTTCCCGAACCTATCTAGAACCTGCAACGAGGGTGTCCTTCCCGAACCCATCTAGAACCTGCAATGAGGGCGTCCTTCCCGAACCCATCTAGAACCTGCAATGAAGGTATCCTTCCCCCATCTCATCTAGAACCTGCAATGAGGGCGTCCTTCCCGAACCCATCTAGAACCTGCAATGAAGGTATCCTTCTCCCATCTCATCTAGAACCTGCAATGAGGGCGTCCTTCCCGAACCCATCTAGAACCTGCAATGAAGGTATCCTTCCCCCATCTCATCTAGAACATGCAATGGTAGCTTCCTTCCCGGACACGCCTAGTGTTTTTGCTCTCTGCAGGCAGTAGTGCATTGGCTTGCACCGCCCAACACGTGACCTAACCCACAGCCTTTACGAGGGGGCCACTTCCCCAAGTCCCTTGTGGGAAACCTGGTTTCCTGATGATCCTGAGTATCCTGTCTCACCCTTACGTGTTGGACGGTCGGGTTTTGGCTGGATAGTCCACGAATTGGGCACTCTGCTGCCTCTCAACCCCCAGCCCCACCAACCTCCCCTCCCTCGAGATTAGTTTTTTTACTTAAATATGTCCCTGTTTTGGGGAAGGGTAGGAGAACTTACTCGGCAACAATTCTAAACTTGTATAAACCTCATACCATTAGTGCAATTTTGCCAATGCTGGATGGGCTCGAACCCACAATTGTTCAGGTAGCAGCTAAATGCATGGCCTGACTGTGCCACAGAGATGGGCGGGGAAACGGATAGCAAGGCCTGTCCTATGAATCCGAGCAAACGCTCCTTTCTTAAACTACTGCTAGCCAGAGTACAAACCGCACAATTGACATGAAGGAGCAGTGCTGGGGGTGCTGTGGGATCAGTGGGCTGGGTAGGAGTGTAGGCAGGCGTGGGGGTGACTGGGTTAATCCTTCTTTTATGTTCTTGGGGTCCTGTTTGTTTTTTGTCTTGTAATCTGGTCACCCTATGTCTGTTATAGGCTGCAAGGCCTGTCCTATGAATCCGAGCAAACGCTCCTTTCTTAAACTACTGCTAGCCACAGTACAAACCGCACAATTGACATGAAGGAGCAGTGCTGGGGGTGCTGTGGGATCAGTGGGCTGGGTAGGAGTGTAGGCAGGCGTGGGGGTGACTGGGTTAATCCTTCTTTTATGTTCTTGGGGTCCTGTTTGTTTTTTGTCTTGTAATCTGGTCACCCTATGTCTGTTATAGGCTGCAAGGCCTGTCCTATGAATCCGAGCAAACGCTCCTTTCTTAAACTACTGCTAGCCACAGTACAAACCGCACAATTGACATGAAGGAGCAGTGCTGGGGGTGCTGTGGGATCAGTGGGCTGGGTAGGAGTGTAGGCAGGCGTGGGGGTGACTGGGTTAATCCTTCTTTTATGTTCTTGGGGTCCTGTTTGTTTTTTGTCTTGTAATCTGGTCACCCTATGTCTGTTATAGGCTGCACTCCCTGCAGGTTCAGTCAGCCCTTCATCCTACCAAGCGCTATAAAGTCAGCATTGCCAATGCCAACAGTTTGGGCTTTTGTGCAGGCATGGGGAAGGCACTTGCCAGGCACTGCCTTAGTGCTATTAACTGGCCATTGGTGGCAGCAGCTGCAAACGGGTGCGAGTATAATAGCAGTGCCTGGCAAATGCCTTATACTTGGATTCCTGCCAGAACGGTTGGCTTTGCCATTGCGTGTTGTGTGAAGGACATGCATACTGCGTATGGAGCGGCTCAAGGCAGGCCTGGTAACACATGTCTATTACACCCGTAGCGGCTTTACTACTTTAATAATTAGTATTCGCTCTCAGTTGAGTGCTTTAAATGTGCGGGTCCTACCTGGCCCTCAGTTCCTCCCCCTTTTATTTTTGCGCATTTGAGTACCTGCTCTTCTCAAAGCCTGGAAGACAGTACTGGGACTCAACTACGTGGCGAGGTGACCATGAAAGCATTTCATTACACTTTATCAAAATGAATGACTAGGCTCCTGCAGCCTTTGCTGGGAACACGAGGCCACCTGCGCCCCCTAAGCCCCCCCCCCCACACCCCGCATTGCCCAGCTCCTGTGCTGGCCGTACACTAGGCGCGGATCAGCGCCTCACCAAGTGGGCTGCCCTGGTAAGCAGGGGGTCCCTTTAGAGTTTCAGACTGAGCACGGATTGCTTTGGAAAGCCAGTGAAATGGCTTTATTAACATACTCCTCTGTTAGAACATTTTGGACTGTAAACTTGCACACAGCCCCAGTTACTCACCAAAGACTTTATTAACGGACCATTAACGCGGGCAATAACACAGCTCCAGGCTACAGCCTTCTTTAGGGCTTCATCATCTGCTGGTGTGAAAGAATCCAAGATGCACTGCTTAACCAACGTGTGTGATCCTTGGCAAGTATCTGCTGGTGTGAAAGAATTCAAGATGCACTGCTTAACCAAAATGTGTGATCCTTGGCAAGTATCTGCTGGTGTGAAAGAATCCAAGATGCACTGCTTAACCAAAATGTGTGATCCTTGGCAAGTATCTGCTGGTGTGAAAGAATCCAAGATGCACTGCTTAACCAAAATGTGTGATCCTTGGCAAGTATCTGCTGGTGTGAAAGAATCCAAGATGCACTGCTTAACCAAAGTGTGTGATCCTTGGCAAGTATCTGCTGGTGTGAAAGAATCCAAGATGCACTGCTTAACCAAAATGTGTGATCCTTGGCAAGTATCTGCTGGTGTGAAAGAATCCAAGATGCACTGCTTAACCAAAATGTGTGATCCTTGGCAAGTATCTGCTGGTGTGAAAGAATCCAAGATGCACTGCTTAACCAAAGTGTGTGATCCTTGGCAAGTATCTGCTGGTGTGAAAGAATCCAAGATGCACTGCTTAACCAACATGTGTGATCCTTGGCAAGTATCTGCTGGTGTGAAAGAATCCAAGATGCACTGCTTAACCAAAGTGTGTGATCCTTGGCAAGTATCTGCTGGTGTGAAAGAATCCAAGATGCACTGCTTAACCAAAATGTGTGATCCTTGGCAAGTATCTGCTGGTGTGAAAGAATCCAAGATGCACTGCTTAACCAAAATGTGTGATCCTTGGCAAGTATCTGCTGGTGTGAAAGAATCCAAGGTGCACTGCTTAACCAAAGCGTGTGATCCTGGTCAAGTATCTGCTGGTGTGAAAGAATCCAAGGTGCACTGCTTAACCAACGCGTGTGATCCTGGTCAAGCATCTGCTGGTGTGAAAGAATCCAAGGTGCACTGCTTAACCAAAGTGTGTGATCCTGGTCAAGCATCTGCTGGTGTGAAAGAATCCAAGATGCGCACTGCTTAACCAACGCGTGTGATCCTGGTCAAGCATCTGCTGGTGTGAAAGAATCCAAGATGCACTGCTTAACCAAAGTGTTTGATCCTGGTCAAGCATCTGCTGGTGTGAAAGAATCCAGGATGCACTGCTTAACCAAAGTGTGTGATCCTTGGCAAGTATCTGCTGGTGTGAAAGAATCCAAGATGCACTGCTTAACCAAAATGTGTGATCCTTGGCAAGTATCTGCTGGTGTGAAAGAATCCAAGATGCACTGCTTAACCAACGTGTGTGATCCTGGTCAAGCATCTGCTGGTGTGAAAGAATCCCGGATGCACTGCTTAACCAACGTGTGTGATCCTTGGCAAGCAGTTACATCTCATTGTGCATTGCCTACATACATCCAGAGCTCTCGAAGCCTGCCATGTTTTATACATAACAATACTGATCCAAATCAGTCTGTCACTGACGAGCGTCTTTGAGAGAGTTTTGCATTAGGCTAACATGGTCCAATCTGAGGAAATGACTTGACAGTAAACCATATTGTGTTTGAACACACCGAGATGTTCAGCAGAGCAGTCTCACAAGGCCAAACTCCACACGGAGTGAAAGAGGGTGACACAACATAGCTGCAGTGGGACGGTGGGGAGTGAGGCATATAGGAATCGACGCACATAGAAAGGGAGACAATGGAGAAGATTAATTGAAATATGAGTCAGTGAGCCTCAGCCGCGCTCTGCCGTTAGAGTGATATTAAGACCCTTTCAGGTTGAGCCCCAGCCCACTTAAAGCCTAGTGGGGTGAGTACCTGCTCTTCTTTTCCTCCATTTAAAGCACTGGAGCAAAGTCTGATGGTAGGGCTTCATTAAAGCGAGCTGAAAGAGATCCCATGAGGAGGCGCTCTGGGTGGGGAGGGGCAGAACCTGTCCATTCCTGGCAGGGACTGGCCATAGGGATTAGCATGGCCATGGGCAGTCAATGGGTGGCCAAATAACCAAAAGCCCTACAAGCTGTGAGTCCCTCCGCATATGCCATCTCTCCCTAGCTGTACACTAAAGCAAAAGCTCTGGCCTAGCGCCACCTAATAGCCAGAACCAAGGAGTGCCATTCAGTGGGGTGACCGACATCCGTTAAGATGCCCCTCTGGTTCTCTGGTTGTGCGCGGGCGCCGCCTATCGGTGGCCTGCGGTTAGACCTGCCACCCGTTGAGATTCCCAGGGGGTTCATTTACCTGCACGGACGGTTTTTGCTCCCTGCCTGCCCTGAAATGCAAGTGTGGCGGCTCCCTGCATTCCATGCGTAGTTGCCTATCCTTCAAAGCAAACCTTGGCATTGGCGTCTAGGCCCCGGCACCTGTGCGACAGTGCGAGCGTTTAATGGATGTGCGCACGGCACTGTGGGTTTAGTCTCTGGAAGGCACTGTTCACAGTGAGCAGGGAGGGGCTCTGTGGCCCCAGCTGCCCGCACAGCTGAACAAGGGTGGCGTGTGACTGGCAGCATGCCTGCTAGCCGAGCGAAGCCATGCTCATCTATCCCGAGCAGGACTTGGAAATGAGCCATACATAGGCTTTACTCGCCTGACCAGCCGAGCTGTCTTTGCAGCCTCGCATGCCTGCTAGCCGAGCGAAGCCATGCGTTACTCGCCTGACCAGCAGAGCTGTCTTGCCTGCTAGCCGAGCGAAGCCATGCTCGTCTGTACACAGCAGGACTCGGAAATGAGCCATAGGCTTTACTCGCCTGACCAGCCGAGCTGTCTTTGCAGCCTAGCATGCGCTCATCTATCCAGAGCAGGACTCGGAAATGAGCCATAGGCCTTACTCGCCTGACCAGCCGAGCTGTCTTTGCAGCCTAGCATGCGCTCATCTATCCAGAGCAGGACTCGGAAATGAGCCATAGGCCTTACTCGCCTGACCAGCCGAGCTGTCTTTGCAGCCTAGCATGCCTGCTAGCCGAGCGAAGCCATGCGTTACTCGCCTGACCAGCCCAGCTGTCTTGCCTGCTAGCCGAGCGAAGCCATGCTCGTCTGTACAGAGCAGGACTAGGAAATGAGCCATAGGCTTTACTCGCCTGACCAGCCGAGCTGTCTTGCCTGCTAGCCGAGCGAAGCCATGCTCGTCTGTACAGAGCAGGACTCGGAAATGAGCCATAGGCCTTACTCGCCTGACCAGCCAAGCTGTCTTTGCAGCCTAGCATGCCTGCTAGCCGAGCGAAGCCATGCGTTACTCGCCTGACCAGCTGAGCTGTCTTGCCTGCTAGCCGAGCGAAGCCATGCTCGTCTGTACAGAGCAGGACTAGGAAATGAGCCATAGGCTTTACTCGCCTGACCAGCTGAGCTGTCTTGCCTGCTAGCCGAGCGAAGCCATGCTCGTCTGTACAGAGCAGGACTCGGAAATGAGCCATAGGCTTTACTCGCCTGACCAGCTGAGCTGTCTTGCCTGCTAGCCGAGCGAAGCCATGCTCGTCTGTACAGAGCAGGACTCGGAAATGAGCCATAGGCTTTACTCGCCTGACCAGCCGAGCTGTCTTTGCAGCCTTCTGTGGAGGGGGTGGGGGTCTCATTTGGCAATTTCCATACAAGCATTTCACCAAGCCTGTGCCCTCAGCCTGGCGACGGGACTCCACTGACCCTCTTCCGCCCCCCCCCATGCACTCGGTGCCTATGAGGGAGAAACAGTGCTTTAAGTGGTGTGTGTAATTATTGGAAGGGGGCATGGCTTAATGGGGGGCAGGTGGTTTAGCAGGGGTCTCCAACCTTTATGCTAACAAGAGCTACGTGTTGTCTGTGGCCAATAGCCTGGGTGGTGATGTCCATGAGTACGAGAATGTGTACCAATTTATGTGAAAAAAGAATAACACATGCATTAATCATGATATTAACAGTTCAAAAATATTTTAATTTCATTTTTTTTATTATTAGCGGTCTCCTAAATATACATCCAAATGATGGTAATCAGGCGGGAACATTTAATCGGAGGCCGGACACTACACTCAGTAAAGTGTTGTGCCTTGAAACAGCAGCAGCTCTCAGATGCTGCCAGACGGGAGCAAAGTTCTGTTTTCAGGAAGTTCATGCCAGAAAAAGGCAGATTGACAGAGGTTGGCAGTCCCGTTGGCTGATGCCCTCCTTGCTATAGTGTTTGCACCCAACTGCACACCTGCCAGGGACAGACAGACAGACATATATTCAGGTCAGTTTTTAGAATCTCTCAACACTCAGCCACGGGACGGCAGTCACTGCGCCCTTCACAATTGAACCATCAGTAAAAGTACATTTGTTTGCCATCAAATAATGAGTTACTTTGAAGGATTCCTCTGCAACAGCATTTGCATTTGCATTCCTACTTTATTTTTGGATCAGACTGATTCTTTGCAAAATGTATTTTCATCATTTGCGTGTAGTATTGCAAAATGCCTCAAACTTACTCTTTGTCCCGCTGTAACTTGGTGCCTGGAAGAAATGGATGGAATCCTCTTTTGACTTTGGTTTGATGGTGCATTTAAATCCAGGATATCCCGAAGGGTGCTTTTATTTTTTCAGGGCTGCATGTGCAAAAGCAATCTGAGGAGTATTTCAATAGTTGTGTTATACAGTTTTCAGCATATATTGTTTTGATAAATGCACTGCTAGTTTAGCATATCCCCAATTGATGCAAATTGCTAACACTGTGGGGGTGAAATGGTCCCTGATGCGAGAAGTAAAGAGGCCAGAGTAATTTGTGACGGTTCACCAAATTCCCAGTCCTGTCTGTACAAAGATGATGTCCGACATAAGGCCTATGGCACCAAAGTAATAAGGAGAGATATTGGGCCTAAAAACTTCCACATGATAAAAGATGCAAACTGCCTTGCACGAAGGAAGCAAAACACGTGGGCTCAACGTGTTAAAAAAACATACGAAGAGCTGCATTGACATTCTAAGAAATGGCAGTGCCCAGCATCTTATTTATGCAAGCCATAACTTTTTAGTGACACTTATGTATGCTGAAACTGTGTGCCTTCTGAGAGTTTATTTAAAAGTGAAATACCAGTTAAAAAGCAATTTGAGGCTGAGTTTGAAAGGCGTGCTGCTTGCCATTTCTTCAAGATGTGAAACTGCATTCTAGGGTCCTTCCATAAAAATACGAGGACATAATTACTTTTAAGATGGGGAAACCTGATGTGGACCAGATAAGAGTGGGTCTGTTCTCAGGTCTTTTGTGATCCCAGATCACAAGTCTAAAAATAATGTATTAGCTTAGTTATTAGCCCTTGGAGTGGATAGGCTAATCTAAACACAGATCCTCTGCTGACGGCATGTGCTCCAGGAGGGTTGGGCCCTAGCCAGATGAGGAGTGAGATTGAAAATTGACTACAATGGGAGAAATGTATTTTATCGTCTAAAATTGACAATATTAATCGCACCGCAGTCATTGTAGGATTTTTGGAAAGATTGCAGTAAACTCCTTCTAACCATGCCAACACGATTTTGTCGGGATTAACACAACTAAAGTTATTCATCAAAATGTGATGTGGCCCTCCTTGTGAATTCCAGGCACATGATTGGAATGTTTTATCAAATTTTCACAATTCCTATGACGCCCGAAAAAGGCCATGTTTTTCAATGATATGATTCCAGAGTAAATGGAGAACAACTGTATCTTAGCACAGGAATCACCTACAGACTTCTGACTAGTTTTATGTTATTTGCTGTCAAATGTAGTTGTCAAAAATATATGAATATATGTCAAGATGTTAAAATGAATGAAGGGCACTTGTCATGTGGTGAGATATTGAGTTAAAAAACATGACCAAGCCCACCTATCGAAGGGAGTTGATGTGCTCTCCTCCCCTGGTGTCCCAAAACACTACTCTATTCCCTTGTCCTATCAGCACACAGGGGGATGGGGCCATTGGGGGCTAGCCAATCCCTTTTGTGAGAATGCCATATTAGTGATGTCATCTGCCCTATAACTAAGCCAACTTGCCTCAGGGCAGGACTCTTGCCACAAATCCCATGAGGTGACCTGCTGTCAAAATCTGGCGTGAGCATCCCAGCAGAGAGAGACCTAGCTTGCAGTGTAGCCAGGAGACATAGAGACTGATTGGGACCCTTGGATCCGGGAGAGGAGGCCTTTGACTGATCCCCTTTGGCTCTCCCAGCAGTGGTGCTCTGCCGCTTTCCGATGTCCAATCCTTGCCTCTCCTGTAAGTAGAAATACCCCAAGCCATAGATTGTGTAAGCCCTGTATTCTTACAGCAATGCCTTAGATATTTCCCCATTGAAAAATCCCCTGTTGGCTCGTGGAGATCCTTAGCATATTTATCAAAGTAAATCAATTTCCCCATTTAATTTCACAGGATCAGTGCAGTTGACATTTGAAAACAGCCATCTTTTCCTAGTGTATTGTGAGCCAGTATAGTCATAAAGAGTTGCCCAAAAGAATGAATCCCATTGTGATCTGCAAAATGCATTTGTCCCTGTGGTTCAATTGTGTTCAGCAAAACGAATTTCCATTTGCATTTCCTTTTCCCATTGCATCTGTAATCCCAACCCAAAACCGATTTTTTCCATTGTGTGCTGACTAATATTCCCCAAAGCCCTGCCTGTCCTGCAAATATCCCATTTCTTCCCATGCTTTCCTATTAAAACTGTGTTAGGCAACTGAAAACAGATTTTCCTATTCTGTTCTGACCTTAATCCTAAAGCCCTGTTTATTATTATCAGGTGTAGCAAAAGGAATTTGCCCCATTGCATTCCTATCTTCCCTATTGGTTTTGTGACCCACAATTCCGAAATCCGATTTTTCCCTTGTGCTCTAAATTCTCTACCGCTGCCTTCCATTCAAAGAAATCAAGTCAAATTCATGTTTGAAGGGTGAGGGTTGCTGGGACAAAAGTATCACTTTCTTGTCTATTTGCATTAATTTTCCTGGTGTGCTTTGAACTGTTCTGTTTGCATTGGGTGGGGGGAGGGGTGGCACATGAAAGGTAGCTGTTGTAACCGCCTAGTCTGGTGTCAGCTCTGTGGTTGTAATTTACTAAAAAGGATATTTTGTCTTTGTGATGCCACAACATTGGTGGCTGCTGTAATCTGTTGGCTTTAGTTTGCTTGAGTACATCTTTTAAATACATATCTTAATACACATCAGCCTGGTTCCTAGTCCATTGTGGCACGGGATGTTTGTTGAGGTTGTGTGCTAGATGACTTGGAGGCCTCACTATAGTGAACCAACTAAAAACAAATTGTGATTTGTTGTGCGCCACATTCATTGTAGGGGAAGGAGCCTCCCTGACCATACAATAAACTGTGACAACACGCCAGGTCACAGATTTCAGCCAAGGAAAGTAAACCAAAGCCCACTTGTTGACTACCCATAAATGTTTTTGTTTCAAAATAATAGGCAAAGTAGCAAAACTGAACACGTGGAAACAATGTGATAAAGTTATATTAAAAAAAAAGTGTAAATCACAGGGCTAGAATAACATTCAGTTCTTTTAGCGATGACTTGAAACATGCACAAATCACATAACCACTCATCCAGACAATATATGAATCGTTATATTAACATTTTGAGCAAAGGGAATATGGTTGTGGTGACGGGTAACTTATTCATAAGGGGTGGCGAATTGTCTGCCCTGTATGAAGGAGGCAGGATCAGAGAACAGCTCATAGTAGCACTGCCTCTCCCTGCAGGACTCATACAGGCCCTTCTGGTTCACTACCAATGGACCATACCTGGCTTGCATGTACATCTCTCTGATCTATTGAGTGCCCCTGTATCACAGAAAATGGTTTAAAATTACAATTATGGCATATTGTTTACAGTGACATCAGCATGTGTTTTACAGTGGCATTGCTGGCACAGTGCTGTTGCATCTGCGCACAAGGCATCTATCGGAATTTTCTGTGTGTTAGAGAATTACCTGTAAATTGTATGGTTTTTTGCCCAACATTTCACAAAAAATGTTCATAAATTGCACCACTTATCCCCTGCCAGAATTGGACATATTGGCTGGTGTGTTTTTCACCAACTATGCGGATGACACGCAGCTGATCATAGAAATAGAGGGAACATATTTCAAGGATAGCAGCGAGAAGATAGCTAAAGTGTACAGTAAAATCAATGAATGGATGCAGCAAAATTGGATGTGTCTCAATGACACAAAGATTGAACTTATTTTATTTGGGTCCAGTCGAACAATAGCCAAGCTAGGGAATGATTGAGACCTTCCTTATAAATGAAGCTAAAATACAAGTATCCAACCAGGTTAAAACGTTGGGGATGATGGTCAATTCCTCTGTCAACTCAGAAGTGCAGGTGAATTATCTGCATAAAAATACAGCATATCACCTGCGCCTCACTAGGGCCATCAGACCTTATCTAAACGAAACCAGCACAGCAACAATTGCAAGGGCTATTGTTCTGTCGAGGTTGGATTACGGCAATGCCCTGTTAATAGCTGCTACATCAAAATATGTGGCCAGATGCCAAGTTATAAAAAAATGATGCAGTGAGGATTGTGAAGAAACTAAGGAGTAGTGATCATGTAACTTTGGCTAGAAGATCGCTGCATTGGCTTAGAGTAGAAGAGAGGACGAAGTTTAAAGCCATGACACTTGCACACAAGTGCCTGTTTGGAAAAGCCCCCATTTATCTGAAAAATCAATTTGAAGCTTACATCCCACAGAGACAGTTGCGCTCGGTGGGTAAAGGCTTGCTTACAGTGCCAAAATATAAGTTAAAGACAGGTTTGGGCAGATCATTTGCAGTAATTGCAGCACAGCAGTGGAATAGACTCCCGCTTGAGCTTAGATCTGAAGACAACCACTTGATCTTCAGAAAAAATCTGAAGACCCACCTGTTTAGGTGATCAGCGTCTCATTCCTTAGCGGCAACTTGGAGATTAAGAACATACAATGAATAGGGAAGCATTACCTTAGCATATTCTGTGTTGTTTGTTAAAGCGCCCTGATGCCTGCGTGCTGCCGACGCTATATAAGTTGAAATACATACATAATCATACAGGTTCCCCACAGATCTTTGTTGATCTCCCGGTTTGTGTAAATAGCCAAAGGGTGGGGGGGGATCAAGCCTATTAATTGTCCTCCCACCCATGGTGGACATCTGTGAAGACCTGCTCTCCAACCTCGACTCCAACTCCTCCTGTGTCCTCATCCTACTTGATCTCTTGTCTGTTTTGGACATGGTCAGCCATGTCATCCTGCTCAACCGTCTCCGTGATAACCTGGGTATCACCGATCAGTCCCTGGCCTGGCTCACCTCTTTCCTCTCCGATCGACCCTCCCAGTTCCAACTTGGGTCCTTTCTCTCCACTATCTCTATCTCTACCTGTGGTGTTCTCCAGGGGTCTAATCTCTTTCCCTGGCTGTTCAACCAATACCTAGAACTTATTGCCCATAGCATTGCCGCTCTCTTCCCCAACTTTCAGTGCTACGCGGATGGCACTCAACTCATTTTCAGGCTCCTTTCTGCTACTTCCTCCTTCTCTCATCCCCGACTGTTGGCTATCCAGGAATGGTGTGCCGCCAATAATCTCTGCCTTAATGCCAGTAAGACCGAGATTCTCCTCATTGGCACACCTGCTCCGTCCTTTCCTGTCACTCTGACTGGCCTCTCTTGGCCCTCTTGCTGCTCCCACCTGTGAGGCTAAAAACCTCTGGGTCATCTTCAACTCCACACTCTCCTTCTCTCCTCACATCGACGTCTCTAAGAAGTCACACTACCAGCTGCACCTCCTCAGATGCGCCTTGAAACACTTGTGTATAGGCGCGTTACAAATGCCATATCATATCATATGCACTATTCCTTTCCTCTCCTTTCCCCAGAAGCAAGAGCTCTTGTTCTCTCTAGGCTGGACTACTGCAACAGCCTCTTTCTAAATCTTCCTGCTACTACTCTCCACCCTCTACAATGCATCCAGAACAGGACTGCAAGACTTGTCCTTGGCCACAAGCCCTGGGATCATATCTCTCCAGCCATGAAATCTCTTCATTGGCTGAAAATATTTAGTTCAAGACCCTTTGCACTGTCCACGAGGCCTTGTGGGGCCTGGGGCCTCAATACCTTCAACTCTCTCTTCATATATATCTTCCTTCTAGAGCTCTTCGCTCATCTGCCTCCAACTCCCTGAGGTTCAGTCGCTTCTCCAAGCAACGTGTTGGTTTAAGATCTTTCCCCGACTGGGGCCTCCCTCTGGAACAACCTCCCTGCCTCCCTAAAACTTGAGAACCATCTCCAGTTTCGGAAGCACCTCAAAACCTTCCTCTTTGCTTCTGCTTTCTCTCTTTCTCTTCCCCTGCTGAACTCCTGGCTGAAATTGAAACTGCACTGGTCACCTGGCCACCCCCTGATCTCTGTCCCAGGTCCCCCCCGCCATTTGCACCCCTGCATTGCCTTCCTGGCAACCCCCGCACTTGAGACTGTATTCTGTATCCCTACATTGCCCTACCAGAACTTGACACCTGATGTCTGCACTTTTTACTCATTGCTTGTATTTATTCTATTTATGTTTTACTGTTAATCCCATGTACTGCACTGCCCCCTCTCCCCTGCACTTTTCCCCTATCCCCCTTCCCCTGCACTTGTTCGATCTCAATGTCACCTGGCCTAGTAAGATCGTTGTCTCTGTCTTCCCTCTGTTCCCCCTCCCTTGCCTCGTTGCGCCTTGAAACTCTTGTGTATAGGCGCGTTTATAAAGGACATATCATATCATGGCTCGCCTCATTGTTCTCTCCCGGTATTCGCCACTCTGTTTTGTACTCTGTTACGTAGGTGTCCGATGGATATAATATATCACTGATCACTTTTCTCACCTAATTGCTTAATTCATACTATTGTTAAGTAAAACATATGCTGAAACAGAACTCTCAAATCGTGTTCTTAAGTCCTGTCATTGATAGCACATGTCATTTTACATTCCTGTTTAATATTATAAATGTAAGTGGACAAGCACCAGAATGCGCAGAGTAGGGTAACTAATGGAAGAATCCAATATATGCAAATCACCAACAGGGAGAGGTGTGCGGGAGCATTCCCCAGTGCATTTTCATGATACCATCTCCACTAGGTATGCCAGTATAAAAAATAAAAAAAAAATCCTGTTCCCCCTGGCTAAGCCATTACATTTCCATGTAGGCTACATCAATATATGCCAGTATCCCCTAAGAACATCCGCTTGTTGGATATGCCATGCCAAAATAACAAAATAAATTCCACTGGCGTCACCAATGTTAGCCACTCTAGGCACATAACACTTGTTAGCACCATGCGAGGGGGAGCCAACAAATCAGGAGGCTAGGAACATGGGCTGATCCTGCCAATTAAGTCTGCGTTCAAAGCCGCCTGATGGCTCGTTTGCCCATCAGCCATCTCCCCCCCCCCCCCTGTTGCCCTTTTCCTTTCAATCTCCCCATCCCCACTTTCCTCATTGCAGCACTGTTGCTGCCGCTCCTTCTGCTCTGCCCGCCTTGGAAATCGAAGACGTGCTCCGTACAGAGCCCTGCCTTCCTTTTACAAGGCGGCCATATTTGTATAGTATTTTCTTTGCGACGTCACCCGTGGTCTCCCTAATGCCTTCCACAGAGCTTTATCTGTGTGCTGACACAGGGATGTTATTCTCTGGCCTTCACCCATGTCAAGTGCTGCATAGGGCACAAGGGACACCACCAGTCTTTGTATATGCAGAGAATTTAAACGTGTTTAGATTCTTTGCAAATGCAACATTTGCATTATTATGGAGCAATTTAAAATACTCGCTCCAAATTGCAAATACACTTTGTGTTATTGTCTGGGTGTCGTCAGGCGACCTGTAGAACGAGCGTCCCTTCCTGGTGAGCCCACTTGAGGAATTAGATCATCCGCATGGTGGGTGTGCGCCCCCCTCAGCCTTTAAAAAAACTGTTATATGAAATTGAATGAGAGTAGGTCAGCCTCTCAAAAATGTCTGGGGCTAACCTGCACACATTCTCCTATGCTCACCGAACGATATACACATAGACCTGTCCACTCTGGGTGGACACAGCCTACATGTGCAGTCCTACCTGTCACATTTTGTTGGAATGTGACACCCAGGAGTACATAGACATCTAAAAAGGGGGAGGGCAAAACCTTCCCCCTGCCATGGCCAGCCTAATTTAATAACAAAGGCTCCATGGACCCGCCCTACACTTTGTTGGCCCGGCAGAATGGTGGCAGCAATTAAATATAATTAGAATACTGATAGAGTATTCTTCAAACAGACCGACATGGGGCCAGCAGAGGCTAACAAAAGACAGGAAATCCCAACACCTATGATATGCACTGTGTCAACCTTAAACCAGCTCCCGCATCAAGGGCAGTGAAGTGTCATGTCTGATACATGTTTACAGTAGGCAACCCCCGCAGGGGCACCCCATTCAGCGGAGTATGTGATTTGATGGAGACAGAAAGTCTGTTCTCGCCACAACTTCAAGGGAGACCTGCCTTATTAAAGGCAGAACCACAGAGAGCTCAATTAACCAGAGAGACCCTTTGATCCACAACAGACAGGAAGATGGGTTGGACTTAGTACATGGTTCACCCCCTTTACCTTTCCTGTTGCAAAGCACTCTGGTTATAACTTCACGCATAACAGAAGATTGTTGGTAGGGACCCAGGATTGGTTCACAAAAGTACGCTTAGCCTACACCAATCAATGGGGCCATTTGACTTTCAAAAGATGGTTGAGTCCTTCTTTTGGCAGATAATCTGAAGGAATAATACTAAAATGTCACCCTTTGCGCGGTAATAAAATGCAGACCCTCACTACACCGGCTAATGGGAGCTGGGGTTGTGGGGGTGTCCATCGCTCCCCTTTGTCAGTGTAGTCGAAGTTCCAGGGGTGTCTCCTGCTTCAATTAGGTGGCAGCGGAGGATAATAAAGAGACGTTTGTTTTTTTTTAAAGAAAGGACCCTGCAACACCCGTTGAGACCCACGTTAGTGGGCGAGAACTCACCCTGCAGGGTCAGAGGAGAGACGGCGGCACATTTCATGGTGTGCTGCTGAAAAGGTGAGTGGGTCGGGGGGAGGCGGTTATGGGGATGCAGGGCACAGTGATCTATGTGATGGCTGTGCCATAATGGGAGTCTGCAATTTAATTGTCAACATTATAACGGCACAGTGATCACATAGATTCCATCTGAAGACTTCACAAAGAGTAGCAAGAAGAACTCATTGGGACCCTGGCTGAAGGTACAGTCTGCCTTACATCTTCCACCAGTGAAGGAAGGCCAGGAACTCCAAAAGGGAAGCACACAGCATGCCCTGCTAGGCTCTGCAAGGAAGTTTCCTAGGTGGGAAGTGCCAGAAAGTCTCTGAACCAAATCAAGGACAAGGCCGTTGCCTGCAACTCTCTCAGCTTTGGGCCGTCTGCCTTAAAGGACACGAGCCCAGCAAAGAAGCTAGGAGGAGTGCACCGACGAGCATCAACCAGCGTCCACCTTAAAGGACATTTTTGAGGTAGTCGAGCCCCTTGAGCTGCAACCGACTGCGCTGCTGACTCTTGTCATGCTGCATTGCTCACGCCATCCGAGACGCCTCATCCAGTGCTTCAGACCCACCAACCAGCACTGATTCGAATCCTGACCCCAAAACTCTGTGCAGGCCAGCCTGCAGCCATCTGTCCAGCCTCACTCGCCAAACTGCATGCCTCCTGATAACCGCATCTGTCCCCCGTCTTGAACTCTATCACAGGAGCTGCAAAGTGCCCTGAAACACAATCTACACTGTCGAGCACCAGGAACATCTACAAGCACAAGGTACATTGTGGTTCGGTCCCCCCTGGTACTTGTCCGAAGGCCCCTAGAGACATTTTATGACCCATTGCTGCCTTTGTGCTGAAACCGGGTATCCTTGATCTATTGAAATTAGTTACTTTACTGACTGCCCTCTTGTCTGTATACAGAGTGCATCCCTTTTCCTGCTTCATACTGTCTGTCCTATGCATTCCTTTACAGGGTGGATTGTATTTTGTAGAGTGCTAGAACTGCCTGTTGAATAATAATAAAGTAGACATTTTTATACAACCTTGACTGGACAGCCCCTTTATATCATTTGGTTATTGTATTTTCGCTGTGTTGCAACTCCTCAACGATCCACGACCCTGCGAAGCCTGCCTTCCATCTACGTAACCAAAATTGAACATGGAGGTTTATAATTTTGTTGTGTTTCAACCTGTTGGGTTCCTTTCTGGTGTACTAGCTGTGTGAGTCAGATCGATGGTTTAGAAACCGATATTCGTCCCGGACCACTGGTGCTTGGAAGTTGATTCGTCGCAGCCCCCACTGGGTATTGGCCGTGGGTATTTTCTTTTCTTCCATGCAGATTAGATTCACTGCAGTACTTCGTTCATTATACACATTACTTATGTGCCCCTAAATCCCCTACAGTAGCTATACATTCTGCCGCAGCAGTGTCTTGAAAAAGCACTTGGATAGGTTATCCCTGGAGGGCGATTGAAGCTCCGCCCCCAGAGCAATTGAGCTAATCCTTGTTGATGCAGAGTTGGCCTTTGTATCGAAGCGCCTTCCCTCCAGAGAGGTTGAAAAAAGAAGACAAAGATTCTCCTCTCAATTCCTGACCCTATGCAGTGGCACATTCCCTAGAATCTCACCTTGCAGATTTACTGAAAAATGTTAGTGTATTTGTCAATTAGTTACACTTAGCCTTAGTGTAGTTGCATGATAGAGTATACCTTGAATGTCTGTCCATAGTGGTGTAGCCCCTTTTTAACTTCTTAAAGTATTCGAGTAAATCATAAACTGACCTAGGAAAAAGTTATTCAGTGATAGTCACCTAGGAAATGATTGCCAGGGGGTGATGTTCCCCAAATTAGCACTCATTTATTTATTTATTTATTGTTCATTTGTTAGGCGCTGATACAATTAGCAAAAACTGTTTCAAAGTGCCCACAGGGCAACAGGGTGGGGACAGGGGAAGGTAACCAGTTATTTACAACAATGATAAATAATTGAATTAATAGTACAACAAATAATGAGAATAAAAAGAATGGGAGGTCTTGAGGCTTTTTTAGGAACCTAGGTCATGCTCAAGATGCAGAGGGGAGAGGCAGGCTATTCCACAGGAGGGAGCCCGCCGAGGAAAGTGAATGGCCCCCAGCCCTCCGTTTTGCAAACCGCTTAACACGCAGAGAGACGGTTCCAGAGGAACACAGGAGTCTAGAAGGGGTGTATTTGGTCAGGAAGCGTTGAAGATGGAGGCGTCCGTGGCCCCGGAGAACCTTGTGGATGATACAAAGGGATTTCAGTTTAATCCGTGCTGGGACGGGGAGTCAGTGAAGGCTTTGTTGGGCAGGAGAAATGCGGTCAATGGGCTGGAGGCCAAGGAGAAGTCTTGCTGCCCTATTCTGGGTAAACTGGAGGGATCGTAGAGGGGACGAAGGAAAATTAAGGAGGGGGCTATTGCAGTAGTCTAGCCTGGAGAGAACCAGAGCACGGGTAACATTTTGGGCCTCATTACACGGTAGGCGGAGAACCATGGTGCTATACCGGCACCGCCTTGGTGGAAAGGGGAATTACCGCCCCATTCCAAGGTTGGCGGGGCGGTAAATCCCCCTTCCACCATTGCCCTTCCCCATTCCCATTTTTGCACCATAGGGCATAATGGGAATGGGGAAGGCGCTAATTACGGCACTGCAAATTGCGATACCGTAATTTAGCTCCCTGGGTCCCTTTGCGGGATGGTTTTTAACGCCTGCAAAAAGCAGGGGTTAAATACCCCAACCCGCAAAGGGACCTCGTAGTAAGGCGGTAAGGATTTACTGGTACCGGTAAAATACCGGTACCGGTAAACCCTTACTGCCTACCGTGTAATGAGGCCCTTTGTCTCTGGGGGAAGGTGAGGAAGTGTACAGTTCATTTGAGATGGAAGAGCTGAAAGTGGGACTTCTTGACAATGTCCTGAGTATGAGGGATGAAGTAAAGGGAGGAGTCGAAGATGACTGAGATTCCTAGCTTCAGTGGGGGTGGGGGCAGAAAGGGATCCCATGCAGGAAGGTCGAAGTGCAGGGAAGAAGTAAGGTGCAGGGGACCAAAGGGGGAGAATCTCTGTTTTTCTGGGATTGAGGCAGAAGTCATTAGCAGTGCACCAGGCCTGGATGGCAGAGAGGCAGTCGGGGATGGAGGCTGCAAGGGCGTCAGTGGGAAGTTTGAGGAAGAGTTGTGTGTCGTCGACGTAGCACTGGAAGTTGGGGGAGAAAGAGAAAATTAGCCGAGCCAGTAGGGAGAGGTATGTATTAAAGAGCCAGGGCGAAGGAATGGAGCCTTGGGGGACGCCACATGTGGAGGAGGAAGTAGGGGAGGAGAAGGGGCCCAGAATGGTTTTGGAGGAACATTCAGTTAGGAAGGAAATCATAGGAAATCAATCACTTTGACCAAATATTCTACAAATAGAGTATATAATAGTAAATAATACTCTTCCTTGAATATGTGGGCAAAGTTTTTATGGGTGCAGGAAAAAGTCGGCTACCTGGTAAAAAATGTTCCCAGGCGACTTTATTACTACAAACCTAGAGCACAACAGAAGACGGGCAATTTCGAAACCTAAATCTTCCCATCTGCTCTCCACTTTCTGTTTCTCCCCTCACACCCATGTCTTCATGGCCTGACTGGAGAGAATTCAGGATGATGGTTCCCCTCCCATCCTCTGCGAGGACTGAGAATTGAAGGCCCCAGGCCATGTTCCATCTCCGCTTCAGCGCGCTCCGACAATATGCCCCTGAACACTGTGGCTGCTTTCAGCAGGCCACGGAGGAGGGTCTTCGGGTCCGGGAAGCTTGTTGTGAAAGACGGACCCATCCAAAATACTGCAGCATGTAATGGGGCGTGGAGGAGTGCTGCTTTGCGGAGCTGTGCAGAGGTGACTGCAGTCTCGGCAGGAGGTGTTGGTCAGTTTGCTATCCACTCTGTCTTGAAATTTTTTTAAATCTCTCCAGCTAGCAACTCCTTCTATCTTTGATTGCCCGCGCTCCTGCTACTTGTTGCAAAACTTGGACACTTGAACAACTGTTTGTCATCTTCTCACAGACTTATTGCGGGCCCGGTGCCTGTGGGGTGTTACCCTTTGAGCCGCGGCTGCAGTTTCTCCTGTAAGGAGGCGGGATCTTTGTTTGAACCTTTTTCTTTCTGAGCCGTCTATAATCAAGAGTGGGGTCAGGGTGGTGCTGTGCTCTCCTGGTGTGCTTTGTTGAGGGCTAGGAGGAAGCCTAGCCTTGTTTTTCTGCATCTTGGTGCATTTTGGTCTTACTGAATGATGGTGGCCACTATAAGAAGTATGGGGCCGTGGTGGAACCCATTAAGCCTGTGCTTAATGTGCACTCGCCTCTGCTTGCTGGAGCCTCTACTTCCAAAATACCAAATTACATTTCTACTTAGGAAATGCAAGAAGGGAATAATGACTCACCCATTCCCAAGCTACAATATCCCTCTTGCTCAGTTGACCTTGTGGACTCGTCACTTGAATCTGATGGGGTGCCTTCTGGCACGTGGACTCCGTTTGGAGTGGTGATTGTAGCGTAAGTTCATGAGGACGTGGCTCTCCCAAGTTCCTCAATTGTTTCTACTCATGAATCGGCAAACTCCTTTATGGTATTTACTGGCAAACTTGACCAAGCGTTAACAAGAATAGAGGAAAACATCCAAGACATGGTTTTTGGGGATAATGGGCCGGGAGTGGTTTTGGTGTCTGATGCATCAATGCTGGCCCATGTTATTTCCCATGAGATGGAGAAACTCATTAGACTCTCTTTAGACTTTAATTCGAATCAATGGATTCCCGAGTCTCCTTCGAATCCTCAGGTTCATAACGAAATTCTGCTTCACCCAGCGCGAATTTCAACCCTCAGGGAAATCTGATGCATTTTGCTCCCCTATGTTAAAGTTATGCCCTGGTTGAGGGATGGGGGAGGAAACTGGTTGGTTTGCTACTTTTCGACAACTCTGATGTGGCCGAGGCCGTAGAGGTTGAATGTGATGGGTCCCTTGCTGCTAATTTACCCGCAAAGGGAGAGAATCTAGCTTGGCACGGGTTGGATCTAAATGTAGGGGCGGAACTGTCATTCCCAGTTCTTGCTTGGTTACTAGACTCCATGGATAGGGAGTATGACTCTCTTCATTTTGAATTGCGAGAGGTAAGAGGGATCACAGGTGAACGTCTTGGAAGCGTTAGTGTCACTAGGTGTTTTGTGAGAGTCTTGCCCCGAATCAAAAAGAACCGGAGACAAGGGTTCACTTGGGCAGATTGTCACAGAGCCTTGTGTCCTGAAGATTTCTTCCCTTCTGTATCTGTTTTGGGCTTGGAGGGTGAGGTGGCTTAGAACATTTTGAGTAGTAGCCATAGAGAGCAGCAACCCCCAGTAAAAAGAGCAAACCTGAAAGTTGAGAAGGGTGTAAACCTAAAGAAGTCAAAAAATTGCAAGATGCCAAGTAAACCGAAAAATAGGGGTTCATGGAAATTCTTAAAGCAACTAAGGCTGCAGATTGATAATGGTTCGGCTTCTACTCACATGGAATTAGTGCTTAGAAGGTGGAAGTAAAACTAACACAGGGGGCCAGGTGTGGCAGTGTTTAATCTCCCTTTCAAGGGCCCCTGCAGTGGAGGGAAACAAGTGCCCATCACTGGAGTGTAGCTGTTGAAGAGTGTCCCTCTTTTGATCCAAATAATATATCTGTCCATTCTTGTGCAGTGAAATGAAATGAAATGATATTTTATTTATATCGCGCTCGTACACAAGTGTTTCAGAGCGCGACCAGGCAGAAAGGGAAGGGAACAAAGAAAAAACAGAAAACAGCGATCTTCCAAGGACCAGTGACATTTAAGAAAGCGTAAGTGCATGGGAAAGGAAAATGGGGGAGAAGTGCAGGGGTTGGGGGGAGTGGAAAGTTTGAAGCAGGGGAGAGGAAACATAAATAAATATTAAATATAATAAATAATAAATAAGGGCTTTAAACCATGGTAGTGCAGCCAGCAAGTGGCTGGTGAAAGTTAGTCAGAAAGGTAAATCTGATAAGTGCAGAAGAAACGTGGGAGGGGGGACTGAATGGGTACAGATACAGAACTCTAGTGCAGATGGTGGCCTGGAGGCAGTGCAGGAGGGTGGCAGGGTGAGCAGATACCTGGGCCCGAAAGAACAGAGGGTGGCCAGGTGCACAATGCCATGAGAGGAAACAGATCAACAGGGGTGAAGGGGGGCAAAGGCAGAGGCAAAGAGGAAGGTCTTGAGAAGTTTCCGGAACCAAAGATGTTTTTCCTCAAGTTTCAAGGTGGCCGGGAGGCTGTTCCAAAGGGAGGCACCAGCCGAAGACAAGATCTACCCCCAGCTCGTTTTTTTGCAAAACGACTAACCCTGAGGGAGTTTGAAGTAGAGGAGCGAAGGGCTCGAGAGGGGAGGTATTTACGGAGGTGATTAAATAATTGATGAAACTGCCATTGGTCACAAGACAATCAACACACAGTGGACTCTGTAACAGTGTCGGGTATTGGGAAATGCTGTGTTATGAGGGAGTCAAACCTGAACACTTTGAAGGGGAACAAGGTAATCCCTTTCTTGGTGGCAAATACCAACAGTAGGGGTGTGCAAGAACCGTGTAATGAGCAGAAACTTTATGCAATATTTTGGAGACCCAAGGTCATCAAAGCGCCAGTGAAAGTGGAAAAGGAGATGGCGGTAACATCACAAAAGGTTTTTCCTTGATTCCGTACAATAGAGAAGAGATCTGGTTTAGCAAAAGGTAAGAAACTCCCAGAGGGAAATCAACTGCAGGTGCATTTTAAAGGTGGGGAATGCAAAATGCACAAGGGGGGTCAAGTCAAAAACCGTGGCCAGTGCAGTAAATAAGTTGGAAAATGATGTAAATTGTCTATTTTTGAGTCGGCTGTTGGAAAGCTCACATAGTATACCCTTAAATGGACATTACATGCTTTCACTATTCTTTGAAATTCCAAGCCTTCGGTTGGTAACAACTGAGGACATTAAACGTGTTGAATATGTACAGGATGACTCTCTTGACATTGTTGAAGTCCACTTGTGGTCACAAATTATTAAGAAAGCAATTCTAGCAGAAAGAGGAGTGTTCCTCTCTGGTTTTGGAGGTGACAGAATTGGGGACTCCTGTTACTTCAAACTCAATTGACTCAAGGGAGAGGGGAGAAGGACTTGTTGATTGAGTCGTATAATCCCCAGGGGTAAGGTGTTTTGAGAGAGTATAGACATGTTACTTATTAATGGGTCCCAATTGCAAACTCTTTTCATAAGGGTGGAAAAAGAAAAGATTGGGGAAGAGTGAAAGTTGAAGGTCGTGATTGCATCTGGGAACTCTAGAGGTTTTGCAGTCATTTTGGAGAATCAAGATTTGTTCGCATTATACAACATTGTGTGCTTACAGGAAAACCTCTTAATGGATACCCCACAGATGGGTTTGATGTGGTGTTCAGTAAAGCCCAACGAGGAACTAGGGGACTTCCGTACGGGGGAATCCTAATGGCAATTAAGTGTAATGTAGACTTTAGAGTGCGTGAAATTTAATCCAGTAGAAGGGATGTGCTTGCAGTCCTTCGAGAGTGGACAGATCAGGGCTTTATTGTGACCCAGAGGTGTATATTGGTTAATATTTATCTTAATCCAGAGAACACGCGTATGGAAGAAGCGTTGTCTGGCTCTTTCTTTCCTTCTTCTGGGTGAAATCCCAGAGGAAGGTGCTTCCATAATTATTCTGGGAGATTTCAATTCGGAGTGCTTGGAAGGTTGCTGGTACCAATCTCCAAATGGGCAAAAAAATGTCTAGTGGAGTTCGAGAACAGGGTTTCTTGGTTAGACAGGAGCTCAAGTCTTGGGATTTGTTACTATTAAACGGCAATGTCACAGGCGATATGCCCCCTCGATTTACTTGACACAACAGCTCTTGGTGCTCCACCTTGGATTTTTTTTTTGTCTGCTGACTTAATCCAGGGGGGCGCAAACCTGGAGATAATGCAGACGGACTTAAGTGACCATTGCATGGTGATCTGTGAACTGCCAATTCTTCGGACATACTGTTGCCACAGATTCTGTTATAAATCTTGAGATTAACCCACAAAGTCATGCTGTGATGTGGACGTAGAAAATCTTTGGCCTTGATTATCGGATTTCTGGTTTACTCCAGATGAATGATAAGGGTATACATTCTCCAAGTGGTTTTGGCCCAAGTATCCGATCAGCCCTTGGGGAAGTGTTGCCTGCAAAAGAGTTGGTCAAAAGGCCAAAATGATTAGGGTACAACCATGCCTTTGATGCTGGTGCGGCTGCGTAAAAGACAGTTGTGTGCCCAAATTAAAGCTATGCATAAGTGGAAATATTGGTGTGGGAACCAAGAAAATGCAATCTTGAAAAATAATTGTAAAGCGTTGCTTAGGGGACATAACTATGTATTGGGGATCAATGATGCGGAATAGATGTTGGGTTGCATTGTGGGAAATAGCACCAGCAAGCCCTTCCAGAAGACGTGTTGGTGAAGTACTTTCTTGGAGCGTGGATGACATTGTCTATCTAATTAAGATTAGTAAAAAAATCAAATGCCCCGGGTCCAGATGGTGTAACCAACTTGGCTCCGGGCAACGTGCTTGCCTTGGAAGCAAGACGGTGCCAGCAACACAGCGTTCGATCCCTGGTTCCGTGCTTAGAAACCCCATGGAATTAAGCTCGTTATAACCAATTAGGATAACCAAAAAATCCGATGCCACATTATGATCTCATCTATTGTCCCATTTGATTGAAAGTATCTTGTTAAATCGGGAGTTTCCATGGTCGTGGGGTGCAGCCCTAATTGTATTGATCTTTAAGGGAGGACACAGATTCTCCCCTCTTTCGTTATTGGATGCTTCTTACAAAATTGTTGCAAAAATACTTCTGAAAGAGCTCCAAAACTGGGTTGATTGTCTGGACATTTGCCAGGGACAGGTCTAAATAGTTTTGTATTGGCCTTCTTGCTAGGCAACTGAGATCTAAAAGTAAACATTTTGGTGGCGGCTTGTCAACTGACCCAATTTGGTTTTAAGTTTGGTAGATTCTCAGCACTTCCATTAATGTACCAAGTTCTCCCCCGGTTGATTTTTGGGGCTCAATGCTATGATGGTTCCCCTTGGGCAAAGCTGGAGGCAATAATGTTTGGAAGGTGTAGTACCTCCTTAAGTCGGTCCCATTGGTGGGTATCTTGTATGAACTGGGTCAACTACCACTACAGACATTTATCGACTGGGGGCCTTTTCTAACCTATGTCAACATAATTTCTCCTCCACCTGCTCTTTCTTTGGGTATTTGAATTCAATGATAGGTAAGGGGACTTGAAGGGCCTTTGATAATTGGGTTCAATTTTGTACAGAGCTGCTTGTAAACATAGAGTCTTCAACTGAGGAGTTTTGTAGTTATCTCAACATGATGAAACTGAAGTTGTGTAGACCTGTATGGATCCAGTCTAGGCCAGATCTTTTAGTTTATCGTTGTTTTAATGACCCATTTTAATTGGTCAGTAAAAATATTTATCGTGTTGGCTCCATTTCTAAGGAAACACCCCTCAAGAGATTTTCGATTTTAAAATTTTGAGACTGAAGTTAATGGGTATCCAACCGTGAGGTGGTGGGGATTAGGTGGAAGGTTCCAAGGAGCACGAGATTATGTCTGTATTGCTCTAAGAAGGAGGACGAGTCCTTAAGACATTTATGTACATCTTGCCCAGCATTGAGTTCCCTTCGGAAGGAGAACATTGCAACTAGTGTTCGTGCTTCGGATGAGGACCTCTCAAGTTAGGATTTTAAATAAGTGGCTTTAGATATTTAAAATGTGTTGGAATAGAATGGTTTTATTTTTGTGTTAAGTGTGTGCATGAAGATATGTGACAGTATGTAATGTGTGAAAAGTCCAGTTTATGAACTATAACGCACAATAAAAATAAAATACCAACACTATGCTGGAGAGGGAGGCATCTTGCAACAGCATTTGTAAATGTAACCCGTGTCCTCAGGGCGACATACACGTTTGGAAACCACATCTGTTAATTGCCATAGTTAATATGAATGATAATTGTTAAATATGGAGCAAAACTAGTCAATTCAATCTTGAGTGAGGCTTCGTTTGGAATAGTGTACCCTGGGAGCTGAAACATTTCTCAAGGGCACCTCATTCTGGCAGGTAAGGTGTGATGCACAGTTCACTCTTTGGTTAAAAGGTGAAGCCGTAATTCGAGTCTAGAGTGAAATATAGGTACTTAGAACAGGTAATTTCCTCGCTCTAGTTGGTATACATATGTATTCAAGTTTTGGTTTGAAGACTAAAATTATAGTTTATACAGATGGCTTCAAATGTTTCCAAGTCATACGATGACCCAATCTGACAGGGTATAGACGATGGTACAAACATGTTGATCAAAAACTGTATTGAGTCGTTTTATTTTGTACCCACAGAAAGTAACATTTCTGTTTGCACTTTTAAAAAAAGTAAACGGTAAAACGCAGTTAAAATCACCTTTATTCTTCACTTCTCCACTCTGTCTAAAAAAAAGTGTAATTGCTACCTCCAATTAAAGATTGTGAGAGCCACCTGCAATTGATTCCTTTTGGGGTCTGGCTCCTTTTAGCAGGTGTAGAAGTCAGATGGATTCCACAGGAATCTGTTAGTTTTCCAGCAGCATAAATATATATGCTGGTGGAAAACCAATCAGATTTGGTGGGCGGATCCGAAAGTGCACAAACATTTTAAGTCCGCTCTGCTCTCAAACGTTGCCTGCCAAATTATACAAAATCCTGTGCAGTGTAAAAAGTGGTTGTAAATGCTTTTACCACCACATTTAACACTCCTCGAGACATGGAAAAGGACCTCCCATGATTGTCCCTTTTTTATTTTCCTCAACCTGAATTGAAGAATACACATTCCAGCAGGCAATTCAATAAGAAGCTACGAAAAATAATCTCTCTAAGACACAAGGTGAATTAAAGTGCATCACCGGGTCATTGTTACACATTGCTTGCAGCAGGTTTGGTAAGCTGTGCCCCCAATCTCTAAAACCATCAGCAATTGTAGCATATTAAAACCTTTATAGAATTGAAAGAACAAAAAACGGTCTCCGTAATGGTCACTGCCATTTACCCATTAACATCATTAATCACTGCCTAGTGTAGTGTGGGCGGTTTGCCTTTGAGGTGAGAGAGACTGAGCAGAGAGGCCCTGAGTGCTTTAGATGATATCTCAGTGGGAGGCCCTGTGTAGCCCGGGCTATTTGCCTTTGAGGTGAGTAGGCTGAGCAGGGGGCCCGGTGGGCTTTAGATCAGGTCTCAGTGAGAGGCCCTGTATAGAACGGGCCATTTGCCTTTGAGGTCAGTGAGGCTGAGCAGAGAGGCCCTGAGTGCTTTAGATGATATCTCAGTGGGAGGCCCTGTGTAGCCCGGGCTATTTGCCTTTGAGGTGAGTAGGCTGAGCAGGGGGCCCGGTGGGCTTTAGATCAGGTCTCAGTGAGAGGCCCTGTATAGAACGGGCCATTTGCCTTTGAGGTCAGTGAGGCTGAGCAGAGAGGACCTGAGTGCTTTAGATGATATCTCAGTGGGAGGCCCTGTGTAGCCCGGGCTGCTTGCCTTTGAGGTGAGTAGGCTGAGCAGGGGGCCCGGTGGGCTTTAGATCAGGTCTCAGTGAGAGGACCTGTATAGAACGGGCCATTTGCCTTCGAGGTGAGTGAGGCTGAGCAGGGGGCCCGGTGGGCTTTAGATCAGGTCTCAGTGAGAGGCCCTGTATAGAACGGGCCATTTGCCTTTGAGGTAAGTGAGGCTGAGCAGAGAGGCCCTGAGTGCTTTAGATGATATCTCAGTGGGAGGCCCTGTGTAGCCCGGGCTATTTGCCTTTGAGGTGAGTAGGCTGAGCAGGGGGCCCGGTGGGCTTTAGATCAGGTCTCGGTGAGAGGCCCTGTATAGAACGGGCCATTTGCCTTTGAGGTCAGTGAGGCTGAGCAGAGAGGCCCTGAGTGCTTTAGATGATATCTCAGTGGGAGGCCCTGTGTAGCCCGGGCTATTTGCCTTTGAGGTGAGTAGGCTGAGCAGGGGGCCCGGTGGGCTTTAGATCAGGTCTCAGTGAGAGGACCTGTATAGAACGGGCCATTTGCCTTTGAGGTCAGTGAGGCTGAGCAGAGAGGCCCTGAGTGCTTTAGATGATATCTCAGTGAGAGGCCCTGTATAGAACGGGCCATTTGCCTTTGAGTTGAGTGAGACTGAGCAGGGGGGCCTCATGGGCTTTAGATCAGGACTAAGTGGGCAGCGCTGGTGATTGGGCCGGTTCTCGCCGGATCTGGGATCCTGCACCAGATGTGAAGCCGGATCTCAGGATCCGACCAGAGTCAGCCAACCCAAACACCAGACTCATGCTCTGCGCTGGGTTACTTTGAGAGAGAAGAAAAAAAAAGCACCTGCAACGGCATGGAGTAGGAGGGCGGAGCTGCTCTTTGCCGCCATGAGTGCTGAGCGCTCGTCTGGCTCCGCACCCCCTACATATACACAACAGGACACCAGGACAGGAGGCCTTCTTAAGGATGGCTGGCCTGTATTTGGCCCATGCCATCTGAGGAGCTGGTGCCGCCACGTCGTCATCCGCCTGCTGCTGGAGCTGCCATTGTCTGGATTCTGGAGCGCCGACCTCGCAGACGCCGTCACTACTGGTAAGTGGTAAGCACTTTCTATTAGGCTGAGTAGTGTGGGTTCCCCTTTGCTCAGATCCCCTAAACCTGGTCCCCAAGAAACAGCAGTAATAAAACAGACAGTTTGTTGTTGTTGGAAAAATTATGGCCGTAGGCTTATTTTATTTTCTACAAAACAATAGTACCAATAATACCATGACAAGTAATAAATGACACCACTCGCTTTTGGGCCCATCGTGTCCCGGATGTGCAGATGCCCCTCCCACATCTTGGCTGGTCTTTTTTCCCCCAGGGCATCCGATCCTGGACATGTGCCGCCGCCTACGACATTCTGTGACCGTGTACCGTAGGAAGTACTCGGTGTTCCTGTTCCATGTTCTTTTCCCCTTGCCCATTTGCTGGGTGGGTTGGGTGGCAAAAACGTTCTTCTCTCCTCTTGATCCAGGCCCTGGGAGCCTACCCGTGTTAGGTTAGCTCCCTACCTGAATGTGGCTCTCCTTCTTCTTCTGGGGTATTTATTCCCCCTTGGCCCATTGTTGCTAGCTGGGGGCAGGACTTCCTCCTGCCCCCATGCTGCTAATTCTCACACCTTTCCCCTAAGATCCTGGGTCGCCTAGGCTACGCTGCGGGTGGGGGCGCCGCCTGGCTGCCCCTCCCGTTCTTATTCGCGCCATCTGGGTTCCCCCCACCCTGCGCCTAACCCCCCAGGCCCTTTATCGTGCTGCACTTTGTGCCACACAAGGCCTGGTGCATAGGCTGAGTAGTGTGGGTTCCCCTTCGCTCAGATCCCCTAAACCTGGTCCCCAAGAAACAGCAGTAATAAAACAGACAGTTTGTTGTTGTTGGAAAAATTATGGCCGTAGGCTTATTTTATTTTCTACAAAACAATAGTACCAATAATACCATGACAAGTAATAAATGACACCACTCGCTTTTGGGCCCATCGTGTCCCGGATGTGCAGATGCCCCTCCCACATCTTGGCTGGTCTTTTTTCCCCTGGGCATCCGATCCTGGACATGTGCCGCCACACCTGTGTGGGTGAAGCTTTGGCCGCTCAGGACCCCCCCAAAAAGCGTCCCTACTTACAACCTCGTTCCGCTAAAGCTCTAAAAATGTTATCCGTAAAAATTCCCATCCCTTTGTTGGATAAATGTATCCCATCCCGGTGGAAAAGGTCGGGATTGTTCTGCGACAACCCATGCTTTATGAACTGTAGCCCCATGCTTTTGCAGTACTTTTCTACAGCTTTGTTGAGCTTTTTCCTTGCCACCTCGATTGCATGCCTCCTGTGCGCGCCATACCAAATTCTGTGTGTGATAATCTCCAACATGAAAATGTCTGTTTTCCACCAGCAATGCGCCATCGCCGTTAGGGACTCACACATGTTGCGCAGCAGTTCCCCTTTATTTGTTTTGACTAGATCATTCCCGCCCAGGTGGATTACCAGGTATTCGGGTGGATCCCTGAAACCGATCAAATCTGACAACCGGTCGTGGACGTCCTCCCAATGCATCCCAGGAAGGCCCCACCAGGAAGTTATTGTCTTTTTGAAATGTAGACCCTCTCTGAAATCTTTGATCCACCTGCCTGCCCGGGATACGAATGAATGGCCGACTATCCATGCCGACTTGTATGGGCTCGTATCTGCGTGGGGTTGGATAGGAAAGAAATCATATCAAATGTTCTCTTACATATCTTTTAAAGCATTGAGACCTCCACCCCCCCCCCACCGATTTCTTTTCACTCCCTTCTCCCCCAAACCTCCTGCCCATGCTGATGTGGCTGCCCCTATTCTAAAGGAATGGGTCCCAAATTCCGCCGCATCCCATCCTGCTGTGGCTATGGTTTTCTTTAGCACTGCCTGGAATTGGTATCTGCTGAGAGCCCTGCCGTCCCTATGGATTAGCAGCTGGCCCTCTACGTAGGGCCGTACTTTGATGAATTCTTGTGTTATGCACCTGGGGCAGTGCCCCCTATCCTTAATACAATTCAGATCTATTGTTCTACCTTTTCCCATTTGGTCTGTTTTTGATTTCCTAAGTAGAATTGACGTGCCCTTGGACCCCACACTGATGTCTCCCCTTGCCAAGCCGTCCCCTACCACCGTGTTGCGTGCTACTAGTTCCCCAATCCTGAACGCCCCGTAATACGCTAGCGCAAATGCTGCCCTGAACAGCTTTCTCGTAACTATCGCTGCACGTGCTCTCTAACAGCTGCAAGAGTTTTATCATTTTGCAAAAATTAAGGGGTCTCCTCCCATCCGGCTTCTTTCCTTCCAATTTTGCCGAGCCCTTCATTGCATATTTTATTCGAGGGCTGCAAGTTGGGTCTGTCACCCCTGCCACCTTAGCTGTATGCGACGGCGGCCAAATGAGCTGCCGCCCAGCTTTTTCTTTTCCCTTGCGCAAATGCTTTCTCCAGGAATGTACACATTTTGGAGATTGTGATCTCCCCCACATTTTGTAAACCAGTTTCTTTTAACACATTATTTACATTTTTCTTGTATTGCTTACCAGTCTTGTATATTATGGCGTTCCTGGCCAATCTTTCTATCACCTGGCCTTGTACCTCCTATTCTGAGTCAACCTGGTAGCTGACCATTCTTTCGCCTTTAGCGGCGTGGGCGTTTTTTTTCCTGTTTGCGTCCGGCCATAGCTCCCGAAATTTGCCCCACTGGAAACGAGACAAGGCGTCCGCGACCACATTTGGTTCCCCGGCGATATGCCTCGCCTTTAGTGCCACATTATTATTCAGACATTCCAGTTTAATTGCCCTCATCCATTCCAATACTAGCGGGCATGATGCGCTTCCATTGTTTACCACATGCACTACCGCCATATTGTCTGACCACACATTCAGTTCCTTGCTATTCAGCTCTGCCTCCCAAGCACATAGAGCTACCCAGATAGGGTTCAGCTCCAATAATGTGATATTACTCGTCCAAGATGCCTCCCGCCATGCATTTGGCCATTCCTCTGCACACCAGTTTGTGCCCAGGATCGCCCCAAAACCAAAACCCCCGGCTGCATCTGTAAATGGTACCCTATTGCTTTCTTCGTTCAGTGGTGAGCGCCAGATTACCGCTCCTTTGAATGCTTTTGTAGTTCCTTAACCTTGGCCTTGTTTTTTCCCCCTTAGGCTTCTTAGGCTTCTCAAGAGGTCTGTTACTTTTTCCTCTGGGATCCTGCACACTCCCTTTCGTGAATCTATTTCTATACCCAGAAATTGTATTCTCTGCGTAGGGCCCATTGTTTTTTCTTCTGCCAGCGGAAAACCCCACTCCTCCATTAATGACATGAATGTATTTAAAGTTGCCCCACATAACTCGGAACCCTGTGGCCCCACGAATAGAAAATCGTCTAAGTAGTGGACCACTTGTGCCTCCTCTATCTCTTTTGTGAGTGACCATTGCAAGAACGAACTCACTTTCTCAAAGTATGCACATGAGATAGCACAACCCATTGGCAGGCATTTATCAATGTAATATTCACCCTCCCAGTGCATGCATAGCCACCTTTGGGAATCTCCGTTGACTGATAGCAAGCGAAAAGCTGATTTTATATCTACCTTCGCCATCCATGCCCCTCTCCCCGCTTTCCTGACCACCTGCACTGCATCCTGAAAATCTGCATATGTCACTGATGCTGCTTCTTGTGCTATGCCATCGTTTACCGATGCCCCAGGGGGGTATGATAAGTGATGTATTAGCCTGAACTCGCCCGGTTCCTTCTTTGGGACCAGACCAATGGTGAGCATATATATACTTCAAATGGAGGAGACCTGTATGGTCCCCCTATCCTTCCCAGTTCTACCTCTTTCCTGATCTTTCGGCCCACCAACACCCTGTTTTCTAAGGCAGATTTCAAGTTTTTTGGGATATCCTGGGACCCCTGACCCTCAAAAGGTATCTTGAAGCCCTCCTGGAAGCCTCTTCTGATTGTCTCTGCGATTTCATTGTCTGGGAATACCCTTAGCTACTTTTCCATTTTTTCATTTTTAACGGGTGTGGCCCCCTTTTCCATGCTTTTTTCAATTCCGTTTCTCCAGAGCCCTGTGTGTGCTAGCTGATGTTCTGGTACATTTTGCTGTACTGTGTTCGCCCTTACAATTCTCGCACCTGTGGCTAAACTTGCATTTTTTGCCCTAGCTGCATGGTACCCCGTTTTCAAAGTTTCTGCATTGTGCTGCCTCTGTCCTAGTTGATCCATTGGCACTTCTCCCCCCCCCCCCTTGTGCTGTTGGCAATATATTGTTCTGCCAACTTCTCTGTGTGTTGTATTGCCTGCTCCGAAAACTCTGCTCTCTCGACTTGTCATAATTGCTCTCGTATCTTCTGTTCCCATATCTATAATCGCTTCTGGAATCGTACTGCCAATATTGCTTCCTTTGAAAGCCCCCCAAGCTGCTCTGTTCCCTAGCGTCCCATTTTTCTTTTAGCACATTGAATATGTATAGGTCGAAATTCTCTTCGTCCCAACCTATGTCTGGGAAGCAATCCATTTCTTTTCTAAATTCATGGTCATATTCTTTCCATGCCTCCCCCCCAAATGCTTTGTAGACCTTTAACACCCTCTGCTGGTATGTTACCAGTGACGGCTCATCCTCTGGATATTTCTGCAGGATAATGGTGGACATAATTTGGAAAGCCGCTGTCCAATTACCGGTGCCCTCTTCAGTAATCCCTTCTCATCCTCTTTTATGTCTTCTAGTGCTACATTTTGGCCTCTCTTCTGTACATCTAGCAATGAAAAGATATCTATGAATTCTTTCCTCCATATCTTCTCCTTCACTTTCTCGTTAATGTACCATGCTTGGGCCTTCATTGAACGTCCCTGTACGTCCTTCCCAACCGTGGCCCTGCCATATTTCGTCATTACTGTGGCAGGCTACTGTACTGTTATGCTCGTGAGCCCGGTCGGTGCCACCGGTATGCCGGTGTTTGCCCCTTGAGGGGTAGCACCTGGTAGTCCCCTTTGCCCATCCCCCTGCGTGGTGGGTACCTCGCTGCCTGTCGTGCCTAAACCATCAGCTCCCTGACCACCTCCTGCCCCATCTGCCCTGTTCTTCTGCCTATCCTTTCGTATCACCCCCTTCCATCTCACCCAAGCCTTTAAATGCTCTTTCCTCATCCTCGCTACTCTCCTCCTCTTCGGATGTTACTGCTGTTTGCTCAGACCTGTGGTTTTTCGCTTTTTCTCTTTACCCTCTTGAGCTCTGGGCGACTTACCCTGAACCGTGATGCATTCTTTTAACATTTTGACAATTTTTTCCCCAATGTTGTTATCAATCTTTTCTTTACCTTTTTTGTTGGTCTTCTTTTGCTTCTTCTTGGGCTCCTCCGGCTGTTCCTGTGTTCCCTCTGCTACTTCCCTTGCCCTTTTCTGGCCTTGCGGTATTATTGCCTCATCTTCACTGCTGCTGGACTCCTCCAGTAGCAAAGGCGACATTGCCCTTGCCTTCTCCTCTTTCTGCATTAGCTCCAGTACCCATTGTGCTCCATATTCCTTTTCTGCCTTTTTTGCCCATGCGCTAAATTCCTGCGCTCTTTTTGCCCTTGCTTCAGCCATTGCTTCACACTAGGCTCTTGAATCTCGTTGTCAAAACTTTTTCCACGAGCAGGTGATTTGAACTCGCAATCTTCTGATCTGTAATTAGACTCAGTACCGGTGCGCCACGAGCTCAGCTCTTCTGAGGGCTGTTGCAACTGAGCTCTCCCACCGCAACTCAGTATGTTGCCGCTAAAAACCGTGAGTGCCAAATCTGCAGCACTCTTATGCAAAAATGTTGCCTCTGTATTCAAGTGTTATGTTTTCGGTTATTTCACCGAATCACAGACCATTGCTGGGTTCAAACCGCAACCCTTCCCCTTAGCGGCCACGGGAATGAACTGATTGCGCCACGGCGCCTGCGACCTTCCCCTTTCACTGTTAGCCGTGTGTGTCCTCCCTGAGCCCCGCCTCCTGTCTTTTGCTTGTGCTGAGCCGTGTCAGTGAAAAATTAAATCTTTGCGCCCAATTTAATCCTTGCGCCCTCTCCGAGGCTCGAACCTATGCCCTTTGGCTTATAAGACTGACGCGCTGCTTGCAGTGTTAAGAAGGCTCTGCGTTTGCAGCCCCGCTCATTCCCTGGTGTCGTGCTTGGGACCCGCCTTCTCCGATGTGCGAGGCCCGTATGCAGCTGCTCGCTGCAGACTTCCTCGGGCTCCTGCTTATGAGACTGACGCGCTGCTTGCAGTGTTAAGAAGGCTCTGCGTTTGCAGCCCCGCTCATTCCCTGGTGTCGTGCTCGGGACCCGCTTTCTCCGATGTGCGAGGTCCGTGTGCAGCCGCTCTCTGCAGTCTTCCTCGGGCTCCTAGGTCCTGCCTTCTTTGGTCCTCGTACGGGCTGCTCCGTTGGTGCCGCTTGCAACTCCCACCTTCCAGACCCTCCGCCCGTTGCTGCAGACGTCGCTGCAGTCCTCTCCGCTGTAGTGGGCAACGCAAGAGAAAAGACCCGAAACGCCCGCCGCTCCTACTTCCAGACCCTCCGACCGTTACTCTCTACGTCGCTGCAATCCTCTCAGCTGTGGGAAGAAACGGGGAAAAAACACGAAAAGCCCGCAGAGGCAAAACGTTCTTCTCTCCCCTTGATCCAGGCCCTGGGAGCCTACCCGTGTTAGGTGAGCTCCCTACCTGAATGTGGCTCTCCTTCTTCTTCTGGGGTATTTATTCCCCCTTGGCCCATTGTTGCTAGCTGGGGGCAGGACTTCCTCCTGCCCCCATGCTGCTAATTCTCACACCTTTACCCTAAGATCCTGGGTCGCCTAGGCTACGCTGCGGGTGGGGGCGCCGCCTGGCTGCCCCTCCCGTTCTTATTCGCGCCGTCTGGGTTCCCCCCACCCTGCGCCTAACCCCCCAGGCCCTTTATCGTGCTGCACTTTGTGCCACACGAGGCCTGGGGCAGATGCCTCATGCCTGCCCTGAACCCACACAGATTACACAGCCGGGCCCGCAAAGGTGGGGGCTTGGTGATCTAATCTGCCCTGTGTAAGTGCACTGCACACAGAGCAGATTACTCTTTGTGCACAGTGCTCGCACAGTTCAGAGATGTGTACTTCCTCTTAACACCGTAATAGAACAAAACGTACTGCTTAACTTTACGGCAAACATGTACAGGCAATTACTGGCTAATTTATTTCTATTTATCTAGTGTAGTTAAGAAATTGCTCTCATCCAGCGCATTCATAAGATAAACCTAAAAAACCGCCTTCGGTATGTATAATAGGCATTTTTTGTGGAGGTTTATGTTGATATAAAGCTGCCCACAGTTATTCTTTCTTTTGGAGAGGGTGTACTAGGGCAAGGGTGCACCTATGCCAATTTGCCAGTGGCGTTGCATGATGCGAGTACAATAACGTTGTTTTAAAACATGCGGAGTGCATCAGTTAAGGGTTGCTGGCAGTGGTCGAATAGGGAGGGAGCAGTGCTCCTCTACTTCTTTTAATTCAGTTTTGCTGTTCCTATGCTTTGATTTTAAAAAGAAACTGCTCTGGAATGGTTTCGTTTTAAAATAAAAGTGTAGGAAGAAGTTCAAACTTGCACACTGTGCACTGCACTGAATATTTCCCTAAACAGCAGGCACATGTGTTTTGGGGTTTGTATTGTGCGTGGGAGGGGCGGGGTTGGTGATGGGGTTTGTGGCTAGTGGTGCAGGCCAGTAGGGAACATAGTTCCACTATTTCTTTTGATACACTTCTACCACTGATTGTTGGATGTTATAAGTTCTGACAATGCGAATAATGTTAGCCAAGCAGTTCACCTGGATGCAATAAAAGTAGCACTATTGAGTAGTTCCGTTTTTATTAACTTCTGCAAAACTTTCAGTAATCAATTTAGATGTATGCATAGAGAACTTGTTTTCGGTCTTCGCAGGTATTGTCATCAAATACCCAGGTGCTCACAGCACATGAGATATGGACAGTGTATGTTATGCAAAGTACTCAAATCATAAGCCTGACCCCCTCTCTGCCACGCAGGCACAACCACACTCTGGTGGATCAGGGTGCCAGGGAAACATTTTGCCTTCGGTTCCCCCTGGAGTTGTGGTGTGGCCAGAGTCCGGAGGGCACATGCATTAGTGCTCCCTTCCATGTATTAAACCCATGCACACATTATGGCAAAACGACACCAAGAACATTAAAAAAGATGATGACCAGTACTATATAAAACAACAATTTAAAAAAAGTTTGTTGAGTTTTGTGATGAGCAGTACTTGCCTAAAGGCTATTTCTTACGAGAGTCAAAATAATCCTTATCTGTGCCTTCCTTTCCTCTCTGTGGCGCTCAACAGTGATGAAACGCCACTGAGCTTATTGTTCTCTAGCCCCCCCCCCCCACCCACCTGAAATTTTGGACTATGTTGGCTCGCCTGGCTGACCCACAGATTCATGGCAGGACAGACATTAAACGGGGCCGGGGCTTCACTGTTGATAAGCATATTTATTTGGCATTTGAAATTGTGATGTGTGGTGTGTACTTGCATGCCCTCTCCTGTCGTCCAGAAGTGAAACATGCAGTACTGCAGTAGATGTAGTAAAATATTTCTATACTTTGTCCCGTTCATCAGGTCCAACAGTTCTGTGATGTATAGACAGTGCAGTTAGGGGGCCAGAACCGTACAGTAGGGTGGAGCAGCCTTAGAGCCTGGAAAGCCATACTAAGTACCCCACAGGGATGCAAAAGCAACCATCTCTCTTTGCATTTTTCCCTAAACGGAAACGCAAAGTGTCAAATTGTGCATCAGAAAATGCAGCTTCAGGATCGGCGTCCAACAATAATTTCTGTCTTGGCCTAGCTGCTGCCCGTCAAGCTCCTTTGACAGATTCAAAGCTATTTGAAGACAGTGAAGAACCCCATTGTCACTGTCCTCCCCTATGGTGGGGAGGATGATTCCTCCAGAGGCAGTGATGGTACCATTGCCACCTGTACCTTTGAACTTGAATCCAAGCTCCCAATTGGCTGGACAGAAGAGCAAGCTGCATATTTTAAGGCCCAGAATTAGTGGCTTGTAATTAAGAAGGGAAAGCTGGGATGCAGTATGTGTGCTAAAGTTAGCCACCATGGTTTATAACACACTGGAGTAATAACAGTATTCAAGGAATGGATTCAGTCCCTTGTTTGCACGGCCTCCACAACAAAAAAAGACCAGCAAACTGCCCCTCAAGAGAAGATGTATGAGCTCAAACATAGCCATAGCCACCAGGAAGCAGAAACAATTATTCTACCTGCAAGAGATGGAGAGGTTGAAAAAAACATATAGAAACAAAATGCATTCCAAGAGGAAGTAGCCAATCGCATTTTCCAGACTGCATATATGTTAACTAAACAAGACCAGCGATTCATGGATATGCCTGTTCTTGTGGATTTGCAGATTTCAAATGAGCTATCAATGGGTAGAGTTTTGCAGACCAGGATAAGTTGTGCAGATATATGTGACTTCCTTGGCAATTAAATAAAAATGAAACTTACCAAGTACATTGTTGAGGAAGAACTGACCTTTGCCATTCTGATCGACGAATGCACAACTGTGAGTCACCTCTCAGTGCTACCAGTTTGTATTAGAACAGCATTTGGAGGTAAACCCACATCCATTTTTGGGAGTTGCTGGAATTGGAAAAAACAAATGCTGAAGCCATCACAAGAGGACTACAGTCTTGCCTCCTAAAGTATTTCCCACAAGAGTTCATTCAAAAAATACTAGTCTCATTCACTGCCGATGATGCATCTGCAATGATGGGACATGTGTTAGGGGTTGCAGCACAACTGAGGAAGCCCGATCGCTATCCAGGTCTAAGTCTCTGGCATTGCTGCAAGAGCTGGCTGTGGGGGTGCCTTAAAAGAAGTATGTGGCACAAACCACTAAGACTTTTCTGGATGCTCTTTATGCTCTTTACCACGGCTCACCCATAAATCAAAGTGAATTGCACACGTGTGCGGATCACTTGCCACTGATTTCCCATGCAATAGCTAGGGTTCTTGATAATGGATGACTGGCATCTAGTTGCCGTGCTGTAAAAGGTCTTCGAGACCTCTCTCCAGCTCTTGCAGTTCACTTCCAGTCAGCAGCTGTAGACGCAAACCGTGGAGGTCCTGAAAGGGCAACATATAGAGGACTACTGGAAAGGCTGACTGCTGTGCAAACTACCTGGGCCTGATGAGGGATGCGCTGTGAACTGTCTGAGCTGTCTCTAAAATTGCAAGCAAACTTTGTCACTCTCCCAGGGGCCCATATTTAAATTTTCTGCCAAATTAAATTTTTTTTAGGTGCTGGCAGGAGGCAGGTAAGCAGAATTCACCAAACTTGCCACAGAATATGCCAACACTCCTAATGTTTCAAGGGGTTACTTTGCATGGAGGGGAGAAAAGTTGATGTCGAAATCAATAGACAGAAATTTTTCGGAAGTCTGGCAAATACCATGCAAAATAGACTCCTAACTACAAACTCCTTGTGTGTTCCAGGCACCTCAGGGGAAGCAATGCCTTCAGAGTTTCAAAAATTGATATCGGCATGCCAAGTCGTTTACCTTCGGTACTAGCCACATGATTATGATATATTGTATGGGGAAGATGAGGTGCAGGCACTTTGCAAAAGGTTTCAGCTACCAGCTAGAGAAATAGTGAGTGGCTTTTGGGAATATAAGGAAAATGGAGGAAAGCGTGTGCCAGAGGAAATGCTTCCACTTATGATAACACTGGACACCATAGCCTTATCCACTGCAGAATGTGAACGTGCGTTCAGTCAGATGAACAATACACTCGCACCCCTTAGAAACTCACTAGGCATTGAAAGAGTTAGCAATTTGTTTGTGCACCGCAATGGGCCGCCCCTGGTTGACTTAATTCCAGAAAAGTATGTTTAAAAATGGCTACTTCAGGGTCGCCGTGTAGCAGACCACACAGCTTTAGTACAAGTATGCAAACGCACACAAAGAAATCCAGGACATTGCGCCCATTCCGGTTGAACAAAATGTTTTATTATTCTCATCCAATCCTCAAATTCGCCCTTTATTGATGACACGTGTGTCAGCCCTTACTGGCCTTTCAGGAATCAGGAATCAGGGCTGGGCTTAGTATTTGTATATTCATGCTATTATTGTGTAAAATAATCAAAAGTAATAATAATACAGAAATAAGGGTAAATCCATGTGTCCAATGCCAAATCAACAAGACCGTTGAACAAAATCAGGTATAACATCATACAAATGTCAAAAATAAATTCCACCATATTCTTATTTAATCAAACGACATCATAAACAAAGTGAGAGAGAAAATTTGGCATCGCAACAAATAAAGCATAATGAATAACATGAAGATAATTAACCATAAGGTAAATAAAACATGTCATACAATTTAAATTGTAGGGAAGGGTGAGGGAGAGAAGGGAATGTACATACAGAGACAAGAAACGGATATTAAATTAGTCACGGTTTGTATCACACCTAAATATACAATTAGAGCCATAGCTTTTAGGCATCATGACTTACCAACTCCGGGGGTCATTGACTCCTCTTTTGTTAGTTGTGTGTATTGGGTTAAATCCCTTTTACATATGATCTGATGCCAAGATAGATACAAGAGAATTATTTTAGTCCCAAAAGAGTAGTCCACATTAATTTAAATTTAGAAGCAATACTCAAATGCCACTGTGGTAATTCGCATATTAATTAAAATCATGTATGTAAGAGCTTTAGGCGCGTATCCCACTCATTTAACAGAAACATTAAGCAAAAGTCTACGTGTCATCCAAGTCTAATATGAGATGACATCTATAATATCCAAAGTCCCGCGTCTGATGCTTCCTCTTGTTACGATAGTATTTTGAATCTTATAACCTTGTATCACTCCGTTAGTATGACTTCTATGTAAATATGTGACTAAAGTAAAGCGTGATGCGCAAGAACGTGTTACAACACTTACTTCAAAGGAAACCTGCAGTCTCTCGTGTTGGCTTCGTATTGAAAGGGCGGGTGCCATCTTGGGACTATTTATTTAGTTCCCATGGTGACGCGTCAAATGTTCCGCCGGGCCTGGTTGCTAAGCAACTAGCACGCGGATTACTTGGAGCTAATATTAGTTGGTTGCAGGTCTACCTGCGACAAACTGTTGCCTAGAATGTGGTTTGGGTTAACAGATTACAAAAACCAAGTTTGTAATTTATTTTCGTGAAATAAGTCGTATCGGTTGTCATGGCAACTCGACCGCACCAAAAAAGTTGGTTAAAGTTGTATACCTACTCATCTCATATGTATAATTTTACCAGTCCTGTCAGTGGACATCAAATCAGTAAGCAAAAACATTCACATAGTATCATGTAATTAACGTAATGTGTCTCATCAAAAACCTTTTAGGGAGTGTTATAGGGAAATATACCAGATATAACAACTAGGGTTCACAATAGTGTGCTTCAAAAATTATTAAGTCACATGAAACGAATACCAAATAATTAATACATCATTGACACTATACCTATATCCTGTAAATGCATACATCTAAAGTAATATACCAGGTATGGCACTAGTCTAATACATTGATAGGATTCTTTGTGTCTTTATTACTATAAAAATGATGGCATTTCAGTGTCCAAATTTAAACCGAGCACAGTTGTATTGAAAAAGCAAATCAATCTCGCTTCTGCCTGACGTAGTGCTTGGACTCTGTCTCCACCCCTTTTGGTCATTGTGATATGTTGTAGATCAATAAACTGGATGTTAGCTTTATCATCCATCTGATTCTTTTGCCAATGCGCTGCTAGAGGCAGGGTCAGGTCTTGACTGCCAATTTTAGCCCGATGCTCACGCATTTTTATCCTGAGTTCTCTTTTTGTGCTACCTATATAAAGTTTTGTACAGGTGCATCTGAAAGCATAGACAACATACTTTGTTCTGCAGTTAATCACATGTTTAATCATGAAGACTGTTCCATTTTTACCCTCTAGTTTTTTGATTTTATCACCCGCAAATTTGCACATCGTGCAGAAACCACATTTCCTAAAACCTGGTTCTGTATTGGTGAGCCAGATGGCTTCTCGGTCTTTCGCTGGATACGGTAACAAGGATGGACAGATAATTGTTTTGAGGGTGTTAGCTTTCTTGAAAATAATTGTTGGTCTATCATCAATTAATTTGCACAGATGTTCATCCAACTTTAACAAATACCAATGTTTTTGTAAAGTTCTTCTAATTAGTTAGTGGTCTTTATTGAATTGAGTTATGAACATAAGTTTCATCTCTTTTTCTTCTGATGAATTCTTAGGGGTTAATGTCTCCTCTTGTAGGTTTTTGGTTTTCTCAAATGCTTTTTGCAGACATTTGTTAGGATAACCTCTTTGTTTAAAGCAGTTCCTCAGGAATTTACATTCTTGTATAAATTTGTGGTCATCTTTGCAGTTGCGCCTTGCTCGGATATATTCACTGAAGGGAATGTTATGAATGGTGGTGTGTTGATGACAACTGTCCGCGTTTAAAATTGAGTTCACTTCGGTTGGCTTACGAAAGGTCCAAGTTTCAATATGACCATCCCGTATATGGATAGTGAGATCTAGGAAGTGTATTAATGTAGCATGGTTTTCTCCTGTGAATTGTATCTCAAATTTGTTATGATTCAGTCTTTCTATAAATACTTGAAGTTTGATGTCAGATCCTTCCCAAAGCAAAAAGATATAGTCTATGTATCTTATCCAAAGTTGGACTTTGTCCTGGAATGCTGGGTCCGGATACACTGTGTGTTCTTCCAACATCCCCCATAAAAATGTAAACTAGTGATGGAGCATATTTGGTCGCCATGCCACTCCTTTTAGTTGTTGATAGACAGTTATTTAAGATAAATAGGTTTGAATCCAAAGGTAACTGCAGCATTTCGTTCAGCATTTCAATTTGAAGGTAATAGGGTGCGGAATCTTCTTTGAAGGTTTGATCAATAGAGGCTATTGCCCATTTGTGTTCTATAGACGTGTAAAGCACCTTGACGTCCAGAGTGGCCAGTATAAAGGAATCCTGCCACACAAATGTTTGGAGTATACGAATAAGGCTGGAGGAGTCCCGTAAATAGGATTTAACTAGGGTAGCACGTGGTTTCAAAATTCCATCCAGGTATTCAGATACATTTTCTGAGACCCAACCGATACCGCTTAATATTGGGCGGCCCTCAGGTATATTTTGGTAATATTTATGAATCTTCGGTAGGAAGTACATTGTTGGCGTGATAAAATAGGAACGTTCTTCATCTGTGATGAGGCCCTTTCTTTGCCAACTCATTATTGATTGCTCAATTTGGCTAAGAATTACTTGACGATCTGTTAAATTCAATTTTCTGTAGCATCCAGGTGTTGATAAATTATTGGCAGCCATGCGTAAATAGTCATCTCTATCCATTATCACGATATTACCTCCTTTATCAGCCTCCTTTACAACTATTGATGTATCCTTGGATAGGGTCTTGAGGGCTTTTCTTTCCCCCTTAGTTAGGTTGTCTTGGTCAAGTTGCATTTGACTGTGGTCATGATCCATACGTTCGGATAGATTGTATAGGTCTTGTGTAACCACTCTATGGAATGTATCAATGATAATATCAGATGACAATTGTGGGTTAAATTTTGATTTCGTCTTCAATTCTTTGGTACTTGGGAGATCTGGTTTGATTCTTAATTCATAAAGTAAATTATGCATCTCAAAATTCTCATCTTCAATCAAGGATCTTAGTGTGAAGGTGTCTTCTATGTCCTGTATTGTTAGCTCACTAATAGGTGTCAATATTTCTTTAACTTGGTGATTCCCAGGTGCTTTGGTCGCAAAGAATTTCTTTAACCTTAATTTGCGTATGAATTTAAACAGGTCTATATGTATGTCAATATCATTAAGCTTTCTAACTGGTGCAAAGGACAGTCCTTTATTGAGTAACTTCCTCTCATCCTCAGAGATAGGTCTTGTTGAAAGATTCAGTACCAAATCCTTATTTATTTGTTTTTGTTGGCTTCCTTCGAGCTGGCCCTCGTCTGTCTTTTGTTTTCTGTTGTGGTTTCTTGCCCTCCGCTGTTTGCATCCCCCCACACAGCTTGCCTGGCACGGGAGAACACACAGGATGACAATGGAAAAAAGAGTTTGGTCTCTGCTGTAAACTATTGCTGCAGTTTGGTCAGAGGTAACCACAGCATCTTCATGCTGGCTAGTGCAATATTTGTGCTGTTGCCCCAAAAGACAATGTACAGTGTGGACACTGAGTATTTAAAATGTAGTCTATTTTGACCAATAAATTATATCTGAGCAACACATCACGTCTGCCAGGTTTTTGGGTTTGAAGACTGAAGTATATTATGTAAAGAATGTAAATGAAAGTACACAGTAGTGCTGTGCAAACACTAAAAAAGAAATTGTGTGGCTCTGTCCTTAATCCCGATTGCAAGCCCTACCCCAGCACTTGCTGCTTGCCTTCACACCTCATCAGGTGATGGGGGCCCAAGCGGTTTTCATGTGGTAATGATATCATATTTTGGGTGCACCAGTGCCATGGAAGTAGTTCAAAGTAGAATTGATGCATAGTTTGTAAAAGAAGCAGCATGAAAGGAATTGTGCCGTTTGAAACTATTATTTTGGGAATGTCCTTTGATCAGAGGTCAACTGCAAGCTCTGCCCCCTCTAAACCCTGCCTCCTCAGACACTACCCCCACCCCCTAACTCTTCCCCCCAGCCCAGCCCTTGGAGGGGGATCCCCACCATATTTTTCCATTTCCTCCACTGTCCGTGGAAGGCCCTGTCTACAATGGGCCGTTTGCCTTTGTGGTGAGTGAGGCTGAGCAGGGGGCCCGGTGGGCTTTAGATCAGGTCTCAGTGGGGGGCCCTTTGTAGCCCGGGCCATTGCCTTTGAGGTGAGTGAGGCTGAACAGGGAGACCGGTGGGCTTTAGGTCAGGTCTCAGTGGGAGGCCCTGTGTAGCCCCGGCTGTTTGCCTTTGAGGTGAGTGAGGCTGAGCAGGGGGCCCGGTGGGCTTTAGATCAGGTCTCAGTGGGGGGGGGGGCTGTTTAGCCCAGGCTGTTTGCCTTTGAGGTGAGTGAGGCTGAGCAGGGGGCCTGGCGGTCGGTAGATCAGGTCTCAGTGGCAGGCCCTGTATAGCCCAGGCTGTTTGCCATTGAGGTGAGTGTGGCTGAGCCGGGGCCTGGTGGTATTTAGATCAGGTCTCAGTGGGGAGCCCTATGTAGCCCGGGCTGTTTGCCTTTGAGGTGAGTGAGGCTGAGCAGGGGGCCTGGTGGTCGGTAGATCAGGTCTCAGTGGGAGGCTCTGTCTAGAAAGGGCCATTTGCCTTTGAGGCGAGTGAGGCTGAGCAGGGGGCCCGGTGGCCTTCAGATCAGGTCTCAGTGGGTGGCCCTGTGTAGCCCGGGCTGTTTGCCTTTGAGGTGAGTGAGGCTGAGCAGGGGGCCCGGTGGGCTTTAGGTCCAATCTCATTGGCAGGACCTGTGTAGCCCGGGCCGTTTGCCTTTGAGGTGAGTGAGGCTGAGCAGGGGGCCCGGTGGGCTTTAGATCAGGTCTCAGTGGGGGGCCCTGTGTAGCCCCAGCTGTTTGCCTTTGAGGTGAGTGAGGCTGAGCAGGGGGCCCGGTGGGCTTTAGGTCAGGTCTCAGTGGGGGGGGGCCTGTTTAGCCCAGGCTGTTTGCCTTTGAGGTGGGTGAGGCTGAGCAGGGGGCCTGGCGGTCGGTAGATCAGGTCTCAGTGGCAGGCCCTGTGTAGCCCCGGCTGTTTGCCTTTGAGGTGAGTGAGGCTGAGCAGGGGGCCGGTGGGCTTTAGATCAGGTCTCAGTGGGGGGGGCTGTTTAGCCCAGGCTGTTTGCCTTTGAGGTGAGTGAGGCTGAGCAGGGGGCCTGGCGGTCGGTAGATCAGGTCTCAGTGGCAGGCCCTGTATAGCCCAGGCTGTTTGCCATTGAGGTGAGTGTGGCTGAGCCGGGGCCTGGTGGTATTTAGATCAGGTCTCAGTGGGGGGCCCTATGTAGCCCGGGCTGTTTGCCTTTGAGGTGAGTGAGGCTGAGCAGGGGGCCTGGTGGTCGGTAGATCAGGTCTCAGTGGGAGGCTCTGTCTAGAACGGGCCATTTGCCTTTGAGGCGAGTGAGGCTGAGCAGGGGGCCCGGTGGGCTTTAGATCAGGTCTCAGTGGGGGGGCCCTGTGTAGCCCCGGCTGTTTGCCTTTGAGGTGGGTGTGAGGCTGAGCAGGGGGCCTGGCGGTCGGTAGATGAGATCTCAGTGGCAGGCCCTGTGTAGCCCGGGCAGTTTGCCTTCGAAGTGAGTGAGGCTGAGCAGGGGGCCTGGTGGTCGGTAGATCAGGTCTCAGTGGGAGGCTCTGTCTAGAACGGGCCATTTGCCTTTGAGGTGAGTGAGGCTGAGCAGGGGGCCTGGTAGGCTTTAGATCAGGTCTCAGTGGGGGGCTCTGTGTAGCCCAGGCTGTTTGCCTTTGAGGTGAGTGAGGCTGAGCAGGGGGCCTGGTAGGCTTTAGATCAGGTCTCATTGGGAGGCCCTGTGTAGCCCGGGCTGTTTGCCTTTGAGGTGAGTGAGGCTGAGCAGGGGGCCTGGTGGTCGGTAGATCAGGTCTCATTGGGAAGCCCTGTGTAGCCCGGGCTGTTTGCCTTTGAGGTGAGTGAGGCTGAGCAGGGGGCCCGGTGGGCTTTAGATCAGGTCTCATTGGGAGGCCCTATGTAGCCCGGGTTGTTTGCCTTTGAGGTGAGTGAGTGAGGCTGAGCAGGGGGCCTTGTGGGCTTTAGGTCCCGTCTCAGTGGGAGGCCCTGTGTAGCCCAGGCTGTTTGCCTTTGAGGTGAGTGTGGCTGAGCCAGGGGCCTGGTGGTATTTAGATCAGGTCTCAGTGGGGGGCCCTATGTAGCCCGGGCTGTTTGCCTTTGAGGTGAGTGAGTGAGGCTGAGCAGGGGGCCCGCTGGGCTTTAGGTCCAGTCTCATTGAGAGGCCCTGTGTAGCCCGGGCTGTTTTCCTTTGAGGTGAGTGAGGCTGAGCAGGGGGCCGGTGGGCTTTAGGTCCGGTCTCATTGGCAGGCCCTGTGTAGCCCGGGCTGTTTGCCTTTGGGATGAGGATGGCTGAGCAGGAGGCCCTGTGGGCTTTAGATCAGGTCTCATTGGGAGGCCCTGTTTAGTCCGGGACGTTTGCCTTTGAGGTGAGTGAGGCTGAGCAGGGGACCTGGTGGGCTTTAGGTCCGGTCTCATTGGCAGGCCCTGTGTAGCCCGGGCTGTTTGCCTTTGGGATGAGGATGGCTGAGCAGGAGGCCCTGTGGGCTTTAGATCAGGTCTCATTGGGAGGCCCTGTTTAGTCCGGGACGTTTGCCTTTGAGGTGAGTGAGGCTGAGCAGGGGACCTGGTGGGCTTTAGGTCAGGTCTCAGTGGGAGGCCCTGTGTAGCCCAGGCTTTTTGCCTTTGAGGTGAGTGTGGCTGAGCCGGGGCCTGGTGGTATTTAGATCAGGTCTCAGTGGGGGGCCCTATGTAGCCCGGGCTGCTTGCCTTTAGGGTGAGTGAGGCTGAGCAGGGGGCCTGGTGGGCTTTAGATCACGTCTCAGTGGTAGGCCCTGTCTAGAATGAGCTGTTTGCCTTTGAGGTGAGTGAGGCTGAGCAGGGGGCCTGGCGGGCTTTAGATCAGGTCTCAGTGGTAGGCCCTGTCTAGAATGAGCTGTTTGCCTTTGGGATGGGAGTGGCTGAGCAGGGGGCCGGTGGGCTTTTGTTCCCTGGAAGCGTCTTCTGGTAGCGGTTCAGTCTGCCCATTGTGCAGAGGTGCCCTTCTAACAGTGGTTTGGTGTTGAGGAAAGAGTTGGGTCTGTGGGTCCCTTCAGAGCTCCAGCTGTTTGTGGGTTGCTCAGAGGCATGATGAGGTTTCCGCTCCATCCGTCTTAGTTCCATCTGTGAGCTGCTCACACGGCATGAGTATTGAGTACCGGGCAGCTTGTGGGGATCCCTTTGAAGGTCTGGATTACAGGCAGCTCTGAGGGGGCGAGTAGTGGGCATTGGCGTGCATGATCTGAACCGCACGCATCATGGCTGCTGGTACTCTGTGATCATGCATGGCATTCTGTACTGTGCGGCCAGTATAGAGAAAGACCTCTGGAGAGCTGCCCTGCTGTTCCACACTGGGTGGCTGGGGGAATCGCCCGCTGGAGAGTCTATGTAGATGTGTATCTCCTCTCCAGACGGATCCTGACACCCATGCCCTGATGGTAGACGATCTTGCCCAAGAGGGGGTCATTCCTCCGACCCAGAGCTCCTCTGCTGCTGCCCGCATGCACGCTCCTTGGAAGTAGACGGGTGAGTCCCATGATTGTTGCAGGGGTGGAAAGGTCGTGAGCATGATGGGTGACAGCTCTAAGCTGGGGATGGTGAGGGCTTCCAGCTTAGTGGAGCGAGAGCCCATTATCTGAACATTCGGGTTCTTGGCTCTCTAGATCCACGGGCATACTGCTACTGCAAGGACGGACAACGTGCTGGTCCTGGACTGTTGGTCACTCGGGGACGGAGGCTAGAGAACTCCTTGACCAACGGCTCGAGGCGCTAGCTTCCAGCCTCTCCCCAGCGAGCGGCGCCTGGTATAGTTTCACCTCGTCACAGAACTCTTGGGGTGCCAGATGTGGACCCATGCCTGTCAGTGGGGCGCTCTCTTCTGCCCAGGCCTGGCTGCTGCTTTGGTGGAGACCCTCTGGATACCTCAATGAAGGAGATCGGCCAGGCAGCCATGAGGCCTTCCGCTGACTGCATCTCCCTGGGTAATAGGACTGAGCCTTGCCTACGCTTCGCATCAGCTACCGCCCTGGGTAGTTTAAAGTTCACTTGGTGTGCAGGATTTCCTTGTCTCTGGCCTTATTCGGGGTTCATTGTCCTCCAAATGGGGACTGAGGCAAGATAGTGGGACTTGGAGCTAATGCCTAGTTGCATACCAGCAATCTCATTACTCCTCCTCTTCCCCGTACCAGTCCCTTCGGAAAACCTTTCGCCTTAGGACTGGATCACTTTCACCGCTGGTGCCGTGACTAGGAGTTTACTGGTTGAGTACCCTCTCTATAAGGGGTGACCCGGCAAGAAATCAAGGGTGGAGCAAATAAGTAGAGTCTCAAGAAGGTGGAGAAACTTCATGTGGAAGAGCTGGGACGAGGGAGTGTAGGACTAGGAGTAATGAAGATGACGGGTGGTTAGTAATCTGGACGTTAGTAAAACGTTCATTTCGTTTTACCTGGACAGACTGTGAGAAGTTGGGCGTTCCTTTATTCCCTAGATCCCTTTTACACGAATGAACCTGATGCCTCCGAAGTGAAAGGTGGACCTTCTGATCTTTACACTGCAGAATGGAGTCTGTGCTCTGGCCAGATCATGGCTCCTGGAGAGGGGGGGCCGGTGGGAGGGACACAGCAAAGAGACTGAGACGTGACCGCATGCAGTTAACAGTTAACTAATCTATCCAGCTTGAACCACATCGGCGCATACCATTAAAAAAAATAAAAAAAGGTGTCTTTTAACGTGCCTAACTAATATACACATTTAATTCACTTCAGGGAGACACAATTAAGATGCAGGAATCCAGGCATGCCTTTTGAAGCTTCTATTTTTGCCTCAGCAGTCAGTGTTTCCAAAAATGTAACCAACTACGGCTGGACCTTTACAATAGGTAGATATGCTTTGGATAGCAAAGTGTGTGTGTGTGTGTGTGTGTGTGTTCTTTTTTTTTTTTTTTTGAGGGCACAGTTTCATTTGGTGCATTTCTGTGCACATAGCCGATGACGCAATCAATATAGCTTAAGGAACTTTAAGAATTTAGTGCAACATAGTCAAATAACTTTCTTTTGTAGAAGCAGCTGTGTGGTGCATAGATTATAATAGAAATAGGGTTTCTAATACCGCAAACATGTTTTTATGGCAGCTCCAATCACTGAGTTTACCTTTTTGACATGTGGGCGGAGCCTTGCACAATTAGGCAGAGTCTTGTGTGGCTATGGGCGGGGCTTGAATCACAGGATTTTTGATTTTCAAATGTAGGCAGGTATGCTAGGTGTAGTACTGAAGGAGCAGTAAGCAGCACCTTCCACAGAGCAACGTGATGACGGGCAGTCCTCGCCACCGGTGTGTCAGAGGGCCACCCCAGCCTGAAACAGAAGATGGCTGTCGGCAGCTCCCGCATGCATAATTCAGTGCGCAGCCGAGTGATGCGTCGAGTGGCATCGGTTCCCTACACGTACAATCCTGACCCCACTGGGGGGGGGGGGGGAGAGAAGAAGGTTCCTGCCAGTATAGTATTTAAGTGGCCCGGGGCTCAGACCTGCTAAGGTGAGACCTGCCGGGTTTAGTAATCTATTCTCTTGCTATTTGGGCCTCATGTTCTACTTGCTTCCTTTTCTGCTTCCCCCGCTCCAGTTCTAGTATCTGGCTCATTTTCTCTGTGTAAGTCGCCATCTTTCTGAGCTTGGTCCTTGGGACCGCTGCACACTGACACATTACAATCCGTGATTGCAACCAAAAGCTCAGTATCCTGGCGTCCTTGAAAGTCATTTGTCTGAGACAGATTTCTCAAAGACGTCTATTTATCACAGACTGATTGGCTCTCTGTCAGCACCAATACTGTCTTGTCTAAAAGTTGTCAGTCTTTGAAGGAAAGGAGGATCGAAAACTACTAACACTATACAAATAGCTAGGATCAGCTTGGCTGATGAATTCTCGCAATCCTCATTGAAACCTGCCGAGGGAGACAGGGTATCTGCATAAATAAGCCAATGAGCAGATACGTGGGTGCAACTTGGTTTCAAACCTGATCATCCAAAATGAGTTCCGCAGATTTTACAGAGGGCGACCTCTTACGCTGGATCATTGGTTGGAAAGGGGTTCTCTTCTCCCATCTGCTGACTGCAAAGAGATGACTGCTTTCCCTAACCCTGGCATGTTAGCGTTCCCCCCCCCATGCAATTTTGATTGAACCATAAAGAACAAAGGCAGAAACATAGTTTCGAGGAGATTGGGTCCTCCGACGTATTCCAGATCTATGGCAGTAATCAGCACAGCTGTGCTGCTTTGGAAAATTTTCGGCTCCTGCGTTGATGACGTTGATACGCTGTCCTCGAGGGCCTCCGTCGAGCCGACGTCACCGGATGTTATAAGTAGGACACACGACACCCGTAGCCTCAGTTCCGTTTTTTCCGCGAACTTGTTCGCTTCGGAGATCTCGGCATGCCTCGGTTCTTCTGTTCTTTGGGTTCTTCGAACCTGTTAGTTGTGCATATTTCCATGATGTCTTCGTCTTCTTCCACCCCGCAGCCGGGTTTTAAGAAGTGTCGGGACTGCGGGTCCAGGATGCCGTTGACGGATTTGCACGACGCCTGTCTCTGGTGCCTCGGGGAGGACCACGACACGGATGACTGTGTAGACTGCCAGTCGCTTACATCGAAGGCCTTGAGGGAGCGTAAGAAGAAGCTTTCTGTAGATAAGGTGGCCAAGCTCCAGAAGTCGAGATCCATTGGGCTTTCGACTGACCATTCGAGGGGCGACTCTCCGCATAGTCGGCATAAGTCCAGGGGGGTCTCGTCCAGGAGTAGGTCCCGCCATTCCTCTGCCTCTTCTAGGCACTCACGGAAGCGCTGGCATCGGTCACCTTCCCTGTCCTCGTCCGAGGACTCCACCCGTCGGCGAGTTGCTTGTCCCAACAAGCATTCCACTCCTGCGGAATGGGATTCATTTCGCCAGGAGATGTTGGTGATTTTTCAGTCGCAGGGCTCGGGTCTGTCCATGCCATCGCAAGACGCCAGCCGGGACTGTGCTAGAGACGCCACTCGCACGCCTTTGGGCTCGAGCGGTCGTCGCGATCACTGGGCACCTTTTGAGGTCACGGTCGGACAAGGATGGTCGCTCTAGACATGCCCGTTCCAGGTCCCGGTCCTCGACACCCTCGAGACCGTCTGAGCCTGTGAGGTCTTCGAAGAAGACATTGATGCCTTCGGCGCCGAGGTCGTCAAGGGACTCTCTCGAGGCTCCGCCTCCCAGGAAGCTGTTGACGCCATCGGCGCTCAGGCTGTCGAAGAACATGCTCGGGGCTCCGGTCTCGAGGACTGTCGAAGCCGATTCCATCGACGCCCTCGACAGCTTTCGATGCTGTTTTGTCAGAGGTACCCCGTGGCACGTGGAACCCCCTAGAAAGGCTCTGGCCAAGGCTAAGAATGTCCTTTTTCTGTGCCCTCATTCCAGCCTCTGGATTATATTTCTGAGGTGGATGAAGGGTCTGAGGAAGGTATGGTTCCTGAGGAGGCACCTGACTAGATTTTGTCTGGTCATAGCCAGATTGAAGACCTGCGTCAGTCGTTGCACGACGCCAGTGGTCTGGACACCTCTCCGGAGGTGGAGTTCCGAGGCCTGAGCCTGGCACCCATGCCGAGTCCTCGTACCAGCGCTTTATGTTGAATGTCATCGAATACTTGGGTGGTCGGCGCCACCAGTGGATTTTCTGCAGGATGACCTGACGGATATCCTCGACCAAGGTCCCCAACTGACCCGGTACTGCCATTCCATATGGCCTTGCAGAGAAGGGTGGCAGCAGCTTGGACTGCTCCGGAGAGGCCCCCGGGAGTGAGCAAGTCTTTGCTGTGAAAATACTGCCCAGCCAGTAGCAACTCTTGCTACTTGACCACGCACCCCACTCCGGAGAGTTTGTTGGTGCAGGATGATACGGCCCCAGCGAAGCACGCGTCGTACCCTACCATCCCTCCTGATGGGGACGACAAGCATTTTGATAGCTGGACGAAGAAAGTGTTTTCTTCAGGGGGTATGGCTTTACAGGCAGCCAACTCTGTGTGTTCCTTGTCACGTTTCACGCACACTCTGTGGAATTGTATTTCGTTAGCGGCTGAACATATTCCTGAAGGGGAGGAACAGGATAGTTTTCTTGCTATTGTGCAGGATGGCAAGGATGCCATGTGTGAGTCCGTTCAGTCGGGTCTGGACATGGCAGCCGGTCCATGGCGGCGAGCACTGTAATACGCAGGTTTGTGTAGTTGTGGAAATCGGGTTTTGCTCCGGAAGCCCGGCTCCTCAACATGCCCTTTGATGGTGAACATCTTTTTGGCAGCAAGGCTGACGAGAGCCTTGAGAGGTTTCAGACCTCCAAAGCTGCAGCAAAGTCGTTGAGCGCTGCAGTTCGCCAACCTCTGCCATTTTGTCCTAGGGGACAGCAATGGAGGGGAGGTTCCTTTTGATAGTACTCATCCTTTTGTAAATCGAGAGGAGCTGCAAGTCAAAGGGGCCACCGTAGGAGTACCAGAGGTGGAAAACGGGGTACTCGAGGTGCCAAAGCCGCTCGGGCAGTTGTCTCTTTGCCCTCAGGCACTGCCCCAGCCGCTTCAGCTCAGTCATGAGGCCAGGTCCCATGGTTCGCCGGTTGGGGGAAGGCTGGTGCAGCATCTTGTAGAGTGGCGTGCCATTACTTCAGATGTGTGTGTTCTGGAGATCATAGCCCACGGCTACTGTCTTCCTTTCCGGCAGAGGCCTCACGACAATCCACCAGGGAATCTTTCTTTGAAGAGTCGGAATCCCCTCCTTGCGCAGGAAATACAATCCCTGCTGGAGAAAGGTGCCATAGAACTGGTGCCTGTAGCGGAGAGGAACAAGGGCTGGTATTCCCCTTATTTTTTGATTTCGAAGAAAGACTGGGGATTGAGACCCATCATGGACTTGCACGGTTTCAACATGCCCCTCGGGAAGAACAAGTTCAAGATGGTTACTCTTTCTCAAGTCCTCCAGGCCCTTCAACTTCAGGACTTGTTGGTGTCTCTCGACCTCAAGGACGCTTACTTTCATGTGCCGATCCATCCCAAGAAGTACCTGAGGTTCACGGTGGGCGACTCTCACTTTCAGTTTCGGGTCCTGCCGTTCGGATTGACCTCCACCCGACGGTCTTCACCAAGCTCATGGTGGTGGTGGCAGTGTATCTCAGGAAAGGGGGGATTCACGTCTACCCCTTCCTGGACGAATGGTTGATCAGGCGCGCTCTCCCGAGCAAGTCCTGGATCATCTGTCCATCACTTGCCACTCCCTTCACAAGCTGGGCTTCTCCCTCAACTTAAAGAAGTCCGACTTGACATCAACTCAGCGGCTCCAGTACATCGGAGCAGTGCTTGACACGTCCCTGGGGCAGTGTTTTCCTCCCCAGGTGAGGGCTCATCATATTCAGCAGATGGTGCACAAGTTTCAGCATGCCCAGAGTCTCTTGGCGTTCGAGCTCTTGAGGTTGCTCGGCCTCATGGCATCCTGCATTCTTCTGGTGCCAGAGGCCAGGTTGCTGATGAGATCTCTGCAATTGGCTCTCAAGATGCAGTGGTCACAGGCCTCCGGCAGGATGTCGGACCCGTTCACGTGCTGCCCTTGGTCGCCCAGGACCTTCTGTGGTGGGCCGTTGATGGCAATCTGATGCGGGGGGCTCCATTTTGGCTACCCTGGCCGGAGGTGACGATCGTGCTGGACGCATCCCTCACGGGATGGGGAGCTCATGCCAACGAGTTGACAGTCAGTGGTCGTTGGTCTCCGTCGGAGTCCAGACTCCATATCAATCTGTTGGAGCTGAGGGCCGTGAGGCTCGCCCTGAAGGCTTTTTTGCCGACTGTGCGAGGAAAGAATGTCCTGATTCTGACGGACAACACAGTGGCCATGCACTACCTCAACAAAAAGGGGGTGGGAGGGGCAGGGTCACTTCGTCTGTGCAAGGAGGCGATGCAGCTCTGGTTCTGGGCCATCCAGCAGGAAATTTCGATCTTGGCGGTTCATCTGGCCGGAGACGGAAACGAGACGGCGGATGCTCTGAGCAGGCAGAGCGCGATCTCTCACGAGTGGGAGCTGGCTCAGGAGATTCTCCTGGAGATCTTCGCCCTTTAGGGGGACCCATCAAGTGGATCTCTTTGCCTCCAGTGTCAACCGGAAGTGCAAAAGGTTCTGCTCGCAGGAATTTCCTCCAAGAGGAGCCTTAGGAGACACGTTTGTGGTGGAGTGGTCCTTCCCACTGCTGTACGTGTTTCCTCTAGTCCCCGTCATCTCTCAATTGCTGCGGAGGTTATGGAGGTTTGGTTCCCGGATGATCCTCATTGCTCCGGCATGGGCCCAGAGAACGTGGTACCCGGACCTTCTCGACGCCACGTCGTCTTCCCTACCAAGACGATCTGCTCTCACGGGAGGGGGGTCAGATTCTCCATCCAGAGGTCAGATCCCTCAACCTTCATGCTTGGCTTCTGAAAGGTTGAGGTGTAAGGATTGGGACCTCCCTGAAGACGTGATGGAGGTGTTGCCTTCGGCCAGACGGCCTGCAACCAAGTCCCTGTACCGTTGCCGTTGGAGAAAGTTCTGAGACTGGTGCAGGGTTAAGAATGTGGATCCTTTTTCATGTGACATTCCTGTGGTTCTGTCTTTTTTGCTTTCGTTAGCCCACAAGGGCCTGCAAGTGGGTACCATTAAAGGTTACCTGGCGGCGCTGTCCATATTTAAGCGCTCGTCGGAGGAGTGTTCTTATTTCAAAATTACTTTCATTTCTCAGTTTCTCAAAGGGCTCACTAATGTGTTTCCGCCATCACCTTTCCAGGTGTCTGGTTGGGATTTGAACCTTGTTCTAAAACTCCTAATGGGGGCTCCATTTGAGCCTTTACATTCTTGTCTTCTGCGACTGTTAACCCTTAAAACTGTATTTTTAGTTGCGGTCACTTCGGCTCGCAGAGTGAGTGAGTTGCATGCACTTTCACTTAAGCCACCCTTCACTGTGTTTCATAAGGACAGGGTTGTCCTTACAGTTCATCCTTCCTTTCTTCCGAAAGTTGTCTCGGAATTTCATTTGAGCCAGAAGGTCATTCTTCCGGCATTTTATCCTCCTCCGCATCCTGGTAAGGAAGAGGAGAGTTTCCATAGGTTGGACCCTAGGAGAGCTTTAAGTTTCTACATTTCACGCATGTCCCGGGTCGGAGTGGACGATCAGCTCTTTATAGGTTACGATGGAAGGCGTTTGGGACAAGCTGTTACTAAGCAGATTTTGTCTAGATGGATTATCTTGGAAATTTCTGAAAGTTACCGCTTGGTGTGTAAGGACCCTCCGGTTGGCTTACGGTCCTATTCTACTAGGGGTATGGCTGCCTCTACTGCCCTGCAGAGTGGCATTCCTATTCGAAACATCTGTGGAGCAGCCACTTGGGCTTGGGTCCATACTTTTGTACGACACTACACCCTAGATTCCATCCATGGGCAGAATCTGGCCATTGGCAAGGCGGTCCTTTACTCTGCAATTTGATTGGACATTCTAAATTTCTATATTCTAAATTTCTTTTCCCTCCTCCATACTTTGGGAGTCTGTCATAGATATGGAATATGTCGGAGGACCCAATCCCCTCGAAGAACAAGTTACTCTCTTACCTGGTAACGCTCTTTCGATGGGCTGGTCCGACGACGTATTCCATATCGCTCCCTCCCTACCTGCCCCGCTACAGAATTTCTTATGCGATTGCAGCTTACGTTTCCGCAAGGCTTTCTGTGGTCATACTGGCAGTAGTTTGGTTCCACAAGTTCTGGGGGAAAAAACTACAACTGAGGCTACAGGCGTCGTGCGTCCTACTTTTAACATCCGGTAACGTCTGCTCGACGGAGGCCCTCGAGGACAGCGTATCGACATCATCGACGCAGGGCGCAGACGCCGAAAATTTTCCGAAGCAGCACAACTGTGGTGATTACTCTCATAGATATGGAATACGTCGTCGGACCATCCCATCGAAAGAACGCTACCAGCTAAGAGAGTAACTTGTTCTTCTGTGCTTTCTTTGAACTTCGCAGTGCAGTCGTAAATGCCTCCTGCTATGTATGTGCATAGCAGGAGGTATTTACATGAATTCTTATGGAATCAGTTGCTAAAAGCTGGTGAATTCCAAAGGAATATAGTGTGCATCTTCCACATCCATAGGAATCTAATGCATATCCACTATCATCCGAAGGAGATGCTGGCCGAGTCCATAGGAATCTAATACATATCCGCCATCATCGGAAGCAGATGCTGGTGGCTTCTATAGGAATCTAATACATATCCGCCATCATCCAAAGCGGATGCTGGCAGCTTCCACAGGAATCCAATGCATATCCACCATCATCCGAAGTAGATGCTGGCAGAGTCCATAGGAATATAATGCATATGGACTGTTGCCTCTCCCAAGCAGATGCTGGGAGAGGCAACAGGGTTGGAATGCATATCTGCCAACATCAGATCAGATATTGGCGGCTGCCATAGGAATCTAAGGCAAATATACCACTATCAGAAGCAGATGTTAGTGGATGCCCTTGAAATGTAATGCATATCTGCCATCATCCAACACAGATGCTGGCAGCTTCCATAGAAATCTAGGGCATATCTACCATCATCCGGAGCAGATGCTGGCGGCTTCCATAGGAACCTAATCTCTACCCCTCAGGCCAAGCCAATTACAGAACTGCCACCTACCTTCTCGGTCATCCGGCTCATGAAGCATGTGTCAGTTGAGGCTTTCGCTGCCACCTTGTCTCCCCCTCGTCCACCTCTTGCTGACTCCCATCCTGACACTGCTCTTTCCATGCTCCACTCTTCTATCTCTGATACTCTTGATGTTCTTGCACCTGTAATGAGGATCTGCTTGAAGCCCAAAATCAAGTGCAGCTCTTGGTACGACTCTGACCCCATCACCCTTAAACGCAAGTGTAGGGTGGCTGAGAGGAAATGGCGGGCTTCTTGTGCATCCTTGGACAAACTGGCCTGCCGCCTGCTTCAAAGGCAATACCGGCTCTCTGTCCACACTATGAAGAGATCTCACATCCAAGCCTGCTCAACCGAACTATTTAAAATCTTCAAGGAGCTGGCCAATCCTGCTGCAGTCTCCACTTCTCCTGTCCCTTCTCAGGCCCTCAGCACAGCCCTTGCTTCTCATTTAATCTCTAAAACCCATGATATCTTGTCCACCCTCTCTTCCTCCTCTCCTCTTCCAGCATCTCCGCCACCTACGGCCCCCCTGCAGCCGCCTCTCCTCTCCCTTTTTCTTCCTTTCCTCTGTTTTCCCCTGACAAGATTACTAGACAAGTCTGATCTATGCAAGTCTTGTCAAAAAAGGTTCTTCCCCGTTAGTCCAAAACAATCACAGACCATATTGACACCCTTGCTCCTGGCCAACTTCTGCAACCACTCCTTCGCCACTGAAGCCTCTCCCCCGAAGCACCCTCTTCTCAACCCACAGCCGACTACTCCTGCCAGGCTAACCAGCGCCCAATCTCTACAACTCCTTTCCTGGGCAAACTCCTGGAAAAGCTGGCCATCTCCCAGCTTAATCTCCACCATTACTCTGTTGGTTGCCTCCAAGACCATCAGTCTGGCTTCAGAGCTGCCAGAAGCACGGAAACTGCTCGCCTGAACATCCATGATGACTTGCGCTCTAACATTGATTCTAATCTCCCCTCTGTCCTCATCCTACTCGATCTTTTCTGCCTTTTGATACGGTCAACCATGCCATCCTGCTCAACCGACTCCGTGATAACCTGGGTATCACTGACCAGACCCTGGCCTGGCTGACCTCTTTTCTCTCTGATTGACCCTCCCAGGTCCAACTTGAGTCATTCCTTTCCTGTATCTCTCTACTTGTGGTGTTCCCCAGGGGTCCAACCTCTCTCCCTGGTTCTTCAACCAATGCCTGGTGCACCTTGCTCACCGCATTGCTGCTCTCTGCTCCAACTTTCAGTGCTATGCGGATGACACGCAACTTGTTTTCAGGCTCCCTTCTGCCACCTTCTTACTTTCTCATCTCTGACTGTCTGCAATCCTGGAGTGGTGTGATGCCAGTGACCTCTGCCTTAATGCCAGTAAGACAGAGATCCTCCTCATCGGCACTCCTGCACCTTACTTTCCTGTCACTCTCTGGCCGGCCTCCTTTGGCCCTCTTCCTGCTCCCACTTGTGAGGGTAAGAACCTTTGGGTCATCTACGACTCCACGCTTTCCTTATCTCCACACATCTCTGACTTCTCTAAGAAGTCAAACTACAAACTGCACCTCCTCAGAGGTATTGTTCCTTTCCTTTCCCCAGAAGCTCACTGCCTCCAGAGCTCTGGTTCTCTAGGCTTGACTACTGCAACAGCCTCTTCTTAAATCTGTGTGCTTCTACTCTCCGCCCTCTCCAACTCATCCATAACAGGACCGCAAGACTTGTCCTTGGCCTCAAGACCAGGGATCGTGTCTCTCTTGCCTGGAAATCCCTTCACTGGCTCCCAGTGGCTGCAAGGGTTAAGCTCAAGAACCTCTGCATTGTCAACAAGGCCTTCTGGGGCCTGTGTCCACACTACCTTCAACTCTCCCTTCTCACAGGCGACAGCCACCAAATTCAATCCAACGCTGGGTAGATATAATTCAGGTGGAATTTGAGCGAGCCTGATAAACTCTTCCATTGTTGAAAGAGACGGAGAAGAATCATTCAGGTCATCTGGTAGTGCCTCCTGGGGGGTGCAGAACTCCCCAGGCTTCAAGGTAGTCACTGTATCAATCATATTCTGTATTTTAACATTTATTCCCAAGATTTGCTGGTTCAGCGAGGCTGCATCCCCCCGTAAAGTATCAAAGGTTAGGGTTTGCGCACAAACATTCCTCTTAATGCCAGTGAGGTTCTCTAGAAAAACCGTGTTCAGAGCTGTCTGCATCCCGATCAGGGTCGATTCGCACACCCCCACTTCCTTTGTGAGTTCCAATAGAATACCAGACTGCACATGAACCTCTCCCGTCAGTAATTCAAAAACCTTTACCATAGAGGTCAGGACAAAGTTAAATGCCACAAGCACTGATTGGGGAGGATTAATGGGATCCAAAGGTAGAAAGGACGCCTCTATATTGTCCGAAGAATCTGCAGCTTGGTGAGCATTCTTTACCGACACCTTGGCTAAGTCCCCCTAAGCCACATTGCTTGATAAGAAAATCTGGCTCATTTGCGGGACTTCACTCATACCAAAAGAGAGATTTCCCAAATTTCTGCTGACATCCAGGCTGGTAAACGGCATTTCCTGGGGCTTTCGCACTGTTGAAGTGATCAAGCCGGGGCCTGAAATAGCTACACCACTCAGATGTATTACCCTAGCCCCTTCCAAGACATCCTCATCAGTCAGGCTACTATTGTGGCCTAACGGAAGGCAGCCATTTATCTTTCGCTTTATTGATGAGGAGGAGAGGGTGTAGTCCTTGAAATTTGAAAGGAGTTGGGGGAGAATTCATAGGCGACACTGTAGACACTTGGGGATTTCTTAGTGTGCATGCGGGTTCAACCACCAGCAAATCAGCTGTCGGTTCCTCACAGTCCACCTCAAAAGCCATTCGGTAAACACCACTCCTTAAATTATACAAAGAAGCGCCCCAATTTAGACCAAGCTCCTAAATTAAACTTTGGCCCTCTAATTTACAGTTTACAGTTTGTACCACCACAGAAGTTGCTATACACAAGAGATATCCCAGTCAGGCACAGTTTATTATTCAGATAAGAATAGTGGTGCAGCTCAAAGGCTATAATTGCCAACAGTCACTACAACAGGTCGTTAGAGGGCTCTTGTAATGGCGTTCTGCGGAGCACACTATCTCCAAATAAAGTCTTTTTCTTCCATCTTAATTGTTCAAACAGAGCAAAGAACGTTGGAGCTCACAGGCTACAGTTGCCAACATTCACTCCATTAATTCCCTTAAGCAACCAAGCACTCCTCGTGTTGTCGTAGTAAATTGTAATTGAACGAGTAGCGCGAAAAGGTTGCAAAACACGTACTGCTTGTAAAATAAAAACGGCATCCTCCGAGTCCACCGCAGAACATGCAAACACTTGCGCCTCACTTTGCCCAGCCAGTAGTTTAAATAGTCTGCCCTCTTAAAGGCACAGCACAGCAACGCCTCCAGCAAGGGGGAAGCAAAATCACGTCCTTCCAGCAAGGCTCCAGAGTACAATGAACACGCGAAACACTTGCGGCAGGCAGTTTAGGGAGCGAGGCTGGACGGATGGCTGCTGGCTGGCCTACATGGCAGCTCGGGGGCAGGATTCGTTGTCAGCGCTGGTTGGTGGGTCTGAAGCACTGGTCAAGGCGTCTCGAATGGTGTGAGCGACTGTGGCGTGACAACTGTCAGAGTGCAGTCAGTTGCAGCTCGAGGGGCTCGACTGCCTCAAATGTTCTTAAGTGGACGCTGGTTGATGCTTTTTGGGGCACTCCTCCTAGCTTCTTTGAGCTCGTGTCATACTTTAAGACGGACGGCCCAAAGCTGAGGAGAGTGTTGCAGGCAATGCCCTTCTCCTTTCAGTTCAGCGGCTCTCTGGCACTTCCCTACTAGGAAACTTGCTTGCAGAGCTTAGCAGGGCACTCTGTGTGCTGCCTGGGAACCAGTTCTGGGGTTGCTGTAAGGGTCCTCTGGATTCAGTATCTCCTGCTTTTCCCTGGGAGATGTTTAGGGTAGGGATCTTGCTTCCCTCTTGGAAAACATGGCCTTCCTTCAATGGCGGAAGCTCTAAGGCAGACTGTACTTTCAGCCAGGGTCCAAATGAGTTCTTCTTTCCTGCTTCTGGTGAAGTCTTAAGATGATCTTGGAGAGAGGGGTTCACCCCTCTTTTAAAGCCAAATGGGCAGCAGTGATTTCTGCAGTCTATGAACCAATCATGGGTCCCCACCAACAATCTTCTGTGTAAGGTCATAACCAGAGTTATGTTATGTACCTGATTGTAATGCCCCGAAAGCCTGCATGCATCAGGGCGCGGGAACCAAGAAAGATCAAATACACATAGTTCTCTTCTCCGAACTAAGGTTGGATACTGGAGAGAAGTCTGCTCTACTCATTGGAACAAGAAGGTTTTAAGCAGTTTCCTGAACCTCTGGTAGTTCACTTCTTGCCGTAATACCATCAGCATTTTGTTCCAGTAGTTTACTGCTTTCACCGGGAAGGATTTACCTTGCCCGAGTGCACGCTTGCCACAGGGTATATTCAAGGTGCCCCTGTCGGCTGATCTTAAGCATCTTCCGGGTGTATAAAAGGAGAAATGTTTTTTAAAATAGCTCAGGGCCTCTCTGTATAGGCATGTATGGATTATTGTCATGGCCTTAAAGTTAACTCTGTCCTCCACTCTTAACCAATGGAGTGCTCTTCTCCCTATTTATACATGTTCTCTGTTTTTAATATTCTTAACTATGTGAACTGCATAATTTTCCATGACTTGGCACTTTTGGATTTCCCTCTTTGTAGCTCCCAGCAGTAAAGCATTGCCGTAGTCAAGACGCGACAAAATGATAGCTCTAGCAATTGTCGCGGAGTTAACTTCCTTAATGAAGGGTCTTATCGCTCTCAAGAGGTGCAAATAGTAGGCGTTGTTTTTCTGCGGGTAGCTTACCTGTACCTCCGATCCCACCGAAGCTTCCACCATCATCCCGAGAGTTTTGACATGCGGCATCACCGGGATGATGGCCTCTTTGATGATAAAGGTCTTATATTCCATCCCCAACTTTGATCTGGCCTGTCGCGTTCCGAAGATCATCAATTCGGTTTTGTTATTGTTTAAGCACATCCAATGATGTTGCATCCAATGATTTATAACCTGATATACCTCTGTAATTTGTCGGTAATCGCCCTTGAGTTCGAAAATGAGCTGCGTGTCATCAGCGTAATTCGTGAAGAATACGCCGATGTGTTCCAGGAGTTCAGAGGCTTCTCAAATATAGATTGAACAGTAAAGGTGACAGGCTAGCTCCCTGTGGGACTCCATATAAAATGGGAGCGGCCTTAGAGAAATGATCACCCCAATGTACTTTAGCCCTCCAATATTTCAGAAAGGATGACAACCAGGCCAGCGCCTTGGGAGAACAACTTGCGATTTTAGCCAGTGCCTCCTGAAGGAGCTGGTGATCCACCAAGTCAAAGGAAGGGTGCTTTGCAACAGGAAAGGTAAAGGGGTGAAAATATGTACTACTAAGTCCCACTCATATTTCTGTCTGTTGAGGATCAAAGGGTCTCTCTGGTTAATTAAGCTCTCTGTGGCTCCTGATCAAAGTGCAGGTCTTCCTTGAAGTTACCGCGAGAACAGACTTTCTGTCTCCATCAAATCACATACTTCTTCTCTTTGAAAGTAGGTCCCCCTGCAGGGGTTGCCTACTGTAAACAGTTGTCCCAGACATGACATTCATTGCTCTTCATACTTAGGTGTGGGAGCAGACTTCAGGTTGACACAGATGCATATCAAAAAGCTGTTGGGTTTCCTGTCCTCTTTTGTCAGCTCGGCGACCAGGCCTCTTGTAGGCCTGCTTCAGTTAACTCATCAGTATGTGCTGCCATCAGCAGACTGACAATGGGCAGGGTGGATCCATGGAGCCTTTGATATGTAATTAGGGTGGCCGTGGCAGGAGGAAGGCTTTGCCCTCCTCCTTTTGATGCTTTCATGTACACCTGGCTGTTGCATTCCAACTAAATGTGGTAGGGAGGACTGCTCCTGTAGGCTGTGTCCCCCTAGAGTACACAGATCTGTGTTTTTTTTTGCAGTGAGCATAGGAAAATGTGTGCGGTTTAGCCCTACACATTTTCTGAGGGATTCAGAGACCCCGCGCCAGGGCATGAAGAGATTTAGAGATCCCACTCATGGACATACAAGGATTCAGAAATCCCCTGCCTAAGCATAGTGATTGAGATCTCGTGTCTGGGCATACAAGGATCCAGAGATCTTGTGTCTGGGTATACAGGGATTCAGAGATCCCATGCCGAGGCATACAGGGATTTAGAAATCTTGTGCCTTGCATACCGGGATTTAGGGATCATGTGCCGAGATATACAGGGGTTTAGAGATCCCTTACCGAGGAATACAATCCTGTCATGGGGCATACTGGTATTTAGAGAGCCTTATGTACAGCGACATGTGACGTTTCTCAATCGGTATGCTGTGAAGCTTTGTGCAGAGGCTTTGCCAGATTTGCGAATGCAGGTGAAAACATGGATAATTGGAACGCAAAACGTGCCTGTTCTGACTGAAGACACCTGCTTTCACGTTTTAGGTAGTAGTGGCGTGACAGAGTTCCCTACTGGTGAGGCTTGCCAGACCCATGTATACACATTGGTAAGGGGAATAGTGAAATCGAAGTTAAGTCCAACGCGCAGATCCTAGGAATTGTAATTGTCGTTGGTCAATATTAGCTTGAAAAGATTCCACATCAAGTTTAGTGATATAACAGTCTTTATGCTTGTATTAATCCAAAACGTATTGGAACAGGAACAGCCGACACGTGTTTCGACCCTCCAGGTCGTGATCAAGGCTGTACAGTAGTCAAATCCATATGAAAAAATTAACATAAAAATGTTAACACAAAATAGATTGAAAATGTTCAAAAGAGTCATTGAGAGGTGATTCATAGTATAGTCACAGTATAAAGCCACATAGAAAATAAAGTTAATTGCATACCATGATTCAGTGTTAATTGGATGGCATGGATTATGAGAAGGAATGGGGAAAAGGATACAAAAATAATAAGTGCCATGTTCTCATAAGACAATTCTCAACATAACCGAAGTGGGTGTCAAAAAGAGGTAAACAAAACAAGGGTGAGGCGGGGAGGAAGGCACCAAATTGCACAAGTGGGAACAGCTCATGGGCAGGGAAAGCCTAAGAGAGGAGGGAATGGATCATGCTTAGGACCAGTGCCAGTGCACCTATAGAAGTGTGTACACCTGTGTGATGGTGAGCGCTAAAACACTGGGTATGTGACCGCTAGCAATTGGAGAGAAGAATTGGTGAAATGTGCATATGGCCACCGAAGCAAGTGTTAGGAAGTTCCGTCTGGATGAAGTTAGAATCGTGTCCAAATCAAAAGGTAATCAGCGGCCGGATGTCAAAGTGCACGCATGTAGTAAGCGCATTGGCTTCTGAAGTGATATGGCCTATGTAGCACATACAGGGTACCACCTCGGGAAATACAGATGGCGTTATGGTTATAATAAATGTTAATGTTTGCATCCTGGTTGTCTAAATGCCAAGTGACTTACCCTAGAACTTGTTTCAAATAACCGTGATGGTATATGTGGAAAGAATCAACGAGTCAAATAGCTGCCAATGAAAAGGCATCAGAAGAGTATCTACAAATGATCTAGGGGTTCTGTATTTGTCGTAATGAATATGGTGAAGTCAGTTTGCCTGTGGAACGTAGCTTCTAAGGAACAAAGTATAGGGCCCCAATCCCATCTACAAGTGAAAGGAGAGCCAAGTCTAACAAGGTAGATGGTGTTGGATGCGCTAAGTAAAACGCTCCGTCACGGCGTTGTGATGTCACACGTATGTTGCGCGAGTGACTTTGCGCGCACGCTGTGTGGATGACGTCATGCGTTCAACGCAACGCGCGGCACGTGTTTGTAAATAAACAAGTGGTAAGAGAAAGGATGTGTGAAATGCGTGTGATAACTGTATTAATAATGTGGTACAAGCCAGGGTTCCTAAGGAAATACATCATTGTAAAAGTACAATCTGATATAATAGAAAATACCTGTGCAAGTGAATGTCAGCGAAAGAATAGGATGCAAAAGAGAAATCAACTATCATGCTTAACTAAATATAAGGCGAGAAGAGGTGCTCCGACTGCACAATTTGCAAAGTTAAAATTTCGTATCAAAGTAGTATAGTGCTCATATTGAGCAAATCTTTTACTGGGCAAGAAAAAATTGTAAGGAGAAATAGAATGAAAACTGTTACAATTATCTGAATATAAGGTCTGATAAGAAGCTCTGAGTGAACACATGGCAAAATGTTTCTTCTGATCAGGGTAAATAGCACATTGCTAATATATAACAAATCATTGATACTGGTATACAATCATGTTGGAAGAGGGAAACAATATCATTATATTCATAGAAACACATGCATTTCACGGTCTGTATTCAGGCCAATGGTAGTACATCATAAAAGGCAAATGAGCTTAGATTCAAGTTTTCTCAGTTTCAACAGGAGGTTGCCACCGCGTTTACTTTCGGCTTTGGTCAGACCTATAAATAGAATCAGTTTTATGTTCTGTTTGCCAATGAATCGCCAGAGGTAAGTTTGAGTCTGTTTTGTTCAGACTGGAAAGATGTTCCCTAATGTGGACTCGTAGCTGTCTAATGGTGCTCCCTATGTATGGATTGTTGCAAACACATATTGGAGCATAGACCACAAATTTACTTTTGCAAATTAGGAAATCCTTGATTATTATTTTGGTCCAAATGTTATCAACAAATTCATGGTCATTCTGGTAGGCACATTGGCACAAATTGCAATTGCCTCATTTGAAAAAACCCACCGGTTGTTTCAACCAAACAGAAGAAGACTTAGCATTGGGAGGATCAAACGAGGAAGGGCTTAATCTGTTCCGAAGAGTGTTGGCTCTAGTGAAAGTGAATTTGGGCTTCTCAGCTATATATGATGCAAAGTCTGGATCCAAATGTAAGAGATGCCAATGTTTGGAAGCCAGTTTAAACAAAATCGATGAGTCTCTGGAGAACTAAGTGATGATGGCAATGTCGGACTTTACTGTCTGTGGATGTTTGGGAGATGAGTAGTTCTGCCCACCCCCTGGTATGCTAACGGGAGATGGCTGTGGATTGAAAGCTTACCAGAGCAATAGTTGCTTCTGCGAATGGAATAGGGAAACTGTAATTGCTGCTATGATGTGCACTGTGCTGACATTTTTAGAAGAATTGAGTTTGGCAGTGTCATCTTTACTTTTCATGAAGGTATGCCCGGCTTTGAGTCGAAGGTGTGACAAAACAAAATAATTTGTCCCTTCCCCTCAAGGGTGAGCCACCCCCTTTGGCACTAGGGCGCTGAGCCTGCTACGCAACACCCTCTCTAGGGGGCAGGCTAAACGGGTTCCCACTGGGGATGGCACCCCTCTGGGGACAATGAATGCCCAAAGAAAAAAGAACACCCCACTTTATGTGCAGGGCCTCATTAATTTTGAAGGTTCAGTTTGTGACCCTGTATTAGTTACATTTGTGTGGAAGCCAGCACCAATGAAGTTTCTTTTTCTGTTACAAGGAGGAACTTGAAGACCACCAAACAAAAGAGAGAGAGAGAGAGATACATACATGTAGCGAGCATTGTGCATTACACGCCAGTGCCAAAGCCGCGGTAAAAGGCAATGCTCCGTCGCATGCGCTTTGTTTTTTTTTTGTTGTTTTGTTTAAGTATTCCAGCATTGCTGGATGTCCACTACTTGCCCCGCCCCCTCTAGACCACGCCCCCTCGGACAACTCCTCCCCCACCCCAGTCCTTGTGTTGTGCGATCCCCCACCACATTTCGCCCATTTCCACCACTGCTTGAATGGCCAGACCAAAGCACAGAGGGACATTCGAGCCCCCCCCCCCCCCCCTCTGCTACCTAGCTCCCAGCTTCGCATCCTTCCTCCTCTTGAGATTGGGGCTCCACCCTTGGAAGATGATTGCCATTATCCTAGAAAGGAAAGCTGCCATGCATCGCACCCAGCGACTCGTTCTAGGGCGATTCTTCCTCTGTCCTGCCTTAATCGCAGTGGGCTCGCAGCTCTGTATGCTATCACTTTGCTGGAGACCGAGAGAGAGGGGGAGGGGGGGTTCAATTCAATGCCTTTGTGTGTTGGTGGCCAATATAGGGAGATGTGATGGTGTTTCTTCACTGTCTGAACTCTCTGCGACCATTGAATTGCTGATGTAGGAAGTCCCTGGTAAATAGTATTATTAAAGTCGACCGGTGCGGATACCAGTACTGGATGTGCGAGACTCAGGTGGGGTAATGTAGGCCTCAACTTCCTGATGAGAGAAAAAAAGCATCCAGTTCTGCTTTTCTAGAATAAGACCTCGGGGTTTCACCCATGACTTTGTGGGGTAATTGCCAAAACTCATGCCAGCTTTGTGGGGGCCAGATATTGGGGTTTTCATTACATTCGCTCTCTTGTCTGGTTAATCTGTGCAAAGTGTTGATCCATCCGTTTTTTCTATAATGCAAAGACCATTTCAAATTGTGCGTGATAGGTTAAAATCTTACTTTAGGTCAGCCACATGCCGGGTATCGTCTGCAGAGATACAAAAGACATTTACAAAAAAAAAAAGGGTGTCTGATCCCTGATTGGTTTAACATGTTCATCCAAGGTCGGAGGTATAAATATAGGGGACATTGTGGATTCCTGAGGTACCCCGCATTTCACCTGGGGGGTGGGGGAGGAGCTTTTTCACCAGCGAGCTGAAGCACCATCATTTCATCCCCGCCACTGCCAGAGTGATCTTTGTGATGTTTATCCGGTTGATCTCCCCTTACGCCCCACCTACTATGCTACTAAAACACTTAGTGTCGCTGTTACTCCATCGCCTTGACCACTCATGGCCTCCCTCTCTAATCACTTGCTCCATTTCACAGAATAGTCAACTTTCCCATCACAAGATGTCCCCTTTCCCACCAGGCCGCCTGCTGCCCGGTGACCCTTTATAAAAGCGTACCCCACTCTGACTCCTGCGTATAATCCCTCTAGCCTTCCGCTCCTTCCACCTTGTCCCAGTATGACCCTCCTCTCTCTGACCTTCCCTAGGAATATGCTGGCATCTCCCTGTAGACCCCTCGGCTCTCCGTCTCCATCTGCAGGCAGCTCCTCCATATAGACTAATCCATATTGCATTGTAAACTGCTCATCTCTGGGACTGCCTGGGCCTCTGTATAGATCTGTGTATTGCAGGGCCATCTCCCTCAGGCCACAGCATTTGCCTTCTCCACTAGCTATTTGCTCTGGATGGGCAACAATGGTCTTTTGTCACCTGGCGTTCGTGCCAGATGACACATGTCTTATGCCTGGCTAGTAGCACGTCATGTGACATACACTTGCATAACCTTTTGCTGCTGCCATGAGGGCCACCCGAGTGGTGGCACTGGGCATGGCGCTCAGGGAGTCCTTAAAGAAACCTATCCTGATTTAAATAGGACTTTTGAATAAGAAGCCCTTTATTAGTTGTAAACGGCGTCTGACGCACTTCAGTGGATTGGACACCGCCTGGGCCAGTGCGTGGGAACAAGTGTGGATACGAGCTATTGGGCATGCTTGCCTCTGCTGGCGCCTGCAAAGTTCCACTTAACTACTCCAATGTGTGCCTTCTCTGTCACAAAGAATCGTCATCCCACAATGCTATTGCTTGACATGGGCAAAAATGATTAGCTTTTTTGGGAACTTCAGATTTTCTTTATATCAAGTGTAATACGGTTTGGGTATGTGTCGGATCATGCGTAATACGGTTTGTGTATGTGTCGGATCATGCGTAATACGGTTTGGGTATGTGTCAGATCATGCGTAATACGGTTTGGGTATGTGTCGGATCATGCGTAATACGGTTTGGGTATGTGTCGGATCATGCGTAATACGGTTTCAGAATGTGTCGGATCATGCGTAATACGGTTTCAGTATGTCGAATTATGCGTAATACAGTGTCAGAATGTGTCGGATCATGCTGGTTTCCCGGTTCTAGCTGCCCAACTCTGGAATACACTTCCACTGGACATCAAATCCATTTAAACCTTTCAACCATTCAGAACCCAGGTTATCACCTGGCTACTGAATAAAAACCAACAACTTCTGTATCATACCTGTGTACATATTATAACGACTTATATTGTCTAATTGTTATCTGCAATAACTGTATTTTGTAAATTGTATAAATTCTGCACAATTGTTCAAACCTGTGTCCTGTAACCATATCCTTGAGCACCCATATACCCCTGGGTCTGGAGCGCTATACAAATAAAATAAACAAATATGCGAAATATGGTTTCAGTATGTGTCGGATCATGCGAATACAGTTTCGGTATGTGTCGGATCATCCGTAATATGGTTTTGGTATGTGTCGGATCATGCGAATACAGTTTCGGTATGTGTCGGATCATGCGAATACAGTTTCGGTATGTGTCGGATCATGCGTAACATGGTGGTTTCGGTATGTGTCGGATAATGCGTAATATGGTTTTGGTATGTGTCGGATCATGCGTAATACAGTGGTTTCGGTATGTGCTTGATCATGCGTAATACGGTTTCGGTATGTCTCGTAGACTACATAGACCCGTGCACTCTGGGTGGACACAGCTGCAGCCTCCGCCCCCCGTCCTATTTAGTTGAGATATGACAGGAGGAGTACACGATGCTTCTCCAGAAGGGGAGGGCCAAACCATCCCCCTGCCATGGCCAGCCTAATAACTAACAAATGCGGGGGGGTGGTGAGGTGGCTAAGGAGCCATGTAGGCAGACTGGTCTTCACTGGGGCTCCTGCAGATCCGCACATTATCCTAACAGAAACTGCGTGAAAATGGAAATAATTGGTTCAGAATTGAAGAACGTGCGTGTAAAGGCTCAGAGCACAGGAGGACACATTGTGGCACTGCAGAATGGCGTGGCCGCATTGTTAGGAATCAAAGAAGGCTCTGAAGAATCCACTGCGGCGGTGGGGAAGATGGCGGCTGCCTGGTGACCAAAGGAAACGACAGGCTCGGGCGGATCACAGAGATTCCTGAAATTACAGTGGAGGTGACCGGAAAGAAGTTAAGAATCGGCTGAGTTTGTTAAGAGCATCGGACTGCTCCTGACATCCTGATTGAATCGAGCAAGGAACACGGCCAGCACTGACATCTGCTGCATGGGCAGCAGTGTGAGCTCCTGTACAGTCTCAGGAGCGAGCTGCAGCGGTGATACGGCGGACGTGCCGATGGGGCCAGGCCCGAACTGTGCAACATTGTGACGCAGGCATTGTGTGTCGGAGCGGGCGGACCGGCCACAGGGCACTCTACGCCTCAGCAACTGACATTGCAATTGCGCCACTGGCGATACATTTGTATCGGAGGAACGTATCCCAAATAGGGCGGCAGCATCAGGTTCAACTTGCTGTGAGACAGAGTGCCAATGCTGTTGGTATGACTATTCAACAATAAACGTATGGTGCGGAGAGGTGGCCTGATCCAAAGGAGGCAATGTGCCTGCATTATATACTGGTTGCCCTAAATAACAGGAGCAAGAGGGCTAGAAGGAGCGTTGTGAGCACATACTGCATGAGAGACACTGCCCAGTACGGGAGCACAACCTGGGGGGTGCCCAGTCTAACAAAGAAAATAACGTTGGCTGCATGGAGTGAGACACGAGAAGGAACGGGGAAGCCCTGTTTATGGGGGCACCCCATGTTGATGTGAGGACGTTTTGAAAACGACACTGCCAGCTGTCTCTCACTGTCTGGTATGTGCGGATTGAGCACTGAGGGGCCCCCTGGCAGCGAGAGGTGGTTCATAGTGGCAGATAAGGGCAGGAACCCCGCCTGAGTGTGGAGAATGCTGAAGTCCTCCTATATTTGGGGACAGATACGCGCTGTGGCACCTCCTGATGCAGCCTACTACCCCAGGAACATGTGAGGGTGGCAATGTATGTCAGCAGGACGGAATAGGATTATTCCCATGAACACTGTTGCACCGGGGGGCGAGGCTAAGGAGCCATGTAGGAGGACGTGAGCTCCATTGAGTTCCTGCTGATCCTACAGTCATCTGGTGAAATACTGTGAGAAAACTGAAGCAATCGTCCACGGAACGGAGGATCGAGCGTGGGAGGCCTGTGGGACCCTGATTAAGGAAGGGCAAAGGCCAAAAACATGCCTGGGAGGCACAGCTAGAGACTGCAGATCCTTGGTCAATACACCCACAGCAGAGCATCTGTCGCTGCGCTAATACTAGGATACGCATACTGCATCCGGCAGGTCCTGGGGGGTACCCTCCAATAGACCCGAGCACCAAACGGGCATAGACTGGAAAGAGGGCCCGCAAGACTAACCCCAAAAACGGTGAGCAGACACTGGGAGGTGGTAGGATGGCGACCAAGTTACCCAAAACAAAACGGAAACCACCGACAATGGATGAATTCGCAAGAACACCTCAATCATCTGATGGAGCCAGAAACAAGGACAAGAACCCGCACATGGATGGAGCACCAGCGCAAAATGGTCAGCAAATCCTGGATGCGAATGGGGACCTGAAAATTGCATGGGAAACTAAACTGGAGGCAGCTATGGGTGAAATCAAAGCATCATTGGACCTTAAAATAGGAGCGCTACAAGAGGATGTCAATCTACTGAGACGAGACGCGAAGAAAATAGCGGAACGAACAGGCGAACTGCAGAAGGAAGCAAACTCAAACACAGCCGCCTGCACGTCACATGCCTCGGAGATCCACATATTGCGACTGCAAGTGAGTAACCTGGAAAACAGAGCAGAGGAAGCAGAAGGAAGGGCACGAAGGGATAATATACGCATTGTGGGGCTCACTGAAGGAGAAGAAGGATCTAACCCCCACCGACTACATTGAGACCATGCTACTCCAAGAAATGGAGGGTGAGGCACTCACCCAGGGGTTTGCGGTGGAGAGACCGCACAGAACTCTGACGAGGAAACTAACAAATGCTCCATGGATCCATCCTGTCAGTTTGTTGTTCCCTGTAGCTAGTGGCAGCATTCACATACTAATCAGAGTTTAATTCAAACAGGTCCACATGGCGCCTGGCTGCAGAGCCTAACAAAGGAGACGGGAAACCCACAACATCCTTTCATATGCACTGTGCTAACCTGATGCCAGCTTCCACTTTCAGTTTCGATTGATAGGGAAATGTCATGTCTGTGACTGCGTGTTTACAGTAGTCGCCCCCGAAGGGAGACCACATTCAGAAGGTAAGACTTACCTAAGACTTCTACATCAAAATAATACAGTAAAACTGAAATTAGATCAAGGAGGTCACACTACTGCTAATATCACACAAAATAGGGGTCACCTGTAACCAACCTAGATCCATCTCCAGTAAGGCTTCCTGACCATATATTATGGCCGGGGAAAAGGCCTGTATGTACAGCTGCCGAATGCCCCACAGCGTAAAACCACTCTGCTTTACAGTAAACTTATAGAACAAGGCAGTCAATTGCGCTGCTCTAATTGTACGCACTTGTTTACAGGCCACATAATCGCCAGTGATTTCGAAATCTATACCCAAGTACCGATATTGAGGAACATAGGTTATATTCACCAAACCTACCTTAAGTGATACACGGGATACTCTCTTTTTAGTATATCTCATAACCTTTGTTTTCCCTAGATTAATACTAGGCCATTCACCTCAGCATACTCCCAGACTGCCGCCGCAGATCTGCGTATTCCACTAATGGTATAGTCGAAGATCACCAGATCGTCAGCATACGCTAAGACAGGGCAGAAGGCTTTGCCAATTTTAGGAGGGCAGTTGTTTACGGCAGCTATTGCTTCGGGAATATCATACACATATAGATTGTAGATTAGGGGAGCTGTAACACAGCCTTGCTTCACAATTGAAGGGAAATTTTGGCGCAGTATTCTTGGCCTAGCCCCCTGTATACCAATGGCCATAATAAGACTAGAATTGAGCTTGATCTCTCTTAAGGCGCTAGTACTGAAGAAGCGTGCATCATTATATCTAAAAATGTCTCGTGACACTAGTAATGGCTTACTAACAGCAGTCCATCAAGAAATGGCCAGGGAGAATTTGAGCATTACAACTATTGCTCAGATGACCAAATTGTACCTTGAAATTGGGTGGCAAAATAAGAAGGGGGGTTACTCAGAAAAAGCTCAAAGGGCTCTTTGTACATGCATAGACCTCTGGGATTGGACTGAGAATTTTGAACATCTGAGGAGTCTGAGTAGCTATAAATTTGTCCAACATAGACTCTATGATTTCAAGAAACCAGAGAGATATCTGAATAATTGTCCATCAGTTAGACTTAGATGGTTTATCCTGTTACTTAGATTGGAGCAACTCCCTAAGATGATGGTTACGGGAAGAAAAGCTAAGATGGCTGTTACATTGCGACTATGCCGCCTATGCAAAGTTCAAGATCAGTTGGAAACGGCAAAGCATCTCTTGACTGAATGCCCCGAGATGGCTAGTACATTTAATCCCCTTCTGGGTTGTTATGTTCACAATGAGTATATCAAGGATGACCTTTTCTGGAATCACTGCATTAATTCCAACAGTATGCGTCTGTTGACAGCTTTGTATACTATCTGGCTGAGGATTGAAGTTAGACTGGATATAATACTTTAAGCAACTGTATTGATCGAATAATTGTATCATAATAGTTATTCTATAGATAATCGGTGTGGTGTATATCCGTTTTTATGAAGATGATCGTTTTTTACTTCTATTTCATATTTTTACTTTTTTTTTCTCTTCGTTTGCTTTTTTTTAATGTTTTATTTTTATACTATGAGATTGGATTATGTTTCATTAATATGATGTTTATTTTTTGTTTTGTGTAAAGTTTATAATCTAAACTATATCCCAATAAATAAATAAATAAATAAGCAGGTAGGAGTATGTGGTTTGACTGAGTCTGCATGTCTGATCTCACCGCAGCTTCAAGGGAGGCCTGCTGCTTTAATCAGGAACATTACTATATTAAGTGTCCTTAGGTAGTGGACACTTCCCCTCCCCTGCACACCTTCCTAGCTGAACTAGTCAGTCAAGATTTAGTTTTGTAGATATATTATTCTTACTGGTATATATCTGATAATGCATCAATTCTTCGTAATGTTCTACTTTGTCAACATTAAATTTACAGAAACACAACTGTTACAATATGCATACATTTTGAATCAAAACAAGTTAAAATAATGAGCTCTATGCATTTCCGGCTGCGCTCTTCTGGAACAAATATTGTTGGTGAATTTCTACGTGTGATCTATCTGGAGAGTAAGTACATAATAAACCTGTTGTAAAACCATGTTGTCCCGGGAGGATAGCTCAGCGGCAACGTGCATGCCTTGGAAACAAAACACGAAGCAACACAGGTTTGATCCCCGGGTCTGCGCTTAGAAACCTCTGGGTTTAAGCGGATCATAAATACGCAACTACGAGACATATTCCTGTAACAGCGCCTCGATGCCCCCAGGCTGTGTGAGCGCTTTAAAAATGCAAAATAAATAAATATTTCAGTTAGCAACATTCAATTCAATAGCACACACTCCTCATTGAGGACAAGTTGTTTAATCACCTGGTTGACTTCCGTATTAAAAGTAGTTTTTGTGGTTCCTTATTATATGTCCAAGTCATTAAATCCACAGAACTAAGTAGGGAATGCAGCTTGTACCTATCAAAAATGACCACAGATGAGTTATCTGTTAATATGAGTTGCCCGAGTCATACATATATAGTGAGAATGTGTTCTTGGATGAAAGTAGCTTGATTACAATACCCTAATATTAATTAGGCCAAGTAGCGGCAAATGTTGAGGAAGTCAAGTGTCCAGACTCTAATGCTGTAAAATAAATAGCGAGTAGCTATGATCTCGTAAGCGATAGAAAATATCAGTAAAGTTGTCAACACAGTATCTGTATCTTTTGTGGCATACCTTAAATGTATGTAGGCTGGCATGCGCTTGCCTTCTGTCAGTACATTGAAGACTGCTGAGAAGAGGCGCCTTATCTGCAAGTGCCACCTCTCCAGTCAAATAATAGAGGCTGTCAATAGACATGCTTTACTCTCCAACTACTCAGATTTGTAAAGGGTTGGCGTTCAGTAATAGGTGCTAGTCTGCCTCCATTCAGAATAGAATATGACCCGTGTCCACATTAATATAAAAGAGATCAGGATGTAACAATCACGGATCACGTGATATTCATTCAATGAAAGCTTGGGCTCCAGTTTGAAAAATATGATTATTAAGGAGCTTACCTTGTTAAATGCAAGGCTTTTGGGGGACGCGGTCCCATTTCCAGCATCCTCGCATCTCGCGAGCTGCTCAAAATACTACATCATGACGTCATTCTGGCAATGTAAATATTGACCTTTGGCACGGCGCTCGCGCTTATGTCTTTTATGATATCAAGGCATTATGTGGCAATATTTCCCTTTGTAAGTCGGTCACTGTCAATCTGTACAACTAGCCATGGTCTCGATGGCTAATAAGGGATTCCCCTTTGAACCCCCCATTCATACCATGTGTCTAGATGTTCGTGTTACTGGATCTCTTGGATCAATCTTCTAAACGATCAGCCAGGAGCTCTCAGTCGGCTCATTTGCATGGCAATTCATAACTCTTTCTTACTGTGTTACAAGTCAACTGCATCATCAATCTTGTGTCCAAATTCAATGTTCCATCGAGATCCCACTACGTTGACTGCATAGATGAGCAATGTTGTTATTTATAACACACCAGTATGGAATTCTGTTGTAATTACAGATATTGTCTGCAATAGTAGAATTCTGTGTTACATATCTTCATCTGTGTTCCTTCCTTTAGTCTCCACGCCATCTCATACAATTCTATGTTTATCTTCAAAATATATATTCCGTCATTGTGCCTGCATAGTGTTCTGCACAAGTGATGTAATCGTAGGTTCCGTACATGAAGCTAACCTTCATACACGTTTCAGAGATTCCCATACTTTCACTGTCATTATGTCTGCGTGGTGTTTTGCACAAGTAATATACTCGTGAATTCTGTACATGCAACTACCAATTTCAGAGATTCTCATAGTTTATGAAAATGGAACGAAAGAAAATTCTCGGTTCAACCCCATGGGATCCATGAAATCCAATTTATGTATCCAACACATTCTTTCTTGGCCAATAGAGTGCTAGGATGACCTCCTCTTGCAGGGGTTGGAACAAATCGAACACTACATATCTTATCTCAGTAGGTCTCATTGTGGCAAAATGTCTAGCCACTGGTGACTTTTGGTTGTTATTTCTGATATAAGACGTATGCTCAGTTATTCTTTTTTTATTTCACTGATGGTTTGGTCCATGTAGAATTTTCAACATGGGCAAATTAAGCCATGGATGCCATGTTTGGAGTTGCATGTAGCGACTTTCTGTCCTGTACATGGGTGTCTGATGTTGTCACCCTATTGAACATTGTTACATTGGCTACAGTGAAGACATGGGAATGTACCAGGTTTGCTCATTTGTGTTTGTCCTGTTTTTTTCTGGTCCCTCAGATTTCACTAGATTGTCTCTTAGGTGTCTGCCTCTTCTGTGGCCATTTTAGATGCCTTAAGGAACAGTTTGGCTAGTTGTGGGTCCAGGCTAGTAATTTGCCAGTTTTTCTTCAGCATTCTATTAATTTGCACACTCGATCTCGAGTATTTCATAGTGTGTATCAAGTGCATTTTGTGTTTACCCATTTTGGGTTCTAGTTGGGCTTTTCTATTTACTGGTCTCCTTTGCCTTCTCTAGTATTGGCTTAGGTTATCCTCTTTCCTTAAATGTCCCGTGATCGTACTGGCTGCCATCTCATGAGGAAAGTTGGACAGTAAAAATGGGGATGATTATGAATTTTGTTTTTCAGACCCCCTTTCACTTAAAGGCCTGTGTTGGGGAAGTTTGAAGTGACCTCTTTTATCAAGTAAGTCAGACATAAGTATTTGTATTTTATTTATTTGTATAGCGCACCAGGCCCAGGGACTACCGGGCATTACTTGGTTACAGCATAAGAAAAACAGACAGAGCAGTAATTACAAGAGTTTACAGGGAATAATACAAAATATACAGGTATAAAAATAGCAATGATAGGACAAGCAGATTGTATATACAAGGGTACGGCTATGTACAAATTGAGCAAAGAACCTGGAGCTAGATATCTTGGGCGGCAAGCCAAGTTTTAGTGAGGTGTTTGAATCTCAAGAAGGAGGGTTCTGCTCTAAGCTCGTTGGGAAGCGTGTTCCATAATTTAGCTGCCATAATAGGGAAGCTGGCTCCACCTGATCTTTGGAGATTGAAACGTGGAACGACAAGGCAGTTTGAATGAGCCATACTGCGGGGTCTAATGGAGTTATGGAGGGCAAATCGGTTGGCCAGGTAAGAAGGAGCTTGGTTATGAAGGCATTTGTGGGTAAGAGCCATGGTTTTCAGGGAGATTCGGTGTGGGATGGAGAGCCAGTGAATGTTGCGTCTAGTGTCCGATATGTGTTGGCGCCTGGGAATGTTGAGGGCAGCTCTAATTGCATTGTTTTGGACAGTTTGTAGCTTGTTTAGGTTGCAACGATTGGTGCCTAGGTACAGTGCATTGCAGTAATCAATCTTCGATAATACAAGGGTCCTCGCCAGGGTAACACAGTTGGTTGCAGAGAGAAAAGTGTGACAGGTTGTAATAAGCTTGCAGGTATATGCTGCTGCGGAAGAGACTGAGTTAGTTTGTCTGGTCAGGGATAGAGTCGAGTCAATGTAAATCCCTAAGGTTTCTGTGTCCTTGGTGGTTGGGATAGTATTCCCATCGATGGTGAAGGACTTAAACGCAGGGTCGAGTTTGGAGAGTGTTTGTGGTGAACCAAGGATAAGGAGCTCTGTCTTTTCATCATTAAGGCAGAGTCCGTGTTGTGCCATCCACGCTTGGATGACCTGGTAGATGACATTGATAGCGAGGGAGTCAGCAGAGTAGTCGCCTGAGATGGGGATTAGTATCTGGGTGTCGTCGGCGTAGTTGGTGTAAGTGACACCCAGATAGTCCAAAATATCGAAAAGGGTTTTGGTGAACACATTATACAACGTGGGTGACACACAAGATCCTTGTGGTACGCCACAGGAGACAGGTGAAGGTGGGGCAGCTGCTAGTGGGGAGAACAAGCGCATTGATCTATTGTCTAAGAAAGAGCGAATCCAGGTTGTAGCTTTATCGGAGAAGTGTGCAGCTGATTTAAGGTGGTGGCAAAGAATTTCGTGATTGACGAGATCAAAAGTCGCCGAGAGGTCCAAGAGGAGTAAGAGAGTAAGTTTGCCTTTGTCATTTAGATCTTCAATCTGTGTTTTTAAATCTATGAGGGAAGTTTCGGTGCCGTGACGTGGCCGAAACCCAGATTGCCTAAATCCCAAAAGTTTGTTAGATTCAAGGTAATCTTGGATTTGTAGATGTGCTGCACGGTCGAGGACTTTTAGTAAAAACGGGACTGTGGTGATTGGCCTGTAATTTGTGGGTATGCTAGCGTCCAGGGTAGGTTTTTTCAATAGGGGGATGACCCATGCATCCTTTAGATTGTCTGGTACAATCCCCGAGCTAAAGGAAGAGTTGATGAACGAAGTGATGGCGCTAGGTCGTGAGCTGCTTCCTTAATAATGGGCGCCGGGCAGAGGTCACCTTGGCAATTGGACGGTTTAAGGCTGGCGATGATCTTTTCTACTTCGGAAATGGAAAGTGGATAGAAGCTAAAAGGAGTCAGAGAACCAGGGATGGAGTGGTTTAAGGTGGGGATAGCGTTGGGTTGTCAGTTGGATTGTAGGCTCGTTTGTTTGTTGTTGATTTTGATTTGGAGAGAGGCAATCTTGCCAAGGAGAGCCTCTTGGATTTTGGTGCACCAAGTGCTATCTTTGATGCAAGTATCTGGTGCAGTGACAGGAGTTTCAAGTTCTTTTAGAATTCTAAACAATTTTTTGGTGTTAGATTTGGCTTGCTCGATACGTTTATTGTAGGTGTCTTTTTGCCTGGAATATGGCTTCCTTGTAGTTGAGGGTGGCCAGGAAGAGACACGATTTGTTGGCTGCGGACTGGTTGCTTTTCCAGTGTCATTCCGCAATTCGTTTTTCTTTGCGCAGGTTTCTGAGCTGGGGAGTGAACCAAGAGTTCAAGTGAGCTGGAGGTTTGGGTTTTCTCAGTGGGGCGATAATGTCTAAGGCTTTTTGCATAGCGAGGTTGAAGGTGTCGACCATAGCCGTGGGGTCGGAGCATGAACTAGCCTGGACATTGAGAGCAGGAAGGAGGAGGGGGAGGAGTCTGTCGCAGGTAATGTCACGTTTATTGCGAGTGGCAGTACCTGGTGCAATGATGGGAGAGGGGATGGCAGGTTTGGACTGAATGTTAAACGCAATTAAATTGTGGTCGGTCCAAGCATACTGTTGGTTAGAGATGATATGGATGGGACAATTGTGGGAGGCTAGCCAGTCAAGGGTTCTGCCCTTGGCGTGAGTAGGTTGGTTGATAAAGATGTATGAATCCTGCATTCATAAGCATATTATCAATGGTAGTGGCAGCAGTGTCATTGGGATCAGTGAGGCCAAGGTTAAAGTCCCCTAATATCGAGGCTTGGGATTTGGTTTTGGTGTTATGAGTGATGATGTTAGAGAGATCCTCAGCAAAGGTGGATAGCGGCCCAGGTGGCCGGTAAAGTAGATGGAAGGTGATGGAGTGGTTAGGGGTGATGGCTAGTTTGGCAGTCAGTGCTTCCATAGAGGAAAAGTGATGCACAGAGGAGAGGTGGAAATTTAGAGCATTTTTGTGGATAATGGCAATGCCACCACCTTTGGACTAGTTAGAGTTACGATCGTGTCTGATAAATTTGTAACCTGGAGGGATGACAAGGGAGAGTAGAGCGCCAGAGGCTGCGTGGAGCCAAGTTTCGGTGATCGCCATGAAGTCGAGGTTGAGAGTTAGGATAATGTCAGCCACTTCTAGGGCGTGTGCCGTAAGTGATCTGACACTGACTTGCAAAAAGTCAAAGTCTCGGTTGAGGAGTCGGTCGCAACAATCTTCGTCTCCTTCGCCGAAGAGGAAACGCCATAGGTCTCCCTCTGTTTCTTCTGATTCTTCGACCGAGGTTATCAGGTGCCCAACCAAATCTGATTCCCCCAGAATATCGGATGCTTTAAAGAATGAAATGTTAGGTATATTCGAGAATGCGGCCTTGACCCCCTCGAAGGAATCACGCAAAGCCCATGCCCCGGTCGCTCCTTCAGACGACTTAAGGAGGTCAAAGCATACCATGGCAAAGCCGAGTGACAAACCGGCGATTTGCTCTCGGTCCGGCGAGAAATCGTCAAGGGTATCGTCTTGAGAATGTAGTCCTTCTCCGATACCTCAGAAGAGAAAATCGTAGACACATTCGGCAAATGTATAAACTCCATCAGAGTCGAGCCTGTCGATGCATAAGTTGAAGGCAATGCTGAGCAAAACGGCGCCATTGTCAAAACCTTCGTCGACACCATTGTAGAAGCCAGAGTCAAGGCCATTGACGGTCACTTCGACCATTTCGAGGCTTCTGCCCTTTCCGGAAAAAAGGTTTATAAACCTACACCTATTTAAAGTCTACGACCTCAATTTATGAGTTAGAGCAAGCCTCTGAAGAGGATTCTCCTTCCTTTGGTTTGCGTTATAACACGCAAAATGTTCCTGAGGAGCTTATTAATCAGGAATCCAGGATAACGGATCTTTGATTGCCTGCTATCGGCTAGTGGTATAGACACTTCGGCACAGATGGAATTTGGCAGGCCTGATGCAGCTGTGCATGCAGATTCTGCATACAGGAACCTCATAAATAGGGTTATTGAGTACATGGGCTGGAGCAGGTATTATCCCACCAATGAACAAGAAGATATGACTGATATCCTGAATCAAGGCCCTCAGAAGGACCCAGTATTACCTTTTCATGCAGCCCTTTAGAGAAGGGTCATGGCAAACTGGGAAACTTCAGAATCTGGACCTGCTGTAAACAGGAACTTTGCCAGAAAATAGAGGTCTTCTAGTATAGATCTGGACTATTTGACCAAGCGCTCTACACCTGAAAGCGTGGTGCTTCAGGCAGCCACATCGACTAGGCAGTCTGCTTATCCCTCTATTCCTCCGGATAGAGACAAGAGGGTTGATGCCTGGGCTCGTAAAATCTTCACATCGGGCAGTATGGCCTTGAAGTCTGCTGATGTTACTTGTACCCTTTCAAGATGTACTTGCACCCTGTGGGACTTTGTTAGCATGGCGGCTGAGCACATTCCGGAAGGCGAGGAAAGAGACGGCTTCCTTGCTATATTGAAGGATGGAAAGGAGGCAAATGGAGAGTGTCTCCAGTCAGGATTGGATACTGCTGACAGTATCAGCGGGTCCATGGCTTCTTGCATACTACGCAGGTTTGCGTGGTTGAGAAAGTCTGACTTTGAACTGGATGGGCAGGCCAGACTACTCGATATGCCCATTGACGGCTTGAGGTTGTTCGGCAGCAAGGCGGATGAGAGTCTGGAGAAGCTGCAGACCTCCAAGGCGGCGGCTAAATCACTCAGCGCCTCCATACTTCAACCTCAACCCTCTTTAGGCTCATCTTCCAGAAGGGGTCGTCCTTTTCATTTCTATACCTCATTTGGAAAGGGAAGAGGACAGGCTGGACAAAGGGGACAAAAAAGATTCCCTTGTGGTGGATGAGGAAGGGGTGCTAAATCAGCCCCAGCAGCGGCCTCTTTACTCTCAGCCACTTCTAAACCACTCTGAGGCCTTGACCCACAGGACCCCGGTGGGAGGGCGAATCTCTGCGCATCTGAACAAATGATGGGGCATTACTTCAGATGCTTAGCAGTAGCCCAGGGTGACTGCCTTCCTTTTAAAAAAAGGCCTTAAGATCATCCACCGGGATACAACTCTGCCAAAATTCCAGATCCGCTTCTTGTGCAGGAAATTTTAACCCTGCTAGAGAAAGGTGTAATAGAAAATGTACCTGTAGCGGAAAGGAACAAGGGTTGGTATTCCCCTTATTTTCTGATTCCCAAAAAGGACGGAGGATTGAGACCCATCTTGGACTTAAACTTGAACAAGTTCCGCAGGAAGGACAATATGGTAACCCATTCTCAGATCTTTCAGACTCTCCAACTCCAAGACTGGTTGGTATCTCTGGACCTTCAGGATGCTTACTTTCATGTGCCAATCCATCTCAAGCACAGAAAGTACCTGAGGTTGGCGGTTCTCCTTAGCAGTTTCGAGTTCTGCCATTCGGGCTGACCTCTGCCCCGAGGGTTTTGACCAAACTGATGGCGGTAGTGGCAGCGAGTCTCAGGAGAGAGGGGATTCACGTCTATCCCTACCTGGATGATTGATCAGGGCTCTTTCACCCGAACAGGCCCAGGAACATCTCAGAATCACCTGCCACTCGCTACACAGACTGAGCTTCTTCATCAATTACAGGAAGTCCCATATGATACCATTCCAAAGACTCCAATTCATCGGAGCAGTCCTGGATACTTCCCTGGGGAATGGTCTCCCGAGGTGAGAGCTCAGCACATTCTGCAGATGGTAATAAAGTTCCAGAATGCCCAGCATCTGCCGGCTTTTGATTTTATGTGGTCGCTCGGCCTAATGGCATCCTGCATTTGTCTGGTGCCAGAAGCCTGATTGAGAATGTGATCCCTTCAATGGGCCCTCAAGTCTCAGTGGTCCCAATTCTCCAGGAATATGTCAGATCTACTTCAAGTTCCGAGCAGAGTTGCTCAGGACCTTTTTATGATGGGCTTGCAAGGACAATATTCTCAAGGGAGAATCTTTTTGGCAACCATGGCCGGAGATGGCGGTTGTGACGGATGCCTCACTCACTGGGTGGGGAGCCCACACCAACTAACTCACACCAACTAACTGACAATCAGCAGTCGTTGGTCTCCATCAGAGTCCAAAATACACATCAACCTTTTGGAGCTGAGGGCAATCAGACTAGCGCTGAAGGCCTTCCTACCCTCTGTACAGGGAAAGAATGCCCTGATAATGACGGACAACCCAGTGGCCATGTACTACCTTAAGAAGAGAGGTGGTGTACGGTCACTAACACCGTGCAGTGTGGCAATGCAGCTCTGGTTCTGGCCGATACAAGAAGGAATCTCTATCAGCAGTTCACCTAGCTGGAGAGCAGAACACAGCAACAGATGCTCTGAGCAGGCAGAGCAGTCTCCCACGAGTGGGAACTAGCTCAGGAAGTCCTTCAAGAGATCCTCACCCTTTGGGGAACCCCTCAAGTGGATATGTGCGCGACCGAAGTCAATCGGACGTACGAACAGTATTGCTCAAGGGAAAATTTCATCCAAGAGGAACTCTAGGGGATGCGTTCGTAGTGGACTGGGAATTTCTGCTTCTGTACGTGTTTCCTCCAGTCCCCGTCATTCCTCACATGATCAGGAGGTTGAGAAACCTCGGGAAATCCATGAACCCAATTGCTCTGGATTGGGCCAGTAGTACGTGGTACACCAGACGTTCTGGACATGTCCATCTGCCCTCCAATACGTCTTCCACAAAGAGAGGATCTTCTCTCGCAAGAGGGAATTTGGGTTCTCCATCTAGAGGTCAACAAACTCGGCCTTCACTCATGGTTTCTGAGAGGCTGCGATATAAGGATTGGGTCCTCCGGGACAACGTAATGGAGATTTTGCTTTCGGCCAGAAGGCCAGCAACCAAATCCTTGTACCGATGTCGTTGGAAGATCAGTAATCGGTGCAAGGATAAGAATGTGGGTCAATATATGTGGCACACCTATGGAGCTTTCTTTCCTGTTGCATTTAGCCAATCTGGGGCTCCAGATTAGAACGATTAAAGTATACGTGGCTGCGCTATCCATTTTTAAGCACTCATCTGAAGAGGTTTCTTATTTCAAGATACCCTTGATTGTGCAATTTCTAAAGGGTCTCACTAACTTGTACCCTCCAGTCCCATTTCATGTGCCTGTGTGGAATTTAAATTTGGTATTACAATTTCTCACATGCATTCCATTCGAGCCATTACATTCATGTCCTCTAAGGCTCCTTACATTAAAGGCAGTCCTACTAGTGGCTTTAACATCAGCCTGCAGGATGAGTTAGTTACAGGCTCTTTCTTGTAAGCCTCCTTACACCGTTTTCCATCTCCGAGCCAACCAATCACTCCTGCCTAAGGCAGTCTGACTTCCCTTTGTCGCATAAGGTAACACTACCAAACTTTTATCCTCTCCCTCATGCAGCTAAGGAGGAAGAAAGGCTTCACAGGCTAGACCCAAAAAGGGCTCTAAGCTTTTATAGTTCAAGAATTACACATTTTGACAAGATGATCAACTCTTCATTGGGCCTGCCAACCACAAATTGGGCCTGGCACTAACCAAACAGACTATATCCAGATGGATAATTTTAGCAATTGGAGAATGTTAGACTGGCAGGTAAAGAACCTCCAGATGGGCTAAGAGCTAATTCCACTAGGGGCATGGCAACCTCTGAGGCTCTCCAAAGGGTTGTCCTGGTACATGATATCTGTGCAGCAGCCACCTGGTCGTCTATGCACACATTCGTAAAGCATTACTGTTTAGACTCAACCTCGTCTCAAGGAGGTCCTTTTGCAAAGGCCGTTCTTCATACGGTTCATGACTAAATTAGTACTCCCTCCTCCGAATTATCACGGCTTTGGGAGTCTATTAAAGATGAGGAAAACGTGGGAGGACACAATCAATTCGAAGAAAGTTACTTACCCGTGGTAACATTATTTCGACTGGATGTTCCTCCCATGTATTCCTCGCCCCTCCCAATCCTACCCCATTGTACAATTTGCATGTTTTTCAGACTGTGCTTTCTGAGAGCTTGCGGTCTTGGTGTATGCCTGGTCAATTTCTCGATTGATGGGAATTAAAAAACAGAACTTAAGCCAACGGGCACGGCTCAAGCTATTAGTACTGCTGATGACACTGACGCACAACGGCAGCCCTCGAGGGACATCGACGCCACGACATTGAGCACAGCGCCATCTGGTGTGAAAATGTTTTTTCCGAAGCAGCAAAGCTGTTGATATACGTATATCAAAGATGAGGAATATGTGGGAGGAACATCCAGTAGAAAGAACGTTACCAGTGGTAAGTAACTTGTTCTTCTTTTATTAAGTTAAAGTTAAGTATAAAGAGGGAAACTGGAGAGCGGTGGGTTGATATCTGTTTTAGTTGGCTCCCATCCTGCAAGTCCCTTCAACTGTCCCTGGTGGAACCCTGCCCAATAACTAGCTTCCATTACACCTCTAACATTCCACCCATGATGTGTCTACTGAATAGTACAAAGTTGGACAGTTTAGAATTTTCGTTTGTGGGGCCAAGGCACTCCTTTATTAAATACAATGTTGAAAGAGTGGTGGCAATGGGGAATTCTATTTGTAGATGAGAATACCTTTTTATTTAAAAGCATGTTTTTTGGACAACTATCTTTTGGGTTGAAAGGCAAGGTTTGGGGAGGTGAAAATTATCTATTTCGTTTTGGTGGCAAGTATATCTTTTGTTTAAAACAAGTTTTGAGAGGGGTTCAGTTGGAAATGTCATTTTAGAAAGACGCCCCTTTTCATTAAAGAAGTCGGGGCTGAACAGAAAAACCAAAGCACCCCAATTACTTTAAATAACTATCTTGTATCTTCTCGTTAGGAGAGTGGGTGAAAGTTCTGAATTCGTCCAAGCTCCCCCCTGGGAGTTAAATTAATATACAGTCTCACCTGCTAAGGGTCTACAAAATTTCCCCCCACCCACTAATTGAAGGGATCCCACTAATGAAAGGGAATGGGTAAATTAAATAATTCCCCACACTGACATTTTGTTGCACAATCTACTTACGTTAGGAAATCTCTGGGCTTGGCACTCATGGAGACTGAACAGGGCTTTGCTCTTAGGGAGAAACAGGATTCTGGTCAGTGGGATTCCACAGCAGTTCTCTCTCAATGGCTCCAAGGACGTCTTACAGTCTCTGTATTCTAGTCTCCCCCAGCAGTAGAAATCTCCAGTCCTCTTCCAATATTTCCACCCAGATGAAATTTCAGCAGATCTCCTTTGGTGAATTTTGTCAGCTGTCCCCTCTTCCAAAGTGCAATACCGTTCTCTCTAAGCCCATCCCATTGAAAGCGACCATTAGGCAGTGCCTACTTATGATCTTGCAACTAGGAATGGACCTTTACATTTCTCTCCACCCTACAAGTCCAGCCCCTCTATAAGGATTGGTTCAGGAGTCTAGAACAGAAATATTACAGCACCCTTTTGGTATTCACATTATTTTTTTCATGTACAATTTGAGCCAAAATGTACCCACATGGCAAAAGTTTATAAATTACCAATACATGCCATGATATATATTTATGAGACTTCTGAAGTCTACTTAGATCACATGCTATGCATAGGCCGACATCTAGAGGTACCTGTGGAGTACTGCAGTTTTGTTTCCGACACTCAAAGCGATGTCGACCAGACGTGCCAGTAATACTATCCCTAGTGTGACGTTTACTGTACCCGTGTCCCTTCACGCTTCAATGTCCTTCAGATTGTTTTTTTCAGCAATCATAATCGGACGCATATCGCAGAGTTCCTTCTCGGCTGATGCCATTATTTAGGAAAAATGTTTAATTCTAGTATTTCTTTCTGTCTTTTCGATGTCCGTTTACTTCAAGATCTTTGATGATGGCTTCAAGGACAAGTTTCAACCGTCGACGACAGCAACATCTGTCTCAACGATCCTTTGTCTACGGCCTCTGAAGGCCCCACCGGGCCTCAGCCCTACACAGTAGGAAGAGCAGGGGGAGGTTCATTTTCTAGTCTCAGTAAGAGAATATATATGTTAGCTGTGGAAAACAAGAGAGTCAGGGAAGATGGGACCTAATTTACAGATTAGCTACGTTCGTGCCAGTGCTTCAAGGCTCTCCGTTGCAGAGAAACAATGTGCTCAGTGGTTTCAACATTCTTGTGCAGGGGCATGGTTTAGGGAAACTTCCAAAGCGGTGACTTTGTGAGTTCTCACCGCGTTCAGAATGAAAACTCCGAAATGAGAGCAAAGCAGCACAGATGGCTTTATGGCAACTGCGATGGCGAGGTTCAATGTGTACGGTCAACATTATAATGCGAAATAATCTGATTTTACATACACCTGCTACTTCTACTCTTGCTCCCACCTGTAGGACCAAGCTCCTCAAAGTGGACCACAGAGCAATTTGATAAAGTTATGAGGAGGATGTCCTCTTTCATTAATTTCTTTGACCACCCGAAGTCCTCTCAAATGTTCAGGGAACCCCACAGAGCGGGGCAGCAGTTATTCAGTCCGTCACAAAAGAGCCGCCTGGACACCATGCAGGCTACCACCTCGCATTAGGACCGAGGGCAAGATACTTCTTGCCATAATACTCAAGGCACACAAGACCCTGGCCCATACGCAGACCCAGGGAACGAAGGGGACACAGTGGACCTGGAACAATATTATTATGATGATGACGATGAGGACGTATATGTCATCCAGTCCCCAGATCACGCCGACTCACCAGTGGCTGACTCCCCGGTAGATAACAAGTTATAATATAATGACCAACTCCTAAAGGAGGCAGAGCACTTCAAAATAGACAAACACAAGAAGCCCAAGTCAACAAAGACTTTGTGGAGAACATCCTTGGTGATATGGGATAAATTGGGTTGCTGATTTTCCTGTTACAATTTTGTATAGAGACTCATCCAACCCTCTTTGCTTACACCCAATTTAACACGGGCAGACAACCCGCGCATAGAGAAGATGTTCAGACCAGACCCCTTAAACATTATGAGGCAGTTAAAGCCCAACTGTTTAGAAAGACGGTGGGAATCCCTCTAGCCTCTGACAAAGCCCCTTCTGACGATGAGAGTAAACAAATCTACACCCTGGGCAGGAAGGTAGCTTCCTCGGCAGCCTACCAAACAAGGATAGCTAATAACACTACATTATTAGCCAGTTATAATTGTCACAAGTGGGATGAAATCGCTCAACAGATGGACTGTCTCAGAGCCCCTCAAAACACAACTCACACTCCCCATCGCAGAGGGGAAACAAGTAGCCAACTGCATCCTCAAAAACAACTTGGATGCAGCGGACAATGCAGGGAGAATCGTGGCAGAAGTCACACTGTTTAAATGTCATGCATGGCTATGCCAATCAGGCTTCAAACTAGAAACCCAGTCAACCCTCCTAAACATGCCCATTGAACCCAACACTTTGTTTGGCAAAGCGGTGGAGGATGCGCTCAAAAGAGGAATAAGACCCCCTCAAATCCCTAGGGCAGCTCACCAATAAACCGTTTGGGCAAAGAGAAAGCTCTAACTCACCGTTTCAGAGGGCAAAACTCCCAACGGGCTTCAAATTACAATCAAGGTGGCTGAGGTTTGTCCTGGGGTTTGTCACAAGTATGTAGCGCACAACTGAGATGCTTTTCTCCTTATTTTATGCAGATTCAATTTGAGATGGTACACAACTCGCATCACACCCCCTTTTCAAATACCCCGGGTCACAATGGACCAGGCTGGTTGGTGAAATGCAATATTTATTTATTTATTTTAAAATTCAAAAGAAATCCTACCATTTTTAATATGGGGCAGCAATCACCAATGGGGTGATAATTACAAAGAATGCAAAAGAATAGTGAGCAATGCATTTGGTTAACCTTCCCCAAGAACATATATATATAGCACAATGGAATAGGAGCACTTTTTGATTTAGGAAAGATGGCACCCAAGTTAAGGTTTCCCCCTGCAATGTTCCCTCAACCCACAAATAATCGAATTCTGAGTGGATAGAAAGAAGCAGCAGGTAATCAGGAATAATAGGCAGAAGAGAGAATACACGACTTTAAACCCTTAAAGGTCTAAAATAGCAATCGGAAATGGCAAATAATGGACTAATGTGTGGTTAAATTATAATATACATATGTTTTATCACAATAAAGGTATTGCATGTAGGTTATATCACTGGCAATCACAAGGCAATGGATCAGCAAAGGCATACAATTCGAAAATGAGTGGAAATTTATAACAGATTGCAGCCAAATGACTTGTGTAAAAGTTGCATTTCTTTTCAATTCCTGCTTTAAATTACCCAAACGGTTTATAATAAAAACGGGGAAATACTCTGATTTGGAGTTTGTGGGTTGAGGGATAGATATATATCACAGGGACATTCTAGAGTTGAAAATAGGTCTCTAGCTATGAAACTGGATGAGTTATGCAAGATATAAAAAGGTGCACTTTGAGCAAAATGAAGCCGTGAAATAGGAAAGGAAATCAGTTGTGACAAGAACAGTTTTACTCTAAACTAGAGTATTCAGACTAGACCACCAAAGATGGACACAGTAAGATCCAAGGTTGATTCGCGATTTCAACTCTGTCACCCCAGCGCCCAACCCTAGCGGAAACCAGTCCAGTCACTCTAAATAGACTAATGGCTTAAGATTACACAAGACAAAATTGAAAAGAGATGGCGATAGCACTTTAGGAAGTCACGGGCAGGGTGCACAGATAATTCTAACAGTTTTACCAGTTATCAGAATAAGGCTAGGATGGCTTAGAGTGTTGGATAAGGGCAAAGGCAAGACAAGATAGGTTATGGGTTTCTATGGGGTAGGGATTATACTCGCAGTCCACTTTTACTTCTGGTCACCAAACGGCTGCGCGCCTGGCAAAGGAAAACAGCTGGGCCATTCTGGTCACCTGATGGTAATTCTGGTCACTGGATGGCAAGGACAGCAGAATGGCAATTCTGGTCACTGGATACTAAAGGTCAGCAGGATGGTAGGATTGCAGCGGGCATGCAGTTAGTGGGCAGCAAGCCAGTTTGATTTCAGGATGCAAAAGGTACCACAGCTTTCCCCTTTGGTTATTTGGGATTTTAGTGGATTTTTCTGGATCAATAATCTTGCTAGAGTAGGAATTAGCTATTCTTGGATTTTGCAGTGGGGTCTGGAATCTAGATGGAGCAGATCAAGAACGCAGCGCAGGAACTTCAGGAAGAGTGTGTGTCTGGAGGCTTGTCAGTGACTCTTATTTATAATGCATAGTGACATCATCAAATTATATGGCTGGGCAGGTTTAGCTAAGCCCGCTTCTAAACTACTGGATTGGTCAGGGGTGCTAGTCTCCGGCTCGCTCTCAGCTGGTTGGATTTGAAGAGAATGATGTCAGATTTATGATGTGAGTTTTACAATGTCCAAAACCTCACACAATTACTTTAACTAAAATCCAGTTTTGCCCTACATGGCACACTTATACAGTGGAAACATCTAAACAAATTACCTAAACAGGTTTCATATTTTATGCAGCACACAGCAGTCCAATCCTCCAATTTGTGAGACATTGTTTCGCCCTTCTACCAGTTTTTCACGTTTTTCAGTGTGAAATGTTCGGCCTAAAATTCCATAACTTTATACATATGTGTGGATCATCATAAGGGATGTAAATATGAAAATTTGCAATGGCATCATGGATACCTTCCTTGTAATCACTGATTCTTTACCATTTATATTCCCAAGGGGTCAATGAATTCTACAATGTCTCAAAATATAAACCACAAAATCACTTTTCAGCTGCAAAATGTTTGCATTTTTACAAAGTCCTGCTGCAGAGATAAAAGTCTTTACATTTTTATTTATAAATAATCTTTGGAAACAAATGGCAGTCCTTTGTCCCCCATACTTGGGAATAGCTTCCAAGCTACCCCCCTGAAGGGCAGGGCCGTCGTGGAGATCTCCTCTGACGTCTCCTGTAGAAATCACAAAGACGTGTGACTTTATTTTCACGTATCCTTGTCCTGAAAATTCCATTGTCAGCGGGTTCAGCATAGACTAGATTCTGTCCAACGTAGTAATTATCACAGAGGTGTTAGTATCTACTGAGAGGCCCTTTTGTTTCTGTCATCCTCTCAGCAGAAACCTATTTAATTTTGAGCTGACATCCCCCCAGCAACCACTGAAGTTTGCATTAATTGTATTTATTTTGGCTCTAAATTGTAAGAAAATCTGTTAAATAGAACCATTTCCTTCCTTGAATTTTCACATCACAATCCCCTTTGCATTGCTAGATAAGGGCAGGGTTTCATTTAACAGTTGAGTTGACTTTTAAAATGGGCCTTTCTCTCCTTGAGTTTGCCAAGCCCATTTTACATGTGTGGTGAAAAGCTGGTATTTCGTTTTAAATTCGGTTTTGCATCTCCCTCTGGATTCCACACTGTCTTGCAGCTATAGTTATTTCTTGTATGCAGGAGGTTTGTTTGAAGCACAGATGCCTTGAAATTGACATGGCTCAGGTGGCTGGAGTTTCTTTGAACTACTGAGCTTTGATACTTTGTAAAGAAAATGAATGTGCACGGCAGAAAGTGAAGTTTCTTGGGCCTTTTTTTTCAGATTTGCTTAACAGAGCCTGTCATTCAGGGGTCATGCTTGATTTTGCTGACGCACAATGGGGATATGAATGGGCATGGTTGGGGCCTAATTAATAGCGTCAGAAACATTATTTTAAAGGCGAAAAAGTTTCCTTTTTAATGAGGATTATGGGCTGGCAGCAAGGCAACGCTACTTTTTCACTTTATTCCATTTGTATATGTAAGCACACACTGGCAAGCTCACTCAGTGTGCCCCCTTGTTCCATCCTGACCAATATGTGCCTGGCAAGATGGTGCAGGCATCTCTTTGTTGCTGCAACAAACAGTTTTGAGGCCATGGTGCTCCCAGGAGCAAAGGCAACCATTTTGCTGTTTCTGCTGAAGCGCATCCTGGTTTTGGAGAAATTTTGTTCAATGGGTCAATGTAGCCCACAAAGGCCAGGATAAAAGCCATTAGCCTCTTGGTTCTTTGAAAGTTGATGGGCTGAGGAGATCCTTATCATGCAGCAGGCACTTCACCTCTGCCCTGTGAGGCCATGAGGTCATGCTGACATCTGGCAATTTATTCTGTTATTTGAGGTGGACAACAATTTTGATCTCAAAACCTTATATTCCTAAGTATTTTTCCCCATCCAGGGTTCAAACTGTGTTGATATGGCCCTGTTGTAAATGGAGTGTACATTAGCTTCACAGACATTCCCCTTCCAGATAAGGAGCCAGGTGGGCCTTGAAAAATCTGCCCAACAACAAGCAACGGGGTCTGTCCCAGGCCTAAATGAGATTTACATGTGACACATGGAAAAAAGTAGCCTTTTCAATTGTTGCTGGTATTTTTCATGCAAAGCGTTTCATATATTTTAAATATTTCCTCTTTCCCCCATACATGCAGTCTTTTTCCTGTTATCTTTATTTTAGCAGGGGAACTTTGTTCTAATTTCTTGATTTAACACTGCAAAACGCACATGCCCAGCCATTTTATTTTCAGGGTTTGAAAACCTTCTTTTCATGTAGAAGGGGCCTTTGAATTTTCTCTTGCAAATGCGAAGTAAAGGCTGCTTTTCAGTTCGTCCTTTCCCTTTGTAATGAGATGGGGCTTTTGATTTCCAATGCTTGCCCGTTCACATATCCTTTCCATTATATCACAACTCTTCCTTGTGTTACTTTCAGAAACACAGAGTCTGCATTACTAGGCCCATTTTCATTGTGAATGTTTTTGAAGGCCGTCAGGTTATTTTTCCAGTTATTTTTTCCTTTCAATTAAATTTGTTTGGGCTGTGATTAAACCCCAGAGGGTGCTGTGTGGAACTCTGCAGCATGGCAGCCGCAAGCTTTGCAGCCTGCTAGTTAGGGTCAGCCACACCAAGCTTGCTTTGGCAGTGAACACTCCTGGAAGAAAGCAGTGGGAAACATTTGATGAAAATTTCTCGTGGACATTGTGCCTTTGGAGCTAGAGAGGTGAGCTTGCCACGGAATATCCCCCCTAGGTGACTGGGCAAGCAGGACCCCACTGGAGCTGATTGCCTCCACCCCCAGCCTTCCCTCTGTGGACAAGGAACGTCCAAGTAAGGATTCCATCCCACTTCGATTTACTTCTAAATTCTCAGTTTGTTGGTTACATGGGAGTTGAACAGTGTTATCCTATTCAGGCCCCCTCTAAAGTGGATAGCTTGGTTTCTGACCGCATTTGTTTCTGCTTTCTTGTGAAGATCAGAACATTTGACATCTTCCCTTTCCTTCCAGGATGGGAACTAAAATGCACCTGGACACCTGCAGCACAAGAGAGTCAACTGGATTGTGAAAAACACCAGCCTGTGCGACTGCACATAGATGGTAATCCCTCCCACACAGGAAGGGGCAGAACGAAGAACCACATCTTTAATGTGGACGGCAGAGAGTTTGGAAGACCGTGGAAGACAGCTGCTTTGTGTTATATGGAGATCCCAGAGAGCCCGGGATGGCAGAAGCGGGAAGAAGCAAAGCCAAAGCAGGAGCAGCAGTGTGACATCTCACTGAAGCTACGTCAAGAGCCCACCCATCCTGAAATGGAGAAACCGCCAAGAGAAACAAGGCTGCGCAGACTGTCGCCAGGTCTAAGATGCAGACCTGTGCGTTCCAGATACACCAAAGCCCGAATGGAAGAGACCTCATACCAGGAGCGAGCAGAGGTAGGAGCAAAGCCTGCACTGAGCCAAGAATCTATATACCCAGCGAGGAGGTGAACAAGCCGAAAAAGCCACAAGCCCACACAGGGCTGTGAGACAAAATGCCCCAAGAAGGGGAGAGAAAACAGAGAAAAGGAAGACTGAGAAAACCACACGCCCAGCTGGGCTATGTGAGAGCATACCCCAGGAAGGGGTGAAGAAACCAAGAGAAGAAAGGCAGAGAAAGCCACTAGCTCACTCAGGCCTGAATACCCCAGGAGAGGTGGTAAGAGCTAAAAGTTCCAAAGCACGGCTGAGCTGCCCTGCAGCCCAGGCTGGGCTGGGCTGAGCGGGCCTGCAGCCCGTGCTGTGCTGGGCTGAGACGGTTTGCAGCCCATGCTGAGCTGGGTTGAGACAGGCTTGCAGCCCGCGCTGAGCTGGGCTGAGCGGGCCCGCAGCCCATGTGGAGCTGGGCTGAGACGGGCCTGCAGCCCGTGCAGAGCTGGGCTGAGATGGGGCTGCAATCCGTGCTGGGCTTGGCCTGAGCTGCCCTGCAAGCCCTTGCTGGGCTGGGCCTGAGCTGCCCAGCAGCCTGTGCTGAGCTGGGCTTGAGCTGCCCTGCAGCCTGTGCTGGACTGGGCCTGAGCTGCACTGCAGCCCGTGCTCGGCCTGAGCTGCCCTGCAGCCCATGCTGGGCTCAGCTGCCCTGAGCTACAGCCTGTGCTGGGCTGGGCTCAGCTGCCCTGAGCTACAGCCTGTGCTGGGCTGGGTTCAGCTGGGCTAAGCTGCCCTGAGCTACAGCCAGTGCTGGGCTGGGCTCAGCTGGGCTCAGCTGGGCTAAGCTGCCCTGAGCTACAGCCCATGCTGGGCTGGGCCTGAGCTGCCCGGAAGCCCATGCTGGGCTGGGCCTGAGTTGCCCGGAAGCCCATGCTGGGCTGGGCCTGAGTTGCCCGGAAGCCCATGCTGGGCTGGGCCTGAGCTGCCCGGAAGCCCATGCTGGGCTGGGCCTGAGCTGCCCTGTAGCCCATGCTGAGCTGGGCTGAGACGGGCCTGCAGCCCATGCTGAGCTGGGCTGAGATGGGCCTGCAGCCCGTGCTGAGCTGGGCTGAGATGGGCCTGCAGCCTGTGCTGAGCTGGGCTGAGATGGGCCTGCAGCCTGTGCTGTGCTGAGCTGGGCCGAGATGGGCCTGCAGCCTGTGCTGAGCTGGTCCGAGATGGCCTGCAGCCCGTGCTGTGCTGGGTTGGGCTGAGCTGCCCTGCAAGCCCTTGCTGGGCTGGGCTGGGCCTGAGCTGCCCTACAGCTTGTGCTGAGGTGGGCCTGAGCTGCATTGCATCCCATGCTCCGCCTGAGCTGCGCTGCAGCCTAGCTGGGCTGGGCTCAGCTGGGCTCAGCTGCCCTGAGATGCAGCCCGTGCTGGGCTGGGCTGGGCTGAGTTGAGCTACAGCCCATGCTGTGCCCCTGTGGCCTGTCTTTCTAGTTATGACATGAAAAGCCACGTTTTTAGTAATTTCCTGAATTGTAAGTGTTTCTTGTGTTACGTATGCACTTTGGAAGGTCGTTCAATGTTTTCGGCGCTTGGTGAGAGAAGGAAGACCCTCCCAAGTTTTCTTTTTGTTGGAGGGTTTCGGTTCCAGGCAGATGTCCATGCTTGATCTGAGCGTTCTTGTTGGTTGATGTAGACGCAGTTTTTCTCTCAGGATCTCGGCGCCTTAGTTGTCTACTGCTCTATGCGTGATGCACATTGCTTTGAATTTTATTCGTAACCAATGTAGTGTTTTCAGTGCTGGCGTGGTGTTTTCTCTTCGGGGTAGTTTCAGAAGCAGTCTGGCTGCTGCATTTTGTATGCGTTGGAGTTTTTTTTTTAAGTCGTAAAGGCATACCTAATATAGGCTGTTGGCATAGTCTTCTCTGGACATGACGAGGGTGATGATGGTGGTGGTTGTTTTATTGGCGAATGATAGGACGGTAGGATCCTCTTTGCCGCTCGCATGAGGAAGAAGCCTTTCTTGAAGTGTTTACTTGCGGCTCTAGCGTCAGATTATTGTCCAAGAACCCCCAGGTTTTTTTACAATCGGGCAGGGTGCTGGTATTGTCCCGAGTTCCCTTGGCCAAGGGATAAAGTGGTTTTCTCTTCAATTGTTTGCGACGATCATTATTTCTGTTTTGCCTGGGTTGATTTTGAGGCAGTTGGAGTTCATCCAGATGAATACATTGCAGAGGCAGTTTTCTAGCGTTGAGTTTATTACCAGGTTGTCTTGTATTTTGAAGATAATTTGTGTATCGTCGGCGTAGTTGTAGCAGGTGAGGCCGTGACTTTTGATGATTCTGACAAGTAGATATAGGTAGATGTTGAATAGTAGAGGGGAGAAGGATGATCCTTGTGGTACTCCACAGGTGGAATCTCTCGGGCTGGATTTGAAGGGTTTCATCCACACGGTTTCCATTCTGTTTGTTAGGAAAGATTTGCTCCATAGTAGGGAGTCTGTTATTCCAAGTTCTTCTAATCTCGTTATGATCGTGTTGCGATTAACTGTGTCGAATGCTGCTGATGGGTCTAAGAGTATCAAGGCAGAGCTGTTGTCAGTCTGCGTTCATGTTTAGGTCGTCTCAAATTGAGAGGAGGGCTGATTCCGTTCTTCTCAATGGTCTGAAGCCAACTTGTGCCTGGTCTACTAGGCTGTGCTCTTCTATGAATTCTTGGGGGTCGTTTTGTATGTGCTTTTCGAGCAGCTTGGCTGTGTACGGGATGTTGGAGATGGGTCTGTAGTTGAAAAGGTCCTCTACAGTTCCCGCTGTATCTTTGAGTAGTGGCCTGATGTATGCAGATTTGAAGGCTTGTGGCACTTTTTCTGTTGCGATTGAAAGTTTGAGGACGTTCCTGTGATATTCAATGGGCGCTCCTTGTTTAAGAATCAATTTGTATATGTCTGGCGGGGCAAGGGTCTTCTGCAGACCCTGAGTTATTGCTTTCATTCACCAGTTTGACAAATGTCTCCACTGATATTCCTGGAAAGCTTTGTAGTTTGTTCTGGTGTTCCTCCTGAGTGTAGGTGGGGGTCGTAGTCAGACCGCGTGGTCTGCTTTGTATGGTTTGTTGGATGGTGGTGATTTTGTTTTTGAAGTGGTCTGCAAGGTCATTGCATAGTTTAGTAGATGGTATATGTAATTGTGTGTGTTTGTGTATATATATTTCTGATGCTTGTCAATCTGCTTGGAATCACATGCTGTGTATATAGTCGGACATCTAGTGGAAATTGCGGAGTATTGTATCTTTCTTTCGAAGATCGAAAGGGGACGTAGACATGGGTGTGACTGTAACACTATCCTTACATGACGTGTAGTGTACCCAAAATCCCTCACGCGTGGAGGTCCCTCAGATTGTTTTTTTCCGCCTACCTAGTCAGTCGACTATTCTTCTCGACGACTGCCTCGTGTGCTTACTGCCATTGAAGACATCCTCAACTGCTTGGCGACTGTCAACCGCATGGCCTCGGCCCTCCGGCCAGGCCTTTACAGTAGGGAGAGTGGGGCCCTAGGTTTATTCTAAGCTAAGAATTGATTTCCTTTTCCCCCTCTTTTCTTCTTGGTCTGGCTGCCGTTAACCTCTGCTATGGAGAGGACACCCTTTACATTTTGCCTGTTGTGTAACGGGAAGTTTCCTTGTAAGGACTCCCATCACCGTTGCCATCTGTGTCTTCCTTGAAACCACAACGAGCGCTTGTGCACGTCCTGTACACTATTTTTTACCGAAAACGTTGAAAGACAGGTGGATTAAATAGTGGGTGGCCTATGCTATGCAGGCTGAAAGCCATTCCCCCGTAGGCGCAGTCGCTTCGGACGACGAGGAATCCATCGGCAGCCATGTCTCCGAATTGGAAGCCATCGACCTTTCAGCTGAGTTTTCAGGCTCCCAAATGCCTGTTCCCGACAAACAGGCCACAAGCTTTGTTATGGGGAGTTCACACCCTGGCAACAAGGGGACCCACGCACCACAAATACAAAAGCACACAACCCCTAAGGCCTCTTCGATGTAGTCATCGATGAAGCACACAACAGCAACAGGGCTGTCAAACTTCGGTGGCGCCTCCGAACCTCGTGGATCAGTGCCCTCCATGCAACTGCATGGCGGCATGTGACTGTGCTTTCCTCTGGAAAGGGGGTTCACCCAAAAAAACAGTCATAAACGCACCGTCCAAGGGCGATCAGCATCTAAGGCCTCGGTGGAGTTGCCGACGCCACTGTCTGGTGTGTCGAGACCTTCGATTCAACTGCCGAAAATCCACAAAAGCCTTGATGCTATCATTTCGGCAGCTACAGAGCACAAGGGCATCCTCTCTCGTCGGGGCACAGGGGCTACCATAGCATTCATTGCAAACGTTCCTCTTGATTACATTTGCAAAGCGGCAACCTAGAGTTCTGTACACACCTTTACACAGCACTACTGACTTGATACACACTCTAGGTCTGATTCTCAGGTGCAACAAGCAGTGCTAAGACATCTCTTTGATACTGTTCCTTCCCACCACCATCTCTGGGTACTGCTCGCTAGTCTATGCACAGCATGTGATTCTAAGCAGATTCACAAGCATTGTAATAGCATTTCTGATGATTGTATCTACTTAGATTCACATGCGCCCACCCTTCTTCCCCTCGTGGAGTAGAAGGAACATAGACCTCTTACACCTTCTCTCTTCTGTACTCGTTCATGCTGACTGTAAGGCTCCCTCACGGCAGAAAATACACAACCAGAGGGACCTCAATGCATGGGTGATTTTGGGTGCATTTAAGGCCCTGAAACAGAAATCCCATCTACCTGAAACCGCATTTAAACACTGCCATGAAAAACATGCTTTGCTTTCCCTGTCACATGAGTGGCAAACATATGGACACTGCAACCCCAAAAACGGCTCGGCTCTGCTCTACTTTTATCCCATCTAAACATTGCACCAAAACGGCCCTGCTTTGCTTATTATTTCATCTGAGTAACAAGAAGTTATCCAAATGGCCTGCCTTTACTTTTGATTTAACATAAGGGGCAAGAATTTCAACAATCCAACCAGAAACAGCTTGGTTTTCCCTTTCATTTGAACATCAGCCCTTCAAAACCTTGCAAATGAAAAACGGCTTGGCTTTTTCTTTTATTCCGTGTCAAATCAAAGAACCCTGTGGAAGGGTGCCTACCCCTCATCAGTGGACCAACAGTAAATGCCAAATTACTCCAAAAGGAGAAATTAGAGGACTGTGGCCTGCAAAACAGCAGTTTAAACATTCTAAGCAAACGGTGTGCACACATGTAAAAAAATAATAAAGAAATGACTTTAAAAAGCCAATGTGAAAGGATTTTGCTCGCACACAAATTTCAGTGAAATATGCTGTGGGGGGGATTGATTAAGCAAGGTACATTATGTTTCACCCACAAGACTTCAATCACCTGGGAGGAGGCTCACGATACTGGAAAAAAGATTTGTGTGCTCAAGCAGCAAACTTCTGAAGTGACAGCCCAGCCTCCCACTGAAAGTTGCACCTACAAGTGAATCAGCCTGCATTTACATGTGACGCTCTGAGGGCTTTAAAATTCCCTGATCTGCCAGACTTAAAGGCAGGGGCTTGAGATTTCAAGGAAAGTCGCTGTGGCTAAAAACTTGACTGTAAGGTGTGAGTTCCTCCTGCACGCACTCCCAAGGACAAACTGACAACTTCAAAGGGGGTAGTAAAATTCTCAGTTCACTGGCTGTGGGGGATACTGCGCCCCTCCCACAAAAGGGAGACAGATGCTCCACATTGACATTAAAGGACTGAGTACATTTTTAGGCTTTATTGTAACAATTAGAATAAGAAATAATTTCATTTTTATGATGTTTTAGGTAATTTTCAGGTGGTTAAGAGCTATAGTGCATGTTTCTTGGACTTTGGGGACTGAAATGGCCAGTTAAGGCTGGGTTTCTGGCTGTTCGGAAGATGTGACAAGTATGGCAGTTGGTGGAAAGATGGAGATTGAAATAATGAACATGCTGGATCATTTGCAAATTCCTAACTGTTGTGTATTTTGTGAAAAGGACAAAAAATGCGCCAAAGAGCCATACTACCTTGTACAGAGTTGGCGATCGGCCTACCTAATTCCCTATGACTAACGTAAACCGTCTATCTGTTTCTTATGGCGGTGGCTAGTATAAATATTAACTTATAAGACATAACTGGGTTTTTGTCAAGTGGCCTAGAGAACAAAGAAGGGCAATCAAATGCCAATAGACAGATGGTGCTCTCTTCCCTTGGACCAGTCATGCCAGGGGGTGGAGAGAGGAATGATAAACTGTCCTATCCGAGGGGTATGGGTCATTATAGAACACTCCCCCTAGATTGTAAAGTGTGTGGTGTAATGTGTGCTATATAAGGGGGACTGTACGAAGTCAAGGGACACACAAAGAAATCTGGGGAGACAGGAGAAGGACGGAGAGGAGCTAGCTGAACCATACCAAGTAGAGAGCAGTGACTAGACCCCTTGCCTAGGTAAACCATACCAAAGAGAGTGCAGTGACCAGACCAAGCCTAGCTGTCCAGATGGTCCTGGCATCCAGCTGACTTTCCAGAATCCCAAACCAAGGCTTACTTTGTAAGTAGCAAAAAACCCAGCCCTAAATTGCATAAACCCTTCCTTTTGCATTATTGCACCAATTGAAACCCATTCTAACTCACAGAAAACCCCCTTGAAAATCCCATTGAAAGTCGCAAATTGCCAGTGTAATTCATTCACCTTCACATAGAAAATCTGTATTAGCCTGTATATGTTAGCGTATTCCTTTGATTAAAAAAATCTCAGTATCTGTGTAAATCTGTAGCATTTTCTCAAGTAAATCAATTAATTCCCCTTTGAAATTCACAGTACGGGTTGGTTAAAATTCGAAATTAACCCTGTTGTTAGGTGTGCCTTTCTTTAATAATTATAGTAATTTAAGTATTGCTTCAAAAGAATTAGTCTCATTGTAACTGAAAAACGAATTTACCTGTGTATCGTGTGCATTACCACATGAATTCCTATTTGCATCTGTCCCATTGAAATCCCAAACCGTAACCCCATTGAGAGCATTCCCTTTTGCCTACAAGTCTATCTGTCATGTGTCTCGGGCTGTGTAAATGAAAACAGATTTTCTTATTCTGAGCTATACCCCTTTCCTGTCTGCCTGCCATTGTAAAGCCAGTGTAAAACGAATTTCCACTTGCCTTTTTGTATTTTTCCTTTTGCATTTGCTTTCTTCCCCAAAACTGATTTTCCTACTTTATTCCTGCGTTGCTCTGGTGTGCTGAATTGTAGTCTCGAAGTTTCCCTATCTCCTCAAGTGTAGCAATACACATTTCCTTTTATTCTGTCCATAGCCGTGTGAGAAAAATCAAAATCAGATTCTGCCGTTTTGCTTCAAAAACAGATTTTCACTTTCTTTGCTGACTTCCCATCTAGGGGTGGTGGACTTTATTCAAAATCCTATTTTCTCTTTCTATCTCTACTCCTTGCCACTGCCTTCCATTCAAAGGAATCAAGTTACCTAATGTGGGGAGGGGGCCAGTGCAGGGGGGAGTGCTAAACCATTGATGCTATCTATTTCTAAAATTGCTTGTTCCTTTTTCTGTGCTGCGATTAAAGATTGAGAAGTGCAACTGTATATCCTAACCAAATGGTTTTGTACAGATTAGTGCAATTGTGTACCACAACATTAGTGGCTGTAAAATTGTTTGCTTTCATTTTTCATTAAATAAATAATAAATATCTTATTGATACACACCGGTCTGATTCCTGGTCCATTGTGACACAGAGTGGTTGTGGAGGTTGGGTGTGTGATTGGTTGGAGGCCTACTCAAATACAAGAACCTGTGGTTTATTAAAAATAAAAAGCACTTTATTGTGTGCCACATTCTTTGTCGTGGAAGGAGTCCCTGGCTGGAATATTCTGTGCAATATAACCTGTTGCAGTACACTACACGTCACATTAGGGATGGTGTAAATCACGCCCATGTCGCTGTCGCCTTTCGATCTTCGAAAGATGCAATACTCTTCGATTTCCACTAGTTGTCGGACTATATGCACAGCATGTGAATTTAAGCAGATACAATCATCAGAAATGCTATTACGGTGAGTAATGCATGATCTATATAAATGCACACACACAACTTTGGACAGCATATTAATATGTTGATCTCCGTGGCACCATGTAGAGGTATGCCTATCACCACACTCCATTCATTCTTCCTCACAAATGCAAAATCACACTTCAAAGTGCTGAGAAAAGCATGGAAAATCTTTCCATCTCACACTGAGGACCAGAGAAAAATGAAGCCAAGGCATAGCAAAGAGTGTCTGGGGATCGGTTTCAGAAGAGACCCGGGGGGTGGGTGCAGAGTAGTACAGGGAGTGGGGGTAGATGCTGGGGACAGGGAAATAATTAAAGTTATTTGAAAGCGAGATTGGTGCACCAGATACTGTTCTTAAGCACTAGTCTATACGTGTTGCCACAGAGTTGAATACATCCAAGTCCCGTCCTGTTCTCAAATGGGGATTGCAGCGGCCCCAACCTATGCATCAGCAATCTCTTAAGTGCTCCATACCGGTCCCGTTTCCTTTTCCCCAAGTGGAATCTGAGTCGCAATACAGCAAAACTCAGCAAATATCACCCCCCACCCCTTCAAGATCCAACTCTGCCAATTCAAAGATCTATCGTCAATCTGTAATACTGGATTGTGCCACAGTGAAACCTCATAATTCAACTACAAATTTTGCCCATTGTCCTCAAACCAGGCAACAAGTACAGCACGAGTAGCCTCAATAGAGGACAAGCTATTGCACACAGACAGCCTCTTCTTCAAAGAATACAAGTTGTCTAAAGAATATGGAGGCACAACCTCTCTTCTCCATCAACACCCAGCCCGGCACCATGCTCCCACCTGGCATAAAATAATAAGTTGCTTATTTAGCATGAGTCCCTTTTGATATTTCACCAGATCAGGATAACCAAACCCACCCTCAACAATGCTATGCACCAATACAAACTGAGGAATTGGGGGTCGCTTCCCGCAACCCCACACAAACCCCTGGAAAATCTTGTCCACCTTCTGCAAGTTCCTCTTTGTGAATCTCAACGGAAGCGACTGCTTAATACATCGCACTTCCAGGTGAAGTGTCATCTTTATAGCATTTAATTTAGCCCAAACACCTAACTGTAATCCCTCCAATTTCCTTGCATCCTTTGAGATAACCTCAACGAGCGTGTCCACATTGTAACCCACAATCTTATTCAGATTACTCAAAATATAAATTCATAGGTATCTCACCTGTTGATCCAACCACTTACAATCTCAGGACTCTAAACAATCCTGACGACACAATGGAGACAAAGGGAAGACCTCAGTTTTGTCCCAGTTTATCTTCTGTCCAGACAAGTATCCAACCTCTTCAAAAATCCTCTTCAATAAAACGCTGCCCTCCCATGGGTTTTATAAAATCACAACCATGTCGTCCACGTTAGGACAAAACTTTAAAATCATGATTCTCCACACATATTCTACGTATATCAACCTCCTGTCTAATGCAAGCCGCAAGTGGCTCCAACGCAATATTGAATAAAAACGGAGAAAGTAGACAACTCTGCCTTGTACCCCTCATCAGAAAATGTCCCTCTAGAGGACTCATTCAACCAAACCTTAGCCTTTGCCCTGTCATGCAAACAACTTCTCGACCCCAAACAAATCTCCAAACCCCATCTCCCTCATTGTGCGCTCCACAAAATCCCAGATCACCCTGTCACAAGCTTTCTCAGCATCCAAAAAGACCATTGCAGTACCCATGGTAGCACTCCCTGATAAGCCCCCAAAAACATTGAGATGTGTCCTAACGTTATCATAACCAAATCTCTGCCACATAAATCCAGACTGTGTCCGATGAATGATCTTCCCCCATACACTTTTCCAGTCTGTTCGTCAAAACCTTTGTGAAGAGCTTCAGGTCAACATTAAGCAATTATATCGGATGGTAATGACCACATTTGTGTGATCTTTGTCAGGCTTGTCTTTTTTTTTTTATTTGTTTTTATTGGTTTCATCATAAACAAAAAAGAAACGAGACAAAAAACCAAGGCACGTGTCAAGTGATGCTCCATTCATAACCTTCAATCACATAAAGAAAAACGAAAGTCTCAATGTTAGCTCACAGTGTTAAACAATTATCTCAGTTCTCAGGTGAGGTGCATTTCAAGAAACTCAAAAGAAAAACTGTCCCCCTCCCCCCTCACCCCGCTCCCTTGATTTAGCTCCAATCCATTGATCGTTACGGAAGCGCAGAAAACGTTGATAGGGCAATAATCAATACTCCGAAGTCTGGTCGCGCAGTGATCACTTGTTTCAAGATTTATTCAGTTACTGTCGCCTGGGCATTGGTTTTCCATTAGGACTCATCATCCGTTGTTAAGTGTTGACTTTAAAAGTCCATCCATAGAGTTTCACATTGGGCAGCTCTTCCGTGTAGGGCGGCCGTTATGGTTTCCATCACGTAGATATTCGTGGCTAGAGCAATCCATTCATCCTTTACAGGCACCTCTCCGGATTTCCATTTAATCGCCAGAAGGGCCCTGGCGGCAAGGAGTAGGTGGGGGGCTACGCCTTTCACTCTGGTCCAGTCGTCTGTGTCCCTTTCTAAGGCAAAAAGCACCATGTAGGGGTCAGCGTCTCTTTGAATGCCATCGATTTCCTTGATCCACCCCAGGACTTCGTTCCAGAATACTTTGATGCGCGGGCAATCCCACCACATGTGCCAGTAATTAGCCGTTTGGCCACATTTCCTCCAGCATGTCGGGCTCATTGTCTGAGACATTTTGGATAGTCTGAGGGGGTCATATTGCCACCTGTGCAGGAGTTTGATGGCATGTAATTTATACTGACAAGATAATGATGTTCTGGAGGCAGCTCTGCACATTAATTCCCATTGCTCAGGGCATATTTCTTCCCCAAAGTCCTTTTCCCACCTGGACCTCAAGGGCTCCGTAGATCCGTCTCCCGCTGCTATTAGTTCCTGATACATTATTGATATGAGACCTTTCCTCTGCACTCTAGAGTCCAATATCTTCTCGAATGGGGTCAAGTCTCTGTTCAGTTTGTCCTTCCATTCTGCCTTCGTCAGGACCCCTTTCAGTTGGATGTACTGGAATGTGGAAAGGGTGCCTATGCCCAATGCTTCCATCAATTCCGGTAGAGTGATATAGGAGTCCTTTCTCTGGAGCTGGCCCACTCTCTTCAGGCCCGCCTCGTACCAGGATTGGTATCTGCCCACATCTGGTATGTGATTGTTTATGCCGGGGGACCATAGATGGCTGAGCGGAGATGGCCAGGTGGTGATCTTGCGCATCTCCTTGTTTGCACGCCATACACTCCATATCGTGCTCAATATAGGGTGGCCTTTGATTTTCGGTAGTACCCTTTTGTGCGGGGTCCACAGCCATTCTGAAACTGTGGCCGGGGCAAAGTAGTGGTTATCCATTTGGACCCATTGAAGGTCATGATGCTCTCTGAGGTGGGGGATCATGACTCGTAACTAGGAAGCAATGTAATATGATCTCAAGTCCGGGAGCCCAACCCCTCCCCTGTCCTTAGGCAGTATCAGCGTGGTGTATGCAATTCTTGGTTTCTTTCCCTGCCATATGAATCTCATCATGATTTTTTTGGCTTCACTAAAGAACCCTTTAGGTATTTCGATTGGCAGCATTTGGAAGGGGTACAGGAAGCGGGGGAGGCACGTCATCTTAACTGCATTAATGCGGCCAAGCCAGGAGATCGTAAGTTTACCCCATTTCCTAAGGTCTGCAGTGAACCGCTGGAGGAGCTGAGGAAAGTTGGCTTTGAATAAGTCATTCAGGGTTCTAGTAGTCTGTATGCCCAGGTACTGTAACGTGAGGTGTTCCAGCTTAAGGCCTAGTGGGAGAAACTTGAGATCGTTTTCTGTCGTGGTTCCCTGAAGGGGGAATAGGATGGATTTAGCCTTATTTACTTTAAAGCCGGAGAATTGACCATATTCGTCCATTAGTCTAAGGGCACGGGGAATGGAGTATGCGGGATTGGTTATGTGGAGGAGAATGTCATCCGCGTAGAGTGCTATTTTATATTCTGTCTGGCCTAATCGGATCTCTTCTATCACGGGGTCGGCTCTTATCCTTTGTGCAAGGGGTTCCAGTGAAAGGGCAAAAAGGATTGCAGAGAAGGGGCACCCTTGTGTAGTCCCTCGTTGCAATTCAAACCAACGGGAATATTCTCCGTTCACGGCTATCGAAGCTGTGGGAGATGTATATATTGCCTGTATACCCCTCCTAGTTTTAGGACCTATTCCAACCTTCTGCAGGACAGCACCCAAAAATTCCCACTCCACTCTATCAAAGGCCTTTTCCGCATCGATTGACAACAGGACGGGTCCCCGGGGAGATCCCGGGCCACATGGATGAGGTGCAATGTTTTGCGCATGGAGTCAGCCCCCTGTCTCCCGAGTAAACCCAACTTGGTCCGGATGAACCAGACTGGGCATTAGCGTTTCTAATCTAGCAGGTAGTACCCTGTAATACATTTTTGCATCACGGTTGATAAGGGAGATCGGACGATAAGATCCACAATTTTTGGGGTCCTTACCTTCTTTGGGAATCACCGTTATCAAAGCTTTTTTAAAGGAGTCTGGGGCCTGTCCTGTCTCTAGTATTTCGTTAAATAGATCCAAGAGGAAAGGGGCTAGTTGATTGGCAAACGTCTTATAGAAACCAGCAGTGTAGCCATCTTCTCCCTGGGACTTACCTAGTGTTAGCCGTTTAATCGCCTCATGAACTTCCTGTTCAGTAATTGAGGAGTCCAGAAACTCAGTTTCTGCGTTCGTTATTGTGGGCACAGTGATTGTTGATAGGTAGGCTGATTGGTCCGGTTGGTCGGGGGTTATTTCAGAGGTGTAAAGCGTCTCATAAAAATTGGCAAAGGATTCTGGGATATTACAGGGGGTATGGGGAGGGGGGACGGCATCCTCAATGATTTTGTTTACCCTACGGTCAGCTCTTTGCTCCCTAAGTCTAGCCGCCAGTAAAGCGTCGGCTTTATCTCCTTTCTCATAAAATTTCTGTTTTAGGAACTGCAGTTTGTGCACCATTTGGATGTGTTCTAAGAGCCGCAGTTCTTACCTTTTTAGCTGAGCTGTTTTTTACTTTTCCAGGGTCCACTTTAGGTTCTTTTCTCATCTCCCCCTCTAATTGACCTATTTCAGCCCTTAGCCTTTGCACTATGATCCTCCGATCTCTCTTCTTAGCAGACGCTTCCCGTATTAAGACCCCTCGCCATGTGGCCTTCCCATCCTCCCAGACTACATGTTTGTAAACCTCCTCATTGTTGTTTATTTAAAGTACTTTTTTCGATCTCGGTCTCCATATTCTTCTTGAAGACAGGGTCTTTCCAAAGGGTCTCATTGCATCGCCACTTCCCTCCCACGATGGGTAGATCAGCCCAGGAAATGTCTGCCAAAACCATGTCATGGTCCGACCATGTTATCGGAATGATGTCCGAGTGTTGTGCAGTGGTTATGAGGTCATTTGTTAGGTAGATATAGTCAATGCGTGTAAACGTGTAGTGGGGATTCGAATAAAAGGTGTATCCAGCTGCACCGGGATCCATAATTCTCCATATATCGTTCATGTTGTACAGATCCATATCTCGGCAAGGTCGGTTCGTCCCCCTTTAGTCTGATCTCTTGTTTCTCGGTTTCCCGGTTTCGAATCGATATCTGGATCAGCCCATTGGTTGAAATCACCCCCCAGAATGACGTGCCCCGTGGCCTCCAACATTATTTTTGGGATCACTTTCTGGAGGAATGCAGTCTGTCCAGTGTTAGGTGCATATACTGTGGCGATAGTCACTTTCACTCTGGCTGTTTTCCCTGTGATCAGGAGGGTCCGTCCTGCCACATCAGACCATGTCTTTTCCACCTCAAATTGGATGCCCTGCTTGAGCAAGATACCAACTCCTCCCTTTCTCAACGAGCCCGAGCCCCAGAACTCCAGTCCTCCCCGCTTTGCGACGATGCTTCTTTCTTCCCCTTTGGCGAACTTAGTCTCTTGAATGAGCATTATGTCCATGTTGGATCTGCGGAATTCCCTTAGCACTAACGACCTCTTAGTTGGGGAATTCAGCCCTTTCACATTGATGGACGCTACTCTGAGTAAATCTCTCTTTTTTTGGTTATCAGGAGATGCCATCTTCGGGTACCTCTGTAATGCGTTTCACTACTGGCGACCAGACAGCTGTTCGGTCCTCAAGTCCCACATCAACGTTGGTGTTGCAAACAAATTCAAATGATGCTATCATTATACCAAAAACCCTTTCCCTCGAGTTGCTGAGGCTCAAGAAAGCCCAGAAACCGAGGGTGCTGCATTGGCAGCTTTCGACGGCGTTTAGAACGGACTTGGTGGCAGTGTTCCGTCCATTGTCGGACCATCAACGGGTACAGTTACCTCACGGTCCCTGTCAAGTATTCCATCTCAACATAAGGGTGAGCCCCTATCCCACTTCACCCCCCCCCCCCACATCGTATATTACAACAATAATCATACAAAAAAAAATTACGTGTGCTCCCAGGGTCATCCCGCATGAGTTTGTGCCTCCTCTTGCATCAGAAAGGTGCTCATCATCTGTCGTCCCCAGGGCACTTGATCTCCAAAGATCCAGTCTCCTTAGATTCAGTGTCCTGTGTTTCATCCCTAGGTACCAGTGCTTCCAGTCGTAGCAACCAGGAGGCACGTCCTCATTTTCCATTATCAGGTGTGTTGTTGGGGCGCCTGTATTTTCTGGATCCTTTCACTCTCTTGCGCCTAGGGCCCTGGTGTTCCCGTTGCAATCCACCGCGCTCGTTGTCGTCATTTTCATTGTCTTTCGGGCCTGTGCCCAGAAGGTTGGCAATGCATTCCCTAATGTCTTCCTCTGATCGAAGGACGATTTTCCTACTCCCATGCTCAAAGGTGAGCGAGAACGGGTATCCCCATCTGTATCTTGTGCCCTGGTCCATGAGCCATTTTGTCAGAGGGCTGCAGAGGCGTCTTAGCGCTAGCGTGAGCAAGGATAGGTCCTGGAAAATCGTAATTTGGGCCCCTCCCATCGTGAGCGGGCCCTTCGGATCTGGCCTTCTCCAGAATCCTGGTTCTGTACTGGTATCGATGGAATTTGGCCAGAACCAAGCGAGGACCACCAGCCCTGTGTATCCTTTCAGTTTTGGGTTCATCAATTTCTTCGTCGGCCGTTAGGATTTTTATGATATCGTGGATTGTATCTTTGAGGTCCTTCTCGGTTTCACCTTCACGTTCCGGGATTCCAAAAATGCGAAGGTTATTCTTTCTTTCCCTATTTTCTAAATCATTTTGAGGCGCATCTCCTCCTCCTTTTTCTCAATGTTTCGTATTCTCATGTCTATTTGGGTCTCAAGAGAGTCAATCGAAGCCTGGTTGTTTTCAACACCCTCCAGTCTTTCCTCAAAGCTGTCCATTCTCTGGGTGATTTTATCGATTTTGCAACCGAGGTTGGAGCCCATGTTTTTTATCTCACTCAACAATGTGGCGATGTCCCCCTTAGTAGCAGCGGCACCAGCGTCCGAGGCCTCCAGCAACATGGTGGGAGTGTGACAAGCACTCGGGGAGGGTGGAGTGTAGGCAAATCTGGCAAGTCTGTGTCGCACGTTCATAAAAACGGTCCCAAGGCCAGAGGAGGCACACGCCCCTAGATCGGGGGCTCTACCCTCTGCAGAGTCGCGTGGAGCTGTAGGAAGAGGGCAAACGCAAGTGCTCTGCTGGAGACTCGGCTCAACGTGGGGTCAGTGCGGTCTTCAATAAAGATTCAGAAGAGCCGAGGGGTAGCCAGTTGGGCACATCGAGGCTGAGTTGGTCTTTGCGAGGCTGGGTTGTGCGTGTCCCAAGGCTGCGGACCCTCTTGGTTAGCCTGAGGCTGGAGACTCAAGTGTGGGGGCGCTCAGAGCGGACACTCAATAGGGGCTCTAATGGGTTTTGGGGTTCAGGGCAGAATGTCAGGTGAGGGTCGTAGGTCTTCCTGTTTAATGATCAGAGAGCCGAGTGAGAGGAGGCACACGCCCCTGGATCGGGGGCCTTACCCTCTCTAGAGCAAGTAAGTTCCGTAGATGCTCATACGATGTCACCGATGCGCAGTTCAATGCCAGGTAGGCAGGGTGGTAGGCGGACAGTCTACAGTGCCAGTGGGAGAGTGTACTCTCGGGCGTCACCTCTGCGGACGCCCACAGGGTCTGAATTCAATTCACTGGCTAGCCAGGTGTCAGCATTGGCCAGTATGTGGCACCTGGGTCTGGGGGTTGGTGGGCGTGGGGGTCAGGTCCAGGATAGCCGCTTCGGGCAACAAGGTGGCTGGGTAGGGTGCCAGTAACCCTCCCAGACCCTCACAATGCAGCCCGAGCTTCGGGGCCACTGTCGGTGCCCGGCAGGAGACATTTTCTTTATGTGGGTGCCTAGGGCGCACCTCTGATGGGGCATATGGCGGTGCAGTGATCCTGGGGTACAGTGGCGGCTGGGTGCTCCTCTTACAACAAACTCTGTGTCTGGGGGGGGAGCGACCCTCCCGCAAGGTAGGCCCCGAGCAGCGGGGCTGGAGATTTGGCGCTTTGTGCGCGTGTCGCGGATGAAGGAAGCCCGCTGGGCACTACCTTCCTTAATTGCGGGCGGGGGAGGCAGCCGCACAGCTGTGTGCAAAGGGAGGGACCACAGGCAGCGGGCAGAGGAGGCTGTAGCTCGAAATTCCCCGCCGAGTGCCTCGCCCACCGGCAGCGGGCGGGGGAAGCCGCAGTCCGGAATCTCTTGCGGGATGGAAGGGAGGGACTGGGGAGCCCCGCACGTCGGGAGCCCTGCCTCCAAGGAGCGGGTGGTGGGAATCACTTGCGGGTTCCTCCGCTTCGCCACCGCAGGGGAAGGCTTCTCACCTGGGTGTCCCTGCAGGCTCCTTTGGATCGTAAGGGGAGCAGGGCCCGGACGTCCCGACGCAGGCTCTCCTAGTCCCGCCCGTGCCTCCACTCACACTCGGGCCGAGATTGCAGGGCCAGAGGAGAGGAGCAGAGGGGCCCTTTGCTGTCTCGTGGAGTCTGCGGCCGGGTTGCCGTAATGCCAAGGCGAGGTTTCACTTTCGCTAGCAGGCCGCCTCAGGGCTCCGTTTCGCACACGGTGATATCTCCACTTTCCCCGGCCCGATTTCAACCGCGTTTGCTTCTAGGCGCTGGGTGGGGGGGGGGGTTCCTCATACAACTTTTCAGCACTTTTCGTCTGGTGGGGGGGTCGTGAGGTGGGGGCTCAAGTCGCCTCAGGGACCATGGGTGTCAGAGCTCACACGGAGTCGGATTTCATCCGTGCGCCCCCTGGTGGCCAGTCAGGCTTGTCTTTTTAACTGGTTAGAAACTCTACTTTGTTGCTCTCGAAGCTTGGTGGCAGTTCTTAAAAACTGAATAGAAGCAATGTATGGTTTTAACATGGTGGCTACTTGGATTTCAGTAATACAGCAACAAGCAATTGATGTCTTTTGTCACCAGCCTGGTGAATAGTGACTAATTCATGACACCGACTCGTGTGTATTAAACTGTCTGGTCTGGCTCTACACAGGACAACCATGTCAAGTCGATCATCCTGATGAGGCTTCTGAAATTTTTCATGGAACAGTAGCACTCGCTTGTGGTTCTGGGTTGTTCAAAGTGTAACAGTCACAGTCCAAACATTGCATCCAGTTCCCGGTCCGCCTGAGAGTAGGACTCACAGGACCAGTCCTGAACTATTTCCAAAGCCCCTGAGAAAGCAACTATTTAGAAGCTACAAAGGCGGAGAGAAACAGGGTATTAAGGTCTATGTCTCCCAAGATGTTTCAGGTTTAGAGATCCAGTACCCCAAGTGGATTCCGAGTCTCGTTCAGGTAAAATAGGCTACGCGGAAACACTAGCTATTCATAGACTGCATAGTCAACCGGTACAGATCCTCGTAGACATAAACCTCAATGATGCCGCCTCTCACCTCCAGCAGCAGCACATGTAGTGAATTGTTTTCTCCCTCCCATGAAGCATTTAAAAAGAGAAATACTTCTTCCCCTCCCTAAAGGAAAAATGATTTTTGCTCAGGTGTAAACTAACTTTTGTGCAGGAGACAATTGGCTACAAGCACCAGCTCCAGCACTTGGAAGCCATCTCAAAGAAATCCAAGATGGTGGAAAGCCTTTTAAAGACAGGCCGTCCCTGGCTTGCAATTGAAAGTGAGATGAATTGAGGGAAATTATGTCCTTCTCCCCATGGGGGAGTCTCCCATTGTGAGGCTAGGGAGATGAGCCTGCTCCTCAATAGCCTCCCCAGGTGGCGAGACATATGGGACCTCACTGGGAGAGACTCCCCCTCTGGGGACAAGGGCTCCCATTTTTGTGCGGAACTCCCTCAAGGATACCCTGAAGTGGCACTATCCGACCTACAAAAGAATATACAATACAGAGGCTTGTATGAAAAGAGAGCTAACATATGGTATCGTCAGCAAGAAAGAGATCATATCACTAAGCAGAAATACCCATTTAATTGGGATGAGGAGACTGAAATGGAGGGAGAGATGCTATAACAAGCGGAGGAAGAGACGCAAACATCAGCCAGGGAACAGGGCACTTAACAGCTGAGAGAGGAGGAGTTTGGAAACTGATCTGGAGCCGATAGCAAAACGCTGGACACGCAGCGTCCTTTGAGAAGGAGAGAGCGAGAAACTGATGGTGATGGCATGACCACAGTGACTTTGTCGTGGACCAGTAGTCCACAAAACAATGTCGAAACCACTAGGTGGTTAGAACCACATCATCCGGATGACCAAGGCGTCCAAAAGGTGAGCATGGAACGCGGGACACCAGAGTCAGTGGAGAAGCCAAGAAACCAAAGAACAGAATGAACCCATAGTGAATGAAGGTCCTGGAGATGTCCCGGAGAATCCAAGGTAACTGGGAGAACTGGAATCCGGGAAGCAGCCAGGTAATACGGGACTGCTCCTACTAGTGCCAGTCGAATCAACAAGAGTATAACATGGAAATTAAGACAGTGGAATGATGAGGAGAGGAACCTGAATACAATAAATATTTAGAGCGAAACTAAAACTAAGAGACCAAAGCCTGTGGAGAATGGCAGAGTTGTATGTATATCAAAAGACAGACTACAACCTAGAAGGAGAATCCTATGAACAGAAGGAATACTTTGAATTAAGAAGAAGACAAAAAAACCTGAAGGGGGAGAATAGGAGTCTGGATATCTCAACCCTGGGAAGAGGGGGCGGAGGAGTGCCCCTTTATTGGAGAAGGAAAGCATGGAACCTAAATGAAAGAGAATGCAATGAGTTCAGATACAAAGAAACCTCTAGAGTTTGTACAAGACGAGTAGGACTATCTAGAAAACAAGTGAACTATAATCACCCGGAATGCAAATCCCAAACTGGGAACCAACGTTGCGCAAAGCCCATTAATACAAATCAAAGTCTTTGTCCAAGGTCAAAGAAACCACTATTTGAGAGAGAACGAAAGTATAATATAAAATCTTGAGTTACACAAACTGGTTAAGGAAGTCACGAAACACTATTTAAAAATCACCTATTAAGGAGAACCAAGAAGAGCATTTCAAGAAGCAAACCCCAGGAGAATAGAATTTGTTAGAATGGTGGTAGGGTCGGTTACGGTTCGTTTTTGTACTGTGGACTGATTCTTTGGGACATTCACAGACCACTGACGAGCACATTAGTTAGTTTGATTAGGTAGGGAACACCCCATATGAATAGGGAAAGTTAGGCCTTACTCTTTAATAAACCCGTCTTTGAAATGCCCTCAGCGTATCCGCATCCTTCTTCTGACTGACACACCACAGAAGGTAATTCTCCAATCACCTCAAACATTTGCCTCGGCCAGTGGGAGAATGGCGAGGGCTTTTAGCGGAGGCTAAGAAACACAAACTACGTCTTTGCTGGTAGCTGAGGAAGCCAAAGAACACCGAATAGCAGGATTTGCTCCAGTAAAAGGGAGAGAAGCCTCATGGAACTCCTGAAGAGAGCTATGCTGCTGTGAGGAAGAGGTAACCCATTGGGACCCCAGAAGTAGAGTGGGTTCCTGTGAGAAGAGTCCCTTGAGAGCAAAAGAAAGTGACCCCAGACCCACAGGAAGGAAGTCCGAGAAGTAGAGAGAGGGAGTGACTATAGTAGCAGAAGAGGGGATCTGTAGCAGAAGAAGTCTGTGAACCCAATAGGGGTGTAATACATCGAAGAGCGAGATGGTGATCTGGGCACTATATCCCTAGTTGCAGGCTTGTGAACAGGGCACTATATCCCTGGCTGCATTAGGATGAGCCTTCAACCCTTTGAAGCTAATTGTCGTGCCTTGACACGGCTGTGGATCGGCTCTGTCGGAGAAGCTGGCTCGTGGCATCTTAACCACAGACTTGAACCAGCAGACCGATCATCTCGACCCTACAAGCTGGAAATCATTGATTCAACCTGTCTAGAACACTGACTCAATCCATGGGGGGAGTGGCGGGGGAGACGTTCACCTCAAATCGTCTCGATCCCAGCTCGCCACTGGAAGCATGACCCTACACAGGGCATGCAGAATCTACTAGCCCACTCACATTGGCGAGTAGAGTTTATGAAGGGCGAGTACCATGTGCATGGTGCTTAACCGTGCTGACTAGTATTGTGATGTTTGAAACTTTTACTTGACATTTACTGCAAGCCAACTTTGTTTGCAGTAGGTAGCAAATAAAATATTCACTGTGCATGACTGGCCTTTTGGGTAGCAGCATTGCACGGTATCGGGTAATATTTTCGCCAGCAAAAATATCGCCGAACATATGGTCATCGGGAACGGCCATAGGCGATATTTTTTATGGCGAAAATATTAGGTGCGGGGGTGTCCCCCGCACATAAACAAATGATGCGGGGGTTGCGGGGTGTCCCCCGCAGGGTCCATGTGTTATTTTCGCCGCAAAAATATGGCGATATTTTTGCATCGCAATATTTTTGCAGCGAAAATATCACATGGAACCCATTGCACCAAATCTGATGTGTGCTTATGGTGCCCTGCTCCATTTTACAGAAATCACTGGTAAATATTTTGTCACCCATTACCATGGGCAAGTGGATTTCTCTTGGGTCAAGTATGTAAACTAAGGAAAACGCCCTGCAGGTCTAGTGGGATTTTTACAAATTAGCAAGGCCTGCTACACTCTCGACACTATCTTGACTGCAGTAAAGCGCCCTGAAGCCTGGTGTGACGCAGTTGAGACTCAGACAAGAGATTGAAGTGGCTCTGTACCTGTAGCCCACAATAATCTGCATTGGGGCCTTGTAATCCCCTGCCTGGTGTTAGGGAGAATTCTCCTTCTAGGGCTATTTTCCCTCACCTAGTGAGTCCCTCAGCAGCCTTGCTGGATTTCTGGGGTTTATTGTTTCCACCTGTTAAGAGTGTGAGCCTTTTTCCCACTCTTACATGTGTTTTGCCTTGTGTATTTCTACGGTTTGTGTGATCTTGGTCTCTGGAGCTACACCACTCCATGAGCCCCTTTTTGTGTGTGTTACACAGCACCTTCAGTGCAGTGACACAGGCTCGTCTTTGAGACTTCCCACTGACTCCATTTTTCTGGGACTGACTAAAGTCCCCCAGAAACAGGTAAAGTTGCCATTAACTTTATATAGTCACTTCAAACTACAGACCCAGTACACCCCATCTTACATGGAGTACTGGAAGGGGTTAATTCCTATTGCATTTTGTCTGTGCCTTTCTGAGCTTTATTCTGCTCTCTTAACACTAAGACTTGGATGTTGGCAGTGGTATCTACTCTAACTTTTCTACTGCGATTATACATATAAACGTGGTACTGTTTTAGGCTATTATATTAGCCTTGAACTTAAACCTGCTTCACCAAATACTTTTTATTTCGGCTCTGGTTGGGTTTTATCGCCATTTCTTTTTGTTAAAGTCCTTCTTGTGTTTTACTTTGCGTGGCAAACCAGGTTTGCCTCCTTTTTCGCCGACCTTTGGCGGGCTTCTGTCCAGAAGCTCTCCTTTGGCATCTGGGTGTCTAGTTGGGCTGAATGTGTGGGAGGGGTGTAGTCACCCCATGCACAGGGTCTCCTTGTCGCACTTTGTATTGATTGGCTGAGGTGGTTGTCCGGGCCGGACAACCCCCCTGCTGAGTGATTGACAGCCAGGCTGTGTGAATGGGGGATTTTGGCATAAAAGGTAGGTCTCTTGAGCTGGAAGTCATAGTTGCCACTGGAACTGCAAGAAACCGAAGAGAAGTGGAGAAGACGGCTGCTGCAACTACCCTGTCCCGGTGAAGCTCTGCTGCAGTCCTGAGCTATTTACCTTTCAACGACAAGAGAAGATCCAGTCCGGAGTCGTCTTCCCTTGAGCCTGGTAGGATCAACCAGCTCACCTTCCACAGGCAGAGGATCCTCTTCTTGGTCGAAATCGCTGCACACCGCTGTAGTGGTCTGGATAGCCACCTGAAGAGCCTCGCCTGTTTTAAAGGAGCGCACCTTTTATTCACTGTTGCTTTTGCTGCTGCTGGCTTTATCTCTGGGTGGTATAGATCGCTCCAGACGTCGTCCTCCTTGTCCCCCCGACTGAAGCTTCAGGAACCGTGAGTCTGCAGTAACTACCAGGAACAGCTGCTGTGGCACCAGCTCTTCTTCATACGAATAAGGTACTGTGTCTGACTTCGAGGAACTAGGTTGAATCCCTTTTCTCCTCACCAAAGGCTTGTCCTTATCTTCCTTCCCTCTTATAACTTTTGCTTCCCTTTTGACAATAGCCAAGTACTCCTGGCAATCTCGAATCGTGAACTGTTCTAACCTTGTGATTAGTGCTCCAGATAAGATTTTGAAGTGGGAGTATTTTACGCATGATTTTTCAAATTCGAGCGTAAATGCAATTTCAAGAGAGTAAAGATTATTTTTCTCCTCTGTAAGAGAGTAAAATGTATCCAACATACACCCAATGCATACGTAAAATCAGACACGTAGCCCAAAACAGTTGTAGATCAAAGTTGTCTGGCTTGGCTGTAACCATTTTATTACACTTGTGGAAAATATTCTGCCATAAAATAACTTAAAAGTACCTGGTACTTATACAGCTTCATTTTCAAAATTCTAGAGGCTAGAAACTCTGTTAAGAACTACTATAGATTGAGACTGATGTATTGCCTGCAGAGGGAGTGTTAATAAGCAATTGTTGGCATATGGTTTATTTACAGGAACTTGCACACATAATCTTAACAAAAGTTACAGACTACTAATCTACCTTTCCCGCTATCTGCTGCAGGAAATTAATGTGGATCGCCAGACGCTAGTTAGCAATATCACTTCAAATAACCAAAAAGTGCATGCAAGCTGAATTGCATTATGGTCGACATATTTATAGTTTTACTGGTTTATTGTTTGTGTACAAAGCCAAAAAACATAATTCTGGCAATTACAGTTAGGAAGAAATGCAGGCAAGTGCATAAATTGAAGACTGGTCCCAAAGCCCTACTTCAACACTAAAGTGTCTGATCCTGGACAAATACTTTTGCCACTGTGCCTTTTTAGCAAAAATAGAAATTGCTACTACAAGTGATTTATTTCCAACTAGTTAGTACTAAAAAAGCCTGACTGGCCTCTGTTCCACTGTTTGACCTGTAGCATTAATAGTAGTGACCATTTATATAATGCACATGACAAAGTTTGTCTCTTGGCTTACTCCTTGCTGCTTGTTTAATATAACTTCACATGAACTCCTTGAGTATTAAATACTTGTCTGTACCTTTCCCTGTCTTCTACTTCCATCCTAGGAGAGCCGTCTTGATTGCCTGATAGGTTTCCTTCTAGATAGCCAAGAATCTGCACCTCGGACATAACACGCATCACGGCAAATTCAGCCCATGACCGCTAATCACATCAGTGGTGGAAATGGAAAAAAGGAACTAGTGGTCCTCTGGTTGCATCCAAAAAGGAGGGAGTAGGATGGCCGGACAGATGGGGTGGGAGCCAGGGTGGAGTATGGGTACAGGGGACCAGGATCACAAACCTTGGCTGAACAGTGAAGCAGGGATTTTAATCCACTCTGCAAATTTGACCACATACCTTCCAATTGTTACTCAGTACAAATAGTTTGGATTTCAAGGCCTACAGTAATGATGTCTTAAAGAGTTTACTTCCAAAAACACAAATTGCATAATAACACCACATGGCAACATGTAAATCCTTACATCAACATGTTAAGCCTGAATGGTAAACTAGAAGTCCCAGAAAATCTAGTTAATCCCACTGTACTTTCAGTGATTTAATAAAACAGGTTGTGTAATACACTCAGATATGGAGATTATTGGCCTCTACTGCCATCTAGTGGAGGAAAGAATGCCTTTTAAAGAAAAAGAATACAGCGTAAACGGTACGCAGAAGAAAATTAAATGCTCCGTAATGGCTTTAATTACATGTGTATAAAGCCAAGATACACCCCTTATCTGTAGAGCTGCTTGTGATCCTCGACAACAGGACCCCTGTCCCATTGACGCAGTCGCAGGCCTATTGACTTTTATCTACGTTTTAGAAAGTGTCTCTTGATTCTATCTGCCTTGACAAAAGTATTGCCTATGATTTGTATCCCCTAATCTCTTGTGTTAATTCATGTACTAAGTGTGTTTGACTACGGTAACATTTCTGCTCGCGGGTACGCTTCCCTTTCGTAAGACCGAACTATCATTACTGTCAAAAAGTGATTGCGTAATAATCCCCAGTAACGTCTTTGTTTCACAACACCGGTCTGTCAAATCCAAAGGTACTTACCTTGAATTGTGCTGCACAGGGGGCATTGGTTGTGTGTAGTGTATTTGAAATGTGCTTTTAATTTAATAGAAGTGAAGTGTTTTGTGAACAGATGGTTTAAAATAAATGTACTTTTACTTTTTAACCAAAAACCTTGAGTCAGTGTTTGCTTGAGTCACAGTAATTGTAGTCCTTTGTGTAATGTCTACTACTGCCCATTTGCTCTTGAGATATGTCTGGCTGCTCCGCTACTGCTACCACTCTGTGTAGTACAGGCTTGTACCAAAGGTGAAATTGTACTTCCACCAGGATTCTGCCTAACACACATACTGTAAAGACTGGAGGGGGGTTATCTGTACTCCTGCCCTCTATATGGCAGTGTAGAAGCACAGAGCACCCCAGCCAAGATGTTCTATTGTTTGTAGCAATGGATGAGCAATCAAGGCTTAGCTCTCAGGAGGGGATGCTGGCTGGTTCTTAAGCACAGTGTAGTCCCCAAACCCCCACAAAGGAATGTCCACACACTGTTATGTGATAACACAGTTCTTTATATAAATAAGATTCAAGATATATGCACAATCAATAACACACTTTGTACTCTGGCAAATCTGATATAGTAAATATATACAATGTCTATGTGGTACCACAGTTCACTCTTGATTTGTTTTAAATGCACCAACTGCTGACAGTTTAAATGGCATGCAAATCGAACAGTAATGTGTATCAGCATCGGACATTGGAAGGAAGACAAGATAGGTTAATGACAGAATACTTCTCTTGCTACTAAGACTCAGTTCTGTGCGAGGATCCCCCACCTGGGCAACCTGTAAATAAAGAGTTTTAGCAAGCCCAGTCCATTAATTTTTAAGCTAGTCTTGTTTCCTGCTAAAATGTTCTACTACCCCAATGTACCTGAGTTTAGCAGAGTTATTTTGATGGTTCGTCGACTGGTCCTTCGTGGGTGCACTCCCTTTAAAGCAGGAGCCATGGTCGTCGAGATCCCTACGAAGAAATGTGAACACTGTTGTCGGGGGAGCAGCTTCGACCATCGTGCTGCTCGTCGACGTCTGTGCCGAGTTCATTTATGGCTGGTTCGACAATATGCACACGGATTACATTTAGTTTACATACAAATAAGTCACAATGGCAACACTGTATTCTCAGATTTAGCAGTAAGCCTTAGCACATGTCCCTCACAATGCAGTTCAGCCAATGTCCAAGTTCGATGTTTGCTTAACATTGTGTTTGATGTATGTCCGTGGATCAGACTAATTGGTGCAGACAATCCTTAGACTGCAAGTCAGGCATGGGACAAGGTCTCTTTACTCAGCCTAAACATTCGGCCAACGGACAGCCTAAACATTAACTATAGTGCAAGGTTCAGGAAGGCTCGGTTACAAGCGGGAAACACTGTCCACCATTTTAAAACAGAGTTACATTTGAACAGAAATCAAAATGGCGGATGATCCCAATATGGTGGCAAAGTCGATCGAAATCAGAACTTTGCAATGCGGTTTTCTTCGCAGAACGACTGGGCTTAGACCAATATATACAAGGAAGGAGACGCAATACGATTTCCCGTTTAACAGTGCCGGGTCGTCCGCGTTGGCGTCGATGCTGGGGACTCAACCACGGCTGGCTTTTGGATCTTCGTCAGCGTCTTTGTGGACTTTGGTTGGCGGGAAACCCACCGGCAGATTCTCCTTGGTCGTCGACGACAATGACTTTCTCCGCCAGGACAAAGCGGTCGATAGTGATGGCAAGAGTCCTTCTTTAAAATGTTCTTAGGCAATGAAGCCTTGCGGCTCCGGTCGACTATGTTACAGCGGTCCTCTGAACCTCGCCAAATGGTAATGGTCGTCAAAGGCCTCGACATCCTGGTTTTTTATTTCAGCGTTTCTCGGCAGATCCCGTCTCCGGTCGAAAGCTGTTTGGGACTGACTTCCAGGGCGTCTTGATGAAGATCAGCTTCTGCACAATGTTCCCTCGTAGCTCGGGGAGTGGTCTTCTAAACAGGTCCTCTCTTGGATCAGTCCTTGACAGACACAGCAGCTTTCAGATTGGCGAAGGAAAGCCGCAGCAATTCGTCTTCTTCCAGCGGGCTTCAAGGATAAGTAGCTTCGAACTTCAGCTTTGGAACAATACTGGTAAGTGAGAGGTCCCCAGATACACTGTTCTGTCACTCATTCACATTGTTGAGCCAAGCTCAGGCAGCCAATCATTCAGACGGTCATTCATGCAGGCAGGCAGCCAATCTGGGTCACGGTGCATTCAGGCCATCCAATTCCATCCAGACACCCATAACAAGGAATGTGGATTGGGGCAAGCACCGAGCCTTTCAGCACACCACACTGCATTCATGTCAGTTTTGGGCAGGGCTGTCTCATTCTTTGTGTCGCACACACAGATACCAGACACCCATAACATGAAGTGCATATTGGCCTCACACTCGCCCAGCTCCCACCCCAAGGGTGTGCCCACAACATACAGTCATTGGGAAGGCTCCAGCCAGTCTGGCCTGGACTTCCCCCACAATACCATATATGGTTCTTCCACCCAACAGGCAGTCAGGGGAAGGGACAGAGTCAGGGCTTCCCAGGACTTTGGGAAAACAAGGTAACGGGTAATGGAAACCAAGGGGCCACACGGGCCATCTTGCCTCCTATCAGGAATCCACTGATTACTATAGCAGGGCCTGGGTATCCCAAAATTCAGCATGGAGCTACCACCAGCCCATACCCTGCTCTGTGGGCCACACACAGGTGCCCATACACATACACTAGGCGTACAGGGTTGTACCCCCACCCATGTGTGCCATAATGGTATCCCAAGGGTCTCTGTTCACCACAACCAAAAAGAGGAAGAGCTGCACTGCCAGGAGTACCACGTGGACTCCTGTGCAGAAAACACAGAACACACATGAAAAAGGAGTACAGGACAGGGACCTGGAGGCCCTGTCCCTCCAATGCATTTCCAGCATCACATCTACCACCCTTAGGACTTCAATTACTTTGTAATTGCTGATGGAATTATTGCCTGAGCACCCCCTACTACCAAACCAGAGCACCCCTTTATTCTAATGTTTGATTTCTCTGTGTTATCCTTTAAAGATCTATTTTTTTGTATAGAGCCTTCATTTATTTTGGTACCACAGTACTTTTGTTTTGCTTCTGTGCTCTGTCGCACCTCTCCTGAGTATAGCCAGTCCTCAGTCTGCACTGCCCTAAGAGGCTAACGAGAGTATACCCATCAGCCTGTGCTGGTTTCTCCTTTGTTTGGGATCACTGCTGGTTCAGGCGTAGTTGTGTTTACTACTCACTGCTCACCCCTGTACTCCCACAGGGCAGTAGGTCTGTTGCTAGGGTAAAGGAGGCCCCAAATACAGCCCGCACTCCAACTGTCTATTTTGAAGTACCAGGAACGTTCACACCGAAAAATGTGACGTATGATGAGCAAATAAACCAGCAGAGAGCCGCAGTGGGGCTCTGTCCAGTACCCATCAGAAGAACAATGCCTATTGAAGTACCAGTACCAAGGAAACCATGGACAGTAAGGTGTCCATTGAGTAAACCCTATCAACAAATGAAACGAAATGAAGATGGTCTAAGTACAGTCCCTGAAGAAACCAAAAAGGTCTTAATGGAAGACGAATGGTGACGTCATGAGAACCCGGACTGACTCACATATAGAAGAAATGACGACCAGAGAATGACGCAAAGAGACGAAACGCCATGAACAAGGATATTGTGAACCTAAAGTGAAAGGACGATGTCAAATGTAAGAAGCTTAATCTGTAAGCAAGATGCAGATTTTCGAACAGTTTACACCTGTACATATGCTTTGAACAGCAAGAAAGCTAAGAAAATTGTGCGGCTTGCTATGCTTAGTAGAAAGATAGTGTGGCAAGCGCCACTATACATCATCTACCTCAAACGAAGCACATTATATAAGTGTATTTCCACTTTGTACAAGAAACAGAATCAACCCAGGTTACTAAAGGCCACACGAGAAAAAGCTTCATATTTAGTAAAATCGAGAAAAAACTGCTGAAACGAAACTCAGCAGAGGCAACTCGTGCCAGGAAAGCCAAGGTCGTATCAGTGGAAGAGACGAAAAGTAGTTACATTTAATTGAAACTAAGAACAGAATATCCTGCTTCTGAAAGGTTAAGATAAGAAGACGAAGACAGGTGGTGGGTGAAACGATCATCAAATACACAAATTATGTGGAAAAGAGGCAAATTCACGGGTCTGATTCTCGTGAGCAGCCGAGCAAGAAGAAGTGAGTTCACACCTACGCATGGCACTTGGCCAGGCGAAGATATCAGAACTTTTCCAGACAGAAGATGCAGTCTCGAGGCCAACCACAGTGAAATAATTGATACATGGCTACTAAAGTGATTGATTGTAATCACCTGGCCGACCATTCTGCCTGCTGCTAAGCAAAGTGGAAAAGTATGGATGGGGTCGGTGCCAACCCAATCACAATGGACCAAAGAATCTAGGGTCATATAGTTAGTAGAACCAATAGAACGTCATACTTTTAGTGACGTCTGCAGTAGCCATTTTTGATGGAAGGGCTTAGATGCCCACCTGACAGTGTTTACCCAATCCTCTCACTCCGTTACCATATACAGATATAGTACCTATATTAAAGTTACCTTTTCTGAACCAATAGAATTGCATGTCAACTTTTGAGTGTTACACGTCAATGATGACGAGTTTTCAGTATAAAAGTTATGATTTTTATGAAAAGTTGTGAAGCGAGAAGGAAGATCACGCATCCGCTGATATTCATGAAACTCCCAGTTTTTTGTACTTGTCATTAAACGGACTCCCTTTGTCAAACCGTTGAGTTGTCCTTATTGATTGGTGTTGAAGTATATATCTGTGCCCCCATCTATCTCGCGGGTGCTGCTATCTTGTCTTAAAGTGCTTCTGAGCAAGCCCCGACTCTATGGGCTGGTTGGGGTTCTCGGAGCACACTAGCGTGGGGCTGCGCGGGAGTTGTGTTCACTACTCGTCCCTGTACTCCCACAGGGCAGTAGATCTTTCGCTAGTGTGGGGCTGCGCGGGAGTTGTGTTCACTACTCGTCTGTGTACTCCTGCAGGGCAGTAGATCTTTCGCTAGTGTGGGGCTGCGCGGGAGTTGTGTTCACTACTCGTCTGTGTACTCCCGCAGGGCAGTAGATCTTTCGCTAGTGTGGGGGGCTGTGTGGGAGTTGTGTTCACTACTCATCCCTGTACTCCTGCAGGGAATGGGTCTTTTACTAGGGTGGGGCTGTGCTGGAGTTGTTCACTACTCATCCCTATACTCCTGCAGGGAGTGGGTCTTTTACTAGGGTGGGGCTGCGCTGGAGTTGTTCACTACTCATCCCTGTACTCCTGCAGGGAGTGGGTCTTTCACTAGTGTGGGGCTGCGCCGGAGTTACGTTCACTACTCATCCCTGTACTCCTGCAGAGCAGTAGGTCTTTCGTTAGCGCGGGGCTGCGCGACAGGGCAGTAGGTCTTTCGCTAGGGTGCGGCTGCGCAGGAGTTTTGGTCACTGCTCATCCCTGTTACTCCTGCAGAGCAGTAGGTCTTTCGCCAGGGTGGGGCTGTGTGGTAGTTGTGGTCACTGCTCATCACTCTTACTCCTGCAGGGCAGTAGGTCTTCGTTAGCGTGGGGCTGCGCGGCAGGGCAGTAGGTCTTTCACTAGTGTGGGGCTGCGCTGGAGTTACGTTCACTACTCATCCCTGTTACTCCTGCAGAGCAGTAGGTCTTTCGTTAGGGTGGGAGCTGCGTGGGACTTTGGCCACACAGGTCCACCGGCTATCAGACACCCCAAATGCCTAGATTGTTTCAGTTCAGGGCTTCCTTCACCCCAGCGCTTTTCCGAGGGAGATTACTCACCATCATCCCCCACAGATCGGCTGCACACCCACTTCCAACTCTGGGAGCTAGCTTACCTTTTTGGGTTGTTTGACTGTAGCTCTGATTCCTAACTAATCCGAATGTCTTCAAATGTCAACTGTTCTATGCGCCTCCCCCCTCCTAGAGGTTGGTCTCAAGTGTTCGCCTCGTGCCTGCATCCACCCCACTAAAGCTTCATCGGGGGGTACATCATGTCCATTGGTACACATGGGGCATTGCTTTGGTGCCCACAAGGCATCGCGTGGGGAAGTAGAAGGGCTGCACCTTGCCAGTGTGAGGACGTTGATCCATCAGTGCCCCCATTGTCCCCCCACGTCTGGTGGTCGCCTCCCTTGTGCACACCACCTTCAGTAGGACTGGAGCATCTCATGAGCTGTGATGCCAAGGTGCGAGGAACTCGTGGTGGTACCATTGGATGCTCATTAGGTTATTCAGAGACCCACCCGAGCCCCAGTTCTCGCTTTTCCCGCGTCTTGCAGTTGCTGTGAGCGGGTCTATGCCACTAAAAGCCGGACCGAAATGTCACATTTCAAATTGTCCCTTTGTGACATTTCAACGCAATAGCAGCACCCATGCTCCCCCAGCATTATGGATTCCCCTAGCCCAGCCCCGGTTGCGCTGAGACGAGTATGGCTGTTTGTGGCAGGACTCTGCCCTCCCCGCCCCCTTCTCTCGCTCCACTGCTGCGTAAACACACAGCACTGGGGTGTGTGCCTGGGAGCGGGCCAGGCTGAGCTGGGAGCCGCCCAAGGTACAGCCAGGACACCGTGCCTGCACTTGGACTAAAAAGGCAAGGAGCGAGAATTCCGAGAGCGGGAGAGAGAGGGAGGGAGGCCTGTGTGCCACCGTGGGCTGGAGGTGCCAGCCCTGCTGCCGCCCCCGGGAACCTCCCCCCACACCCTCACCAGGGCAGGGTGGCAGCACGCAGACTCGCAGAACCAGCCCTGCTGCGTGTGAGACATACTGAGCTTCGAGCTCAGGGTACTGGACAACCCCCCCGCCTCCCCCACTCTACACAGCCCTCCCTAGGCGGCCACAGAAAGGCGGGGGTCGGGGGGGGGGTATCCCCGTGGAGGGGTGTAACCCAGCTGTGCCTCAGGCTGGGCTGCAATCAGTCAAGTTATTGGTATGCTGTCACTGCGTGCATTCAGTAGCTTTTATCAGCACAATTGCATCCAAGGCAGATTCTAGCCAACTTGGTGCCCATTACATCGCCCTCCTCCAACCAGCCCTCCACGCCCCACCCCCGACTGGCATTTGTCACTCCCAAACTACACTGCTGTGTCTGGTCACAAAAAGCCCTTCTTAATATCATTAAATGATTGCTATATGAATGAAGCTGGTTTCATTACATTCTAATGCAAGTACTTTTTTTGTAGAAGAAATCTAATGTTAAAACAGCTGTTGCTGTCCAAATAAATGTTTTTTCTGTCACCTGCTCTTAGGGAAGGCCTTGCCTGAATGCAGTTTGAAACGGTCCATACTGGCACACTGCGGTGTGATGAGCCTGTCTGGGTCTGAGGGCCCACCGGCCCTGTGTTGCAGGTGTTCTGTGTGCACCACCTCACTTGTACTTCACAAAGGACAATACTAGATTTAACCATATACATTATCTTCTGATGGAGGGTTATCATTCCAAGATGGACAGTTTGGTACACCCTTATTGTTCTCTTTCAAAAGACCGCTATGAGAGTGGGACAGGGGACACATGGCACCAATGAGGATTCCTGTATTCTTTGCATCAAAACACAGAGCATTTCAGGACTAGAACAGTGATCAGCGATCTCTACATTTGATCAACAAGTCTGTGATGAAAGGACTGTGTGTGTGAATATCTACATGTATAACAGACACATGGTTTGATGTTCACAACACTCGCATGCTTGTAACCATGAACCATACATACTCATTCGAACTGCTTACGTTTTTGGATGAGAGTTTAACATGGCTGCAGCATCAGCCACTCCAATGGGGTAAATGGGCTCTTTTTCTTCTTGCTTCTGAAGAATTTTAGATGAGGAGCGCCTGAGTCTCACTGTGAGCATGCCCAACCCCAATACAGAAACCTCTTTTGGGAATGATATTTATAGGCCTGATACCGTACAAGAGACGCCCAAAAATCAATGTACAGAAAGGCTACACAAACATTAGCCATACCATTAATAAGACAATGAAGCGTTTTAAACAAAACCGGCTTCTAATGCATGGTAAAAGGTCCACAGTTCCTCAGCCACTACCTCCTCACTTTTAGGCAGTCCTAAGGGGATATTTCTGCCAAATCTAGCAGGCCCTTGCTTTATCTCCTAGAGCTGGCATTAGCATATCTTATTAGTGCTGGCCTGCAGCTAGTGAAAGGGCGCTTGGCCTAGTGGGTGTACAATTTGAGGCAACCGCTTTGATTTCTTTGTGCTTAAGAATGGGCACAGTGTGGCACGCTCGTCAGAGCCACATACACAAAACGTTCCAAGATGCTATTGTATGGACTTTGGACACATCAGACAAAAACCGGCATATGTGCTGTTACATACAGGAGCGGCACATAAACGCCATTAACCGACAGGGTGGTGGTGGCTTGTGCAGCGCACAAAACATTGCTGCACACATCACTGCATTGATTTGCCGTGGACTACTGTCTGCATGGTGACACACAATGAACTCTATTTCCTAATCAAAATGCCAAGAGACATTGAGTTGCCATGTGGTGTGCGCGCTGGGCAGTGGCTGACTTGTTTAGACAATCAAAAGATCGTTGATGCCGAGTGGATGAATTTTAGTCCATGTCCCAAAGCAGGCACTAGAATACGTAAGCAATAAAATGACAGTTAACCTTCCCAGAGATGAGCCATATGTAACTAAAAAGTTACATTAAACCAAAAAAACGTTTTGGGGCGTCAAAGAAAGAGACCTGTAAATAATTGAAAACGTTTTCTGTGTGGCACTTAAATTCTCTTTTGCATAGATTTGGTCAGCTGATACTTTTGCTGGTCTGGTGAATAAAAATGCCCCATGTTCATTTCTTAACACTGAAATGCTAAGAGCATCTATGTAAAAACAATGGCTTGTTAAATGAGCCATCACTTATAAATTGCCCCACTTGAAAGGGTGTCAACACAGAGAATGAGAGGAACAGGGTGTGAGTCATCCACAAGTTGGTAGAGGGCAGAACATCTTGGAGGAGACCGGCACAGCAGGCTGCTTAATCTGTTCTCCTGCTAGCTCAGAGGCAGCTTTCTGGGAGGGCCCCTTCCTGCACCCTCCTCCTGGCCCATTTAGCTCTGCGCCCCAGGCCTCTACCCCTCCGCCCAGGACAAGAAACGGGCTCGACTTCATCTCCCCCCTCTTGCTTCCAATTGTCTCATTATTACTTGCATTCAAGGAAGCACTGCGCAAATGTGCATAAACTGCTGAAAGCTGCCTGTTCTATTTGCACGGCGGTGGCTTCTTTGACATGTAATCCCATTATGCATAATCCAGCTGCTTTCCTATTAAATAAGTGACTGCAAGCAGGGGCTGTTACATAGGTGCAGTGTGGACTGTCTTTCAAAAGAGTGACTGCAAGCAGGGGCGATTACACAGGTGCAGTGTGGACTGTCTTTCAAAAGAGTGACTGCAAGCAGGGGCTATTACACAGGTGCAGTGTGGACTGTCTCTTTCAAAAGAGTGACTGCAAGCAGGGGCTGTGAGACAGGCGCAACGTGGAGTGTCTTTCATTACGCATAACATCCAGCTGCTTTCCTTGTAAACGAGTGACTGCAAGCAGGGGCGATGACACAGGCGCAGTGTGGACTGTCTCTTTCAAAAGAATGACTGCATGCAGGGGCTATGACACCAGCGCAGTGTGGACTGTCTTTCATTATGCATAACATCCAGCTGCTTTCCTTGTAAACAAGTGACTGCAAGTAGGGGCTGTGAGACAGGCGCAGCGTGGAGTGTCTTTTTCATTATGCATAAAGAAGTGATAAGATTCACTATATTGAAATCTTACGTAGGAATGTTAAGTTTCTATTACTGAGATCTGTCTTTTGAAGCGGTTCGTCATCTGTCACAAAGGGAGAATGGATACACAAGACACATTGTAAGCACAGGTTTAAATATTATGCCAAGTGAGGATGCCAAGTGTGCTGTATGCTACATGATTTACGTTGTAACGGATGAATGTTCAGTTTGATTTGACGCAAATAGACATTGTACTTGTTAACTGTAACTTAAATTGATAGTTAACATAAATATGTACTGTTTATATACAATTATAAATTGGGTACTGGAATATATTTTAGCATTCTCGATTTTTCCGTATTTATATTATACCGATGTGCTCCTGTCATGGGTACAGGTTACTAGTCAGCGGCTTCTTTCACCGCAATTGGACAACAATCAACAATGCATCTGTGATGACCAATATCTGGGACGATTGCCAGACACCAATCTGTCCTTTTGCATTTGCAGTAATAAGGAGCAACATGGCAGCCTATAGGTTCTGAAATCGTGCAAGTTTGAAAGTGTTGCGTTTGAAATGTAAACTACTGGGGGGCGCTGTTGCGCGCATCAAGTATGGCTGCCTGAAAGTCCGGCTCGAACGAAAATGCTGTTTAAATATATCCTTCCAACGCTGTTCTAGATTCTGAATGAAGGAAGATTCCTGTGTCGGAAGGTCTCCCAGACAAACCCTGAAAAAGCTGGCCGTGTAAGTGGTGGGATTGCTGTGATATCCTGCCTGAAGAGCCTTGGCGGCCGCGAGGAATCGGCGTAGCCGCCCCGCAGTTCAGCAGGACATGCACTGTGTGCCGGAGGTGTGGTGGGGAAGAACAGGCCGCAGTGGGGGCGGGGCATTGCGGTGAACGCAGTATCGCAGAGCCCCGGGAGGAACCGTAGGGCGCTAGCCCCCCAGACTGGTGTGTGGTGCCGCCGCTGGAGGACAACATGAGAGACCGAAGCTGATTAAGCAGAGAGGGGAAGAAGCGGAATCTGACGATCCCGCCGGTGAAGCTGTGTACGGCTCTGGCTGGCGCGCGACATGGGAAGCTGCAACCGCCGCCGGAGGACCGGGCCATGCTTCCCCGCGGAGGCGCTCCGACGGAAACACTCGGGAGCGAAGCGGAGACACGCGGAGGGGCATACGCCTGTGCCTCACAACAAGTAAGTGGGGCGAGATGTGGAAGGAACCACCCCCGCCACAGCAATAAACACCAAGGTGGGAACTGTACCCGACTGGGTGACCATGGAGGACGCTCCTCACTGTTCGCCATGGGCCGGGGCTGAAACAATGACAGGACAATCACAAGGCCCTGGGTGTACAACATACGAAACATGGGGGGGGGGATCACTGGGAATGCCCCTGAGTGACCATTGTGGGCCCGCGTTGGCACTACGAAGGGGGCGCCAAGGGCTGCACCCCTCGGCAGATGATGAAACAACATTAAGTGGGCAATAGCAAGCCCTGCTGTTGCGTGGTGTGGCCATCCATGCCCTAAGGACATTCTGAACTGCAGGGACTGGGCTAAACTCCATTCACCCCCGGGGTGGTGCAGGGGAGCCCCGCTAAGAACCGCATTGAGACAACCATCCTGATCAGACTGTGGGGACCCGGCTGGCAGAGGTCTCCGCTCCAATAGTAGAAACAAAGCAAGGGTGCAAATACGTGGTGCAAGTATGTGGTGTAGAGGAGGAAGCGCTTTCACACTATCCGCTCCCTTTCCACGGAACAATACGAGGCTGATTTTAATATGTGGGAGAGCACAGTCCACTCTAAGGCCATACACTACGACACATGGGCCGCACCGAGAGGAAGGGCACAGGAGGGAAAAAGACCAGCCCAATGGACTCCTTCGCCAGCGCCCAACCATGCAGGGCGGCCGACGAGTTGCAACAGGCACCCGACAGACAGGGAGAAGACCCCTTGGAGCGCCTAGCAACACTGGTACAGAACGGTTTTATGGCAGTCAATGTCAAACTGGATGACATAGTGGCAACGATTGGATCCCTGAAAGCTAGAGTGGAGAAGGAGAGCGCGCGTATTACAGAAGCGGAGAATAGAATTAGCACGAACGCGGACACAATTTCACAACATGGCCGTGACATAGCCCAACTCCAAACAGGACTACGCAAAACCCAAAGCAAGTGTGAAGATTTAAAATCGAGATCTCGAAGGAATAACATCCGGATTGTTGGAGTTGCGGAAACTTTTGGCAAGGGCGACATGGAGCGACAAGTGAAAAACCTTTTGAAGGATATCCTGGGAGCAGAATCCTTTTCGGAACATTTCCTTGTGGAGAGGGCCCACCGCACTCTGGCTCCGTGGCCGAAACCAGGGGCACCACCTCGCACCATAATAGCACGTCTCCTCAACTACAGGGACAGGGATGCTATACTCAGACTGTCCAGAGAGAAAGGCACTCTACATTTTGAACATAACAGAATTCATATATACCCAGATTTCTCTGCTGGTGTACAGGCGCAGCGACGATCCTACGAATCAGTGAAAAAGCAACTGCGGATGCGCAATGTACCTTATGCCCTCATCTTCCCTACGAAGATCAGAATCCAACATGGTGGTAGAGCCCACTTTTTTGAAAACCCCACGGAAGCCATGACCGATGTGGAAGCTTCTATCCCGTTGCCTCCTAGAGACAGGGCAATCGATCAAAACGCCGGACTACTGCCCGGAGAGGAGAGGTGAGACGCAGCAGACTGACCGGAGTAAACTATCTAATCCCCCTCACAGGAAGACAGGAACACTGTCATGGAACGGCCTGGACACGGATTTATGGTAGCTTTGAGCCGTGAGCCCCCGATAGGGTAAGCTGGATGGCTGCAGCAGGCTGCCCTCAGGAAAGCTCCAACAGTGTTGGGGAATGCCCTTGGGGAAAGTTCCGAGAGTTATCGGGCAGCATCATCATATTGGGGGAGATGATGCGGGTGGGGGGTCAAATTGCCATATGAGACTTCGCTATGTTGAGTTGCACGGGACTCTAGTTGGGGGGATACTGTTCAGGGACCCAGTTGGAGGGGTCCTGCAAGTTAAAATTGATGGTCGGGCCGCTGTACATGACCTGCTTCCAAGAAATACTGGGACAAGGAGCACGGTAATGACACACAGTCATGGCCCACACTAGAGCGATGAACCAGGGGCCCAAGCTAAAACTTCTTACATGGATTGTTCGAGGGTTGAACAACCAAACTAAATCGAGCAAGGTGGGAGCCTACGTCACTAGGCATCATCCTCAGGTGATAATGCTGCAAGAAACTCATGCACTCCGAAAGGTAAACACAGAATTCTTGAAGAACTGGGGGCAACATAGATATTACACTAAATATTCCACACAAGCAAGAGGTGTTCTCACTCTGATTCATCCTTCTGTAGGCTTTTGATTTGATACAAGCAAAATAGACACTTGGGGTCGCTATGTCATAGTATGGGGTAGCGTTGCGGGGAGGGAGATGGTGTTAGTAAATACCTATGGCCCGAATTTGGATGACCCTGAGTTTTACATAGACGTGGTACATGAAATAGGCTACACGGGGTGTGAACAGATCCTATGGGGAGGCGACTTCAACACAATCCTGGATATCATGCTAGACCGTTCCACTACCAAACACCGGACTCCCTCCAAGACTGCAGCAATGTTACAACAAATCCTATCACAATTGACAATGGTTGATGCCTGGAGGTCGTTACATCCACATAAAAGACAATCCACATTTTACTCTTCGGTGCACGACACTGAGTCTAGAATAGATAACTGGCTGGTCTCCACATCACTCATGCACCAGATCGATAACTGTGAGATACTTCCCCGCACCCTGTCGGTCCACTCCCCCATCACAATGGAAATGACGCTAGAAAACGTAAAACCGCCGACTAGAAGATGGAGGATGCCACCAGACATTCTCAAAGACCCAGCAGTGGCCGACGCACTGCTTATAGAGGTGGACACTTCCTCGATACCAACAGGGGCTCAGTGGACAAGAACTCAACCCTCTGGGAAACCTTTAAGGTATGGGTGAGGGGTATACTGATCTCGTAAGTCCACGGGTATGTTGAAGTCAGTCAGGGTAGAACTGGCAGAGAAAGAGATATTCCTGGGAGAACTGGAAGCGCGATACACAACTACACATGAAGACAAAACCCTCTCAGACATCAACAGCAGCCTACTGGAATTCAATAAACTAGCAACTAGGGAACTGTTCTACATGTCAACTCCGTTTAGAGTACGCAGATATGGCGAAGGGAATAGAGCAGGTCGTACCTTAGCCAACCTGTTAAAAGCTGAGAGACAGCACACACCAATCTCCAGCATACTAACATGGGACGGCACAGTGGTCACTAGCGGAGAGGGGATAAATAGAGAGTTTACCCGGTTTTATTCAGAACTATACTCCAATCATGATTCGAAATCAGCCAATGATGTAAGAGAGTACCTCGACAATATCACTCTCCCGACGCTACCCATAGAATACAAACACGCACTTGACCAACCCTTAACTACTGATGAGATCACAGAGGCAATCAAGTCATTGGCCACCGTCAAAGCACCGGGCTCAGACGGATTAGGAGCAGAATTGTACAAGGAACTAAACGAGGAACTGGCCCCGGTGCTGCTGTCGGTGTGGGAGGAAGCTATAGAACTATGAACCCTTCCACCATCAATGAGAGAGGCTATAATAACAGTGCTCTTGAAACCTAGGCGACCACCCAACGAAATGTCACCTTACCGACCCCTGTCCCTGATAAATTGCAATGCCAAAACCTTTGCTAAAGTCCTGGCCACGAGACTCATACTACATATGCCCACATTGGTACACCCAGATCATTGTGGCTTCATTCCCACCAGGTCTACGGCTCTAAACCTCTGGAGACTGTTTGGAATCATGGCCCAGATAAAACCGGAAGCCCAGGCGGTAGCTGTATCACTCGACGCTGAAAAAGCATTTGATTCAGTGTCATGGATGTACTTGTTCACAGTGCTTGAGAAATTTGGGATTGGCCCGTACTTCCTGAGATGTGTCGGGCTACTGTACTCTGACCTCAGAGCTAGAGTGCTGACTAACCGCACACTGTCCGACTGGTTTAGGTTGGATAGGGGCACGCAACAGGGATGCCCATTTTCCCCCATACTATTCGCCCTCACAATGGAACCAGTCGCATCAGCTATCGGGGAACTTCAGGGACAGAGGGGCATAAGGATGGCTGGCCTAACCCAATCGATATCCTTATATGCGGATGACACTTTACTGTATCTCCGGGAACCCGACATACATCTAGGTCCGGCGATGGAAACCATACACCAGTTTGCCGAATACTCGGGTTATAAGACCAACAGATCTAAATCTGAGATCTTTCCCCTGACCCCTGCTACGCAGTGCCCGAACAACACACATGGCCTGCAATGGTCCCCCACTAAAATTAGATATCTGGGAATGATCGTGTCCGGGGAAAAAGCCTCCCTTTACTCCGACAATCATGAACACCTATTGAGTACTATATCCACCAAACTACGCTTGTGGGAAAAACTCCCTATCTCACTAATTGGTCGAGTGGCCATATGAAAAATGGTAATTCTACCGAAGCTATCATGTCTTTACTAACATCCTGAGATGGCCTGGTGGACAGTTTTTCACAACCCTCCGATCCCTAGCTGTAGAGTTTGTGTGGCGCGGGGGGGGGCGGCCAGAATGAAATGGGGAAAAAATGGTGGAGCCATATAACAAAGGGGGCATAGCAGCCCCGGACTTTGAATTATATTACCTGGTTGCACAGGCCCAGTTTGCCAGATCATGGTATGATGACCTGAACACCTCACCTCCCATCTGTATAGAGAAACCCGCAGCACGCCCAACCGACTTACGCTCCATCATATTTAAAGTTAAGCATAAAGATGACTGCCCATTCGACCCAGTCAGCACAACAGTGCATGCATCGTCTAAGATCTATCGTAGGCTCCAATTAGAGACTCCTTATTACTCGGAAGCCCCCTCCTGGAACTTCCCTGGTATCGCACCAACTTACCACCCTGAAGTCCAGAAAACATGGGACCCAGAGGGAGAATTCAAAATTAAAGACATCTTCCCCAATGGTAAATTCATAACACTCGAGGAATTCAAGGTTGGGATGGGGAGGGACCAGTTGAAAATACTACAATATCACAGGGTGCGAATGGCCTTTAAGGCTAGATGGCCTATATTCCCAGACAAGCCTCCTCCACACCCATGCCTCCTGGCTTTATCCACCCAGGCGGGAGTCAGTGTCTCGGGGCTCTACGCGGTTGTGCAGGCAAACATGCAGACGGTAAACAAGATTAAAGCCTCCTGGGAAGCTGACCTGGGAACCACCATATCGGACAAGGCATGGGAAAGACACTGTGAACTAACCAAGAAGGTATCCATCAATGCAGGCCTCCGCCTGATCCAATTTAAGGTATTAAATAAATCCCACTACACACCTGGGAAAATCGCTAAATTCACACGGAATGGCCCTGACAGCTGCCAGAAATGCGGGAGCGACCATGCTGATTCATTCCACATGTACTGGAGTTGCCCACCCATAAACAGATTCTGGGGAGAATCGGCAACCATTCTAGTAGAAATGACACATGTACCAGCAGACCTAACACCCCCAAGATACCTATTCAGGGACATTGGGAAGAGCTCAGAAGTTACTAGAAGACTATTTAAAGTTGCATGCATAGTGGCTAAAAAATGTATATTAAAGAAATGGAAGAGTGCACACATGCCACGCATTAATCATTTTCTCAAAGAACTGCCGTATGTCAATGAGTGTGAGGAACAGTATGTGTTATCACTCCCGAGGACAAGTAAACCTAAAGACATTTGGCTCCGTTCAGAGTATATCTGTGGCGAATTGGAATCAACTGGTATAAGCCCGACAGGGCCTGGAAATGAACCGGCTATGTAAACATTATTTCTTACTGTGTTTCTGTACTTGACAACTAAGTTACTGAAATGTATGGAATGTTGTGTTGATGAGGCGACGTGTACCACTATCAATAAATAAAGTTTTTAAAAAAAAGAAATGTAAACTACTCCTTTCTTCTCTGTAAAGGGACGCCATGTTCCTCCATGAGAAATCTGTGATGGAAGATAGTAAATTTCTGTGAAGAATGCAAAGACTGATTAATCGATCGATGAACGGAAATGGCATTATAGGATCACTGTTCACAGTTATACAAAAAATGAGAACCATGCAATGTTCACTCGCTGTAACCACTATTGGAAAAAGTTATCCATGTTTTCGTGAACTTAATTACCTCTTTTCAGCATTATGTGAAAACTAAAAGTACTTGTTACGATCCCGAATATTCCTGTTTCCTTTGAAATAAACAGTTTGTATTGTTTTGCATCTGTTGTGGATGTTTCTGTTTATGTTCCTGGTTCTGCGTTAGATAACGTTATGACTTTAGTGATGACACGGTACGTTTGGCTATGCTGCCCTCTAACATCATTTAAAATTTGTGGTGCTCATTGTGTCTAGTGATGTCAGCGTTGGGGGCGAGTGATTTCAATTAGTGCTGCATGGGTACTTGAACTTAAGGCAATGGATGAACGCATAAGATTAGCACACAATGGCAGTACCTGCATGTCATTTTCGCATGTGTTGGTGAGAAGAACTTGTTTAAGTTACATTGGAATTTTTTTTATGTTCGATCGATGTATGCTCTAACATACATGCCTGTTCCATTGAGCCAATCACATTTCTGACCGAACTACCCCTTTAAGCTGCTTGCCTGTAGGTAACACATGCCCCTTCTACCTGCTACACGTCTCTTCCCTACACTGCCTGCAATGCTCATGTCTTCCCTACACTGCCTGCTATGTTTAAGCTGCTTGTCTGTAGGTAACTCATTCCCCTTCTTGGTGCAGCTACGCTTCTCTTCCCTACGCTGCCTGCGATGCACATCTCTTCCCTACGCTGCCTGTAATGCTTAGCGGCTTGTTTTCCAAGCTGACCCTAGGCAACTACTCTTGCAGTGCTTCCTCTTTCTGAACTATCGTCCTATAGCTTGAAATACCATTTCTGTAGTATTTATGGACAGGGCTAAATTAACATTCTGGTTGGTCCAGTGTTCAATCATTTGGGGCTAGGGGCAGATAGGAGCATCTCTGCAGCAAATTCATTAGTCAGCTGAGCTGTCTGGGGATTGCAAATATAATCCGCAGGTCACACACCTGAAAGCAAGCGTCCCCAGAAGGCAGTACCCTCCCCACAATGAGAGGCAATAAGGACACACCCCAGGAGGGAATGAGACCAAGACCAAGTGCGGGTGATCAAAATAGGGCATGCAAAGAACTCTGCAAGCTCCAAGAGTGCTCTGTCTGACAATGGCAAAGACAGTCATATTTATTACAAAACCACATCATAAATCCTGTAAGCTATAGGGGGCACATTGTCTCGGGGATTGGGTGGCGTCGGCTAAACTGTAGGTTGTACAATGATAAGCCGCTCCAGGATTGGTGGTCATCCGCGTGGTGCCAACGTGGGGTGGATGGGTCAGCTGGGCTCGTCGGGGTGGAGCTGCCATGCCAGGCACGGTCTGTGTCGATGATTGGTGACTGCGCTAACACGTTGCCCTTGTGGCCACACGCACAAACACTCATTCCTTAAACGACTCCTGTTGTCCTGCAAACCCTACAATATGTTATTCTAGGAATATTTAGGAGACAGGAGAAACAATATGCAATGTGAAACTTCACCAATACATCATAACACGATTAGATTTGACCTATTGACCAGGTGTCGCAAGTCTGGGTGTCTTTGTCAGAGGGCACGAGGTGAGCTGCCTTGTCATTCTATTGTGTTAGATGTGGTGAGGAATTACTTTATGATATGTTAGTACAGGATTGAATACCTATCTCCAAGGTCCGTTAACTTGGGGTGAACTGGAGTACTACTGGATCAATGAGGGCACACTTCTGGCCCCTCAAGGCGGTGGGTTTTGGAACCAGGTTGTAAATATAATTCATTTGGCCGACTATGGCGGCCTCGGACATGGGGGAGGTGAATACTTGAAGCGGGTCCAGCAGAATGAGGGTAGGTGAGGCTGTGCTGTTCGAGCACCAGCAAGTGCTGGCGGGCCTTGGCGGGAGGAGAGGGAGATGGCCTTGTGGCTCTGCGCGATTCTCTGTGCCTCGGCTGCACAATATATCATACAAGGGAACCGTTAGTAAAGTTTGTAGGATTAGGATGATTACACATTTCTACTGTTTATAAATTAATTTACTTCTTCATACATAGTTATGAGGGTCTGGCAGTGGCACAAGCATTACATAACATTATTTGAACACAAACTGGTAATTCATAAGGCGACAAATGAATAACAACGTGAGGTAGCATTAGGTTGGGTTGTGTACTCAGGAGCATAGGAGCAATACGTTCATATATAATTGTGCATTTGCATTCTCGGTTATAACAACTTAAATGTGTTTCACTGTATTATATACAAATATTCTTAGTAATGCTTTTCCGCCTTCCTTTGTACATTAGCAACAGTCATTTGTTAGCATTGGGTGGGCTCCATCATGCCCTTTCATTAAGTCTTTAAGGCACATGTTATCTTGCAGTGGGCGGGGGTCATCCTTGCTTTATTGACGTTATGAGCTTTTGCCTCTTTCCAAAACCATGTTATAGTTCACAAACCACCCTGTGAATCGTTGGGCTTCGGTATGCGGTTAACACTTCATTTGGGGAATGTGGGCAGGGATTCAGAAGTTATTGCCACCATATATTTTAAATGTTAGGGGTTAAATGCCGGGTCGAGGCCTGTTCGATTGGGATTGTACTTGTTGTTTTCCAAACTCAAGCCACAAGTCAGGTCACTGGCGGGACATTGATGTACTGCGAAAGGTAAATTATAGTGTTTGTTCTGATACTTGTTCGTGTCTGGTTGCTTGTGAGAACGGGCCTTTAGCGGATCTGCCATGAGGTGGAGGCGCGGGAGATGTGGATAGCTCCCTGTGCGCGGTGGGTAGAGGCACAGCTACAGCTTTCGCGTGCAGGCTTTTTTCGCTTGGGGTTTAGTCTGCCCATCTAAAATGGAGTCTTGGTGCTTTCAAAATGGTCTCTATCGTACGTTACAGTACTGGTCACGTGTCGATCAGCAGCCATCCTGCTTCCGGGCTCAGGTGCATGGGGGCTGCTGATGAGCCACAATCCTCACATAGGTGGAGAATGTGGAGGAGGGGGGTCTTTATCATGTAGTTCTATGCTACTGAAAGCTTGTCTGACCAGTTCACGCGAGGCGAATTGCATACAATGTCACCCCCATCAAGGCCAAAGGGCTGACGTGGAGTATGGGAATGGGTTTTGGGGTACGTTTGCAAACTTCACACACATTGTAATAGTGAGCTAGCTGGGGGCTAGAAGTGCAAGTCGGGGGGGCGATACTAGGATATCGGCTCCTGTGCCGTGTAATGAATGGGGTTACCTCTGCGCCAACTCTATGGATTTCTCCCGCATGCCCTGGTCCTAACTGCACGAGGTGCGCCCCCGGGAGCGGACACGGCCAGTTTGAACCCACAGCCCAGTAATAGCACTAGGACGCTGCATTGCCTGGATGAAGGACGCTTTCAGGACAGTACTGCTCCTGAGCATTGCTGTCACCAAGTGGCTGTCCAGCCAGCAGGTACTTGGATGGCACATGAACAGCTGTGCCCAGCCAGCAATACGGGACTCACAAGGAAGCAAGATGGCAGTGGCTTGCCAAAAGCATCTTTTGATGTCTATTGCCAGCAGGAAGGGATTAGTAATCGATGACTGTAGACACAGCTGTGAATGGATAATTGACTGTCACTATTGTAGAAGTCCCAGTATTGGGCGGTTGGGGACGCAGGTGACCGTAGAATGCATTGTAGTCTTCATAATACAGCAGTGAAACCCAGAGAAGATACTGGTGTAGTCTCCCTTGGCTCCTGTCTGTGCTGGGAAGATATGCGATTAAGTGCCTCAAGTCTTGACATCACCACTTAACCAAAGTGTGTGATTCTGGCCAAATCATGTAACCTCAATTCACTTATGCGTCCGGAGTAATAAATACTTGCTAATCAAGAACAGCCTCACCAGTGGTGTGCTATACTGCAAGTATGCGCTGTGGCCGTGACAATGTTCTCTTTCGAAGGGATTGTGTCCTCCGACGTATTCCTTATCTTGATAGATCATCTCCAGCTTGCTGGCCTCGGAATTCTTTTTTCAGTAGAGGGCGCTGCGCGTCGATGGCCCTCGAGCCGATGTCCCTCGACAGCCTCCGTATCGGCGCCGACGTCATCATGCGTATAAATAGACTTGCGCAGCGTCCGTTGCTCAGTTCTGTTTTTCCGCGCTTCGTGGGCCTCGGAATCGCGTTGCTCAGTTCGTTAGTCAGAGAATATATTCTTCATTATTTCTCGAGAATAAACCAATTCTTACTCGATGGCTTCCTCATCCGAACCGACGACTCCACGGTCCGGCTTCAAAAAATGTCGAGACTGTGGAAAGAAAATGTCGTTGACAGATCCTCACAGGATCTGTTTGTGGTGCCTGGGATCGGAGAACCAATGTTGGGAGTGCGAGGACTGCATGTCCATGATGGCAAAAGCCTTGAAGGAGCGTAGGGGAAGCTTGACAGAGGTAAGACGGTTAAAACACCTTCAAGTTTCCTCGGCAGAGTCGAGACATTCGTCTCTTCGCCGACACAGGAAACCTTCTCGGTTTAGGTCGCGAAGCAGTTCCCACCACTCTTCGAAATCCAAGCATTCAAGTAAGAGACTTTGAAGATCCCCTTCCTCGTCTTCTTCTGTTTCTCCGGAAAGAGACACATGCCCCACAAAACATAGCTCTCAGGCTGAGTGGGAGGAATTCCATAAAAGGATGCTTAGCGTCTTCGAGAAAGCAGCCTCGACCCCCTCGAAGACAGCTGAGGGTGATACCTTGGGTGAAAGACCCGAAAAATCTAAACTATGCAAGTCGTTTTACCCGGCGAAAGAAACTACTCGAGAGCGTCACAAACCCTCGAGAAAAGGCACTGTGCCATCGACGCATAGGTCGATCGAATCGACGCAGTCTTCGACGCCGAAAAAGAGCAAACCCACGGCCGTCACTACCTCACAGCCAGTGGTCATACCCAGAGCCTCTAACATGACTTCGAGGTTATCGACAACCTCAAGTAGGATCCCGATCCTCTTGAGTTCTTGGAGGCCACTTCCAATCTTCTCAACGCCTTTTTCGGTGTTTTCGAAGCCTTTAACGCCCACGTCGACGACGTCGACATTTTCCCAACCAATTATGACAGACCTTTGTCTTCAATCTATGAAGAACGGGAAGAGATCAAGAAAGACCCTTTGGGTTGCAGAGATCTGCAACACCAGAACCAGAGGAATTTACCTCTGTGGAAATTAGGTTGAAGGACCTTAGAGAATCCTTACATGAGGCAAGTGGGTTAGATACTTCCCCAGAAATAGAATTTGCCAAACCAGACCCAGGGGAACATGCTGTGACACCTTACAGAATTTTAATAGCAAGAATTCAAGAATTCATAGGTTGGTCTACACCTTCACCTGCATTCCAACAGGATGACCTTACAGACATCTTAGTTGAAGGCCCACAGGAGGATCCTGTGGTTCCATTTCACGCTGCATTACAAAGAAAAATATTGGCTAACTGGGAAACTCCTGTGGTTATCCCGGCAGTTAACAAGAAGTTATCAGCCAAATATAGGGTATCTACTACTGACCCTGAATTTTTGTCTAAACATCCAACTCCAGAGTCTGGTTGTCCAAGCAGCAACTTCATCAGGCAGTAGATCGGCATACCCTACTGCTCCACAGGACAGGGATGACAAAAGATACGACTCTATGGCTAAGAAAGTTTTTTCTGCATGTAGCATGGTGTTGAAATCTATTAACGCTACTTGTACGCTCGCAAGGTTCAGCCATACACTTTGGGAGTGTGCTTCATCAGCGGCTGGGGGGGGAGAAGAAAGGGAAGCATTTCTAAACATCATTAAGGATGGTAAAGAAGCAATGTGCAAATCCCTTCAAACTGGCATTGATTCTGCAGACAGCATCAGTAGGGCCATGGCGGCAAGTACTACAAACCGCAGATTTGCGTGGTTGCGAAAGTCGGTTTGCTCCAGATGTACAAGCCAGACTTTTAAATATGCCCTTTGACGGCTCTTCTTTGTTTGGTAAGAAGGTGGATGACAGCCTAGAAAAGTTAGACATCCAAAGCAGCAGCAAAATCCCTTGGTGCTGCAATCCGCCAAATGCCATATCGGCCCCTCAGGCACCTCATGGAGAGGTAAGTCCTTTCGCTTTTATTCCGCATTCAGAAAAGGCAGAGGGCAGTCGGTTCAAAGAGGTAAAAAAAGATTCACCCGAGGTGGAATGGGTAGAAATACAAAAGCCGCAGCAGCAGGTACCTCTTTACCCTCAGCACCTGCATCAGCTGCCTCTAAATCACTCTGAGGACTCTCCTCACAAGACACCAGTAGGGGGCAGGCTAACTCAACATCTGACGGAATGGCAGGCTATTACGTCAGATGCTTGGGCATTGGAGACAGTTGCCCAAGGTTACTGCCTGCCTTTTCTACGCATTCCTCAGTCATCCACCGGGGAACAGCCCTCGGAAAGTTCCAGATCCGCTCCTTTTGCAGGAAATTATAGACCTGCTGGAGAAAGGTGCGATAGAACCGGTACCTGTAGCGGAGAGGAACAAGGGCTGGTAACCCCCCCCCACACCCCACCCGACCCCTACTTCCAAATACCGAAGAAGGTCAGAGGACTGAGACCTATCTTGGACTTACGAGAATTGAACAAGTTCCTCAGGAAGGACAGGTTCAAGATGGTAACTCTTTCCCAGATCCTTCAGGCCCTCCAGCTCCAGGACTGGCTGGTATCTCTGGACCTTCAGGATGCTTATTTACATGTGCCAATCCATCTCAAACACAGGAAATACCGGAGGTTCGCAATTGGCGGCTCTCATTGTCAATTTCGAATTCTGCCATTTGGGCTGACCTCCGCCCCGAGGGTCTTCACCAAGCTAATGTCGGTAGTGGCTGCAAGTCTAAGGAGGGAAGGGATTCACGTCTACCTCTACCTGGACGATTGGCTGATCAGAGCTGTATCTCTGGAACAAGCTCAGATCCAGCTAGATTATGTCTGCCACTTCCTTCACAAACTGGGCTTTTCCCTCAATTTAAAGAAGTCACAGATGATACCATCACAGAGAGTCCAGTTCATTGGAGCGGTTCTGGACACTTCCCTGGGAAAAGCCTCGCTACCAGAGGTGAGGGCTCAAGATATTCTGCAGATGGTCACCAAGTTTCAAAATGCCCAACATCTCCCAGCTTTTTACTTTTTGAGGTTGCTAGGCCTCATGGCATCCTGCATCTCCCTTGTGCCAGAGGCTCGCCTGAGAATGAGATCTCTTCAGTGGGCACTGAGAACTCGGTGATCGCAATTCTCAGGGAGAATGACAGACCTCCTTCAGGTTCCGGACAATGTGTCTTGAGACCTTCAGAGTTGGGCCTGCCAGGAGAACGTCTTGAAAGGAAAACTGTTTTGGCAACCATGGCTGGAGATAACAGTAGTCACAGATGCCTCACTCACGGGGTGGGGAGCCCATACCAACGACTTGACCGTCAGCGGTCGTTGGTCTCCATCGGAGTCCAGACTACATATCCACCTCTTAGAGCTGAGACCAATCAGACTAGCGCTGAAGGCTTTTCTGCCATCTGTACAGGGGAAAAATGTCCTGATAATGACGGACAACACAGTGTCCATGCACTACCTCAACAAAAGAGGAGGCGTAGGATCACTGCATCTGTGCAGAGAGGCGATGCAGCTCTGGTTTTGGGCAATCCAAGAAGGAATCTCTCTATCGGCAGTTCACTTAGCCGGAGAGAAAAACTTGACAGCGGACGCTCTAAGCAGGCAGAGTACAGTCTCCCACGAGTGGGAACTAGCTCAGGAAGTCCTTCAACAGATCTTCATCCTTTGGGGAACCCCTCAAGTGGATCTGTTCGCCACCAGCATCAACAGGAAGTGCGATCAGTTTTGTTCAAGGGAATTTCCCCCGTGAGGAGCTCTAGGGGACGCGTTCGTAGTGGACTGGGAGTTTCCACTTCTATACGCGTTTCCTCCAGTCCCTGTCATTCCTCAAATGATCAGGAGGTTGAGAAGGTTCTGGAAAACCATGATCCTAATTGCCCCGGACTGGGACAGGAGAACGTGGTACCCAGACCTTCTGGACATGTCCATCTGCCCTCCAATTCGTCTTCCACTCAAGGAGAATCTTTTCTCGCAGAAGGGAGGTCAGGTTCTCCATCCAGACATCAGAACCCTCAACCTTCACGCTTGGTATCTGAAAGGTTAAGATACAAGGATTGGGACCTCCCAGATGACGTCATGGAGGTGTTGCTTTCGGCAAGAAGGCCAGCAACAAAGACTTTATACCGCTGCCGTTGGAACACATTTTGCAGCTGGTGTAGAGAAAAGAATTTCGACCCCTTTTCATGTGGTACACCAACAGTGTTATCTTTTCTACTCTATTTGGCAAATTCGGGCCTTCAGGATGGCACTATCAAGGGCTATCTCGCAGCGCTATCGATCTTCAATCGCACTGCAGAGGAACCATTGTATTTCAAGTTACCCTTAGTAATACAATTTCTGAAGGGATTAACCAATGTCTATCCTCCAAGACCATTCCAAGTTGCCTTATGGGACTTAAATTTAGTCTTACATTTCCTGATGGGTACTCCTTTTGAACCACTCCACTCTTGTTCACTAAGGTTTCTCACCCTTAAAACTGTCTTATTAGTGGCATTGACATCTGCTAGGAGGGTGAGCGAATTACAGGCTCTATCTTGTAAACCCCCTCATACAATTTTTCATAAAGATAAAGTTGTCCTACAAGTGAAGCCTAATTTTCTCCCAAAGGTGGTTTCTGAATTCCACATCACTCAGATTACCTTGCCTTCATTTTATCCCCCTCCCCATCCGGGGAAAGAGGAAGAAAGGCTGCATAGGCTGGACCCAAAGCGGGCTTTGAGCTTTTACATCAGCAGACTTGCTAGGATTAGGCAAGCAGACCAACTGTTCGTAGGTTACTCGGGGCACAAATTGGGATTACCGATAACAAAACAGACCATTTCCAGATGGATTATTTTAGCCATTCTGGAATGTTACACACTGGCAGGGAAAGAGCCTCCTCAAAATCTTAGGACTCATTCAACCAGGGGTATCGCAGCCTCTTCGGCCCTCCAAAGAGGGGTACCGATTCGAGACATATGTGCGGCTGCCACATGGTCGTCTGCACATACCTTCACAACATTTTACAACCTGGATTCCTCCTCTAGCCAAGAGACTAGATTTGGCAAAGCTGTGTTGCACTCTGTTCACTCTTGAAGGGAAACATGGCAATTTTACTCCCACCTCCAGTTACACACCACTGCAGTGGGAGTCTATCAAGATAAGGAATACGTCGGAGGACACAATCCCTTTCGAAGAACAAGTTACTTCTTACCTGGTAATGTTCTTTCGATGGGATGTTCCTCCGACCTATTCCTTATCGCCCCTCCCATCCATCCCCTCAGTAAAACTTCCCTTGTGGTTACAGCTTACGCTCCTTCTGTGTCACTAACCAATTCATGTAAAACTACTGTTAACGTCAAAACGGAACTGAGCAACGGACGCTGCGCGAGTCTATTTATACGCATGATGACGTCGGCGCCGAACGGAGGCTGTCGAGGGACATCGGCTCCAGGGACATCGACGCGCAGCGCCCTCTACTGAAAAAAACATTCCGAGGCCAGCAAGCTAGAGATGATCTATCAAGATAAGGAATACGTCGGAGGAACATCCCATCGAAAGAACGTTACCAGGTAAGAAGTAACTTGTCCTTCTTGCCATGTCTTCACCGTTTCCTGGTTATTGTTGCATCATGACCACAGGCGCTGTCACTGAATGTTGCCAGGGGTTTCAGAACATTAATTATTATAAAACATCTTTATGGCTATCTAACGTGCGTTATTATGCTATAGACAATGCACTTGTATGTAACACAATGAAAGCTCATTCTTGCAATATTTCCTCTTTGTTGGCTCTGCCTTTTATTGTTAATTACGAGTGAGCAGTAATAATAATGGGTGTTTTTGCATCCTGGAGATTCCAGTTTCCGCAGCAGGCACGCTCCGCAGATCTACCTGAAGAATAAATCAAATTTTTGCTTCTTCTGCACTAGTTTAATAATGGGTGAGGGGTTGCAGTATAGGGTCTGTTTTAGTGCTTCTCCCCGGGTGGCTTACGGTCACTCCTCCCAGAGGCCTGCTCTTTCTTTACCATCCCTCCTCCATTCTCCATCCTCTCAGCCCTCCCCAGTCGCCTGATTCAACATTGTCCTTGGCCTACAGGCCGACTCTGCTCACCGCTTTTAGCTCTGGTGACCCGGTTGAATGCATCCATTTAAGGACCCTCCTGGGCCTTGTTTAATTGCTTTTTGTTACTTGTTTGAGCCCCCAGCCCCGTTCAGGCATCCTCGTTTCTCCCGTCCCGATCCCAGTTTCCGCATCACTCCTCCTTCCTCCTGCCTCCCAGCCCACCACGTCCCCCGATTGACTCAATTGATGGTCTTAACTGACCTTCCCAGGGCAGCCCTCTGCCTGTGCAGCCCCTGCGGCTAAAGGCCCTGAAGCAAAGGGCGGCTCCTACTTAGGCAGCTCCATATCATTTCTGCAGGTGTCCGCAGGAGAAGCCACTGGCCATCCGTCAACCAGCAGCTACAGCTAAGGTAGGTGTGGCTGGGTTGGGAGTAGAACAATCACTCTACCATGGCAGCACTGCTACGTTGCAAACTATCCTAGGACTGTAAATGTTAGCCTGCATCACACGTAAGGGAGCTGTTCATATTGACTTGAATCACATCTATTGTTGCTACAATAATTCGCATCAAGAAAGTGCCCACTGAGGTAATACTGTGATGTATTTGTGCTGCACACTTAGAAAATTGTTCTTGTTGCATTAATTCACACCTAGAAAGTGCACACTGTGGTAATAATGTAATTTATTTGCGTGTGCCACACACGTAGAAACTGTTCTTGCTGCACCGATTCACATCTAAAAAGTGCCCACTGAGACAGTCCTGTAATTTATTTGCATGTCCTGCACACTTAGAAATTTTTTCTTGTTCGCTTGATTTACATCTAGAAAGTTAAATTGATTCTCTAAATAATACAAAAATACTGTATTGTTTGGTATGGCGCCTTTATTAAACATTCATATTATTGTTCACTGCAATAAAAATGTCTTGCAGTTAATTTCCACTTTGGTCTAAATTGATTATAACCTAAATACTCTCTTTAGGATCTTGAAAGTTTCAGTTGTCATTGTGTCCTTAATGTCCACTTCTGATGTCCATTTTTACCCTTTTGTTTGGGTTTGTTGTATCCTAAATCTCCTCTTTAGAATTTATAAGTTGCCTAAATATCCTTGATTAGGTTGTGTCCTTATAATTTGGTTGTGTCCCTGTTGTCCTTTGTGGTCCTCACGATTTGGTTGTGTCCTTGTTGTCCTCTATTGTCCTCGACACGTGTTTCCCCGTCTTTATATCTGACGGTTCTTCAGGAGGATCTTTATTTAGTTGATACTTGGGAGGATCTTTGTATGTTTATTTCTTTCCCCAATTGGTCTGTTCGGGTTTCGTTATCTTTATGTTGACCGTATGTCCTTATCAAAAAGTTGTTTTGATATTGTTCTTCTTTAGATTGGAAATCACTATGACTGCTAGATGCATTTTCTTGTTATGAAATTGCCTGGAATTGCCTGTAAGAAAAAAATCCCTGCGTCACTAGTTGCATAGCACTAGTTTACTGTTGAAAAGTTTCCTATATCTTTGGTATCCACAATTACATTTTTTGATGTTAATGGTTGAATTCACACATAGTTTTACCTTATTTTACTTTCTTTCGAAAACGTCCGTTTTGCAGGTTTCCATTTGTTGTATTTTTATCGTTGCTTTCAAATGTTTGTAATGAATTTCTAAATGGGGAACATGGAAAATGCCTTACTTTTACTATTTGAAGTGTGACCTTCTCTGTCCAAAATGTCTACCATCTGATTTGCATGAATACATAGTCTTATAATCTTAAGACACACATGGCCCTCTGTCTTACCGTTTTTAAGTTGATTTCCGTGATCTCCGTGCTTCTCATGTGCCTGTTCCGCCTTCTTGTTCTGTCTTCCTCGTTCGTACTCGCTCCTAAGTTGGTTTTGTTTTATTGACGTAGATGCTTGTCACGTGATTGTGAAGTTTGCGATCACGTTACATTCGTCATGTTGCGGTCGCCATTTTAGTTTGGGCTGATTATTTTATCATTGTTTTCCGCAGTTTCTATCTTTCGCTGTTTACATTATTCATTCTTGTACACTCTTGTATTCTGATAGTCGACTATTCTGAATGTTACATGACACCTTGTGATTACTATTTTGAAAAAATGACGATCACGTGACACTTGTTGATTTCGATTTCCATATTGGTTTTAGGCTATTTTTTGTTGTTTGACCATTGCACTCTTCAATTTTACATTGATTCTCACCTAGAAAGTGCCCACTGAGATAATACTGTGATTTATTTGTGCCGCACACCTAGTAATTGTTATTGTTATATTGATTCACATCTAGAGGGTGCCCACTCTGATAGTACTGTGATTTACCTGCCTGTACCGCCCACTTAGAATTTGTATTGTTACATTGATTCAAATCTAGAAGGTGTCCGCTGTGATGGGATGGTACTGTGATTTATTTGCCTGTCCCACACTCTTAGGAATTTTTCTTGTTAGATTGATTCACATCTAGTAAGCTACATTGATTCACATCTTGAAAAGTGCCCCCTGATTTGGCACTGTGATTTACTTGCCTGCGCTGCACAATTAGAGTTCTTGCTGGTTCGATTCACAACTAGAACGTGCCATCTGAGATAGTACTGCGATTTACTTGTCTATGTTTTAGATGCCGCTACTGCATCTAGACTTCCATCCTACTGTTACACTCTTTGGCCCTCTGCCACTGCCCTGGTGTTCAGAATCTAGACACATCTAGGGCCACTACATCTACTGTTACTAGTGCATCAATCTCTAGGTGCTGCCCTTGACCTCCCCCCGGGATGGAGATCCCAGCTCATCATATACCCCCTCTCCGACCCGCCCTGATCCCTAGCCTCCCTGCACCATTCTCTCCATCCCCCATGGCTCACCCCTTGTGGCGCATGGCCTGCGCTCTAGCACCCAACTTCACAACGCCCCCCTTTATCCCACACCTGATCACAAACCATGACCCCTCCTTCCGTACATCAATACATCCGGACGCCGCCCTCCCACTCTGCTCCCATCATCCCTCGTCCAACTCTTATAGTAGAGGAGCAATCTGGCGTGCCAAACACCTGCCTCCTCTAGCGCTCATCCCCCATTCCCCATCCCACCCTAACACATCGACTTCCACTCTCCCTCTGACATCTATTGAGAACATCCTGATACCCCCCGCCCATACACCACGCCCATTATCGAACTGCCAAGCCAGGGGAGCCCTCTGGCACTCCAAACAGTGCGAATCCACCTCCACTTCCACACCACCCTTGGTCCCTCTGAGAAACTCCCCCTCCCACTCATCCGTTCTCCCATGCCACCCTCTCCCTCCCCCTTAGCCCCTTGGGGAACTCACAACCCTCTACCAACTTCCATGCCACCCTCTCCTCCCCCTTAACCCATACTTGACCCCCCGCCAACAAACACCCCTTCATATCCCTTCCTTTCTCTGAAAGTAGCTTCTCACCCTTGCTAGAACGGTAGCCTCGTCTCCCTCCCCCTCTGACTTCACAACCCCAACCCTCTCCCACACCCCTATGACACCAAAACCCACAAAATGCAGAAAACGTGACTGGTCCTCTACCTCGACCCTCCACTGCTCACCACTTCTGCTTCAGCCCAACCTCCCTGCCTCTCCCTCCGCTACTCCCTCCGCTACCCCAATACATTCCCCTCTCCCTTCTCCCCTCTCCCACTTTACACCCCCTTTCTCTCCACTTCTCACCCTGTACACCTAAACCCCCAGCGCCCTCCAGACACATTACAAAATCAACTGGCTTAAACCCTCACACTCCAAATGATCCATTCACCACCATCCCAACCCACCTTGACCCACCCCTCGTCTCTCACATACCTACCTCCGCCCACCTAATCTTCTTGCCCCCCCATCATCGTAACCCTCTATTTAACTCCCTATTTTTTTAAGTTTGAAGTAAAATAATCCCCTTGGGGGTGATACTCAGCGGGAGAATCCCATGGGAGGGAACCCCTCTGTGGAGGATGGGATGACTGTCAAGGGAGAATGGGTTATAACAACTACCACTCTAACTCCAAAAACACATCCCCCCACACTGTTGGGCCAAAACACACCCATCCTCTTTAACTCCTCTTTCTACTCATAGTTGATTTATGCAGAGTAGACCTGTATAGGAGTATGAGAAAAACCATACTGTGACGAGGAAGAGCAAGGAAAGCTATGGTTACTGACATGAGGAGGAGGAGGAAGAATAAGAAGAGGATTGAAGAACCCGTCGTAGAACCAACACGAACATATTCCTCTCAACCACACACGAGCCGGCCAAAGATAGAAATAGAGGAAGGACTGCTCTTGTTGTCTGATCCTCCCTGGAGGGATCGCAACCTGTAGGGAGCTGCCGTTCAGAGAACGGAGAGTAAAGGAGACCTGGACGCTGGTCAGACTGCAGACGTGTCCCTGCGGAGTACGCTGCTGAGAAACAAGGACCACAGTGGGAGAAACGGGTATCTCTAGTGAGCTAGAGAGCGGAAAGAGGAAACGCTGTGCCTGTGAGGGACCCCGTGCTGGGGAACTGCCACATGAATTACAGAGGTGTGATAAGCCTGGAGAAGCTGGGAGCCGGAGAGAGGAGCAATCTGCGGATCAGGGATAAGGAGCATGCCCCTGGGGTTGAGGGAACCACCCTAAAGAGAACTGTTAATAAACTGGGAATTACTCCACGAAGCAGGAGGCAGAGCACACACCCTCTTGAGACCCCGAGGGGCAGAGTTGAACCAAGTATGGGAAAAAGAGAAATCCTGTGGTGTCACAATAGAACTAAGGGAGGAGGATATCAATCCCCTCTCCCGAACCACAGAAGCCGAATGGATCGACCCTCCCACCGTGGTTGGCACGGGCGCCTGGATTTTTGAAGTACAGGTAGCCACGTGGCAGCCAATGGGGGGAAGAAGGAGTTGGGGAAAAGGGATGGACTAATAAAGGTAAGGAAGGGTAGACAACTAGACATAAAAAGCAAAATCACATACAATTCCTGACTTGATACTGTAATACCCTGGAAACCTAACCCGACTCTCCCTTCATCAACTAGTAGGACATTACATAAGTTTCACAAAACACATGGAGCAGTATACTTGACCTTTCGACTGTTAGTGACCATGACTTACAAAGCATGACTTAAAGCTACATCAAACATATAGCAAGCAATGACACTGAGACAACAACTTGCCCCAGTTATGGGTTGACACAAACCCCTGTACATAGAACAACGCTTTCCCCTTGTGGAGAAAACAATGTGACTGAGGAATGCAGACTTAGCAGACTTTTGGTCGTTTCTGGTTAGCAATCATATCCATGCCGTACTTCAGACCGTAGCATCCAAACATATGGTTCATAGTAGCAAGTAGCACAAAATATACTCTTAAGAGGGCACACTTCAAGAAAGCACACTTAACTAATGGTCTGGAAGTTTCCTCATAACGCCCAGACAACAACGAGTTGAGGCGTTGCTCAATACATGTCACCGCCGCTGACCAGGAGGACACAGAACACACATAAACACTTAACTGAGAGTCCGGGCGCCTCCTGCGGCTGCCCCAGACCTGACAGAAGAGAGCGGATCACACATTAGCCAGCTTTCACCACCGCGGCTCGGGAGATGCGAATGCCGCCACACATGGTCAGCGATAGTCCTTCAGCTGCCTCGAATTGCCCCCCTCCGCCTCTCGCTTTGCTGCTCCGCTGCTGCTGCCGCGGCCCGTGCTCTCCAACATCAATCAGCAGCCCCTGAGCATGGGCGGGCAGCCGTTAAGAGCACATTCTCCTAATGCCAAGTGCCTGCAGCTGGTTACCGGCGCGCTTCAGAAAACTACACCCATTCCCCATGCCTGCCGTGAATTGTAGTGTTTTCCCCTATCTAGGCAATACACGTCTTCTCCTGCACCTCAACCCCTGATTCCTGACACGTGGCAAAACCAGTTATGAGAAAAGTCGGAGTGCAAGAATCATCTTTCTCGTTACAGTACTTGGAAGAATCCCAGAGAACATTATATGGGAAACAGTGCCTAACGGGATAGTGAACCGGCCTTGGTTAAGAGATATTGAAAACCAGAAAGAAGGGCCTGGGACCCATATGTTGAAGAAACCAAAGAAAACCATATGCAAAATAGTGCCTGGCAGGCTATTGACCCGGGCCGGAGTGAGACATTATCAACTTGAGAAAGGGGTCTGGGACCCACACAACTGGAAGAGAAGACCAGGGGGAGAGTGAGATATCCATTAGCAAAAGTCAAGAGAAGACCTACGGAACGAAGGTTATATCCTCTGGCAAAACCAGACCTCATTAAGAATGTTGAAATAGCCTAAGAAAGACTGATGTTTTTTTTTCCTAACTTTCATTTAAATAAAAGTGTATACCCACAAACATACCACCCTTTGTATCCCACGTCTACTTCTGCACCCTTGCAGTATGTGACCACTGAGCTTGTACCTACAGCCAGATAACTTGCGTGATGACCGAGAATGGCGAATGATGCTAAGAAGTGTGCACTCGTAGTTCACATGCAAAGTACAATTCAGATTTGTGATTTTTAGCAATTTAAAAAATACATGTTTGTGGTTTTAGTTCATTGAACTTTCACAACTTTATTAATTCCAAAATTCATAACTTACCAATACATTTAACACATATAATCTTACCATAGATGACATTTCATTAAACCTTAAAATCCCTTCTTCATGTCATTCCCTATCCAGAATCTTTTTCAAAAGCAAACCACATTTGAATCAAAGCAATTGCCCGTGTAAGGCTACACCCTCCCATTCAATTTAACCAAAACAATTATTTTAATATCTCTTCAAAGCCGTCATCAAAGTGTTTATAAAATCTATAATAATACTTTCTCATGCCTTATAGTTTCCATTTCACTTATAACCTTACATAATTGGCATGTTCTTTTCTTTTTCAATTCCCAACCAAATCTCTGTATTTACTAAAACAGGAGACTTACTGGTTGAATCATCACACATACTCTGCAAAATCTTGGATCTGGAAATTGGTAAATATATTTTTGTGGGCACATGTAGCTGAGGCATAATTTGCAATGATCACAAAGCGATTTAATTTCACCTATGTAGTCGTGGTTGCGAGCCAAGTCACGTGCAATGGAATGCTTCTTTACGGATGCTCCAAGAACCCCTAAGCCGATTTCCCAGTTTGGAGACCATGCAATTTCTTCAAAATAATCATTTCTAAACTTAAATTCCGACCTGTTTTTATACCGTTTCTCTAATACACCCCTTTTCACTTGTACTTAATGATGTCATGCCAAGTTCTATATATATATTGCCTGCCTGGGGGTGGCCAAATATAGGCCCAGAATTTTTCATCATATCAACCCCTCCAGGCCATCTGCCAGTTATCCAAATTTAGGAATGAACATTCCATTGCGGAGTAAACTACTGCAGCCAACATTTGGCGATATATATAAAGTTACAACACCTATTAGATTATATCCCAGATTACTAGATACAAAGCTCTTTAACTTTAGCATCAATGATCTCGCTTTAGCCCGATGTCCCAATAGTAACTGTTCATTTTGTTTTATATGAATTTCATAACCCAAGTATTTGTAGGATTCCACATTTTCAATTCTTTGTCCAAACACTACCATATTTCTTTTGGCAACTTATTTTTCCAAAACTCATCCTTTTAAGTTTTTTTTAAATCATTTGCCTTCACATACACCTTCATTTTCCTTAGACTTCTTCTTAAACAGACATATGTATTATCAAAAATAGTTAAATCATCTGCCCAGCTTGGGGGCACAGGTATCATCGCCAGTACAATGTTCATCCAAATCCACCACAAGATCGACAACAGGACACACCCCTCTCTCAATGCCCACAGGAGCAGTCATGTCACCCCAACTGTTCAGCCTCACCTGGGCCCTGGTCTCCTCATGTAGTATTTGGCATGCATAAAGGACACTTTCTGGCATACCCATCTTCCTAAACTTTGTCCATAACTTTCCTTGATTTATGATGTCAAAAGCGCTAACAAAATCTATGCAGAGTATGTCGAAGGGCAACACATGTATTAGACTACTAACAGCACAGATATTATTTAAACATGACAAACCCCTTTGGAATCCTGCCTGAAACTTACTCAGGATCTTCTCTTTATCAATCAATTTTTCAATGTCCCTTAAGACACAGCCAGCAAATATCTTCCCTGACCCGCCTAGAAGGGATAAGAGACGATAGTTACCAGGACTGTCTCTTCGCCAGTGTTTATACACCGGTATAAGATAAGACAAAGTCCAAGATGTAGGTAATTGGCCCGTAGTTATTACTCTATCAAATAATGTTTTCAAAATACAGGCCCATAACTCTGTGTTGGCCCGAGTCAACAAATTACATAAACTATCTGGTCCAGGCACACGGGACCTCTTCAGTTTCCTAATTAGAAACCAAATGTCCTCGTACGTAATAACTATGTAAAGCTTGCCCTCTCCTAGTATCCCAGGCTCATCACTTGCCTTACATTTCTCTAAGATACATTTCTCCCAGGCGTTACTATTTTCAGTTTCTCTGTTATTGAAGGTATACATAGGGGCATTTATCTTTCACTTTGACCTCAATAGCCCACCAAAGGGGGGGCAACCTTTATCCCCTCCTCCTGCTGGGTTATCGTAATTGGAACCCATCACAATGCACTTTATTCAGCAACCATATCCGATTGCTGCCTTTTTCTATAAATGAGTGTATATGGCCCCTTGAATTCCATCTAGTAACACATCTTTATTAGGAATTATTTGCAGGAATCCAGAGTAAAGACAATGACCAATCCCACTGTGACTTTGCCACTTGGTCAGTTTTTATCTGTAACTTTGTCTGACCTTTATTCTGGGCTTACGTGGATTTATCAATATTCATTCACCCCATTTATCAACTTTCCTTTCTGGTCAAGATGATAACCCCATTTCAATAGCGAGGGGGCGTTCGCTCTAATCCAAACCTTCTCAAATGAGGCTACCACTTAGATGAACTCTTTTCTAGACCACATAACTATTAGTCTTCTACCCAACCTCTTCAGCTGAGCCTGTACCTTTCATCTGTGGAGTACTGCAGGGGTCATGTGTCTCCCCCACTTTGTACAACATCTTTACAAAGCCCCTCTTTGACATACTTGACAATCTGGGTGTCTCATACACTAACTATGCAGATGACACCCAGATTCTCATCCCTATTCAGGGTGACTATGTTAAAGATGTAGAACTGATCAACAAAATCTACCAAATCGTACAAACCTGAATGGCCACACACGGCCTATGTCTTAAAGATCATAAGACTGAACTACTAATCATAGCCTCCAATAAAAAACTGAGGAAACTCCCTCACTAGTATAATTCCATCACCATAGACAACAACATGATCAAAGTCGCTAAGGAAGTAAAAACCTTGGGTTTCTACGTGGATTCAGCACTCACCCTTAATAAGCAAGTTAACGCTACAGCCTCAGCAACTAGTTACACGTGCAAACTGATCCACACTTGTAAACCATTCTTGACTACTGACGGTTGCATCACAATTGCACGGGCGCTAATTGTATCGAAATTGGATTAATGTAATGCACTCTATCTGAGCACAAGTAATCACAATACAAAAAAATCGCAAACCCCCCACACCAATGCTGTAAGAACTGCCTTAGGCATCCCTTAAGGTCAGCATATCTCGAATGACAGACGTTCCATCAATTGGTTAGCCATCAAAGACAGAATCAAGCTCAAAACACTAAACTTGACATACAAATGCCTCACTAACAAGGCACCCACATCCCTGATGGAGAGATTCACCACCAAACATCAGATCGACCTTTTAGAAAAGCACAATCCAATAGTATCAGGGTCCCAAACTACAGACTAAAAAAAACAGGAGGATCTAGCTTTCCAACCATGGCAGCAAAACTTTGGAACTCAGTACCCGATTCCTTAAGAGCAGCATCCTCCCTCCCATCTTTCACGACCAATGTCAAACTCTGGCTACACGCCAGCGATTACTAATCCTGTCCATCGAACTTCCTCATTGTACATTCTCACTTCCACCAAGTACACCCACACATGCACGCATATTTGTAAATTGTTTTCTATTTCCTGGTAAATTGTTCCTGTACATTCTGCCATTCATACTGTAACTATATTTACCTATGTACTGTAAATTGTAAACTGTTACGGTATATTCCACAACTTGCATCTTTAATGTAATTTACTAAATGGCTCCTGTACATTTTCGCTATTCATATTGTAACTGTATTTACCTATTTACTGTATCTGTAACCAAATCATTTGCAAGCTTTTTAAGATTCTCAATACAGGTATGTGGTCAAATAAAGTTAGTAGCGTACTCTTATTTATTGTGCGATCTTCAAATAATCGCAAAATTAAGAAACTTGTTGATGGTCAAAATGAATTCGTTTTTACCACATAATTTATACCACAACCTGTATGTCCCCAAGCCCTCCTCGTAGCTCCTGCTATTGGCAGACCTTTAGGGCCATTCCTCTCAACCACCGTTGCCCCTTCAGGTGAGCCCAGAGTAACAGAAGCAGTAGATACTTCCATAGTGTCCTCAATATCCGACCTATTAGCAACACTTTTGTTATTTGTCTCGGATATATCCATGTGTGCTGTCTGTTTTAAATTCCTTTTAGTTAATAGCCACACGTATGGTTCCCTCCTTTATTGGTCAACCTACGCGCACGTTGGGCTGCCTTTCTCTTTGCTTTTTTTGATGGTACTATCCACTTGTGAGTGCCAAAGGATATTATTTCCTCCTCCATTCTAACACTGCACTTTATTTCTTTATTAGCTACCACTTGAACGCTAGTGCATTTTTTTGCTCTGTCTTCTTTCTCTTATCGAGATTGACGTATGGATATCGGAGACAATTCGTTGATCAACCATGTTGATTCTTATGGTCCAATTTCCCTCTGAATGGCCACATTATTTGGTCGATCTCCAATATTTCCCACACTATTATCTAAGATGCCTCTATGTAGACTTCACATGTCACTTCTACCCTGACTAGTCTCCTCCAGCCTCACTGCCCGTATGTGCAGCCTCTATGTAGATTTCACTGGTCACTTCTACCCTGACTAGTCTCCTCCAGCCTCGCTGCCCTTTGTGCATGTGCAGCCTCTGTGTAGACTTCACTGGTCACTTCTACCCTGACTAGTCTCCTCCAGCCTCACTGCCTTTGTACATGTGCAGCCTCTGTGTAGACTTCACTGGTCACTTCTACCCTGACTAGTCTCCTCCAGCCTCGCTGCCCTTTGTGCATGTGCAGCCTCTGTGTAGACTTCACTTCTACCCTGACTAGTCTCCTCCAGCCTCACTGCCCGTATGTGCAGCCTCTATGTAGACTTCACATGTCACTTCTACCCTGACTAGTCTCCTCCAGCCTCACTGCCCTTTGTGCACGTGCAGCCTCTGTGTAGACTTCACTTCTACCCTGACTAGTCTCCTCCAGCCTCACTGCCCGTGTGTGCAGCCTCTGTGTAGACTTCACTGGTCACTTCTACCCTGACTAGTCTCCTCCAGCCTCACTGCCTTTGTGCACGTGCAGCCTCTGTGTAAATTTCACTGGTCACTTCTACCCTGACTAGTCTCCTCCAGCCTCACTGCCTTTGTGCACGTGCAGCCTCTGTGTAGACTTCACTGGTCACTTCTACCCTGACTAGTCTCCTCCAGCCTCACTGCCCGTATGTGCAGCCTCTATGTAGACTTCACATGTCACTTCTACCCTGACTAGTCTCCTCCAGCCTCGCTGCCCTTTGTGCACGTGCAGCCTCTGTGTAGACTTCACTTCTATCCTGACTAGTCTCCTCCAGCCTCACTGCCCGTGTGTGCAGCCTCTGTGTAGACTTCACTGGTCACTTCTACCCTGACTAGTCTCCTCCAGCCTCACTGCCTTTGTGCACGTGCAGCCTCTGTGTAGACTTCACTGGTCACTTCTACCCTGACTAGTCTCCTCCAGCCTCACTGCCTTTGTGCACGTGCAGCCTCTGTGTAGACTTCACTGGTCACTTCTACCCTGACTAGTCTCCTCCAGCCTCACTGCCTTTGTGCACGTGCAGCCTCTGTGTAGACTTCACTGGTCACTTCTACCCTGACTAATCTCCTCCAGCCTCACTGCCTTTGTGCACGTGCAGCCTCTGTGTAGACTTCACTTCTACCCTGACTAGTCTCCTCCAGCCTCACTGCCCGTGTGTGCAGCCGCTATGTAGACTTCACTGGTCACTTCTACTCTGACTAGTCTCCTCAGCCTCACTGCCTTTGTGCACGTGCAGCCTCTGTGTAGACTTCACTGGTCACTTCTACCCTGACTAGTCTCCTCCAGCCTCACTGCCTTTGTGCACGTGCAGCCTCTGTGTAGACTTCACTTCTACCCTGACTAGTCCCCTCCAGCCTCACTGCCTTTGTGCACGTGCAGCCTCTGTGTAGACTTCACTGGTCACTTCTACCCTGACTAGTCTCCTCCAGCCTCACTGCCTTTGTGCACGTGCAGCCTCTGTGTAGACTTCACTGGTCACTTCTACCCTGACTAGTCTCCTCCAGCCTCACTGCCTTTGTGCACGTGCAGCCTCTGTGTAGACTTCACCTCTACCCTGACTAGTCTCCTCCAGCCTCCCTGCTGTTTGTGCAGCCTCTGTGTAGACTTCATCTCTACCCTGACTAGTCTCCTCCAGCCTCACTGCCCGTATGTGCAGCCTCTGTGTAGACTTCACCTCTACCCTGACTAGTCTCTTCCAGCCTCACTGCCCTTTGTGCACGTGCAGCCTCTGTGTAGACTTCACCTCTACCCTGACTAGTCTCCTCCAGCCTCCCTGCTGTTTGTGCATGTGCAGCCTCTGTGTAGACTTCACCTCTACCCTGACTAGTCTCCTCCAGCCTCCCTGCTGTTTGTGCAGCCTCTGTGTAGACTTCACCTCTACCCTGACTAGTCTCCTCCAGCCTCACTGCCTTTGTGCATGTGCAGCCTCTGTGTAGACTTCACTTCTACCCTGACTAGTCTCCTCCAGCCTCACTGCATTTGTGCACGTGCAGCCTCTGTGTAGACTTTACTGGTCACTTCTACCCTGACTAGTCTCCTCCAGCCTCACTGCCTTTGTGCACGTGCAGCCTCTGTGTAGACTTCACTTCTACCCTGACTAGTCTCCTCCAGCCTCACTGCCTTTGTGCACGTGCAGCCTCTGTGTAGACTTCACTGGTCACTTCTACCCTGACTAGTCTCCTCCAGCCTCACTGCCTTTGTGCACGTGCAGCCTCTGTGTAGACTTCACTGGTCACTTCTACCCTGACTAGTCTCCTCCAGCCTCACTGCCTTTGTGCACATGCAGCCTCTGTGTAGACTTCACCTCTACCCTGACTAGTCTCCTCCAGCCTCACTGCCCTTTGTGCACGTGCAGCCTCTGTGTAGACTTCACATCTACCCTGACTAGTCTCCTCCAGCCTCCCTGCTGTTTGTGCATGTGCAGCCTCTGTGTAGACTTCACCTCTACCCTGACTAGTCTCCTCCAGCCTCCCTGCTGTTTGTGCAGCCTCTGTGTAGACTTCATCTCTACCCTGACTAGTCTCCTCCAGCCTCACTGCCCGTATGTGCAGCCTCTGTGTAGACTTCACCTCTACCCTGACTAGTCTCCTCCAGCCTCACTGCCCTTTGTGCACGTGCAGCCTCTGTGTAGACTTCACCTCTACCCTGACTAGTCTCCTCCAGCCTCACTGCCCTTTGTGCACGTGCAGCCTCTGTATAGACTTCACTTCTACCCTGACTAGTCTCCTCCAGCCTCACTGCCCGCATGTGCAGCCTCTGTGTAGATTTCACCTCTACCCTGACTAGTCTCTTCCAGCCTCACTGCCCGCATGTGCAGCCTCTGTGTAGACTTCACCTCTACCCTGACTAGTCTTCTCCAGCCTCACTGCCCGCATGTGCAGCCTCTGTGTAGACTTCACCTCTACCCTGACTAGTCTCCTCCAGCCTCACTGCCCGCGTGTGCAGCCTCTGTGTAGACTTCACTTCTACCCTCACTAGTCTCCTCCAGCCTCACTGCCCTTTCTGCATGTGCAGCCTCTGTGTAGACTTTACTTCTACCCTGAGTAGTCTACTCCAGCCTCACTGCCCGCATGTGCAGCCTCTGTGTAGACTTCACTTCTACCCTGACTAGTCTCCTCCAGCCTCACTGCCTTTGTGCACGTGCAGCCTCTGTGTAGACTTCACTGGTCACTTCTACCCTGACTAGTCTCCTCCAGCCTCACTGCCTTTGTGAACGTGCAGCCTCTGTGTAGACTTCACTGGTCACTTCTACCCTGACTAGTCTCCTCCAGCCTCGCTGCCTTTTGTGCATGTGCAGCCTCTGTGTAGACTTCACTGGTCACTTCTACCCTGACTAGTCTCCTCCAGCCTCACTGCCTTTGTGCACGTGCAGCCTCTGTGTAGACTTCACTGGTCACCTCTACCCTGACTAGTCTCCTCCAGCCTCCCTGCTGTTTGTGCAGCCTCTGTGTAGACTTCACCTCTACCCTGACTAGTCTCCTCCAGCCTCCCTGCCTTTGTGCATGTGCAGCCTCTGTATAGACTTCACTGGTCACCTCTACCCTGACAAGTCTCCTCCAGCCTCACTGCCCGTGTGTGCAGCCGCTATGTAGACTTCACCTCTACCCTGACTAGTCTCCTCCAGCCTCACTCCCCTTTGTGCATGTGCAGCCTCTGTGTAGACTTCACTTCTACCCTCACTAGTCTCCTCCAGCCTCACTGCCCTTTGTGCATGTGCAGCCTCTGTGTAGACTTTACTTCTACCCTGAGTAGTCTACTCCAGCCTCACTGCCCGCATGTGCAGCCTCTGTGTAGATTTCACTTCTACCCTGACTAGTCTCCTCCAGCCTCACTGCCTTTGTGCACGTGCAGCCTCTGTGTAGACTTCACATGTCACTTCTACCCTGACTAGTCTCCTCCAGCCTCGCTGCCTTTTGTGCACGTGCAGCCTCTGTGTAGACTTCACTGGTCACTTCTACCCTGACTAGTCTCCTCCAGCCTCACTGCCTTTGTGCACGTGCAGCCTCTGTGTAGACTTCACTGGTCACTTCTACCCTCACTAGTCTCCTCCAGCCTCACTGCCTTTGTGCACGTGCAGCCTCTGTGTAGACTTCACTGGTCACGTCTACCCTGACTAGTCTCCTCCAGCCTCACTGCCTTTGTGCATGTGCAGCCTCTGTGTAGACTTCACCTCTACCCTGACTAGTTTCCTCCAGCCTCACTGCCCGCATGTGCAGCCTCTGTGTAGACTTCACTGGTCACTTCTACCCTGACTAGTCTCCTCCAGCCTCCCTGCTGTTTGTGCAGCCTCTGTGTAGACTTCACCTCTACCCTGACTAGTCTCCTCCAGCCTCACTGCCCGTGTGTGCAGCCTCTGTGTAGACTTCACTGGTCACCTCTACCCTGACTAGTCTCCTCCAGCCTCCCTGCTGTTTGTGCAGCCTCTGTGTAGACTTCACCTCTACCCTGACTAGTCTCCTCCAGCCTCCCTGCTGTTTGTGCAGCCTCTGTGTAGACTTCACCTCTACCCTGACTAGTCTCCTCCAGCCTCACTGCCCTTTGTGCATGTGCAGCCTCTGTGTAGACTTCACTTCTACCCTGACTAGTCTCCTCCAGCCTCACTGCCCTTTGTGCACGTGCAGCCTCTGTGTAGACTTCACTGGTCACCTCTACCCTGACTAGTCTCCTCCAGCCTCACTGCCTTTGTGCACGTGCAGCCTCTGTGTAGACTTCACTGGTCACCTCTACCCTGACTAGTCTCCTCCAGCCTCACTGCCTTTGTGCACGTGCAGCCTCTGTGTAGACTTCACTGGTCACTTCTACCCTGACTAGTCTCCTCCAGCCTCACTGCCTTTGTGCACGTGCAGCCTCTGTGTAGACTTCACTGGTCACTTCTACCCTGACTAGTCTCCTCCAGCCTCACTGCCTTTGTGCACGTGCAGCCTCTGTGTAGACTTCACTGGTCACTTCTACCCTGACTAGTCTCCTCCAGCCTCACTGCCCGCATGTGCAGCCTCTGTGTAGACTTCACTGGTCACTTCTACCCTGACTAGTCTCCTCCAGCCTCCCTGCTGTTTGTGCAGCCTCTGTGTAGACTTCACCTCTACCCTGACTAGTCTCCTCCAGCCTCACTGCCCGTGTGTGCAGCCTCTGTGTAGACTTCACTGGTCACCTCTACCCTGACTAGTCTCCTCCAGCCTCACTGCCCGTGTGTGCAGCCTCTGTGTAGACTTCACCTCTACCCTGACTAGTCTCCTCCAGCCTCCCTGCCTTTGTGCATGTGCAGCCTCTGTATAGACTTGACTGGTCACCTCTACCCTGACTAGTCTCCTCCAGCCTCACTGCCCGTGTGTGCAGCCGCTATGTAGACTTCACCTCTACCCTGACTAGTCTCCTCCAGCCTCACTGCCCTTTGTGCATGTGCAGCCTCTGTGTAGACTTCACCTCTACCCTGACTAGTCTCCTCCAGCCTCACTGCCCGTATGTGCAGCCTCTGTGTAGACTTCACCTCTACCCTGACTAGTCTCCTCCAGCCTCACTGCCCTTTGTGCATGTGCAGCCTCTGTGTAGACTTCACTTCTACCCTGATTAGTCTCCTCCAGCCTCACTGCCCGTATGTGCAGCCTCTGTGTAGACTTCACCTCTACCCTGACTAGTCTCCTCCAGCCTCACTGCCCGTATGTGCAGCCTCTGTGTAGACTTCACCTCTACCCTGACTAGTCTCCTCCAGCCTCACTGCCCTTTGTGCATGTGCAGCCTCTGTGTAGACTTCACATGTCACTTCTACCCTGAGTAGTCTCCTCCAGCCTCACTGCCTTTGTGCACGTGCAGCCTCTGTGTAGACTTCACTGGTCACCTCTACCCTGACTAGTCTCCTCCAGCCTCACTGCCTTTGTGCACGTGCAGCCTCTGTGTAGACTTCACTGGTCACTTCTACCCTGACTAGTCTCCTCCAGCCTCACTGCCTTTGTGCACGTGCAGCCTCTGTGTAGACTTCACTGGTCACTTCTACCCTGACTAGTCTCCTCCAGCCTCACTGCCTTTGTGCACGTGCAGCCTCTGTGTAGACTTCACTGGTCACTTCTACCCTGACTAGTCTCCTCCAGCCTCACTGCCTTTGTGCACGTGCAGCCTCTGTGTAGACTTCACCTCTACCCTGACTAGTCTCCTCCAGCCTCACTGCCTTTGTGCACGTGCAGCCTCTGTGTAGACTTCACTGGTCACTTCTACCCTGACTAGTCTCCTCCAGCCTCACTGCCTTTGTGCACGTGCAGCCTCTGTGTAGACTTCACCTCTACCCTGACTAGTCTCCTCCAGCCTCACTGCCTTTGTGCACGTGCAGCCTCTGTGTAGGCTTCACTGGTCACTTCTACCCTGACTAGTCTCCTCCAGCCTCTCTGCCTTTGTGCACGTGCAGCCTCTGTGTAGACTTCACTGGTCACTTCTACCCTGACTAGTCTCCTCCAGCCTCACTGCCTTTGTGCACGTGCAGCCTCTGTGTAGACTTCACTTCTACCCTGACTAGTCTCCTCCAGCCTCACTGCCTTTGTGCACGTGAAGCCTCTGTGTAGACTTCACTGGTCACTTCTACCCTGACTAGTCTCCTCCAGCCTCACTGCCTTTGTGCACGTGCAGCCTCTGTGTAGACTTCACTTCTACCCTGACTAGTCTCCTCCAGCCTCACTGCCTTTGTGCACGTGCAGCCTCTGTGTAGACTTCACTGGTCACTTCTACCCTGACTAGTCTCCTCCAGCCTCACTGCCTTTGTGCACGTGCAGCCTCTGTGTAGACTTCACTTCTACCCTGACTAGTCTCCTCCAGCCTCACTGCCCGTGTGTGCAGCCGCTATGTAGACTTCACTGGTCACTTCTACCCTGACTAGTCTCCTCCAGCCTCACTGCCTTTGTGCACGTGCAGCCTCTGTGTAGACTTCACTGGTCACTTCTACCCTGACTAGTCTCCTCCAGCCTCCCTGCTGTTTGTGCAGCCTCTGTGTAGACTTCACCTCTACCCTGACTAGTCTCCTCCAGCCTCACTGCCTTTGTGCACGTGCAGCCTCTGTGTAGACTTCACTGGTCACTTCTACCCTGACTAGTCTCCTCCAGCCTCACTGCCTTTGTGCACGTGCAGCCTCTGTGTAGACTTCACTGGTCACTTCTACCCTGACTAGTCTCCCTGCTGTTTGTGCAGCCTCTGTGTAGACTTCACCTCTACCCTGACTAGTCTCCTCCAGCCTCCCTGCTGTTTGTGCAGCCTCTGTGTAGACTTCACCTCTACCCTGACTAGTCGCCTCCAGCCTCACTGCCTTTGTGCAGGTGCAGCTTCTGTGTAGACTTCACTGGTCACTTCTACCCTGACTAGTCTCCTCCAGCCTCCCTGCTGTTTGTGCAGCCTCTGTGTAGACTTCACCTCTACCCTGACTAGTCTCCTCCAGCCTCCCTGCTGTTTGTGCAGCCTCTGTGTAGACTTCACCTCTACCCTGACTAGTCTCCTCCAGCCTCCCTGCTGTTTGTGCAGCCTCTGTGTAGACTTCACCTCTACCCTGACTAGTCTCCTCCAGCCTCACTGCCTTTGTGCACGTGCAGCCTCTGTGTAGACTTCACTGGTCACTTCTACCCTGACTAGTCTCCTCCGGCCTCACTGCCTTTGTGCACGTGCAACCTCTGTGTAGTCTTCACATGTCACTTCTACCCTGACTAGTTTCCTCCAGCCTCACTGCCCGTGTGTGCAGCCTCTGTGTAGACTTCACTGGTCACTTCTACCCTGACTAGTCTCCTCCAGCCTCACTGCCCGCGTGTGCAGCCTCTGTGTAGACTTCACCTCTACCCTGACTAGTCTCCTCACTGCCTTTGTGCATTGCAAGCTCTTTGACATGCCTTTGCTCACTCTTCCACGACTGTTGAAGGTGCAATAAGTTCCAACCGATGCCCTCAGGTCGCGGTGTTTTGACTAATGCGATCCCCACTGCCGAGGCCCTAACAGACCTGCTTCTGAAATGTTCCTCCTTGCCTTTCTGTGTGTGCCCTCCCCTCAGTCCTACCTCACACCACAGCTGGAGGAGATTCCTGTAGCGATGAGGGTCGCGACTCATGCCGACCCAAACCTGCATCCCAGGGACCCAGTCACTCAGCTGTGCAGCCGCCACAAGCCCCAGAATGGGGCGGAATCTAGGGAAGGAAGTCCCTGTGCTGCAAGCGGCCCCCTGGCGGATCTTCTCTCTGCTCGCAACCTGCATACGCACCCGAGTCCCGATGCCCGGGCAATGCCACTTGAAAGGTGCATGTCATGGTTTGGCACCTGCATGTTTGCATAGTTCAGCCTCTGTGGTCGGTCCATGGCTCTGCGCCTGGCCTTTGAGTCTTTGTGTGCAGTTTGGAGCCCTGCCTGTGCCGCTGGAGGGCCCCCAGGCTTCTGGGGTCTAAGCCAGAGACTTGGGTGTGTGGGAGGAAAGCAGAATAGTTGATGGGGGACGTGGGAGAGAGATTAGCGACCATGCATCTGCTTGTAGCGCCCTTGTGATCCTGCAATGATCACCTACCTGGCAGCTAATACTAATCCTGGACCACAGTGGCGTGGGGCGGTTCGGGGGGAGTTCCAGACCTCTGCCCCCCAAGACCTCTGCCCGTTTTCCTAACGGTAATTCAGTTATAGTCCTTTAAAGTAATTCGGTACACCTGTTTTTCTTATCAACCCCAGACTTCCCTAAAGGAAAGGGGTGTCCTTGTTCAAAAATGAAATTCCTGTCCCCACTCCCCAGAACTGACCTTTAAGCAGAGGTGTGCTGAATGGAACTGAAGCCTGGGCTTGTGGTATTGGGTTCAGCTGTGTTGCCAAGTGAAACCGAGTATGATTCTCCTTTGGAAAATGCGCACTCTTTCCTGAGCGTGAGAAAGGGACCCTGATCGCAGAAAGATTTTATATTGCTTTGGGGTGAAGTAGGAAGGGGGGTCCTTTCAAACCAACGTATTCTCAAGTCTGTGTGATTTCCAAACTGCCTGCATGTTCAAGTGCCCAGGGAATTCAGCATTCCAAGTGCTGCACGTGAGAATCTAAACCTGATCAAGGAACGTTCATGCTCATGATCTAGTAATGTTGCAAGGGATTATTTAATTTTGATATAAAAGCAGTTTTTCTGACAAGAGTGGAACTGTTTTTTACCCTGCCTTCCATGGACAATGTTAGGGAGAATTCTCCTTCTAGGGCTAATTTCCCTCACCTAGTGAGTCCCCCAGCAGCTTTGCTGGATTTCTGGAGTTTGTTTTCCACCTGGTAAGAGTGTACCTCTTTTTCCACTCTTACATGTGTTTTGGCCAATGTGTTTTTACTCATTGTGTGATCTTGGGCACTGGAGCACACCACTCCAGGTGCCCCTGTACTTGTATGGGTTATACCGCACCCTCAGTGTAGTAACCCAGGGTTGTCTTTTGGACTTCCCTCTGACTCCATTTCGCTGGGGCTGACTACTGACACCCAGAGAAAGGTAAAGTTGGCATTTACTTTACATAGTCATTTTTACCACAGACCCTGTACACCCCATCTTACATGGAGTACTGGAAAGGGCTAATCGGTACCCCTTTTCTGTCTGTACCTCCCTGAGCATTGTTTTGCTCTTTTAAAATTCAGACTTCGCTGGTGGCAGTGGTATCTACCCTGACTTTTCTACCGCGAATATATTAGATAAACGTGGTACTGTTCTTTGCTATTATATTATCCTCGAACATAAACCTGCTTGACCAATTCGTCTTTCTTTTGGCTCCGGTTGGGTTTATTAGCCATTTCTTTTTGTTAAAGTCCTTCTTGTGTTTTACTTTGCGCTGCAAACTAGGTTCGCCTTCTTTGTTCACCGTCTTTTGGCTGGCTTCTGCAGAGAAGCCCTTCTCTTGGCGCCTGGGTGTTTAGGTAGACTGAATGTGGGGAAGGGGTGTAGTCCCCCCCCCCGCACAGGGTATCCTAGGAAACGCAAGTCGTACTTTGCCATGATTGGCTGAGGTGGTTGTCCCGGCTGGACAACCCCCCTGCTGCGTGATTGACAGCCAGACTGTGTGAATGGGGGTTTTGCGCATAAAAGGCAGGTCTCTTGGGCTAGAAGTCAGTCGCCTTTGGAACTACAAGGAACCGAAGAGAAGCGGAAAGAACGACGGCTGCTGCAACTACCCCGTCCCGGTGAAGCCCTGCTGCAGTCCTGAGCTATCTTCCCTTCAACGACTAAGAGGAGATCCAGTCCGGAGTCTTCTTCCCTTGAGCCTGGTGGGGATAACCAGTTCACCTTCTTCAGCCAGAGATCTCCGCTGTGGTCGAAATCGCTGTACACTGCTGTAGTGGTCCGGATAGCCACCTGCTGAGCCTCTTCTGTTTTTAAGGAGCACACCTTTTCGTTGTTGCTGCTGCCGGCTTCAGCCCTGTGTGGTGCAGAGCCCCTTCAGACGTCCTCCTTCACAACGAAGCTCCAGGAATCGTGGGTCTGCGGGAAACCAACAGGAACAACTGCCAGGGCACCAGCTGCATCGTGGGAATAAGATACTGTGTTCTACTCGAGGAAACTGGGTGAATCCCTTTTCTTCATCCTCAAGGCTCGTCCTTGTCTTCCCTCCTTCTTATAACTTTTGCTTCTGAGCATTGACAATATTCAAGTACTCTTGGGCTATACGGTATTGTGAACTGTCTAACAGTGTGATCTTCGGCACAGGCCTCCCGTGTCATCTACACCTGGCTCCAACCCTTTGACTTTTGAACTCCTGTTTCTGAGTGTTTCTCGATACTGTCTGCCTAACCTAAATATTGCCTCTGATTTTTGCCTCCATCTCCCTCTGGGTATCTCGTGCTAAGTGTGTTTTTGCCCCGGTAGAATTTCATGTCACGGATACGCGTTTATTTAGTAGACCGAACTGTCAAAAAGTGATCGCAACCGTATCCGCGGTATCGAGTTTTGTTCATAACACCGGTTCATTCAAACACAGGGTACATACCTTGAAACTTACTGTACAAAGTGAATTGGTTAGTTGTAGTATATTTAAAGTGTGGTTTTGTTTAATGTTTAATAGAGGTGTTGTGTTTATAACTGATGGTTTAAAAATAAATGTACTTATATTTTTTACCTGAAACCTTGAGTCAGTGTTTCGTTGAGTCACAGTAATTGTGGTCCCTTTGTGTAATCTCTGCTACTGCTCATATACTCTTGAGATAAGCCTGGCTGCTCTGCTACTGCTACCACTCTGACATAGTAGTACAGGCTTGTACCAAAGGTAAAACTTGTATTGCCACCTGTAGTCTTAATTGTCTGTAGCGGTCCATAAGGGCACTGCACAGTATTCTGCGTAACGGACAAAAGCGAAATTTAAAAGGAACATCCCCAAAGTGAATATTTGTATTGATGTTTTGTGCCACAGAGAAGGTGGCGTGTGTATCATTTAGTGCAAATATTCATGGAGCCCATCAGTTAAATATACATTCTTTCTTTTCCCCCGGCCTGGTTCTTGTTTCATTGTTGGCACAGTGGGAGGGATCTATAGGAATCATAGATGAGGCTCGCTTGAAATAGATGCATGATTTATTGTGTGGTGCCTTAATTGGGGGAGGGGGGAACCTCCACCCATGTTAAGGGTGGTCTCAATATATGGTTCCACATAGCCAATAGTCCTGGTTGGTGGCTGCTGCCTTGGCACCGGCGAGGAGCAGCAAGGATATTGCTAGCTGCATTGGCAGCAGGTAGGGGACTAAGCCAGCCCCCTAGGACTTGAGAGCATTTTCCATTCCACTGTTTATGCGCCCTTGAAGGAGGCGTTACGTCTTCCAGAGATACCTTTGCAAAGCTGGCACTCTTGGCTCGGAGAGTGCTGGCTTATATTGTCCTGGTGTAGGCTGATGGCAATGGCTGCTCTTAGTGCTTGGAACTCTTCCTAGAGATAACGAGGACAAATGTAAAACTGATTGAAGAAATAAGGTCATCAAAATATACTTTTGAGAATAATCATTGGTGGCATTTTTGTTATAATGATGTCATGAGGATAACGATGTGTTTATTTATATAGCACTTTGACCCAAAGGGCTAAGGTTAGGGTTATAGAAGCAACTACATTACAATGTGTTTCGGAAATCATGGCCGTCTGCTGTTTCGTAGGACCGGTTTGCCGCGCAGTAGTGTGCTGGGGACTTTTCCCGTGAACTGCAGCGTAATCTATCGGCGATGTATCTTTGTACGTTCTTGGTGCACACGAACCCCAGTGTCTGCCTCCACTGATGTGGCTCTACAATCCGCCTGAGCTGGGGCCTCATTTGCCCGATGGGCTCTATCGCTATCCGTGGTGCTACCAACAAAACGGAGCTCCCTTAAAAACTGTTAAGGAGCCCATGCGTTCATAGACTTACAGGGCCTTCGGGTCCTGTTATAGTGGATTCCCCCTCTACTGCTGAATGAGGCGTGTGTCTGGCCCTCTGAAGACCAGCATCTGTTTCAGGCAGGAGACACCTCTACTGCCCTCTGAAGACCAGCATCTGTTTCAGGCAGGAGACACCTCTACTGCTGAATGAGGTGTGTGTCTGGCCATCTGAAGACCAGCATCGGTTTCAGGCAGGAGACACCTCTGAAAGGTAGAGGTGTCTCCTGCTGAATGAGGCGTGTGTCTGGCCCTCTGAAGACCAGCATCTGTTTCAGGCAGGAGACACCTCTACTGCTGAATGAGGCGTGTGTCTGGCCATCTGAAGACCAGCATTGGTTTCAGGCAGGACCAGCATCGGTTTCAGGCAGGAGACACCTCTACTGCTGAATGAGGCGTGTGTCTGGCCCTCTGAAGACCAGCATCGGTTTCAGGCAGGAGACACCTCTACTGCTGAATGAGGCGTGTGTCTGGCCCTCTGAAGACCAGCATCTGTTTCAGGCAGGAGACACCTCTACTGCTGAATGAGGCGTGTGTCTGGCCATCTGAAGACCAGCATTGGTTTCAGGCAGGACCAGCATCGGTTTCAGGCAGGAGACACCTCTACTGCTGAATGAGGCGTGTGTCTGGCCCTCTGAAGACCAGCATCGGTTTCAGGCAGGAGACACCTCTACTGCTGAATGAGGCGTGTGTCTGGCCCTCTGAAGACCAGCATCTGTTTCAGGCAGGAGACACCTCTACTGCTGAATGAGGCGTGTGTCTGGCCCTCTGAAGACCAGCATCGGTTTCCGGCAGGATACACTCACCTGTCTGGTTGGGTGGGTCCATTCATGTTCCTAGCGGCCTTATTCGGCACGTTCCCCCTCCTCATCTCGGCTGCACTGCTACCCGTGAACCCCACTTCCCAGCGAGTTCTGTGCTTTATAAATCCCATGTTTATTGGGAATTGCAACCCCAGGTTTCTTGAATTTGATTGAAAGGGTCTCTTTGTAACCTTTAGGATACCCAAAGCAACTATGCAGCAGTACTTCATATGCTTGGTGCGCTGTTGTCATATCTGTAAGTTACTCAGAGCAACTATGCAGCAGTACTTCATATGCTTGGTGCGCTGTTGTCATATCTGTAAGTTACTCAGAGCAACTTATGCAGCAGTACTTCATATGCTTGGTGCGCTGTTGTCATATCTGTAAGTTACTCAGAGCAACTATGCAGCAGTACTTCATATGCTTGGTGCGCTGTTGTCATATCTGTAAGTTACTCAGAGCAACTATGCAGCAGTACTTCATATGCTTGGTGCGCTGTTGTCATATCTGTAAGTTACTCAGAGCAACTATGCAGCAGTACTTCATATGCTTGGTGCGCTGTTGTCATATCTGTAAGTTACTCAGAGCAACTATGCAGCAGTACTTCATATGCTTGGTGCGCTGTTGTCATATCTGTAAGTTACTCAGAGCAACTATGCAGCAGTACTTCATATGCTTGGTGCGCTGTTGTCATATCTGTAAGTTACTCAGAGCAACTATGCAGCAGTACTTCATATGCTTGGTGCGCTGTTGTCATATCTGTAAGTTAATCAGAGCAACTATTCAGCAGTACTTCATATGCTTGGTGTACTGTTGTCATATCTGTAAGTTACCCAGAGCAACTATGCAGCAGTACTTCATATGCTTGGTGCGCTGTTGTCATATCTGTAAGTTACCCAGAGCAACTATGCAGCAGTACTTCATATGCTTGGTGCGCTGTTGTCATATCTGTAAGTTACTCAGAGCAACTATGCAGCAGTACTTCATATGCTTGGTGCGCTGTTGTCATATCTGTAAGTTACCCAGAGCAACTATGCAGCAGTACATCATATGCTTGGTGCGCTGTTGTCATATCTGTAAGTTACTCAGAGCACCGATGCAGAAGCACATAAAATACTTGGTGCGCTAAATTACCCAGAGCAACGATGCAGCAGTGAGCAGAAGCACTTGCTATGGTTGGTGCGCTGGAGTCATAACCTTAAGATACCCAGAGCAACGATGCAGCAGTGAGCATAAGTACTTGTGGCCCGATTCATGTAATTTTTGCATGGTTCAAAGTGACTTTGCACTGCTGAAAAGTAACTTTGCACTGCCAACACAAACTCTGATTCATGGATCTGTGCAAAGTGTATTTTTGCCATGCAAAGTCAGTGCATAGTCATTTTTGCAGTACAAAATGACTTTGCACTGGCTTTGAACTGCAAAAAAAAACACTTGGGACAGTTCCATGAATCAGAGTTTGTGTCGGCAATGCAAAGTTACTTTTCAGCAGGGCAAAGCACTTTGACCGAGAAAAATATTCCATGAATCGGGCCCTTAATATTCTTGCTGCGATGTTGCCATAAGATGCTCAATGCAAGTATGCAGCAGTGAGCAGAAGTACATAAGATGCTCGGTGCGCTGGTGTCATAACCTTAAGATACCCAGAGCAGCGATGCAGCTGTCCTTAAGATGCTCAGTGCGCTGGTGTCTTAACCTTAAGATACCCAGAGCAGCGATGCAGCTGTCCTTAAGATGCTCAGTGCGCTGGTGTCTTAACCTTAAGATACCCAGAGCAGCCATGCAGCTGTCCTTAAGATGCTCAGTGCGCTGGTGTCTTAACCTTAAGATACCCAGAGCAGCCATGCAGCTGTCCTTAAGATGCTCAGTGCGCTGGTGTCTTAACCTTAAGATACCCAGAGCAGCCATGCAGCTGTCCTTAAGATGCTCAGTGCGCTGGTGTCTTAACCTTAACATACCCAGAGCAGCCATGCAGCAGTCCTTAAAATGCTCGGTGCGCTGGTGTCTTGCCATTGTTATCTGCTCGCTGCAAAGGTTTGCATGGCTTCTGCCAACCCCCGCTACTTCAGACATTTCCACAAGTGGCGAAGACTTCAGGTAAACTTGACTAGAAGGCATGGCCTCTGCCGGCCGCACCTCAGATCCGTCCTCTTCCTTGTTGGTATGTTGCCCCTGTGTGTGTTCTCGGAATGCACTGGTTTACCAATCGACTTGCTCAAGGCTCCACTATACCTTCATAATAGACTTCCATTCTTGCACGTGTAGGCATATTGCTATTGAAATGTCTAAAATGGGCCATATGATCGTTTCTTGCGAACTGCAGCAACTCTTCACGCCAAGTCCAGGTGGCTGCAGGCCCATGCACGCTCCTTTCCCATAGCATCCTCTTTCAGGTTTGGGGTGTCTCCATCCCAAGGGCTGCTGTGGTGATGCATGTCTCAATCGTTCAAGATTCTACTCTCCTGCCCAACACCCTGTCTCTAAGCGCCACTCTTTATGGTGGAATACCCCAGTCCTCCCACCTGGCTCCTGTGCTTGCTGGCAGGAGTTTTCATTCTAGTTGCTATCGTGTCTTTAGGGCACGTATTAAGCTGTGGCCATCTATAGAACTCTAGTTCTGCAGCTCTTGGGAAGCCCTGTGCCTGCCTACACATTGAATCCAGCCCCTTGACCACTATCATCCGCTAAGGTTTGCTGCACTTAGAACAGTCTCTCTTGGATTGCCATTTGCGCTGTGAAGTGCCTGTGAAGTGCCATGTGGGCGCAATAGAAAGCATAACGAGTAAAGTGCTCTGATGTGTATTGCTCAGGTGTGATATAAGGGTGTTCTTGGCTCACCCTTCTCTCTCTCCTTCTGACCCCGCAGGTGCGGCACCGGCAGTCTGGGCAGATTATGGTGCTGAAGATGAACAAGCTGATGAGTAACCGCGCCAACATGCTGCGGGAGGTGCAGCTCATGAACCGCCTCTCGCACCCCAACATCCTCAGGTAACGGGCATGGGGTCCACGGCCACAGGCCATATGCGAGGCCCACTCAGAACATGAACCCAGCCGTGCAGTCTTAATGTTTCCACTGCCCTCCTCGCCCTTTCCAATTTCTGAGACCTTTGGTTGGCATGGCCTAGGAGTCTGGCTCTCTTTAACCCTCGATTGGCCTTTTCTGGTTGTGCCAGTCTCTTTGGTTCGCTCCACTGTATATAATTTCATCTACAGATGTCCACCTCATTTAATTGTGTGGATGTTCTGCCTGGGGTTTTGTTGACTCCACGCGTGGTGATGGGTCTGCTTCCCTCCACTCTGGCTCCTGTGTCGGATGTCTTCTGGGTTTGTAGTATGCGTCTATCCATGCCCCTCTTGTAAGTCCCTGTTCTGTGTGCTAGTACGTTTTTAAGTGAGTTGAGCTCTGGCACATTAAGCCTGTGTTGCCATAGGGAAAATACTGGTGTTGTAATCCTGCGAGCTTAAATGGCCTAAGGCTGTACAGAGTGGACTCTATTGTGGCGTGGGCACACCTTCCTGGGTGTTGGCCCCTATGTGGCTGGTGTAAGGTAGAAAGGGTGATGATAAAGGTCTGCTCTACTAGTGCCATGGCTACCCCGGCACAGCAGTACTGGTGGGTCACAGTGCTCCACTCGTCCGTGGTGATTGCTGCAAGTGGTAAGGGCATCTTTTTGATGTTTTAGTGCGCAACCAATTGACCAAGTGTAGCATTCTGCTAATGTGGAATGGATGTATGGAATATAGAAGATACACTGTAGAATGAGAATGTGGGCAGAGCTCCAGGTCACTTAGGAGCCTGAGACAAGACCGGTGGGGCGTTCATGTGATCCAACCTTATCACAATAAACAAGCCATACACCTTACCAATAGGAGGAAAGAGAATTGATTTAGAAGGATGGTTCTGGGCCATTTTGAAATTCAAGGACGTGTCGGCTAAAGGCAAAGTATATGTCTCTAAAAAAGGGAGCAATCCATTACTAAGTTGGTCACATCAAAGAAGGTTTAAGATAAAGCTAGATCCCAATGCTGTGGAAACTGTTTATGCCATAGATGGTAGTAATGGATTTTCACATCATGCTGTATTTCGAGATTAATTAGGCAGTCTCAAAGGTTTTATGCACAAAATTAAAATTCAACCAGAATCCATTCCAGGTGTACAAAAACTTAGAGGTGTGCCATTAGCCATCAGGGATGCAGTAAAAGAACTACTGTTGGCCATGGGAAATCATGATGTTAATGAAAGAATAGAAGCAGCTGAATGGTTCTCCCCTTTAGTTGTGGTACGTAAGCCCAATGGTAAACTCAGGTTTTGTATTAACTTAAGGTCTGTAAATCGATGTGTTATACAGGACAGACATCCCTTACCCAATATTACTGAAATGTTAGGCACCATTAAGGGAACTGAAGTTATGAGCACTTTAGGTTTAACATCTGCTTATAGCCAGATTGTGCTTCACCTGTCTTCGAAGAATGTAACAGCGTTTATTACGCCAGAAGGTTTGTTCCAATGCAAATGCATGCCGTTTGGTCTAATTTCAGCTGCTGCAGTTTTCCAATGCATATGTATTACCTTGTGCTTCCATTATGCTGTATTAGTATATGGAAAGGATCATGAAGAACATGAGAGATTGAGGGAAGTATTGAGTATTTTTATGGAAGCAGGCTTAACTTTGATCAAAGACCAATGTAAATTTCGTAAAACCTCGATCTAATATTTGGGACACACTATATCTGAAAGTGGTGTTGAACCTAAAGCTGATTTAGTTAATATATTTTCCAGTCCATCTGACGAAGAGGAAATAGTATCATTCCTAGGCGGTCAGAATACTATTGCAAATTTGTGCCAGGATTAGCAAGTAAATCCTTACACATGAGAAACCTGGTCAAGAAAGGTGTGAGATTCCATTGTAGTGAACAGTGTGAGGAGGAATTCCAAGATATTAAATGAGCTTTGACAAAGACTCCCACATTAACACATTTTGACCCTAGAAGAAGCACAATAATTACCATGATGCCAGCAACCATGGGTTGGGTGCACTTTTATCACAAAAGCTTGAGCGAGAGGAATACACGATTGCATTCGCTTCTAGGGTTTTGAGAACTGCAGAGAAGAATTACTCCACGATGGAGAAAGAATTACTAGCTATCAAATGGGCAATAGAGAAATGTTGCCCTTTTCTTTGGGGCGTAAGGTTTACTATAGATCTGACAATAAACCCTTGAGAGATTCTCACAACAAAAGGACTAGATGAAGTGTCATTGAAATGATCCTCCACACACTGGTAAGGTTTATGACTTGTTTATTGTGATAAGGCTGGATCATATGAACGACCCACCCGTCTGGTCACAGGCTCCTTCTAACTGACCTAAGTGACCTGAAGCTCTACACACATTCTCGTCTTCCATTGTACCTTTTATATTCCATACATGCCTTACACATACGCAGAATGCTACACATCTCCCTTTTCTCCATAAAGCAACACAATTATATAGGTTACAAGATCTGGATGACTTGAGGGGACCATGTATAACGAGTAACCCAAAACATCTTAGTCGTACACATTCTCTAAGAAACTTAAAGTAACAATTGAAGTAAATGCAGCAATTGAAAATTATCAGAGGATGAATGTAAACTAATTTGGAAAATATAATGCAGCATTACTACACCAAAAGTGAAATCTGAAAATAAGACATGAACATGTAAGCATGAGATTTACTGCAGCAAAAGTGAAATCTGAAAATAAGACGTGAACATGTAAGCATGAGATTTACTGCACCGAAAGTGAAATCTGAAAATAAGACGTGAACATGTAAGCATGAGATTTACTGCAGCAAAAGTGAAATCTGAAAATAAGACATGAACATGTAAGCATGAGATTTACTGCACCGAAAGTGAAATCTGAAAATAAGACATGAACATGTAAGCATGAGATCTACCGCACCAAAAGTGAAATCTGAAAATAAGACATGAACATGTAAGCATGAGATCTACCGCAGCAAAAGTGAAATCTGAAAATAAGACATGAACATGTAAGCATGAGATTTACTGCAGCAAAAGTGAAATCTGAAAATAAGACATGAACATGTAAGCATGAGATTTACTGCACCAAAAGTGAAATCTGAAAATAAGACATGAACATGTAAGCATGAGATTTGAATGTAAAGTAAACCTACACCAGTTTACAGCAGGATTATTCAACATAATCTTTTGAAATGGATGGTCTCCCACAGTTCCTAATGGAAAGTTCCCTTCTAATGGGAGGTTCCCTTTTATGAATCTTACAATTTCTCTTGGTCATGACTCGATCATTCACTTCTCCTCTCCACTGCAATTCTCTAGACTACCTTATGAATCTGCACACTCTATTAACGTTCCACACTCGCCCATCTGACACTTTCATAGCACTATGTAATCTCTTAATTATCCTCATGGGTTCTGACCACTTCAAACCTCCTTCTACCCTATTGTTGGGACATTTTATACGCACCCAATCTCCTTCCTTAACTATGCATTGTTTGGTCTCCTTCCATATGTCAAAATTGGATTTGTTGCTCATTTGTCTATTACTTATTCTCTCTTGGACAGTATCCATATCAATATTTTTCTGACATGTTCTACCCAACCACCTTGGGCAAACCCTTGTGTTGGGTTTCCTTCCCCTTAACATTTTGAATGGAGATATACCCCTTGTCACATAAGGGGTGAATGTATACACTACTACAGTATCCTCTGCAGCCTTTTTCCAATAACCTCCTTCTGAAATGGCAACTCTTATACTGTCCTTGATTACACTATTAAATCTTTCAACTATCCCAGTGGTTTCTGGGTGATAAATGGCACTGGTCTTTGGTGCAATCTCATTCATCTTCAGATATTCTTTCATTTCATCTGCTACAAATTGTACTCCATTATCAGTTATGATGGAGGTGGGATATCTCTCCCTCTTAAAACCTCTATCAAATAATTTGATTACATACCTGGCACACACATTTTGAACCCACGAGCATGTCAACCAAAACAATACCTTATCTACTTATCCCTTGATACCTCACTGTTCCTATTATGTCCAGGTCTACTCGTTCCCAAGGGACAGATGGAATAGACAGCTCTATTCTGGTGACGCATCCTTTGGCGGTACCCTCACATATGGCACATTTGCTCATGATTCTTTCTATTTGCAAGTCCCTTCCTGGCCACCAATAATCTTGCCTAACCAATTGCTTTGTTTCGGCCATTCCCTGGTGACCTTCATGTGCAACTTCGAGAATCATTCTCTGTACTCCTGTTGTAGGAAGTATTTTATCACCCCGCTAAATTATGTAATCTCTCTTCAAACGTTCATCAAAACATTCCTAATGGGATCAGGTATGATCCCTTTCCTAATTTCAGAGCCCTTCATACCACACTCCAATCTTTCTTCGACATCAATGAGAACGAGTCTACCAACATGGCTTCACGCCATTCATTCTGTGTCACCACTGCTTGATCTATACGCAGGATTTGTTCATCCTTGTCCTCATCATTGTCATCTTCCACTACATTGGTTAGTCTGGATAAACAGTCCGCTGCCTTATTCTTAATCCCTAGTAGATATTCAATTTCCCATTTGTAATCTTATAAACTGGCTACCCATTTGCAGATTCTGGGTGACTGTAGCATTCTGCTTATATGGAAGGCATATATGGAATACAGAAGGTACAATGTAGAATGAGAATGTGGGCAGAGCTCCAGGTCAGTTAGAAAGAGCCTGTGACCAGACTGGTGGGGCGTTCATGTGATCCAGCCTTATCACAGTAAACACGCCATAAACCTTACCAGCGTGTGGAGGATTATTTCACCAAGATTTGATTTTAAAAGCACATTTCTTCTGATGGTTGATTGTATTACTGCTTTCAAAGCTAGTCCACCATAATACTTCTGAATTCTCTCCCCGAACAGGACTGACTAAGATGGCGGCCTTGTTCTAATTTTCCTTTGGATTGTGAACTTTTATTGAACTTTGTTCCAAAATATATATTGAGGAATACCAGTATTTATCAGCTGTTTGAGTAGAACAAGTGCGTTCAATATCAGGCCCCATCTAAAGACATGTGCACTTGTTTAGATGGTCCGGTGGAGTTCCAGAGGTCTGGGATGCAAACTGATGAAACAACATACCTAACGTGTTTGTTTTAGAACACAGGTGGAGCGTCGGAGGTATGCGAGGCACGCTGAAACTAAAACAAAACGAGCAACGTGTTAATTCTCGAACAACAAACATATATTCTGCAATATGGTGCAAACAGTTATTCACATTTTCTCCCATGGTACAGAAATGTTATGCTACACCTCCCTTCCACCCTTTGTCATGCTTTTCATCATATCCTGATTACCAGAATCTGGCCTACAGCACAACGGCAGTTGAAGTGCCCACCGGGGGCTGCGCTGAGCTTTACTAGACCTAAAGTTCAGGAGATAGTTGGGTCTCTGCACTTAGTTAAAGAGAAACCACTCCCCCCTAAACACCTGTCAGGCTTACTGTTGGACAGCAATACTCTTCTGGGTCTAGCTTCTGGGTCTCCTCATGATTTTAGATTTGTCGGCTGCCTTTGACCTGGTGGACCATACCATACTGTCCACCAGGCTAAAGAAGTATGCCAATTTCTCGGATGAAGCAACAAATTGGGTCATCTCCTTTTTGAAGAATAGACAAAACAGAGTGGCCAGCGACATTGCCGAAGCAGAACCGACCGTTCTTAGGTATCGGGTCCCTCAAGGAGCCTGCGTGTCGCCGTGTTTTTATAATATTTTCATGATTCCCTTTTTCCAGATGCTTGAGGAAGAGGGGATCACATTTGCAAATTATGCGGATGACACTCAGCGTGTCATCCCCATTTCTGGATCCCATGCGGAAGACGAATTAAGAATTAATGAAATATACAAAAGAATTCAGGATTGGATGGTAGTGAATGGCCTAGCCATCAATAGTTCCGAAACGGAGCTCTTACTCACCGGTTCAGAGGCCAAATTAGATAAGCTAGGACCCAGCTATAAATCATGAGTAAGGTGAAAACACTCGGCATTTTCCTCGCTAAAAATCTGAATATGAATGCACAAGTAAATAATCTGGTCTCATTGGCTTCATATTTTCTCAAATTGTTTCGCTGCCTTAGACCTTTTATATCGGAATCCAATGCCGAAACCCTGGCAAGAGCCATAATTAGCTCCAAGATTGACTATTGTTGTAGTCTACTGGTAGGGTTGCCACTATCGGATGTTCATCGGCTTCAGGTCATTCAGAATGGCGCAGTCAGGGTTGTGAAACGTCTACCTAGAAGAGACCATGTGTTGGAAGCTCGGCGCAGCCTACACTGGCTACCGGTGTAGGCTAGGATTGTGTTCAGGCTTCTCCTTATCACGCACAAATGCATACATGGAGTTATGCCACTTTACTTGAAAGAACTAGTCTCAGTATAAAATAAAATCTGATCTCTTCGATCGGATGAAACAAATACTTTGGCTCTGCCACGCTTGAAAACTAAAAAATCCAGAGACTCAGCTTTCAGCTCGGCAGCTCTCCCTAAATGGAACGCGCTTGCAGCCACATCGAGGACCACTTCGTCCGTGGACATTTTTAAAAAGGGGCTGAAAACCGCACTTTTTACATAAATTCTCTCTCCTGTAGGCCTGATGATCCGTGCATGATTATTGAATATGAGCCTGTCTTGGATTTGGTCCCATCTTTGCAGTTTTCTGTATTGTTTGTGTGTTGTCGTTTTTAAGCGCCCTTAAGCCTTAGGGTACATGGTGCGCTATATAAATGCTAAACATAAACATAGCTCTGGAGCACGTGGCAGGCTTACTGTTGGACAGCAATACCGTTGTGGGTCTAGCTCTGGAGCACCTGGCAGGCTTACTGTTGGACAGCACTACTGTTGTGGGTCTGGCTCTGGAGCATCTGGCAGGCTTATTGTTGGACAGCAATAATGTTGTGGGTGTAGTCCAGGCGCACCTGGCAGGCTTTCTTTGGACAGCAATAGTGTTGTGGGTCTAAGGCCCTTGTTTGCATGATTAACATTTGATGTTATCAATCTCTTCACTGCATAGTTGTATTGCTACACTTGCAATATATAGTTCTTTTATATGCTCCTAAATAGAAACATGCCAAGAATGCCCCACACTCTTCTTATTTAGCATGTATGTACATGTAGTCTCCTCTGTCAAGCAGTATGCAGTTCCCAATATTAGCAAGCATGTAGTTGAGTGTAGCCCTAGCACCCTACTCTTCCCCTATTTGCTTCTAGAAATTTAAGGCAACCTCCAACCAATCAACAATGTGTGATGCCACCTAAAAATGATATTCACTGTAGTGATGTCAGAAAAGGGCTAACATCTCTGTCAAGGTCCCCTGCTTCTAAGGGCAATGACAGGTTAAGCTTTGTAAATCCACCTGTTTTGATTCTTCTCATCTATCCTCATGTGCTTTGATGGGTTGGCTCATACTGGCCAAAGGTATGTGAGGTGGCGCAAAGGTCTTAATGTGCTAGGCCCAAACTCCTCTCATGATAAACTCAGTGTCTCATTCGCACAAAGGATAGTTGAATGGCAGGCATGAGTTGATGGCGTGTCTGGAAGCTATGCCTCGCCTTAGCTTGCTTGGTTTGCGGCCGGATCTGTATGCGGCCATCCATCATATGCGGTGCTCCACATCTCCTGATCGTATATTCAGCAATAGTAGCCAAATAAATTAATGCTCTTGTAGTCCTCGAGGCCAAATAAGAGACCTTTTATTCTTAAATCCGCCAATTTCCATCTCTCTGGTGAAACAGACAAATGGAAATTGGTGTAAGGTATCCTGAAGGTCCCTTCGGGATACCTCATGGCTCTTCATTTGCTGGTGTTTCCTTCTTGGCGCTGGTTCGATGTCCCTTGAGGATACCGCATGGCTCCTCATTTGCTGCCGCTGATGACAGGAAAGACCCGAAGAAAATGAAGGAGGCAGCACTTTAACCGCTGCAGAGTCCTCAGGACATCTTCCCCCCCCCCCCTGGGAAAGGGGAGGATGTGGGGGTGGAATGGCGCCAAAACACCCTGAAGCCTGCGAAGGGCAAAACAAAGGAAAGGAAAGGGGCACGCCGCTTTATAAGCAGCAGGGTCCGACTGCAGAAACATCTCGCTCTGGCAGTAGGACCCTGCTGACTCGCCGTAGGAAGGAAGAATTTCGTTTGCAGGACGTCGTGAGGTTTTCGTGATTGCGGTGGAGGGTCCTCGCTGGACGGAGTACGATCAACTTGGGCAGAGCGCGTCGGGAGCAGGGCACACCATCGGAGGACCAGCGCGAGCAACGAGCTCCGGCAACAAGGCATCGGGTGCCGGGAGCCGCGTCACGTGACCAGAAGCATCCCGAAGGCTACCCGGAAGCCAACTGAAGGGGAACGCCAGCAAAGAAGGGAGGGCAGGTACGGTCGTGGAGCCGTAGCCCCGAACAGAGGCCCAGGCCGCCCGAGGGGACAGCAGCAGGCGGGGCGGTGGGGGAACCCAGACTGAAAGTGCCAGCGCACTTGTCTGCTGCCAAGGTCCCGCCCGAAGTAGACGGACGCACCGAGCGGGCGGCCACGCAGGACAGCCTGGGCTCGCACCGCACGCACTTGGAGCTGATAAGAGTAACTGCGGCCCCCTCCCTCGAAGGTGCCGGGTGCCAGAAGCGGGCTCACAGAGATCAGGCCGCGCATCAGCTCGCTGCACGCCGGGCCACAGAGGCAGTAGCAGGAGGAGGGAGCAGCGGGCACCAGCATACCGCTCACTACTTGCTGGACGCCGAGACACGTAGGAACAGAGCCGGCTTTCCGAAAGAGCAGGTAGAGGCGCAAAGTGCACGATAAGGCCGGGGGCGTGCAGGCAATCAGCGGAAGGACACCAAGGGGCAAAGAGTAGCCAGTGAGCCACGGGGAACAGCAGCAGGTGTCCCAAAGGTGGAAAGGAACGGGCAGTTGGCCCAGCAGCGTCTCCACGAGTGATGGATCTAGCAGCATTTTTGGAGATGGCCAGGGTGGCAGCATCTACTCATGAGCCAGACTGGATGACGACAATGGTGGCACAACGAGGCCAGGAACAGCTTGGACACAGCCAGGTGATAGATAACTCACCACTCATGTTTCAGGACAGCGTCAGTGAGGCAACTGTGGTGGAAGCAGAGATTCACAGCATGGGAGACGACGAGGAAGAGGTGCAAGTGAAGAAAAGAAAGAGGACATTGATGACGAAGGCCAAGGCAAGCAAAGAACAGGCCGGCAGCACCAAGAGACCGCGACAGAAAGGGAGGGCGCAGGAGGATGTGGCCTTAACGGCTCCTACAGCTGCTGAGGCTCCAGGGAACCATGTGAGTCCACCCAGCACTTCTGCAACCAGAACGGTGGACGTAGCTGGGGAAGGAACCACATCAGGGGGAGCAAGAGAACTGCTGGAGGTTTGCAGAAGGGTACTGTTCATATGGTAAAACAAGCAGGTACAAGCACCAAAGGGGAGGCAGCGCTGGTCCTCGCAGATCCACCCCAGGCGAGGCCAAACACAAAGACAGTAGCAAACCAAAAGAGAAAGCAAGTAGTGATTGAAGTACCGGCTAAGCAAGGCAATTTGGGGGAAACTGTAAATGACAAAAGTGTGATTAAATAGAACTTACCCACGCCGGTTAACCTCCTTGCCATGACTCCTTTTCTGAATATATATCGCAATAAGGTGGATGCAAAGTTGTTGTGGCAAGGGTTCAGGTGGGGTTTTCAGATTTCTGGGGCAGGTAGCCGGGGGGGGGGGGGAAGAGACGGCCAACCTACGGTCAGCATTGGAGAAACCAGAGGTGGTGCAGAGGAAGGTGGAAAAGGAAGTGAGTCTAGGAAGAGTGGCAGGCCCATTCCCTGCTCCACCCATGGACAACTTGGTGGTATCACCACTAGGGTTGGTACCAAAGAAGGAAGAGGGCCAGTTCCGCCTGATCCACCATCTGTCCTTCCCCGAGGGTCAGTCAGTGAATGATGGCATACCAGAAGAATGGTGCAGGGTGCGGTACGCCTCACTGGAGGATGCAGTGCAAATGGTGAAAGCAGCTGGGGAGGGGGCTCTGTTGGGGAAAGCAGACATAGAGTCAGCATTTCGATTGTTACCAATCCACAAAGACAGTTACCATTTGCTGGGTTTCAAGATGGGCAACGACTACTATTACGATAGGTGTCTGCCATTGGGCTGCGCTATTTCATGCGCTTATTTTGAGGCGTTCAGCACCTTCTTGGAATTTACAGTAAGGCAAAAAACGACGGAAGCAGGAATTTTGCATTACCTGGATGATTTCCTCTTCATTGGTAGAAGGTGGACGGGGGAATGCAGGGCCCTGATGGAGGAATTTCAGGGGGTGATGGGACAGTTGGGGGTGCCTTTGGTGCCAGGGAAGACCTGGGTCCAGCCACTACATTGACATTCCTGGGGATTGAGATTGATTCAATAAAGGGCGAGTGTAGGCTCCCGCAGGACAAGGTACAGAAATTACAGGGCATGATACGAGGCATGTTGGGAAAAAGCAAGGCAACCCTGCGGGAGTTACAGTCGCTGGCGGGAAACCTCAATTTTGCGGGGAGAGTAATACCATTGCGCAAGGCGTTTGCCAGAAGGGTGGAACTGAAAACAGTAGGTCTGCCACACGCCTCTCAGCACGTCCGGTTGGGAACTGAGGTGAAGGTGGATCTCAGGATGTGGGACACCTTCCTAACAGAGTCCAACGGGGTGGCCATCTGGAGGGCAGACTGGGCTAGCAGTCAGAGGCTCAAACTCTTTACCGATTCCTCTGGGTCCCTGGGTTTTGGTGCAATCCTGGGGGACAGGTGGTGCGGCAAGACATGGCCACTGGAGTGGCACAGGGAAGGTATCACAAAGGACATTACGCTGTTGAAGCTATTCCCCATAGTGGTGGCATTCAAGTTGTGGGGGGAACACCTAGAGAACAAAAAAGTTGCCTTATGGTCGGACAATTTGGCTGTGGTCCAGATTATCTACACAGGGTCATCTAGCAATCTGAGGGTGCTAAGGCTACTCGGGGAACTCACCAAAAGTCTTAAGTTTGAACATGGAAGTCAGGGCACGGCACATTCCCGGTACAAAAAATACGGCCGCTGATTCTCTGTCTCGTTTACAGTGGGACAGGTTCCGGGAAAGCTGCCCCGAAGCAAGGAAGGAAATGGCCCCGTTCAAGGATCAGTGATGGGGTATGATTGGGGTGATCTGAGCACCTTGGTAGAGATAGCACTGGCGTCAGGTACAGCTAAGAGGTACAGGGCGTGTTGGGAACGTTTTACGCAATTTCGAGAAGAGGTGCTGCCAAGAGTTCAGGGGGAGAACCCGGTACGGGCCTTTGTGGGCTGGTGCTGGAAGACTGGGTAGACCCGGGCATGGGTATTGTACCAATTGGTGGCCATAGCGCATTACGCCAAGCTTAAAGGGGAGAAGGACCCCACCAAGGAACATTACGTCACGCTGGCCATGAGAGGCTAGGCAAAGCAAACAGTAACAAAACCAGATGAGAGACGGCCAATTGATATTTTAAAACCACATGGGTTAATTAAATGTCTGGACACGGTATGTAACGGCGAGGCCGAGATGGTACTGTTCACGGCGGCCTTTACGGTGGCACTCTTTGGGGCTCTCAGGGTCAGCGAGCGGGTGCCAGAGAATAAAGATGGCATGGGGAGAGGGTTTTTACAGTTAAGGGACGTTCAAGTGAACAGCTCCCCGGTGGTCATCTATTTGAGAAGGTCAAAGACTGACCAGAAAGGGAAAGGGGCGACATTAACACTGCAGGCCACCCAAACAGAGTATGCCCAGTGGCGGCGGTGGCCAACTTCCTCCAGCAGAGGCAGCCATCAGGGGCAGAGGCACCGTGGCTCTTGCACAGGGACGGGTCCGCACTAAGCCATTTCCAGTTTAAGAAAGTGATGGGCCAGGGCCTGGCAAAGATAGGTTTGATGGAGGGACGGTTTGGGACACACTCATTTCGAATAGGGGCCGCCACCTCTGCAGCAGCCGGGGGATTTGGGGTGGAAGACATCATGAGGTTGGGGAGATGGTCTTCAGGGTGCTACAGAAGATACATCAGGCCGGAAAAGATGTGAGTTAACCATGCCGTTCCCTCCACTTGCCATTTCCCAGCAGTACAAGGAAGGAGGAAGCGCACCGTGTGGGTAGTGGGGCACTCGTTCATCTCAAGGGCCAAGGCGAGCTGGACTCGGCGGCAGGAGGAGCTGACAGCCGGCGAGTTCAGGATCGAGTGGCACGGGGTGCCAGGGATGAAGTGGGCACAGCTAAAAGGGCTGTTGGGGAAATTGCTGGGTAGGCAGCAGAAGCCTGAGGTGCTGGTGATACACTTGGGAGGGAACGACCTGACCAGCCTGGGAAGGGGTTTTTGTTGATGGACATCACAAGCTCATTGCAGGAGATCTCGGCACAGTTTGGCGAAACGGAGATCGTATGGTCAGAGGTAATTCCCAGGGCTGAATGGAGAGGGGCCGAGAACCATTCAGCAGTTTAAAAATCGAGGCGAAAACTAAATGGGGCCGTGGCAAAATTCTGCAGAAGCAGAGGCTTCCATCAAATCAGGAATGGCCTGATCAACGAAAAAACCTCTGAATACTTCTTGAAGGATGGGGTGCACCTATCTGCAATGGGGATGGAGCTCTTTTTCTGGAACATTTGTACCAAGTTGCTGGAGTTGTGATAAGGAAACGGGGAGAAGGGGAGCCACGGTGGACAGGAACCCCCCTAGTGGCGTGGCAGTGTTTGAGCGACCAAGCACAAATGATAGACTCCGGATGAGCCAGAAGGAAACCGGAATGGTTAGTCGCTCTTCCGGACCAGCGCCTCTTGGGGGCCTAAGGGCGGGGGCGACTGGTGGTAACAAACTAAGGCTCAGCTTCCCCCCAAAAAAGAAACTGCACCTGCATGGGCAGGATAGGCTCAGGTACAAAGGGTCGGGGGAGTTGGGGGCCTACGATGGAAACTATACAAATGTATAGGGGGAAGCAGGTGAGATCCGACACGGAGCAAGCGCCACCCTTGCAGACTGAAGTTCACAAATGTGTACAATGAATTCTGTTATGGAAATAAAACTGCGGCCAAGTTTGCCATTTGAAAATACTGTGTCACGCCAATTCTTGTCCGGAAGGAATCAATGCGCAGCGAAAGAACTTGCGCAAATGACTAGTTGGCAGGAAAGGCATATGGACAAATGCAGGGGTTATGGCGTTTCCTTCTTGGCGCTGCTTTGGTGTCCTTTCATGCCTCGCCCTCAGTGGTATCCCCTCTCGGGGTTTGGCTGTACTTATGCCCACTACCCCGCACCCCCACCCCTTCAACATCTTCACAGTAATGCTGGCCGCTGCCTCTCTTGGGCCTCCGAGACCCCACATGTTGTTATCTGCAACTCTGGCATGTGTTTATTCTTCTCATGTTCTGCCCACACTAAATTATACGTGGAGTGTCTTTAAATACCAGGTTGGTAACCTGGTAATGAGGGAGGAGGCAGGTTGTTATTATTTTGTTGTTTCGCGGTTTTAACCTGTGCAAATCTGACATGCTATGCCGTTCCCTGGTGGAGCCCGGGAGCCCCGCCTGTGCAGGGCAGTACCCACGCCTGCTGTATGGATGTCATCACAGTGAATGGCTGAACCTCTCTGGGGCGCTATAGAGATGGTGAATGCCCTGCTTTGCTGACCTGGGGTCCAGCGCTTACTGGACCTGTGCAAATCTGTGGACATGTTATGCTGTTCCCCGCTGGAGCCCAGAGCCCAGCCTGTGCAGGGCAGTACCCAGGCCTGTTGTATGGATGTCATCACAGTGAATGGCTGACCCTCTCTGGGGCGCTATCCCCTGCTTTGTTGACCTGGAGGTCCAGCGCTTACTGGACCTGTGTAAATCTGTGGACATGTTATGCTGTTCCCCGCTGGAGCCCAGAGCCCAGCCTGTGCAGGGCAGTACCCATGCCTGCTGTATGGACGTCCCCACAGTGAATGGCTGACCCTCTCTAGGGCGCTATCCCCTGCTTTGCTGACCTGGAGGTCCAGCGCTTACTGGACCTGTGTACATCTGTGGACATGTTATGCGGTTCCCTGCTGGAGCCCGGGAGCCCAGCCTGTGCAGGGCAGTACCCACGCCTGCTGTATGGATGTCATCACAGTGAACGGCTGAACCTCTCTAGGGTGCTATATAGATGGTGAATACCCTGCTTTGCTGACCTGGGGGTCCACCGTTTACTGGACCTGTGTACATCTGTGGACATGTTATGCTGTTCCCCGCTGGAGCCCAGAGCCCAGCCTGTGCAGGGCAGTACCCATGCCTGTTGTATGGACGTCCCCACAGTGAATGGCTGACCCTCTCTGGGGCGCTATCCCCTGCTTTGCTGACCTGGAGGTCCAGCGCTTACTGGACCTGTGTAAATCTGTGGACATGTTATGCTGTTCCCCGCTGGAGCCCAGAGCCCAGCCTGTGCAGGGCAGTACCCACGCCTGCTGTATGGACGTCCCCACAGTGAATGGCTGAACCTCTCTAGGGTGCTATCCCCTGCTTTGCTGACTTGGAGGTCCAGCGCTTACTGGACCTGTGTACATCTGTGTACATGTTATGCCGTTCCCTGCTGGTGCCCAACCTGTGCAGGGCAGTACCCATGCCTGCTGTATGGATGTCCCCACAGTGAATGGCTGACCCTCTCTGGGGCACTATCCCCTGCTTTGCTGACCTGGGGGTCCAGGGTTTACTGGACCTGTGTACATCTGTGTACATGTTATGCCGTTCCCTGCTGGTGCCCAACCTGTGCAGGGCAGTACCCATGCCTGCTGTATGGATGTCCCCACAGTGAATGGCTGACCCTCTCTGGGGCACTATCCCCTGCTTTGCTGACCTGGGGGTCCAGGGTTTACTGGACCTGTGTACATCTGTGGACATGTTATGCCGTTCCCTGCTGGAGCCCGGGAGCCCAGCCTGTGCAGGGCAGTACCCACGCCTGCTGTATGGATGTTCCCACAGTGAATGGCTGACCCTCTCTAGGGCGCTATAGTGATGGTAAATCCCCTGCTTTGCTGACTTGGGGGTCCAGCGCTTACTTCACCTGTGCACACTTCTGCCATGGCCTGCCATGTGCACCAGAGATCCCAGTCCCCTCACAGATGGTACCTTAATCTGCAGCTGCTGTTCACGGCCCCCACGCCCAGCGCATCACAGCTGCAAGAGTTTGTGCTGCAGCTGTTATGGCGCCTGTGTGCAGTACATCACAGGGCAATAACTCTCCTTCGAGTGTAATGGTGGCGCAACCCCAATATTGGTTTTGGTATTGACAGATAATAGAAACATGCCCAGGCTCACCATGCAGTCAGTAACTTCCAGACAGACCCCCTTGCACAGAGGTCACCTCCTCTCCAGCTATCTCTACTCTTGGCGCTACGTGCGCCCCATAGAATACAGTTGAGTCCCACAATACATTCAGTCGAATGTACACAGAGCTCCTCCACCTTTTCCTTCTCATGCCTCCCTGAGCATCTCATCTATCCCTCGCTCTCATCCCACCCATCTTCCATACTTTGCTTCCCCTACGACTGATTTGTTCCATCATACTCCTCCTTTGCCTCTCTGACAAGCAAAGCGCTTCAAAACCATAAACTATGGCAGGAGGCTCTATACAAATGCAAGCTACCATAACCGACCATGACACTGTGGGAAACTGAAGCGTCTGTCCAACGTGGAGGCCATAGCATGGCTTGGGTCCTTAAGCACCCTTCCCAGAAGCACACGCCCACATTTGGTATCCATGACATTGAGGAAACCCCGCAAATAAATTAGTTGTTTTAGCTAGCATTTCAGGGAGATGGTGCAAAAACAAAATGGCAACTTGAGACTTCTGACATGCACTCCTTGCCAAACATTGATGGTAGTCCCATCGAATTAAGCAGAAGGGCTTTGCCATCTGTGCTTTCTTGCTAGGGCTTCTACATGGTCATGCTCAACATGACACCTTGTCGAAGACGCAATAGTCTGACCAATAGGGAACTAATTACATCATTTGGGACACTTGGCCCAGAAGCACAAGTCTAGGGTTTGGTCAAGAAAAATACATTTAAATCATTTTTAAACTCAACTTACAGAGGTGACCAGTCCTTTCAAAGGATGAATCATCACTCTCCCAACAAAAAGCACCCAAATATTCATCACTCTGGCCAAGAGACATAACACTGCTTAATCAACGGAGGAATGGCACCTCTCAATGAGAGGAAAGAGCCATTTGCCTCAGGGCAGAGTGACGGACGAGAGCGAGAATGAAGAAGAGGGGCCGAGAAGGGGGGGGGGGGGGAGTAGGGGCGAGAGGGTTATTGGGCGAGTGGGGCTGAGCGTGGGAGTGGGGCTGAGAGGCAGAGCGAGAGAACGCCCTTTAATGTCTTAAGCTGTAGAAACATGTTGCTAATGTCCTGCTCGCCTGGGATCAAGGAGTTAATTTCCCAACCTAAATGCACGTTAACTAGAATCTACCCAAGTGCTACTCATTCACTCCTTTTTGGGGAGGGTTTGAATTTGATGTCAGTTTACACCCAATTCATCTGTAAATCTACCAAAGTGTAACGTTCCCCTAAGTATGGTGAGTAATTCTACCCCGTCCCCAATGTTAACAGGAAAATGCCCAACTGACAGGGACTGGCGCAGATTGGTTCTTAATCATTTATTTGAAGATGCAGAATCAACTAATGGCTCTGACTGGAGTTGGGTGGCTACTTGCTTAAATGCATGTAAAGTGTAACTGGCTCCTGTGCTACACGGGGACTCTCTTCGCAGACTAATGTGTGTGTCTTGGCACTCCCTGGGCTTTGCCCATTCTTTGCCTCCTCAGGATCAGTTATATTTGAGGCGGATAGGTTTTGCATTCAGGACCCAAGGCTGAGAACTCCTTGCTCAGTTGACGGCTATGAAGGTTTGCTTATTCCCGTCTATAGAGGAGAGAAAGGGAGACCGGGCTCTGGCCTGCTTTTTAGGATTCGTAATGATCTGAAAATCTCAGCGTCCAATTTAGCAATGCCTAGTTCCTTTGTTCAAGCTGTGGAATTGGAATGGGGCAGTTCTCTCCATCCGGGTAGGGGTTGCTCCCTAGTCCTTAATGTGTACTGGCACTCGAGAGCAATGCAACAGGAAGCCTTTTTTGACTCCATCGAAGTGACTATATACTCTTGGCAGGATAAAAGGAACTCTAATTTCTTTATTGTCTGGGGGGACTTAAACGCATCTTGTATAACTCGACCTGAATTACGGGAAAGTAACACGCAAAACACCGCCTTGGAACGCTCGAGGTGTAGCATGGATGGCGCTTGTGGATACTTGGGGGCTTGTGCAGGTTGAATGACAATGTCACGGGAGACGTCCCGCCTATCTATACCTGACACTGGGGAACAGCCAGGAGCACAATAGGCTATTTTATTGTCCCGGCTGACCTCTTGCAAAATGTATCCTTTATGAGTTGCTCACTCTGATCTGAGTGATCATAATCCCCTAGTGGGGAAAGGCAGGTATCTCCTGCAGGCTCTTATAGCCCGGCTCTGAATGTCACTGGTGGGAAGAACTCACTCTAATCTGAGTGATCATAATCCCCTAGTGTGGAAAGTCGGGTAACTCCTGCGGGCTCTTATAGCCCGGCTCTGAATGTCACTGGTGGGAAGAACTCGCTCTGATCTGAGTGATCATAATCTCCTAGTGGGGAAAGGCGGGTATCTCCTGCGGCTCTTATAGCCCGGCTCTGAATGTCACTGGTGGGAAGAACTCCCTCTGATCTGAGTGATCATAATCCCCTAGTGTGGAAAGTCGGGTAACTCCTGCGGGCTCTTATAGCGCGGCTCTGAATGTCACTGGTGGGAAGAACTCACTCTGATCTGAGCGATCATAATCCCCTAGTGTGGAAAGTCGGGTAACTCCTGCAGGCTCTTATAGCCCGGCTCTGAATGTCACTGGTGGGAAGAACTCACTCTGCTCTGAGTGATCATAATCCCCTAGTGTCGAAAGGGGGGTGTTCTCCTGCGGCTCTTATAGCCCGGCCCTGAATGTCACTGGTGGGAAGAACTCACTCTGATCTGAGTCATCATAATCCCCTAGTGGGGAAAGGCAGGTATCTCCTGCGGGCTCTTATAGCCCGGCTCTGAATGTCACTGGTGGGAAGAACTCACTCTGATCTGAGTGATCATAATCCCCTAGTGGGGAAAGTCGGGTATCTCCTGCGGGCTCTTATAGCCCGGCTCTGAATGTCACTGGTGGGAAGAACTCGCTCTGATCTGAGTGATCATAATCCCCTAGTGTGGAAAGTCGGGTAACTCCTGCGGCTCTTATAGCCCGGCTCTGAATGTCACTGGTGGGAAGAACTCACTCTGATCGGAGTGATCATAATCCCCTAGTGTGGAAAGTCGGGTAACTCCTGCGGGCTCTTATAGCCCGGCTCTGAATGTCACTGGTGGGAAGAACTCACTCTGATCTGAGTGATCATAATCCCCTAGTGTGGAAAGTCGGGTAACTCCTGCAGGCTCTTATAGCCCGGCTCTGAATGTCACTGGTGGGAAGAACTCGCTCTGATCTGAGTGATCATAATCTCCTAGTGGGGAAAGGCGGGTATCTCCTGCGGCTCTTATAGCCCGGCTCTGAATGTCACTGGTGGGAAGAACTCCCTCTGATCTGAGTGATCATAATCCCCTAGTGTGGAAAGTCGGGTAACTCCTGCGGGCTCTTATAGCGCGGCTCTGAATGTCACTGGTGGGAAGAACTCACTCTGATCTGAGCGATCATAATCCCCTAGTGTGGAAAGTCGGGTAACTCCTGCAGACTCTTATAGCCCGGCTCTGAATGTCACTGGTGGGAAGAACTCACTCTGCTCTGAGTGATCATAATCCCCAAGTGTCGAAAGGGGGGTGTTCTCCTGCGGCTCTTATAGCCCGGCCCTGAATGTCACTGGTGGGAAGAACTCACTCTGATCTGAGTCATCATAATCCCCTAGTGGGGAAAGGCAGGTATCTCCTGCGGGCTCTTATAGCCCGGCTCTGAATGTCACTGGTGGGAAGAACTCACTCTGATCTGAGTGATCATAATCCCCTAGTGGGGAAAGTCGGGTATCTCCTGCGGGCTCTTATAGCCCGGCTCTGAATGTCACTGGTGGGAAGAACTCGCTCTGATCTGAGTGATCATAATCCCCTAGTGTGGAAATTCGGGTAACTCCTGCGGCTCTTATAGCCCGGCTCTGAATGTCACTGGTGGGAAGAACTCACTCTGATCGGAGTGATCATAATCCCCTAGTGTGGAAAGTCGGGTAACTCCTGCGGGCTCTTATAGCCCGGCTCTGAATGTCACTGGTGGGAAGAACTCACTCTGATCTGAGTGATCATAATCCCCTAGTGTGGAAAGTCGGGTAACTCCTGCAGGCTCTTATAGCCCGGCTCTGAATGTCACTGGTGGGAAGAACTCGCTCTGATCTGAGTGATCATAATCTCCTAGTGGGGAAAGGCGGGTATCTCCTGCGGCTCTTATAGCCCGGCTCTGAATGTCACTAGTGGGAAGAACTCCCTCTGATCTGAGTGATCATAATCCCCTAGTGTGGAAAGTCGGGTAACTCCTGCGGGCTCTTATAGCGCGGCTCTGAATGTCACTGGTGGGAAGAACTCACTCTGATCTGAGCGATCATAATCCCCTAGTGTGGAAAGTCGGGTAACTCCTGCAGACTCTTATAGCCCGGCTCTGAATGTCACTGGTGGGAAGAACTCACTCTGCTCTGAGTGATCATAATCCCCAAGTGTCGAAAGGGGGGTGTTCTCCTGCGGCTCTTATAGCCCGGCCCTGAATGTCACTGGTGGGAAGAACTCACTCTGATCTGAGTCATCATAATCCCCTAGTGGGGAAAGGCAGGTATCTCCTGCGGGCTCTTATAGCCCGGCTCTGAATGTCACTGGTGGGAAGAACTCGCTCTGATCTGAGTGATCATAATCCCCTAGTGTGGAAAGTCGGGTAACTCCTGCGGCTCTTATAGCCCGGCTCTGAATGTCACTGGTGGGAAGAACTCACTCTGATCGGAGTGATCATAATCCCCTAGTGTGGAAAGTCGGGTAACTCCTGCGGGCTCTTATAGCCCGGCTCTGAATGTCACTGGTGGGAAGAACTCACTCTGATCTGAGTGATCATAATCCCCTAGTGTGGAAAGTCGGGTAACTCCTGCAGGCTCTTATAACCCGGCTCTGAATGTCACTGGTGGGAAGAACTCACTCTGATCGGAGTGATCATAATCCCCTAGTGTGGAAAGTCGGGTATCTCCTGCGGGCTCTTATAGCCCGGCTCTGAATGTCACTGGTGGGAAGAACTCACTCTGATCTGAGTGATCATAATCCCCTAGTGTGGAAAGGCGGGTATCTCCTGCGGCTCTTATAGCCCGGCTCTGAATGTCACTGGTGGGAAGAACTCGCTCTGATCTGAGTGATCATAATCCCCTAGTGTGGAAAGGCGGGTAACTCCTGCAGGCTCTTATAGCCCGGCTCTGAATGTCACTGGTGGGAAGAACTCGCTCTGATCTGAGTGATCGTAATCCCCTAGTGTGGAAAGGCGGGTATCTCCTGCGGCTCTTATAGCCCGGCTCTGAATGTCACTGGTGGGAAGAACTCGCTCTGATCTGAGTGATCATAATCCCCTAGTGTGGAAAGGCGGGTAACTCCTGCAGGCTCTTATAGCCCGGCTCTGAATGTCGCTGGTGGGAAGAACAGAAGTGCTTGGAATGTTAAGAATATGCAGAGGTTTTATTCCACACTAGCAGGGGGAGCTTGAGTCGCAGCTCCTTATGACCCAATACCAAGATGTAGTGGCTAGAATATACGCTGAAATGCCACGCCCCAAGCGCAGGGTACAGCTGATCAGGAACCATTACTTGATCAAGCTGTCCAACAGACAAAACGGGTCCTAAGGAGGTCACTCAGAAATGGAGTGGGGGTGGACACTCGCTTGCCAAGACCGGAAATCCTTGAAGGTTGCATATAAGCGCTGGCTGCGATTACATAAGTATGAGATGGGGTTGAAGGATTCGGCCAGGATGTTACATTTCATTGAGAGTAAAAGAAACCTTTGTGCATTCTGGCAGGCAATGAATGGTGTGGCCATCCCTGCTTCATGTGCCTTAATTAATCCCATAAGTGAGCTAGGCTGGGTGGCCCACTTTTCTGAAGTCTGTAGAGAGGCTTTTAGTGACGTCAATCTAGGGGACATCAATTGGACTTCAATGAGAACGACATTGAGCTCATTATTGTGCAAAGTAAAAACTCCTGAGCCCCCTGGCCCTGATGGCCTCTCTAATAAGGTTCTTAAACTCCATCTAAAACTATGGGCTCGGCTTTTGCGCATTCTTTTTGAGGGAATCCTAGACCTGGAAATCTAATCGGTTAACTAGACCATACACCCCTGTTTTGACCCAACATTTGCATGATGCGCTCTAATAACAGTAACTTTGATGAATCAACCTCTGGGGCACCAGTGGTCCAGGGATGAACATCTGTTTCTTAAACATCACTCAGACCCACACCTCAAGTACACCAGAAGGAATCCGAACAGATCAGAAACCTAAGTCAATTATAAAAGAGCCCGTCCAGTCAAGGTTGTATACAAATATCTACTTTATTATTATCACAACAGACAGTTCTAGTACACTGCGAAATACAACCCACCCTGTAGAAGGCAGACTGTTTCAAGAAGGAAAAGGGATGCACTCTTGACACTGAAAGAAGGGTTGTCGGTATAGTAATTGATCACAATAGTTCAAGGATACTTGGTTTCAACACAAAGGGAGCAATGGGTCGTACGTCTCACTAGGCGCCTTCAGAGAAGGACCATGGGTACAGAACCACAATGCACCTTGTGTTTGTAGATGGACTTGGTGCTTGACAGTGTAGAGTCGGTTTCAGGGCGGTTTGCAGCTTCTGCGACACAGTTCAAGACTGGAGACAGCTGCGGGTATCGGCAGCAGGCAGTTCGGCAAGTGCGACTGTACGTACGGCTGCAAGCTAGCCTACATGGCGGAACAGGGTCAGTAATTGTCTGTGCTAGGCAGCGGTTCTGAAGCACTGATTGCGGAGTGTCATACAGCTTTAGCGACTGCCACGTAACAGTCAGCGGTGCTGTCGGTTGCAGCTTGAGGGGCTCGACTTGCACTAAAATGTCCTATAAGACGGATGTCAGTAGATGCTTATCAATGCACTCCTCCTAGCTTCTTCAATGGGCTTGTGTCGTCCTTGAAGGCGGACGACCCAAAGCTGAGGAGGGTGTTGCAGGCAGCTGCCTTGTCTTAGGTTTAGGGTTCACAGACCTTCTGGCACTTCCCACCTAGGAAGCTTGCTGCAGAGCCTAGCAGGGCATGCTGGGTGCTGACTAGGTACCGGTTTTGGAGCTGATGGAGGGTCCACTAGATTCAGTGTCTCCCTCTGTTCCCTGGGAGATGTTTGGGGGAGGAGGCTCTTGCGTCCCTCTTTGAAGGTCTTGGCCTTCCTTCACTGTCGGAAGATGTAAGGCAGACTGACCTTCAACCAGGGTCCCATGCAGAGTTCTTCTTGTTACTCCCTGCAAAGTCTTCAGATGATCTGCCCAAAAGAGGAGCTCAGCCCTCTTTTAAAGCCAAATGGTCCAGAGGGATTGGTGTAGGCTAAGTCTGCCTTAATGAATCCATCCTGGGTCCTCGCCAACAATCTCCTGTAGGCATGAGTTCATAAGCAGAGTGCTTTGCATCAGAAAAGGTAAAGTGGTGAAAATATGTATTACTAAGTCCCACCCATATTCCTGTGTGTTGTGGATCAAAGGGGGTCTCTAGTTAATGAGCTCTCTGTGGTTCCTGATTAAATCGGCAGGTCTCCCTTAAAGCTGCGGCGAGAACAGAATTTGTCTCTGTCAATCCACATACTTGTACCTTCTGAATAGGGTCCCCCTCCAGGGATGACTACAGTAAACATGCTACCCCAGACATGACATGTCCCTGTCGATACTGAATGCAGGATCCGGCATCAGGCTGGCAAAGTGCATATGAAAGGGAGTTGGGGGTTTCCTGTCTCCTTTGTTAGCCTCTGCAGGCAGGCCCCGTGTTGGCCTGTTTGAATTAAACTCTGATTAGTATGCCAAGCTGCCACCAGCAACAGAGGTAAACAAAAGGACTGTAAGCTATGTCCCCCCAGAGTACACTGTCTGTGTATGTCATGCTGTGAGCATAGGAAATTATGTGCGAATGAGCCTCACACATTTTCCAAAGATTGATGGACCATTATTCAATTTCATTAAAAATTGCAAAAATCCCAGGCAAGAAAATACCCACTGTGTGGATGGTTGAATTCCTCACAGTAACTGCAGTCCAATGTAAGGCTAGTCAAACTCCCATAAGGACCCAGCCTTGACTAGCTGGTCAAGTGGCACAGCGCTTTGACATCCAGGCAGAGCCTGCTGACGCAGGTTCGAATCCTGGCAGTGCCAAACTCGGCCTTTCATCCTTCCGAGGTCGATAAATGAGCACCACAAACCGTGGGTAATAATAAGCAGCGCTCAGATACCTGAGGGTTCGTAGCGCTATATAAATGCCAAATTATTATTATTATTATTAAGAAGATTCCTGCCTCACACCCAAATATAATCATTGCCTTATAGGTCCCAGGACTCGGGAACCTTCAGGGAAGCCGGACTGGGTTTCTGCTCCCAAGAAAGCTGTGGTCAGTTAAATGTGCCCATATCTTACTTCCAGCTTTCCCATCTATAGAATCTGGCCCTTTGTGGCCACTTGGGGCACAGGGAAATAACTAGAGGGGCTTCAGGCAGGGTTTTTCTACATGCCTTACCATGACACCGTGAAAGGCGCAAAGTCTGCTCATAAGCACTTTGTGCACAAGCCAAGGGTTGTGAGAACCATGACATAAATGAGGGAACCGGAAATGCGAGGGATTTTTTGCTCACTTTTCAGGGAGCTTTTGCAAAGTTGGAAAATTCGACTTCTGATGTAGAACCACTCCCATATGTTGTTGGGGGCCTAGGGAAGTAAGTCTGAGGCCTTTGCCATCTGTTATTTCTTGGGTATATCTTCAACATGCCCAGGTTCACCATGCAGTGAGTCATTTCCAGACGTAACCCCCTTGTGCAGAGGACACCTCTTCTCCGGCTTTCTCCTCTTGGCGCCCCCCCCACCACTACTGAATGCTCTATCACACGCCTCCTTTGCCTTTCTGACAGGCAAAGTGCTTCCAAGCCGTAAACTCTGGCCGGAGTCGCTATACAAATGCAAGGTAACATAACCTAGAAATCACGCCACCTCCAAGCCAATACTCGAGGTACAGGCTACTATGTACATAGAAAAGCCAATGAAGTAACACATGAAGCGCCAGTAGCTACTTCCATTCGGTCTCTCCCTTGTGCAGAACGTTGGTTGGAATCCGCACGGTGGGTAATAGGATGACCAGGCGCTTTGATTAGCGTTCATTTCAGTGCCATGGCCGGCACCCTCACTGCATATTGGGCATGCACCCTTGCCACGCCTTCCCTTTCTCTATGCAAGTGCTCTGCTCCTCCTAATGCTTTCCTGAGCGGAGGCATAGACCTCGCTTGGACCTAGATTCCAGTGGACTGTTTCCATATCCTTTCGACTGGATCCAGTTGTTGACATGGGTCTTTCTACATCTCCTGAACTGCTTTGAAGAAATTGTAGTGGTTTTCTTAATCGCTGTACATCGGAAGCCAGCACCTTGAAAGCTCCCGTCTTTTCCTCACTAATCCCCACTCATCACCCCCCTTCTTTGCCTCGTGCACTCTTAACCCTCACTCCTCACTGCCACTCATTGCCTCACTCCTCAGGGACCCTCTCTGCAGTGCCTATAGCTAAGCCAAACCCGGGTGCCTTTGCCAAGCTGTTGGGTGTTTATAAAGCGCTTCTTAAGGTGGGCGCTGTTTGATGCACTATCGACAGGTACGGGACTGAGATACAAATAGATGACGATTTGCCTCAGATCACACAACGTTCCTGATGTGCGCAATTCCGCCCCTGTTTCCAAATTATGCACCTGCGCCTACCACAGTTTGACTTGAATTGTGATGTCGAGAAAAATAACCAGCCCGTGCCCCAAATAAAAGGGGCTATAAAACGTGGGTCACATCAAGGGGGGTAGCAGAGAATTCACCCCAACAGAGAAAGCCAATCACCCAAAGTCAGTCCAGCTAAATGGGTGGATTCGGACGAGACATTTCATATATATGGAAGGAAACCCGTTGCAAATCAACATTTGAGGAAGTTGCAAGTTTGACAAAACTAATAATCCTTACTCATGGCAATAGAGCTTGTGACACGCTACATGTGCTTGGGCCCAGAGAGCTCTTGAGAACTGCAGTGTAATGTTCACAAGCATAACGCCTCATGGCTTTGCAAGTATTCCTTCATCCCATCTCCCTTCCTCCATACTTCTGGGAGTTCCACACCGCAGGCACAGGACTATTCACTCACATTAGATTGGCCTTGCACGTGTGCATGAAGTGTCTCCCCTCCAGACGCCACTGTAGATAGGCGCCGGTGTGCCCCTCTGGCCCCGTGAGCCCCCCCAGCATATGGAACACACGTGAAAGTGTTTGCTGTGCAAGCTCCACGGTTGCACTGGCGATCCGTGGCACACCTCGTTTATTACGTGGACACGCAGCAGAGTTGCTTCACTCCACTGCGTGTGTGCCTTTAAAGGTACAGCCACCACACTCCTCCTTTTTCATAACAAACAAATACAATAGGAGGCACACATATAAGTTTCAACATTTCACTGCAACCTTAACAACACCCCTTTATTTACGTCCCTCCCAGGCCCATAAGTCTATCTGCAGCTCAAGGACCAGGCACACCAATTCAGGGGTCCAACAGATAGTCACTGAGATGGGCAGGCTTCCCCCTCCCTGCCCTCTGGGGATGCCTCCTGCCAGCCACTTGGATCAAACCCTCTTCACCAGCGTCCCCTTAACCCAGGGGACTCGGCGAATGGGCCAATCCACCGCCCTCGTCCAGAACCTCGTCACAGTCACTTTGCAGTGTTGCCTCCGGCCTGGTCTCCCCCCACCTTCTTAAAGAAACTGGTATTTCGGTATGACAATGGCAGTTCCAGCCGACTGAGTCACCATAGAGCCACGCACAGCTACCACGTCCATGGGACTAGGCTGTTAGGGACAGTTTGCCTTGCGGGTGCCGGTTCTTCATTAACACTTAATCAGGGATCAGCTGATGGGGTCGGAGTCCTCTCCTGACGTTCTCTCCTTCTGTCCTCTGTCTCCTTTATCGCTCCACATGAGCGTCATCAATCCCTGCTGGCTCTCGTTCTCTCACTTCCGGTATTAACCCCCTCAGACACTGTCGAAACATTACTTCCGCTGGTGCCACTCTAGTCAAAGCATGAGGGGTAGCCCTGTACTCCCTCAGAAACTGGTACAGCGCTTGTTGTAGGCATTGGGCCTCTCCATGAACAATCCAGAATATCTTGTTGAGGGTCCGCATGAATGGCTCGGCCTTGCCGTTTGCACAGGGCCAGACTGGTGTAATCTTTCTGTGTTGTATGCCATACTCTTCCATCAACTGAGCGAAGCTGTCGCCTTGGAATGACGGTCCATTATCAGAGCATAAGGTCTGAGGCGACCCATGCGTGGCAAAGATCTTTTCCAGGGCAACTGCCACCTTGTCAAACGACACTGACTCAATGAATTCGGGGTCCTGTGACCCCTCGTCCACCACCACAAGGAAGTGAGTGTCTCTGCCGGTGAACCCAAAGTCTGCATGCACATTTTCCCAGGGCCTTGTTACACGGGGCATCGTTCCAATGAGGGGCTCTCTGTGCCGGGGGAAGCCGTCTGACACTACACACAGGCCTGACACAAACTCTTCCACCCGTTTGTCAAAGTCAGGGAACCACACTTTCTGGCATAATCTTGCTTTCATTTTCACTGTCCTTTGATGACCCTGGTGCGCCGGCACGATGACTTGCGGGCTCTTTCACATCAGCACCACGATGCGGTCTCCCAGAGTAGGAGCCTTGACTCGAAAAATGTCAGCTCTTCCTTCACCCTCCACAACTGTTCTAGCGCCAGCCGTGCCTCTTGGGTCCTTTGTGCCAGGATGTCCACCACCGACTTCCAAGACCCCTGCTGAAAGGCCTCCTTGAGTATCCGGAAGCACTCATCCTCTGCCGCTGCCTTTTCGAGCACTTGGAGCGGCACGGAGTTCAGGGTTGCCGATTCCACAATTATCTGCACATGCATGTCGGCCTCCTCAACACTGATGTCTTCACGTTCTTTTACCCCGCCTTTTGGTTGCCTCGACAGATAACCCGTGCGTTATTGTTGCCGGGTTGATACACCAGCGAGACCCCATACTCCAGGAGTGCTAGCATCCACCGTTCAATCCAGGTTGGGGTCTTTGATGAAGAGCCGGCCATGATCGGCAGCAGAGGCTTGTGGTCAGTTACCACTGTCGCCGGCCGAGCACGTACAGTTGAAAGTGCTGACACACCCACAAGACCGCCAGGGCCTCTTGCTCGATCTGTGAATGGTGCTGCTATGTTTCAGACAGTGCCCTGCTCTCATAGCCTGAACGATCTGATCTCTTCTTGTGCGTCTGTTTGGGTAAGAACCACACCCAGACCAAACAGGCTGGCGTCAAGCACTACCTCAGATGACGGATCGAAAAACGCCAGGTGTCTTCTGCCATTATCGTCCCTTTCACATCCTCAAAAGCAGCTTGCTCTAGCAGGCCCCACTTCCACGTCGCATCTTTCCTGGTGAGGCTTCTCAGGGGCTCTGATCTAGAGGCTAGGTTCTGGATGAAATGGCCACAGCCATGAAGCTTCGGTTACGTTCTCTGGGGGCCTTGCCTCCACAATGTCCTTGACCTTCCGGGGGTCAGGGGACACACCCCCCTCCTTGAAGATGAATCAGAAAAACTGAATTGTTCCCTTCAGGAATTTGCATTTCTCTTTGTGCAAAGTCAGCCCCAGCGCTTGCAGCCGCTCCAGAGTCTTTACCAACCGTCCCATGTGTTCAGCCTCCGTCTTCGCAAACACCAGAATATCATTGCTGATATTGAGAACACCGTCCAGATCCACCCGTCGGATGATGTTCTGGAACACTTCTGCCGCTGATGACACACCAACGCTTATGCGTTTGTACCGGTACAGGCCCCGGTGTGTGGTAAAAGTGGTGATGTATCTCAGCCTCCTAATGATATCCAACAGGCAGGTCAAGTTCCGAAAAGAACCAAGCCCCTTGAAGTGCTGCGATGTCGGTCGTAGGCCTGAGGTCTCTCTCGCTTGAAGGCTTTGTTCGGGAGCCTCATATTAACACATGTCCTCACTGATGTTAGGCTGCTTCGGCTTACGGGCAATGACTATAGGCAACACCCACAGGTAAGGTCCAAACACGTTTTCTATGATGTCCAGCACCACCAGATTATCTAGTTCTTTATCCACCAGGTTCATCAGATGGAATGGGACTTTGCAGTGCTCGAGTGCAATTGGCTGTATGGACTCCTCAATATGCAGCCTCACAGGTTCACCAGTCATGCAGCCTATCCCCTCAGATAGCTGGCTGTATTTTGTGAGAAGTCTCTGTAGCCCTCCATGTACACCACATATGCAAAGCTTACGATGACCAATGCTTCAGCCGCTGCACAGCTCAGAGTATTGCTGCTAACACTGGTCAGGTAGAATCGAGCTTTGCTGGGTGTTCCTCCATGTTCGATTTTCACCACAAACACTCCTATGTAATGGGCTGCTCACTGCCAAACGTGAATATCCACGCCCTCTGCTTCTGCAACGTGTGTGGCACCAGCATGGCATGGTAATGCACTCTTGCCATCACGTTCACTGATGGCCCCTTATATGCCAATACAGGTACCGTTGACCTGTAGCAGGCACTGTGGTTGTCTTCTGGTGGTGGCACGCAGTGCACTGACACTGGAGATGAAGATATTTTCCTCCTCCTTCCTCCACTTCCTGAGTCAGGCCATCTTCCCCTTGATCTACCCGAGAGACATTGGGCGGGTGCAGTTGTCTCCAGAAAAAACTTCCTGTACCAGCCCCCTCGGCACCACCACTGCTACTGGTGCCCTGCACATCCGGGCATAGTGATTGAATGTCCCACAGCGTCAACACGCCTTCCTGTGCGCAGGGCATTCCACCGGGTACGGGAGATCATAACCGCACTTGGGACATGACTCCAGCGGCCTGCCTCCTCTGTCACGCTGGCCACCACTCTGTCGTCGGGCACCTCACCGTCTTTGGCCTCGGCACACACCACCTCCGTCTTCATTGGCCAAATGGCCACGTCCATTTTCGACGCTCTCACCTCGGACACCTCATGGGACCGGCCCAGTTGCAGTATGCAGGGCAGTGTGAGTCCTGGTTCCCTCAGCACCTGCCTTCCCAACTTGCCAGATGAACAGCCCTGAATAAGCTGGTTTCTGATCATGGTCTGTGCGTTCTGCCAGGCACACGACATCGGCATCTGGCACAGACAGCCATAGAACGTGTCCAGAGACTCCTCTTTTTGTCTGGCGCTACACATGATGGAACGCTCATAGTCCGCGTTGGCCAATGGCATGAAGTTCTTGCACAACGCGTTCTTGGTTGCTGCGTATGATGCATTCACTGGCTGCAATGATTGAAAGATTGTGTGCACTGCTGGGCCTGCCGAGTACAGGAGCGTGGCCACTTTGCTATCTTTGTATGCCTCACCCGTGGCTCAGAAGTACATGTCCAGATGGTCTATCCAGAGCCTCCACCTTGGTCCAAGGCTCGACGGGGCCTCAAACATCAAATTCAGGCATCAGTGTAAGCGCCCGTTGCTCTCTTGGCGCATGCGCATCCACTGGGGTTGCTGGTCCTGCCGGCGCCAGGACTCCTGCACCATCGTCCTGGTCACCCATAGTGGTGAGCGCAACAAGCACCCCACATGGAAACTGGGGTTGCAACTCACAATGGCCCCCCTCCAGGCAGAATGCACCGAATAAAATTGAGCGCGCAAAATGTAGCCAACACTCCACCCTGGGGCTTACCTTAGTGATTGCCCCTCTACTTGTGTCCAAACAGCCAGGCATATCCTCCCCAGCGCACAGGCCAAAGCTTCCAAAGATTGAGCTGGATGGGGGAAAGGAAAAGAAGAAAAAAAAGAATTCCCTGGGCCTCAGCCCTCTCCTCACCACGAAATTGCAGAGAAAATGTTCAAAAACACCTCAAATCCGGTTACCCAGCAACAGAATGTCACCCCCTGCGTGAACGGGCAGCCCAAAAATTAATGTGGGAGGCACACAAGCACTCCCAACGAGAGCCGCAACCTTCTCCACGACGCGCAGGCAACAATGCTTGCTTGAATACTTGAAATCTTCCAATATTACTCTGGGTAGTCCCCACCAATAGGCTATTGCAGTAGTCTAGCTTTGTGTTAATTGTTGCTGCTGCGATCAAGGCTCTATTCTTTTCTGAAAGGTATGGGCGAATCTGCCAAAGTAAGTGCGTCATGTACACACAGGAAGAGCTTAAATGTGAAACATGCTTCTTAAAAGCCAATTGGTAATCAAAAAAGACCCCCAAAAATTTTACATAATATGAGGCCCAAATCATATTGCCCCCAACCATGAAGCCATTATATTGAGGGTCCATTTTTTTCAACTTGGCACCTGTACCAAGAATCAAGATCTCAATGTTTCTGTTGCTTGGAGCCAGTGAGTTCCTGGCCATCCATGTCTCTATGACACCAAAGACAGAGATGTTTGTATGGGAGGGCACAAGGTTGCCTGATCTAAAGAAGTACGATTCCTTTGTTCACCAGACCTAAATAGCACATGTCAGGATATTTTATGGCATGCTGCTAAAGTTCTAAGCCCATTGCCTGTCTGTTTTGACAAGTACATTCTGCCTTGATCAATTCTTCATGTAATGGCTTCTGTGGTATACATAGTTTGTGTGTTCCTAACGGCACAACTCTGTGGTATTCTTTCCTTCCTGTGGGAATTCTGTTGATCATGTGCAATAGCTAAAGTTAAAATGCATATTGATTGAGTGCCATAATCGTTTAGAAGTTAGCTCAGTGTGTCAAGCACTCATTGCATTGATGTGTTCATATGGAAGATTAGAATAGCACATTCCAGCAAAGCTCGCTGAGCCTTTCCTATGTTTGAAGTTTATAAACCTACCTGCATATGTACTTCGTATTTATGGCACAACAGGTGCTATTATCAGCAATGTACCTGCACCAGATAGGGGTTGCTAAAAAAAATGAGCATACCGTCTATATGGTGAAGGTCTAGAAATTGGTTTGTTCCGATGGGGTGATGTAAAACCTAGGAAATCACCTCCAACGATGAGCATAAACTGTTAGTCCAAGAGGTGAATAAGTATCCAGATTCAAGACTGTGGAACAAAAGCATTCATGCTTGTATCCTGGCTTTGTCAGCAGGCGATAAAATGATCCTGGTCAAATCATCTAATATCTTTTACATTACTGCGCTGTCTTATGTGAGGTTTGCCTTCTTGTATGCAGTGTCATTGTTTAGCCCATTACTTGATCTTTCTTCTTATGTAGGCCATTTGACTGGAAGGGGTGGTAGACAGAAGAGAGCAGACCAGATGTTGCAGGCCTCGGGCAAGCATATTTTAAGTTCTGCTCGCTTGACACAAAAAACAGTTTGCTTTTTTGTAAAAGTCAAAGGTTTTTATGTACGTTTATATATGACGACGTCACAAGCCATTGTTTTGTTAGTATTTAAAGCTTTAAAATACGAAAGAAAAACCCAGATTTAATCTGTTAAATCACATCGATTGGTATGCTGGTACTTATATACTTCACTTGATGAAGGAGAGAATAAAGCTAGAATCATTCCCATTTTGCGTAACACGCTTCTATAATATTTTGTTTTTATAAATGGTCATGTTTGGTAATGTGATTTGTGTACTTTCCAAGTCAGATTTACAAAATGAGATTGATTTTGGTTCATGATAAGAACTGGAAAAAGTGTTAAAATGCAGAAATTGCAGAGTTGGCACACATCCACTCCGTAACCAATGTGGGATGCTTGGCATCTCATTTAATCTTGTATTGCCTAACCTCTCAAAATTGCCAGTCCCCAAACCTTTCAAAATTGTCAGTCCTTCAGAGACATTTCCTTTGCAGGGTATGATCTTCATAAAAGCCTCACTGGCTATAGTGTTGCTTCTACTATAATAGTGAGCACTGATATATTGCATACCACAGCACTTGTGCCTTTGATATCTAATGGCAACGCTATTTGAAAACCATGTCCCACCTCTTATCTCAGTCTGTCTGGATACAGAGACCTTCCTGGTAGCTTCTAATCTGCATCCACTATCCATGCTATTGTATGTGTAGCTTTCTCCTTCCTTCCAATTGGTCTCCTCTATCCATGCTTGAGCACTTTTGCATTCTGTGAGACAGCTAATGTGAGTTCTCTCTATTCTGGGTTACTGTGAAGGGTGGAATTATAGTCGGAGACAGGCAAGTGCTAAAACAATATTTATTCTGGTTTAAGGCAGCAGATGCTGAAAGAATAACTATTAAGTCCTCCCGGTTAGCTTCACCGGTGTCTTGTCCTCCTGTAGTACAACGGCGTTAGGCCTGGCTTGGTCCTATCTCGAGCCGCTGTCCGGATAGGCCCACCACTCTGGTTCACTCTCCTCTCTCCTCCCCGTGTCCTGTGTAATGAGAACAACCCATTAGTCTCCCTGGGCGCTCTTTTATCACAGCTGGAGGTATCAAGCCCCCACCAATCACTGAGGGGTTGGGTTAACCCCCTTCTCATTGGTTCCTGGGACATGGTCCCACCTCTCTTAAGGGTTGCCATCCCAGTGTGTCGCTCTTCCCGATCCCCTGGTGGTGGAGGGCGGTGGTGTTGGCCCCGTTCCCCTGGTGGTGGAGGGGGGTGGTGTTGGCCATGCGGTTGTGGCCGCGACGCGTAGGGACGCATCCTGATGCTGGGCCTTCCCCCCCTGCAACGTGCAGCTCCGGCAGCGCCATGAGCAGCACGGGGCCGGCGAGCCGGGTGGGCCCTTTGGTTGATCTGTCCATCCAGATATAGGAGTGGGCCATGCTTCATGGCATCTGGTTGCTTGCGGTGCACATCCCGGGCCAGCTGAATGTCACAGCGGATGCCCTCAGCCGGCGGACACTGGTCAGCTACGAGTGGGAGTTGAAGGCGGAGGTCCTCTCATGGACTTTCTTGCGTTGGGGCACACCGGAGATGGACCTCTTCGCTGCGGTGGTAAACAAGAAGCTTCCTCGGTATGCCTCCAGAGGGGGGCTGAGAGCCTCCTCTCTGGGGGATGCTCTCGAGATTCCATGGCACAACATGAGAGTTTACGCCTTCCCGCCTCTGCCTCTAGTTCATCGAGCAATTGGGAAGCGGAAGAACTCTGTGAACTGTTCCCTTCTGCTCATGGCCCCGTGGTGGCCGGCCAGTTTTGGTTCTCAGAACTTCAACACCTGTCGGTGTTTCCGCAGATCAGGTTACCAGTAACCCCAGATCTTCTTCATCAAGGGGAACAGCAGATGTGGCACCCATCTCCACAATCGCTCAGCTTGGCGGCATGGTGCCTGAGTTCAAGTCTTTAGAACATTTTAACTTCAGGAACAGCGGGTAGGTGTGCGACCAGATATTCTTGATCACTTAATTCCTTTGGTTTGGTGGCGGGGGGGCCCAAAAGATGTCCATGCCCAGGGACCAAAAAGTGGTTAAGATGGCACTGACCAAGGACCTCATTTACCCTTGCCAGATTCTTTGCGTACAATCCTGACAACTCCAGTATGATCTGGATGTCATCCGCATAATTTGCAAATTGCACACCAAGGTCATCCAGGAGATTACATAATGGTCTTGAGTAAATATTAAATAAAAGCGGGGTCGAGCATAAGCGGGGACAAACATGAGCCCTACGGAACACCAGAGTCCAGGAGCACCTGCTGTGCTTGGTGGTTATCCTTAGCCACTCTTGCCATCCTTGGCCCAAGGAAGGACATAAACCATTTAGCTGCTGCCACCGACGATCCGCACTTGTTCAAACCACACAAGCTTCAGCTTGACCCTGACTCAACACCTGCGCCCCGTCTGGAACAACTCTGCTGACCCAGCCAAAACTGGTTCGAACTGCTGGGATAGCGCCCCAAAGCCTGGTTCGAGGCTGTCAAACCGCCAAGCAACCTAAGAAGGTACTATTGTTTCGTAAATGCCCCCTGATCCAGTTTGGGCCCTAAAGACTGGCTAGGTCACTACATCCCTTCTTATCTTCAAGAAACATATCCTTTTACAAGAATATTGCCGTTTTCACTTCCCTTACACCCTTGATGTATTTATCTATAGTCAGTGCTCCAGATAAGATTTTGAGGTGGGAGTATTTTACGCATGATTTTTCAAATTAGAGAGTAAATGCAATTTCAAGAGAGTAAAAATGAGTTTTCTCCTCTGCAAGAGAGTAAAATGTATCCAACATACACCCAATGCATATGTAAAATCAGACCCGTAAAATCGGACCAGTAGACCAAAAGAGTTGTAGATCAAAGTTGTCTGGTTTGCCTTTTACCATTTTATTACACTTTTGGAAAATATTCTGCCATAAAATAACTTGCAAGTATGGCCTACATACACAGCTTCATTTTCAAAATTCTGGACCCTAGAAACTATGTTAAGAACTACTATAGATAGAGACTAATGTATTGTTTGCAGAGGGAGTGTGAGTAAGCAAGTGTTAGCATATGATTTCTTACAGGAACTTGCACACATAATCTCAGCAACAGTCACAACCGGCTAAGCTACCTTCCCTGCTGTCTGCTGCAGGAAATTAATGTGGATCCCCACATTGTGTACAAAACCAAAAACATGATTCTGGCAATTACAGTTTGGAAGAAATGCAGACACGTACATAATTTGCAGACTGCATCCTGTGTGATCCCGGGCAACTTATTTTGCCAATGTACCTTTTAGCAAAACAGAAATGTCTATAACAAGTGATTTATTGCCAACTTGTTACCACTCAAAAAAGCCTGACTGACCCCTTTTCCACTGTTTGAACTATACCATTAATAGTAGTGACCATTTATATAATGCATATGACAAAGGGCCTAATTCATTGAGCGTTTTCCAATGCGGTGTTGCCATAATAAATAGTTTCTGTGAATTAGGCCCAAAGTGTATATGTCTCGTGGCTTACTCCTTGCTGCTTCTTTAATATAAATTCACATGAACTCCTCGAGTATTAATAACTCGCCTGTACATTCCCTTGATTGATTGATAGGTTTCTTCCAAGATAGTCAAGCATCTGCATCTCTGGCATGAGACGCATCACAGCCAATTTAGCCCGTAATCGCTAATCACATCAAGGGGATTAAAGAGTGGTGGAAGTGGAACAAAAGGAACTACTGGTACTCTGCCTGCATCCAAAAAGGAGGGAGTGGGGTGGCCAGACAGATGGGGCGGGTAGGCAAGCGGGGAGTATGGGACGGGACCAGGATCACAAACCTTGCCTGAACTGTGAAGCAGGGATTTTAATCCACTCTGCAATATTTGACCACATAGCTTCCAAGGTTTACTTGGTACAAATAGTTTGGATTTCAAGGCCAACAGTAATGATGTCTTATAGAGTTTACTTACAAAAAAACACAAATTGCATAATAACGCCACATGACAACATGTAAATCCTTACAGCTACGCGTTAAACCAAAAGAATATCATTGTGGCTTTAATGTTCACGTCCTGAATGGTAAACTATAAGTCCCTGAATGCAAGATAATGTCAACCTGAAAGATCTAGTTAACCCCACAGTACTTTCAGTGATTCAAGACATGTAATATAAAATGTTGTATAATAAAGTCAGATATGGAGATTCTTTGCATCAAAACTCCAGCTCATTGTTATTCATGATGTTGAAAACATTTGATTAGTGACTTAGAGCAACTTTATTTTTTTTGCGTGTCAATCTAGCAGACATCATAGAGATATAAAGCGCCCATTTAATGATGTGTTAATATAAACACATAATTAAGCGGGCGCTTTGTGTTGCTCACTTTAACTATCATGCACATGAAAGGCTCTGCCACTGATAAAAGAAATGTTTGCTGGTGCAGATCCAAGACACCCTTTGCACTCTATTGCCATCTAGTGGAGGAAAGTAGGCTTTTTAATGAAAATAAATCAAGCGTAAGTGGTACGCAGAAGAACATTAAATGCTCCGCAATGGCCATAATTACATGCGTAAAATGGCCCTATATGCAGTTTATCTGGAGGGCTGCCTATAGTCTATCTTTTTTCTCCTGGGGTGTGAATTTGAAAGTGTCATTTTATTATGTTTTTATTTAAGGATGAATTGAATGTTATCTTTAGTTTTTTTGTCCAATTTATGATGTTGAAGAAATGTCTGTATTTACAATTGTATCAAATTGCACTTTTAAACTTTGTATGCAAAAGGCTTGAATTAGCCATAAGCATTAATGCAAAATAATAATACATCTCCTTTTACAAGAAGATTGTCATTTTCACTTCTCATTACCTAGAGTGCTGCATTGTGCTGCCTGTGCTTATTCTCTGTTCTTTCCTCAGAGGTGGATTTTGTGTAGTGTTTGTGTCTTCAGTTATTTTGCAGATTCACATCCCTCTTAGGAGCATAGCCTTCCCTCGCTCCACGCTAGCACGAAAGGCAAAGGAGGTTTATTTCTTCCCTGGGCCTGCTCTGCCTTTATGATTGTGTTGGCTCTTTGCTTGTAGCATTGTTAGAGCTGGGTGGGCATTTTAGCCTCTACTCATCCTTGTTCTCCTGCAGAGCAGAATCCAGTTCGTCACAGCTATCCTTCCTGTATGAGGGACACAGTTGAAGAGGGTGTCCCTGCCTTGGCTGTAGATTTGTTTCGAGGGGCAGGCGGGTGGATTGTCGGGGCTGAAGGTGGGGTTGGGGCCATTGCAGAGCCAGGTGTGAATCAATCCCCTGCATCAGGTAGAAAACAACTCATTCGTTTCCTTCTGTGCCACCCCCGCTGTTGACCCCTGCATCCCTCTTCCTAGGTGTTACTGCTCAGAGACCACTCGAGAGACGCGGGTGGCATAAGTGTGGTTGGAAACTATGCACCTTGAAGGAGTCTTTAATGTGGGCATTATTATTTAATGCAGGTTTCAAGCCCGAGTCCCCCGGGTATCTTAACCTTTGTGCCAGCGCTCTTTTCAGATAGAGACCAGCGGCTGCTCCAGCTAATTGACCTGCGCCGGCGGGCAAAGGACAGAAGCCTGCTTTGGCCTGCAGTGTCCCCTTACGGCCCATTTTCACGCCCTAAATGCCTTACATTTTCCTGGGACAGCCAGCCTTGGACAAGTTGTGACCATTAGACCTGCCCAGCGGATGGGGGGAATGGAGAGAAACATGCATATGTTGGGAGGGTGCGGGCAAGTTTTAGCTGTTTGCCATTGTTTAGAAACTGCCCTGATTGACACATTCTTAGGAGACTGGCATTACTGCCTTGTGTTAGAATTGGCTCTCCGAGAGGGGATGCAAAAATAAAAAAAGGTGTCTCTTAGGGGGTCTGCTTCCGAGGCAGACTCTGAGGAGACAGCAGGCAGTGGCCCACTTAAAGATGGCGCTGGGCTTGGAGGCCACTCTGTGGTTCCAGCGAACTTGCAGGCGCTGCTGGACAGACTGCAGATTTCTCATTCTAATCTGGAAGCGAGAGCGTCAGAAGAGCCTGCGATTCTAAAATGGCTCCAGAGGGAGCTTTGCGATACAATGGGAGGGCGGGGGATGCTTGTCTGGGGGTGTAGTGGGGACTTGTGGATACGGTCTGGCCCCATGTGTTTAAAGGGAGTTTCATTCTGACAATGCCACGAGGGGTTTTCCTTAGCTGCTAAATGGCCATTGCTGTACACCTGTTTGCCTGATTGTTGAGGTGATTGACAAGGGGGCTCTGACCCCCCACATATAGCTGTGAAACGGTGGGCCCCCATAGTATTTTGGCTGGGTTTTGCATGTGTTGGATTTGCGATATTTTGAGCATTTTGCTGTTTGTATCTTTGCAGGTTCATGGGGGTCTGTGTCCACCAAGGCCAACTGCACGCTCTGACAGAGGTGAGTCGCTGTTGGCTGGCAGCTGGTATTGGGACACTGCCATCGCAGGCCTCTGCATGTGGCTGGGATGTGTTTATGGGTGGTCTGGCTCTCCCAGGCTGCCATCACTCTCCTGCTGCTCTGCTCTGCCGTGCTTCGTCAGTGTTTCCTTAGAGGAATGCATGTTTCGTTTGACACTCTGCTTCCCACGTGCAATCCTTAGAATTCCACTCCCAAGTACTGGCATAAGCGTCCTCTCGCAATGCAGGTCATTCCAATCCCGACTGTCCACATGCAATCCTTAGAATTCCACGCCTAAGTACTGGCATCGCAATGCAGGTCATTCCAATCCCGACTGTCCACATGCAATCCTTAGAATTCCACGCCTAAGTACTGGCATAAGTGTCCTCTCACAATGCAGGTTATTCCAATCCTGACAGTCCCCATGCAATCCTTAGAATTCCACGCCTAAGAGCTCGCATAAGTGTCCTCTCGCAATGCAGGTTATTCCAATCCCGACAGTCCACATGCAATCCTTAGAATTCCACGCTTAAGTACTGGCATCGCAATGCAGGTCATTCCAATCCCGACAGTCCACGTGCAATCCTTAGAATTCCACACCCAAGTGCTGGCATAAGCGTCCTCTCGCAATGCAGGTCATTCCAATCCCGACTGTCCACATGCAATCCTTAGAATTCCACGCCTAAGAGCTCGCATAAGTGTCCTCTCGCAATGCAGGTTATTCCAATCCCGACAGTCCACATGCAATCCTTAGAATTCCACTCCCAAGTGCTGGCATAAGCGTCCTCTCGCAATGCAGGTCATTCCAATCCCGACTGTCCACATGCAATCCTTAGAATTCCACTCCTAAGTAATGGCATCGCAATGCAGGTCATTCCAATCCGGACAGTCCACGTGCAATCCTTAGAATTCCACACCTAAGTACTGGCATAAGTGTCCTCTCGCAATGCAGGTCATTCCAATCCGGACAGTCCATGTGCAATCCTTAGAATTCCACACCTAAGTACTGGCATAAGTGTCCTCTCGCAATGCAGGTCATTCCAATCCTGACAGTCCACGTGCAATCCTTAGAATTCCACGCCCAAGTACTGGCATAAGCGTCCTCTCGCAATGCAGGTCATTCCAATCCCGACTGTCCACATGCAATCCTTAGAATTCCACTCCTAAGTAATGGCATCGCAATGCAGGTCATTCCAATCCGGACAGTCCACGTCCAATCCTTAGAATTCCACACCTAAGTACTGGCATAAGTGTCCTCTCGCAATGCAGGTCATTCCAATCCGGACAGTCCACGTGCAATCCTTAGAATTCCACACCTAAGTACTGGCATAAGTGTCCTCTCGCAATGCAGGTCATTCCAATCCCGACAGTCCACGTGCAATCCTTAGAATTCCACACCTAAGTACTGGCATAAGTGTCCTCTCGCAATGCAGGTCATTCCAATCCTGACAGTCCACGTGCAATCCTTAGAATTCCACGCCTAAGTACTGGCATCGCAATGCAGGTTATTCCAATCCCGACAGTCCACATGCAATCCTTAGAATTCCACGCCTAAGTACTGGCATCGCAATGCAGGTCATTCCAATCCCGACAGTCCACGTGCAATCCTTAGAATTCCACGCCCAAGTACTGGCATGAGCGTCCTCTCCCAATGCAGGTCATTCCAATCCCGAGAGTCCACGTGCAATCCTTAGAATTCCACCCCTAAGTACTGGCATAAGCGTCCTCTCACAATGCAGGTCATTCCAATCCCGACAGTCCACGTGCAATCCTTAGAATTCCACACCCAAGTACTGGCATAAGCGTCCTCTCGCAATGCAGGTCATTCTAATCCCGACAGTCCACATGCAATCCTTAGAATTCCACGCCCAAGTACTGGCATAAGCGTCCTCTCACAATGCAGGTCATGCCAATCCCGACAGTCCCCATGCAATCCTTAGAATTCCACACCTAAGTACTGGCATAACCGTCCTCTCCCAATGCAGGTCATTACAATCCTGACAGTCCACGTGCAATCCTTAGAATTCCACGCCTAAGTACTGGCATCGCAATGCAGGTCATTCCAATCCCGACAGTCCACATGCAATCCTTAGAATTCCACGCCTAAGTACTGGCATCGCAATGCAGGTCATTCCAATCCCGACAGTCCACGTGCAATCCTTCGAATTCCACACCTAAGTACTGGCATAAGCGTCCTCTCGCAATGCAGGTCATTCCAATCCGGACAGTCCACGTGCAATACTTAGAATTCCACACCTAAGTACTGGCATCACAATGCAGGTCATTCCAATCCCGACAGTCCACGTGCAATCCTTAGAATTCCACACCTAAGTACTGGCATAAGCGTCCTCTCGCAATGCAGGTCATTCCAATCCGGACAGTCCACGTGCAATCCTTAGAATTCCACTCCTAAGTACTGGCATAAGCATCCTCTCGCAATGCAGGTCATTCCAATCCCGACACTCTACATGCAATCCTTAGAATTCCACTACTAAGTACTGGCATAAGCGTCCTCTCGCAATGCAGGTCATTCCAATCCCGAGAGTCCACATGCAATCCTTAGAATTCCACTCCTAAATACTGGCATAAGCGTCCTCTCGCAATGCAGGTCATTCCAATCCTGACAGTCCACGTGCAATCCTTAGAATTCCACGCCCAAGTACTGGCATAAGCGTCCTCTCACAATGCAGGTCATTCCAATCCTGACAGTCCACATGCAATCCTTAGAATTCCACTCCTAAGTACATGCATAAGCGTCCTCTCACAATGCAGGTCATTCCGATCCCGAGAGTCCACATGCAATCCTTAGAATTCCACGCCCAAGTACTGGCATAAGTGTCCTCTCACAATGCAGGTCATTCCAATCCCGGCAATCCTTAGAATTCCACGCATAAGTACTGGCATAAGCGTCCTCTCGCAATGCAGGTCATTCCAATCCTGACAGTCCACATGCAATCCTTAGAATTCCACGCCTAAGAGCTTGCATACGCGTCCTCTCACAATGCAGGTCATTCCAATCCTGACAGTCCCCATGCAATCCTTAGAATTCCACGCCTAAGAGCTCGCATACGCGTCCCCTCACAATGCAGGTCATTCCAATCCTGGCAATCCTTAGAATTCCACGCATAAGTACTGGCATAAGCGTCCTCTCGCAATGCAGGTCATTCCAATCCTGACAGTCCACATGCAATCCTTAGAATTCCATGCATAAGTTATGTTATGTTATTTTGCATTTATATAGCGCCTTATATACCATTGGTATGGTCTGAAGGCGCTGGTAGGTTGAACGTCCTTGGGAACCGAAGTTCAGGTCAATAGAGAGAGTAGAGAGTCAAAGGTGCATGTGAGCACCGGGTATGTGTGCAGCTGGTGTGGTATTCGTGTAATAGTTGCTTTTAGCGGTAGGTGTGGTGGTTGAGAGATCAGTAGTATGTGTTCGCTCTGGCAGGATTTATCCAGACCGAGTGTGGCCTGAGGAGAACGCCTGGCTGGGGGGTGTAACCAGCAGTGTTTACTTAGAATAATGGGGAGTGAGCGGCGGATGTTGGTATGAGAACAGTCATACCGAATGGTGTCATAGTATCTCTGTGTTCTAATTGAGTGGTGGTGTAAAGAAGAGAGTAAGCGTGTGGTGTGATATAATGGGTTATATGCTCTTCAAACGTTCCCTGCATTCCAAACCATACTATGTACGTCACACAATTCTATGTGCTCCAGTTCGTTCCATGCACTCATTCAATTCCATGAGTGCTAGCATACGCGTCCTCTCACAATGCAGGTCATTCTAATCCCAACAATCCACATGCAATCCCTAGAATTCCACGCATAAGTACTGGCATAAGTGTCCTCTCACAATACAGGTCATTCCAATCCTGACAGTCCACGTGCAATCCTTAGAATTCCACACCCATAAGTACTGGCATAAGCATCCTCTCACAATACAGGTCATTCCAATCCTGACAGTCCACATGCAATCCCTAGAATTCCACGCCCAAGTACTGGCATAAGCGTCCTCTCACAATGCAGGTCATTCCAATCCTGACAGTCCACATGCAATCCCTAGAATTCCACGCCCAAGTACTGGCATAAGCGTCCTCTCACAATGCAGGTCATTCCAATTCCGACAGTCCACATGCAATCCCTAGAATTCCATGCCCAAATACTGGCATAAGTGTCCTCTCACAATGCAGGTCATTCCAATCCCGACAGTCCACATGCAATCCCTAGAATTCCACGCCCAAGTACTGGCATAAGCGTCCTCTCACAATGCAGGTCATTCCAATCCCGACAGTCCACATGCAATCCCTAGAATTCCACGCCCAAGTACTGGCATAAGCGTCCTCTCACAATGCAGGTCATTCCAATCCCGACAGTCCACATGCAATCCCTAGAATTCCACGCCCAAGTACTGGCATAAGCGTCCTCTCACAATGCAGGTCATTCCAATCCCGACAGTCCACATGCAATCCCTAGAATTCCACGCCCAAGTACTGGCATAAGCGTCCTCTCACAATGCAGGTCATTCCAATCCCGACAGTCCACGTGCAATCCCTAGAATTCCACGCCCAAGTACTGGCATAAGCGTCCTCACACAATGCAGGTAATTCCAATCCTGACAGTCCACGTGCAATCCCTAGAATTCCACGCCTAAGTGCTGGCATAAGTGTCATTCCAATTCCGACGGTCCACATGCAATCCTTAGAATTCCACGCCCAAGTACTGGCATAAGCGTCCTCTCACAATGCAGGTCATTCCAATCCCGACAGTCCACGTGCAATCCCTAGAATTCCACGCCCAAGTACTGGCATAAGTGTCCTCTCACAATGCAGGTCATTCCAATCCTGACTGTCCACATGCAATCCTTAGAATTCCACGCCCAAGTACTGGCATAAGTGTCCTCTCACAATGCAGGTCATTCCAATCCTGACAGTCCCCATGCAATGCTTAGAATTCCACGCCTAAGAGCTCGCATACGCGTCCCCTCACAATGCAGGTCATTCCAATCCCGACAGTCCACGTGCAATCCTTAGAATTCCACTCCCAAGTACTGGCATAAGTGTCCTCTCACAATGCAGGTCATTCCAATCCTGACAGTCCACGTGCAATCCTTAGAATTCCACTCCCAAGTACTGGCATACGCGTCCTCTCACAATGCAGGTCATTCCAATCCTGACTGTCCACATGCAATCCTTAGAATTCCACGCCTAAGTACTGGCATTCGGGCCCTCTCAATCCTGACTGTCCTTAGAGGCACATGTGCTCAGAGGGGCACATAACCAGAGGGGCTTAGAATTCCACGCCTAAGAGCTCGCATACGCGTCCCCTCACAATGCAGGTCATTCCAATCCCGACAGTCCACGTGCAATCCTTAGAATTCCACTCCCAAGTACTGGCATAAGCGTCCTCTCGCAATGCAGGTCATTCCAATCCCGACAGTCCACGTGCAATCCTTAGAATTCCACTCCCAAGTACTGGCATAAGTGTCCTCTCACAATGCAGATCATTCCAATCCTGACTGTCCACATGCAATCCTTAGAATTCCACGCCCAAGTACTGGCATAAGTGTCCTCTCACAATGCAGGTCATTCCAATCCTGACAGTCCCCATGCAATGCTTAGAATTCCACGCCTAAGAGCTCGCATACGCGTCCCCTCACAATGCAGGTCATTCCAATCCCGACAGTCCACGTGCAATCCTTAGAATTCCACTCCCAAGTACTGGCATACGCGTCCTCTCACAATGCAGGTCATTCCATTCCTGACTGTCCACATGCAATCCTTAGAATTCCACGCCTAAGTACTGGCATTCGGGCCCTCTCAATCCTGAATGTCCTTAGAGGCACATGTGCTCAGAGGGGCACATAACCAAGCTGACGGGTCATATGTGGTGTACCCTCACCTCTCTATGGTCCGCTCCCTAGAAGGTTCAGATCGTGACGGCGGAGCAGACCTAGGAGTAGGGAAGGCTGGGGGGTCGTCACCTTTAGGAATCTCATTATTACTAACCCCCACCCCTGCCCCTGAGCTCAGCGGTACCAGATAGGGGACCAGTCTGGTAATGGGCCGCATTGAGGGCCCTTGATGCCACACTACCCTTCATCCATACACATCTATGTTGGAGGGCAAGGCATGGTGCGCCTGAGAGGCCCCCTCTCACACTGTTTCTTTTCACAGTACATCAATGGAGGGAACCTGGAGCAGCTTTTGGACAGTGCGGAGCCGCTCTCCTGGTCTGTGCGCATCAAGCTGGCGTTGGATATTGCCAAGGGCTTAAGATATTTGCACTCCAAAGGCGTCTTCCACCGAGATCTCACCTCCAAGGTAGGCAGAGCAACTTCCTTAAGCATGCTCGTCATGTAGGTATGGCTACCCTCTGATCCTACTCCTCACACGTCCTGCATGCATCTTTTTGCCCTCATTGCCAGCCCTCCTGCTCTTTCACCACTCCCCAGCGTCTCCTGTCCTCATGGGTGCATCTCTGCAGCTCTGCCCCTATTACTCTAGTTGCCCTCCCAACTCTCATAGTCCCTGCAACTCAACAGATCTCGAACCGCCATATCAATGTATTGTGCCCCCCACCCCGCTGTCACCTGACCATCCCACATGAAGTAAGGTTCATCTTCCTGCATACTCCTAGTCCTGCCTTTTCCCTACACATGTCCAGAGTAGCGGTCGCTCTGGTGACCAGCTCGTGGTCAGGAACCGTGAGTAGATCTTAGTGACTGAATTGTGGCCTGTTTGCTTTCTTCCTCTGCAGAACTGTCTGGTGAAGTGTGAGGAGAACGGCTACACTGCAGTTGTTGGTGATTTTGGACTGGCAGAGAAGATTCCAGATTACAGGTAACTGGTGCGGCTACTAGAATACTTTGCTTCTGTTTTATTCTGGAAGGGCGGGCAGGCTCTGAAAAGGATTCCGATTGGCGCAGTGTTAAGATGGCGTATACTTTGCTACATTTGGGGGGCGACATACACCATCACAAGCATGCAGAAGACCCGCAATGGTGAATCAGAGGAGAATGTGTGCTTGCATTACATGTAGCTTTATTAGCGTCAATCTATGCCATACGTCTGGTTGGAGGTTTCAGGGCATGGGGGGGGGGGGGGCGGAGGAGGTAAGGGGGAGGGTCAATAGCGTGACCTTAATTCTATAGGTCGAGGGAAGAGACTACAGCTTGGAAGAGGTTGAACTGTAGATGACCCCACCCCCTCCGAGCTACACTTGTCAACAGGGGTTGAACATTTGAAGTTGCACACTATTAGCCAGGCATGAAAAAGTCCACATACACAAGGCACACGATTTCTTACTCGTGCACACTGTGAGACTCGACTATTAATGCCTTATGTGGCTTTGGTTGTTTACTCCAGGGTGTTTCTACTAACCTTTGCATGAACACAAGTGAAAGGCGGTAATTGATTGACTCCAAAGCCAAGGCGGAAACCTTAGAATTGGCAAGTAGAACATGTTTGCATTGCTGGCTTAGTCCTCTTTCCGCTGCTCTTATTTTTTCAGCATTACTAGATGTGCATCCCCCTTTCTATTTCTACAGTTTGTGCCCTATGCACACCCTCATTCTGGCCTCCTGAGCATTCTTTGGAGGGCATTTTTTATTGCATAGTATGGATCACAAAATGAAACTTTTATATTATACTGTAGCAAGTGTGTTCGTTTCTTGTACATGAATTGTGCACACATTACACTGCAGCTGCTAATTTTAGTCCAACGTAATAACAGAATTCCGTTAAGGGCTTTTACCCAGAAACCCTCTGCATCATTCCCCTGTGTCAATCTATCACATTTCCCAAGGCACACATGTCTTTCCTGTGTTAAAACGGGCACAACAACCGACACACTTTAGAATTCCAGCGGAAGTGTCCACGGATAACCCAGGTGGCTCGGCAGGAGCAGCACTTCCCTCAGCTTCGACAGGAAGTATGGCCATGTTGAGAGAAGGGGCGATAGAGCTGGTCCCGAAGCGACTCCGGGGCTCCGGAGTCCACTCCAGGGCTCCGGAGTCCACTCCAGATACTTCTTAGTAAAAAAGAAGACCGGGTGCTGGAGGCCTATACTCGACCTGCGACGACTTAACCAGTACATCAAGTCGCAAAAATTCAGGATGGTCATGTTGCAGCACGTGCTACTTCCTGTCGTTGCTGGACCTGGAGGACACTTCCTTCCATGTCCCCATTCACGAGAAACATTGAAAGTTCCTATGCTTTGTCGTACAGGGAAAGCACTACCAGTTCAAGGCCCTTCCCTTCGCACTGAAGTCGGCGACCAGGGTATTTACGAAGTGCCTGGCACCGGTGGCGGCCCATCTGCTACTACAAGGGTTACATGTGTACATGTGTACCCATACCTCGACTAGTGGCTCATCCGTGCCAAGTCAAGGGAGATCGCCGTCGAACACACGGCAAGGACCGTACGGCAGCTGACGGAACTGGGGTTCTCAATAAAGTATCCAAATTCCTGCTTGCTGCTTGATTCCATCGGAGAACATGCTGTTCTGGGGTCCAGGCTCACCACTGTCTCCTGCCTGGCAGCTCCCACGGAAGACAGTATAGCATCCATCCTTGGCAAGGTGCAACAGCTGTTAGCACTGAAGACCGCAACGATGAGGGCCATCAAGTCGCTGTCTCTACCTGATCAGGCTCTGCAGGTTGCCGATGCGACCCCTTGAGGAATTCCTGGATGTTCGGAGGATCCAGGTGACTTTAAGTTTCATAGACATGATTGTTCTCGAAGAGGAGTTCCGTTGAGCGGTAAGATGTTGGGGCTTGCTCTCAAACATCTCGGGAGGCGTGGATTTCCAAAGCCCCCCATACCAGGAGACTGTCAGCTGGAACGCTTCCCTGGAGGGCTGGGGAGCACACACCGGATGTCTACTCGCCAGAGGCCTGTGGCTACCGGAGGAGAAAGATCGCCACGTCAATGTCCTGGAACTGTGAGAGGAGTTCTGGGCCCTCAAGTCGTTCCTTCCATCCCTCAAGGGCAAGATGGTGAGGGTCTTCACGGACAATACCACCATGATGTTCTACATCAGGAAGCAAGGGGGCAGCAGATTCCCAGTGCTCTCCAGGGAGGCACAGGACTTGTGGCACTGGGCCATCGCCCAAAATATGTTCCTCATTCCTTTTCACCTGGCGGGAGTCAAGAACACCATCGCTGACTCCCTCAGCAGGGAACTTCGCTCCTTCCACAAGTGGGAACCTTGGCAGGATCAGGTGGACAGTCTCTTCCTCGGGTGGGGCAGGCCCCAGGTCGACCTGTTTGCCATGGCGACTAACTCCAAATGCCAGAGGTTCGCCAGCAGGTACCACCAGCCGAACAGCATGGGGTACACATTCTCCTTCCCGTGGGAAGGCCTGTTCCTGTACATGTTCCCTCCACTGCCCCTCCTACTGTGAGCTATCAATCGACTCAAGCAGTGGTGGTGCAAGATGATCCTCGTCGCCCCGGCGTGGCCGAGGCAATTTTGGTACCCGGGTCTTCTCAGCCTTCACACCGTCTAGTCAAGGAGTTCCTCAAAGGACTGTTTGATCGTTTCCGCCGGTGAAGTCGCCCACCCCGGCATGGGAACTCAACATGGTTTTTGACGAGGCTCATAGGGGTCCCATTCGAGCCTATGCATCAAGCTCCACTCAAGTACCTTTCATGGAAGAATGCTTTTCTCAGGGCCATCACCTCTGCCAGGAGAGTAAGTGAGATCCAGACCCTGTTTTGCAAGCAGCCTTATCTTACTTTCCACAACACAAGGGTAGTGCTGCAGACGCACCCCTCCTTTATGCCAAAGGTTCCGTTGGAATTCCATCTCAATGAGCCTTTGGTGTTGACTGTTTTTTTTTCCAACACCTTCGTCGCCGGCTGAAAGGACTTTGCACTCGCTGGATCTGGTGCGTGACCTGAAGTTCTACGTGGCTCGCTCGAAGTATTTCCGGAAGACGTCTCAACTTTTTGTGAACTTTGGTCCTGTGAACCATGGGAAGAACTTGTCCAAGGCTTCCATCTCCAGGCGGCTCTCCGGCTGCATCACTCATTGTCACTGGTTGGCAAACCGACCGCTGCCCGGCCGTCCAAGCGCCCATTCTACCAGAGCAATCGCTGCGACAATGGCGTTCTTGTCTGGTGTGCCCCTGCTGGACATCTCACACTTTTACGAGATTCTGCTGCGTCGACAGGGATTCCAAAGAGGAGTGCAGGGTCGGCCAAGCAGTGCTACACAACCAGTTCGCTTGAAGGTGTGCCTGTTCCGGAGGTAAGAGTATTTGCTTCAGTTGAGCCTTGCCATTCCCTGTGTTTGTGTATGTTGTACTTCTGTATATTCTTTATTCATGATCGTGTGAATCAATGCCAGACCGCATGCTGGAGAAGGAACAAGTTACTTACCTGTAACTGTTGTTCTCATGGGTCTGGCATGGTTTCACATGCAAACCCTCCCTCCTGCCCCTCTTCTTGGTCATACTGCCACTTTACGTGCTACCAAATCTGAAGATGGCTGCCAGAGGAGGGGCTTAAGAAGAGAGCAGTCATTGCCTGGCCAGTATGACCCAGAGCTTAGTGATTGGTTTGTAGGAGAAAGACAGTTTGTAAGTGAAAGTGAAACTGTTTTTTCATTTACCGAGGATTCCCAGCCTGACAACGGGGAATATTCATGAGCATGTGAATCCATACCAGCCCCATGCTGGAGAACAGTTACAGGTAAGTTATTTGTTTCTTACTAAAACACAAATCCAGGACAATACACAACATTGGAAAGAAGTTCCGATAATTTAAAAGAATTACCATACAATTAATTGTTCAATTTCATCTAACTTCAAATTCTGAACAAACCCCACTAAAGCAATTGACAGGGCCACATTCTCTCCACTTATACACCACTTCCACAGATCGTCCGTGTTCATGTTTTGTTCTTTCATGGAATTTAGAAAATCACTTCTGCCGATTGTTGCCCAATTTTGGTCAATAGATGAGTTCCAAAGTCTCTATTGCTTCTTCGTTATTACAATATCGGCAAAAAGCCTTCTCATCCTCAATCATTCTATACCACTTCAAGATTTCCCTTGTTTTAAACAAATTATTCTAGTGAAATCACCCCTGTGGTAGGACAAGGAAAAAGCCTCAAATGGGCTGTCAAGAATCCTGCAATATTGTGCTCATGTTTTAAGTGCCTCATACTTTTTTGGTGAAGAAATTCATTTATTATACAAGAGCATTCATACTTCATTAGTTGGCACTAAATGCCCGTTGGGTTAGATTTCAGTGTTTCCACATTTCCTCCCAACTCCAGTAGCAGTTCCCTGCAGGTCTCCCTCAACTCATTTATTGTTTGCGTCTTATTATACAAGAGTATTCTATTCCAATCCACGTATGGGTGCACAGTGTTTTGTAATACATGGCCAGCCACTTCCATCTCATCATGTCCCTTACACCGCAGATACCCAGCACGTATAACAAAGCTGACCTGGGTACTGTCGTGGATATTCCCATTACCTGACGCCAAATCCTTCCTTCCACTTTCAACAAAATGGAAAGTATCCAACTTGGATACTCTCTACGCCATAGGTTATTTTGGGAATTACTACAGTAATAAAGTAAGTTACCAATGGTGTGAGTGTGTGTATTTACAGAACTTCTTTTTAATGTGCTTCATTTGGTTTATGATTTTGTGTCCCTTTTCTAAGAGGTAATTGATCAAGTGCACCGGCCTCGATAGACTTGAGAGAGCCCAAGATAAATCATCTCTTGTACTTGCGCCAATCTAGAAACGCCCAAATGCCACCTCCCTTTTCCAATGGTTCCTTTCTTTTGGGCTGTCAAAATCTTGTTTTTTTTATGCGTTTACCTTCAAATTATTCTCTGTCGCATATCCATCAAATGCTGTCAATAGTCACTGTAGCCTCACAGCCGTGGTATCTACATGCACAAAATCGTCTGCATAGGTGACCCAGATGTTCTAAATTTGAAGAAATTGCCTCTTAATGTTATGCAGACCACCGGTGAAATCTATCAAGATTCGAATTTGACCTCACTTGAATTTGGCCCTGTTAAAATGGCCGCTGTCTTTTCTGCAAGTTGCCCTGCTGTTGTGTTGCAGGTCCATAGCCCGCCTCCTATGGATACCAATTAGCCCTTTCCTGAGCATATTCCCAGGACCAATGGGAACCGGCTAGCGACACTGCCCCCCTGCAAAGGTCAACTGGTAAGGCCTGAGACCTCCCCTGTGTGGCCTGTCAGGCATGGACAGTCAGGACATCACTCTCCGGGCCCCCACATGCAATCATCAACTTGAGAAACGATCAGCAAGGTAAGAAGAGCGCATATTGCCTGTTCTCTTCAGACCTACCGACCCCCTCCCTCTTCCTCCAAGCCTTCTCGCCAGCGGCTTCTGTTGCTCCTTGCCATTCCAACCCCTAACGCCCACCCAGCCCACTTTGCCCGTTTCACCCGCCAAGCCCAACTCCACCAGAGTGCCAGCCCAGCTCACCTCTACAAAAATGCCTGCACAGCCCACTTTCCCCGCTAAACCCGCCCAGCCCATTTTCCCTGTTGCACCGGCCAAGCCCAACTCCACCAGAGTGCTAGCCCAGCTCACCGCCACGAAAAATTGCCTGCCCAGCCCAGTTTCCCTGCTGCACCTGCTGTTGCACCTGGTCAGCCGACCTTCACCAGAATTCCAGCCTAGCTCACCTCTACGAAAAAGCCTGCACAGCCCACTTTCCCCGCTGCACCCGCCCAGCCCACCTCCATGAAAATACCCGCCCAGCCCACCTTCTCCAGAGGGCCTACCCAGCCCACTTTCCACGTTGCACCTGCCCAACCACCTTTCCCAGAGTGCCGGCCCAACCACCTTTACTAGAGTGCCTACCCAGCCCTCCTTCACGAAAGTGCCCGCCTAGCACTGCTCTGCTGTTCCATCACTAAACCTCTAAATCAGCCCCCATAACTTTTCACGAGATGACTCAACACACATACTTGGAAACAGTCTATCCTACACTAACTACTCTTGCCGCCAACCTGTCTCAGTTAGACCTGAGAGACACACCATAACTCTAAGCAAATAAAACCAATAGCACTACACCAGCATCACATCTGCCCACTCTCACACAACGCTCAGGAATTCCTTGAAGAATACTTAACAGCCCAGGCATCACCAGGAGGCTTTCTCAACCACTTCTCACAGTCGTGACACTTCCTCTACCAAAGCCTGCGTAGGTCTCGCACGCTCCACACGACTTCGAACCATAACCTCTCACGTCAATGGTCACTTACTCCCCGTCACAGTACCCTCTCTAGTCACCCTCAGACTTAATAGGCACTGGCACCGTTGCCTTGCTCCTCACAACCTGTCGGGTCCCACATCGGCCATAGTAACCTAACACTCCTGAACCCTCACCACTATGTAATACCTATGAACATCAGGCATTGCTGATCACACATCCACCTTCATCAAACACCACATCTCCCTCGTGCCCTTTGGAGAGCTCCCTGTCTACTCCTAAACAACATAAAACCCTGACATGTGCCCTCGTTCATGCCCGCTCCATAAGGAGCACACGCTATAGATATCCATGACCTACCACTAGATCACCAATTGGATATATTCGCCATTACAGAATCTTTGCACTAGCACTTCCTCCTGAATACACCAACCTCAGGGTCGACCGTCCTGGCGCCACAGGTGGGGGAGTTGCACTTATTGCAAAAGCCTCTTTACAAATCAGACCCACGCCCAGAGCAGCCATCATCGATTAGGAGTGACTGCTCCTGAAGCTACCCACGGACCCCAAAACGACCAACAACCCTGCAACTTAAGTCATCCCGCTCCTTATCACCCCACTTCTGAAGCCCTCAACCAAGTTCAACCCTAAAGCCTGTGCCTTCTCCGCAGCCCTGGAGGATTTGAACTTCAACCATCTAGTCATTAAGCCCACACATAACAAAGGCCGAATCTTAGGCTGGATTCTCACCTCCAACACCAGCATCACTATCCCTGCTATCGAAGAAATCCCCTGGTCAGATCACTTCCTCATCAACTTTGAGTTATGTATCACCAACCTGCTCATTGCACGGCCGCCCACTCCCAAGCCCATCCGGTTCAAAATACACATAACCTCACACTAGATTGCCTCAATCCTACACTACTTGCCTCACTCTCAAAGTGCAACCAACCCAACACCAGTCCACATGACATTTCCAGCTTCTACCACACTTGCCTGCAACTTACACTAGACTCCCATGATCCACTTAATGAAGAAGAAAAAAACGACAAACCTGCAAACATTTGGTTTGATGAAGAACTCATTAACTTACGTTGTTCAAAAAGAGCCCTCAAGCACTTGTACAAAAATAACCCCTCCCAATGACAAAGCCTTAGCCACAGCCTCCAAAACCTACTAAGCAACAGTCGTGGAGCACAAAACAAATTCCTAAAATGTACGCATCTCCAGTGCTAGCTCTAATACCAAAGAGCTTTTCTCGATACTTGGGGAACTGGAGTCACCCATCTGGAATGTTCCAACTACCCAAGCTGACAAAGAATGGTGAGCAGTCATTCAAAATGCACTAACTCATTAAATTGACTCTCTCCTTAACAAGATTAAAGCAAACAAGACTCCCTTGCAACCAAACTGCCCAGAGCTAGCGATCACGACCACAGCAAACCTGTCGGCTCCCCTGACGGTCTCCCATTACAAGTTTTAAAGTATCTCAAGAACAGGTGCTGTCCACCGTCCTCACCCTAAAACCCTCTAATTGTAAAGGTGACACCTGTCCCACACACTTAGTTAAACTAGGCACCCACACTCTTACCCCATTATCAGAGTCTTCATCAGCACCTCCTTCTCCACCAACCTTGTTCCAGCAAACTTCAAAGCGGCGTGGATCACCCCCCTCCTCAAGAAACCCACACTCAACCCATTTATGCCTACCAACTATCGACCTATTACCACAGTCCCCTTCCTTTGGAAGACAATTGATTGTGTTACGTACTCACAAATCCAATCCTTCCTTGAGCTTAACCACCTCCTTGGCTCTAGACAATCGGGTTTCCGCCCCAAACACAGCACACAAACAGTCCTCCTGGACCTAAAAATCCCGATGAACAGCATACGTGACTCGGAAATCTAAGCATTGTATTGCTTCTAGATTTGTCTGCAGAATTCGACTTAGTTGACTACGACAAACTGTGCTGAACTTGGTCACAACTTTCACTTCTCACCAGAAGCCAACTCCTGGATTCAATCTTTCCGTTCTGATCGCACCACCAGAGTCTTCATTGGAGAAGAGGCAGTGGACCCCATCCCTATGCAACTCGGAGTCCCCCAAGGTGCCTGCCTCTCTCACACACTGTACAATACCTACACTACACCCCTATTTGACCTCTTAGACGCAATGGGTATAACTTATGCAAACGTTGCTGATGATACCCAAGTCCTCATCCCCATCACGGGCCAGTACGCAAAGGACACCACCACAATCGACAGTCTTCAGCACCATTCAAAACTGGATGGCCACACATAGCCTCTGTCTACATGATGACAAAACGGAGCTCCTCATCGTGGGCTCTCACTCTCGACTAAAATCACTTCACAGCAACTACTCTTCCATCTGCATTGAGGACACAGCCATCCCAGTCCTTAAACAAGTGAAAGCACAGAGTTTATCTGGATGCCGAACTATGTCCAGACAGATCAACGCGCTATCTTCCTCCACAACTTACACTTTCAGACTCATATCCCTAAGTAGACCATTCCTATCATCTTATGATTATCACTTGCGTTAATCCTTTCCAGACTGGACTATTGCAATGGCTCCTCCTGGGCACATCAGCCTCAAACTTCTCCAGCATGGGGTCTGGCATGGATTCACAAGCTCATGAATATTCCCCGTCGTCAGGCCAGGAATCCTCGGTATAGAAAAAAATCAGTATCAGTTTCGTTTCTGATCTGTCTTTCTTAGTAGTAACCAATCACTGGTCTCTGGGTCATACTGCCCCCAGCCAATGACTGCCCTCTCCCTAAGCCCCGCCTCCGGCAGCCATCCTCAGATTTTTACCGCACGTTCAAGTGTTGGGAGTCCTCATGCTGTAGCTCTCGAGCTTTTGCTGCGTTTTCGCGCTTTTTCAGGAGATTTTTCTAATTTTTCGGTTAAATAGAGCCTCAAACTCCACCGTTCTACATCCGATCAACGGGGACCCGTTTCGGAGTTTTCTACGCCCCTCAAGGGTGAAGATTTCTTCGAGTTACGCTTTTGGAGGATTCCAGAAGTTCCGAGGCCTACCCCGGACATGGCCCAGGAGAAAGGAAGCTCGACGCCCGGGAAACTGTTCGGGACCTGCCCTGGATGCCAGCTTCAGAATGTTTTCAAGGAGGATGAGCATTCGTTATGCCTCTACTGTCTCCATGAGGACAAGACGCACAAGGAGAAGGACTGTGCGTTTTGTGGGAACATGTCGGAGCGGACCATGAAGGATCGCCACCTCTGTCTCGCCAACTGGCTGGAAGGGAAGAGCCCGTCAGGCGAGAAGAAGAAAAAAGTCCGACCGGTCTTCTTAGTCCTGCGAGGGCGCCCTGGCGACGGGGGCCCAACAAAAGGCTAAGCACCGCGAGTCCGCGGGCACCGGGAGCGCCGAACGGTCGGGCTCCTTGGCTGCCAGGCAGGGCGCATCCTCCCCGGCGCCATCAACCACGAGCCAACGCTCTGGCTCGGGTAAGGGGAAGTCCGAGAATCCGGCGAAGCTTCTGGAGAGGCCCCGGTCGATCTCGAAGATTCCGGCAGAGGGGGAGCGAGGCTCGGACCCCCCTCCCCCCCAAGGTGAAGGCCCCAGGTGTCCAGAAGGTGACGATGGCCTTAATTCACCCTGCTAAGACCTCGATTGAGGATGTCGCCGCGGCCCTGGCTCAGCCTGTGGAGGCTACACCAGTGGAGGTGCCCTCAGGACCCAGAGTCTCCCTGCCACGGCGGGGGGAGTCGTCTTTCAGGCCCATTGGAAAAGGTGGGGGAGGGGCTGGTGGCCATCATGGATACGGACACGACCTCTGAAGAAGAGCTCATCGAAGTCGTGGAAGAGGCCCAGCCCATCGGGAGGGATCCCGACGAGGGCGACGACGAGAGCGACGTGTCGCCGACAAGGCTCCTCAAGAGCCCTCGCGCCTGTCGTTTCCGGCGCCGCAGGACACCTCGGCATCCATTTTGTCAGCGATTCAGTCCTTATGCTAGGAGATAAGGACAAGGTTGCCCCTTCCCCCGACGGAGGTACCTGAGCCAGACCCGACGGGGGAACCGGAGCCAGGACCTTCAGAGAGTCCACCGCATAAGAGGAGGAGGACGTATCCTACGCCACCTCTCCCTCCTCTGCGGCCAGCTCTGCCTTCCCCCCGGTCTACTACCCACGGGGATGATACAGGCACAGACACGGCTACGACAGGTACAGATGACGACGGGGGCGACGACGGAACGTGTCCCCCGTCAACCCCTCCTCTGGCGTCCCCGCCCGACGAGATTGGATCCTTTCATGCCATGATTTCCAGGGCATCCGAGCTTTTTCAGCTCTGCCCAGAAGAAAAGAAGAAGGGTTCCTTTACCAACGGCGCGAGGCTGAAAGGAAGACGGTTCTCGCCGTACCGCTTCTTGATGACATCTGGGATGAGGGGCTCGCCCTCCTCAAGAACCCTACCACGGCGCCGGCAAAGAGGGACCGGTACGAGAAGAAGTACCGGGTCCCCGACGCTACCCCGGATTCGGTCGTCACGGCGGCAGCAAAGAAGAAAGCTGGGGGGGCATCGGCCTCGACATCAACTTCCCCGCCGGACGGCGAGGGCAGGAAGTTGGACACGATGGGACGACAGATCATCTCATCCGCAGCGACGACTATCAAGGCGGCCAACGCCCTGGCTATCTTAGCCCGCTACGACAGGGAGTTGTGGTTCAAAATCGCCCCTCTGTTAGACTTCCTTCCGGACGCCAAAAGGGCTGAGGCCCTTGAAATCCTACAGGAGGGGGAGATTGCTTCGGACCACGCCATCACGGTGGCAACGGACATCGCCGACACCGGTTTCCGTCAGTTGGGCAGCGGCGTTTGCTTGAGACGACGAGGATGGCTCAAGGCCACGGATTTCCGCCAGGACGTACAAACCAAGGTTTTGGACATGCCTTTCGACGGGAACAACCTGTTTGGGAAGGCGGTTGATGAGTCCCTTCAGGCCATCAAGACAGACACAGAGACTGCGTGGGCACTGGGAGTGCTCCAACAACGATGGCCGTCCTTTCGGAGATCCGGAGGCAGACAAGGTGCCTCCAAGGGATCCGGCAGTGGCTCCTCCACTTACCGCCAAGCGGCAAGATCTTCGTCCCAGGAAGCCTACAGGAGACGCGGCAAGTCAGGTGGTGCCCGTTGTCGTCGACAAGGTGGTCAAGGATGCAAGGCAGCCTCCAAACAAGATTAAACCGACCGCGGGGTCGGGCCCCCGCCAAAGCACCCCGGTGGGAGGCCGGCTGGCGAGATTCGTCAGCGTGTGGGAGTCCATCTCCACCGACCGTTGGGTGCTGGACGCCCTGGCCTAAGAGCACGCCCTCGAGTTTCAGAAGAAGTGCCCTTGCGTTCCACCCTTGGCCAGGAAGGAAAATCACGTCCCTTGACTACTGTTGGAAGTAAGGGCGATGCTCAAGAAGGGTGCCATCGAGCTCGTCCCAAAGAGGCTTCGGGGCTCCGGAGTTTACTCAAGGTACTTCCTCGTAAAAAAGAAGACGGGAGGATGGCGCCCCATCCTGGACCTACGACGACTGAACAAGTACATCAAGGCACAGAAGTTCCGTATGGTCACCCTCCAGCATGTGCTGGGACAGCTGGAGAAGGGCGATTTCCTGTCGTCGTTGGACTTGGAGGATGCCTACTTCCACATCCCCATTCTAAAAAGACACCGAAAGTTCCTCAGGTTCGTGGTCCAAGGGCGGCACTAGCAGTTCAAGGCCCTCCCGTTCGGATTGAAGTCGGCACCCAGGGTGTTCACCAAGTGCCTTGCACCGGTGGCGGCGCGGCTGCGCTTACAGGGGATCCACGTCTACCCCTACCTGGACGACTGGCTCATCCGAGCAAGGACAAGGGAGCTCGCCGTGGAGCACACTGCGAAGACCGTCCAGCTGCTCACGGACCTGGGATTCTCCATCAACTTTCCAAAATCTCACCTGGTTCTGTCGCAAGTCGCCCTGTTTCTGGGAGCCAAGCTCGACACAGTGGCGTGGCTGGCCTCGCCGTCGGAGGAAAAGACCAGGACCATTCTGGGCAAGGTGCAGCGTCTGCTGGCCACGGACATGGCCAGGGTAAGATCTATCAAGTCCCTCCTCGGGATGATGTCCTCCTGCATTTATCTGGTGCGCCTTTGCAGGCTTTGGATGAGACCCTTACAGGAGTTCCTCGACGCCCGCTGGATCCAGTCGATGGGCAGCTTCGAGGACAGGATCCCTCTCAACGAGAAGTTCCGTCAGGTTATCCGGTGGTGGGGTACCCGCTCCCATCTGTCGGCGGGCACGGACTTCCAGACCCCAGCTCACCAGGTGACGGTGACGACGGACGCCTCCCTGGAAGGTTGGGGAGCACACTCCGGAGATCTTCACGCGAGAGGCCTTTGGCTCCCGGAGGAGAAATCTCTCCACATCAACATCTTGGAGCTCCGCGCGGTTTTCTGGGCCCTCAGGTCTTTTCTTCCGTCCCTCAAGGGCAAGGTGGTGAGGATCTTCACCGACAACACCACCACGATGTTCTACATCCGGAAGCAGGGCGGAACCAGGTCCCCGGCCCTATCCAAGGAAGCCCAAGATCTGTAGCATTGGGCCGTCGCCCAAGGGATGTTTCTGGTGCCTCTTCATCTGGCAGGAATAAAAAACACGATCGCCGACTCACTCAGCAGGGAGCTGCGCTCGTGCCACGAGTGGGAACTACGCCAGGATCAAGTGGATCGACTCTTCCGACGATGGGGCGAACCCCAAATCGATCTCTTCGCGACAGCGACAAGTAGGCTCCCCCAGCCGAGGAGCATGGGCGATGCTTTCTCGTTCCCCTGTGACGGCCTATTTCTTTATGCGTTCATTCCGCTGCCGTTGCTGCTCCGGCTCATCAACCAGCTCAAGCGGTCCCGGTGCAGGGTGATCCTCGTCGCACCGGCGTGGCCGAGACAGATCTGGTTCCCGGACCTTCTGGACTTGTCAACGTCCCCACCAGTCAAGCTGCTGACGGACGCAGACCACCTCTCCAGAGAAGGAGGCACCATTCTTCACCACAACCCGGAGTCGCTGAACTTTCAGGCCTGGCTCCTGCAGCACTAGAGTTTGGAGGGTACGACATCCCGGCCGACTGCAGAGAGGTTCTTGCAAAGGCCAGGGCGTCCTCAACTCTCAAGTGCTACGGACATAAATGGAAGAGGTTCTCTGTCTGGTGCCGTGCACAGAAGATTAACCCTCTGTGGATTACGGCCCCTCAAGTACTGCCGTATCTACTGTCGCTGGCCAAAGCTGGACTGGCACACGCCTCCATCAAAATACATCTGGCTGTAATCTCCCGATATACCACGACGACGGGACGGGCGTCCTTGTGGTCTCATCGCCTGGTGAAAGAATTCATGAAGGGACTATTCCGATCATTCCCGCCCGTGAAGGCTCCTGCCCCGGCGTGGGAGCTTAATGTGGTGCTGACCAAGCTCATGGGGGCCCAATTCGAGCCTATGCATTCGGCGCCTTTGAAGTTCCTGTCATGGAAGACAGCTTTCCTCGTGGCCATCACCTCTGCACGACGAGTGGGAGAGATCCAGGCCCTATCTTGCAAGCCTCCATACTTGACTTTTCATGACACGAGGGTGGTGCTGAGGACACACCCATCCTTTATGCCCAAGGTGCCGTCGGACATCCACCTCAACGAGCCCTTGGTGTTGCCAGTTTTCTTCCCGTCGCCTTCGTCGCCGGCCGAGAGGACTTTGCACCCGCTGTATGTAGCTAGAGCGCTGAAGTTCTACGTGGACCGCACGAAGAGTTTTCGGAAGACGTCACAGCTGTTTGTGAACTTTGGGACTGTGAATCAAGGGAAGGCTCTCTCGAAGACTTCCATTTCCAGATGGCTCTCCGGCTGCATTATGCACTGTCAACGGTTGGCAAACCGACAGCTGCCCGGCCGTCCGAGAGCCCATTCGACCAGAGCCATCGCTGCTACCACGGCGTTCCTGTCTGGTGTGCCCCTGCTGGACATCTGCAGGGCTGCGACGTGGAGGTCGACGCACACATTCACAAGATTCTGCTGCGTCGATCGGGACTCCAGGGAGGAGTACAGGGTTGGCCAAGCAGTGCTGCGCAACCTGTTCGCCTAAGGTGAGCCTGGTGAGGAGGTAAGAGTTGTTTAATGTTGAGTTGTTGTATTGCTTAATGTTGAGCCTGTTGCCACCTCCCGTGGTTGTGCATGTGTGTACTGCTATGTATTCTCTTATTCATGAGCTTGTGAATCCATGCCAGACCCCATGCTGGAGAAGGAACAAGTTACTTACCTGTAACTGTTGTTCTCCAGCATGGGTCTGGCATGGATTCACATGCAAACCCTCCCGCCTACCCCTCTGCGGCTCTTCACTTGGTCATACTGCCACTTTACGTGCTACCAAATCTGAGGATGGCTGCCGGAGGCGGGGCTTAGGGAGAGGGCAGTCATTGGCTGGGCGCAGTATGACCCAGAGACCAGTGATTGGTTAATACTAAGAAAGACAGATCAGAAACGAAACTGATACTGATTTTCTTTCTATACCGAGGATTCCCGGCCTGACGACGGGGAATATTCATGAGCATGTGAATCCATGCCAGACCCATGCTGGAGAACAACAGTAACAGGTAAGTAAGTTGTTCCTTATCCAAACTGCAGCTTCTACAGAACAAAGCCCTATGAGCTGTCTTTGGGCTAAAACGTAGTGACCACATCTCTGCCACCTGACGCAATGCCCACTGGCTGCCCATCAAAGCTTGGATTGTCTTTTAAACACCCTGGCTCACAAATGCATCTACGAAGAAGCTCCACCTTATCTTAATGACTGCATCACTCGGAATATACCTAGTTGCACCCTAAGATCCACTGCCGGCCTCTCCCCTGTCACTCCCCACTACAAAAGTAAAAGGGCAGGGGGTTTCAGCTTTGTGATTTCCACTCCCACCCTTTAGAACTCCCTACCATCTTCCATCAGAAATGAACAATCCTACAACAAATTTAAAAAATGAGTCCACACCTGGCTTTTTGATAAATATCAATTACTGTATCACTGTCACCGATTCATTTACTGTCTGTAACAAACGCTGTGATACCCCTGGGTTTGGGCGTTATGTAAATCCCATAAATGAATAAAATAAATAAATGATGGTCTCAAGTGCCCTATTTTCGGCGGTGCAAGCACTACGGTCTCCAACTGTTCCCTCACAGCTGATGCATATAAATTGAACTTGTGGAAGCCAGTATACAGCCTTGCCTCACGCCATTATTTACTCGAATTTCTGCTGATAAGGTGCCTTCTGCATCTAAACGAACCCTCATTATGGTGGTTTGGTAGAGTTGTATGAAGTTTTAATAATCCAGGGGGTATCCCCCACTTTTCCAGCTTCCACCGGTGGAAAGCCATACTGAGATCAATGGATGCCAGATGGATGGATGGCTGCAGATGCGCCTTGCTGTACCTGATCTTGTGTACATTTCAGCAAAAAGCCATTCACCGTCGTCCCCAGATTTCTCCTGAAGCCTCCTATCTGCCACCTTCACAGTATTTGTATTGTATTAGTTTCACTGAAAACAGTCCTTTCCGTGTAGCCCCGAGGTCGCTTTTGAAGTCGCTTAGAAAGGGCTGAGCTCCTTTCTCAGAGGACAGGAAATCGCACCACCCCACCCCCAAGAGCAAGCAGGGACCAGTGCTTCAAAGACCAGGCTTTGTCAGGGCAGTATGCCAGGACACTAGGGTGGGGGATTGTTGGAATCCTATTGAAATAATTTCGTGTGGGCTTTGGTTACTTGAGCTTCCTGGTCAGGGGTTCCTCTGTATTGACTGCCTATGGCAGAGTTGCATACGAAACAAGCCATAAGGGTCCACCCCTAGCACAATCCTGCCCCATTGTTGGCAAAGGGCTGTTACCTCTGCAGGAAGACAGGAACTGCCCCCGGGGAGCATGGAGAGGTCCAGTGCTGCAGGCCAAAGGAATTCACATCAAGACTGTTTGATGCAGGCATTCAGAGGCAGGAGGCTGTAGTAGAGTAGATCAGGAAAGGGTTTGCTGACATAGCACTCTGGGTATAACGTCACCAGGCAGAAGATTTGGACCCCTTATGGAAGCCTAGAAGGGATCCATTCCACTGTGGCCTTAAGTCTAAATAAAGGGGAGGTGTTCTCCTTGGTTAATTTATCTTTGGGCGCTTCAAGGAGAAGACACCTGGAACTCAGTTGGAGTTGGTCTGTTCCAAAATCCTCTTCCAAAGAGGTGAAAACGGAGAGCATCAAGAAAAGGTCAAGTCTTTTCCGCTAACCATCCAGGGGGAGCTGTGGGGGACATACTGCAGCCGAGACCACTGGTACCCAGGAAGCTGTTGGTACTGGAGATGACGGAACCCTACAAGTCCTCTCATGGCTGGGAAGGGCAGGAGAAAGGACTTGGCTTTGCCCCTGGATATACTGGACTGGTGGCCAGGGCCTCCCAGCAACCACAAAGTCATAGGCATATCTATGGTCCCTGGTTCCTGCCTTGAACCACTTGTGAGCCACCCGACCCAGACTTCACCTGCCTGTCCCAAGCTTCTTCATGCCACTACTGAATCACACCACGCGTTGGACACCATCGCCCAACTCACGCTGAATCGCCACCTCTGAACACACCTAGAAGCCTGTCTTAACGCTACTGTGCCCCAAGAAAGACTAGGGTGCATTTATATATTTATTTTTGCATTTATAGCAGCGCACAAAGCCTGCAGACATCTAGACGCTAGCTACAGAAAGTACAGTTGTTCAATGGAGTACAGTGAGATTAGTACAACAGGTGTGTTTTGACATTTTTCCTGAACAATGGGTCAGAGGAATTGGAGCAAAGGTGAAGCGCGGGAGGTTGTTCTGAAGGGTGGCCGCAGGATCTGGGTAAGTAGATCCTCCAGCTTCCTTACAGTGAAATCTTGGAGCAATGAGACAGGGGCTGTATGAAGGGCGGTCAGGTCAGGTTTAGCAGGCGCAGGGCATGCAGCGGCCTTCTGCCCCAGCTTACTTTACAGGGCAAACCACTTAACTGCGGCAGTGGCTCCATATGCCAAAGTCAGGATGAACAGTGGGCGGAGCCTACAGTGACTCCATATGCCAGGTCTGGACGAATGATGGGCGGAGCCTACAGTGACTCCATATGCCAGGTCTGGACGAATGATGGGCGGAGCCTACAGTGGCTCCATATGCCAAAGTCAGGATGAACAGTGGGCGGAGCCTACAGTGACTCCATATGCCAAGCCAGGATGAACAGTGAGCAGAGCCTACAGTGGCTCCATATGCCAGGTCTGGACGAATGATGGGCGGAGCCTACAGTGACTCCATATGCCAAGCCAGGATGAACAGTGGGCAGAGCCTACAGTGACTCCATATGCCAGGTCTTGACGAACAGTGGGCCGAGCCTACAGTGACTCCATATGCCAGGTCTGGACGAATGATGGGCGGAGCCTACAGTGGCTCCGTATGCCAAGCCAGGATGAACAGTGGGCAGAGCCTAGAGTGACTCCATATGCCAGGTCAGGACGAAGAGTGGGCGGAGCCTACAGTGACTCCCTATGCCAGGTCTGGACGAATGATGGGGGGAGCCTACAGTGGCTCCATGTGCTAAGCCAGGATGAACAGTGGGCAGAGCCTACAGTGACGCCATATGCCAGGTCTGGACGAATGATGGGCGGAGCCTACAGTGGCTCCATATGCCAAGCCAGGATGAACAGTGGGCAGAGCCTACAGTGACTCCATATGCCAGGTCTGGACGAACAGTGGGCCGAGCCTACAGTGACTCCATATGCCAAGCCAGGATGAACAGTGGGCAGAGCCTAGAGTGACTCCATATGCCAGGTCAGGACGAAGAGTGGGCAGAGCCTACAGTGGCTCCATATGCCAAGCCAGGATGAACAGTGGGCAGAGCCTACAGTGATTCCATGTGCCAGGTCAGGAACAGTGGGCGGAGCCTACAGTGACTCCATATGCCAGGTCTGGACGAATGATGGGCGGAGCCTACAGTGGCTCCATGTGCTAAGCCAGGTTGAACAGTGGGCAGAGCCTACAGTGACGCCATATGCCAGGTCAGGACGAAGAGTGGGCAGAGCCTACAGTGGCTCCATATGCCAGGTCAGGACGAAGAGTGGGCAGAGCCTACAGTGGCTCCATATGCCAAGCCAGGATGAACAGTGGGCAGAGCCTACAGTGATTCCATGTGCCAGGTCAGGAACAGTGGGCCGAGCCTAGAGTGACTCCATATGCCAAGCCAGGATGAACAGTGGGCAGAGCCTACAGTGATTCCATGTGCCAGGTCAGGAACAGTGGGCCGAGCCTAGAGTGACTCCATATGCCAAGCCAGGATGAACAGTGGGTGGAGCCTACAGTGACTCCATATACCAGGTCTGGACGAATGATGGGCGGAGCCTACAGTGACTCCATATGCCAAAGTCAGGATGAACAGTGGGCAGAGCCTACAGTGACTCCATATGCCAGGTCTGGACGAACAGTGGGCAGAGCCTACAGTGACTCCATATGCCAGGTCTGGACGAATGATGGGCGGAGCCTACAGTGGCTCCATATGCCAAGCCAGGATGAACAGTGGGCAGAGCCTAGAGTGACTCCATATGCCAGGTCAGGACGAAGAGTGGGCGGAGCCTACAGTGACTCCATATGCCAGGTCTGGACGAATGATGGGCGGAGCCTACAGTGACTCCATATGCCAGGTCTGGACGAATGATGGGCGGAGCCTACAGTGGCTCCATGTGCTAAGCCAGGATGAACAGTGGGCAGAGCCTACAGTGATTCCATGTGCCAGGTCAGGAACAGTGGGCCGAGCCTAGAGTGACTCCATATACCAGGTCTGGACGAATGATGGGCGGAGCCTACAGTGACTCCATATGCCAAAGTCAGGATGAACAGTGGGCAGAGCCTACAGTGACTCCATATGTCAGGTCTGGACGAATGATGGGCGGAGCCTACAGTGTCTCCATATGCCAGGTGTGGACGAATGATGGGCGGAGCCTACAGTGACTCCATATGCCAAGACAGGATGAACAGTGGGCAGAGCCTACAGTGACTCCATGTGCCAGGTCAGGACGAAGAGTGGGCAGAGCCTACAGTGGCTCCATATGCCAGGTCAGGACGAAGAGTGGGCAGAGCCTACAGTGGCTCCATATGCCAAGCCAGGATGAACAGTGGGCAGAGCCTACAGTGATTCCATGTGCCAGGTCAGGAACAGTGGGCCGAGCCTAGAGTGACTCCATATGCCAAGCCAGGATGAACAGTGGGCAGAGCCTACAGTGATTCCATGTGCCAGGTCAGGAACAGTGGGCCGAGCCTAGAGTGACTCCATATGCCAAGCCAGGATGAACAGTGGGTGGAGCCTACAGTGACTCCATATACCAGGTGTGGACGAATGATGGGCGGAGCCTACAGTGACTCCATATGCCAAGACAGGATGAACAGTGGGCAGAGCCTACAGTGACTCCATGTGCCAGGTCAGGATGAACAGTGGGCGGAGCCTACAGTGGCTCCGTATGCCAAGCCAGGATGAACAGTGGGCAGAGCCTACAGTGATTCCATGTGCCAGGTCAGGATGAACAGTGGGCAGAGCCTACAGTGACTCCATATGCCAGGTCTGGACGAATGATGGGCGGAGCCTACAGTGTCTCCATATGCCAGGTCTGGACGAATGATGGGCGGAGCCTACAGTGACTCCATATGCCAAGCCAGGATGAACAGTGGGCAGAGCCTACAGTGACTCCATGTGCCAGGTCTGGACGAACAGTGGGCGGAGCCTACAGTGACTCCATATGCCAGGTCTGGACGAACAGTGGGCAGAGCCTACAGTGACTCCATATGCCAGGTCTGGACGAATGATGGGCGGAGCATACAGTGACTCCATATGCCAGGTCTGGACGAAAAGTGGGCAGAGCCTACAGTGGCTCCATATGCCAGGTCTGGACGAATGGTGGGAGGAGCCTACCACATGCCAGGTCTGGACGAATGGTGGGAGGAGCCTACCATATGCCAGGTCAGGACGAATGGTGGGCGGATCCTACAGTGACACCATGTGTCAGGTCAGGACGAACGGTGGGTAGATGCGGGCCGGTTCAATCTTAAAGCAGAATGCTGGAAAGGCAGCTCAGGAGGTTGGGCAACTGTTGCTGCAATGTTGTGTCTTGGTGTCTGTAAATGCTATGGCTTTTTTCCCCAATTACTGCTGCTAAATGTGCTGTCAAATGTGTTTGGACCTGGGGATGGATGCTGCTCGGATACTCGCTCGCTTCACTCGATGCAGGACATCCAGAGTGGCCCCCCATGACCCCAGTCACTGCTCCCACGGTGACCCGGCGTTCCTGCGTTATTGTTCTCCCTCTTCGAAGCTCTCTTTCCTCTTTCTCTGTGATTGACTGCCCCCCTCTGGTATGGACCCCTCCCTCCTCCACTTCTGCCCATCTCCCGCCCTCGGGCTCTCCTCGCGAAAGGACACTGCGTTTTATGGCCCCAGTTAAACTGTCTCCTCGGGGAGGGAGCTTATTAAGCGGGGGGCAGCTTTATTGCCTGGAAGGAAGCGGATGAGAGATGCCAATAACCCTTTCTGGATTGCTTCCCGGATGCAGCTGCTCGATGGGCTGAGATTGGGGTTCAGCGCAGAGCTGGCCTCGCTTTATTGCCCTCTGCCCCAGTCTGCCACATTGATTCATAACATCAATTGTTTGTTCAGCTGGAGCCCACCGCCTGCCTGTTTATTCCCCTCGCGGCCCCTCTTCTCTCCCGGAAGAGCAGTTCCCTCCCTGGATGGCTGCTAGAGTAGAGCTTCCATCTCTGCAGGGTCTCCTGCTTTTCTCCTGTTTCTCCCTCTGCTAGTCTCTGCAGGGTCTCCTACTTTTCTCCTGTGTCCATCTCTGCTAGTGTCTTCTGCAGGATCTCCTGCTTTTCTCCTGTTTCCAGCTCTGCTGGTGTCTGCAGGATCTCCAGCTTTTCTCCATTTCCACCAATGCTAGTGTCTTCTGCAGGATCTCCTGCTTTTCTCCCAATTCCTCCTCTGCTAGTGTCTGCAGGATCTCCTGCTTTTCTCCTGTTTCCAGCTCTGCTAGTGTCTGCAGGATCTCCTGCTTTTCTCCTGTTTCCAGCTCTGCTGGTGTCTGCAGGATCTCCAGTTTTTCTCCCAATTCCTCCTCTGCTAGTGTCTGCAGGATCTCCTGCTTTTCTCCCAATTCCTCCTCTGCTAGTGTCTGCAGGATCTCCTGCTTTTCTCCCAATTCCTCCTCTGCTAGTGTCTGCAGGATCTCCTGCTTTTCTCCTGTGTCCACCTCTGCTGGTGTCTGCAGGATCTCCTGCTTTTCTCCTGTTTCCAGCTCGGCTAGTGTCTGCAGGATCTCCTGCTTTTCTCCCAATTCCTCCTCTGCTAGTGTCTGCAGGATCTCCTGCTTTTCTCCTGTTTCCAGCCCGGCTAGTGTCTGCAGGATCTCCTGCTTTTATCCCAATTCCTCCTCTGCTAGTCTCTGCAGGATCTCCTGCTTTTCTCCTGTTTCACCCTCTGCTAGTGTCTGCAGGGTCTCCTGTTTTTCTCCTGTTCTCCTGTTTCTCCTTCTGCTAGTCTCTGCAGGGTCTTCGCCTTTTCTCCTGTTTCCCCCTCCGCTAGTCTCTGCAGGGTCTCCTGCTTTTCTCCTGTTTCCCCCTCAGCTAGTCTCTGCAGGGTCTCCTGCTTTTCTCCTGTGTCCACCTCTGCTAGTATCTGCAGGATCTCCTGCTTTTCTCCTGTTTCCACCTCTGCTAGTATCTGCAGGATCTCCTGCTTTTCTCCTGTTTCCACCTCTGCTAGTCTCTGCAGGATCTCCTGCTTTTCTCCTGTTTCTCCCTCTGCTAGTATCTGCAGGATCTCCTGCTTTTCTCCTGTTTCCACCTCTGCTAGTCTCTGCAGGGTCTCCTGCTTTTCTCCTGTTTCCCCCTCAGCTAGTCTCTGCAGGGTCTCCTGCTTTTCTCCTGTGTCCACCTCTGCTAGGACTGCTGGATTTCTTGCTTTTCTCCTGTGTCTGCCTCTGCTAGTCTCTGCAGTCTCCTGCTTTTCTCCTGTTTCCCCCTCTGCTAGTCTCTGCAGGGTCTCCTGCTTTTCTCCCATTTCCACCTCTGCTAGTCTCTGCAGGGTCTGCTGCTTTTCTCCTGTGTCCACCTCTGCTAGTATCTGCAGGATCTTCTGCTTTTCTCCTCTTTCCATCTCTGCTAGTCTCTGCAGTCTCCTGCTTTTCTCCCGTTTCCCCCTCTGCTAGTCTCTGCAGGATCTCCTGCTTTTCTCTCATTTCCACCTCTGCTAGTCTCTGCAGGGTCTCCTGCTTTTCTCCTGTGTCCACCTCTGCTAGTGTCTGCAGGATCTCCTGCTTTTCTCCCAATTCCTCCTCTGCTAGTGTCTGCAGGATCTCCTGCTTTTCTCCTGTGTCCACCTCTGCTGGTGTCTGCAGGATCTCCTGCTTTTCTCCTGTTTCCAGCTCGGCTAGTGTCTGCAGGATCTCCTGCTTTTCTCCCAATTCCTCCTCTGCTAGTGTCTGCAGGATCTCCTGCTTTTCTCCTGTTTCCAGCTCGGCTAGTGTCTGCAGGATCTCCTGCTTTTCTCCCAATTCCTCCTCTGCTAGTCTCCTGCTTTTCTCCTGTTTCTCCCTCTGCTAGTGTCTGCAGGGTCTCCTGTTTTTCTCCTGTTTCTCCCTCTGCTAGTCTCTGCAGGGTCTCCTGCTTTTTCTCCTGTTTCTCCTTCTGCTAGTCTCTGCAGGGTCTTCGCCTTTTCTCCTGTTTCCCCCTCCGCTAGTCTCTGCAGGGTCTCCTGCTTTTCTCCTGTTTCCCCCTCAGCTAGTCTCTGCAGGGTCTCCTGCTTTTCTCCTGTGTCCACCTCTGCTACTATCTGCAGGATCTCCTGCTTTTCTCCTGTTTCCACCTCTGCTAGGACTGCTGGATTTCTTGCTTTTCTCCTGTGTCCGCCTCTGCTAGTCTCTGCAGTCTCCTGCTTTTCTCCTGTTTCCCCCCTCTGCTAGTCTCTGCAGGGTCTCCTGCTTTTCTCCCATTTCCACCTCTGCTAGTCTCTGCAGGGTCTGCTGCTTTTCTCCTGTGTCCACCTCTGCTAGTATCTGCAGGATCTTCTGCTTTTCTCCTGTTTCCATCTCTGCTAGTCTCTGCAGGGTCTCCTGCTTTTCTCTCATTTCCACCTCTGCTAGTCTCTGCAGGGTCTCCTGCTTTTCTCCTGTGTCCACCTCTGCTAGTATCTGCAGGATCTCCTGCTTTTCTCCTGTTTCCACCTCTGCTAGGACTGCTGGATTTCTTGCTTTTCTCCTGTGTCCCCCTCTGCTAGTCTCTGCAGGGTCTCCTGCTTTTCTCCTGTTTCCACCTCTGCTAGGACTGCTGGATTTCTTGCTTTTCTCCTGTGTCCACCTCTGCTAGTCTCTGCAGGGTCTCCTGCTTTTCTCCTGTGTCCACCACTGTTGGTGTCTGCAGGGTCTCCTGCTTTTACATTTCCACCTCTGCTAGTTTCTTCTGCAGGATCTCCTGCTTTTCTCCAGCATTGGATCTTTCATGGATTAACATGCTTAGAATATCCCCCGTCGACAGACTGGGAACCCTCGGTAAGCTTATAAAGCCTTTTCCCGTAGGAAAACGTTCGGCACTTTTGTGTCCTATCTACGTCATTTTGGGCCGCGCACGCACGCCCCACTAGGATCTAGTGGTCTAAATGCCCCACCCCAGAGGCTCCCTTCAGATTTCAACCGTCTCCAAAGTGGGAACACCTTGTGTATTTTCTACTTGGTTAGGTTGTGCTGTTGCGGTTTTTCTCCTAATGTCGGGAAAAGCACTGTTCAGCCCATGCGCTACGTGCGGACTAAAGAAGGTGTATGAGGGGGACGGACATATGGACTGCATTTACTGTCTGCACCCTCATCACTCGGCTGACAAGTGCGACATATGTAAGGGCTTCTCCCAGAAGACTCTTAAGGATCGGAGTCGCAGACTTGTCGCATGGTTGAACGACGGAGCGGGGGCATACCCGCCTACGGAAGTGGGCTCCACACGCAGCGTGGCCTCAGTGTCAAAACCTTCAGGGGCCCCGCACCGCTCATCGTCATCGGAACCCCCGGTAAAGAAATTGCGACCGGTGGACAAGGAATCGTCGGTAGGCCATTCCAGGGACTCTTCTTCGAAGAAGGCCTCTTCATCCTCATCTTCAGCGAGGAAAGACAAAAATCTAAATCCTCCTCGAGTGATCGTCATAGATCGACCGTGAGTCGAGAGACAGAGAAACGCAGGTTGAGTTCAGAAAAGGCGGGAGCAACGCATAAGTCTGCGCGACCACCGCCACCATCGTCGTCGACGGTTGGGCAGTCGTCAGCTACTTCTTTGCCGCTGACGCAGTTGACATCAACCGTTCCTGGATTGCAGGCGACGACGACTTCGATGACGGGGCCGACTATTGCTTCGTCGACGGATATCCCGCAAGAGGCCTGGCGTCCAGAGGTCTACGACCCAATTTTGCCGGACACACTTATACAGCAAGAGGCCTTGTCGGTGTCCTCGGGAGACGAGGGTGAAAGGATAGCTGCCGCTGCAGACCTGGGGTTACAAGTTAGCACACCTTTCTCGGGGAGCATTCCGGGTTCTGCCCCCCTGCTCAATCCGCAATCAATTTTATCATTGGAGGTCTTGTCCATGCTGCAAACGCTGCTGAGGACACTGGATGACAGACTGCCTCGAACAGCTCCGGCCAGGTCGGTCATCGACGACCCAGGCCTGTCTCGCCACCCACCACCTTCAACCCCCGCGGCAGGGCCTCCGGAAGCAAATCTCTCGGCCCCACGCCACGAGGAAGGGGAACTGTTGGATTCGGAATCAGGCAGCAGAGCTTCGTCGGTGGTCTCCCTTTCCCCCCTCCAGGGATCCGACCTGGGAGTCCGATGCAGAATTGTAAACCCCGAGGAGCCCGGCTCAGCCGTCTCCCCCAGACAATATCGGCTCATTTCACAACATGATGGTCAGGGCTTGCACGGAATTCGGGTTGGCCCAAGAAGAAGAAAAGAAGGACTGTTTTCTTTTCGACCACATGGGAAAACGGAGAAGGTCGGTGTTTTCAGTGCCCATCCTGGATCATGTGTGGAAAGAAGGTCTTCAAACCATGCGTCACCCTTTCTCAGAGCCAGCAATGAAGGGTCGCCTAGAGAAAAAATTCAAAGCCCTGGACTCTACTCCCTCCCAAGTGCCTTTCCTCACAACCAACACCTGACTCTGTGGTATCGGCGGCGGCGAGAAAGGCAAGGGCTCAACACAAGTGTACGACCCCCCCCCCCCCACCAGAAAATGATTCTCGACGACGGGATGATTTCGGCAAAAAAGTCCTGTCAGTAGGTGCTACCACAGTGAAGGCGGCCAATTCTCTCGCCATAGTTGCTAGATACGGCAGGGAGACGTGGCATTGGTTGGCGCCTATACTCGAACACCTTCCGGATGAACATCGAAAAGCAGCTATGTTGCTGGTCAAGGAAGGTGAGGAGGCTTCAAATCATGCCATAAACATCACAGTAGACCTTGCGGAGTCGGGGTTTAAGCAGGTGAAAAACGGCGTAGTTCTCCGACGACGGGCATGGCTAAAATGCACCAACTTCCGACCGGAGGTGCAGTACAAGGTACTGGATATGCCTTTTGAAGGAGACCTCCTCTTCGACGAGAAGGTCGACGAAGCCCTGAAGGGCATGAAGGAGGACTCGGACATGGTGCGTTCCTTGGGGGCCCTCCAGAGTGGTCGGAGTGTCCGGTCTTTGCATCAGGGAATTCCAGATTTTCAGCATCGAGGGACCGACCCTTCGGTAGGCCAGCATATTCCTCTCCGGGATACAGGCAAGCTTCGCAAGTCTCTGCAGGATCTCCTGCTTTTCTCCTGTGTCCACACCTGCTGGTGTCTGCAGGATCACCTGCTTTTCTCCTGTGTCCACCACTGCTAGTGTCTGCAGGATCTCCTGCTTTTCTCCTGTGTCCACCACTGCTAGTGTCCGCAGGATCACCTGCTTTTCTCCTGTGTCCACCTCTGCTAGTCTCTGCAGGATCTCCTGCTTTTCTCCTGTGTCAACCACTGCTAGTGTCTGCTGGATCTCCTCCTTTTCTCCTGTGTCCACCTCTGTTCGTGTCTGCAGGATCTCCTGCATTTCTCCCATTTCCACCTCTGCTAGTGCCTGCAGGGTCTCCTACTTTTCTCATGTTTCCACCTCTGCTAGTCTCTGCAGGGTCTCTTGCCTTTCTCCTGTTTCCCCTCCTCAGGATCTCCTGTTTTTCTCCTGTTTCTCCCTCTGCTAGTCTCTGCAGGGTCTCCTGCTTTTCTCCTTTTTCCCCCTCTGCTAGTCTCTGCAGGGTGTCCTGCCTTTCTCCTGTTCCCCCCCTCTGCTAGCGTCTGCAGGGTCTCCTGTTTTTCTCCCATTTCCAGGTCTGCTGGTGTCTGCAGGATCTCCAGCTTTTCCCCCATTTCCACCTCTGCTAGTGTCATCTGCAGGATCTCCTGCTTTTCTCCCGTTTCCAGCTCTGTTGGTGTCTGCAGGATCTCCTGCTTTTCTCCTGTGTCCACCTCTGTTGGTATCTGCAGGGTCGCCTACTTTTCTCCTATTTCTACCTCTGCTAGTGTCTGTCGGATCTCCTGCTTTTCTCCTGTTTCTACCTCCATTGGTGTCTGCAGGATCTCCTGCTTTTCCCCTGCGTCCATCTCTGCTGGTGTCTGCAGGATCTCCTGCTTTTCTCCCATTTCCATCTCTGCTAGGGTCTTCTGCAGGGTCTCCTACTTTTCTCCTGTTTCCACCTCTGCTAGCGTCTGCAGGATCTCCTGATTTTCTTCTGTTTCCAGCGCTGCTGCTGTCTGCAGGATCTCCTGCTTTTCTCCTGTTTCCAGCACTGCGGCTGTCTGCAGGATCTCCTGCTTTTCTCCTGTTTCCAGCTCTGCTGGTGTCTGCAGAATCTCCTGCTTTTCTTCTATTTCCAGCTCTGCTGGTGTCTGCAGGGTCTCCTACTTTTCTCCCCTTTCCACCTCTGCTAGTGTCTGCAAGATCACCTGCTTTTCTCCTGTTTCCACCTCTGTTGGTGTCTGCATGATCTCCTGCTTTTCTCCTGTTTCTCCCTCTGCTAGTCTCTGCAGGGTCTCCTGCCTTTCTCCTGTCCCCCCCCCCCTCTGCTAGTCTCTGCAGGATCTCCTGCCTTTCTCCTGTTTCCCCCTCTGCTAGTGTCTTCTGCAGGATCTCCTGCTTTTTTCCTGTTTCCAGCTTTGCTAGTATCTGCAGGGTCGCCTACTTTTCTCCTATTTCTACCTCGGCTAGTGTCTGTCGGATCTCCTGTTTTTCTCCAGTTTCTACCTCCATTGGTGTCTGCAGGATCTCCTGCTTTTCTGCTGTGTCCACCACTGTTGGTGTCTGCAGGATCTCCTGCTTTTCTCCCATTTCCACCTCTGCTAGGGTCTTCTGCAGGATCACCTGCTTTTCTCCTATTTTCATCTATGCTGGTGTCTGCAGGATCTCCTGCTTTTCTCCCATTTCCACCTCTGCTAGGGTCCTCTGCAGTATCTCCTGCTTTTCTCCTGTTTCCAGCTCTGCTAGTGTCTGCAGGATCTCCTGCTTTTCTCCCATTTCCAGCTCTGTTGTTGTCTGCAGGGTCTCCTACTTTTCTCCTGTTTCCACCTTTGCGAGCGTCTGCAGGTTCTCCTGCTTTTCTCCTGTTTCCAGCTCTGCTGCTGTCTGCAGGATCTCCTGCCTTTCTCCTGTTTTCACCTCTGCTAGTCTCTGCAGGGTCTCTTGCCTTTCTCCTGTTTCCCCTCTGCTAGTCTCTGCAGGATCTCCTGTTTTTCTCCTGTTTCTCCCTCTGCTAGTCTCTGCAGGGTCTCCTGCTTTTCTCCTGTTTCCTCCTTTGCTAGTCTCTGCAGGGTGTCCTGCCTTTCTCCTGGCCCCCCCCCTCTGCTAGCGTCTGCAGGATCTCCTGTTTTTCTCCCATTTCCAGGTCTGCTGGTGTCTGCAGGATCTCCAGCTTTTCTCCCATTTCCACCTCTGCTAGTGTCATCTGCAGGATCTCCTGCTTTTCTCCCGTTTCCAGCTTTGCTAGTGTCTGCAAGATCGCCTGCTTTTCTCATGTTTCGACCTATGTTGGTGTCTGCAGGATCTCCTGCTTTTCTCCTGTTTCTACCTCCATTGGTGTCTGCAGGATCTCCTGCTTTTCTCCCATTTCCACCTCTGCTAGGGTCTTCTGCAGGGTCTCCTACTTTTCTCCTGTTTCCACCTCTGCTAGCGTCTGCAGGATCTCCTGATTTTCTCCTGTTTCCAGCTCTGCTGCTGTCTGCAGGATCTCCTGCTTTTCTCCTGTTTCCAGCTCTGCTGGTGTCTGCAGGATCTCCTGCTTTTCTTCTATTTCCAGCTCTGCTGGTGTCTGCAGGGTCTCCTACTTTTCTCCCCTTTCCACCTTTGCTAGCATCTGCAGAATCTCCTGCTTTTCTCCTGTTTCCATCTCTGCTAGTGTCTTCTGCAGGATCTCCTGCTTTTCTCCTGTTTCCAGCTTTGCTAGTATCTGCAGGGTCCCCTACGTTTCTCCTATTTCTACCTCGGCTAGTGTCTGCAAGATCGCCTGCTTTTCTTCTGTTTCCACGTCTGTTGGTGTCTGCATGATCTCCTGCTTTTCTCCTGTTTCTCCCTCTGCTAGTCTCTGCAGGGTCTCCTGCTTTTCTCCTGTTTCCCGCTCTGCTAGTCTCTGTAGGGTGTCCTGCCTTTCTCATGTCCCCCCCCTCTGCTAGTCTCTCCAGGATCTCCTGCCTTTCTCCTGTTTCCCCCTCTGCTAGTGTCTTCTGCAGGATCTCCTGCTTTTCTCCTGTTTCCAGCTTTGCTAGTATCTGCAGGGTCGCCTACTTTTCTCCTATTTCTACCTCTGCTAGTGTCTGTCGGATCTCCTGCTTTTCTCCAGTTTCTACCTCCATTGGTGTCTGCAGGATCTCCTGTGTCCACCACTGTTGGTGTCTGCAGGATCTCCTGCTTTTCTCCCATTTCCACCTCTGCTAGGGTCTTCTGCAGGATCTCCTGCTTTTCTCCTGTTTCCAGCTCTGCTAGTGTCTGCAGGATCTCCTGCTTTTCTCCTATTTCCAGCTCTGTTGGTGTCTGCAGGGTCTCCTACTTTTCTCCTGTTTCCACCTCTGCTAGCGTCTGCAGGTTCTCCTGCTTTTCTCCTGTGTCCAGCTCTGCTGCTGTCTGCAGGATCTCCTGCTTTTCTCCTGTTTCCAGCTCTGCTGCTGTCTGCAGGATCTCCTGCTTTTCTCCTGTTGCAGCTTTGCTAGTATATGCAGGGTCGCCTACTTTTCTCCTATTTCTACCTCTGCTAGTGTCTGTCGGATCTCCTGCTTTTCTCCAGTTTCTACCTCCATTGGTGTCTGCAGGATCTCCTGCTTTTCTCCTGTGTCCACCACTGTTGGTGTCTGCAGGATCTCCTGCTTTTCTCCCATTTCCACCTCTGCTAGGGTCTTCTGCAGGATCACCTGCTTTTCTCCTATTTCCAGCTCTGTTGGTGTCTGCATGATCTCCTTCTTTTCTACTGTTTCTCCCTCTGCTAGTCTCTGCAGGGTCTCCTGCCTTTCTCCTGCCCCCCCCCCTCTGCTAGTCTCTGCAGGATCTCCTGCCTTTCTCCTGTTTCCCCCTCTGCTAGTGTCTTCTGCAGGATCTCCTGCTTTTTTCCTGTTTCCAGCTTTGCTAGTATCTGTATTTTAGGGTCGCCTACTTTTCTCCTATTTCTACCTCGGCTAGTGTCTGTCGGATCTCCTGTTTTTCTCCAGTTTCTACCTCCATTGGTGTCTGCAGGATCTCCTGCTTTTCTGCTGTGTCGACCACTGTTGGTGTCTGCAGGATCTCCTGCTTTTCTCCCATTTCCACCTCTGCTAGGGTCTTCTGCAGGATCACCTGCTTTTCTCCTATTTTCAGCTCTGCTGGTGTCTGCAGGATCTCCTGCTTTTCTCCCATTTCCACCTCTGCTAGGGTCCTCTGCAGTATCTCCTGCTTTTCTCCTGTTTCCAGCTCTGCTAGTGTCTGCAGGATCTCCTGCCTTTCTCCCATTTCCAGCTCTGTTGGTGTCTGCAGGGTCTCCTACTTTTCTCCTGTTTCCACCTTTGCGAGCGTCTGCAGGTTCTCCTGCTTTTCTCCTGTTTCCAGCTCTGCTGCTGTCTGCAGGATCTCCTGCTTTTCTCCTGTGTCCACCTCTGCTAGTCTCTGCAGGGTGTCCTGCCTTTCTCCTGTTTTCACCTCTGCTAGTCTCTGCAGGGTCTCTTTCCTTTCACCCGTTTCCCCTCTGCTAGTCTCTGCAGGATCTCCTGTTTTTCTCCTGTTTCTCCCTCTGCTAGTCTCTGCAGGGTCTCCTGCTTTTCTCCTGTTTCCTCCTTTGCTAGTCTCTGCAGGGTGTCCTGCCTTTCTCCTGGTCCCCCCCTCTGCTAGCGTCTGCAGGATCTCCTGTTTTTCTCCCATTTCCAGGTCTGCTGGTGTCTGCAGGATCTCCTGCTTTTCTCCCGTTTCCAGCTTTGCTAGTGTCTGCAAGATCGCCTGCTTTTCTCATGTTTCTACCTCCATTGGTGTCTGCAGGATCTCCTGCTTTTCTCCCATTTCCACCTCTGCTAGGGTCTTCTGCAGGGTCTCCTACTTTTCTCCTGTTTCCACCTCTGCTAGCGTCTGCAGGATCTCCTGATTTTCTCCTGTTTCCAGCTCTGCTGCTGTCTGCAGGATCTCCTGATTTTCTCCTGTTTCCAGCTCTGCTGCTGTCTGGTCTGCAGGATCTCCTGCTTTTCTCCTGTGTCCACCACTGTTGGTGTCTGCAGGATCTCCTGCTTTTCTCCCATTTCCACCTCTGCTAGGGTCTTCTGCAGGATCACCTGCTTTTCTCCTATTTCCAGCTCTGTTGGTGTCTGCAGGGTCTCCTACTTTTCTCCTGTTTCCACCTCTGCTAGCGTCTGCAGGTTCTCCTGCTTTTCTCCTGTTTCCAGCTCTGCTGCTGTCTGCAGGATCTCCTGCTTTTCTCCTGTTTCCACCTCTGCTGGTGTCTGCAGGATCTCCTGCTTTTCTCCTATTTCCAGCTCTGCTGCTGTCTGCAGGATCTCCTGCTTTTCTCCTGTTTCCACCTCTTGGACTACATTGGACTAAGCAATGTATATATGCTAGTGACAGTTCTATCTATAGATACTCACTAGATATGTTTCAAACTGAACCGTCAGGATTCTGGTCAGGACAAACTGCTGAGCACATCGGATTTGGGCAGCGTCAAGGCACTCTGGACACCGCACGCCACAACTGGACTGGATCTGATCTACAATGGCTTTGGTCACAGCACGGCACAGGATGGGATTGAACCTCCCTTCTTGGTTCTGGAGATAATTATTTAGCAGATAAGCAGTACAGCAAAGCCTCGCTGTAAATGATGCTCCGCTTGGGTGGTGGGATTGATTGTGGAAATTGAGGCCTAACTGAGGATGGTTCAGCTATGTAATGGGCCTCTCTGCTTTGCCAAGTTTCTGAAGTCTGTAGCAAGGAAGATGGAAAGTTCTGCAGCAAGGTGCTCCTTCAGAATCAGGATAGTGGGTGAATCTGTCTGTCCTTTTGAGTGCTGAGCTGTCTCTGTTTATGCTTATGATAAAGGGGTGTGTGTGCTGGCTTATCCTAAGCTTGCCCCTTTGACAGGGATTGGTCAAGGTCTCCTCTCTTCCTTGATAGGAGGAGAAAACCAGGGTGTCGCCTTAATGGTGTGTGTTTATGAGGCCTAGAGTCCACCCCTAGCCTCTTGAACACAAAATCTACTTTTGGTACAATACATATTTCCCCATGTGCGACATCTATAACAGTCATATATACAGATTACATATTTTGTGTAGCAGATACTCCTCCAAGCCCCATCGCTGTAGGATCTTGTGTCTTCTTTCCACCAAATTTCGCCCTTTTTATCAGGAACACAATGTCCAGTTTAGAAGCAAATTTGTACAAATGTGCGCGTTGAACATGGGCATTTGTGTATAAAGTTTCAAACTTCTATCAGAAATACATTTTGTGTAATATCACATTTTCCGAAGTTTCTTCCCAGAACATGTCAGAGTTCTGGCGCCTTTTCACCCGTGCATCCAGAAATTACATGAGCAATGCTGTTATTTCTATATTTTGCACAGTTTTACATAGTAAGTTATATGTACTTTAACAAAATGTTCTTTGTGAATGTTCAGCCACAGATGGCTGTTTTTCTCCGCCTCCTTCTGACTCCATGCAGTTCAGAAGCAGTCTCCTCCCTGTTTCTCCTGGGCAGAGGCCATTTACGACCCTTCACACTTAGCCTTTCCTTTAGCTGGCGCATGTCCAGTGTCTCCTTTTGCCTCTGTAGCCCAAATTCTTCCCACACCCTATAATTATTACTTGGGTGTGATTTCCTGCTGGAGAGAAGCTGGAAGGAGAGATGTTATTCCAGTTTGGGTGGCTTTTGGCCAGGCTTAAATTTACTGTTAATTCATTTTTCCTTAGCTTAAAAACAAACTTGTGATTTCAAACTAGCAGCTAGAACACTTATTTCAGATTGTAAACCATGGGATTAACAATTACAACATAGATTACTCTCAGGAACAGGCCACTTAGATTTCAAACATTTGATTTCAGTTTATACAAGTTTTTAAAGTTGATCATGCAGGCTTCTGATAGCTGTCATTCAGGCGGCTGAGGGTACTCCACCTAGATTTTGACAGATTCCACAGGCAGGCAACGTTTGCTCTGGATCTTTCTTTGATACTTTCAGCTTTTCCGGATATTGTAAGTTCACAATGATTTCTTGAACTAAGTGAATTGTAGCACCCAGCAAGAATTCTGGATGTTTGAGGGTGTTTTGTACTGACATTCTGCAGTTTCAGCAACAAAGAAAAAGGATTTGAAGCAAAATTTTTGGATTTCCTTTAGCAGAGCACTGCTTTTCCCTCTGTGCTCCATTTTCAAAATTGCCCAGTGACATATTTCAGGAGTGAGATCTCTGTTCCACCACTGACAACATGCCTGGTAGATTGGGCAGCCATCTTTTTGTGTTTTGCAAAGGGCAATTTTCAGAGGTTTTGGCGTGAACCAGGGTTTTGCGGCCATTTTGATGTTTCTGGCATCATCAGAACACAGTGATGCCGCATGGCAGAGCAAAAGTGGGTCAAGACATCCCACAGGGAACACATTCATGCAATGTCTCTCAAGCTTTACACATTTCCATTTCTTATCATATTTCCAATGTTGAGGGGGTTCATTTATGAACCAAAGGCTGAGCCCTAAACATTGCAAGTAAAGTTGAAGTGATCAACTACTACACAAAGCCGGTGAGTAGAATTATTCTCCAGCAAACCGGCACAGCAACTTGCTGTCCCTTCTTTCCCAGCTTTCCCAGCTCTCCAAGTTCCGCCTCCCCCATTCCACATTCTCAGCCCTCGTGCTGTCCCGAGCAACTGAACCTTAAAGCCTAGCACAACACAAATGCTTCAGGGTGGGCAGGCTTCATGGAGCTGCATTAACATTCACCTTAGCCCCAGACGCCTGCTGAACCCTAGGCGCTGGCCTAGCTTGCCCGGTGCTTAAACAGCCCTTGCATGCTTTCATGCTATTAGCCGCTAACACCTCTAGTGTACCGACATATGTCCTCCTGCTTCGAAGCATTGCAGGGAAAGTGCCAATGTTGCAAAGCAGGTGATGAAATGCGCCTGCCTGGGCTTTGGCTGTGCTTGACGTAAAGCATTGCCAGCCCTTCCTTGGCATCCCCAAGGCTTGGAAGGAGAGGGAATGCCATGTATGGAGAGGCCCGCCTGCATGAGGTCTGCAGAAGGAAGTGGAGGCATAAACAGTGCTGTGCCCGAACGTCCCAACCCAAAGGTGCCATATGTGCCTACAGCACAGACACCGCCCTTGATTTAACACTACAGGAAGGACCTCTTCATGTTTGTGTGTATAGTTCTTCCCTGTCACACTAATCGCTGGAGGTTTGAAGACAACGCAGGAGGCAATACCCAGACTCAAAGTTAGGGGAAAGATGGGGGTTTTTATTGAAAGGGCACGTTGGTTGGTAAATGACTACCCGGTTCAACAAATGTTTGAAATCCTTTTAAAACAGTCTTCTTCTGGCCTTGAATTTATTTGCAAAGTTTCTTGGTGTTCAGTCCAAGAGTAGTTAGGTTTTAATCAACATCCAATCAATTACTGACACTGTGCCCTGTGCTGAAAAATACGGCCAGGCACGGTAATAGCATGATAAAGCAGGTCTGAAGAAAAGCTGCACTTTGGGAAATGAAGTCCAAAGACCTCTAGCGTGCAGAGGGAGCATTTCCATCAAGAAGCATTGCATGCTGGTAAACTGAGTCTGGAGTCCATCAATGTTGGGACAGCGTAGTAAAAATGAACTTCATGGATAAGAGAGCGGCTTGTGAGGCTCATAAAATCGCTAACATGAACTGTAGTCAATACAACCGGGGGGAACACACAGATGACCATTGAAAAGTCTCTATTGATGACACTGCACAGAAGTGAGAGGAACCTCGAGTAGGGAGACTTGCATTGTCAGGTACGATATTGATGACACTGCACAGAAGTGAGAGGAACCTCGAGTAGGGAGACTTGCATTGTCAGGTAGTATTGGGAGGTTAGTTCATATCTCTTCATAGTCATGTCTTTGCAAATTTAAAACAGGCCAATATGTTGTGCTCTCTAAATGTGAAACCACAGCTTCCTAAAGCCAGTCCTAGAGATGCGTAGTGCAGCCCAGCACAGTGTGTGCTGTATGTAGATGTGTGCATGTGCAGTTATGAGAACTCTACCTTTTTTTAAAAACTATTTTTATTAGTTTTAAGCAACAATACAAATCAAACTTGCAGTACATTTTATATCATTCTGGATTTGCATAACTCCAAGAATATATACTGCTCTCCCAACCCCTCCCCACCCACCTATCCTATTCTTCTACACATTCTATTTCTTCGCCTTGCAGTTGGGGTCCTTCCCCCGTATTCTCTACTGAGTCCCGGTCGCTCAACCAATCGTGCGTGGGCCCAAATAGCGTAGCTACTAATTGTCTCCAAGCTGTCGAGGTTTCTGCTTCCTCCTCCCCACCAGAGTTGCTTGCCTCTTGCCATACTGCAGTTTCAGCTTCTGCCCATTTCTGTAGGTCTTTCAACTACACTTCTACTCTCGGACCGTGGCATGCCTTCCAGCTCATAGCAACTCTGCGCTTCGCAAGTATGTATTCCAGGTCTTTTAGTTTGCTCACATGCTTAAGTTTACTCTGTCTGGGAAACCCTCCTATCAAGCACGCCCACACAGATTCTACCATTAACTTGACCCCCTTTACCTCCAGCCTATGTGCTACTTCAGGGCACGGCCAAAACATGTGCATCCTCCTCGTCACATTTAGGGCATGATTGTCCTGCATTTGCAAATTTAGCTATCCTCTGGGTGTCATATACGCTCCATGGGTGACATATAGCTGTATCTGCTGCAACCTTGCATTCCTTGACACCTTCTTATGGTATCCTTGGGCTCTCTCCCACATCTCATCAGTCATAGGGGTACCCACCTCTTCCTCCCAATCCTGTCTTAGTTGTGCTAGTTCTTTCCCCACTTTGGAAATCACCCTCTCATATATTCTAGATATCTCATGTCCTCCTTCTGCTATGTCATATATTACATCTAAGGCGGTGTCCGGTTGGCCTTCTAATATTATCTCGGACCATGCTTCTTTGATCCGCCGCACCACCCTATGGTATGTGATGTATTGTCCCATATGTAGCCCCGTTTCCTCCACCAGCATCTCAAAATCCCTCTCCTCTTGCCATACGTCACCCACAGTTACTATCCCAACTGGTTCCCAATGCTTCCTGATCATCTTCATTAGTTGGCCGTCTTTTCCCACGAGCGTTACTAGTGGCACTTGCGGGGAACACAGGGATGAGTTCTCCATTACCTGACAGACCCTGTGCCATACTTCCCATCCCAGTAACATCATTTTCGGGCGCTCTTTCATATCTGTTCTGGGCAGCCACATAATTTCTTGTAAGAAGAACGGTGCACATTCTAGTCTAAACAGCCTAGATTCCGAGGTTGAGTCTTCTGATAGCCATTTTGCTATGTATTGTAGTTGGCTTGCCAGATAATGGAATTCAACATTGCCCCTCTCCCATCATCGCCAAGGGAAGCTTCGCCCAGAACTTCATGCTACTTTCAATGCTCTTGACCACCCTCTCAGTATTATGCAGGTGCTCTGCCTCCACCGTATGGTAAATATCTATCCCAAGATACCTAAACGTGTCCACCTCCCATGGTATTTGTAAAACAGGTAATTGCTCTAACTGGATCCCCCTGTATCTGCCCAGCGGAAATATGCATGATTTTTTGGGATTCACTGCTATACCAAACAGTAACGCAAATTGCTCCATCACCTCCAGCACGTATTGGAGGTTTTCCTCAGGGTATCGTAAGTACAACAGTATATCGTCTACATACAGGGTGATTAAATGTGGCTCTGCTTTTTGGTGATACCTATCACATTGTACTGTTGCCTTAGGTATATCGCCAGGGGCTCTAGAGCGAAGATATATAGCATTGGGGACCACAGGCAACCCTGACTAGTGCCCCTGCTAAATTGCCATCTCTCCGATACTATTGCTCCGGTTTTACCCTGGCTAGAGGCACGCTATATAATAATTGAACCCATTTAAGATACCCAGGCCCTATCCCATAATTGGTCAGGGCAGCAATCAGCCAAGGCCATTTGACTGAGTCAAAGGCTTTTATTGCGACCAGTGATAAAATTGCCATCTCTTCCGCTTCCCCATTCGCATGCTCAATGACTCGATGGAGGATTCTGTGATTGTTGGTGATGTTCCTGTTTTGGACATACCCGGTCTGGTCAGGGTGTATTAATTTAGTGATAACATTCCTCATCCTGTTTGCTAAGTGAGTATTTTGCTATCTTGATTTAGCATTGAAAGTGGCCTGTATGATCCACAATCCTTGGCAGGCTTATTGGGTTTCGGGAGTGGTATAATTATTGCCTCTCGTAGGGTCTCCGGGAGCCTTCCCTTTTCACATGCCTCATTTAGCATTGCTAAAAGCGGGGGGAGACCCTCATTTTTATACCTTTTTGTAAAATTCACTCGGGAGTCCATCAGCTCCCGGGGTCTTGCTAGTGGGTAATTGCACTACTTCCTCCTCCAGTTCTTCTAGGGTAATCGGGGAATCTAGCTCTTCCCGTTCTTCTGCGCTAATTTGTGGCAGGCCTATATCTTCTTACGTTTCACTTATTTTCCTACGATCGCTTCCTTCTTTATCGCCATATAGGGTTTGATAATAGTCTACGAACTCTCGATTAACGCCTTCTTGGGTGTCCACCGTACACCCGTCATCCTTCGTGATTGTTATGATTGTGGCTCTAGGGTGTTCATTTTTATATAGCCATGCCAACATTCTTCCTGGTTTATACCCTCCAGCATGCTGCCTCTCTACATACTTCTTATAGTTCCGATTACACAATCTCTCCCAACATCCAACGCATTTTTGCTGTAATCTGAGTATCATTTCATTCTCTTACTTGGTGGTGCCTCCCCTTTCCAACACTTTTTCTAGTTCTTTTTCAGCTTCTTGTAATTCAATCACTATCCCTCCTTGTAATCCTTTGGGCTTAGCTATGGCTATCCCCCTTACTACCACTTTAAAGGCTTCCCGTAACATGCGAGCTGTCTCAACACTGCCAGTGTTGATCTCAAATAAGCTTACTATTTCGTCTCTAAGACCTTCCCTAAACATAGTGTCTTTCGACGCCTCAGCACGGAGGTGCCAAGTCGATATCCTTGCTCTTGGGGGTTGGTATTGCCATTCCAGTACCAGCGGTGAGTGGTCCGATAGGACCCTCGCTTTATATTCCGTTTGTGCTATCTCCTCCATCAGCTCTTGTGTGACAAACATATAATCCAGTCTAGTATGAAAATTTTGTGGGGCTGAGAAATGGGAATATTGTCTCTCTTGCATATGACGCACTCTCCACGCGTCGTCAAACTCAAGGTCCGTCAACGGTGACTGCAACGCTGTAGCCGCTGGAGTGGGTCTATCTATTTTGTTGTCTGATCTATCGGTTCTTCGGTTTAGCGCGCAATTAAAGTCTCCTCCCAGATCACCACCCCCGCCCCCCCAAACACCTGCCAACTTTACTATACAGGCACCTAAAGAATGCCGCTGTGTCCTAGTTCGGGGCATATGTATTGATAACGCTTATTTCTTTGTTTTCCACCAGCCCTCTTATCATTACCATCCTCCCGTCCGCTTCCACCGTGGATTGTAGCAGCTGGAATGGGGCATGCAGTGCGACCCATGTAATCACCCCTCTAGCATAAGCCGAATATGTGGCGCCCACGACAGTCCCTTTTCATTTTTTCTGTATCACCTCTAACTTTTCTCGCGTGAGGTGAGTCTCTTGTATCAAGGCTATGTCTATTTTCTGTCTGTGCAAATGCATCATAACCTTATTCCTCTTCAAGTAGCTATTGAGCTCTCTAACATTCCACGAGATAATTCTGAGGTCTCCCATTATCTGTTAATGTCGCTCCCCCTCCTACAAGCACAGTCTCTGTCCAAAATATTTATTTCCGCGTGTAGGCTCATATAGGCTCGATCCCCAACTGTTAATATCGCACTCAACCCTCTCCCCTTCCCCGTCCCCCTTCCCAACTTGCCCCAACTCAATATCTACCCCGCTACTACTCCCCAACCCTCCCAACTGTTGCCCAGCTCCATCCCTGGATCTCAGGCACCCCCGCATCTAGCCCTTTACATGGCAGTTCCCCGCGCTCGGGGCTCAGCGGGGTGATTTCGCCCTAGTGGCTCTTCTCCTCACTCTATCTACTAGGGGTAGGTCGTGTCCCTCTTGTGCCTCCTGCATTAGCCATCGCATTAGGTGCACCATTGACAACTTTTAACTGTGCCGTCTATATTCCAGTCCAGTATGTCCAGTTTTACTCATCCTGAGCGATCAATACAATGCTGTAAGGCGGCACCCATTATTTTTATTATCGAGTGTCCCCCTTCCCCCCCCAGTTCTCCCCTACACGACTACCCGTAGCATTACTTCGTGACACTTATCTTGCTCATCTTGCCTTTGTTCCTCATCGCCATCCGGGCAGCCCTGGGCGTCCAGCCAATTCGTCACTTCTTCCAGGGTGTTGAAAAAGTATGTTTTCTCTTATGTTTTATCTTGAGTTTTGCAGGGTACAGGAGCATATATTTAAATCCGGCTGTACGTAGTCTCCTTTTTATCACTACATATCCGTAGCGTTGTCTCTGCACCTGCATGGTGTAGTCGGGGTATGCTGTAATGGTCGCCAATGCTCTTTTTATTGTTCCTCCTTTCCTAAAAAATGCCAGGATCTTCTCCCGGTCCCTGTAATTCAGGATTTTCGCTATGATCACTCGGGGCGGAGCTGCGGCCTTCGCATCAGGGCTCTAAGTGCACGTTCAATCGCAAACCCCTGGGAGAGCTTGCCGGCTCCTATTTTCTGTATAATCATGTTCTCCACGTAGTCCGTTGGATCTTAGCCCTCTTCTCCCTACGAAACGCCGACCACGCGTGTGTTATTACGTCTCGCTCTCCCTTCGGCCTCCTCCGCTCGATTCTCCAAGTTGGATACTTGTTGTTTTAGTATGTGGACCTCCTTAGCATTGTTGGCGCTGGTTTCTGTATTAGATTTCACAGCACTTTCGAGACAAGTCGTCCTCTCTGTGAGTGCTCTCATGTCACTCTCATGTCCTGTTGCAATAGGTTGACCTCTATTCCCACTGCGTCTATTTTAGACCACCATTGCCACTTTCAGGTCCGCCATCGCTGATCCCCCATGAGGTTTTTAGTTCCGTGATAGCCGCAAGGATCGCATGGTCATCCCTTGGGGGGGCAACTTCTGCTGGCGTGCTCGTCGGGGCATGTGCCAGGGTGGTTGGGGTCTGCTGTGTCTTGGCAAATATGTCCATCGTTGGTTGTTTGGCCTTCACTTTATCCCCTCTCACCGACATTATTCTGCTCGCTTTTCTCCTCTAAATTGCTCGTCCTTGGTAGTGCTGAGGTTCTCACTCTCCTCACCAGCCTTACATGCTTGGCCTCTGGCACTTTGGCGCGCTCCTGCGCACAACAGTACAGTTCACCAGGCGGGTCGTTCCATCCCGTGAGGTGTCATTCCTGTGTGCTTTGCCCAATTTTCACCAGAATGTTGGGGCGCCTTATATTGGATGGTCTGCAGTTTCACTTGCAGCATGGCCTCACCCTCAGTATGCTCTTGCTCCACCAGCCCTCCTACATAGCAGCGCTCGTGGCAGCGGCCCTGCATTCTGTTGTCATTGGCTTTCTGTGCGCCATATTGTGCTCATTTCCTCAGGGGTCTGGGTTCGAATAGTTTGTGGTCCCCCTCTGTTGGACATCCATTTCAATGGCACGTTGTCTCGTGCCAGCAACGTCTTCTCACTGCCCCTTCCACTTCGCTGGCCTGCACTCGCTTTTAGTGGCGCTGCTTTACTTTCCAGCCACACTGTGCCCTGTGATGCACCGCCGGTATCTCAGTCTGCCTGCTATGTCATCCTGCCTGCTATGGCGTGTTGAACAGTTTGCCCTCATATTTGCGTCTCTTATTTTGTCCCCACACTGCAACACAGGGCCCAGCTTACATGTACTAGAGATCCTCCTCTAGTTGTTATAAGGATGCCTGCCTAATGCAGCTGTGCGCCAGTTCCATTTGGCTGCTATAATGTATCACGCTTGGTTTCCGTGTAGTCTGATGCCGCAGTAATATCTTGTTACTATTGCAATTATGATCCGCCGCAGTGTGAGTTCGGGCCTTATAAGCACCCGCCAACGTGCGTCTCTTTGCTTGCTTCCCTCAACATATAGCTCCTGTCCGCGTTAGGGTTACGTGCCCTGCCCCTCTCGGACCGCTGCTCTCATCCTGTATGCTCTTGGCACTGCGCCCGCTCCAGGCCAGCACTCGGGTCCATCGCCAGGCTGCAGTAGCACTCCCAGCAGTGTCTAGAGTGCACAATCTGAGCCCATCCGCTCCTTCGTCCGGCATCCGCCTAATCCTAGGTGTCGGGGCTGCGTTCCGGTCCCGCAGACCGCGTCTCCACGCCCACCAGGCAGAATTGTGATCCGTGCCTCCAATACACGTTTCTCGCCGGCCCCTCCGTGCTACACTGTTATTCTTTCTTAATGGGCTACTCTTACTTCCACGAGCGAGACCTGCTCAGTGCATCGAAGCACTTTCAATCAGGGTCTCGGCACGGTCACACAGAGGACAGTCCTTTGTTTCCACCGTGGGCGCCATTTTGTGTCATCCTTTGTTTTCGCCAGTTACCCTCTGCAGCTCCTATTTCAGCGATCCGCATGCGGTTACATTCCGTTCCTGGACCGCTGCATCCTCTCCATATTCACACGCCGGTAGCCCCCAAAATGGCATCCCTCAGCCAACTTTTAGTGCATTTTTTCCCCGGATCAATTGCGGATCAGCAGGAGCCCTCCAGGAACTCACCTTACACCGCTGCCATGTAGCCACCCCCCTTGTGAGAACACTACTTCATGAGAAAAGGCATCTTGAGCCATCTGACCTTGTCAAGGGGTTACGGGGACCCCGGAGTCCTGGGTGTTCGTTTAGCAGAAGAGGCGAGGCATTGCTTGGTGAAAAGTGTTAGAGGGTGATTGAGGGCGTGAAAGGAGAGTGTCTGAAGAGCAGGAGGAGGGTGGAGTGTAGTAGTTGAGTGAAGTGGAAGAGTAGTAGTAGTAGACTCGTAGTAGACTAGAGCGAGCAGAGTAGGAGAGAGTATCAACCGAGGGTGGAGGGAGAGACGGACATCGGAGGGTCAGAAAGAGGGAAGGAACGAGAGAAGCTGGAAGGAAATACATTAACCTCTTCGAACTAACCTGCGACAGTGTAGAAAATCCATGAGGGGGCTTAGAGAGATAAGGCAATCGCCTTTTAGTCCTCCACAAGAAGGCAGGACTATACACTAACCTGGCACTATGGGCCCCTGGAATAGGGAGGCAACTGCTTCTTCTGGATCAGAGAGCAAGTAACGGCCCAAAATATTCCATTATAATCCCTTGAACCAGCTCTGGGCGCTGGCGTCTCCTTTATGCTATCCGCAGCTCCAAGTGCTCTGCTCCAGCCAGGCCATGCCTTGTGGGCACTGCATCCATGAAATAATCTTCAGCGCCGTGCTCCGGCAGGCCATGCCTTGTGGGCACTGCACGCATGAGATCATCTTCAGCTCCAGGCGCCGTGTTCTGGCCAGGCCATGCCTTGTCGGCACTGCGCGCATGAGATCATCTTCAGCGCCAGGCGCCGTGCTCAGGCTTGTTCACAGGCCATGCCTTGTGGGTACTGCACGCATGAGATCATCTTCAGCTCCAGGTGCTTTGCTCAGGCCTATTCACAGGCCACGCCTTGTGGGCACTGCACCCATGAGATCATCTTCAACGCCAGTCGCCGTGCTCAGGCCTGTTCACAGGGCATGCCTTGTGGGCACTGCACGGACCATGCCTTGTGGGCACTGCACGCATGAGATCATCTTGAGCGCCAGGCGCCGTGCAGTGGAGTTTACTAAACATTGTTTTTGCAGGTTTTAGGTTTTGTATTGTGATATTATTTGAGTTACTACAATGGCATAGTATATGCTTTTGGATCAAGAGTAAAGAAACCTAACTTATAACTTGAAGCAGCAGATGGCAGCTGGGCTATAAACATTCTGTTGTTATAGTTGGCTAATATCGAACTTGGGTGTGTGTCCACCCCCCTTTTATACTGTTTCTAGTGCTCTTGGCTAAATCAAATTTCTAGGTGTGCTACCAATATGTTAACTTGTCTGTATTTCTGGGCGTTTCCAACGTACTCCAAGATCTCTGTCTGCTTGGCCGCCAGGTGTGATTCAACTGTTGCATAATGCTTAACCCTCTCCACTGGTATCCTCTGGCTTTTTCCCCACCCCTCCTCCTCTCAACCCATGACTCTTTCTGTCTCCCCTATCTTTTCTTGCTGCTTCTCCATCTCAAACCCCCCTCTCTCACCAAGTCTGGTCGGAAGAAACTAAAGAAGGCATTCCTGATTTCCAACGCTTGCCTGCCCATAGCACACTTACATCAGTGTCTCCTCTAGACAGACTATTACTGACATTCGTTTTGCCGTTCCTTCTTCAAACCTATGTAATTGTAATTGTTATTTGTAGAGCGCTTATATACAGGTGAGGTGCTTCAAAGCGCTTCAAGGTGGGAAGGGAACAAGGGAATACAGTTGTCATTCTTGGGCCTAACAACTAGCATACTAGGCCAGAGAATTATCTACTAGTGAAGTGGTAGACAAATGGTGCGGGGAGAAAGAGAAGAGGGAAAGGAACATCCAGATCAATAAACAGTACTGGTCTGGTGAAGATTTCAGTTTGCTTGGTGGCTTGGTCACCCAGTGCACCTGTGCATGAGTATTTCAAGCACGACCAGGCTAGGGAGGGGAGTCAGAGGGAGGACTTGACAGACAGACAGACAGACTGACTTGCTAGGCCTAGAACATTCAAGGACGTTTAGGTGCGTAGAACAGAACAGGGCCTGCGAGGGAGGGAGGGGAACAAGTGCACCCAGTCCATTTGGGGCCAGGGTTGAGTGTAGAGTGGTTGCCCCCATTATGGAGAATATTGCAGTAGCCCCAGGAAGAGTGCAGAGTCCGCAGGCAAGTGAAGGACTGGCGGGGGGACCTGGGACATGTAAGGTTCTGGAGGTGCACCAGGTAACCAGTCAGCTAACGGAGCAGATTTGGGAAGAGAAGGAGGGATGGAGGAAAGCGAACGAAGAGAAGGAGGTTAGCAGGGGAGAGGGAGAGGAAGAGAGAAGAGGAGGGTCTTGAGGAGTTTCCAGAACTTGAGGAGGTCTAGCTCAAGATGGAGAGAGGTAGGCATGCTGTTCCAGAGGGAGGCACCTGCAGAGGATAGAGATATACCGCCAAATCTCTGTTCAGAGAAACTGCTCACCCAGGGTTGGAGGCCGAGCGGAGGGCTCTAGAAGGAGAGTATCTGGGAAGAGAGCGTTGTAAATAGTGAGGGCCCCAGAAAGCCTTGTGGACTATACAGAGGGTCTTGAACTTGATCCTTGCTGCCACAGGGAGCCATTGGAGAGACCCCTATATGGACCCCCCCCCATATGGTGTCTGTCCTCTCCCCTTTCTCCTCCTCTCCCATTACTGGCGGCACCAGATGGGAAAAGCTCTTGGCGCACTTCGCATCTTCCAAATGTACCATTAATATCTTTCATGAAGGCACTATCATGGCCCAGGGCTGTCCGACCAACCTCTGTCTTCTTAACGGGTGTCTTCCTTCTCTCTTCAACTTCCCTCCCTCTCCTTAGTATGGGTAGTATAGCTCAGTGGTAAAGCGCTTGTCTTGGAAGCAACACCGGTTCAAATCCCAGATCCGTGCTTAGAAACCTCTTCAGGATTAAGCGCGTTATAAATAACCAATCATAATAATTCCGCCCTCTTCCCTCCTCATCCTTCCATCTCCCCCCTCGCAAATCTTTGAAAGGTGGCAATCAACTGCACTTAGCCAACCTCAACTCTCCTCTGGCATCTGTCACCTCCGTGAAGACCTTGACTTCGATGTCCTTGCTCTCACTTAGACGGGGTACAAGGCCAGCTCTGTCACTGCTTTTGACTCTCTTCTCCCGGAGGGCTACAAGATCCTGACCAATCCCAGACCCTCTCAGTCTGGTGGTGGAGTAGCTCCGATCTTCCCTGAGTGGGTTCCTGCCACCACCATCCCCACCCAAACATACTCATCCTTTGAAAGCCTGGTCTGCAGGCTGTCTGTCTCGCCTACTTTCTCTCTTACTCTCGCTACCATCTACAGACATGTGATTTTGTGTTTATATGTCCACGTCATTCCATTTGAACTGAAACGTTTTTTTAGAGATAAAATCACACATTTTACAACTGAAACATTTCTTAAACCCACCATTTTGACTATTAACCTTAAACATATTCTGTGTGTCATTATCTGCTACAACCATAATGGGAGATATAATATTCTTTACAGTGGTAGCTTTCCGATGGGTAACATTGGGCAGGGGACCGAAGTCCTTACTAAGGGTTTAATGTCAGTTCAAATGGAGTGACGTGTACATATAAACATTCTGACCAAATTTGTAGTGTATGTTATCACATGTGGTTGTGGCTTACACTACGTAGGCTCTAATATAGGACCATTAAAGTTGCAGATTTTGCAACATTATGGAGCCATAATGAATGGAGATCCGACATAGCCCCTGACGGCACACTTCTAGAGCCATAATGAATGGAGATCCGACATAGCCCCTGACGGCACACTTCTAGAGCCATAATGAATGGAGATCCGACATAGCCCCTGACGGCACACTTCTTGAAAAAACACAATGGAAACATTAAAGAAATGTCCTTTCTAGGCCTGGCCCATATACCGCAACATAAAAGGCTGGGCAATACAGAACTAAGGTTGTGCCAATTAGAGGCTAAATTAATTTGCAAATTTGATATCTTGAAGCCTCAGGGTTTGAATATAGATTGTGAAATGTATGTATTATTGAATCCATGATCCTATGCCCATGAGTTGGCCACTGACCCATAGACTGAGCATTTCGGTTGTGCATACCACGTTTGATGAGATGATGGGTAGTAGGTCCTCTTGTTGCTCTACTAGACCAATAGACTTGGCTCATTCCCTTAGCCCTTTGTTTTTTATTCATTTCTTTTCATTTCTTTCTCTTTCTTGTTGCCTTTTCTCCCTTGTACTCTTGTGAAATATTTTAGATTGATGAAGAAATTGTGTTTTTTGCATAGGTTTCAACAATGTATTGTTTTTATGTCCCTCTGAGAGAGCCACTGTTGCTGGATGCACAGTGGAGAAATTGCACTTGATCTCACTTTAGATTCTAGCAGCGAGTCCACATGCACATTAGCAATTTGGTGGTATATGTACATAAGTGTCGCTTGCATTATTGAGCGATATATATGAACATGCACTTGAGATATTTTAGGATTGTCCAGATGTTTTCTAGTTTTGCATGTTTGCACAGCATCTGTTTGCACAGTAGCTTTCCCGAATGGAATATGCATTTGCAATGTATGAGTTTCAGAGACTGACTCTTTGTCCACTCAGGATTTAATGTATTTGATCTGTACTATTACTGTGGCTGCTCATTTGCACAACATCCATACAGAAGACTTGCACTTTAATCAAGTCACCTACGAGACCTATATGTCTTATGTGGACTGGTATGCAATACTGTAAATGTAATCAAGTGACATGTGCACTTGCGCTGTATATTCATGATTAATATCTACATGATAGCTAATGTTGCCTATTTGCACAGCGTTTGCGCTGAATAGAATCAGCACTTGCACTCTATTATTTTAAATAAGGCAATATGTACTTTTCTATTCAGGTTCTAGACATTTAAACAATGATACCATGTCTACGCATCTGGTTAACATTCTATTTCAATGATTAATGCACGTGCACTACAACTAGGCATTTACAGGTTTTGTTTTCTTGTGCATCCTTGCACTACACTAGATACCAGACATTTTATCTGGTAATGAGCAGCTTATTCAATTGTCTACCTTACATCTTGCCAGATTTATTGTTTTTATAAGCTGCCAAGTAAAGCATGAACATTACCTGTGTACTCCTACGTCCCGTCCCCTTTCCTCCATACTTATGGGGACATCTCTCCGTCCTGTGGGACGGGACCAGAGCACTTTGTAAAAAGCATCCACATTTTTCCAAAAATGTGTCCTTCCTCTCTTTCTTGCGTGGGGCCCGGCACGCGGCCATAACCCCGCCCACCTTGGCTCCACCCCACGCATCGCCCATCAGTCCTTTTCTCCGCTCATTCGGAACTGGACGCACTTGCATCCTCGAAAGAGTTTCTTCCCTTTTTCCTCTCTGGCTCTCGCTAGCGATCGTTTACAAGTTTGTCTATGTCGTTCAAACTAGACTGTTCATCGTGTCACTGTCGTTTCGCGAGAGCAGATCCCCATCCTCTTTGCTTAGAGTGTTTGGGTCCGGATCACCGTTAGGACTCCTGTTTTTACTGCAACTCCCTTTCGGTCCGGGCACTTCAACGTCGGTTGGAGCGGTGGGAGGAGGTGTTCCGATGAACTCCTCCTTCACATTTTCAGGGGTTCATCGACGAGAAGAAAAAACACCTGGTAAGTTCTTTACTTTTCAGAGCACCCCGGCCGGGGGATACCTTTCCGGGTTCCTCTCAGGCCGGGAGGGGCGTTGATCGCTCTGTCACCGGGCTTCGCCATGAGGTGCCCGTTGGGCCTAATAATTCTACCGGAGTTTTCTCCGAGGGTCTACTTAAGGGGCCTGTGGCTACCGGAGTACGCTCAGAGGCCCCTCCTGTGGGGGCTGTTTGTAGACCCAGTTCTACTGAGTCGTGCGGTACCGGAGCTCGCTCTGAGGATGCTCTGTCGGCTTCCCTCAAAAATAAGACCGGGGTGTGCCCCGTGGCCTTGGGTGGGCTTGTCGTTACTGATCGGATGTTCGAGGCCCGTGTAGATAAGGCTGTTACCGGACCTGTGTCTGAGGTCCCTCGTTCAGAGGCTAAAGCTACCAACAGTTCTGAGAGGCCTGACAAGGCCTTGTCGGTGAAAGCTGTTTCTCACCGTTCCCGCTCCTGCGGTGATACCAGACCTGTTGAGGGGGCAAAGAAGCAAAGTTCTTCTTTTACCGGCAGTGCCGAGGTCCTTCCTTCGAAGGCTGAGTTGGCGGTTGGTTGGTATGTCACAAAAACATTCCAGGCCTCACAGTACCGGCTATGCCGAGGTTCCTTATGTTAAGGCTAAAGTTAAGACCCCTGATCCATTGACGGGGACCTCTGCCTCATTTCCTCACGTTCCGCAGTTCCCCTCAGATGAGAACAAAATGGCGCCCGTTCCCTCCACGACCACGGTGGCCATTTTAGGTGCTACCCCTACAACTACGCCATCGGCCTCAGGTGTAGGGCTTGGCCCCTTGGGTGAACATAGAGTCCCTTGTGCGCATCCTTATCGGCCAGTTTACGATTGGAACGCCCGGATGCCTCTTCCGCACAATGTTTCGTTGCCTGCGGGGTCGGCACCTTTGATTTATGTGGAAAAGTCGGTGGAGGGGCCTATGTGGCACCCTTCTCCGTTACGTCCCTGGATTTGTCCACCTCATGAGAGGCCTCCTCAGGTTCCGAAACAGTCCCCGGAGGACGCCTTTTTCAGTAAATTTCAAACGCTTATGCGTACCGACCCCATGAGGGAATATTTCAAAGGGCTTTTCAGGGAGATATGTCCACCTGCACCTCCGGCTCCACCCGTTCCTCCGGAGGTTCCACCGGTGGTTCCACCGGCGCCTCCCTTGCCTACGGTGCCTTCCCCGACTCTTCCGCCTTTGCCTCCATTGTCCCCGGTGGACAAGGCAGTGCCTGACAAGGCTCAGCAGGATCCTGACCTGTCAGATGACGCCCAAGGCGATCAGGACAACAAGGACCTTCCCCCTCTATTAGAGCTTTTCATGATCGGGTACTGGACATGATGAGTTTCTTAGATGTCCCGGGTGCCCGAGGCACCCGCTCCGCAGGAGGGCGTGCTCTCTGGGGCGTTCACCCTGTCTCCCTTGGAGCGTACTGTTCTTGCAGAAGGACATTCTGGCCGAGGTCCTCAGAGTCTGAGAAAAGCCACACTCTGGACCTTTTGTCAATAAGAAAATTGACGCGAGATACAGGCTGCATTCTTCAGAAGAGGTGGCCCTGTCGTCTTGTCCGCCTCCCTCCTCCACAGTGGTGGCTGCGGCCACTTTGCAGTCCAGGCCTGCAGCATCCTCTTCCACGACGGCTACTCAGGTTCTGGGAAAGGAGGACAAGCTCCTAGACTCCTCGGGAGGAAAGTCTTCGCCAACTCGGCCTTGCAGCTCAGGCAAGCCAACGCTGAATTGATTTTAGCGGGAGCTAACATGCGGATGTGGAAAGGTCTGGCGGAGTTTGAGGAGTTTATCCCGGTCGAGAAGCTGGAAGACTTCAAAGGTGGCCTATCCGACGCCAGGGTCTTGGCCCAGGATCTCCTGGAGGCTGCGGCTCATCACGTAGACACCTCGGCTCGGGGCCTTATGCTAGGGGTTCATACCTCACGGCAGGCGTAGCTGCATGCCACAAAATTTTCTAAAGAAGTGCAGGACAAGGTGTTGGACCTTCCGTTCGATGGTAAGGCGCTCTTTCATTCTACAACCGATGTAGAGCTCACCAAGACGAAGAATAGCACTCAGACAGCCAAGTCATTGTCTGTCCTGGTTAAGGCTCTTTTCAAAACCCAGAGACCGTTGTCACAAAGTCAACCTTCCTCTGGCTTTAGGGGCTTCCTCGACCGCAAATCTCACACAGTGGATACCCCTGCGGGGAATAACCGCCGTAGGCAACAACGGACGTAGTTTTTCTCCCGTTCTTCAGCCTCCTCCTCAGGTTCAGGTGGCACCGCCACCGAAAAACCTACTAAATGAGGGTTTTCCACGCTCGCACGAGACCCTGGTGGGAGGACGCATTGCGTCTCATTGGGAGGCGTGGCAGACCATCAGAGAAGACAGATGGGTCGTGTCAGTCGCTCGGATGGGCTTCCGCTTACCTCTACCCCCTACCCCACCCCTCAACCCTCCTTTTCAGCTGTCGGGCTCGCCCTCCCTCAAAGCCGAAGTTCTGAAACTTCTGGACCTCAGAGCTGTGGAACCCGTTCCCCTTGGGGAGCGAGGGGAGGGCTTCTACTCCGGCTGTATACGGTGCCCAAACCCAACCAGGCTGGCCTGCGCACCATCCTAGACCTTTCCCAGTTCAATTTTTTACTACCCCAAGAGAAATTCACGATGATCACGCCCAGCCAGATACGCTCCTCCTTGCAGATGGGCGATTGGCTCAGCGTTGTGGATCTTCAGGACGCGAACATGCATATCCTGATTTGGAACCCACACAGGAGATATCTCTGCTTCTCTTTGGGAGAGCAGCACTTCCAGTTTCGAGTGCTTCCTTTTGGCCTCAGCTCGGCGCTGCGTGTCTTCACGAAGATTATGTCGGTGATTGCGGCCTATCTTCGTCTCCAGGGTATCCATGTGTATCCATATTTGAACGACGGGCTCTTACGCAGCCCTTGTCCGCTGGCAGCAGCGGGCAATCTCCAGTCTCTCCTTCAGCTCCTGTTCCATCTTGGGCTGTCGGTGAACTGGCAGAAATCTTCCATGACGGTCTTGCAGGACCTGATTTTCCTGGATTTTCGCTGGAACACGATCGACTGCAGAGTGTACCTGACCGGGGACAGAATGGCAGATCTGTTAGCCACGTGTCAGATGTTTGTGCAGTCGGAGAGCATGTCGGCCTGGTGGTTCCAGAGGCTTCTGGGCCTCATGGCCTCGTGTGTGCTGGCTCTTGCTCGCCTCAAGATGAGACATACCCAGATGGCTCTTCGGAGTTCCTGGCGTCAGGCTGTGGACCCGGATTCCAAGTGGATAATGATTCTGGATTCCATGAGAGTGGACCTGGATTGGTGGTCATCTCTCATCAACCTGTCGGTGGGTGCGGGGTTTCAGGACCCAGCCCCCACGGTGACGATCACGACGGACTCCTCCCTTATGGGGTGGGGTGCGACGTTAGATCTTCTTCAGGTCTCGGACCTCTGGGGACAAGCTCCTGCACATAAATCATTTGGAGCTTCTGGCGACCTTTCTGGCGCTCAAGGCGTTTAGACCACTCATTGCCAACAAGGTGGTCCGCATACGCACAGACAATGTGGTGTCAATGTATTACATCAACAAGCAAGGGGGAACGAAGTCTCCCCCCCTCGTGGACCTGTCTATCCACATATGGGAGTGGGCCGTGCTTCATGGTGTCTGGCTGCTTGCAGTACACATTCCGGGCCAGCTGAATGTCACAGCGGATGCCTTCAGCCGGCGGACAGTGGTCAGCTACGAGCGGGAGTTGAAGGCGGAGGTCCTCTCTTGGATTTTCTCGCGTTGGGGCACACCGGAGGTGGACCTTTTCGCTACGGTGGTAAACAAGAAGCTTCCTCAATATGCCTCCAGAGGGGGGCTGGGAGCCTGGGGGATGCTCTCGAGATTCCATGGCACAACATGAGAGCTTACGCCTTCCCGCCTCTGCCTCTAGTCCATCGGGCAATTTGGAAGCTGAAGAACTCTGTGAACTGTTCTATTCTACTCATAGCCCCGTGGTGGCCGGCCAGGTTTTGGTTCTCAGAACTTCAACACCTGTCGGTGAATCCACCGATCAGGTTACCAGTAACTCCCGATCTTCATCAGGCGGAACAGCAGATGTGGCACCCCTCCCCACAATCACTCAGCATGGTGCCTGAGTTCAAGTCTTTAGAGCATCTTAACTTGTCTACGGATAACATGCGTGTTATCCAGGCAGCCAGGAAACCCTCGACCAGATCCCAATACAGGAGTAAATGGCTAAGGTTCTGTCATTGGTGTTTGGAGAAGCAATTGGATCCAAGGGTGGCTATGATTGACACGGTACTGTCCTTCGTGTCCTCCCTAGCAGAGTCGGGTGTTCACGTTCTGTCATGCAGAACTTACCTTTCAGCGGTTTCCGCTTATCTTTCTACAGACCAATGTTCTTATTCTCTGAGTAACCCAGTGGTTAAGAGGCATTTTGCAGGCTTGACGCACCTCTACCCTCCGGTTCATAGTCCGTATCCGCCGTGGGACCTTAATGTAGTCCTGACGGCGCTGTTCCATAAACCTTTTGAACCAATGGCCACGGTGGACCTCAATTACTTATCCTGGAAAGTGTCCTTTCTGGTCGCCGTTACGTCAGCGAGGAGAGTGAGTGAGCTCCAGGCCTTGTCAGTGGAGCATCCTTTCTTGGTCTTTCACAAGGACTAGGTAGTCCTGCGGACAAACCCGGCCTTTCTACCGAAGGTGGTAACTGAATTCCATCTGAATCAGTCGATCTCCCTACCAGTCTTTTTTTCGAACCCTGCCTCAGAGGCTGAAAGGGTTCTGCACTGCCTTGATATCAGAAGAGCTCTTAAGTTCTACCTGGACAGGACTTCCGAGCTTAGGAGTTCTTCTCAAGTTTTTGTGACCTTCAGTAATCCTCAGGGTAAGCAGGCGTCTAAGGCGACTATTTCTCGGTGGATCGCCGCCTGCATCACTGAGTCTTTCACCGTCCAAGGGCTGAAACCTCCTAAGGGTATTCATGCACACCTGGTGGGGGGCAAGGCAGCCGCGGTTGCTTTTCAGAAATATGTCCCCTGGGAGTCCATCGCTAGGGCAGCTACTTGAGCCTCCCCATCTGCTTTTTGTAAGCATTATTGTTTCGACATGAGCTCAGGAGCTGATGCTCAGTTTGGTCAGGCTGTGCTGAAGAACCTGTTTCCGTAAGGGGTGTTTCCATCCACCCGAAGTTCCTGTTAGGAGTGCTTGGGAATCTCCCATAAGTATTGAGGAAAGGGGATGGGACGTAGGAGTATAACCAGGTTAGTCACCGTAGTGACCACCTTACTCCTAGTCCATAGTCCCCTTTCCTCCATACGCCCGCCCGCCGTCCCCTCTAATAAGGTTCCTCTGTTATTGCTAATAGGTCTCTGACCTGGCGATAGAAAAGGACTGATGGGCAATGCGCGGGGCAGAGCCAAGGTGGGCGGGGTTACGGCCACGTGCCGGGCCCCACGCAAGAAAAGAGAGGAAGGACACATTTTTGGAAAAATTTGGATGCTTTTTACAAAGTGCTCCGGTCCCGTCCCACAGGACGGAGAGATGTCCCCATAAGTATGGAGGAAAGGGGACTATGGATTAGGAGCAAGGTGGTCACTAGGGTGAGTAACCTGGTATTATCTCCATTGCGTTAGCCATTTGGCCGTCTGAGCACTACAGGGTGACATTGTGCTGCAGTCAGCTTTAAGACTGTGTTTTTATGTTGACGGAAATTGCTGCTCTCGCCTTTTCGCACTAATCACAGTATTTGGGTGTATTGCTGTTGTGACAGAAAAGTTTCCTGATCACAATGGCTTTTATGCAATAGTAGCGAACTCGCGCTGATAACCTCCGGTACTTGGCGTATATTATTGTTACTGTGGGGAGAGTGGCAAGTGAAGTCCTTCTTAATCCCGTGGTGGGCGTTTACCCATAAATGAGTGGATACGAACATTGGTTTACTATAGACTTCATAGTGTAATTGGATTGTCATTTTACAGAGATGCAACTAAGCATCTGAGAGAGTCACGCTATCACCTGACCCACGGGACATTCTGGGCAGAGCCTGCCACTCGAACCAGTTCCTTTAAAACACATGGACGGAATTACAATTCTTTTACAATAATGGTTTCTACTTGCCTGAAGAAGCTCGAGGTTCGAGCGGAACGTGTGGTGTTTTCCACCCCGGTGGGTGAGTGTGTTGGCAATCTGGTCTGCCTATATTGGAAAACCATTGTCTTTGCGTGTTGGTATGGACAAAGCAGTTTTTACAAACCTAGCAAGGTCTTGAGTGCTTGGGCTTTTTTAGTATTTCCCTTGTGTGTCTTGTTAATTTTCTGGACACCAGGTTTATACGTATAGTTGCTATTTTGTGGAGCTTAGCCAGCCCGTACCCTTAAGCACCAGCTACAAGATTAGGCAGTGTGCATTTAGACAAGTATAGTATCAGTGAAAGTTGCTTCAACAATTAACATTTAGTGTACTTTTACAGTCAACCGACTCCCCTGTGCAGGTGTGAGGTAGTGAATGTATTGGCTACGTACAGGCCATTTAATGTAGACTATTGTCAACTTAATTTGCCTCCTGCATGTTTGAATTCACAAATACTCACAGATTTTTTTACTCTTCTAAATACTAAATGTGTAGTCTTCTCAGAATGTGAGTGTTACTTTGTCTTTCAGTTTGTGTGTGACTTCGAATGCAGCTAAGTGTGTAGCTTTTTATTCACTATGCGCTGTTTTTAATCTATTTGCAAATCAACTTCCAATCTATGTATGCCTGCATAGCTTCTAATGAACTTGTGTTTTTTTTTAGCTGGAGTTCTACTATTCCCTAGTAACATGTACAACCCGCCCTGTCCTTCCACATTAAACATGAGTTTGCCTGTGCATGCAAAGATAAGGAACTGCCGAGGTTTAATGCTCCTCTCAGTTTTTATTGAATGGAATTAATTCCCTATACTCATTTTTGTTGTGCAAACATCTAATCTATAACTATGACCTCCCACGGCTGCATTAAAGCACAAAATCCTATTATGCAATCATGCTTTGTGATGACATTATTGGCTCCAAATGCCTCTCTACCAGCTTAAGCCACTAATTGTATTTTGAATAGTACTTAAATTTACAAAAGCAATTCTGCATTAAAGTTGCATCAAAATGCATTCTGTTTTACATTTCATTTCTTAATACAAAGTATGTTGGGTTCTTAAAGAGATCCAATCTCGCTGTGCTCAGTGTAACTAGAAGAGAACAGAGTATTTAAATACCAGCACTTATGTTCCTGTTCTCAAATTGCAGTCCCCGGGATTCTCCCTCCACCTTATTTCCCTAGATTTACTGTAGTCAACCTATATGGACAGTTTGGGGTTTATTAGGGTTTACTTTACCGTTTAAAATGCGGCTGCTAATTTTGCAGAATCAACTGTGCACCTAGTCAGTCTGGGATCCTACCATCAGCAAACCCTCTTTTCAGGTGGCTATCTGGAAAATCAATTTCCAAACATAGACTATTTTTTATTTTGTTGCATTTATAGCAGTTCACAAAGCCCTGGGGCATCTAGGCGCTAGTTACTGTGAATATGGTATGGCAGGATGTTATCAGGTGATCCAGGTAAGTTACATATGCAGCGCAAATCAGATAGGTTATCCTTATCTCATTGGGCTGATAGCCAATCTGCAAGGGGGCAGTCCTTCAAATAATATCAGCTATGCTTTCTCATCTCAAATTAGTTTAAAAAAATCCACAATGTTCATCTCCCCATATTCCCTATAATAATAATAAATATATTATGACCAAGCAAATATATATTATCTCCTCCCGATCTTGATAGTGGTGTGGTTTTCCATGTCCCATGATCCAGCAAAGGTTGGGGTCAAAACAACTACTTTTGAAGAAATGCCAATTTCGTTTTTGGGCCTTGATTTTCTTTTATTAAAGTATGCTAGCTTTAAAAAAAAAATGGTATCACTATAATCTAGATGGCAGTGCACACATTTAGACAATTTAATGATCATGCTGTGATACAATTTAGGAAGTTGTTCATTTTTGTCCTATTCTGGGTGTGTTTCAATATATTTTTGTAACATAATTTGATAGATATTGCTCCTAGCCACAAAATGCAAATATTGTGTTGATCTCAGCTTGTATGGCGATGCTGCAATGATTTCAAATTTGATTGAATATTTTCCTCATGATACTTTCTATTCATGTTACTTACTACTTCCTGCAGGTGGCACTGGCACGGTGCATCCACTATATACTCCTTTTGCATGCTATCAATGTGTATAGGGCAAGATGTCTTCTTTCTGTGTATAGAATTCAATAACCTTTCCCTTGACCTGGGTTAATAGGTTTTTTATGAGAGGCCTGAAGCTTGATGAATTATGAGAGCCATTTGAAGCTGAGAGTCCATTACCAGCCATCTATTTTTGCAAAGCTGGCCTTCGGAACTGTGCTGTACTTGACCTAAGGCCTTTTTTGTGTGATATTCATTTTTTTTTATTGTGAATTCCTGAGCAAGATTAGGCCTGGGAAGTTAAATCTGCAGGGTTTCAAGTTCCCCAGTTTAACTGTTTCAAACTCCCCTTTAGCAATGGAAATGTGTCTAGGCCTAAATTCACAGTGCATTTGTTCTGTGTAGTTTAAAATGAACTACATGCATGGCAGAGTACATGGAACTTTCAATGTTAGTTCCTATAGGACTCTACATCTCACATTATCCTGGGTAAAATGAAACTCATGCAAATCTAGTAACTGAAATTATGCACAGTGATACTCCCCATAAGGCATAGTAAATAAAGTCATTGAACACAAACAGAAAATCCACTTCTCTTTAAGTTTCAGAGTTGCAAGGATAAGGGTTTGTGAACCGGGCTACGCTCTTATAGTGATAACATGTCAGAGGTGCTTGTGTCTTAGAAAATTAAAATATGGATGTTTCAGTACACATTCTGTGACCTGCTGTATTCCCTGGAATGTTGTTTAATCCTTTCTTTTGTCTTTAATATCTACAATAAACTGTATTGAATAGAATCTTTGAAATGGTCACAGCTGACAATGTTCTGTTGCTTTATTGAACAAAATGTTCTCAGGCGCATGCACATTTATTTTAACTTTTTCAGGGCATTTTCTTTAAACATGATGGCGAGAAAAATGAGCAATCCAACAGAAAGCAAACTCCTTCGGGTCATGTCTCTTTCGCTCTGTATGAAAACATTCGGTTAAGAGTTTACTTTATGCCAGCATACCTTGCTCCATTGTTCATAATATACTGTTGGCTTTGCCAATGCTTGTTTAAATTGAAATTCTGATTTTTGTCATGGAAGATAGATGCAATCCCTAAAGTGGATTTGGAATGTTATGAGATTAGAGGACGAGTCACACAGCCATATGCCACCAGACATGACCACCTACTCGATTTGTCTCCATCTTGCATAGCTCGAGATCTGTTGTAGGCATATCCCCTTTCAGCGACACTCCAGACCAATGCTGCAATTCTTCTTCATGATGTGAAACTCGTGTAACAATGTTGCAGTATTAATATGGATTTCAGTTTACTTATAACTTAACTACGAGACTGCATGACTCCCAGTGACCCTTAAATAATGGACTCCAGTGAGAGGGTATGGATTCAGTCGGAATTGTACAGTCATACTCTACCACAATGCAACTGTTATTACAGCAACTTTCACTGTTGAATATCATTATAAAACATTTGGAAGCTTGCAGGAATTAATCATTGTAAAATTGTGGTTCTAAAATCAATAAGTTGTAGGTTTATAGATCGACTCACTGAAGAGTTTGAAAGTTGTAGGAAGCTGCGGATCGAACCCACAAGTGAAAGAGCTAAAGCTGCACATAACCTCATTGAGGACCACTTTTTCAGATGAATTCCTTCTTGCCGTCAGGTATAATTTGACCCACCACTGCAAATACAAATAGTGTTAGCCATGAAGGTATTAAAGTCAAAACTCCAGGACCTATCATAGCTCGCTTCTTAGGGCACAAGCAGTTTAGGCAAGTAATGACATAAATTCATAAAATGTAGAGTCCTGTCGTCGGAAAAGATCAAAAATATTCAGCACAAATGATTTCTCAATGCAACGGAAATTGGAAAATATTTTTCTCAGTGTGCTCACAACTTCGCAAATGGGACATGAGGTATGGTTTTCTCTTCCTGTGGCACAATGCTGATGACATAAGATAACCGAAGAAAAGAATTGCATCCCCAGAAAGAGAAATGGACATATTGAAAAAAAGGTAACTTAAGTCGCAAACAAACCCTTTTCTAAATGTACACAGTGCCAATATGAAAAAAGATCAGAGAAGATAATATATCAGGAGGATACATTATCCAGTACTGTATAAAAGGAATTTTGGGAGTGGGTAAAAATCCCAAGTTTGTAAATCAAAAGTCCTGGCAGGAGAGTACACCAGGCAATCTCAAGTGTGTGAAGCCAACGTCCTGGCAGGAGAGTACACAAGGCAATCTCAAGTGTGTGAAGCCAAAGTTCTGGCAGGAGAGTATATCTGACAATTGAAAAGGATTGTGTTATACAAGAAAGAAGAGTGAAACACTTGTGCAAGTGTTGCACTTGGCCAAAAGAAGCCCAAAGAACTGTGGTGTATGAGAACCTCAAGGAGTAAAGAAGAATCCAGCGGAAGGGAACCACCCTTTGGAACCAGGCCTTTTATCCTTGAAGAAACCTTTTTGTTTGTCATTTTTCCTTTATGAACACTTTCTGGTACACTCAATGTTAAAGACAATTTCCTTTTCACTTTAGAGTTAAGTTTTAGTGTGAGAGTCGGAATAGAACTTTGGACACAGGACCGTTTTATTTTTGACATCCTGACACAGACAGAGCCATAGTTTTTGTTTAGGTAGGGAAATTCCCCATAGAGCAGGGTCAGAGAGGCATTTTTCCACCCCTTTATTTTTCATTAAAAGTCTTTATCCCAAAAACATGGCTAACTTGTTTCCTGCTTGGGTTGCGTGGCTTAACAAGCCATGGGATAAGTCGTGTTGCAGAGAGTCTCCTGCTGATGCTAGAAGATCCTGAAGTGCGCACATTACCAGTATAATGTGCCTGATATATCAACAGACCCACTGCTGTGTGAATATGAGCGGCATGTTGTGACTGCATTTTCAGGCATAACGGATGTGGCGAACAGAAGTTACGGAGCAAAGAAAAGCTGTACGGTCCTGCAGTGTTCCAAATAAGATGGCGGTCCCCTTTTAGGGAAAGGAATATGTATGCGAAACATACAGCCGATGGACAGTGACCGCAACCCAAAAGGTAACGGTTACAAATGAAGCTGGCTGGAAGTGAAACGTAGCAACTTGAAAGGGCAGGCACGCTGTATCCCACTGATCGGATGAATATATGCACCGCCGTATGGCACTAAACAGCACGGCGAAGTGCGCCCCTGCAGCGAAGGACACACACCACTGTAGTGGTGTTCTGCCCCAATTGGAGGATGGGGGAGCCCGGTACCCGCAACTACTAGACAAGCAACCCCCCGGTGGAAGGCCCGGACACACTCCGGCGCAAAAGGACATGGAGGGACACGTAGCGTTAACGCTGCCTGTCGGAGGTAATGGGGACGACAGTGGAGGTTTGAGGCTGTAAAATGCGGGGGGCCGTATTGTGCCAGCTACAAGAAGCGAAAAGGCAGCTGAGTCCCGAGACAGCAAGGAACCCGCGGACCTCTAGAGGAGGAGCTGGGTCATACGAGCCCCTCCGTACAATAACAGTTACCAAGCCCAGTAAGCACAGCCTGCGCCCCTGGGAGGAATAAGTTGTGCCAGCGTCAAACGGCTGCAGCACGATAAGACACAAAGTTGCTGCATACTGTGGCATAGTACATGGTAAAGGATAAAACCGAGGCCCCAGGCAGTACGAACTACTGACAAGGCCTCGGCTTGAAGGTATTTCATGGTGCGCAGGCACTTGAGGGTGTACAACATGGGCTGAAATACAGAATGTACACAACAGACCTGTGGATGTTGGCTGCAAGAGAGCTACTTGCCACTGAATGCGCTCCTACTGGAAAAGCAGTGAGCAAGTTTGGTAACACACATTGAGACACACGTGTGACTGACACACAGACATAAGGCAAGAAATCCGATTTGGAGTCATTACAATTACATCAGACAACTGAAGCGGATGAGACGCTACGACAGAAAGGGTGGCTCACGGGTGCAAAGTTGCAACATATTACAGCAACACTGGGCACTGCAGTGCAGACGGTGCCGATAGTGAACCCCAGCAACACAGCAAGGCGCGGGCAGACCAGTGGCGCACAGCTATTGCCTCATGACACCTGGGCCATGGTGACCTCCTTGAGACGCTTCTGGCTCTCATAGTGAAGAAGAACCTAGAGGCCTGCCTGTACCGTCGGAACAGGCGAGAAACAAAGATACAGCCCCACAATTGACGGCAGTATGCAAGGATGAAGATAGAGACTGTGGTGGAACAGCAGACTTTCACAGAAACACGGAGCTACCCTGCCACACAAGCACTATTTCTGGACCAGGCTGCTAAGTACAGAGATTGGGAGACCCCAGAGGACAATTGCGGTTTGGCACTGCAGTAGCACACTTGAACCTGTGAGATTGCATTGTTGAAGACGTCACTCATAACAGTGCCATACATAGAAACAGGAATGGCAGCTAAACCGGGCAAAACCAAAGGGAAACAGCCGACAATGGGCAGTTTTACCAAATCAACTCAAGCAATGTAAGCTGCTAAGACTGCAGAGCAAGGCGTGAAGGAGAAAAGACACAGACGCGCAAAGATCAACAGATCCTGGAAGCAATCGTAGAGCTGAAGTCGTCATGGGAGTGCAAGATCAACGTTGCCATCTCAGAATTGAAGTCCTCTTTAGAATTTAAGATCAACGCTGCCATTGTGGTCGTTAACCTCCTAAGGCAACATGTTAGGGCGCTGGCTGAACGCACTGAAGGGCTAGAAGAAGAGGTGAAAGACAACATGAGTGCCTCCGCCACCAACGCCAAGGAAGTAGCCATGCTGCAACGACGAGTGCGTAACCTGGAGAGTAGGTCGGAGGAGACGGAAGGACGTGCGCAAAGGAATAATATATGTATTGTGGGGCTCCCGGAAGGAGAGGAAAGTTTAGACCCAACAAATTATATTGGAAATATGCTGCTGCAGGAGATAGGCGGAGGGTCGCTCACTCAAGGGTTCATAGTGGGGAGGGCACATAGGGCTCAGACCAGGAGGCCACCAATGGGAGCCCCTCCTCGGCCGATCATCGCCAAGATATTGAACTATAAGGATAGGGAGAAGATCCTGGAGCACTTTCGAAAAAGGGGAACGAACAGCAGGGCCACGGCGACTATCGCGGCGTACCTGGATTACACCTTCCTGGTGCAGAAGCAGCGTCTAAACAACATATCGGTGAAAAGGTTACGCAAGGCTGGCTTCAAATATATGTTGCTGTACCCGGTGAAACTAAAGGTCATTCACAAGAGCAAAGCACTTTTCTTCGAGACGCATGAGGATGTGACAGTATGGTTGGACTCGAAGACCTGCCCGGCTGGAGCAGATGACCAGATGGAGAGCGGAAAGGATAAGTGAACCCATATTTCCTCCATTATAAACTTTTGGACAAAGCGGGTGCAGTTCTGTAATACTTAGTTTTAACCAGGTTACTCACTGTAGTGACCACCTAACTCCTAGTCCATAGTCCCCTTTCCTCCATACTTATGGGACATCTCTCCGTCCTGTGGGACGGGACCGGAGCACTTTGTAAAAAGCATCCAAAAAATGTGTCCTTCCTCTCTTTCTTGCACGGAGCCCGGCACGCAGCCGTAACCCCGCCCACCTCGCTCCGCCGCAGGTATCGCCCATCAGTCCTTTTCTATCGCCAGGTCCTAGACCTATTAGCAATAACAGAGGAACCTTATTAGCGGGGACGGCGGGCGGGCGTATGGAGGAAAGGGGACTATGGACTAAGAGTAAGGTGGTCACTACGGTGAGTAACCTGGTTATACTCCTACGTGTCATCCCCTTTCCTCCATACTTATGGGAGATTCCCAAGCACTCCTTACAGGAACTATGGGTGGATGGAAATACCCCTTACTGAAAAAGGTTCTTCAGCACAGCCTGACCAAACTGAGCATCAGCTCTTGAGCTCATGTCTAGACAATGCTTACAGAAAGCAGATGGGGAGGCCCAAGTAGCTGCCCTAGCCATGGTCTCCCAGGGGACATATTTCTGAAAGGCAACCACGGCTGCCTTGCCCCGCACCAGGTGTGCATGAATGCCTTTAGGAGGCTTCAGCCCTTGGACGGTGAAAGACTCCGTAATGCAGGCGGCGATCCACCGAGAAATAGTCGCCTTAGAGGCCTGCTTACCTTGTGGGTTACCAAAGGTCACAAACAGTTGAGAAGAAGTCCTAAACTCGGATGTTCTGTCCAGATAGAACTTAAGAGCCCTTCTGACATCGAGACAATGCAGAACCCTTTCTGCCTCTGAGGCAGGGTTCGGAAAAAAGAATGGCAGGGAGATCGACTGATTCAGATGGAACTCAGATACCACCTTCGGCAGGAAAGCAGGATTTGTCCGTAGGATGACCTTATCCTTGTGAAAGACCAAGAAGGGATGCTCCACCGGAAAGGCCTGGAGCTCACTCACCCGCCTTGCTAATGTAACGGCGACCAAAAAGGACACCTTCCAGGATAGGTACTTGAGATCCACCGTGGCCATTGGTTCGAAAGGTTTATGGCACAACGCTGTCAGGACCACATTTAGATTCCACGTCGGGTGCGGATTACGAACTGGAGGATAGAGGCATGTCAAGCCTGCAAAATGCCTCTTAAACACTGGGTTACACAGAGAGTAAGAGCATTGGTCCGTAGAAAGGTAAGTGGAAACCGCTGAAAGGTAAGTTCTGCATGACAGAACGTGGACACCCGACTCTGCTAAGAAGGATAGAAACGACAGTACTGGGTCAATTGTAGCCTCCCTTGGGTCCAACTGCTTGCTTAAACACCAATGACAGAACCTGAGCCATTTGCTTCTGTACTGGGACCTAGTCGAGGATTTCCTGGCTGCCTGGATAATACACATGTTATCCTCAGACAAGTTAAGATGTTCTATAGACCTGAACTCCGGCACCATGCCGCCAAGCTGAGCGATTGTGGGGAGGGGTGCCACAGCTGCTGCTCCCATTGATGAAGATCAGGGGGTCACCGGTAACCTGGTCGGTGGATACACCGACAGGTGTTGAAGTTCTGAGAACCAAAATCTGGCCGGCCACCACGGGGCTATGAGTAGTTCACGGAGTTCTTCAATTTGCAAATCGCTCTGTGAACCAGAGGCGGGAAAGCGTAAGCCCTCATGTTGTGCCATGGAATCTCAAGAGCAACCCCCAGAGAGGAGGCTCCCAGCCCCCCTCTGGAGGTATACTGAGGAAGCTTCTTTTTTGCCTGACGTGTCGAAGAGGTTCACTTCCGGCGTGCCCCAACGCAGGAAAATCCATGAGAGGACCTCCGCCTTCAATTCCCACTCGTAGCTGACCATTGTCCACCGGCTGAGGGCATCTGCTGTGACATTCAGCTGGCCCAGAATGTGTACTGCAAGTAGCCAGACACCATGACGAACTGCCCATTCCCAAATCTGGATGGACAGGTCCACGAGAGGGGGAGACTTGGTTCCCCCTTGCTTGTTGATGTAATACATTGACACCACATTGTCCGTGCGTATACGGACCACCCTGTTGGCAATGATCGGTCTGAACACCCTGAGCGCTAGGAAGATCGCCAGAAGCTCCAGATGATTTATGTGAAGGAGCTTGTCCTGAGGCGACCAAAGATCCGAGACCTGAAGACGATCTAACGTCGCACCCCACCCCAGAAGGGAGGAGTCCGTCGTGACTGCCACCGTAGGGGCTGGGTCCTGAAACCCCGCACCCACCGACAGGTTGCTGAGATGACCACCACTCCAGGTCCAATCTCATGGAAGCCGGAATCATTATCAACTTGGAGTCCGGATCCACAGCCTGACGCCAAGAACTCCGAAGAGCCATTTGAGTCCGCCTCATCTTGAGACGAGCAAGAGGAAGAGCCAACACGCACAAGGCCATGAGGCATAGAAGCCTCTGGAACCACCAGGCCGACATGCTCTCCGACTGTGCAAACATCTGACACGTGGCTAGCAGATCCACCATTCTGTCCCCGGTCAGGTACACTCTGCAGTCAATTGTGTTCCAGCGAAAGCCCAGGAAAATCAAGTCCTGTGAGACCGTCATGGAAGATTTCCGCCAGTTCACTGACAGCCCAAAATGGAACAGGAGCTGAAGGAGAGACTGAAGATTGCACGCGGCTTTCAACGGGCAAGGACTGCGTAAGAGCCAGTCGTCCAAATACGGATACACATGGATACCCTGCAGACGAAGATGGGCCGCAATCACCGACATTATCTTTGTGAAGACACGCGGTGCTGAGCTGAGGCCAAAAGGACGCACTCGAAACTGGAAGTGCTCCTCTCCCAAAGAGAAACGGAGATATCTCCTGTGTGGATTCCAAATCAGAATATGCATGTACGCATTCTGAAGATCCACTACGCTGAGCCAATCGGCCATCTGCAAGGAAGATTGTATCTGGCTGGGCATGATCATTTTGAATTTCTCTTGGGGTAGGAAAAGATTGAACTGGGAAAGGTCTAGGATGGTGCACAGGTCAGCCTGGTTGGGTTTGGGCACCGTAAACAGCTGGGAGTAGAAGCCCTCCCCTCGTTCCCCAAGAGGAACAGGTTCCACCGCTCTGAGGTCCAGAAGCTTCTGCACCTCGGCATACAGGGAGGGCGATCCCGGCAGCTGGAAAGGAGGGTTGAAGGGTGGGATAGGGGTTAGGGGGTAGGGGTAAGCGGAAGCCCGCCCGAGCATCTGACAAGACCCATCTGTCTTCGGTGATGGTCTGCCACGCCTCCCAATGAGACGCGATGCGTCCTCCCACCGGGGTCTCGTGCAAGCGCGGAGAACCCTCATTTTGTAGGTTTTTCAGTGGTGTTGCCACCTGAACCTGAGGAGGAGGCTGAGGACTTGGGAGAAAACCGAGTCGGTTGTTGCCTCCGGCAGTTATTACCCGAAGGAGTATCCACTCTGCGGGATTTCCGGTCTAGAAAGCCCCTGAAACCGAGGAGGTCCGGCTTTGTCTCTGGGTTCTAAAAGGGGTCTTAACCAGGACAGACAAGGATTTAGCTGTCTGGGTGCTGTCCTTCGTTTTGGTGAGCTCTACATCCGTTGTAGAGTGGAACAGCTCCTTACCGTCAAAAGGAAGGTCCAACACCTTGTCCTGCACTTCCTTTGAAAATTTGGTGGCATGCAGCCACGCCTGTCGGGAGGTATCAACCCCTAGCATGAGGCCCCGAGCTGAAGTGTCTACGTGGTGAGCCGCAGCCTCAAGCAGATCCTGGGCCAGACTCTGGCATCGGATAAACCCGGCTTAAAGTATTCCAACTTCTCGACCGGAATGTACTCCTAGAACTCCGACAGACCTTTCAACATCTTCATATTCGCCCCTGCTAACACCAGTTCCGCATTAGCCTGCCGGAGCTGCAAGGCCGAGTTACCGAAAATCCTCCTCCCAAGGGAGTTGAGGAGCTTGTCCTCCTTCCCCAGAACCTGAGTAGCCGTCGTAGAAGAGGTTGCTGCAGGCCTGGACTGTAAGGTAGCCGCAGCCACCACCGTGGAGGAGGGGGGTGGACAAGACGACAGGGCCACCTCTTCAAGAGAATGCAGCCTGTATCGTGCGTCAATTTTCTTATTGACAAAGTCCAGAGTGTGGGTTTTCCCAGACCCTACGGACCTCGGCCAGAATGTCCTTCTGCAAGAATAGGCCGGTGCACTCCAAAGGAGACAGGGTGAACACCCCCGAAAGCACACCCTCCTGCGGAGCGGTTGCCTCGGACCCCGGAACATCCAAGAAGCACATCATGTCCCGTACCCGGTCATGAAAATCTCTAATAGAGCGGGGCAGGTCCTCGTTGTCTTGATCGTCCTGCGCGTCATCTGACAAGTCCGGATCCTGCTGAACCGTGTCAGGCACTGCCTTGTCCACAGGGGACAGTGGAGGCAAGGGCGGAAGGGTCGGGGGAGGTACCGCAGGCAAGGGCGGCGCCGGCAGAGCCACCGGGGGAACGGGTGAAGCCGGAGGCACAGGCGGGTAAATCGCCCTAAAAAGACCCTTGAAATACTCCCTCATGGGGTCAGTATGCATGAGCGTCTGAAATTTGCCGAAAAAAAGGTGTTTTCTGGAGACGGTTTTGGAGCTACCGGAGGAGGCCTCTCATGAGGAGGATAATTCCAGGGACGCAGAGGAGAGGGTTGCCACACAGGCCCATCTCCTGATGCATTCGCATAAATCAAGGGTGCAGAACCCACAGGCAGCGAGATGTTGTGCGGAAGGGGCATCCAAGCGTTCCAGTCGTAAACCGGGCGAAAATGATGCGCACATGGAATTTTATGTTCACCCACAGAACCAACCCCTACACCTGAGGCTGATGGCGTAGTTGTAGGGGTAGCACCCAAAATGGCCGTTGTGGTCGTGGCGGGAACAGGCGCCATTTTGCCATCATCTGAGGGGAATTGCAGCACGTGAGGAAGTGAAGTAGGGGTCCGCCTCGATGGATCAGGGATCTTAATTTTAGCCTTAACATAAGGAACCTCGGCAGTGCCGGTACTATGAGGCCTGGAATGTGTTTGAGACATACCAATAGCCAAACAAGCCTTCACAGGAAGGACCTCGGTGCTGCCGGTAAAGGAAGAACTTTCACTCCTTGCCCCCTCAACAGTTTCTCTTCTACTCATAGCCCCCTGGTGGCCGGCCAGGTTTTGGTTCTCAGAACTTCAACACCTGTCGGTGTATCCGCCGAACAGGTTACCGGCGACCCCCGATCTTCTTGACCAGGGGGAACAACAACTGTGGCACCCCTCCCCACAATCGCTCAGCTTGGCGGCATGGTGCCTGAGTTCAGGTCTTTAGAACATCTTAGCCTGTCTGCGGATAACATGCGCGTTATCCAGGCAGCCAGAAAACCCTCGACTAGGTCCCAGTACAAAAGCAAATAGCTCAGGTTCTGTCATTGGTGTTTAAACAAGCAGCTGGACCCAAGTGGGGCTGCAATTGACACGGTACTGTCCTTTGTATCCTACTTAGCAGAGTCGGGTGTCACGTTCTGTCATGTAGAACTTATCTTTCGTGGTTTTCCTATCTTACTTTCTGTCTAATCCAGTGGTTAAGAGACATTTTGCAGGCTTGACGCGCCTTTATCCTCCGATTCGTAGCCCGCACCCGGCGTGGGATCTAAATGTGGTCCTGACGGCGTAGTGCCATAAACCTTTCGAACCAATGGCCATGGTGGACCTTGAGCAACTGTCATGGAAGGTGTCCTTTTTGGTTGCCGTCACTTCAGCAAGGCGAGTGAGTGAGCTCCAGGCTTTGTCGGTGGAGCATCCCTTCTTGGCTTTTCATAAGGATAAGGTGGTCTTACGGACAAATCCTGCTTTCTTGCCGAAGGTGGTTTCTGATTTCCATCTAAACCAGTCGATCTCCCTGTCGGTCTTTTTTCCGAACCCCGCTTCAGAGGCGGAAAGGGTTCTGCACTGTCTGGATGTTAGAAGGGCTCTTAACTTCTATCTGGACAGAACATCCGAATGTAGGAGCTCTTCTCAACTGTTCGTGACCTTTGGTAATCCACAAGGTAAGCAGGCCTCTAAGGTGACTATCTCCCGATGGATCGCTGCCTGCATTACGGAGTCTTACACCATCCAAGGGCTGACGCCTCCTAAAGTTATTCATGCACACGTGGTGCGGGGCAAGGCAGCCACAGTTGCCTTTCAGAAATATGTTCCCTGGGAGACCATCGCAAAGGCGGCTACTTGGGCCTCCCCATCGGTTTTTTGTAAGCATTATTGTCTAGACCTGAGCCCAAGATCTGATGATCAGTTTGGTCAGGCTGTGCTGAAGAACCTGTTTCAGTAAGGGTTTTTTTCCATCCACCCATAGTTCCTGTAAGGAGTGCTTGGTAATCTCCCATAAGTATGGAGGAAAGGGGACTATGGACTAGAAGTAAGGTGGTCACTACGGTGAGTAACCTAGTTAAAATGTACAATGCACGTCAACAAATCCGGGTCGTGCGAGGGACGGATGGGAGATTTCAGGAAACCCAGGAGGAGTTGAACAAGTGTTTTTAGGAGTATTATCAGAATCTTTATATGGAAACTACGGATGAGAAGATGGTAGCTATACGTGAAACATTCACGGAGATCAACGTCCCCAGACTAAGTGTGGAGGAGAGGGATATGTTGGAGGGGCTGGTCACGATTGAGGAACTTGAGAATGTGATTAGAGACTTGGTCCCTGGGTCAGACGGACTCCCCAGTGAATTCTACAAAGAATACAGAGCGGATATCCTTCCCCCACTGCGAAGCGGATTTCCTTCCCCCACTGCTAGCGATGCTAAATGAAGATATAGAAAATGTCTGGTTACAGGGGTCGCTGCAGGAGTTCATAATCATCCCCCTCCTCAAACCTAACAAACCAGACACGGAATGTGGGTCATATAGACCCCTATTCTTGCTGAACCAAGATGGAAAGATCCTCACTGCAGTGATGGCACTGCTGTTGAGGCCCGTGATAGGTAAACTCATCCACGCAGATCAGACAGGAAACGTCCCACACAGGAACATTACAAACAATCTGAAAAGGTTGCATCATATAATAGACCATACAAATAGACACAAGAAGTAGCTGTGGTATCACTCGAGGCTGTGAAGGCGTTTGACTCCGTTAAATGGCCCTGATTGCTGGCAGCCTTGGAGGGTTTTGGGATTTGTGATCCTACCGGGGGTCGGGGGAGTTGGGGGAATCTCTGATCACTGTCCTGCAATATTACAAATAGATCTGGCAACCCAGGCAGGGAAGTATGTAAATCTAATGGAAATCTCTTGTAATTTGATGCATAAAGAAATCTATGACCCCAACACTGCACAATTAGTTACTTAGTTACTATACCAGACTGCTTGCCTTAATTATTGCTTTTGAAAATGCGCTTTATGTAATAAACGGCATACAAATATATTTTTATATAATGGTGTAAAATTTACCTATTAACAAAGCCTGTGGCGATTGGTTCGCTTGTCCATGTTTTCATGACTATAGCTGTAATGCCTCCTTTTTTTCAGTGATGGCAGTGAGAAAGAACCTTTATCGGTGGTGGGTTCACCGTACTGGATGGCTCCTGAAGTCCTGCGGGGGGAGCTCTACGATGAAAAGGTATTGTTTTCACATGAGGGAGGGATCTTTCTTAAAATAGTAACCTTTTTGGTCAGTGTTCTGGGGCTCTGTCTGGCCTTCTTTAATATGTGCCTAGTCCTGTGTACAGCCTCTATTTATCTTATAGATAATTGTGCTATTACCAAACTTCTTGCATCCTCCTGAGGGATGTGGAATCCACTCCATGCCTTGCTTTTGTTTTCTCTCCTTTGCTGTTGCCTGTAGTAGAATTGGGCTGGGGGGCCAAGCCTCCTATGCAGGATTCCGCTCCTGAGACCACTGCATTAAAGAATGTAGACCATAACCTCTCCTTAGAAACTAAGACTATCTGATCAAAATCTCATGAAACCTTCAGTGAGATCACGTCCAACGGGTTCTCTGAAGCACCCAACATGGCTCAGCTAGTCAAACAGTGAAGCAGATTTTGATGCCTGTGTCCTGGGGAGAGTAGGTAATTAATGCCTACAAAGTGGGGCGGTTTCAGTCAAAGATCCAGATAAGGCATATACCATTAAATCAGGGCAAGGATCCCAACAAAGAAAAACCAGGAGCAACTGGTACACATGGGGCAGACCCTTTATGCCAGCTACACCTGCAGCATGCTCTTAGGCCACCTCCAGGCTGGTGTCCTGTACGGCTGTTGCACAGGGTCATTGATGTTCTCTTGGAGGAGCACTATCAGAAGCTCACTTAGGCCACCTTCAAAAATTGCTCCCCGCCAATTGACCAAATCATTCCAGATGGAGGGAAAGCAAGCGGTCCTGCCTCCTCCATACAGGTCGCCGGCTAAAAGCCTGGCTTCCGATATGACTCTGGGCTCTCCTTTTTAATCTTTATTTGCACTCCTAGACAAACTGCTTAGAGGCATGGGCTTTGATGCTATACCGGTGCTGATAATGCTTTGGCCCGCCCCACTATTTGCAGGTGAACCTAGAGCTCATGGGTGTTGGTATTTCGACAATACAGTTGTTCAAAATGCAAGTCCTCCTGTCTGGGGGTCTGAATTCTAGGTGGCATATGTGACAAAGTCCAATGTGTTGGGCTCCTTTTATTAATGCTGCCCTCTTCTTAACATACTCGTTCATTTGAGAATAAGGCCGGCCCTGGACTTCCCTGGGGAAGAAGACATTGCTGCAGTGCATAATTGGAAACACACATAAGGAGAGAAGGAGAAACCAGTCCCTGCCTTTGCATTCTGTCAGGTGTCTGCATTGGTGTCAACAGTGACAGCAGTGGAACTCTCACTGCCTTGGTCTGGTACTTCTTCACTGCCATGCTCCTAGGTGTCAGTGAGGTGGAGAAGTAACTACAGATGCAGAGCCATGTACTGGGTTCTGGGGCTTCCAGCTATCCCCAAAATACTCATCTGGCCAGTTGAACCCCCGTTGTTACATGAAGGCGGCGTACTGGTGTGCCAAACTGCCTATTTGAACATGCATGACATGCATGGCAATCAGAGAGACTTAACAGTCGTTCCATGGGGTAAGCCAATGCAAAATCCCTTTTGGGAGTGAAGAGAAATCAGACACATCGTAGCACTTAAAATAAATCTACAGAAATTAGGAATGATCCAGAGGAGCGGAGAGACCTGGGAGAGCTGAGAGGCCGGAGAAGCACGAGAGAGTCCGGACCCGATGAGCCCAGAGAGAGCTGGAGGGGGGTATGACTGGCCAGGTGTTGAGAAAGTGTACTATAGCCCTAAGAGAGCTGGAGGGGATGACTGGCCAGGTGTTGAGAAAGTGTATTATAGCCATAAGAGAGCTGGAGGGGATGACTGGCCAGGTGTTGAGAAAGTGTACTATAGCCCTAAAAGAGCTGGAGGGGTTGACTGGCCAGGTGTTGAGAAAGTGTACTATAGCCCTAAGAGAGCTGGAGGGGATGACTGGCCAGGTGTTGAGAAAGTGTATTATAGCCCTAAGAGTGCTGGAGGGGATGACGAGCCAGGTGTTGAGAAAGTGTATTATAGCCCTAAGAGAGCTGGAGGGGTTGACTGGCCAGGTGTTGAGAAAGTGTACTATAGCCCTAAGAGAGCTGGAGGGGATGACTGGCCAGGTGTTGAGAAAGTGTATTATAGCCCTAAGAGTGCTGGAGGGGATGACGAGCCAGGTGTTGAGAAAGTGTATTATAGCCCTAAGAGAGCTGGAGGGGTTGACTGGCCAGGTGTTGAGAAAGTGTACTATAGCCTTAAGAGTGCTGGAGTGGATGACGAGCCAGGTGTTGAGAAAGTGTACTATAGCCCTAAGAGAGCTGGAGGGGATGACTGGCCAGGTGTTGAGGAGACGCTGTGCTATAGCCCTGAGGGAGCTGGAGGGGATGACTGGCCAGTTGTTGAGGAGAAAGTGTACTATAGCCCTAAGAGTGCTGGAGGGGATGACGAGCCAGGTGTTGAGGAGACACTGTGCTATAGCCCTAAGAGAGCTGGAGGGGAGGACTGGCTGGGTGCTGAGGAGACAGTGTGATATAGCCCTAAGGCATTAGGAGTGGAGCGCTAGATTCCTGAGACGGGCCAGTGCAGTCAGATGGGCAATATCCCTGGCAGGTACAAATAGCCATCTCTAACCTGGATATACAACATACAGTCACAGGGTTATTTTGACATGTGCTGCTTTTTCCTTATACAAGTAGTTCAACAGTTATTGAATATTTGTTTTAGCAACGTTTCTCAGCATTTTCTGTGATCTTGTATGTTGTATTCACAATACTAAATGCTCATTGTATGCGTTTCACTTTATTTCCGAATGTATCTTGTGAATTTATTCACTGACATGTCTCCAAGGACCATAAGAGCAGGGTGTCTCCACGGACCATAAGAGCAGGGTGTCTCCACGGACCATAGGAGCAGGGTGTCTCCGCGGACCGTGAGAGCAGGCTGTCTCTGCGGACGGACCGTAAGAGCAGGCTGTCTCTGCGGACGGACCGTAAGAGCAGGCTGTCTCTGTGGATGGACCGTAAGAGCAGGCTGTCTCTGCGGACGGACCGTAAGAGCAGGCTGTCTCTGCGGACGGACCGTAAGAGCAGGCTGTCTCTGCGGACGGACCGTAAGAGCAGGCTGTCTCTACAGATGAACCGTAAGAGCAGGGTGTCTCCACGGACCATAAGAGCAGGATGTCTCCACGGACCATAAGAGTAGGGTGCACGCATAAGGGGAATAAGGTCTCAATGGATTACGGCACTTCTCTTGGAGGAGAAGGGATATAGATTCTGTATTTTCTTAATCCCATGGAACTATCCTCAGTCCTGTGTGGGTACTGTGAGAAACCCAAGGACAACCTCACATTTTCTTCCCTTGGATCCTCGGCTCAGGTGGCCAGGGCACGGCCATCGCCTTTGATAAGGAAAATAAGGTCTCAAAGGATTATGGCACTTCTCTTGGTGGAGAAGGGGTATAGATTCTGTATTTGCTTAATCCCATGGAACTTGCCCCAGTCCTGTGTGGGTACTGTGAGAAACCCAAGGACAACCTCTCACTTTCTTCACTCGGATCCTCGGCGCAGGTGGCCAGGGCACGGCTGTCGCCTTTGATCCAGACCTTGGGGGTGGACAAGTGCGGGAGGATCACCTGAGTAGGTGATCCTTGGGTAGAAAAAGGATGCCCAAGGGTGAGACGCGATATTATCTTCCTCTTTCCTGATATCCATCTCTCTACTCTCCCACAGCCTTTGCAGAACACCAGCCTTCTCTTCCTGACAGTAATATGACAGACTTGCCTCTCATTCCTATCGGACACTACAACTCCCACAATCCCTATTTCTCATTTCCTGGTCTAAATACTGAGTCGAAAGAAGGATAAAGATTTCCCATTGGAATAACAAGAACATGATTTCCCATGGGAATCCACCATATTGTCACACTAATGAGGACAGGCAGAGTCAGGCAGGGCTAGGAAATCGATCACACCTGACTTCAATTAGCACTTCCTGTCTGTATAAAAGGTGGAACACAGACACACTGAGCAAGGCTGGGTTCCAGAGAGAACGTTTCTTCCACGACCGAGGTGAACCAGGCAACACAAAGGGAGAGGCCAAGGGGCCGTTTGAGAAAGCAGAAACTCGAGAGGCGGCCAGGCGGGAGTTCCTTTTGATTACAAAGCCGTAAGAGTTCAAAGGAGAAAGGCGTGTGAAAGATAAACAAGCTGCTGTTGGAAGCCCAAGGTTGCCCTGTTCCCCTCACGGATAATGGCTGAGTTGGTGAGGAAAGGAATGCTGTGCAAGGAGCCATGAACGCTATATGCAGGGCACAAACTCGAAAGCGAGAAAGACATCATCGGGTGAGTTAATGACCTGAACAAAAGTCTGGTTGATGTCAGAAGAAGTGAAATAGCAACTACGAGTGAAACTATATTATTGGGGAAACCGCGTACGCTGACAAGTGGAAGGCGTGTTATGAAGTTTACTGCGCCCATTACAAAGTGGTCCTGCGATAGGAAGTCGCATAATCGAAAGACTCTGTAAAATCGCTTTGAAGTTTGTGTTGTAGGAAAACAAAGTAAGAAAGTAACGCAGTCTTGAATAAAAGCTCATTAAGAAGGATATGAGTGCAAAGGAGTGAACGTAATGGGACACTACAAAAAGCTAGGAGCAAGAGAACTACAAATACCAAAAGACATTGATGAGAGGTTGTGAAAGCGTGCATGGAAGTGGTCAGGCAGAGTTGTGAGTGAAACCCTTTGGCCCAGTCAAGTCTTTGATGTAAAAAGTGCTTCAAACGTGGGCAAGGGAGTGTTAAACCATTTTCTGAAAGCCATTTATGACATTTTCTTTTTGAAACAATCTTTTCATTTTGGGTTATCCCTGTGCACATTTATTGTAATAGTGAGGGCATGCATTAGGTTTTCTACTTTAAAATGTATGTTTTTGAATGACACAACTAGGACTGTTTTATTTATTATCTGATGTTCGAGATTACTCCTATCTTAGATATAGGGCTAGATAGGAGTTTTCCAACCCATTCAAAGTTTCAAATTAAGGTTTTGAAAACTTGTAGCCCTTGTGTCTGTCATAATTTTGATACCATGAGTATCTTACAGTACCTGAATCCCCACACCACCTTCATTCTTCCAGACAATCTAACCGGTCTCCCCCCCTCTGACTTTCTGCCTCTGTGATGTCCTGTCTTCCTGTCTTTCTGTATTTGCTTTTTGTGTCCGTCTTACTCTCCATCTGTCATACCCTTACGCCCTGTCCCCTTTCCTCCATACTGCATGGACGTCCCTTCCAAGGGACAGTAGACGGAACCTTTTTCACCAGAAAAAAACCTTCTTCACCTTTAAATTTAGAGGCGTGCGGGGGTGCGCCCCAGGGAGCATGTGCTGCCCTGTCTCTGCCCTCCGGCGCCACACCTCGGTCCCCTTTTCCGCATCAACTGGAACGTGCCGAATTACCCAGCGCTCCTAGGTTTGGCTTCGGCCATGTAATTCCACGCGCGGATACTTCTTCTCCTTGTCATTTTTTGTCTTTTTATCATTCAGGTACTTGGTCCTCGGGCGTCACGCTCCTCCCCGGTGCATGTCGACTTCCACAGGGTTCAGCAGGTGTCCATCCTGCAACAGGCTCTTCCCAACTTCAGTCCCCCACGCCCTCTGCCTGCGTTTTGTATTTTATTTATTTGTAGCGCGCGCCAGGCACATTGGCATCCGGGCATTACCTTGGCCCAGACCACAGTTGGCAAGCTTGTACAGCGTGTGGCTCTCTGTCCTCGAAAGTGCTGAAGAACAGACTGGCCAGTTGAGGGAGCTCTTCCAGAAGTCACCTCCAGAGGATCTCAAGAACTTTGTGAAACATCTAGCCAAGCCCAAGGTAGGGCTGCTTTTCTCCATCGCACCCCGCAAAGGAGACTCCTCCCCAAGGACTCTCCCGGGTGGGAGGGACCGGTCAGGTCCTTATACAAGCATGTGCACCGAGGCTGCTGCAGCTACCGAACTTCGGGCAGAGGGATCCTGAGATACTCCCGGTGGTAGTGTTGAGGGACCCGAAGGTTCTCGTACCGGATTGTCATCCGAGGGGCTCCGCCCTTGTACCAGCAATATGGCCGAGGGGCTATGCCCTAGTACCTGCAGTACGTCTGAGGGGGCGCTTAAACGCAGCTTTACCGACCCCTTGGTCGAGGGTGTCACACCTACTGGGTCTAGGCCCGAGGAGCATGGTAGGCCTTGTGATCCACATGCAAGAGTCTTGGAGGAGGCTGGGTCCAGCGAGTCGAGCAACACGTCGCAGGCACGTGGCAGTCAGCTCGACAAGATGGCCGCCGCACTAGACAGAGGCACACGTCTGACGCCATCCCAGGAATTCGGCGAAGAACTAGTGTCAAGGTGGGACTGGCCTCAACCAGGTACGTGGCCTACAGTCTATCCTTATGAGCAGGGCAGCTTCCCACTGCGTCCATATGGGCAGGGTATGCAGCGGCTCCAGCAGCTCCCATCTACCCTGTCAGTACCCCCTGCCACCTCTGCAAACTGTGAAGAGGGGTTCTTCGAGAGGTTCCTCGGCCTCATGAAGTCACCTCGTATGGGGGTTATCCTCAAGGACACCATCAGGGAAGTCCTCCAGACTATGCTAGCGGCACCACAAGCACCTCCACCGGCGCCCCCGGCCCCGGTGCAGCCACTGGTCCCAGCTTCCCAGCCTCTGGTTCCAGCTACTCCTCCACCTTCGCAGGATCCTCCTGATCTGCAGGATCCTCCTGATCCACAGGACACGGACGATGAAGAGGATCCGGACACGCCCTCAGCCAGGGCCTTCCACGAACGTCTTGCTTGTCTGGCAGAATACCTGGGCCTCACTCAGCGTGAGGTCGAGCAGCCGGCAGAGGGGATTCTGGCTGAAGTCCTCACACGACGCCCCACTGCCAAAACAGGGATTCCTTTGCAGGACGATGTCTCCCTGGCCAAGAAGGGTTGGCTTAAGCCCCACTCCACCCAGCCTGTCAATCAACGCCTGGATGCCAAGTACAGGTGGATGGAGGGGGATACACTCTTGCTCTCGGCCCATCATCAACCACACTCCTCGGTGATCGCTGCGGCATCACTATACTCCAAGCCTCAGTCGTCCTCAGCCTCCTCCTCTGTGGCTCTACTAGGCAAGGAGGAGAAGATTTTGGAAGCGTATGGCAAGAAACTCAATTTCAACGCATCCCTGCATCTTCGTCAGGCCAACGCTGAGGCCATGCAGGCATGCCACTAACCAGAGTTTATGGCGGGAAATTGAGGACTTCCTCCCGGAACTCCCTATGCAGAGCCAATCACGTTTTAAGGCAGGGCTGGCAGAGGCCAAGCTGTTGGCGCATGACCTCATGGAATCAGCTGTGGCCCATATCGACACCTCTGGCCGTGCCATCTGTATCGCCACGGACATGAGAAGGACAGCCTGGCTCCAGGCCACGAAATTCAACACTGACGTCCAGGAACGCATATTAGATCTACCATTTGAAGGGTGCGGGGGCTCTTCCACACCACGGACGAAGAGCTGGACAAGAAGAAAAACAGCTCACAAACGGCCAAGTCTTTATCCATTTTGACAAAGACCATGCCCAAGTCATACACCCAGTCACAGCAGCGCTCCAACAAGAGGCGTACGTATGGAGGGTTCCGTGTCTTCCAGGAACGGAGATCCAGGTAGCGGGACCGCTCGCTGTCGCAGAATCGGCAGAAGCAACAAAGGGGGTGTGGGGGAGTAAGGGCTTTTCCCAGTCCCCCTCCTCCAGGACAGCCTTCGAGGGAAAGAAGACATGACGCGCCCCTTCGAGTCCAGGTGTCTCCAGTGGAGGGCTGGCTTGCTCTCCATGCACATTTCTCGCGTCAGATTTTCGCGGACAACTGGATCCTCTCCGTAGTACCATGGGGTTCCGCCTACCTATCCCAGCCTCTCCTGCCTCCACTCCCTCAGGTTGGGACAGCAACTCTTCTGGCGGAGATCCGGTCGCTCGTAGAGAGCCAGGCAGTGGAGGAAGTCCCAGCCTCCCAGCAAGGCTTGGGCTTTTACTTCAGGATTTTAGCCATTCAGAAGAAGAACTAGGCGGGCCTGAGAGTTGTGCTGGACCTTTCCACTCTCAACCTCTCCTTACCGCTTCAGAAATTCAAGATGCTTACGCCAGCTTTTATAGCGGAGACATTGTGCAAGGGAGACTAGATGTGCTCCCTGGATCTGAAGGATGCGTACCTACACGTCCTGATCTGGCAGCCCCATCGTTCTTTCCTACGGTTCAGGATCACGGGCTATCATTTTAATACAAGGTCCTTCCTTTTGGCCTCAATTCGGCCCCCAGGGTCTTTACCAGGCTCATGAATACTGTGGCTGCCCTCTTCAGAGCGCAGGGTCTCCACATCTACCCATACCTCGACGACTGGCTTGTCAGGGCTACATCTCCGGAAGCGGTTCACCACTCTTCCCGGGCCCTTATGAACACACTGCATGATCTGGAATTCTCGCTCATTCTCAAGAAGTCGCAGCTGCAGCCCACGCAGACTGACATTCTTGGGCCTCATCTGGGACACGTGCTCCCAGAAGGTATTTCCGTCGGAGGACAAGATCTCAGCCATCAAGAGGGCCCCCACCCACTTCCTCAGCAGAGAGGTGACCTCGGCATAGTGGTACCAGCATCTCCTCTCTCTCTTGGCAGTGGTCCTATTAGCCGTCCCACACACGAGATTGAGGATGAGGAGGATTCAGCTGCACTTCGGGGCCTCATGGAACCAGGAGCGGGGCTCTCAATCCGAGATGATCAACGTTCCTCCATCTCTCCACCCGGACCTAACATGGTGGTCAAGGGACTGCAACCTATGAAGGGGCAAGCCCTTTCGGCTGCCCACCTCGCTGGCCACCATCACCACAGACTCCTCACTTGAGGGCTGGGGAGCCACCCTGGACGATCGCTCGGTCCACGGCACCTGGACCCGACAGGAGCAGGAATACCACATCAATTGGTTAGAGCTGAACGCCATCTGGCTAGCGCTCAGAGCATTCCTACCACTTCTCAGGGGCAAGGTTGTCCTCATCCAGACAGACAACTCGACCAGCATGTATTAAGTCAACAAGCCGCACCAGATCCCCTCCTCTGTGCAGACTGGCGATCAGCATGTGGGAGTGGGCCCTGGAAAACGACATCTACCTCACTGCAGTTCACCTCCCGGGGGAATCCAACCTGGAGGCGGACAGACTCAGCAGGTTGGGAGCGGACAATTACGAGTGGCAGCTAAACAACCTTGTTATTCAGGAGATCTTCAACAGGTGGGGTCATCCCCAGGTGGATCTCTTTGTCACCTGGCACAACAAGAAGTGTCCTCAGGTTGCCTCCTGACAGGGACAGGGCCCCGCCTCCCTGGGCGAGATGACTCATTTTGGCTTTAGTGGAACAGAATGATGGCTTACGCCTTTCCGCCCACACAGCTAATTCACAGAGTGATTTGCAAGATCAAGGAGTCTCGCCAACTCAACATCATTCTGATAGCTCCATTGTGGCTGGCCAGGCCATGGTTTTCGGAGCTGCTTAGCCTCTCGGAGATGCCTCTGATTCACCTCACGACGGGCCCAACACATCTTCTAGCGCAGTAGGGGGGCAGGGTCATCCACCCCGCACCAGAGAAACTATCCCTCACAGCGTGGTACCTGAGCAGGTAACGCTGCGGCACCTCAGCCTCTCCCAGGCTAGTCTGGAAATCCTACAGGGCGCAAGGTGCAAGGCTACCATGGCCCAATATATAAGTAAATGGACCAGATTCTGCCACTGGGCAGACTCCAGGGAAATCGACCCCCTGGCATGTACCTTGGACGACGTGCTCTCCTTCTCGGTGCCCCTCGCCCACTCTGGTGTGCTGGTGGACACCTGCCGTACATACCTCGCAGCCATCAGAGCTTACAGGAACTCGGAGGAGGGGACCTTCTCCTCCAATCCTATCGTCAAGAAACTTTTGACGGCGCTCGCAAGGCTCTACCTGCCCGTCAAGAGGCTGCAGACGTGTGGGACCTCAACATTGTCTTGGGTGCTCTGGCGCACAAACCGTTTGAGCCAATGGCATCCGCAGTCATCAGGCTGGTCACCATCAAGACGGCCTTACTAGTCGGCCTCACTTCGGCTCGTAGAGTCAGTGAAATCCAGGCGCTTGTCGCCTCGGAACCATATACTAACTTTCACAGGGACAAAGTAGTCCTGCGGACACACCCAGCATTTCTGCCCACGGTGCCGTCTGCTCTCCACTTGAATAAGAAAATAGTCCTTCCTACATTATTTGCCGATCCTAGGGACGAAGCATAGAGAGTGCTGCACTCCCTGGATGTCAGGTGTGCCCTGAAATTCTACAGGGACAGGGCCAAGGGCTTACGCAAATTGGACGCCATGTTTGACACTTTCGGAGGCGCAAGCCCAGGCTATCAGAGCTCCAAGACCTCCCTATCCCGCTGGATGGTCTTGGCCATCAAGGAAGCATACGAAGGCCAGCACAAGCCGCTTCCGGCCAACATGCCACCCACGCAGTCAGGGCCAAGGCAATGGCCATCACATTCCAGCGCCAGGTCCTTTGGCAAGTCATAAGATATGTGGCCGCTTGGGCCACTCACTCAGCTTTCTGCAAGCATTTCTGTTTGGATGCCGGCTCTAGATCTGATGTGGCTTTCGGACAGGCGGTTCTCAATAACCTATTTGCTTAAGGAGGATCTCCTCTCCACCCTGAGGCTACATTCAGTTGTAATCGCCCATGCAGTATGGAGGAAAGGGGAAGGGACGTAAGAGTAATTATAAGTTACTCACCGTAGTGACTAACATACTATTCGTCCTTAGTCCCCTTTCCTCCATACGTCCCACCATCCTCCCTCCTAATAATACTGGTGTCATTAGGCAATGTTAAATCTATTATCCACGCGTCAATGGGGACTGAGTTGTGGCGGCAGAGTCAGGGCAGCGCATGCTCCCTGGGCCGCACCCCCACAAGCCTCTAAATTTAAAGGAGAAGAAAGGTTTTTCTGGTGAAAAAGTTTCCGTCTCCAGTCCCTTGGAAGGGGACGCCCATGCAGTATGGAGGATAGGGGACAAAAGACTAAGAGGACTAAGTGTGATAAGAGTAACTTATCATTTCTCTCTCTGCATCTGTTGTTCCCTCTGTGTTCTCGCTCACCCTCTGTTCATCACTCCCTCTGCATCCCCATCTGCCGCTGTATCCCCTCGCTTGTCCACCCTTGTTGCTCTCCTCTCCGTTGCTCCCCCCCCTCCATTGCTCCCCCATCACGCTACCCCCTGTCATTCTACCCCCTCTGTTGCTCTCCCCCCTCTGTTGCTCTATCTCCACCCAACCCCCTGTTACTCTTTCCCCCCCCCTTTGTCTCTCTTCCCTCCTTGGTCGCTCTCTACAACCCCCACTTCTCCTGTCGCTCTCGCCCCATTGCTCTCTCCCCTTGCTCCCTCTGTGTCCCTCATCTCTCTTGCACTGTTTACTCCCCTTTAGCCCCCTCTCTCGCTCTGCTTACTCCTTTTTCTCCCCCTCTCCTAGGTTTGTTTATTCCTCCATTTTTCACCCCCAACTCTTGCTCCATTTAACCCTTTCACCCCTTCTTTCTCACTCTATTTACTTCTCCACCTGTCGCCGCCCCCATGGTTTCAATGTGTAAGAATTCTGAAAGTAACTTGCCATGTACTGCGTTCCACATAACGCACATGTAACCCCCTTGGGGGTTGGGGAATGTTACATATGGATCTTTTAACAGAATTCATTTAAAAACATTTGAAACATGTACATAAGTGGAGCCAAATAAGAGTTTGAGGAGCAGAGACTTAGGGGAATACACAGAATAATTGCAGATGACCTCCCAAGTAGGATGAAGCTAGATGCAGTGTGAGACTAGTCCTGCAGTATATGCTTCATTGTCAAGATTGCAGTCCCAGGTGCATTCATGTTCTCGCCCCTCAGTTAATAGAGATGGAAGAATTGAGTTTCTAATTTGGCTTCTGTGAAGAACGGTTAGCTAAGTATTGGGCTGTACTGTTTTACCCCTTCTTTTTCTTTTGCTTTCCATGTCCTACTGACCACAACCTTATTCATTCTCCAATCACCAGGCCGATGTATTTGCCTACGGGATCATCCTGTGCGAAATGATTGCGAGGATACCAGCTGATCCGGATTACCTTCCCCGAACAGAGGTACGATGCTTATGTACTGGTCTCCCACCCCATTTGGGTCATGATGGTTTCCTAGTAATAAAGACAGAAGACATTGGCTATGAAGATGGGCCTAGTTGGCATGAGCTGTCCTGTCATTGATTGGCTGGGACTAACAGCCCTGAGGAGTCATTGATTGGGCTGGCCGTGTAAATATAAAGGAGTCGAGCAAAGTGGTCCAGAAAGCCACTATGAACGACCAGCGCTAATACCAATTGTTATGAATAAAAAAGGCAGCGTTCAACTTGAAATTTTTGAGGGTACCTAGACCAAGAGCCCTCAGTAAGAAACAAGGTAAATGTGATCAGTGAACTGCGCCAATTTGCAAATAATACATCAAACAGTTGAGTTATATTTTTAATTCCATTCCACAGCCTGACACGTGTTTCGAGCAGAGCTCTTCTTCAAAGGCGATGATCCTTGTCCAAGATGAATAATCAATAGTGCGGTTAACTCTAGGGAACAATTCCAGAACTTAATGTTAATTGCAATTGCAACGACAGCCTTCCGGCAACAACTGTATCCAAGGGAGAGCGCCTAGATATAAAGGAGCCCTGATTGTGTTTGGCTTCCAGCATCCTTTCGCAGGTATTCCTCATGGTTATTCAGGTGGGCCACCAGCATTGAGTCCCCAGAGCTTCATGTTTCTATACACGCAATGGTATCCTGTCATTTAAAATACTTTTCTTTTTTTTTTTTTAAGTCTTCATTTTGGTTGTGCACTTTTGATCTATTTGAATCAATGACATATATACATATATATATATAATTAAAAAGTGGTTGTATTTTGGTGGAATAAAGGTGCACTATGAGACTCTTCTCATGGGAGACTGTCTGCACGTTCCCTTCTGCAGGCTGGAGCTACTCTGCAAGGTGCGTACACCAACTTCTCCTGTCTGGGGCAAGGCCCACTCGCTGGTATGTCTCCACGGACCATGAGAGCAGGGTGTCTCCACGGACCAAAAGAGCAGGGTGTATTATCCACTGACCATGAGAGCACTGTGTCTCCACTGGCCATAAGAACAGATTGTCTCCACTGGCCATAAGAACAGGGTGTCTCCAGGGACCATAGGAGCATGATGTCTCCACTGGCCATAAGAGCAGGGTGTCTCCACTGGCCATAAGAGCTGGGTGTCTCCACTGGCCATAAGAGCTGGGCGTCTCCACTGACCATGAGAGCTGGGTGTCTCCACGGACCATGAGAGCAGGGTGTCTCCACGGACCATGAGAGCAGAGTGTCTCCACGGACCAAGAGAGCACTGTGTCTCCAGCTGTCTCCACTGGCCATAAGAGCGGGGTGTCCCCACTGGCCATAAGAGCGGGGTGTCCCCACTGGCCATAAGAGCAGGGTGTCTCCACTGGCCATAAGAGCGGGGTGTCCCCACTGGCCATAAGAGCAGGGTGTCCCCACTGGCCAGAAGAGCGGGGGTGTCTCCACTGGCCATAAGAGCGGGGTGTCCCCACTGGCCAGAAGAGCGGGGGTGTCTCCACTGGCCATAAGAGCGGGGTGTCCCCACTGGCCATAAGAGCGGGGTGTCCCCACTGGCCATAAGAGCGGGGTGTCTCCACTGGCCATAAGAGCGGGGGTGTCTCCACTGGCCATAAGAGCGGGGGTGTCTCCACTGGCCATAAGAGCGGGGGTGTCTCCACTGGCCATAAGAGCGGGGGTGTCTCCACTGGCCATAAGAGCGGGGGTGTCTCCACTGGCCGTAAGAGCGGGGGTGTCTCCACTGGCCGTAAGAGCAGGCTGTACACATAAGGGAAATAAGGCCTCAAAGGATTAAGGCGTGGGCTTCAATTCTTCCATAATCTATCACACAACTTTGGTGAGATCTGTCTTACAGACCCCCTGGACACTGTCCTGAATAAGAGTAGGAACAAGACTGGCAAGCTGCTGAGTGGGCTTAGGGGGTGATTAAGCGGCATACAATGAGTTGGTAGGAAGAGGATATGGTGCAAAGGAGAAAGAAATACAGAATTAGACTGACAGGCGGTTGCGGGAACAGCGTAATAGAGAACATACGAGATAATGAGCATAAGCAAAAGATAGAGAAAAAATTAAGACATCTGAAAAAGAATCCATGCTATGAACAACCCTATGGAAATAAAACCCAGACAGGGGAAGGTCACAATGGGAAAGGAGGAAAGTACAACACAGTTGGAGGTATGACAATGAAAAGACTAATCAAATGGTAGAATCGGAAGTGGGTTAAAAGGCGGACAGACGCACTAGTTCTGAGATAAGGCCAGAGGTGACCCAAAGAGCTGGCGCTGGGATGGAGACTCATGCAGATAGTAGTGTGATAGCCAGTAGAGTACTTTCTTCTGTAAGCTGTAGTCACAGGTTCAAATCCAGCCAGCATCAACTCAAACAAACAAAGCTTTATTTCAGAACAATTTCCATAAAGGTGTTCAACATAAAAATAATAATGATAATAATTTAGCATTTATATAGCGCTACAAACCCTCAGGTGTCTGAGCACTGCTTATTATTACCCACAGTGTTTGGCGCTCATTTATCAACCTCGGAAGGATGAGCGGCTGAGTTTGGCCCTGCTGGGATTCGCACCTGCGTCGGCAGGCTCTGCACAGATGTCAAAGCGAGTGCTCTCCTCTCTGTGCTATCGGACCAGCCTAAAAGTCCATACTAAATTATATCCCTAAAAATACACCACATACAATTGTTGACATGAAACGAAAAGGCCATAATCCACCGAATAACTTGTTTCAGACTCCCAGGGCAGTTACAAGGTAGCTGCCCATTGCCAATCAGACAGTTAGCTCTGAAAATACAAAATTGGGCATTTACTATCGACTTCTGGAGTCTCAAGAGCAAGGGGACCCAACCATCTGTCAAATGCCCTGTTAAAAGAAACTTAGACCTCTAGTCCAACATTTTCTATATACTATTTACAGAAATTGTGATATCCGTGAATACATCGGAAAGTTGGGATCTGTCATATGTAATCCCAATTTATAAAAAAGGACTGAGGTAACCCTGTTAACTATAGATCAATTGCAATCATGGATGCTGACTGTAAGATTTTTGCATCTGTTGTATTTGAGCACATTGTAGTCTGGTGTGCTGAGAATAACATCTTTGATATCCATTAAATTGATTTTAGGCGATCTATGGGTACGGACAGTGGAGGGCTTCTGATGTGTAGTTTGCAAATTTGGCATGGGAAGAAAACTCCATTCCCATTTATGTGTCCGCCATGGATTTATTGTTGGCCTTCACTGTGTAGACTGCAAAAGGCTATGGTTTAAACTGGACACGTTTGGTATGACCCGGGGACTCCTAAGTATTTTGATCCACCTACACGCTGACTCGAAGATGCAGGTCAGGCTCAATACTGAAGGCCTTCTTACGAGACCTATTGGTAAGGCCAGTGGGCTAAGACAGGGATGTAGTTTTGCACCCACATTATTTCATGTGTATGAGGCGGACGTGGGGCGATGTCTCTTGGAAGCATCCTTTGTTGCTCCCAAAATTGCTTAGATAGCCTATGCAGATGGTTTTGTTTTAATGGATCACACTATTGGTCTGCAAATATTGGATGCATTTGATTTTGATATCAGCAAACTGAAAAATAAATCCATCTAAAACTTTCATCCACCAGTTGTACAAAACTAGGCACCTTAAAAAAAATGGAAACAAAATGGTTCCTTGGTTTGACTAAACTAGAAACGCATTCAAACATGGTTTATCTAGGATACCCAATAATTGCTAATCCCCTGAAATCCTTTTATAAGAACTACCTGAAGGAAAAAGCAACTAAACTTGCTATGCAGCTTAGATAGATCGATATTGAGTATGGCAAGTTCTCTGTCGCACCGGCAGTAAAGTACTAGATCGCCACGATTTTGCCAAAGCTATGCTATGGTCTTGAGCTATTTCCTTCTTGGATATTGAACGAGCTGGAGTATTATGAGGCATTGATACGACGACCAATCATGTACCATATTACTAAATGTATCACGTTTGCTGTTCTGCATTGCGAACAAGGTCTGCAATCTATACAGGGTATAGTAGTATGGAAGATATTAAACCTGATGCAGAAATTGTAAGATGACTCTTACGGTTCCATCTATCATTTACTGAGTAAGGATGTAAAAGTTGGTAAACTTAAAATGGGCTTAGTCTTTGATCTTCATGAGGAATGTATGCAGGACCTACACTTGCACACACAAACTATGTGCTTTACAATTTTGGTTTCTTTCAGAACACCTGGTATTTCGAGGGGATTGGGTCCTCCGACGTATTCCATATCAATGACAGTAAAAACCATAGCTGTGCTGCTTCGGAAAAATTCCGGCGTCTGCGTTGATGACGTCGATACGCTGTCCTTGAGGGCCTCCGTTGAGCCGACGTCACCGGATGTTATAAGTAGGACGCACGACACCCGTAGCCTCAGTTCTGTTTTTTCCGCAAACGTGTTCACTTCGGAGATCTCGGCGCGCCTCAGTTATACTGAATCCTGTTCTTTCGGTTCTTCGAACCTGTTTCTTCCTTGCGATATTGTATGATGTCTTCGGCTTCTTCCACCCCGCGGTCCGGTTTTAAGAAGTGACGGGTGTACGGGTCCAAGATGTCGCTGACGGACACGCACAACGCTTGCCTCTGGTGCCTCGGGAGGACCACGATACGGATGACTGTGTCGACTGCCAATCGCTCACATCAAAGGCCTTGCGGGAACGTTAGAAGAAGCTGTCGGTCGGTAAGGTGGCCAAGCCCCGGAAGTCGCGTTCCACTGGTCTTTCGACGGATGATTCGAGGGGCGACTCTCTGCATCATCATCGTGAGTCCGGGGGTTCTCGGTCTGGGAGTCGGTCCCGCCATTCCTCTGCCTCTTTGAGGCACTCCAGGAAGCGCCATCACAGGTCGCCTTCCCCGTCCTCGTCTGAGGACTCCTCCCGTCAGTGGGTTGCTTGTCCCAGCAAGCATTCCATTCCTGAGCAATGGGATTCCTTCCGAAATGAGATGTTGGCGATTTTTCAATCGCAGGGCTCTGGTCCGTCCACGCCGTCGAAAGACGCCGGCCGTGACCGTTCTAGAGACGCTGCTCGAGCGCCTTCGGGCTCGAGCGGTCGTCGCGACCACCGGGCGCCTTCAAGGTCCCGGTCGGACAAGGGTGGTCGCTATAGACATGCCCGTTCCAGGTCCCGGTCCTCAACGCCCTCGAGACCGCGTGAACCTGTGAAGTCTTCGAAGAAGACATCGACGCCTGCAGCGCCGAGGTAGTCGACGGACTCTCTCTCGAGGCTCCGCCTCCGAGGAAGTCATCGACTCCATCGGCACCCAGGCTGTCGAGAGACACGCTGGGGGCTCCGCCCTCGAGGCCTGTGTCGACGCCGTCGAAGCTGTCTGCGCCACGCTCGACGTCGACGCCGATTCCATCGACGCCCTCAATGCCTTTCGAGGCGGCTTTGTCAGAGGTTCCCCATGGCACGGTGGAACCCCCCAGAAACGTTCTGGCCAAGGCTAAACATGTCTTTGTTCCTTTTTCTGTACCCTCCTCCGGCCTCTGGATCATATTTCTGAGGTGGATGAGGGGTCTGGGGAAGGTGAGGTTCCTGATGACCTCCTTCCTGGTCATAGCCAACTTGAGGACCTGCGTCAGTCGTTGCACAACGCCAGTGGTCTAGACACCTCTCCGGAGGTGGAGTTTGATAGGCCTGAGCCTGGCACGCATGCCCAGTCCTCATACCGGCGCCTGATGTCAAGGGTCACGGATTACCTGGGGTGGTCTGCCCCCCCTGGGGATTTTCAGCAGGATGACCTGACTGATATCCTCAACCAAGGTCCACCGACTGACCATGCTGCCATTCCATATGGCCTTGTAGAGAAGGGTGGCTGCTGCTTGAACTTCTCCGGAGAGTCTCTCGGCAGTGAGCAAGTCCTTGCCGAAGAAATATCGCCCAGCCAGTGGCGACCCCTGCTACTGGACCACTCGCCCTACTCCGGAGAGTTTGGTGGTGCAGGCGGCTACGGCCCCCGTAAAGCAGTCATCGTACCCTACCTTCCCTCCTGATAGGGATGACAAACGTTTTGACGGCTGGGCGAAGAAGGTGTTTTCTTCTGGGAGTATGGCGCTTGAGGCTGCCAACTCCGTTTGTGCCTTGTCTCGTTTTACGCACACTCTATGGAACTGTATCTCCTTAGCGGGTGATCATATTCCTGAAGGGGAGGAACGGGATGGTTTTCTTGCTATCATGCAGGATGGCAAGGATGCCAAGTGTGAATCCGTTCAGTCGAGTCTGGACATGGTTGATTGCGTCAGCCGGTCCATGGTGGCGTGCACCGTAATACGCAGGTTTGCGTGGTTGCGGAAGTCCGTGTTTGCTCCTGATGTGTAAGCCCGGCTCCTCAACATGCCGTTTGACGGTGAACATCTTTTTGGCAGCAAGGCTGACGAGAGCCTTGAGAGGTTGCAGACCTCCAAAGATGCAGCAAAGTCGTTGAGCGCTGCAGTTCGCCAACCTCTGCCTTTTCGTCCTAGGGGACAGCAGTGGAGGGGAGGTTCCTTTCAATATTACTCATCCTTTAGTAAATCGAAAGGAGCTGCAAGTCAAAGGGGCCACCGTAGGAGTGCCAGAGGTGGAAAACGGGGTACTCGAGGTGCCAAGGCTGCTCGGGCAGTTGTCTCTTTGCCCTCAGGCACTGCCACAGCCGCTTCAGCTCAGTCATGAGGCCAGGTCCCATGGTTCGCTGGTTGGGGGAAGGCTGGCACAGCATCTTGTAGAGTGGCGTGCCATTACTTCAGATGTGTGGGTTCTGGAGATCATAGGCCCACGGCTACTATCTTCCTTTCCGGCAGAGGCCTCGTGACAATCCACCAGGGAATCTCTCTTTGAAGAGTCCGGATCCGCTCCTTGCACAGGAAATTCAATCCCTGCAGGAGAAAAGCGCCATAGAACTGGTGCCTGTAGCGGAGAGGAACAAGGGATGGTATTCCCCTTATTTTTTTATTTCAAAGAAAGACTGGGGATTGAGACCCATCATGGACTTGCGCGGTTTGAACAAGCTCCTCAGGAAGGACAAGTTCAAGATGGTTACTCTTTCTCAAGTCCTCCAGGCCCTTCAACTTCAGGACTGGTTGGTGTCTCTAGACCTCAAGGACGCTTATTTTCATGTGCCGATCCATCCCAAGCACAAGTAGTACCTGAGGTTCGCGGTTGGCGACTCGCACTTTCAGTTTCGGGTCCTGCTGTTCGGATTGACCTCCGCCCGGAGGGTCTTCACCAAGCTCATGGTGGTGGTGGCAGCGTATCTCAGGAAAGGGGGGATTCACGTCTATCCCTACCTGGACGATTGGTTGATCAGGGCGCACTCTCGCAAGCAAGTCCTGGATCATCTGTCCGTCACCTGCCACTCCCTTCACAAGCAGGGTTTCTCCCTCAACTTTAAGAAGTCCCACTTGACGGCACCTCAGCGGCTCCAGTACATCGGAGCAGTGCTCGATACATCCCTGGAGCAGTGTTTTCCTCCCATGTGATGGCTCATCACATTCAGCAGATGGTGCACAAGTTTCAGCATGCCCAGAGTCTCCCAGCGTTCGAGTTCGTGAGGTTGCTCGGCCTCATGGCTCCCAAGATGCAGTGTTCACAGTCCTCCTGCAGGATGTCGGACCACGTTCGGGTGCCTCCCTCGGTCGCCCAGGACCTTCTGTGGTGCGCCGTCAAAGGCAATCTGATGAGGGGGGCTCCATTTTGGCTACCCTGGCCGTAGGTGGCGATCGTGACGGACACATCCCTCACGGGATGGGGAGCACATGCCAACGAGTTGACAGTCCGCGGTCGTTGGTCTCCGCCGGAGTCCAGACTCCATATCAATCTGTTGGAGCTGAGGGCTGTCAGGCTTGCCCGGAAGGCTTTTCTGCCGACTGTACGAGGCAAGACTGTCCTGATTCTGACGGACAACACAGTGGCCATGCACTACCTCAACAAAAAGGGGGGGCAGCAAGGTCACTTCCTCTGTGCAGGGAGGCGATGCAGCTCTGGCTTTGGGCCATCCAGCAGGAAATTTCGATCTCGGCAGTGCATCTGGGCGGAGACGAAAACGAGACGGCGGACGCCCTGAGCAGGCAGAGCGTGATCTCTCACGAGTGGGAGTTGGCTCAGGAGATTCTCCTGGAGATCTTCGCCCTTTCAGGGATCCCTCAAGTGGATCTCTTCGCCTCCAGTGTCAACCGGAAGTGCGAAAGATTCTGCTCGCAGGAATTTCCTCCAAGAGGAGCATTAGGAGACGCGTTCGCGGTGAAGTGGTCCTTCCCACTGCTGTACGCATTTCCTCCAGTCCCCGTCATCCCGCAAGTGCTGCAGAGGTTACAGAGGTTCGGTTCCCGGATGTTCCTCGTTGCTCCGGCATAGGCCCGGAGGACGCGGTACCCGGACCTTCTCGACTTGTCCATCTGCCCTCCACGTCGTCTTCCCTACCGAGACGATCTGCTCTCACGGGAGGGGGTCAGGTTCTCCATCCAGAGGTCAGATCCCTCAATCTTCACGCTTGACTTCTGAAAGGTTGAGGTATAAGGATTGGGACCTCCCTGAAGACGTGATGGAGGTGTTGCTTTCGGCCAGATGGCCGGCAACAAAGTCCCTGTACCGTTGCCGTTGGAGAAAGTTCTGCGACTGGTGCAGGGTTAAGAATGAGGATCCTTTTTCATGTGACATTCCTGTGGTTCTGTCTTTTTTGCTTTCATTGGCCCTCAAGGGCCTGCAAGTGGGTACCATTAAACGTTACCTGGTGGCGCTGTCTATATTTAAGCTCTTGTCTGAGGAGTGTTCTTATTTCAAAATTCTGTTAATTTCTCAGTTTCTCAAAGGACTTACTAATGTGTTTCCGCCATCACCTTTCCAGGTGCCTGGTTGGGATTTGAACCTTGTTCTGAAATTCCTTATGGGTGTTCCGTTTGAGCCTTTACATTCTTGTCCTTTGAGGCTGTTAACCCTTAAAACTGTGTTTTTATTTGCAGTCCCTTCCGCTCGCAGAGTGAGTGAGTTGCAGGCACTTTCAGTTAAGCCACCCTTCACTGTGTTTCATAAGGACAGAGTTCGTCCTTCCTTTCTTCCGAAGGTGGTGTCAGAATTTCATTTAAGCCAGAAGTTTGTTCTTCCGGCATTTTATCCTCCTCCACATCCTGGTAAGGAGGAGGAGAGGCTCCATAGGTTGGATCCTAGGAGAGCTTTAAGTTTTACATTTCTCGCATGTCCCGGGTCAGAGTGGACGATCAGCTCTTTATTGGTTACACTGGAAGGCGTTTGGGACAAGCTGTTACTAAGCAGACTTTGTCTAGATGGATTATCTTGGCAATTTCTGAATGTTACCGCTTGGCGGATAAGGATCCTCCGGTTGGCTTACAGGCCCATTCTACTAGGGGTATGGCTGGCTCTACTGCCCTGCAGAGGGGCGTTCCTATTCATAACATCTGTGAAGCAGCCACTTGGGTTTCGGTCCATACTTTTGTATGACACTACTTCCTAGATTCTATCGATGGGCAGGATCTGGCCTTTGGCAAGGCGGTCCTTTACTCTGCAATTTGATTGGGCATTCAAAATTTCTATATTCTATATTCTAAATTCTTTTTCCCTCCTCCATACGTTCTTACTGCTTTGGGAGTCTGTCATTGATCTGGAATACGTCGGAGGACCCAATCCCCTCGAAGAACAAGTTACTCTCTTACCTGGTAACGTTCTTTCGATGGGATGGTCCGACGACGTATTCTATATCGCTCCCTCCCTACCTGCCCCGCTACAGAATATCTTATGCGATTGCAGCTTACGTTTCCGCAAGGCTTTCTGTGGTCATACTGGCAGAACATTGGTGCCACACGTTCTGGGGGGAAAAACTACAACTGAGGCTACGGGCGGCGTGCGTCCTACTTATAACATCCGGTGACGTCGGCTCGACGGAGGCCCTCGAGGACAGCGTATCGACGTCATCGACGCAGGACGCAGACGCTGAACATTTTCCGAAGCAGCACATCTGTGGTGATTACTGTCATCGATATCGAATATGTCATCGGACCATCCCATCGAAAGAACGTTACCAGGTAAGAGAGTAACTTGTTCTTCTCTCTATCAGGTGGTGTGGTTTCTTCTTTCTTGTTTAACACAATCCTTTTCAATTGACTGGTATACTCTCCTGCCAGGACTTCCATTCATTCAGGTTCTTTGCCCGCGCCCAAAGTTGCTTATAAATAATGTGGGATAATATATATTTCTGATATGTTATCCTCTTTCTGCTTCTGAAGTATTTGCATTGTATGTATTCACAAATTAGAAGAGGGGTTGTGATTTAGACCCCCCCCCTTTTTAATATGTTGAAATACTGTGTTACCTAAAATTAATACAAAACTCCCATGAGAATGAGGCTGTGGAGGGCCAAAGAGCAGTCCCACGATGGCTGCCGAAGGTGCTGCAATTCCCAATAATATTGTAGGTTGGGCAGTTTCATTGGTTGTTTACTTTGAGGCTGCTATTAATCCCTGTCTGCCCCCGCCTTCTTAGAGCACAATCTGAAAGCTGTGCCAATTATAATAAACCTTACACTTACTGACAAACAAGGTACATTTGGATTGCTCAGCGGAGGCTGCTGTCCAAAGCAATCTAATTTTAGCTCACATGGTTCAAGTAAGATTCAGCTCCCAATTGGTGAGCTGCAAAAAGTATTCGAAATGGCCTGCATTTTCCCAACTCTGTTCTCAGAATGAATGGGATGCGAGGCAGCGGGCACAGGTGATCTGGGTCCCTTGTTAGGGGGTACACTCTGGAAGGCGAAGGCGCGAGGAAGGGAGAAGTCCCGTGACTGCACAGCACTGCCATGGGCATCCCTCACAGTGAGCCCTCGCCACGAGCCACTGCCGCCTGATGCGACAATATGTGTCGCCCATGGGTGCAGAATTTATGGGATGCGTGAGAGCAAAGCGTGCGGTGCTGGTGCTTGTACTGCACTTGACCCGTGTAAATGAGACAAGCCTGCAGCTGTTAGGGCTGTGCCTGTTCTGTTTGTGGGAGTGAAGCTTCTGCTTTAGCTTGTGTGTGTTAGTGCAGAGTGCTCTTGAACAGCACACCTCTGCTAAATTGGTGGCTTCCTTGAACGTGGTACATCAATAAACAGGGGTTTGTTGGTGGGATAGACAACACCACCAGTGCAAATTGCTGGCAGGTGCAGGGTAACAGTACCCAATTCCTCAGTGCCAAAAGCGCCCACTACCCGGGTGCCGAAAGCTACCGAGTGCCGAAAGCGCTCACTTCCCGACTGTCTTTGTGATTCCAAGGGGTTAGTGGCAGAGACGCTTTGGTGTGTTTTATCTTGTGCGAGATCCCAAGATCAATCCATTGATCATCAGTGCTGTGGGGTGTGTGTAAAGGACTGGAGATGTGGTCCGTTAACGTGCTCACTGACGTGTGCGAGGGCTGATTGTGTGAGTAGAGTAAAGTGATAAGAGATGGAGATCTAAGACCAGGGCAGTTTCTAGTCCATTTGATGCCCAGGGCAAAACACTAGGAATGCATCCCCCCGAACAAACCCCATCACGCGCGCCACTCACACCGCACCCCACACACCACTCCCAAACTACACTGTTAAGGGACTCCTACCCAAAGTCAAACAGTCCGTCACACAAGGAATGAATTGCCATTTGTAACAGCGGCCACTTACTCCTACGTCCCGTCCCCTTTCCTCCATACTTATGGGACATTCCTCCGTCCTGTGTGACTGGACCGGAGCACTTTGTAAAAGCATCAACATTTTGCACATTTTTTTAGTCCTTCCTCTCTTTTATGCCGGGTACTGCACGCGGCCGTAACCCCACCCATTTTAGCTCCGCCCCGCGCATCACCCATCTGTCCTTTTCTCCGCTTGTTCAAGACTGGACGCACTTGTATCTATGGAAGGTTTTTTCTGCCAATTTCCTCCTCTCTGGCTCTTGCTTGCGATCGCGTGATAGTCTGTCTATCCCTTTTCAGCTAGACTTCCTGAATTGTTCTTCCTGTCGGCGACGCTTCGCTCGGGTGGATCCCCATCCTCTTTTTTTTTTTTTTTTTTTTGGGTAGTGTTTGGGTCCTGACCATCGGTGGGACTCGTGTTTTTATTGCGATTCACTTTCGGTCTGGGCGCTTCAACGTCGGTTAGAGCGGTGGGAGGAGGTGTTTCGGCGCAGTCCTCCTACGCATTTCCAATCCTTCATCGACGAGAAGAAGAAATGCCTGGTAAACTCTTTACTTTTTAGGGCGCCCTGGCTGGGGGCTCCTTTCCGGGGTCTTCCCGGTCTGGGAGGAGCGTCAAGGGCTCTGTTACCGGGGCTTTCCCTGAGGTGCCGTCTAGGCCTAAAAAGTGTACCAGAGTTTTCTCCGAGGGTCTCTGTAAGGGGCCTGTTGACACCGGATCACAATCCGAGGCCCCTCCTGTGGGGGCTGTTTGTAGACCTAGTTCTACTGAGTCGTGGGTTACCGGGGTGTGCCCCAAGGTCTCGATTGGGCTTGTTGGTACTGAACAGAAGTTCGAGGCCCGGCGTGAAGAGGCTTCTACCGGACTCTGGTCCGAGGCCTCTCGTTTAGAGGCTAAGGCGACCAGCAGTGAAAGGTGTTCCTCATCGTTCCCGCTCTTGCGGCCACCCCAGAACTGTTGAGGGGGCATGGAGTGAGGTTTCGAACCGTAATTCCTCCTTTACCGGCAGTGCCGAGGTCCTTCCTATGAAGGCTAGTTTGGCTATTAGCATGTCAAAATGAAGACAGCTTCCCCACGTGTGGGGACCCCTGCCTCACTTCCACACGTGTCGCAGTTCTCCTCAGGTGGCGACAAAATGGCGGCCGTTCCCACCAAGACCACGGCGGCCATTTTGGATACAACCCTTACAACTACGCTATGGGCCTTGGGTGTAGGGGATGCTCTTTCAGGTGAACATCTGTTTCCTTGTGCACATCCGTTTCATCCATTTTATGACTGGAACGCTCGGATGCCTCTACCGCACAATGTCTCGCTGCCGGCGGTATCGGCGCCCTTGATTTATGTAGACAACAGTGGGGAAGGGACCTCTTGCCAACCCTCTCCCCTGTGCCCTTGGAATTACCCTTCTCCTGAGAGGCCTCCTCCTGTTGCACCTAAGTCATCGTCGGAGGACGTCTTTTTTGGCAAGTTTCAGAAACGTATGCTTTCCGACCCCATGAAGGACTACTTTAAGGGCGTGTTTTAGGAGATATGCCCGCCTGCGCCAACGGTCCCAGCTACGCTGCCGGTGCCTCCGCCGGCACCACCTTTACCGGCTGGGCCTCCCCCAACTCTTCCACCCCCGCCTCATTGTCTCCAGTGGACAAGGCCATTGTGGTGCCGGATGTGACTCAACCTGATCTGGATCTATCGTATGATGTACAGGGCGATCAGGACAGCGAAGACCAGCCCTGCTCTCGGAGCCTTTCACGACCGGGTGCTGAACATGATGTGTCTGTTGGATGTTCCAGTACCCGAGGCACCCGCTCCGCAGAAGGGCATGCTTTCGGGGGCGTTCACCTTGTCTCCTTCGGAGCGTACCGGCTTGTTCTTGCAGAAGGACGTTTGGCCGAAGTCTGCAGTGTATGGGAGAAACCACACTCTGGACTGTTTTTCAATAAGAAAATTGACGCGCGCTGCAGGCCTCATTCTTTGGAAGAGGGGGCCTTAGCGTCATGTCCACCCCCCCCTCCTCCACAGTCGTGGCTGCGGCCACTTTGCAGTCCAGACCTGCGGCACCCTCCATTACGAAGACTACACAGGTCCTGGGCAAAGAGGATAAGCTTCCTGACTCCCTTGGGAGGAAGATTTTTTCTATAACTCGGCTCTGCAATTGCGACAGGCCAATGCAGAACTGGTGTTAGCGGGGGCAAATATGAAAATCTGGAAAGGTCCGTCGGAGTTTGAGGAATTTATCCCCGCTGAAAAGCTTGAGGACTTCAAGGCGGGTTTGTCGGATGCCAGGGTCCTGGCTCAGGATTTGCTGGAGGTGGCGGCTCATCACGTCGACACTTCGGGCAGAGGCCTTATGCTCGGAGTGGATACTTCTCGTCAGGCTTGGCTGCACTCCACCAAGTTCTCTAAGGAGGTGCAGGATAAGGTTTTGGACCTGCCGTTTGACGGCAAGGAGCTTTTTCACTCCACAACGGATGTGGAGCTGACCAAAATGAAGGATAACACCCAGACCGCCAAGTCCTTGTCTTTCCTGGTGAAACCACCTTTTAGGACACAGAGGCCGTTGTCACAGCCCAGGCCCTCCTCTGGCTTTAGGGGTTTTCTGCGCCGAAAATCCTGCAGAGTCGATACCCCTTCAGGAAATTCCTGCTGGAGGCAACAATGGAGTCGATATTTCTCCCACTCAGCCTCCTCCTCAGGTTCCGGTGGTGCAGCCTCCAAAAAACCAGCAAAATGGGGGTTCTCTGTGCTCGCACAACACCCTGGTGGGAGGACGCATTGCGTCTCATTGGGAGGCGTGGCAGACTATTACCGAGGACCGGTGGGTCTTGTCAGTCGTTCGGGCGGGCTTCCGCTTACCCCTTCCCTGTACCCAACCCATCAATCCTCCTTTCCAGCAGTCGGGGTCGCCCTCCCTCAGGGCCGAGATCCAGAAGTTACTGGATCTCAGAGCAGTGGAACCTGTTCCCCTAGGGAAACAAGGGGAGGGCTTCTACTCCCGACTGTTTACAGTGCCCAAATCCAACCATTCTGGCCTTCCACCATTCTAGACCTTTCCCAGTTCAATCTTTTCCTACCCCAAGAGAAATTCAAGATGATCACGCCTGGTCAGATAAAGTCCTCTTTACAGATGGGCGATTGGCTCAGCGTGGTGAACCTTCAGGATACGTACATGCATATTCTGATCTGGAATCCACACCGGAGATACCTGCGTTTCTCTGTGGGAGAGGAGCATTTCCAGTTCCGAGTGCTTCCCTTTGGCTTCAGCTGGGCACCGCGTGTCTTTACGAAGATGTCAGTGATTGCAGCTTATCTTCGTCTGCTGGGTATCCATGTGTATCCTTATTTGGACGATTGGCTGTTGCGCAGCCCTTGCCCGCTGAAAGCCACGTGCAATCTTCAGTCTCTCCTCCAGCTCCTGTTCCACCTGGGGCTGTCGTTGAACTGTCGGAAATCTTCCATGACGGTCTCTCAGGACTCGATCTTCCTGGGTTTTCGCTGGAGCACGCTAGACTGCAAAGTTTACCTGACCGGGGACAGAATGGCGGATCTGTTGGTCATGTGTCAGATGTTTGTGCAGTCGGAGAGCATGTCGGCCTGGTGGTTCCAGAGGGTTCTGGACCTCATGGCCTTGTGCGTATTGGCTTTTCCTCTTGCTCGACTCAAGATGAGGCAGACTCAAATGGCTCTTCGGAGCTCTTGGTGTCAGGCGGTGGATCCGGACACCAAGATGATTTTGATTCCGGCTTCCATGAGGGCGGACCTGGTGTGGTGGTCGCGTCTCAGCAACCTGTCAGTGGGGGCAGGGTTTCAAGACCCTGCCCCGATGGTAACTATCACGACGGACTCCTCTCTTCTGGGTTGGGGTGCGACGTTGGATGTTCTTCAGGTCTCGGGCCTTTAGTCGCCCCAGGACAAGCTCCTTTACATAAATCATCTGGAGCTTCTGGCGATTTTGCTAGCTCTCAAGGCGTTCAGGCCGGTCATTGCCAACAAGGTGGTCTGTATCCGCACAGACAATGTGTCAATGTTTTACATCAACAAGCAGGGGGGCACCAAGTCTCTTCCTCTTGTGGACCTGTCCATCCAGATTTGGAAGTGGGCGGTTCGTCACAGTGTCTGGCTGGTAGCAGTACACATCCTGGGCCAGCTGAACGTCACGGCGGATGCCCTCAGTCGACGGACAATGGTCCGCTACGAGTGGGAATTGAAAGCGGAGATCCTCTCTAAGATATTCCTGTGTTGGGGCACTCCGGAAGTGGACCTCTTCGCAACATCGGCAAACAAGAAACTTCCTCTGTATGCCTCAAAAAATGGTCTGAGAGCCTCCTCTCTGGGGGATGCTCTCGAAATTCCTTGGCACAACATGAGGGCCTATGCGTTCCCGCCTCTGCCTCTGATTCATCAGACGATTTGCCAGCTGAGGAACACGGTGAACTGTTCTCTTCTGCTCATAGCCCTGTGGTGGCCGGCCAGGTTCTGGTTCTCAGAACTTCAGCATCTGTCCGTGTGTGCACCGATCAGCCTACCGATGAGTCCCGATCTGCTTTACCAGAGGGATCAACAGCTGTGGCACCCCTCCCCACAATCATTCAGTTTGGCGGCATGGTGCCTGAGTTCAGGTCTTTAGAGCATCTCAACCTGTCTGCTGATAACATGCAAATAATTCAGGCAGCCAGGAAGCCCTCAACGAGGTCTCTGTATAAGAACAAGTAGCTTTGGTTCTGTCACTGGTGCTTAGCCAAACAGCTGGACCCCAGGGTGGCTACGATTGACACTGTGCTGTCCTTCGTGTCTCACCTAGCAGAATTGGGCATTCATGTTCTGTCATGCAGAACTTATCTTTCGGTGGAAGGTGTCTACCTGTCCACGGACCAGTGCTCTATTCACTGCCAAATCTGGTGGTTAAGAGGCACTTGGCGGGTTTGATGCGTCTTTATCCCCCGGTTCGCAAGCCGCACCCGACGTGGGATCTGAATGTGATCCTTACGGCGTTGTGCCATGAACAGTTTGAACGTATGGCCACGGTGGACCTTAAGCACCTTTCGTGGAAGGTGTCTTTTTTGGTTGCCATTACTTCAGCAAGACGTGTGAGTGAGCTCCAAGCTCTGTCGGTGGAGCATCCCTTTTTGGATTTCCACAAGGATAAGGTGGTCCTACGGATGAATCCTTCTTTCCTGCCAAAGGTGGTCTCTAATTTCCATCTGAATCAGTCAATCTCCCTACCGGTCTTCTTTCCAAACCCAGCTTCAGAAGCGGAAAGGGTTCTACATTGCTTAGGTGTTAGAAGGTTTCTTAAGTTCTATCCGGACAGAACATCTGAATTTAGGAGCTCTTCTCTAAGGCGACTATCTCCAGATGGATCGCGGCCTGCATTACGGAGTCTTACACTGTCCAAGGTCTGCAGCCTCCTAAAGGAATTCATTCGCACCTGGTGCGGGGCAAGGCAGCTGCAGTTGCCTTTCAGAAATATGTCCCCTGGGGGACATCGCAAAGGCGGCTACATGGGCCTCCCCATCGGCTTTTTCTAAACATTGTCTAGACCTGTGCTCCAGATCTGATGCTCAGTTTGGCCAGGCTGTGCTGAAGAACCTTTTTCAATAAGGGATCTTCCATCCACCCGTAGTTCCTGTGAGGAGTGCTTGGGAATCTCCCAGAAGTATGGAGAAAAGGGGACGGGACGTAGGAGTATAACCAGGTTACTCACCTTAGTGACCACCTTACTCCTAGTCCATAGTCCCCTTTCCTCCATACGCCCGCCTGCCGTCCCCTCTAATAAGGTTCCTCTATTATTACTTAAAGGTCTCTGACCTGGTGATAGAAAAGGACTGATGGGCCATGCGCGGGGCGGAGCTAAGATGGGAGGGGTTACGGCCCGTGCAGTACCCCGCGTAAAAGAGAGGAAGGACTAACATTTTTGCAAAATGTTGATGCTTTTACAAAGTGCTCCGGTCCCGTCACACAGGACGGAGGGATGTCCCATAAGTATGGAGGAAAGGGGACTATGGACTAGGAGTAAGGTGGTCACTAGGGTCAGTAACCTGGCTATTTTCATTGGTGCCCAAGACAATTGTATGCCCCAGTCTCTCTTAGGTTGCAGATGAGGAGGACTGGGCACACCAAGAGACCATGAATATGGCATAGGATGCAGTATATAAAACCAACAACGAACACAAGATGCTGAAGGGGTTTTGGAGGCAACCTAAGCCAAAAGGGCAATGACAAGGAGACGCCTGAACCCAATAAACAATCACTTTAAAATTATTTGAATGGGAATCAAGTGTATGATTTGATATAGAAAAGTCTGACTGTTGAATTGTTATGAGGATACATGGACCCGGATTATTTGTTTATTTATGCAGTGTTTGCCGGATACAGCTGCCCGCCTCACCCGGGCCAGGAAACGGGCCTGCGTAAAATGGAGGCAATTGGGTAAGTGAGATTTAACCCTTTAGGTCAAGACTACATTCAAATGGCATGGACATTTGAGTTGCTTTTCAGGATGGAGAGTGTTAAGACGGATTTCTGAACTCTGATCTGTGGGCAGAGGTTCAGAAGGCCAGCCTAGTTTCTTGGAACAGGGTAACCTATGGAAAAGCCAGACCAATCAAGGTAGCTAGGTTCTGCGGTCAAGACTAGGTCTCAGGAGGGGTGAGCGTGACTGAAGGACCTCAATGAGCACAAAGAGCAAGGACACTTACAAATTGCTCCCAGACAGGTGTATATATAAAAAATATAAACCCATTTATTACAAGGACTTTGTAACTCAATACACAGTAGAAGAATCACACCAATACTATCAAACCAATGCAACACAATCAATACAAGATATGAACAGACCATCGGGGTCTAAAGGGTTAAAGGCACGAAATATGTTCACAACCTAGAGGGGAAGGAAAATAGGCAGTGCAGATAGTCTTTCGTCTTCTTCGACATCAAACACACACCTAATTAAGAGGCAGCCGAAGCCCTCAGAAGAGAGGAGCCTTATGCTCAATAGTACATGTAATGCAGGTGCACGCAGTTGTTCCAATGGGCAAAACGGGGTCTCTTCAGGGCTCTCGAGCAGCTCAGGAAGGTGGGTGAGGCGTTGAAGAATAGATTCCCACTATTCGAAGAGGGCCTCCACTTGAAGGCAGAGGTGATTCCAAGGTTCAGGAATAGTTCACTAGTTCGCACTAGCAGTGGAAAGGAGAGCGACCCCCAAGGGTCACTCGTGCATAAAAATGGATGGAGGCCCTAGGGGCCACCGGTTGGGGATGCAATTACTCACCGACCCCTGGCGCACTCCGACCAAACTTCGCCAGTCGAGTCCACTTTGGTTGCAGGTTCAAATGTGGCAATATGACGGCTCTGCGGCTTTCAGTTCCGAAGATACAGTGATGATTCCCAAAAGGGACAGTGGCGATTGCTTCGCTATGGATGGATGGATGGATGGATGGATGGATGGATAGATGGATGAGGCCCGTTTCACTGCAGCAGGCTTCTGGGGCAAGAGGGGCACAAATGCAGCGCACCTGCAAAGATTGTTGCTGCTGCTGGGCAACATGGTAACCACATCGCCTCCAGTCCTTGCGCACTCGTCTCACTTTAGACCTGAGAATGCCAAGTGTTCGAAATTCGGTGTGAGGTTGCTGCGGACACAGAGCTAGCAGTTTACTAAGTTTCGAGGGTCTCCTCGAAACAGTGGCAGAGACAGAGCAAAAGTCCTGTGTAACCTGGTCAGCCCACTGGTTGGTCCAGGGACACTTAGAGAAGGCTTACTTGCAGGTTTTGTTGAAGGGGCCGAGAATAGTTGGTCCCACTATTCTAATGGGTCGAACCGTCTTCGCAGACTTTCTAGGACGACCAGATGCAGAGGGGTCCCACCGGACGACAGCGGGCTCAGGGTGCCAAACCTTCCAGCAGGTCACCAGCGGTTCCTCGACTCGGCTTCTTGGTTTCAGGATACTTGGAGCCTATCCTTCATTCAGTGAAAACTCCAGAGATTGACAAGTCATGGGTGTTTGGGGCCTCCTCTTATCCAGAGTCTCCTTCACGCCAAAATTAAAAGGACCCAATTGGAGATCTGCTCACATACAGTCATACCATATGTGGACCAATCATGGACCACAGTGGTCCCAGGCATTCACAGCACTCCAGATCCTCAGGTACCCGGGATGTGTATTGGGGACAGACACCCCATGCCACATCCTGGAGGCACACACACACAAGGCATGCAGAAGCCCGCGAAAGCTTGGCGTTTTGTCGGAAAATGCATGACCAAATAAGGACTGCCCTGGGTCGTCTCGACCTGGGGAATGTGAAGGGGCAAGATGACCAAAGGACAGGACAAAGAACCTCGTGGCATGACCATTTTGGAGCCAGGCCACCTATTTGTGCCAAACGCGGTAATCCCGGTTTACCTGGCAGGAAAGGGTTAAAAAATATGCAAAACGATAGCTGCCACCAGTCCTGTCATGACACATCTGTACATCTCCTAACAAAAATCCTTCGGAAGTATCTAGAGTCTTTAGAAATGACTTGCGTTCCAGGTGTGCTGTATTGGAAGATACATTGCACACTTGTTACATGTTGCAGAAAAGTTGCAACATTGGAAAAGGACTAAGTTAAATAAAGTCTCCATGTCTTAAGGGCATGTCAGTTTCCCCATAAAAAGTGAGCGAAATCCCAGGAGTGCAGCAGAAGGCAAAGTCAGACTAAGGTGTTTAAACAGCAGCAGAAAGTTGGGGGGGTTACACAACTGGAGGGAAAATTCCATATAAAATGAAATCTTTCCTAACAGAGTTCTTCCTAGTTTTCATTCCACTCAAAAGGGTCACATAGACAAAACCGAATTCCTGGGCCAGGGCATTACATGCAGGCACCCGAATCCTGGGGCCAGGGCATTGCATGCATGCACCCGAATTCCACGGCCAGTGCATTGCATGCAGGCACCCGAATTCCAGGGCCAGTGCATTGCATGCAGGCATCCGAATTCCAGGGCCAGTGCAGTGCATGCAGGCACCCGAATTGCTCAACCAGTTCATTGCATGTAGGCACTCGAATTCTGGGGTCAGTGCATTGCATGCATGCACCCCAATTGCGGAGCCGGTGCATTGCATGCAGGCACCCGAATTGTGGGGCCAGTGCTTTGCATGCAGGCACCCGAATTGTGGGGCCAGTGCTTTGCATGCAGGCATCCGAATTGCGGGGCCAGTGCTTTGCATGCAGGCATCCGAATTGCGGGGCCAGTGCTTTGCATGCAGGCATCCGAATTGCACTGCATTGCATGCATGCCTCCATGCATGCACCTTAATTCGTCGGCCAGTCCATTGCATGCGTGCATGCACCAGAATTCCTCAGCCAGTGCATTGCATGCATGCACCCCAATTGCGGGGCCGGTGCATTGCATGCATGCACCAGAATTCCTCGGCCAGTGCATTGCATGCATGAACCAGAGTTCCTAGGCCAGGGCATTGCAGGCAGGAATCCGAATCCTGGGGCCAGTGCATTGCATGCAGGCACCCGAAGACCTGGGCCAGTGCATTGCATGCAGGCGCCCGAATTCCTGGGGCCAGGGCATTGCATGCAGGCGCCCGAATTCCTCGGCCAGTGCAGTGCATGCAGGCGCCCGAATCCTGGGGCCAGGGCATTGCATGCAGGCGCCTGAATCCTGGGGCCAGGGCATTGCATGCAGGCGCCTGAATCCTGGGGCCAGGGCATTGCATGCAGGCACCCGAATTCCTCGGCCAGTGCATTGCATGCAGGCACCTGAATCCTGGGGCCAGGGCATTGCATGCAGGCGCCCGAATCCTGGGGCCAGGGCATTGCATGCAGGCACCCAAATTCCTCGACCAGTGCATTGCATGCAAGCACCCGAATTCCAGCGCCAGTGCATTGCATGCAGGCATCCGAATTCCAGGGCCAGTGCAGTGCATGCAGGCACCCGAATTGCTCAACCAGTTCATTGCATGCAGGCACCCGAATTGCGGGGCCAGTGCATTGCATGCAGGCACACGAATTGCGGGGCCAGTGCATTGCATGCAGGCACCCGAATTCCGGGGCCAGTGCTTTGCATGCAGGCACCCGAATTGCGGGACCAGTGTATTGCATGCAGGCATCCAAATTGCGGGGCCAGTGCATTGCATGCAGGCATCCGAATTGCGGGGCCAGTGCATTGCATGCAGGCATCCGAATTGCACTGCATTGCATACATGCCTGCGTGCATGCACCTTAATTCTTCGGCCAGTCCATTGCATGCATGCATGCACCAGAATTCCCCGGCCAGTGCATTGCATGCATGCACCCCAATTGTGGGGGCGGTGCATTGCATGCATGCCCCCGAATTCCTCGGCCAGTGAATTGCATGCATGAACCAGAGTTCCTAGGCCAGGGCATTGCAGGCAGGAATCCGAATCCTGGGGCCAGGGCATTGCATGCAGGCACCCTAATTCCTCGACCAGTGCATTGCATGCAGGCACCCGAATTCCAGGGCCTGTGCATTGCATGCAGGCATCCGAATTACAGGGCCAGTGCAGTGCATGCAGGCACCCGAATTGCTCAACCAGTTCATTGCATGCATGCACCAGAATTCCCCGGCCAGTGCATTGCATGCATGCACCCCAATTGTGGGGGCGGTGCATTGCATGCATGCCCCCGAATTCCTCGGCCAGTGAATTGCATGCATGAACCAGAGTTCCTAGGCCAGGGCATTGCAGGCAGGAATCCGAATCCTGGGGCCAGGGCATTGCATGCAGGCATCCGAATTCCTCAGCCAGTGCATTGCATGCAGGCACCCGAATCCTGGGGCCGGGGCATTGCATGCAGGCGCCCGAATCCTGGGGCCAGGGCATTGCATGCAGGCGCCTGAATCCTGGGGCCAGGGCATTGCATGCAGGCGCCTGAATCCTGGGGCCAGGGCATTGCATGCAGGCGCCCAAATTCCTCGGCCAGTGCATTGCATGCAGGCGCCCGAATTCCTGGGGCCAGGGCATTGCATGCAGGCACCCGAATTCCTTGACCAGTGCATTGCATGCAGGCACCCGAATTCCAGGGCCTGTGCATTGCATGCAGGCATCCGAATTCCAGGGCCAGTGCAGTGCATGCAGGCACCGGAATTGCTCAACCAGTTCATTGTATGTAGGCACCCGAATTCCGGTGTCAGTGCATTGCATGCATGCACCCCAATTGCGGGGCCGGTGCATTGCATGCGAATTGTGGGACAAGTGCATTGCATGCAGGCACCCGAATTGCGGGGCCAGTGCTTTGCATGCAGGCATCCGAATTGCATTGCATGCACCTTAATTCCTCGGCCAGTCCATCGCATGCGTGCATGCACCAGAATTCCTCAGCCAGTGCATTGCATGCATGCACCCCAATTGCAGTGGCGGTGCATTGCATGCATGCACCCGAATTTCTCGGCCAGTGCATTGCATGCATGAACCAGAGTTCCTAGGCCAGGGCATTGCAGGCAGGGATCCGAATCCTGGGGCCAGTGCATTGCATGCAGGCACCCGAAGACCTGGGCCAGTGCATTGCATGCAGGCACCCGAATTCCTGGGCGAGGGAATTGCACGCAGGCATTTTGTTTGGTGAATGTACACAGCGAAGGTTCCATCTGGGGGGGGGGTCACTGCGATTGGTTCTATCTTTTCAGAAGCCATGCTAGTGTCAATTGAATAAGTAGGTTTTTACCGGTTTTGCATTCTTTTTTGATGGGTAGGTGGTTTTTCTTCTGTGCCCAGACGTTTATGGATAGAGTTCTAGGGCTTGGTTGATGGGAAAATAGTGTTTCCAATTGAAACTTGGCACTCTTCCTAAAGTCTCCTTACTGGCTCGTGGCCTTCTTGCTGGAGTGCTACGTTGGAGGCATATTGTGCCCTTGCCAGGGTAAGGCCAGGTGATGGTCTGTGGTGAGAAGTGGAGGAGGGGGCAGTGGAGTTCACATGGACACACATGTGGAGAAGCACTGGGACACCCCATGAAGGCTGGAGGTCCTCCAGGGCGCTGGACATGGAAGCAATCCGAAGGTAAGCAATGGCAACGGGAAGTGGGGATGGGCCTGTGACCATCAGCTGTGCAGAATAGAAAGCACCAGAGGCCAAGGCACCGCCCTTGGCGGTTCCTCACCACTGAGTGCATCGAGTGATTACCACAGGAATGATTATGGGACCAGCACCATGGAGACACGCGTCGATTCTGCTTGTCTTCTGCTAACATATACCGGCCCCATGTTTCTGTTAGGTTGCGTTTTCAATCTTTTCAACATTTAGTTACAGTAAAACATTTTTGAAGTGATTACCACATTGTAAGATTGTCTACAGTGTTCACATGCACCTCCCAACTATGGCATTGTGTTGACATTTCTTTAGAAAGCAATGTAAGTCTAATAGTGTGGACTAATACGGAAAGAAAGGAGTGTGTTTTGTCAGTTCTTGACACTATTGTTGTAGTATGCAATAAGGTTGCCTGGCTGTTCGACTGTGTACCGGATTCCCTAATAGTGTGATAGTTGAACCCACACAAACCCATAAAACACACTCCCAACTAATAAACGTATAGAAACCAGTTAGTTTAGTATGGGGTAGAAAGCGCAGGGTCCGTCTGTCTGGGGCTTGCCAATGTTTCTTCTCTTAAACCTATTCCAGTATCGCAGAAGGAAGCGGGATCGACTAAAGTGTCTCGCCTTTCTGAATACTTTCAACCTGGAAACCTTACCATGTGGGGATACATGGAAGGTGGTGTAGTGGGGCCTGTGCCACTCCATCTTAAAAGCCTGGAATATGCAGGTGCCTTTGCGTTTGATGACGATCCTCAGCGGTCAGGAAGGTTCTAAAGCAGATGCTGGCGATCTGTGGCAATGGGACAAGTGTCTGGCCAATTAATGGCAATCCTCTGCAATGGGGAAGGTCCTTAGGCAGATGCTGGCGATCTGTGGCAATGGGACAAGTGTCTGGCCAATTAATGGCAATCCTCTGCAATGGGGAAGGTCCTTAGGCAGATGCTGGCGATCTGTGGCAATGGGACAAGTGGCTGGCCAATTAATGGCAATCCTCGGCAATGGGGAAGGTCCTTAAGCAGATGCTGGCGATCTGTGGCAATGGGACAAGTGGCTGGCCAATTAATGGCAATCCTCGGCAATGGGGAAGGTCCTTAAGCAGATGCTGGCGATCTGTGGCAATGGGACAAGTGTCTGGCCAATTAATGGCAATCCTCTGCAATGGGGAAGGTCCTTAAGCAGATGCTGGCGATCTGTGGCAATGGGGCAGGTTTTTGGGCCATTAATGGCAATTCTCGGCAATGGGGAAGGTCCTTAAGCAGATGCTGGCGATCTGTGGCAATGGGACAAGTGTCTGGCCAATTAATGGCAATCCTCTGCAATGGGGAAGGTCCTTAAGCAGATGCTGGCGATCAGTGGCAATGGGACAAGTGTCTGGCCAATTAATGGCAATCCTCTGCAATGGGGAAGGTCCTTAGGCAGATGCTGGCGATCTATGGCAATGGGACAAGTGTCTGGCCAATTAATGGCAATCCTCGGCAATCTGTGGCAATGGGACAAGTGTCTGGCCAATTAATGGCAAACCTCTGCAATGGGGAAGGTCCTTAGGCAGATGCTGGCGATCTGTGGCAATGGGACAAGTGTCTGGCCAATTAATGGCAATTCTCGGCAATGGGGAAGGTCCTTAAGCAGATGCTGGCGATCTGTGGCAATGGGACAAGTGTCTGGCCAATTAATGGCAATCCTCGGCAATGGAGAAGGTTCTTAAGCAGATGCTGGCGATCTGTGGCAATGGGGCAAGTGTCTGGCCAATTAATGGCAATCCTCAGCAATGGAGAAGGTCCTTGGGCAGATGCTGGCGATCTGTGGCAATGGGGCAAGTGTCTGGCTAATTAATGGCAATCCTCGGCAATGGGGAAGGTTCTTAAGCAGATGCTGGCGATCTGTGGCAATGGGACAAGTGTCTGGCCAATTAATGGCAATCCTCTGCAATGGGGAAGGTCCTTAAGCAGATGCTGGCGATCTGTGGCAATGGGGCAGGTTTTTGGGCCATTAATTTCAATTCTCGGCAATGGGGAAGGTCCTTAAGCAGATGCTGGCGATCTGTGGCAATGGGACAAGTGTCTGGCCAATTAATGGCAATCCTCTGCAATGGGGAAGGTCCTTAGGCAGATGCTGGCGATCTGTGGCAATGGGACAAGTGTCTGGCCAATTAATGGCAATCCTCTGCAATGGGGAAGGTCCTTAGGCAGATGCTGGCGATCTGTGGCAATGGGACAAGTGTCTGGCCAATTAATGGCAATCCTCTGCAATGGGGAAGGTCCTTAGGCAGATGCTGGTGATCTGTGGCAATGGGACAAGTGGCTGGCCAATTAATGGCAATCCTCGGCAATGGGGAAGGTCCTTAAGCAGATGCTGGCGATCTGTGGCAATGGGACAAGTGGCTGGCCAATTAATGGCAATCCTCGGCAATGGGGAAGGTCCTTAAGCAGATGCTGGCGATCTGTGGCAATGGGACAAGTGTCTGGCCAATTAATGGCAATCCTCTGCAATGGGGAAGGTCCTTAAGCAGATGCTGGCGATCTGTGGCAATGGGGCAGGGTTTTGGGCCATTAATGGCAATTCTCGGCAATGGGGAAGGTCCTTAAGCAGATGCTGGCGATCTGTGGCAATGGGACAAGTGTCTGGCCAATTAATGGCAATCCTCAGCAATGGAGAAGGTCCTTGGGCAGATGCTGGCGATCTGTGGCAATGGGGCAAGTGTCTGGCTAATTAATGGCAATCCTCGGCAATGGGGAAGGTTCTTAAGCAGATGCTGGTGATCTGTGGCAATGGGACAAGTGTCTGGCCAATTAATGGCAATCCTCTGCAATGGGGAAGGTTCTTAGATGCTGGCAATCTGTGGAAATGGGGCCGGTTTCTGGGCCATTAATGGCAATTCTCGGCAATGGGGAAGGTCCTTAAGCAGATGCTGGCGATCTGTGGCAATGGGACAAGTGTCTGGCCAATTAATGGCAATCCTCAGCATTGGGGAAGGTTCTTAAGCAGATGCTGGCGATCTGTGGCAATGGGACAAGTGTCTGGCCAATTAATGGCAATCCTCGGTAATGGGGAAGGTTCTTAAGCAGATGCCGGCGATCTGTGGCAATGGGGCAGGTTTCTGGCCAATTATTGGCAATCCTCGGTAATGGGAAAGGTCCTTAGGCAGATGCTGGCGATCTGTGGCAATAGGGCCGTTTTCTGGGCAATTGATGGCAATCCTCGGCAATGTGGAAGGTCCTTAAGCAGATGCTGGCGATCTGTGGCAAAGGGGTAGGTTGTGATAATGTATAACAAACAATTTTCTTTTTAATTTAAACTTCTACACAATATAAAGGATACAAGATCTTCATGTTGCACGGATGTGCAACAAAGCCCTGGATCATGTTGGCAGACCTCGAATACTCAATAATACACATAGTCTTGTTCAAAGTTCATCATTCTTTTCCTGTGTTTTAATATAGGCTGACCATTGTCATTCCTTTCTTCACATAGATTATCTTGTGTTTTCGTTTCCTGTGTACTTGGCACATCAAACTTATCCTTGAATGTCTTGTCTATGAAAGTTTCACCATATCTATTTTGTTCCCTTTCATTTCTCATTACTTCCTCCTCCTTTGCCAAGACTACATCATCACATGACCATTTCTTGCCGTCTTCTAAAATCACTGATTTCTTAGAACATTCTATCACTCTTTGAGGAGGACGAAATCTTGACTCTCCTTTCATTACACATCTTGGCTCTCTCTCTCACCCAATCACCCTTCGCAATCCGACTCTCCTGAACATTCTTTTGCATGTCATAGTATTTTTTATACTCTTCTTGTTTTTCTTTACTTTATTGACAATGTCTTCTAAATGTATCTCTTTATTTCTCTTGTTCATCATCCAAGCAGGCTGAAGCCTATTTGTGGATATCCTTCCCCTCATCAATGTGAATGGAACTTCCTCAGTCACCGAATGTGGTGTAACTTTGTACGTGTTGAGCGCTTCCTTGAGAGTCTTTTTCCATGGTAGGCCATTCACATTGGCCAATTGAATAATGCCTTTTATGAAACGGTTCATCCGCTCCACTAAACAGTTCCCCATTGGATGGTACAAGGCCGTAGTGCTGTGTTTAATGGCTCTATCCTTCAAAAACCTTTGAATTTCCACAGACATGAATTGGGCTCCATTATCTGACACAAGCTCTTGCGGTTCTCCTTCTCTATTAAATATTTCTTCCAAAAACATCATGACTTTGATAGCCGATATAGAGTTCTCAACTATACCACATTCCACCCACTTGGAGGTGTAATCCACCAACACTATGAAGTAAACTTTTTGTAATCCCAATGTCTCATACGGCCCAGCCATATCAATAGCCAATTTTGTCCACACCGTACTGGGAATGTTTACTGGCTGCAATGGAGTTACACGTACTGATTTACTCTCGTCACTCACTGCACATGCAGTACAATCTCTGACCAGATTTTCCATTTCACTCCACATGTTGGGCCACCAATAAGTTTCCCTTACTCTCCTCTTTGTCAACATTCTACCCACATGGCCTTCATGGGCAATGTCCATAATCCTCTTCCTCAAGTTTGCCGGAGGTATTATGCGATCCCCCCCGATAAACACAAATTTTATCACTAGACATCTCGTCTTTGAATCTTTCCCAAGACTTTAGATTATCATCATTATATTTCCAACCACTCTCAATGGATCTTCTCAACATTTTTTGTTCAGAGTCACACTCTCTGGCTTCTATCCATTCCTCCTTTGAGAAACTAGGATGCACCTGAGCTATGATACAATCCATGTTTTGTTCTTCCGTAAGTTCTTCTTTGTCCTCACCATCACCCGTGGACCCTTTGCACGGTAAACGAGAAAAACAATCTGCTACCAAATTGTTTCTTCCTGGAGTATATTTTATGTTAACATTAAATTGCATTATGATCAGTGTCCATCTTCTTATGCGTGGAGATGTCATGTGAGGGTTTTTCGAGTTCAAAACATGAACAAGCGGTTTATGATCTGTTATAATATCTACTGGAATGCCCCAAATCAGACCTTTGAAATGCTCCAATATCCACTTGACACCTAAAGCTTCCTTTTCTATTGTCGAGTAGTTTCTCTCAGCACCTCTTAATGTCCTCGAAGCAAAAGCAATGGGAACAATTTCACCTGCTTGTACTTGTTCTAGTACACCTCCAAGTCCTATATTACTTGCATCAACTGATATTCTTGTCTTGGCATTAGAGTCAAACATCTTTAATGCCGGTGCTTTATTGATCAATATTTTGACTTGTTCAAATTCTCTTTTGCATTCTTCAGACCAATTGAACTTCACGCCTTTGCCCATTAAACTTCTCATTCTCTCAGTTCTATCCGAATAATGATCAATGAACTTAGAGTAGTATTCTGTTAATCCCATGAAACTCTTGAGTTGATCCTTGTTCTTTGGATCAGAAATTTTAAGAATGGTGTCTACCAATGATTCTTTCGGCATTATTCCATCAGCATTTATTCTGTGACCCAGCTACGTTACCTCACTTTTTTTTATTTTGCACTTTTCAATCTTTAGTCATTCCTTTCTGTTGTAGAACTTGTAGTACCCCTAATAACTTCGCATCATGATCCTCTTGAGACATCCCTGACACCAAGATGTCATCTTGGAAATACTGTACTCCTTGTAAACCTTCAAATAAATGGTGCATTAACCTTTGGAACACAGCAGCTGCTGAAGCCAATCCAAAAGGCATTCTTTTGTATCTAAAAGCTCCCAACGGTGTTACAAAAGATGTCAAATGTCTAGACTCTTCCTCCAGCACAACTTGGTGATACGCTGACGATAGATCGAACGTCGAAAAATACCTTGCTGGCTTCATGGTGGTCAACATTTCCCCAATGTTCGGCAGAGGATGACGATCTATCCAAACATTGGCGTTCAAGTCTCTTAAATCTACGCACATCCTGATGCATCCATCTGGTTTTTTTACAATTACAATTGGGGATAACCACTCTGAACTTTCAATGGGTTCAATGATGTCCTGCATGCATAACCTTTCTAATTCATTCTTCAATGCCTCTCTGGTACAAATGGGTATATTCCTCACTTTGTGTACCACTGGCTTTGCCCCTCTTCTGAGTATAATACGATGTTCGAATCCCTTAAGTAAACCGATATTTTCATTGAATACTTTGGGAAAAGCCTTTGCCAAGTTTTCTGCAGTGTCACAACTGTTCTCAGTGATGCCTAATATGGGCACATTTTCACCTGGATGAATTCTGATTTTCAAAGATGCCTGCTCCCACCATCCTACAATCGAAAACCCATTTTCAGCCACATACAGTCTGCAGTATGTCTTCCTCCCTTCAAATTTTAGATGTACCCAAACAAAACCAATAATGTTAATGGGTGTTTTCCCATAACCTGCTGCATTGATTTTTGTCATCTGTAGCTCTTCCATCTTTCTGTTCAATGTATTCACATATGTCTCTACATCGACCATCGTATATGGAGACCCAGTGTCTACCATAACTTGTAAGGTTATGCCATTTATCTCCATGGGAACTCAAGGTCCCGCTCCTTTTTCAGTTGGTGTGACAGCAAGTATTTGAACTCCGTCTTCCAGTCGATCATTGATCGCCAACAAGCTGTTTGGACCACCAACTTCCTCCAATGCCTTTATACTCGTCCTTGCCGCACCTCTGCCTCTATTGTATCGACCAGGATTTCTCCCATAACGGCTATTGAATCTGCCTCTTCCTCTACTGGTGCGACACATTTTTCCAAAATGTCCTATCTGTCCACATCTGTAACATTCTGCTGACACAGCTGGACAATCTCTTTCTGCATTCACATGCTTATACCATCCACAACTTGAACACTTGTTATTTTGTCTTAACGTGCCTCCTCTTTCCTGTCTGGGTCCACTATTTGTGTCTGACCTGACCAACCTCCTGACCATAGCAATTAATTCTTCTTCCTGAGTGCTATGTTTTTCGTCATCCATATCTTGAACTGATTTAATCTCTGCGTTCTCCACTTTGCTTTGGACCTTTTCTCACCCAGTTCCATCGCTCTCGCGATTGCAATAGTTTTTTCCAGTGTAGGGTTTTTCGCTTGCCACAAACGTTGTTGAATGCGTGGATCTGCCACGTGTAAAACTACCTGATCTCTCAAATATTCGTCTGCCACGCCTGTAAAAGCACACGTGGCCATCAATCCTCTAAGTGCAGCCAAATAGGAGTCTATGTCTTCTTCTTTACTTTGTTTCCTTGTAAAAAATCTGTATCTTTCCAATACAATATTAGTTTTATTTCCGAAATGTTTATTAAGTTTGGCAATCGCTGTGTCAAATTTCCTAGCTGCACTCAAAGATTCACCCCAGCTCTCCTCATCATGTTCCAACTCAGGCAATGTCCTGAAAATTCTTAGTGCCTCTGCCCTTATACAATTTAACAGTGTAGCCTCTTTTTGATCATCATTGAATTTTGAGCCCCCGACGGCCCTCAGGTACACTTGGAAATTATCCTGCCATTGCTCCCAGGGGCATGTCGGATTCCCAGGTAATGGAAAAAACTTCACCGGGGCAGCTATGAGAGTCTGCATGACTCTCTAGTCGTATAGCAAAGAAAGTTCTTGTGTCTGTATATTGCTTATGTAATATTGTCCAACTTCTATCCACTCCTCTTTTTGTTCTAGTACTTAATGTCCATATCATTGACAACTGAGTACTATTATTGCACTTAACTGTATCCAATATGTTTTACACTTCACTCTCAATGCACGTGAATTTTTTTTAATTTATTTTTTAAAATTTATTTATGCGCCTACATCACTCAACACATTTGTATTATCTTCCGTGCGCATCGGTTTGTGTCCCTTTGATGTCAGCGCACTTCCCCTTTATGCGAGGACTTACACAACACTGTTGCTGCCTTCCCGACACGTAATATCACTTATCCGTCGTATTTTCCGTGTGGCACCCAAGATGGCGGCACGCACAGCACGTACGAGGGTCATTTCCTCTAACGCCAACGGCGGTTGGCCCTGCTCACACGGACTCGCCGTATCATGCCGAACAGTAAGCTCTGTTATAGTCTATAAATAGCGAAACTTCCTTCGCTCACTGCGCTGCTCACCTATTTTGTATGGTTATATCTTTCCTTCGTAGCGCGTTGTTCGTTTTCCTTTTCATCCACGAACCGTATACTATAACGGAGCGTTTACTTCAATCGCTCATCACTGCGCCTGGGAGCTCCATCCACGTAACCAACTCCTCGTCGCCAATTGTTGTGTTTCCCTTTCATTATAAATACATCACGCTGATACCTTGGGATGTATAACTTGGGTTTAATCATAGGAGCCCCCAGGAGGCCAGCGTCTTTACAGCAACATCTTCGTGTATGGTCCCATCAACATTCTGGAACGATGCACGAAGATGTTGTCATAGTTACATTGCAGATTCTAATCACAAACAGAAACTCTATAGGCATAACTCTATAGGCATGTATTAACTATAACAATATCCTCACAATGGGGGAGGGTCCTTAAGCAGATGCTGTTGATCTAAGTTAAAGGGGGCAGGTTTCTGGGCGTGATCCTTGGCAGTGTTGCCACATTCTCCGAAACAATTGACTTTGCCAGACTTGTGAACCTTCTAGATGGATTAGTCTAGTTCTGCGGGATTATGACGCGCATGGCCGGAGTCCGGGCTCCCATCGTCCTAACCCGTCAGTACAATACCCTGTCCCTCAGTACCCGGAGCGTCATGCGTGGTGAAAGGGGCAAGCTAAGGCTGCCCTATGGCGCACAGCGAGGACCCTGATCTTAGTCCTCGCGCGCCATCTAGTGGTGGACAGAAGCAGCAGCACATGCCTGCTCGCGAGATGGCATGTCAGAAGGGTGGCGGAGCAATGCTGTGTGTATGTATCCCGTGTGTCTCCATGCTTGCACTCGGTGCCCAGCTTCTCGTAATATGGTGCATGCTGGGATTAATGTGCCTCTGTTTCCACAGGACTTTGGTCTGGATGTGCAGACCTTCAGGAACATGGTGACAGCAGACTGCCCAGCCTCCTTCCTGCACATGGCCTTCCACTGTTGCAATGTAAGTATTACACACGCTGTGTGGGCACGTGCAGAAGACGGACGTCTCGCAATATGGGAAATTCAACTCCTGTGCAAGGGCCTAAGGGGGCGAAAAGTAGTTAAGTTTCCCCTGCCCTGACCCCTTCACTGGCCAATCCTGGAATGTTGGATTTAAATATCATTTTGAGAGGGGGGAGCTTGGTTGGTGTCCTCCCCCAGCACATTTTGACAGATTATCAAACAGGCCTCCATAGCAGCCCAATAAACCAATACCTGGGAGTATAAAAAACACTTTACATGCGATTGCTCTGATTACTTACCGGTAATCTTCATTACTTTTAGTCCTAGTCCTGCTCTTCCTCGTCACAGTACTTGCATGAGGTCTTTGCCTCTGACACAGGACCTTCTCTTTCTTTTATGTTGTATACTCCTCCGCTCAAACCACAGCATCCGGTTTAACATTCCAAACCAGAGCCTGGACCTTCCCCGTAGGGAGGGGGAGGAGGGCTGCCAGTACTGTGACGAGGAGGAGTAGGACTCAGATTAATGAAGATTACCGGTAAGTAATCAGAGCATTACCTTCACATCCACTCTTCCTAGTCCCAGTACTTACCTCATGAGGCATACCATAGCACAACGGGTAGCGGTCCCAATGAGAGAGAGAACAGAACAAAAACGCACCTTTTTAATAACTCCAAACTCGCATCCTAACCGACAAAACCTCAACCCTGAAGGAACCATTCCCAGAGCGGGAGACATTCAACCGATAGTGGTTGGCAAAGGTGCTCTGATCTGCCCAGGTGGCAGCCCTACAAATCTCCTGTAGAGAGACCCCTCGAGCATCCGCCCAGTAAGCAGCCAAACCCCTGGTAGAGCGACCCTGAGCGCAGTCAGGCACAGGCAGGCCAGAAGCCACATAGGCCATGGAGACAACAGCATGGATCCACTGGCTAATGGAAACCTTCCGTCCCAGGGCCAAAAGTAACCAAGAGACTATCAGTCCGAGCCAAATATTCCAGAACCACCTCTTCTGGCGTTTGTGGATCCTGAAAAAAATGCAGGGAGAACCATATCCTGAGAGGTGTGAAACCGAGACACAACTTTAAGTAGGAATTCGGATCACACTGCAAAACCAGAGAGTCTGGTAGAACCCTCAAGAAAGGGGGATGGCACAATAGAGCCCCAATCTCCCCCATCCTACGGGCAGACGTGATAGCGATAAGGAAAGCAGCCTTCAGCGTAAGGTGCTTGATGACAATTGCAGAAAGGGGCTCAAAAGGTGGCCCTTGAAGGAACCGCAAGACAAGAGGGAGATCCCAAGGGGGAAGAACTTTATAAATACAAGGACGGGAAGAAGAGCGACCTGAAGCAACCTCCCCATCCAGGTGGCCATCAGATCCCCCAAAAGGAATTTAATGGAGGCCCATTGGGAGCGAAGCGTGGAGATCGCTCGGCCCTTATCAAAACCCTCCTGGGGGAACTGGAGAACAGCGGGCAGACCCGAATGCAGGGGGATCCCAGACCGCCCACACCAATCCTGGAAGTGGCCCCAGTGCCTGTCATACACCTTCAGATTAAAAGGTGTATGAGCATTAATGCTAGACTCGACCACAGGACCCGAAAACCCCTGGAATATCAACTGAGATTGTGCCTTTACCATCGGGAAGCAGGGCAGCCCTCTGCCCGGCAGCCCCTGTGGCGAAGGGCCCCAAGGCAAAGGGCGGCTCCTACAGAGGCGGCTCCAGGATGTGTCAGCAGGTGTCCGCAAGGGACGCCAAGGAAGCCAACAAACACCAACAAAAACCGTGAGTGTGGCATGGGTGGGGAATGGGATCAAGGCCTCGTAAGCCTGAGAAGCCGGGAGTCAGTGGGAGAGTAGGTAAAGACACCAGAGGACACAGATGAAGACAAGCCCACAGAACCAGAAAAACGCAAGACGCCATGTGTCCCTGAAGCATGAGCAACAAGCGAGCCGTGACACACGGCCTCCTGAGAACCCTGCCCAGAACAGACAGCAGGCAATGGACCCTCTCCTGAGACAGAAAAACCCTCCCCTTCCTGGTGCAAATTTGAGCCCCGATGAAAACCAGATCCTGAGTGGGCTTCATATGAGGCTTCACCAGAAACCCGCAGTCATGCCTGGCAGACCAGCTGGAGATGAGTCGGGACTGTCTGCCGGAGGGCCGCCTTGACCAACCAGTCGTCCAGGTATGGGAAAATCTGAATACCCCTCAGGGGCATATGCGCCACCAGGGGAGCCACCAGCTTGGTGAACACCCTGGGGGCTGAGCACAACCAGAACGGGAGCACTCAGAACTGAAAATGCTGGGATCCCACTGCAAAACAGAACTTCATGTGGCAGAGGCAGAGACACACATGGTAATGTGCATCCTGGAGATTCTTGAGGTCCAAGATGAGGCGAGACTTCCCTGAAGGTTTGGGGTCCAGAAATACCCGTGGGTAGAAACCCAGACCCCGGTGCGGGAAGGCAACAGGCATGATAGCCGCCTTCAGCAACAACTCGGAAAGGGCAGTTTACCTCTTGGTCAGCGATCGGGGAACAGCAGTTCGAAACATGCAACCCTGGACCGGGGAGACAGGAAGTTCACTCGATAACCCCTCCAAACGGTGTCCAGAGCAAATCAGAGCACCGCCGGTCCCATATGGGGAAAAACAGTGAGAGACGTCTGCCCACCGGCCTGTCCAAACCATCAGGACTTCTGGGCTGGGCCCGGATGAGAAGAGTACAGAGGACCATGCCCCCTAAACCCCTGGTTCTACAAAAGGAGCGGGAGGAGGAACCAGGGAATGACTGTCTGTTTCCCCGCACCAAAAGATTTCTTGACCTTCAATGTAGACTTCCGTCATAATTTGTCAGCACAAAACACCTTATGCACTTTTTCCTCAAGTAAATCACCAAAAAGTTTTGAACCGTCAAAAGGAAGTTTAAGGGCAGCAGCCTTCTGAGAACATTCAGTTTTCCAATCCCACAGATGCACATGCCTCCTGGCCGACACACCATCACCTATGGCCGAGCCACGCACTCCATCAAACGCCAGATTCTACTAAAGTTCAACCTGTCGCTGTATCTCCGCCAGCAGAAGGTCACACTCAGGACCACCATCCACAACCTTCTTCAACTTCTTGAAACCACTCGGCACAGTCTCTGCAATGTGGGAGCTGTAGATGTTCATCCTGAGGGCCAGATGTGCCGCAGCATGAATCTTCTTGAGGCTGGAAGTCACCCTACCGTCCCGGACAGCTGCTGCCTCGGCCTAAATAGAGGAGAAATCGACCAGAATGGCGAGGATATCATCAACTGCCACTGAGTCCGAGAAAAACGTCTCACCCCCTTTCAACGGGTAGAGTTTGGCCATAAACCGGGGCATGGCAGTCTTCTCCGGGTCACGCCATTCGCGAAGGATCTTAGCCCGGATATCAGAAACCAAAGGCAACCCCATCCTCAGGGTATGCTTATACTGGCGAATATCGGGGTCAGCCCCTTCCACTGGTAGCAAGGGCTCCGAAAAAACCATGCAGTCCCAAACTTGAGCAAGCACTTCCTCCACGTCATCCCTGTCCAGATATTTCCTTTCTGCATCAGCTGATGATGAACAGGAAGCGGCAGAGGAGGATGATGAAGGCGACCAATCCCGGCGCTTGTGCCCATGCGTATGGCCACGATGCTGAAGAAGCAGCTTCTTAATGTCCTCCCTAGACTGGGAAAAATGCCTAGATATTTTCTTCTTCTTCCTGTGAAGCTCAGGTGAAGAGGGAGAGGAAAGGGCAAGGTGCCCGAGTTTAGCAGAGCGTTTTCCCGTAGTGCAGGCAGAAGCACACGCAGTCAAAATAGGAATGCAAAAACCACTGTCGATCCACTATATTTAACTGCAGGACCGGGAGAGAAACCACCAATGAGGGAGCACAAACACTTAGTCAACGGCAACAGGTCGTTATGGCAGTGTTTCACTACAGGCTCATCTGGAGAAACACTAACAAACCCCTCCCCCCCTGGAGGCGTGGCCAACCCGCCCCCGGAAGGCACATCAGACTGCTGGTTCAGCTGCTCGTGCAATCCTCTGATGAGAAAAAGGAAGCCCGGGAACGTAAACATTCTGGTCAGCTCCCGGGGTATTCACAGAACCCCCACCTTAATAAAACAGAGGCAGAGCCTCTTTACTGAGCCCGGGCCCTGTAGGACGTCGGGCGTTGATGCCCGAACTCTGGCCCTGATGCCACGCAAACGAACCGGGAGAGGCTCCAGTTCCAGCTCAACCGGAGCACAAGCCCAGCAGGGAAACCGGGAGCATGCTTCACCTGTAGGGAACTGAGGCCCTGCCACACAGCCCCACCAGGCGGGCAGCAACAATAGCTCCCCAGAGCCCCACGCTGAGAACAGTCCAACCTGCTGGAGGCAGGAAAATTAAAACTGGATGCTGTGGTTTAAGGGGAGGAGTTATACAAAATAGAAAAAGTTCCTGTCTGATGCATGTGCCTCATGTAGTGCTGGGACAAGGAAGAGTGGGCGTGGAGGTAATGGATCTCTGCTCAAAGGGCTTGTGTAGATCAGAGCACAGTGTATATTATTGCCCATTGATTCCTCTTTTTATCCATGGTCATGAGTGCCGACGCACCCCAGAAGGGCGACCGTCGGTCAGTCTCTTAGTGCTGCTGTTGCTGGAGCATGCGCACTTCTTGCCGTGAATTCTCACTTTCAGAGACCATTCAGAAGGCGCAGTGTTCTTCCACTGCTCCATGTCAGATGGATGCCCTGGGGTTTTGCTTTGCATTGTGGGACTTGCAGTGCTTACTCTATGATTATCCTTGGGTGCAGAGAGAGCAGTGGGAGTGGGTGGTCTTGCCTCACTTGATGAAAGGCACCTTGTTAGTTTGGCTTTGGCACTTGCTTGCCCGCTCTCTCCCCATCTCTCTCCTGCTCTCTTCTTCTCACTGTCATCCTGGTGCACTCATCTCTTCTCTCCACTCTTCATTATCCCCCTGCAACCCCCACAGCGCACCCCACATGTGCTCTGGTATCGAGTTCCATAAACATTGCTACCTTTTTTAAGATTCATTCATTCATCCATCCATATTCAAGAAATTTCATTCATGCCTCAGGGTGGGGACTGGTGGTGGGGGTGCGTGCTGGAGGCTGTCCCCCAGCTAATTACTCTAAATAGTGGACTGCCCAGAGTGCTATGGCCCCCCCTGGGTCTATCCTGAGAGCGATATTACAGTGTGAATATAGAAGGCCCTCCGCTGAGTAACCTTGGCCATGCGTGTTGGGCCCGCAAGTGCCATCTGCAGGGGGTAGTCGTGGGGGGGCAGAGGGGCAGGCTGGATTGCTTGATCAACATCAGCGGCTGTAAGAGGAAGCAGAGGGGTTATGGGGCCTGCACCCCATCTCTCGCACCTCTCAGGTTCAGCACGTTCAGCAATATGTTCATGTCTTTTCCCTAGATGGACCAGAAAGCAAGAGCCTCCTTCTGTGAAGTTGCCCAGCGCCTAGAAGTGATTCTGGAGCACTACACGGAAGGTGAACACTTGGACCTCGGAATCGATGACCTAGGCAAGGAGATGGAGGTCCGCGCCACGGTCTCGAAGGGTAAATATGCAGCACGCGTTATCTATATCGCTAGCAACTGAAGAACATTAGGGGTTTTATTTTTTTCAAATGTGGAAATGTCCATTTGCCTTAGTGTTCCATATTTTCCTTCATTGTGTTGGGGATTAGGCTAGTCATCTAACAGACCACACGTTCTCATGACTTGGGAGCATGTACTTTGCAGCTGCTCCAGTGAATGCATGTGTGGGGTCCCGGCCAGGCTGCTAAATCCAAGGGGAATGGGGCAAGCTTCCAGGGGTTGGCCAGTCTTGCCTTTAGGTCCTGCAAGGGGGTTCACCCTCACCAACACTTCCGCAGTTTCCCTCCTTGCTTTACCGTAAGCTTGAAAGTGGCATAGTGCGGGAAACTATAGAATGAGCTGGTAGGCGTAAATAGAGGCCCATCCATCCCACTCATGCATTGGACATGCATTAAATATTCGCAACAAGGATACCAGGTAAGGTGGAAAAGATCAGGCGGTAAGCTTTATCACACACCATAAACTATGATTCATAACAAAAACAGAAATGTTTTGGGGGTTCAGATGACAGGGGGCCCTGTGCCATCGTAGGGCCAATTTGAGGCTGATCCCTTCCGCCCTTTTGCAGCTCCATCCTTTCCCCTCTCTCTCTGGCCGGCCTCTCTTGGCCCTCCTCCTATCCCCACCTGCGATGTTAAGAACCTCGGGGTCATCTTTGACTCCACATTTTCCTTCTCCGCCCACATCTCTGAGGTCTCTAAAAAAAAATAAAAACTGACTTTCTACTGCACTTCCTCAGAGGTACTCTGCCTTTCCTCTGCTTTCCCCTGAAGCTCACTGTCTACCAAGCTCTGGTTCTCTCTAGGTTGGACTATTGTAACAGCCTCTTTCTGTATGTACCTGCCTCTACTCTCTGCCCTCTGCAACTAATTCAGAACAGAACTGCAAGACTTGTCTTTGGTCTCAAGCCCTGGGATCGTATCTCTCCAGTGGATGCAAGGATTACCTTTAAAACCCTCTGCATTGTGCACAAGGCTTGCTGGGGCCTGGGTCCCAAATAACTTCAGCTATTCCTCCGCAAATACCTCCCCTCTTGAGCTCTTCGCTCCTCTACCTCCCTGAGAGTCAGAAGTTTTTCAAAGAACCAAGCTAGGGGTAGATCTGTCTTCGGCTGGGGCCTCCCTCTGGAACAGCCTCCCTCCCACTCTAAAACATGAGGAGAACTATCTCCGGTTCCGGAAGCACCTCAAGACCTTCCTCTTTACATCTGCCTTTGCTCCCCCTTTCCCCTGCCGATCTGCTCTCTTGGCACTGTGCACCTGGCCACCCTCTGTCCGCTGGGCCCAGGTACCTGCGCACCCCCCCACCCTCCTGCACTGCCTCCCGGCCCCCCCTTGCACTGGGGACTGTATCTGTACCCATACAGCCCCCCATTTTCTTCCTTTTATGCACTTATCAGACTTACCCAGTTCTGCTGCCGTAAACACAGCATGTGCCACTTGCTGTCTGCACTACCCCGTTGCTCTATTATCTATTTATTTGTATTTATTATTATTTATCTGTTTCTCCTCTGCTCCGCACTTCCACTCTCACCCTTCCTTGCACTTTTTCCCTTTCCGTTTCCCATGCACTTGCACGTTCTCAATGTCACTGGGCATAGAAAGATCGTTGTTTTGTTCTCCCCTGTCCCCCACCCTTGCCTAGTTGCGCTCTGAAACACTTGTTTATGAGCGCAATACAAATAAAATATCATATCAAAATATCATATCCGCTTATGACATTCCATGCCCAGCGTTCCTGCTGTGCTCTTCTCTTTTACTCTACCCAGCATTCCTGCTGTGCTCTTCTCCTTTACTGCACCAAGCGTTCCTGCTGTGCTCTTCTCCTTTACTGCACCCCTTTTTCCTGCTGTGCTCTTCTCTTTTACTCTACCCAGCATTCCTGCTGTGCTCTTCTCCTTTACTGCACCCAGCGTTCCTGCTGTGCTCTTCTCCTTTACTGCACCCAGCGTTCCCGCTGTGCTCTTTTTTTCACTGCACTCACGTTCCTGCTGTGCTCTTTTTTTCACTGCACCCAGCATTCCTGCTGTGCTCTCTTTTACTGCACGTTTCTGCTGTGCTCTTCTCTTTTACTGCACCCAGTGTTCCTGCTGTGCTCTTCTCTTTTACTGCACCCAGTTTTTTGTACCTTTCCTCCGAGGTTATCAGGAATGTCCGGAGAGTTTAATTGGTCCAGGTCCTTACATATTCTAGCACAAGCTGATACGATTTTGTCTGTGAATGCTTTTTGAACCCTAATATATTTGTCTTTATCCAGATTAATGGTCTGATTCAAAGGCATTGGGTTTTCCCCAAGTCTTGAACAATTTTAAAAATCTCTTTGATTTCTTTACCCGCTTTTGTAATTTGTTCATTATAGTAAATTTGTTTATCCTCCATATCTTAAGTTTGTATTCTCTCTCCCTACGTTTCCAATCCTCTCTATTCTTCTGTACGTTATCTTTAAGCCAGTCATGTTCAGCCTGCCTTTTCCTTTGTTAAAGCAAGGTAGGTTTGAGGGGATTGGGTCCTCCGACGTATTCCATATCTATGACAGTAATCACCACAGCTGTGCTGCTTTGGAAAATCCTCGGCGTCTGCGTCCTGCGTCGATGACGTCGATACGCCACCCTCAAGGACCTCCTCCGACGGCCAACATCACTGGATGTTATAAGTAGGATGCACGACGTCTGTAGCCTCAGTTCCGTTTTTTCCGCGTTCGCTTCGGGAATCTTGGTGCGCCTCGACTCTTTGGAGTTTCTGTTTTCTCGGTTCTTCGAACCTGTTTGGTGTTTGTGAAATATTTCTTCGTGAAGATGTCTACCTCGTCTTCCACACCGCGACCGGCCTTTAAGAAGTGCGGGGACTGTGGGTCCAAGATGTCAGTCACGGACTCGCACGACGCCTGCCTCTGGTGCCTCGGGAGACCCATGACACAGATGACTGTGTCGACTGCCAGTCGCTCACGTCAAAAGCCTTGCGGGAGCGCAAGAAGAAGTTATCGGTAGGTAAGGTGTCCAAGCCCCGGAAGTCGAGGTCTGCAGGGCTTTCGACGGACGACTCGAGGGGCGCCTCTCCGCGTCGTTGTCGTCAGAAGTCCAGTGGGTCTCGGTCCCGGAGTCGGTCTCGTCACTCCTCTGCCTCTTCGAGGTAATCCCCGAAAGCGCCGTCATCGGTCGCCTTCCCCGTCCTCATCCGAGGACTCCCCCCGTCGGCGGGTCGCTTACCCCACCAAGCATGCGTCACCGGAGGAATGGGCTTCCTTCGGGAAGAAAATGTAGGCGATTCTCGAATCGCAGGGCACTGGTCCGTCCGCGCCTCCGAGTGGGGTCGATGGTGATCAGCCGAGAGACACCGCTCGCACGCCTTCGGGCTCGGGTGGTCGTCACGATTCGCGGGAAAGGTCCCGCTCGGGAATCGTTCTCGGCATGCCCGGTCCAGGTCCTCGACGTTCTCGAGACCGTGTGAACCTGTGAAGTGTTCGAGGAAGACATCGATGCCTTGGCGCCGAGGTCGTAGACGGACTCTCTCGAGGCTCCGCCTCCGAAGAAGTCGTTGACGCCATCAGCGCCCAGGATGTCGTAGGACACGCTCGGGGCTCCGCCTTCGAGGCCTGTGCCGATGCTGTCGGCGCCGCGACTGTCGTCGACACCGATCGAGGCTGTGTCGACGGGGGTACCCCGTGACTTGGGGGAACCACCTAGAATGGCTCTGGCCAAGGTCAAGCATGCCTTTGGTTCAAGTTCTGTGCCTTCTTACCGCCATCTGGAATTTATTTCAGAGGTGGATGAGGGCTCTGATGATGGCATGGTGCCTGACACGGTGCCAGACGAGATTCTCTCGGGCCATAGCCAGTTTGAGGACCTGAGGCAGTCCCTGCATGATGCTAGTGGGCTGGACACCTCTCCAGAGGTGGAGTTTTGTAGGCCTGAGCCTGGCTCTCATGCCGATTCTTCAAACCGGCGCCTTATGTCAAGGGTCACCGAGTACTTAGGATGGTCTTCTCCCCCAGGGGAGTTTGTTCAGGATGACCTTACGGATATCCTCGACATTGGTCCACCAACTGACCCAGTACTGCCATTTCATATGGCTCTACAGGGGAGGGTGGCAGCGGCTTGGACTGCTTCGGAGAGTCTCCCGGCAGTGAGCAAGTCTTTGCCGCGAAAATACCGCCCAGCCAGTACTTACCCCTGCTACTTGTCCAAGCACCCTACTCCAGAGAGTTTGGTGGTGCAGGCAGCTACGGCCCTGGCAAAGCAAGCATCGTACCCTACCATCCCTCCTCATAGGAACGACAAGCATTTTGACGGCTGGGCAAAGAAAGTGTTTTCTGCAGGGGGTATGGCGCTTCAGGCGGCCAACTCCATATGTGCCTTGTCTCGTTTCACGCACACTCTGTGGAACTGTTTCCTTGGCGGCTGAACATATTCCCGAAGGGGCCGAATGGGATGGTTTCCTTGCCATGCTTCAGGATGGCAAGGATGCCATGTGTGAGGCCGCTCAGTCGGGTTTGGACATGGCAGATTGCGTCAGCTGGTCCATGGCGGCGAGCACCGTGATACACAGGTGTGTATGGTTGCGGAAGTCGGGGTTTGCTCCTGATGTGCAGGCCCGGCTCCTCAATATGCCTTTTGACGGGAACATCTTTTTGGCAGCAAGGCTGAAGAGAGCCTTGAGAGGTTGCACACCTCAAAAGCTGCAGCGAAGTCGTTGGGTGCTGCAGTTCGACAAACTCTGCCTTTTCGTCCTAGGGGACAGCAATGGAGGGGAGGTTCCTTTCGTTATTACTCATCCTTTGGTAAAGCAAGAGGATCTACCAGTCAAAGGGTCCACCGTAGGAGTGCCAGAGGTGGAAAGCAAGGTACTCAAGGTGCCAGTGCCGCTCGGGCTGTTGCCTCTTTGCCCTCAGGCAACGCCGCAGCCGCTTCAGCTCAGTCATGAGGCCATGTCCCATGGTTTGCCGGTTGGGGGAAGGCTGGCGCAGCATCTTGCAGAGTGGCACGCCATTACTTCAGATGTGTGGGTTCTGGAGATCATAACCCATGGCTACTGTCTTCCTTTCCGGCAGAGGCCTCACGACAATCCACCGGGGAATCTCTCTTTGAAGAGGCCGGATCCGCTCCTTGCGCAGGAAATTCCATCCCTGCTGGAGAAAGGCGCCATAGAACTGGTGCCTGTAGCGGAGAGGAACAAGGGATGGTATTCCCCTTATTTTCTTATTTCCAAGAAAGACCGGGAATTGAGACCCATCATGGACTTGCGTGGTTTAAACAAACTCCTCAGGAAGGACAAGTTCAAGATGGTTACTCTCTCTCAAGTCCTCCAGGCCCTTCAACTTCAGGACTGATTGGTGTCTCTCGACCTCAAGGACGCTTATTTTCATGTGCCGACCCTTCTCCAGCATGGGGTCTGGCATGGATTCACATGCTCATGAATATTCCCCGTCGTCAGGCTGGGAATCCTCGGTAAAGAAAAAGTCAGTATCAGTTTCGTTTGTGATCTGTCTTTCTTAGTAGTAACCAATCACTGATCTCTGGGTCATACTGCCCCCAGCCAATGACTGCCCTCTCCCCAAGCCCCGCCTCTGGCAGCCATCCTCAGATTTAAGAAGTACCTGAGGTTTTCGGTTGGCGACTCGCACTTTCAGTTTCGGGTCCTGCCGTTCGGATTGACCTCCGCCCCGAGGGTCTTCACCAAACTCATGGTAGTGGTGGCAGCGCACCTCAGGAAAGGAGGGATTCACGTCTACCCCTACCTGGACGATTGGTTGATCAGGGCGTCTTCTCCCGAGCAAGTCCTGGATCCTCTGTCAGTCACCTGCCACTCCCTCCACAAGCAGGGCTTCTCCCTCAACTTAAAAAAGTCCCATTTGACACCAACTCAGAGGCTTCAGTACATCGGAGCAGTGCTCGACACGTCCCTGGGGCAGTGTTTTCCTCCCCAGGTGAGGGCTCATCACATTCAGCAGATGGTGCACAAGTTTCAACTTGCCCAGACTCTCCCAGCGTTCCAGTTCTTGAGACTGCTCGGCCTCATGGCATCGTGCTTTCTTCTGGTGCCAGAGGCCAGGTTGCAGATGCGATCTTTGCAATGGGCACTCAAGCTCCAGTGGTCTCAGTCCTCCGAAAGGATGTCGGACCCTGTTCAGGTGCCGTCTTCGGTCGCCCGGGACCTTCTGTGGTGGGCCGACAAAGGCAATTTGATGAGGGGGGCTCAATTTTGGCTGCCCTGGCCGGAGGCGACTATCGTGACGGACGCATCCCTCACGGGATGGGGAGCTCATGCCAACGAGTTGAGTCAGCAGTCGTTGGTCTCCATTGGAGTCCAGAATCCATATCAATCTGTTGGAGCTGAGGGCCATCAGGCTAGCCCTGAAGGCTTTTCTGCCGACTGTGCGAGGAAAGAATGTCCTGATCCTGATGGACTACACGGTGGCCATGCACTACCTCAACAAAAAGGGGGGGGGGGGCAGGGTCACTTCCTCTGTGCAGGGAGGTGATGCAGCTCTAGTTCTGGGCTATCCAGCAGGAAGTTTCAATCTCAGCAGTTCATCTCGCAGGAGACGAAAACGAAACGGCGGACACTCTGAGCAGGCAGAGCGTGATCTCTTGCGAGTGGGAGTTGGCTCAGGAGATTCTCCTGGAGATCTTCTCCCTTTGGGGGACCCCTCAAGTGGATCTCTTCGCCTCCAGTGTCAACCGGAAGTGCGAGAGGTTCTGCTCGCGAGAATTTCCTCCAAACGGAGCCTTAGGAGTCGCGTTCGTGGTGGAGTGGTCATTCCCACTGCTGTACGCGTATCCTCCAGTCCCCGTCATCCCGCAAGTACTGCGGAGGTTACAGAGGTTTGGGTCCCGGATGATCCTCATTGCTCCGGCGTGGGCCCGGAGGATGTGGTACCTGGACCTTCTTGACTTGTCCATCTGCCCTCCACATCGTCTTCCCTACCGAGACGATCTGCTCTCACGGGAGGGGGTCAGGTTCTCCATCCAGAGGTCGGGTCCCTCAACCTTCACGCTTGGTTTCTGAAAGGTTGAGGTATAAGGATTGGGACCTCCCTGAAGACGTGATGGAGGTGTTGCTTTCTGCCAGAAGGCCCGAAACAAAGTCTCTGTGCCGTTGGAGAATGTTCTGCGACTGGTGCAGGGTTAAGAATGTGGATCCTTTTGCATGTGAAATCCCAATCGTGCTGTCTTTTTTGCTTTCTTTGGCCCAGACAAACAGGGGACTTCAAGTGTGTACCATTAAAGGTTACCTGTCGGCGCTGTCCATAATTAAGTGCTCGTCTGAAGAGTGTTCCTATTTTAAAATTCCTTTAATTTGTCAGTTTCTGAAAGGGCTCACTAATGTGTTCCCTCCGTCGCCTTTCCAGGTGCCCGGTTGGGATTTGAACCTTGTTCTCAAGTTTCTGATGGGTGCTCCGTTTGAGCCTTTGCATACATGCCCTTTGAGACTGTTAACTCTTAAAACTGTATTTTTAGTTGCGGTCACTTCCGCTTGCAGAGTGAGTGAGTTGCAGGCACTTTCAGTTAAGCCACCCTTCACTGTGTTTCATAAGGACTGGGTTGTCCTTAGAGTTCGTCCTTCTTTTCTTCTGAAGGTGGTATCGGAATTTCATTTAGGCCAGAAGGTTGTTCTTCCGGCATTTTATCCTCCTCCACATCCTGGTCAGGAAGAGGAGAGGTTCCATAGGCTAGGCTTGATCCTAGGAGAGCGTTAAGCTTTTATATTTCAAGCATGTCCCGGGTCAGAGTGGACGATCCACTCTTCATTGGTTATGCTGGAAAGCGTTTGGGACAGGCTGTGACGAATCGGACTTTGTCTTGCTGGATTATTTTGGCTATCTCTGAGCGTTACCGCTTGGCGGGTAAGGACCCACCGGTCGGCTTAAGGGCCCATTCTACCAGGGGTATGGCTGCCTCTACTGCCTTGCAGAGGGGTGTTCCTATTCGAAACATCTGTGATGCAGCCACCTGGGCTTCGGTACATACTTTTGTACGTCACTATCCCTTGATTCCATCCGGGGGCAGGATCTGGCCTTTGACAAGGCGGTCCTTTACTCCGCAATTTGATTGGGCATGCTAAATTTCTGTTTTCTAAATTCTTTTCCCACCTCCTTGCATTGGTACTGCTTTGGGAGTCTGCCATAGACATGGAATACGTCGGAGGATCCAATCCCCTCGAAGAACAAGTTACTCTCTTACCTGGTAACGTTCTTTCGATGGGATGGTCCGACGACGTATTCCATATCGCTCCCTCCCTGCCTTCCCCACTACAGAATTTCTTATGCGATTGCAGCTTACGTTTCCGCAAGGCTGTGTGTGTCAGACTGGCAGAAGACTGGTGGCACACGTTCTGGGAAAAAACTACAACTGAGGCTACGGGTGTCGTGCGTCCTACTTATAACATCCAGTGACGTCGGCCGTCGGAGGAGGTCCTCGAGGGCGGCGTATCAACGTCATCGACGCAGACGCCGAAGATTTTCCGAAGCAGCACAGCTGTGGTGATTACTGTCATAGATATGGAATACGTCGTCGGACCATCCCATCGAAAGAACGTTACCAGGTAAGAGAGTAACTTGTTCTTCTGTGGTAAACCACTTGTAGTGGTTAGGACATTCCATAACGCTTCTAGGTTTGATCGGGGCGATCCTATTCAGCAATAATTCAATGTACATGTTAGAACTCAAGAATTAGGAGAGTCTTGGTCCGTAGTGTTGGACATCAAATTACTCCTACATCGAGCTAAGTCAACCGTCTTGACTGTTCGGTAGTTCCTTCCAAGAACTTTACGAGATACCTCATGTTAATGATGGGGTGGGGGCTTCCCGGAAGTTCTACAAAACATGTGAGGAAGGAGTGATCCAACCACACACAGGGAGTCGTGGCCACATCTGTCAATTGGATAGTTCCACTGGCATGCCAATCTAAAATGTTGCCCTTTATATGTGCGGGATCAGAGTTATGTACAAATATACTCATATTATTTAATGTTTGTTCCAAGTCCATAGAACTCTTATCTCTCAGGTCCCCTTTCCATAAATTTAAGTCACCTAAAACAATTGTAGAACAATTAGTTTTCTGCAAGGGAGATAACAAATGGATATTTTCATTGAACGGGGCATTTCACCAAGGGGTCTGTAAAACAGGATAAAATTGACACTGTTATTATAATTTTTCGTGTGTAGGTTTTCACATCTATCACAATCCCCCTTGGCCTCATACATGCCAAGGTGAGTCTTACATGTCCAAATACCCAGTTCTTACCAAAAAAAGGACCTAACCCGGAGGGGTCACCTGCTGTATTATGGGACCGTGTGAGTCCAAAAGCCAGGTTTCCGTGGGACACACAATGTCAACATTATTTTCTACAATGTAGTCATACACATCAGTGGTATGTTTGACAAGGGACCTTGTGTTTGGAAGGGCTAATTTAAGAAATCCTGACCTGGCGTCATCTCCTAATCGTGGCCCAGTGATCACATGCAGATGCTTTTGCTTGTAATCCTGGCTGCCCCTGACAACCCAAGTAATCCCTCTATCTCCTGTTTCACACAAAGTCTGTCTCACACATATAGTGCCCGAGGATCCGTCTTCCAGGTGGCCAGGACACATCCATCGCTTTTGGATCCAGTTCCTGGGGGTGGACCAGTGCAGGAGGATCACCTGGGTGAAGGGTCTTGTGGGAGTTGGACACCAGATGGTGTGGCCCGGTATCCCCTTCCCTTTAACACCTTTACCCCATCCTATCTGGTAGGATATTTAGGAAATGTACCTACCCCCCTCCCTTTACAACACAAACACTTTCTCACAGACAGCCTGCTATGAGAGAAAATGGACTACACCCGAGCCGTGTACCTGACGTGTCCCAATATTATGGTAAATCGAGGACAGACAATTACTGACCATCACACACACCTGACTTCCATTAAGCTTCACCACACGAATAAAAGGCAGAGCACCCTCTGGGCGAGGCAAGACACATGAGGAAACAGCAGTTCCTAGGTGGCAGTTTAACGAGAGAAGGAAGACGGCAAGACAGAAGGGTGCCGCAAGGAGGGACAAGCAGGTTTTTCGACAAGGAACCGCTACTTTCCTGAAACCTCGAGAATAGAAAGCATAAGACAAGGAAACCAGGCTGAAGAATCCTGCATTGTGTGTCGGATGTAACCAGGGCCCTCCCGCGCCCGTGGCTCCAAGAACAAAGCAGCGTTGGTGAAATCCGCACAGCCTGTGTGTTGGGGAGACTGATTCAAGACCAGTCTGTGTTCACTTCACCCCAAAAACCCAGAATATCCTGTCCACCCTTACGTCCCCTCTCCCTCTTCTCCCCACTCCTTCTGTCAACTCTGTCACTCCTACAGCCACCTTTCACCCTCTTTCTCGCCATTTCCTCTTTTCTCCCCTGACAAGGTCTCTAGACAAGTCCAATCTATGAAAGTCTTGTTAAAACAGGTTCTTCCCTGTTCTTACAAAACCATCAAGGACCACATTGACACTTTAGCTCCTGCCCTGGCTGATTTCTGCAACCTCTCCTTTTCCTCTGGAGCCTTCCCCTCCCCTCTGAAGCACTCGCTTGTGCACCTTCTTGTCAAGAAACCCACAGCTGACCGTTCTTGCCCGGCTAACTATTGCCCAATCTCCATCACTCCTTTTCTGGACAAACTCCTATAGCAATTGGCCATCTCGCAGCTTAACCTTCACTCTGATTCTGCTGGATGTCTCCACGACCATTAGTTGGATTTAGAGCTGCCAGAAGCACAGAAACTGCTCCCCTGCACATCAGTGAAGATCTATTCTCCAACCTTGATTCTAACATCCCCTCTGTCCTCATCCTACTCAATCCCTCTTCTGCCTTTGACACGGTCAACCATGCCATCCTGCTCAACCGTTTCCGTGACAACCTGGGTATCACTGATCAGGCTCTGTCCTGGCTGACTTCTTTCCTCTCTGATCGGCCCTCCCAGATCCATCTTGGGTCCTTCCTATCATCTCTCTTCCTCTCTACCTGTGGTGTTCCCCTGGGGTCTAACCTCTCACCCTGGCTTTTCAACCAATACCTGGCAACTCTCACCCACTGCATTGCCATTTTCTGCTCCAATTTCCAGTGCTATGCCGATGGCACTTGACTCATTTACAGGCTTCCCTCAGCCACCTCCTCTCCTTCTCTCATCTTTGATTGCTTAGCTGCCACTCAGGATTGGTGTGCCGCCAACAATCTCTGCCTAAAGGCAGCAAAATAAAGATTCTCCTCATCGGCACACCTCCACCCTCCTTTCCTATCACTCTCTAGCCTGCCTTCCTTGGCCCTCCTCCTACCCCCACCTGCGAGGCTAAGAACCTCGGGGTCATCTTTGACTCCGCGCTTTCCTTCTCTGCCCACATCTCTGATGTCTCTAAAAAGTCAAACATCCTACTGCACCTCCTCAGAGGTGTTCTGTCTTTCCTCTGTTTCACCCAGAAGCTCACTGTCTCTCGAGCCCTGGTTCTCTCTAGGTTGGATTATTGCAACAGCCTCTTTTGAAAACTACCTGCTTCTACTGTCCGCCCTTTTGTATCCAGAACAGGACTGTGAGACTTGTCCTTCGCCTCAAGCCCTGGGATCGTATCTCTCCAGCCCTGAAATCTCTCCACTGGCTGCAAGGATTAAATTCAAGACCCTTTGCATTGTCCACATGGCTTTCTGGGGCCTGGGGCCAAAATACCTTCAGCTGTCCCTCCGTGAATACCTTCACTCCCGAGCTCTTTGCTCCTCCACCTCAAACTTGATTAGGGTCAGTCGTTTTTCTAAGAAACAAGCTGGGGCTAGATCTGTCTTCAGCTGGGGCCCACCTCTGGAACAGCCTCCCTGCCACTCAGAAACTTGAGGAGAACCATCTCCGGTTCTGGAAGCACCTCAAGACCTTCCTCTATGCTTCTGCCTTTGCTCCTCCTCTCCTGATCTGTCTCAGCAACGTGCATCTGGTCACCCGCTGACTTTTGGGCCCAGGTACCTGCCCACCCTGCCACCCACCTGCAGTGCCTTGTGGCAATCCCTTGCACTGGGGTCTGTTTCTGTAACCGTGCATCCCCCCCTTTTCTGCACTTATCAAACACACCCTGTCTGTTGCCTTAAACCTTGCACTTGCCATTTGCTGGCTGCACTATTTTTTTTTATGTTTTTTATTTATTTATTCCTTTTCTCAGCACTTACCACTTCTCCCCCTCTCCGATGCACTTTCCCCCTTCCTCTCCCCTGCACTTGCACGTTTTCAATGTCACTGGCCCTAGTAACATTGTTGTTTTGTTTTCTCCCTTATTCCACTAACTTGCCTCGTTGCACTCTGAAACACTTGTGTACGAATGCGATACAAATGAAGTATCAATCAATGTGTTGAAGCCAAGGTTGCAAGCAGCAACATTGTATAGCGAGGGCTGGAATGAACGTTGTTTGAAATGCATGTGATAACAGACACAAGTAAAGTTGAACTACTGATGAGTGATTGAAATTTGAAACCAAGATCGATAACTTTTGACAGAGTAGTCTGGCACAGCGTGTGTGCTCAATCAAAGGTCTCCGTAAGGTATCCAGCTGAGAGGTGGCAAAGGTGAAAGAATTGTGAATCGAAGTGGACCTGCGACGAGTTCCAGGGTGAACAGAAAATCACCCGAGAATTTGTGCATGTGAAATTCTAAGAAGAAAGGAACTTTCATGTTTGTCGGGTTGCATCAGGCCCTCTGAATTAAGAGACTTTTGAATGGCAAAGAGACTTTGGCACAGAAGGCCATGATGTTGAAGTTTTGAACTGGACTCTCGTGCTAGAGACAGCAACTGTGCTAAGCTCGAGCTTGCCACCTTGTCCCGTGCTGAAAATGTGGGGAAGGGAAGCCAACGTCTTGCATATCCTCAGATCATTTCTTGAACACTTTTCTTCTGCATAACATTGTTTCCCACACTATTTGTATTTCAAAATGAGGATTGGCAATAGGTTTATTAATATAGACCTTTTTTTTTTTTTTTTTTTTTAACAGACTCCACTAGGACTACCTTTTATATTTTTTGATGTCCGTAGCTTTCTCCCGTCTTTAAATTTAGGATTAGATAGGCATTTTTCAAACCCAACCGAAGTTCAATAAACCCCTTTAAACTGTGATCTCTTGTGTCTGTCTCACTGTTTGATACCATGCCTTCCTTGCAGAAGGTACCCACTCGAGAGTCGCAGCTACATTTGTACAAGCTTTTTACACATAGGACCAAGCTCACTTCAGACGAACATGTAATCTAAAGTGGACTGAGCAACCAAACTGAACCAAGTACACTTATGGGGCATATCTTCTGTTAAGATCTCCCAAAATTATTACACAAAGACCTGTTTCCAGGTCATATTTCCCAAGGGTATCCAAAATAAATTCCAAAAAGTCCTACACATTGGTGTACAAGGGATTGTGGTAAACATTCAAGATGATGCATGCCCTATGCGCACACCGATTAGCATTGCACCACTCTACTTTTACACCCAAGACATGACTTCTGCGTAGGTCCAGATTTGTCATGAGAATATCACTAGTTAAGAGTACCGCACATAGCAGCCCCCATAAGTCCGCCCTCTCAGACCCCTACATGCCGGCTCTCAGCAGATCTCAAACCCATCCAACAGTGGAATATCGGTCAACCATGTCTCTTTTAGACATATTAAATCAGACTTTGACCACTGATCATAATTAGAAGCAAGATGCTGAAAGCCATGCATATTCACGATGCCACATTTGTTAGTTGATTTCACTTATTAGCTTGTCTTACATTCCCTTGTTCGTGTAGTGATTTAAGGATAAATGCCCAATCATAGGACACTGTTCGATTGTGCAGTGGTCCTGTTACCCCATCCTGGCCTCCAGACATTACTGATTTTACAATAACTAAGGGGTCACGTGGAATAGTCAAATGTTTGCTTGTCAGAGAGACTATTGTAGACCTGGAAGCCGGGAAGGCGGAGAGTCTTTGATTGAATAGCCTACCTGTTTCAGGCTCAAACATCACTGTAGACTATGTTCTTTAGCAGCTCAGATTAAAATCCTAGTCTCACCATATATACTCTTGTATGGTCAATACATTCAACTTGAGCTAGATCCTTAGATGTTAGACATTTTAGCCTGAGCAATTCCCCAAACAAAGTAAACATGTATTGCCTTTTTAGAGAAAGGCACCTCTTACAGCAAACCCACGTTCCAAATGGGCATAGGCCAAAGCATTCCCCACTGCCCTCAACAGGTTGGACGCCGGGCCTTGGTGTCTCGAAAGACATGTTGCCAATCCTTCGAAGTTTCAATTGATTCTTCATATTAATATCTTGTTGCAGAGGCACCTTCGTGGCATCTTTAGCTGGTGGACATGGGTGGCCCATTAATTTCTTCCTCCTTTGCTCCAATGAGAGAAAACATTGTCTTGTGTGCAGGATTGTTGGGCGACTGGCACTTGATGACAAAGGTGATGAACTTCTAGGCAGACGCCTTCGCGTTACTACTCTCGGAACATTAGCAAGCTTGGATGCCCGGTGGTCCTCATGGGCATCTCCTATTAAAACCTTGTGGTGCTTTAATGGGCGATCCATATCCTCCTCTTCTCCATTAGAATGAGTGGAGCAAAGACTAGAATTCATAGGACTCTTTTAGCCTGCCTCTGGAAGAGGTTTTAAAAAAATGTAATTAATCAATATCCAACATTTATACTTGTATTTATACTCTTGGGTGCAGGTAGCTTCCCTATTAGCAACACCTGTGTCTGTGCTGAAGGGAGAGTCTTCTCTTTTCTGCCTTTAGGCTTTACTTTTTCAATCTTGGCATTTAAAATGGCCATTGCCAAGTCCCCATCTTCATTGTCCTCCTTTGGAGAGTCTACTATGGAATTTAATGAGCGACAGAATTTCTGCGAGCCTTTGCCTCCTTGTTTTGCAACGTTTTTGACATTCTTCGATTTCTGTTTCTTCCTCTGTTGTTGTGTTCTAGGGTAAAACACTGAATGCAACTTCACTTCAGCAATACCAATCTCAGGAACAGCAGGGATCATTAAACCTGTAGCACACTGGTCAACCAATATCCCATATGGTTCTTGGAGCTGGATGGTGCGAGAGTTATATTTGATTACGTCCAAAGGACTGATTGGGTAGATAGTCTAAAACCTGCTCTGGCATCCTCTATCAATAACCGCCACCGTAACTTTACTTGGGTGACTTCAACAAGGACCCGTAGGCCCAGATAAGTATTCACTGTCCTGCTTGTTTAATAATCTGCCACTTGCCATAATGTATTCCTTTACAACATTCATTTTGGGGTATAGATCCCAGATCGAATTTCCCTTAGTTCACACTGAACTAGGTCATGACCTTTGTGCCTAGAAATGAAAATCCTTGATAGTACTGGAAAAAAGAAAGCATCTATAAATATGTTCCCCTCGTATTGGATCAGGCTGGTTTTGTACAAAGTTCCCATGTGCTTCTCCAAAGGACTCCCCCAGGCGGTGGTGGGCGGGTGAGGACTCCACTCTAGGTGATGGGGTCCATTCTCTGCAGTAATTTTTTTAATGGAATTGGTGATGACTGCTCAGATATTTTAGGTGACTTCCTCCCTCCTGCCCCATACTGAGCTACGGGATACACATGAGCCCGAGGACAGGCAAACCCGCTTAGCAAGCTTCTCTGACACAACAGGTGCCAGAATCCAGAAATCCGAAATCTTGTCAGTATTATGGCAAGTTAGTAGATCCTCTGCGTCTATATACTCCAGTGAGCATGCAGCACCTGAGACCTCACCGTCCCCTTCGTTGTTGGTATTGAGAGGACCACCCTGGAAAACCATTGACATGCTCTGTACCCCCTGTAAGGGTACAGAGGGCAGTATCTGATTACTCATTGCTCCCTCCAATTCGTGCCGCAACCTGTGCCATAGTTCTGTCATTGGAAAATGCTGGTCGATTCGGAGTATGTTTCTTTGTGTGCACATACTACTCTACATACAGTAGCAAGTTATTGGGCGCTTTAGTATTAGCCATATTACTGGTGTAGGGCATGCAGGGCTCCATCACTTTACTGTGGGCCCACCAACTTTCATTCACATTAAGTGTTAATGCTACCCCCTATTAGTGCTGTTAATAAGTGGCTTTGGGGATAGTTTAGACCAGTACCTCTATGTCCGCAAGTACGGGTATCAGCCATCAAGCGCCGGACCGCAGTTACTTTCACTTATACTTCACTTCTGCAGAACGCACGAGTGTGTCCATTTTCCAGTAGTCCTTGGTTAACTTGTTGCATGTGGGTACTGTGAGAAACCTGAGGCGTTTCTCCCAGGTTATTCCATGGGGTCCTTTGTTCAGGTGGCCTGGGGAGGGCCATCGCTCTTGGATCCCAACCCTGGGAGCAGACGCGCGAGTGAGTATCACTTGGACAGGGGGTCCTTGGCGACAGCGAGAGGAGCCCCCTTGGGCGAGATGCGATATTCCATTTTTTCCAATGCATACCTATCCGATATCTCGGCAGTCTTTATGGGATGTTACCAAAATCCTAATTCCCCCCCGCCCCCCATCACTTTACCTTACGGAAAAGACAGAGAAAACAGGGCAACTCCAAATTACATCTAAAATCCAAAACGAATTTTACCTCTCCACAACACTACAACTCCCATAATCCCATTCCCCCATTGAAATCCACAAGGACTGTGATGAAAAAGATGGGAGTCATGAGGATTACCTATAGGAATCAATGGGCAATGGATTCCTATGGGCAGTCTCGATGTTGTCCCGATAACGAGGTCAGGCAGGGAGGGACAATTATTCACACCTGACTCCAATTAACTCTAGCTGGGAGTATAAAAGCAGCAGCTAGGAACAGCATTGGGAGCGAGTAAGGGATGCTGGAAGGTATCCGAGAGCAGGAGAGCACCCATGTGAGCTGGAGACACCCTGGGAGGCCTGGAGGAGGAGACGAAAACTGCACAAACAATGGCCCTACTGCCAGAGAGGAGATTGCGGTGTGGACGAGGAAACTGTCCCTCCAGAAGGCAACACCAGGGGCAGCTGTGGTTGCTTGGTGGTACAGACAGTTAAACAGTTAAACTCCTCCCCTGGGCCAGGCAGGCGAACCCAGATCTCTGAGGGGCAGAGGGAAAGACCCGGACCACTTACATATATCTCCTTTTGGCTCCTGGAGTTCCCAAAGACTGAGTGCCATTTAGCGGAGCAACGAAGTGGGAGCAAAATCGACCCAATTGCGTTCTGGGACTAGAAGTCCCAAAACCTTGTTTGTGTTAAAAATTATGACTTTTTGAAAAGGAGTCCAAGCCCAGCAGAGGGAGAACCTTGAAGAACTGGAAGAAGGTTCCGAGCCCAACGGAGGGAGTCCCAGTGGTGAAATTACAAGACGCAAGCAAAAACGTCAAGACCAGCTGCAGAGTGCCCGTTTGAAAGGCTCTGGCTGATGCCCCTTTCTTTTGCTTGGAAACTACAAGGAGCAGAAGGCCGTGCGAGAGCTAAAGGAGAGACCAACTGCAGAGGGATACGGCACCACGTGGGTGCTTACTCGAGAGACTCTGGTCCAACCCGTGTTTGTTGAAAACTGCTAACACCAGAAGGCCTTCGGGAAAGCCGCGAAGAAACGGTCAAAGTGGTCATACAGGGGTCTTGCAAAATCCTCTGTACCGTCGAAAGTCTTTGACTGACAGGTGATTGAGAAAGGCATGATTGATGAAGTTGGCAACAGTGAACCCGGTGGAGGGATACTAACGAGAAGGGGCAAAGTCTAAAGCCCCATACTGAACTGTTTCATAAAGGTTGAAAGGACAGAACCCAGCACGCTGACTAAAATGGACGAAGCCTGAAGGCCCTATGAACAGTGTGTAGGAAGAAGGGAACCCTAGTGAGGGTGTCCGCAGTGAAGTGTTTTGAAAAGGTGGCCAGAGAGGCCGACATACAGGGCTGAAGCCGGTGATACTGTTTAAAAGGATATAAAGATTTGTGAAACAAGGAGAACTGCAAGACCAGGGGAAGGGAAGTGTTCTCCTTGTCCATAAGGATCCAAGCCCAGCCAAGGGAGATCCAGGGGTGAAAAGTAATCTCCCGAAGTTCATTGGAAAGGAACTTTGTACTTGTTTTGTTGAATTCAATTCGTAAGGGGTTTACGCCTGGAAGATGGGGACCCATGGGTGAAGCCATCACCCAACGTAAATGTGGAACAGAACTGTTTGTGGAATACAGAAGGGCCTTGAAGGTCCTGATACTGATAGAAACCCATTGTGGTTTTGTGCCTGGAAGAGGGGGAGACGGGGGTGAAGGCATCACCCAACGAACATTTGAGAGGAACTTTTTGTTTTGTTATTTTTGAAACCCATCAGGTCTCTGGAGGCAGGAGACTTTTGTTGAAAGAGACTGACCCAAGCAAGAACCTGATACTTGCCAAGGAACTGTCAACTTGTGCTGGGAAAGCTCAAGCCTGTGCTGTGCACAGGACTACTACCTTACCCTGTGCTCAAAACATGGGGAAGGGAGACCCCTGGCTAATGCCTATCCTGACATATTATTTGAGAACACTTTTTTTTTATTTTTGAAAACGCTATCCCTCACTCTTTCTGTATTTAGTTGTAAGGATTGGCAATAGATATTTCTTAGTATAGGTCCTTTATTTCGAAAAGACGCCAGAAGGACTGCCTTATTTATCAGTTGATCGTCGACACTTGCTCCTATCTTAGATTTAGGTTTAGCTTAGGCGTTTTTTCAACCTGCATATTGTTTTAATAAACACCCTTGAACTGTGATCGCTTGTGTCTGTTGTCTTACTGTTGCCACCATGAGTTCCTTACGGTACTTTGAAGGTATGTATAGCGTGTTGGGACAGTTTGGTTAAGATGGCATGGTGCCCAGCCCAAGTAAGTCTTTTCTCCAGTAGTCCTTTGTCAGCGAGTTACGACTGAGTTTGTAGTGTGCTCACCTGCTTTAGGAGGCAAAGCTTCCATTGGGCAGAATTTATTACTTGGCGGATCAGAAGTTTTGGTGCTGGTCTCATGCTGGTGTTAATTGAATTGCTAGGATTAAGCTGTTTTCTGAAGTTCAGCTGATCGTCTATGTAGAAGCATTTGGGAAGAGAATTTCAGAGTTTGGCTGCCAGTAAGGGAAATGAAACGTGCTGGTTCCAGTTGAAGCTTGGAACCATTACTAAGGCAACCTTGCCAGATCATAGTGTACTTGCTGGTTGGCAGTGGCTGCATTACCTTATGATGTAGGAAGTCTTGGTTTGATCATAGCCATTGAAGAGTTTGGGGGGGGTGGGGGGTATTTGTGTGTGTGACTATATATATATATATATATATATATATATATATATATATATATATATATATATATATATATATATATATATATATATGCAAGCAAGGTATCCAGGATAAACCCCTGATTATATTTATATATATATATATATATATATATATATATATATATATATATATATATATATATATATATATATATATATATATATATGCACACCCCTCACTGTGAATCCCTTTGCAGTCGCAAGTACGACCCCTGAAACCTTGAGGTAAATATCCCATGCAGCAACGTGGCCCTAAGGCAGGAGGAGGCGAGTCCCCGTAGCTTCGAGGATGTAGGTCAGCCCACTCCTCTTCCTACCCACTGAACCTTACCCCTGTCCTACACCCCCACTGCACGCCTTTACCCTTCTCACCACCTCCACAGCAAGCTTAATAGGGAATATTCTCTACTCATTGATGCAAGGTGAAAAGGAGCCCAGAATGGGCGTGGATACCTGTCTGGGGGGGGGGGGGTGGAGGGGGTAGTGTATCACTGTGTGTGGCTGGTGGGGGACCAAAGGTAATGTGATGAATGGAGCGATGGGAGTGGCCATGCCATCAGGGTCTGCCTGACATTGTCACATAAGGCAAAACCTCATTGGAGAACTGCTTTACAGCACGGAAACCACCACCCCAAGTATCGTGCAGCCTTACAAGAATCCAAAAGCCCCCTCTGCACAAGAATAATATTTTGCCCACTTTGGCTACTCCATCTTTTAGCCAAAACCTTTAAAGCGATGAGAGAGAGTCTGTCTGACCCAGATAGTGGATCAGGCAATGAAACACACACACAGTGCTAGTCTGCTGTGTGGTTTTTCAATGTTTTTTGTATCTGTGGTAATGACTGGGTCTCCTTGTGTCTGACACACACAGATAAATCTGTTCCTATGAACTTTCTCTGAACTATCATTTAAAAGAGCGCAACAGTACTGTCACTTTTTAGACCTGACTTATTCTTAAATCAAACCAATGTTATTTTGCTGGCCTTAAGCTCCTAGATTGGTATGCAGTGATAAAATTGCGGCAAAAATGCTGTGGTTTGCCGCGTTTAAGGTGTACCCCATTACACCATTTAAGTGTTGCAGGGGTGTCCCCCTCTCCCCTTAAATGGTATAATGGGTCCTGGGTAGCGGGGGATGTCCCCGCTCCCCTTAAATAATATAATGGGTCCGGGGTTGCGGGGGTGTCCCCCGCATCCTTGCCATGGATTGCAGTGGCAAAAGCACGGCCTTTTTGCCGAGTTATTTTGTGTTCACTGCTGTTATTGCCGCGATTTTTACACCTTGAACCCCTATATTTAGATATATGTTGACAACCTATATCCCCCCCCCTCGACTTTTGCGACAGTAATAATTAAGGGGAAGGGGTTCACCAACCCCACTCACTTGCATTGCAGTAGCCATCTTCACAGTGGACGCCTCCCACCTCAAAGGCACTCCTTGGCAACTCTCCCATCCCAGACACCCTTCCCTGAATTAGCACATTCCTGAGCCCCAATGTCCATCACTCCTGCACCCACCGCAATTCAATGAGAGCCCCTCATTCTTCTGTCCATCACAGAGCACTGTCCCACCCAGTCCCCCCACTTCTCCTAGAGAGGGTCATTCGAATACAAAAATGTATTCGTACATAGATGCCAACTCTCCCGATTTAGGTGGGATACACCCGATTTCTGAATTAAAAATATTGCTGTTATTAACTTTCTCGCTGCTAAAATAATTACAACCCCAATTCAATCGAATGGGGAAATTCAGTTCCTCCTCATTTGATGACAAAATCTCCCTCCCAGATGCTCCAGAATGTGTGCGAGGAAGTTAGTATAACGCAATGTTCTCACATGTGCATATGTGAAGGTGTGTTCATTGTTCCAGATTCAGGAAATAAAGGTTTCAATATGCTTTAAGAGCGCCTAGTAAGTGTGCTCCCTGTGCTGTCTCTGCCAACTGTTTAGGGGCTGCGGTAGTTCCTGTGAGTACAAACCTCTGGGAGGGAGGTGTGCCCTCGGGAGAACCAGGAAGTGAAGTCAGTGACTTGGGTGTTGGAACTGACTGGCCTGTGGTTTTCTCAATTTAATTGCTCCTGAAATGGAAAACGTTAATAACAACTGTGCAGTGGGGACCCCAGCCGGCCCATAGGACTGGGGGTTTCCCAAACAGCACTTTAAAATGAGTAGCAGCACCCTCGAGATGGATGGGGATGCAGATTAATACTCTCGCATAAAATGATTGACAACTCGATAGTTTGCCAAAGGGAGTCTGTTTAATGACAAGTACAAAAAACGGGGAGTTTATGAATATTGATCTTCCTTCTTCCTTCAACTCCAATTAATTTCAGAAAAAACACATTTATACCGAAGACTCGTCATCACTGACGTGTAATATCTCAAAACTTAGCATGCAACTTGATTGGATCTAGGAAGGTAACTTTAATATAGGTACTACATCTGGATATGGTAACGAAGTGAGGGGATTGGATAAACAATGTCGGGTGGGTCATCTAAGCCCTTCCTTCAAAATGGCTACTGTAGACATCACTAAAAGTACGATTTCTCATTGGTTCTACTAACTATAGGACCCTAGATTACATGGTCCACCATGATTGGGTTGGCATCAACCCCACTCATACTTTTCCACTTGCTTAGCAGCGTGCAGAATAGCCGGCCATGTGCAGGTAGCTCGTCTGCACTCCCAGCCTCCCTCCAATTATTGCAACAATCAATCATCACTTCAGTGGTCATGTGTCAATTATTTCTTTGTATTTTGGCCTCGAGTGTGCTTCTTGGTCTGGGAAAGTTAAGGTGTCTGGGCATGGCAAGAGTCCATGCGTAGGTGGGAAAGTTTCATCCCTTCTGCTTGCTCGGTTATGTGATTTCGACACTGTGAAATCTTTTTATCTTCCATGCAATTTCGTGTATTTGATTTAATTCTGTCAGCCATCTGTGGCTTATCTTGACCTTTCTGAATAGGATACTCTGTTGTTCTTCTCATTAATTGTATCCACTGTGGGTCTATTTCAGCCAATACGACCTTGGCTTCTTGGCATGGTTGCCTTCGTCTGAGTTTCTCTCTGTCTTTTAATTCTCAATTTGCTTGCTGTGAAGCTCTCCTCTTGACATTTAATAACCTTTGGTTGATTCTGCTCTTGTGCATAGTGGAAGTATACTTGTATAAAGTGCTCCTTTTGAGGTAGATGTGTATAGGTGGCGCTTGCCGCAATCTATCTTACTACTAAGCATAAGCAAGCTTCACGATTTTCTGTGCTTCTTGTGATTACTGCGGTATGTACACGTTTAAACTGGCTGACTATCTTCATCATGCTCATGGCATAAGTTTCCGACATTTAACATCAATTATTTCACTTTAGACTCAGGATTTCACTTATCCATGGTGTTTCTTCTCGTTTGTCATCATTCTCGGGTCGTCATATCTTCTATACGTGAGTCAGTTCGGGTTCTTGTGATGTCACCATTCGTCTTCCTTCAGTATCTTCTTAGCTTCTTCTGGTATTGCATTCTGACAATCGTCATTCTGTCTTACTTGTCGGTATGGTTTTGTCACTGGGTACCTCACTGTCCAGGTTTTCTTAGGTGTCGGTAGTTCAATAGGCGCTGTCAGTCTGCGGCTCTCTGCGGCTCTCTGCTGATTTATTTGCTCATCATACGTCACATATTTCGGCGTGAATGTTCCTGGTACTTCAGAATGGGCGGTTGGAGTGTGAATCGTACTTGGTGGCTCCTCTACACAACTGCACAAGCGGCATTGAACATAGAACATAAACAAATGGGATGAAGGATCTTTTCTACAATACAAGCCATATAAAGGAGACCCACCACCCCCTGCGTGTAAGTAATTAAGTTTCAGAAATTCAGTGATGAGACATCACAGCGTCCTCATAAATAACTAGATGGCTAACATTCCATACTTAATGAACAAAGACAGCTGGTTGCCATTCAGTTTGAGGCCTGCGGGCGGGTTAGCGCTTTACAAAAATGAAATAGAATAGTTGGCAGCCATGGGACGCGAAGCTGGTGGATAAGGAGCCCTAGGCTGTTTCCTTTCCACCATCTTGGTGTCCAGGGATGACAGTTTCTGGTGGAATGTTGGCCCTCTGGTTCTTTATTAGAACGCTGTGTGGTACACAGAAATCTTGTTTCGCTTTTTATTAGTCATAGAAAACAGACTGCAGCCTTTCACTTCTTTTTAGTATGTGCTGTTGGACTAGTGACTAATCCACCCTGTACTTGAGGGCTTAGGGACTACAGCACAGTTACATTACCACTGATCTAAGTCAGGGTTTAATGTTTGTGCACATAAGGCCAGCTTTGCTATAATGTAGATATACACTTTGTTAAAAGGCTTTGTAAACTTAATGCATTTTTTTTTATTTAACAGGTGAAGCCAGCAATGAGGGCACACCAGTTGGCCAGAAGAGGAAAAGTGATCTTAGCTCACCTCACCTGCAGCCTGACCAGCGCCTCTCCCGGAGCCAGTCCGATATGTTCCCCCCCAAGTCTCCAGCACTACTGCGGATGGGAGATCCTTACCGTACACTTGGCGTAAACATGGATACCCCAGCACGGTTCAACCCTTTCTCGCAGCGCGAAGACTTGAAAGGAGGCAGGATTAAACTCTTTGATACCCCTAGCAAGTCAGTCATTTCTCTGACATTTGACCTACCGCAGCCCCCCTCCTACCAGATCAGCAGCCCAGTGACACCCGAGCCAATGATGGAAACGCAGTGCGACTTCTCCCAGCAGAGCATCCTTCCACGAAGGTGCCGTTCCCTGCCAGCATCCCCAGAGCTTCCCCGAAAGGCACATGTACTAGTGAATTCTGGATTTACTCCCGGCAATGACTGGAGACCAAGCTTCCCTCCAGGGAGTGGGCATCAGGATGACGATGGTATTAATTCTGAAACGGGCAGCTTCTTAGATTCCAGTTCCCTGGGGACAGCCGAGGAGTCAATGACACCCAAAGGACTCGCAGATGTGGAGCCTATGGACTGCTCCAGCAGCCCTGACAGTGTGGAAGGGAATGTTTTCTTGGAAGGACCATTGCAGCCATTGACCAATGGAACGTTTATCACCACTTCTGCCACAAACCGCTGGCAGCCAGAGGTTGTTCCTCCAAACGGACTGATGTACAACAACAACGTCATTGTCAGCAAACCACACAAATGGAGTGGGTTCCCCTATCCAAGGCCGGGCACCGGTGGGCTGGACTGTAGCTTTTCAGAAATCAGTATCCCCAATTCAGTAGCATTTGAGCGGACAGAGAACTCCAGCACAGTTCCCCTCAACTCCTCCACCTCAGTGTTGGACCAAGACGAGGTCATCACATGCCCAGGGTGCTGTCTGGGAAGCTTCAGCTTCATGTCTGCATGTCATCGGCCCTCCCCCAACCCACCCCGGTACCAAAACCTGAACTGTGAGTCAAAGAGCTTGATTTGCACAGACAAGAGCCTGGACTCCAAAGCCACAAGGACTCTTGCAGCGCCTAGCCTAAAGCTCCCAGAGGCTCAGTCCTAGAAGGAGGCAGCGCACAGACTACCCCATGCTTGAGATTTATTTTGCTTTAATGAAATGGCACAGAAGGAAGTGGCAGCCTTGTTAGAAATTATTCTGGTGTGAGTAGAGTGCTTCCCTGGCCCCTGAGGGCAGAGATGGAGGGAGAAGCAGTTCTGCCCAAGGGGTCTTTATTGAGGCAGAATCCCTATTGGTGCCTATCCTCCCATGAAAAGATAATGCCAGGCTTTCCTTTTCTGCAAAGTATTCATTTGACTCCTTCCTAGGAAAAGCTTGTGAAATACGTTTCTTCTTTAATAGAATCCAGGTCGATCACCGGCCCCCAGATCTGGCACCCCTGGCACACAGTCGTCGTGTAGATGGCATCGTTGTGTGGCGTAAAGGAAGCAATGAAGATCACCGTTGTGACTGCACTGTCACACAATATTGGTGTGGTCCTCAAGGTGCATGCGCCCCTTCCCAAAAGTACCGAAGGAGAATGCATGCAATCGGGAAGAGTGAGGGGGAGAGAGAAGACTCCTAAATATATCTCTTCATATGTTTTCATAGCTCTAATCTGTGTGAATTTCCTTTGCAGCAATTTGTTTTTCTAGTTTGAAAGATTTTATTTTTGTAGCTCATTAGGCGCACTGGAGAATAAAGCAAGCCACAATGTGAAAAACGAAAGGAATTATTTGTCTACACTGAGTGGGGTGTTAAGCACTAAACATGACGCACACAGACCCACAAAGACACCCACAGTTCATCACAAGCCCATGAACAAGCACGCCGCACGAGACCTTAGTGGATCTGGTGACACCAACAGATTCCTATAATCCACCAGGAATCGGCTTCTAGATGAAACCGGGGGAAGACATGCAAGCTGCTCTGGTACACAGCTAAGGAACATCTTCTAGGACAAGGGCTGCAGTAACCTGCAGTAGTTCCAGGTCTTGCTTCAGTTCCCAAATCCCATAAAACCTACACTTCCTAGAAATTAAAGCTAGAATTGATTCTTTGAAGTACTGCAAATTCCACACGAAAGCTTGTTTGCAAGTATTTATTCCGCTCCTCAGAGGCAGGCAGGCTGATGTTACAAAATCATGTTATCTAGTGCCAGGTATGGGCTGCCATGCACCAGGTTCCTCTTGGTCACCTGGAATGGTGTTCTGTTATTGAACCCACCGCAATATTGTCTCACCACAAAGTGATCTTCATCCAACTGGTAAAGTCAGGATTTTCTACAGTTGCACCGACTCTGATCACATGTTCAATTTACGTTGAATTCCTTCCTAACTAGCAGTGGTGGCTTCCACTGACCCAGTGGGGATGCCCCCTTCTGCTTATTGACACTAATGGAGGGGTTGAGAGGCTTGGGGTCTGCATGGGCATGTGCATGTGGCCTCTACACTATCTAAATGTGGAGCAGTGTCTCATCAGACTTGGGGGTGCAGTAGAGGAACAGTTGGGTGCTCTACTCCCAGAAAGGATTGCGTGGAGCCACGAGCCTGACCTGCTGCAGGGAGATGTATTCATGGAGAAGTGTTTGTGGGCACCTGGACTGCTAGGTATGGAACAGTGTATCACCATACCAGACTTTGGGGTGCAGTAAAGGAATGATTGTGTTCTCCCAGGAAGGATTATGTAGTGCCACAAACCTGGTACATGAATGTGTATTCATGGTGAAGTATAAGAGGACCCTTGAGATGTTAGGTGTGGAACAGTGTGTCACAAGGCTAGATTTTGTGTACAGTAGAGGAATAACTGTGTTCTGCAATGATTGTGTGGTGCCACAAACCTGTTCTAGTGCAGGGACAGTGAAGTTCTCTGTAAACACACACATTACAATGGGCACTACTTTCTCACAAGGGAGACCTCTGCACACCTAAACACATGACATGGGCATACATGGAGTATGATTAGTGTTCCTGTAAATACCAGCTATGGAAGTGCTTGGCTGTCTGAGATTGGACTTAGGTTGGATGCGATGATGATGAAAAGTCCCTAGACGACTGAAAGTGTGCTTATGTACGGGAGACACAAGGTTCCTGTGTGTGGAAGTCAATCAGCCACATATTCTATTCTGCCACTTTACATATTGAATGCAGCTTTAGGTTAGGCAGTTCAATTTGGCAAACAGAGTTAATCTGACTTCAGCAAATACTCCAAAGTATGATGCCCGGTTGGGTGTTCCCATTGACGCATAGTCATTTGGAGTAACTGGCTGAGATTGGTGGGTACAAAATGGAGTGGTTTAAGTACCTACAATGCAATATCTTCTGCTTGAACCCATATGTGTCAGTGCTTCTCTCTGGCATGCAATAATGTAGAGTAATTGTCTCTAATGGCCGCATTCATCCCGTTCCCCACATGCCAGTCAAGTGTCTTTCAGTCCTGATACATAGGCATTCATCATGGATGTCCAAAGTATGGAATACTCAGAGTTGTGGGGGTAACGTAAAAATGGGCACTTCAGTAATCTTATAAAAATGTTATATAAATGGTAAGCTCATTAGAACAATTGTCCCAAAAGCGCAACATGAAACTCTTTTGACACACTCTGGAAAAGATCTGAATGTATAACAGCAGCTCTCGGGAGGACATGCACTAGAAACTTGAGTTGCTGCTGCAGTAGAATCCCTGGCCACATCAGGTTTGGGTCAGACAGCGACACAGAGCTTTCGTTTCGAATTGTTCTTGCCGATTCACTTTTCGGACTGATCAACTTACCCACTTTTTAATTTTTTTAAATGTATTGGTTTACTTTTTATTTTAAATGTAGAAAATCCAGGTCCCGTCTAAAGTGAACGTAACATGTGCCCTTGAAAATGGATGAATGTTTAATTTGAGCTTTTGTCTTTAGTTGTATAATGAAAACCCACACCTTGGAAATAATGTTAATACTAAGGTAATTTAGGCTAGCACAGCTGAATATTATACACATGAACATACAGCAAGATTGTCATCTTCTGGGCTCTAGAAGGATGACCATGGCAAAGTGAAATGCTTACGCTAAGAAACTGCTTGATAAATGCACCACAATACATTATTACCAGTGTGAAATAGGAGCGCTTCCTGTTGGAAGAGTGGAAACCAATCTTGTTTGAGGCCGGTCATGGTTAACATAAGAAGCACACCAGAACATTAAGGTTTTGTCCCCAACCCTCCCCCTTCCAATATGGCTTCTATTTTTTCTGTACTTCTCAAAGTTGTAAATAAAATTTCTTTTAAAAAAGAACATGTAAAAACGTATACAATGCACTGGTGAAAGCAAACATTTTTTTAAAAAATGATACAAGAAGAAGAATATTGCTAGTAATATATAAAGCTTATTTAAGATATTTCAATAAAAATGAATGTACGTACCATGACGTGTCCTTCTTGTTTCATGTAGAGCAATGCTTATCTCATTTATATTCTGGGTGTTTAATTATGAAGGATTAACACGTCTTCCCTGAGTTCAATCCTACCTTTGCTCCAGCCAGCCTGAGCTGGGGCTGGCGGGCTGTTACCTGCCTGTTCTAAAAGGAGGGGTTGATTGCTATATTCTGGACGGGGGAATTCCAGTAGCAAGGGGACATATTGGAGAGCATTCCAGCATCGAGACATGGCCACCGAGAAAGCCTGCCACGCGATCTGGGCTTGAGCAATGTTTGAATGTGGAGCAGCTCCCTTCTTGGCAAAGCCCGGGCCTCATCAAGAAGTTGCAAGATAGCTTGGATTGTCCAGTCCCAATGATTTCTAAATCTGACAACTTCAAAAGAATTAAGAGGTACCCAACGAAAAGTGGCCATTACTGAGATGGTGTTGTCTAACCAGCCGGGTATCGGGTGAACAAGCTAACCTCAGTCTGTGTGAATGTACGAGGGCCTGAACTGTTGCAAGAAATACATGGCTGGGTAAAAGCATTTTCTATGTCTGCAGGTATTGGTGTATTAGGTATTGAGCCAACTGGGTCTTTTTCCACTTGTGATACTTTAGGAAGAGTTTGGAGTATGATACCTGAACATCTAGTAGAGATCACAGCAGAAGGGGTAAAGCCCCTGGGACAAAGGAGTGGAAGCCTTATCAGAACCAAACACAAGAAACAATCCTTGCCGAGTTGAATGTCTGCATAGTTTTGGCAAGACAGGCCGCCACCAGGAGTTCCTTCCGAGGATTATGTCCTCAGCTGAAGATGCTTGCAAGGAAGGCATGGTATCAAAGTAAGACAGGCACAAGTGACCACAGTTCGAGGGTGTTTATTAAACTTTATCAAGGGTGTGATAAAAGCCTATATAAATCTAAAGATGGGAGCAAGCTACGACCATCAACTAATAACGCAGTACTAGTGGAGTCTCATCAAAATAAAAAGGGCTATACCAAGAAAAAAATATTGCCAATCCTTCCCCCTAATTTACAAATAGTGTGGGAAACGTTCATGAAAAAGAAGTGTTCACAAAATTATAGGTCAGCATGTTCACGCCATTGGCCTCCCTTCCCCACATTTTCAGCACGGGACAAGGCAGTTCACTTGAGCATAGCACACTCTTGGGCTTTTTCGGCACGAGGACACAGTTCAATTACAAGCATCAGGGCCTTCTATGCCCAAGTCTCTTCATTTATCAAAAGTCTCTTGATTCAGAGGGACTGGTGTATCAAACAAAACAAAAGTTCCTTTACAAATCTTCAAGTCGGGCAATTCACTCTTCACCCTGGATCCCCCTCAGCCGGGATCAGATACCTTTTCTACCACAATCTTTAGTTTAGATCACCCTCAGCCAAGCTCAGATCCCTTTCACATGATTAGTCTCCCTCAGCCAGGCTCGGATCAATTGCAGTTCGTATAAGCTATCGAAGACTTTCGAATGTGCGCAGGGTTTGGCTTGACCCGTTGCAAGACCACTTCGATTCCACAGTTCACAATTTTACACTCTCGGTTGGATACCTAACGGAGACCTTTGAATGAGCACCCACACAGTGACGGACCACTCTGTACATGGCATCTGCCTTGGTTTCAAAAATTCAGTCACTCCTTGGATATTCAATAATATTCACATCACTCAACACATACTCTCACCCTTTCTTCATACAATGTTGCTGCTTGTAACCAAGGTTCTAAAACAGACTGGTCTGCTATCATTCTCCCCGACTCACTGGCTGTGCTGACTTTACTGGCGTGTGCTTTGTTGCAGACGCCAAGGACAGTACCACATTGGCAATCGCTCCTCCCTGCCTTGGCTATCGATGCAGGAAAGCCCCGGGTACCTTGGACACACAGTGCACCTTTCTTCAGCTTTAATTCCCGGTCTTATGTTTCTTATTCTCAAGGGCTTGAAAAAGTAGTGGTTTTCTCCCTTTCAAAAGGCCAAGGGCAATTCCCTCCTTACCACCCTTTCTGTCTTGCCGTCTTTCTCTTCGTATTAAACTGCCATCTCGGAACTGCCGCTTCCGCATGGGTTTTGCCTTGCTCAGTGTGCTTTCGTACTCCGCCTTTTATGCATGTGGGGAAGTGTGATGGAAGTCAGGTTTGTGTAATTATCAGTAATGGCCTCACTCTGTCTGTCCCTTGTTTTGGTGTTGGTCTGTTTTCTCTCACACTAAACTGTCTGTGAAAGTGTTCATTCGTGAAAGGGAGGGGCAGGGGGTTTGAGGTTCTATGTATCCTACCTGATAGGATGGGTAAAAGCTGTTATTGGGAAGGGCGTACCGCGTCTCACCCTCCAGTGTCCCACTTGCACTCCCCGAGGCCCACTCATTAGGTGATCCTCGCGCACGGGTACACCCCCAGGAACTGGTTCCAAAAGCGGTGGCTGTGCCCTGACCACCAGGATGACAGATCCCCGGGGTCTAGTGGGCGAGACATTTTCAGGTTTCTCACATACCATTACCCTATGTGATGTAGCCGCATCTGTTTCACATGAAAACCGAGAGAGGAAATCAGCGTTTCCTTGGTCTTTACCTCTTCCATGCTCCACAGTGAAACAGTAGGGTTGCAGGTCTAAGAACCATTATATGACTCGAGGGTTAGTCTTTTTGTTGGCTAATCCAAACCAGTGGAGAATGGTCAGTGCCAAGTGTGCACTTTCTTCCTATGAGTTAGTATCTAAGATGGATAATGGACCACTTAATGGCAAGGGCCTCTAATTCCAGCACAGAGTAATTTCTTTCAAGTGGAAGGTTTTGCGATTTGTGAACAAGATGGGATGTTCCAATCTGTTGCAAATTTGTGATAAGACTGCTCCTATCCCTGTAAGGGAGGCGTCTGTCTGCAGTACACATTCTTTTGAGAAATCTGCTACCTAGGATCAGGTTTTGGCACAGAGCTTTCACTTTCTCGTGTTGAGGTTGCACACTACTATTCCTTACAAAAAAGCTGAGGTATTTCACGGCTGATTGAGCCAGTTGTATTTGGATAGATTGGCAGTTAGACCAGCTTCTCTGAGAGCTCCCATAATGGTAAAAATGAGCGAAAAGGTGTTATTCCCACGTTTTACAATAAATGACGATATCGTCAATATAGGCACCACAGAAATCAGAGTAGGGCTGTAATATTTGGTCCATAAGCCGTTAGAAAGTGGCTGGAGCCCTGTGTAAGCCAAAAGGAAGGACTTTGAACTACAACAGTCTGAGGGGTGTCGAGAAAGCTGTCTTTTCCTCATCGGGTCCATACACTGGTACCTGCCAGCACCCTTTGGTTAAATCTATGTTTGTTTGAGTTTATCAATTCGGTCATCCATGCGTGGCATGGGATAAGCATTGGAAATAGCATTAACTTGGTGGAAATCTATGCAAAACGTCCAGGAATGGTCTGGTTGGAGGCCAATACACTAGGGGAGGACCATGGACTTGAAGACGGTTCGATAATGTTCTCCCTTAACATTTTATTCACTTCCTCAACCATTTTCTGCTTGCGGGCTCCCGGGAATCTGTATGGTTTCAGATGAACCACTTTTCATTTAGGTGTTCTAATGTAGTGATAGATGCTTTTCCCTCTTCGTGGTTTCTCCAAGAATACATCGGGGAATGAGATCATTAAATCTTTCAAATCTTGTTTTTGACTAGATAGCTCTTGAGGAATTAATTAAACGTTTTCTACCTCTTCTGGCAGCAAACAGGATAGTATTGTGGCATTGGTGGCAGACAGATTTTCCGTCCACTCTATTAAGAGATTTACATGATATAGATGGACCTTCTGCTTCCTATCAGGTTGTGCTACCGTATAAGTGCAAGTACCTGTTCGTTCCGGTATTATGGCCCATGCTACTTGGAGACAAGTTTATTTTCCGAGGTAGGCAAGAGGGCCAATACTTTTTGTCCTACGGAAAACCAGGGACGTCATTTCACCAAAATGCCAGGGGTAGCGGAAGTGCTATCACACGATCCTTGATGACATCACAGGAAGTGATGTCATTTGACCCCACCCCGGAGTGATATCGCGGAAAGCGATGGAACACGACCTTTCACCCGTTGACAAAACAGGACGTGGCATCACATAGCATTGTACACTATGAAAAATATGATTAAGATATCACTATAATGTGATGTACATTTCATACAGGAATGGATTGCAATATGTATCGTTAAGATCAGTGTGTATAGGCCCATATCACCAAATTACTGTGAATGCAAGCAGACTTCCATTACCAAATGATAATGATGTGTTATTATATAGCACTTAAGCTTAAGGCTTTATATATAAAAATATACACCCAATATCACCCATCCTGTGTTGGTATTCATCTATCGACTTCAGAAGGATGAAAGGCTGAGTTGAGGAGTTTAAGAACAGACTAAATCAGTGACTCGCCCCCTGAAGTGTGCCTGAAATCAACCTTTAATGAATCTAGCAATTATTGTATAGAATTCCAGAAACAAGAACCCTAGCCACTCCAGAAGTAAAGAGCCACATGGTGCTGGCCACAGCCCAGGAGCTTGTATTACAAAAATATTTTTTTAGAGGTCGCAAGGGAGACCACAGAGGTCGCATTTGTGACCTCTGGCGACCCCTAAATGACGTCCCTGCGGAAAACTATCTTAAGATTACCTTTGTGGCATAGGAAGATTTTTGCTGGATTTGGGCCTTTTCTATATGTGCATAAACTAGATTGCGAACAAGTCTCTTGCAGTTTGGTAGCCGTCTGCGAAAGGGAAATTGGTGCCTCTTCTCGATCTACCCTGGGCGCCTGGAGCATAACTAGTACATCTCTAGGTTCTCTACCATAAGAGTAGCTTAAAAGGAGAGAACCCAGTAGATGCCTGAAGGGGTTTTCTCACTGTAAACAGTGCCCAGGGGAATCATATGGTACCAGTCCTTCACATCCTTATTTACCAACTTTCTTAGGATCATTTAAAGCATTTTATTGAATCTCTCTACCAAAGGGTCTGTTTGGGGATGGTACACTGAAGTTCGTAAGGTAGGAATATGGACAAGTTCCTTGACTTCCCCCATGAGCTTGTTCATAGAATTTGAGCCCTGATCCGTTACAATTCCCTTAGGAAAGCCAACCCTGGAAAAATACGGTAGTAGGTGCTTTAGAATTTGATGAGTAGTGTTGTTCCGCATAGGGAATGCCTCAGGGTATCTGGTCGCGAAGTCGAACATTACGAGGACATATTTGTTGCCCAGTCTAGATGTTTCTAAAGGTCCAATGATGTCCATCCCAATTCTTGAAAAAGGGACTTCTATGATTGAGAAAGGATACAAAAGTGCAGGCAGTGGGATGTGAGTACGGGTTTTCTGACATATTTCACACGTCTGAATAAAGGTCTTCATATCAGCATGGATACCTGGGCAGTAAAATTTCCCACTGATGTGAGCCTGGGTTTTGGATGGTCCTAAGTGTTCCCCTGTCAGATGGGAATGCGCAATGTCAAGCACAATCTTTCGGTGGGATTTTACTCAGCCTTCTGTGGAAGTTTCTTTTCTATATAGCAATCCTTGCTTTAAGAAGAAGAGCTTATTTTCTCTACATACACTCCTTTGGGAATTGCTTGTAAAAAGGCCTCCGCAATGGCTGTGTCATTTTGCTGGTTGAAGGCTACATCGGGCTACATGGTAGGCTCTACGGCTTTTTTCGCTTCAGTGCTCGATGGTTCATCAGCATCCCCAAAGCCTAAGGTACCTCTCAGTTTCTACTGGTTAACTTTCTCTAAAATGGGGAAATAAATCTTTTACAAGAATCTCTTGGGCAATTTTGTCTCCATGGTGTACTTCAAATGGGATCTCACCATGGTTCTGTAAGAGAACCTTTGTCTCCCCAGAAGTCGATATCGATGACGCCTGCTAGAACGTTAATACTGAACTGCCAGGCCAGATTTTGGGGCCAATCTTGTATAACAACCAGGAGGGGATATCAAAATGAAGTCTGTGGGAATCATTCCTCTTTTCCCAGGAGGGATAGTAGCCTCTCTACTGCTACAGATATCGAAGCCTGTTGATTCTTTCGTGGCAACAGGGGGGTTGGAGGCTCTATGACTAGGGTTCACCAATTTGTTCCAATTGAGTCACATCCCATGACTGACACCATGTGTAAGGAAGGCAGGGTATCAAACTAAGACAGACAAAAGTGACCACAGTTCAATGGTGTTTATAGAACTTTATCAAGGGTGTGACAAACGCCTATCTACACCTAAATCTAAAAATGGGAGAAAGCTACTACCATCAAATAATAACACAGTACTAGTGGAGTGGAGTCAAAATAAAAGGGCATATACTAAAAACAAACTATTGCCAATCCTTACCGCTAATTTACAAATAGTGTGGGAAAATGTTCATGAAAAAGAAAGAAGTGTTCACAAAATGATAAGTCAGGATGTTCAGGCCATTGGCCTTCCTTCCCCACGTTTTCATCACGGGGCAAAGCGGGTCACTTGAGCAGAGCACACTCTTGGGCTTCTAGAGCATGAGGACAGCTCAATTACAAGCATCAGGGCCTTCTATGCCCAGGTCTCTTAAGTTATCAAGTCTCTTGATTCAGAGGGCCTGATGTATCAAACAAACAAAAAGTTCCATTACAAATCTTCAAGTCGGGCGATTCACTCTTCACCCTGGATCACCCTCAGCTGAGATCAGATCCCTTTTCTACTACAATCTTTAGTTTGGATCCCCCTCTTCCGGGCTCAGATCCTCTTTTCCAATGCTTGTAGAATATCCTTTTTTGGGTGACTCATGATTCACCCCGGACCCTCTCAGTCGGGATCCGATCCCTTTCACACTATAAGTCCCCCTCAGCCGGGCTAGGACTAGTTACAGTTCGTATTAGCTATTAAAGACTTTCAAATGTGTACAGGGTTTGGCTTGACCCGTTGCAGGACTTCGATTTCACAGTTCACAATTTTGCACTCAGTTGGAGACCTTCGAATGAGCACCCAGGTGGTGCCAGACCAGTCTGTATATGGCCTCTGCGTTGGTCACTCATCGGATATTCAGTTATATTTGCGTCGCTCAACACATACTCCTCTCAAACTGTTCTTTGCAGATTTCTTCATACAATGTTGCTGCTTGCAAACTTGGTTCCAACACAGACTGGTCTGCTATCTGTCTCCCCGACTCACTGGCTGTGCTGACTTTACTGGAGCGGCTTTGTTGTAGGAGCCAAGGACAGTAGTACAAAGACAGCAGTCGCTCCTCCCCGCCTCAGCTATCGATGCAGGAAAGCCCCGGGCACCTCCGTCACACAATGCACCTTTCTTCAGCTTTAATTCCTGGTCTTTTGTTCCTTATTCTTGAAGGCTCTGAAAAGTAGTGGTTTTCTTCCCTTCCTTTGAAAAGGCCATGGGCAATTCCCTCCCTTTCTGGTCTTGCCGTCTTTCTCCTCATATTAAACTGACATCTTGGTACTGCTGCTTCTGCGTATGTTTTGCCTTGCTCATAGTGTGCTTTCGTGCTTTCCGTCTTTTATCTGTGTGGGGAAGTGTGATGGAAGTCACGTGTGTGTAATCATCAGTAATTGCCTGACCCTTGTGTTGGGACATGACAGATATACAGCTCAGGTGTTAGTCCATTTTCTCTCAGTGAGCTGCCTTTGAAAAAGTGTTAGTGTCAGGTAAGGGGCGGGGGAGGTTGAGTTTCTAGGTATACTACCTGGTAGGATGGGGAAAAGGTGTTATTGGGAAGGGATTTCCGTGTCTCACCCTCCCGTGCCCCACTTATACTCCCTGGAGACACCTCATCCAGGTGAACCTCCCACACTGATTTACCCCCAGGAACTGGATCCAAAAGCGATGACCGTGTCCTGGCCACCTGGATGACAGAGCCCCGGGGACTAGCGGCTAAGACACCTTCAGGTTTCTCACACACGGCAACATACAACTGATTACTGTTGGCCTTCTGATGTACAGATTCCAATGTTGCCGATTAGATCTCTCAGCAGCTCCATACAAAGGAAACCGGCGAAAGAATGGACCCCTTAGGAATGCCACACTCTACCAAGAATGGGGGTGGGACTACCCAGGTGAACCAACCTGAATATATTGCGATCTACCAGATAGAATTGGGAGCGTTCCAGAACCCCTACCTCCTATCAACATGCATGCCGCAAGAATGGGAAGCAGTGCCCAGGTTCCGCAGTGTCGAAGGTCGCTGAGAGATCCAATAACACCAACAGAATTACAATGGACATCAACAACTGGAAGTCCTATGACGGGAGCTTGACGGATAAGATCTTCTCCATATGGACCTGTAAGAAACCATGGCAAGTTCACAGCCATGCTGAAGTATAAATAGCAAGCAGTCTCCAGTGTAGTAAATGCGTTGCCAAGTGAAGTAACTTTAAACAATGCGCCTGCTCAAGCTACAGCAAGGGCCATGGAGCCATCTGCATTCAATGGTTCCATCGCTCAAGCACGCTTAACCATGGGATGACACCCCTCACTATTGCGGGAGCTTGGCAAGCTGCAAGGAACTGCTGGTCACATTGCATATTGATGACTCCATGAGACCAGTTGGTAGGCTTCATCGGAGTCCCAGTACATTTGCAAATGTAGATGGAGTAGATGGAATGTGTCCTCAAGGGTCGGGCGAGTAGTTGGCCCTATGCCATGCCTCTCATGCAGTGATTGTGCCTAAAAATAAAAACGGTGAGACCTGGATATTTAACATTCGGCACACCAATCAAACCATAGAAAGAAGGCACCTAAGGATGCCCAGCTGTTTCCTAAGTTGGAACTAAATTAAGGATTCCTCTAAATAGAAATGGACCCACCATGCAGGCACATTAGAATGCTTTCCAGTCACATGGGCTTGCTGGAATGTCATCGGCTGCAGAAATATTCCAGAAAAGCAATAGAAAAGTGTTCTGGCATACACGTATTGCTTCACTTATTGCAATGACATTTTAGTCTTCGGAGAAACTGCCACTGCATGGCAGGGCCCTAAAGGAGGTGTGTGAGGCGCTTAAGGAGGCTGGTCTGATATTAAATAGAACAAGTGTGATATAGAGCTGGCATTATTTGGGCGCATCTTCCCAAGCAAAGGGCTGCAACCTTATCCAGCCACTTCCTGTGTGCTATCCATGACATTTGCTCTTTCATGGGCATGACCAGCTCGTGCAAATGATAAAGGACTTTGCAATGATCAGCACCTGTTGTAGGGGTATACAGTTGTTTCGCCACCAGGTTTTTTTCTGAGTTTAACTAAATATTAATCGACAAAACCCATCAAAAAATAAAGAGAGGGGTAGATAAGGGGATAAAAGGGGTAGGAGGTTAGGGATTAACTAGTCGGGAAGGGGATGTTGGAGGGAAGCCCCCTTCCTTTGACACCTTTTCCCCCTTTTCTCACGTAGGGCATTCTGAAACCCTCCCACCCCCCCTTTTCCAACACAAACACTTTGGCACAACACAATGGACAACGGACTAACACCGGAGCCGTTTACCTGACATGTCCCAATACAAGGGTCAGGCAATTGATCAGAATCGCACACACCTGATGGCCCTTTCCCTTCCCCACAGGGATAAAAGGTGGAGTCAGAGCACAGTTTTCAGGCTCCCCTCTGCCACCTCTTCTCCTTCTCTCATCTCTGACTGTCTGTCAGGAGTGGTGTGCCGTCAACGATCTCTGCCTTAATTCCAGTAAAACGGATTCTCCTCATCGGCACACCTGCACTCTCCTTTCCTGTCACTCTCTGGCTGGCGTCCCTTGGCCCTCTTCCTGCTCCCACCTGCAAGGCTAAAAACCTCTGGGTCATCTTCGACTCCACACTCTCCTTTTCTCCTCTAAGAAGTCAAACTACCAACTGCACCTCCTCAGAGGTATTCTTACTTTACTCTCCTTGCCCCAGAAGATCACTGTCTCCAGAGCTCTGGTTCTCTCTAGGCTGCACTACTGCAATAGCCTCTTTCTAAATCTGCCTGCTTCTACTCTCCGCCCTCTGCAACTCATCCAGAACATGTCTGAACTGTAACAAGTATAAAAGGGGAAACCAGTTGCTGGGGAAACCGGCACCATATGGGTGCTGAGGAAAGACACTCTGGTCAAGCCCCATATGAGAGAAACTACAGTTACCAGGAGGCCATGGGAGAGCCAGTGGAATATGTCAAAGTGGTCATACTGAGGGTCAAGCAAAATTCTGTACAATCGAAAGACTTTGATTTGTGGAGGCGCTGTTGAGCAGCAGCAAGAATGGCTGCCTAGTCACTAAGCTCTGGCCTGGGAGAAATCCTGCTAGTAATAAATCCTGGCTGTGCCTATCAAACTTGACTAAAAACACTAGTGGACCAAGAGGAGGAGCTCTGGAGGCACCTGGCGAGCTCTGAGCCCCTCTGATGCAGCTGCGGCGAAGGAATTGCCTGGAGCGCATAGACCGGTGCGATGGGAGACCGTAACCCGTATTCGTCCTCCAGTCAAGTGTGGAGATATGAGACTCTGAGCCGTGGCTTGTGCGGCCTGCTGGGGGCAGAGCTGAGTGATACGCAGCTCAGACCATGTGCGGGCTGTGCCAGGGACGGCTGGCGATGATACCTGCTCAGTGACCATGCTTGAAGGATCGTGGCACTGGCTGCCCAAGGTGGCTTGCCAGCTGTCGCACTGTCGAAGCAGCCGGTGCAGTATATGCACTGTGACTGTGACCCGCCGTCCTTGATCCGCTTTGGGTGTTCTGCCAGGAAGAGCTGGGGAACAGCTTGCAAAAACTTGGTGCCGGCCGGCGTGCTGGCTTGGAGGAACGGAGGGGAGAGGATACAGAGCGCCGGCAACATCTGATAAAGCTGAAAGGTACCCATATATCCATTCCGGAACGTGTGCACATGGCTGTGGTTGTCTCTGCTCTTCCCGGCCTCCTCTGGGACGTGACTGCCCTTCCCCTGTGTTGCTGGGGCTGCCTGAATGTGGGTATTCTAACTGTGGATCGGACTGGAGAGACGTGACTTGGGATTCAGGAAGGTCTCATCTGTCGGCCTGTTTCTCTGCGTTCCTATTATTAAAACCCATCCAGACTGCACTCTGACAAGGTGGGCCGGCACAGCTTCAGTGCATCTGGTTACACGGGGAGGACTGGGCCCTGCTTGTTGTTCGTCTACGACACCAGCCATTGGCACTAAGAGACTGTTGAACCTCACAGGGCCAGGCCATGGCAACACCTGAGTTGGAACGGTGAAGTGCATTTGCCTCGGATTAAGGGGCTACAGCAGGCTGTCACTGTATAACTCCACCAGCGTGCTCAATCCTGCTAATGTTACAACTGTGCACATCAGTAGGTGCACTCTCCTAGGGCCCCCTCCGTGGCTCTGCACATCAGTCCTATAATGCAGCCGGTCCTGGCCGACACCATTGAGAAGTGGGATGTCGTGAGACAGCGACCCTGCGGCTGCCGGCCCTGGCGCCCCCTCCCCCCCTTTATACACCTAAGCCACGGCTGCACTGGATCCACAGCCCGTACTTAACAGATCCTTGGGAGCACTGCTGGCAGATGGAGGTGCACCCATAGTGTTGTTGCGGAGAGATCATGGTGGGCTGAGGATCAATATTTGAGGGGGAAATAAACGGTTGCACTCCTTTTTTGCAGTAGCGGCTTGCCATGTCGGCCTTTTGCAGAGGGGGGGTGAGACACAAATAACCGCGTCCCACCTTCTGCCGCTGCCCTGCACTGGCGTGTTGCGGGTGGAGTTTCCCAGTCTCGTCTAACGTTTATATCAGCAAGAGAGTTACCCTCAGGCCATAACACAAGTCCAAGTGTCATAGTAAGATGACCCTTCCCCAGGACACATCCACCCGCGTGAAGGGCCACAACAACGTACATCGACCCGCCTTGAGTAGAATTTTTCTCCTGCTAAGAAAGTGCGAAAATGATGAAAGGCGCAGGGGGCAGGAAGAATGGGCCAATGGACTCTTTCACGAGCTCTTAAATGCCAGAAACCAGCCCTGCACCACAATTGGACACTGAAGCGCAGCCGTACCATCGAATAGCGCCAGAGATCAGCTGTTGACAGTGCAGGCCAGCTTCATGTCCATAAATGTCCAGCTGGATGACATAGTAGCGACCATGGGGTCACTCAAGTCGAAACTGGAGCAGGAGAGTGGACAAATAAATGAGGCTGAGGCCCGGATCTGTGTCACACAGTAAAAAGTGAACCAACATGACCAAGATATAACACATCTGAAATCAGAACTCTCCAAGATAAGGGGCAAATGCGATGACTTGGATTCCAGATCCAGGAGGAACAATGTGCGTATAGTTGGGATCCCGGAATCAGCCTGCACAGGTCAAATGCAGACATTTGTGGAATCACTATTCAAGTCCCTGTTCCTTACAGCCACTTTCTCTGGACAATTCCTGGTAGAGAGGACCCATCGAGCCCTCACACCTTTTTCTAGGCCTGGCGCTCCTCTCTGTGCTATCATTGCAAGACTATTAAACTACAGGGACATGGACCTTATGCTGGGACTTTCCAGAGAGCAGGGAACGCTAAGGTTCGAGGCAAGCGATATCCATAACTACCCCTATTTTGCTGCAGGGATCCAAGTGCAGAGACGGACATATGACTTGGTGAAGAGACAGTTGAGACTGAGGTGGATACCATACGCACTGATATTCCCGGCGAAACTCCGGATTCACCATGCTGGAAGAGCACACTTCTTGAAAATCCCACTGAGGCCATGAGCTCTGTGGAGTCCTCCATCCCAATGCCTCCCCGAATCTGTGACACAGAGCTGAACAGACATCCCTGACCCAGGAACGAAGGAGTGTACCCTGGAGAATGAAAACATGGGTTGAGATCTGTCTGGCAGGTTCTGCTGCGGGAGATGAAGATACAGATGGGCACAAGTATAGAAATTACGAAATATCCCGGGCGGTAGCATGTGGTGGGCGGCCTGTATAGGGCAGCTGCAGCCAACGTGCCTCGGGAAGTTCCACAAGTTACAATGGGGTTCATCATCCAGTTGGGCAGATGGTGTGGGTGGCAGGAGGGAAAGGGAGGTCGCCGATTTAACATGACCGCTGGGTGATAGACTTGGTAAATCTTGTTGGGAGAGGGCAGGGCAACGTGATGGGAATGCCCCGTACAATGGTAACACATGGTTGAGGGAGGTGAGGGAGATGGGGGCTGGGGGTGGGGAGGAAGTGTTTGTTGTTAAAGTTAAATTTGGAAATGCAATGGTCATGTTGGAAGCTATAATGCATTTAATGGGTGCATACACAGCACTCCCAAATATATGGTTTACTGGGTATGGCAGCCGAGGACACTAGGGTCAGGGGTGTACATATTAAATTGTTGACTTGGAATGTAAGAGGACTTGAGAACCAGGCTAAAGCAAGTAAATTAATTCATATGTATCAAGAGTCCCAAGGTATTAACGTTGTAGGAGACACATGCTTTGGAAATGGTGAATAAAACCTTTGCACAAAATTGGGCCAGTTGAGCTATTATATGAAATACTCGTTGGGTCCTCACCCTTATTCATCCCACATTGGTCTTTCGGTTCACAAGAAACAGCATCGACCCACAGGGGCATTATGTAATTGTATGGGGAGAAATGTCCGGCCACTTGGTCATGCTGGTCGACACATGTGGGCCTAATCAGGATGACCACGAATTCTATCACACAGTAGCCGCTCTATTGCTTCCCCTGGATGGCACCTGGGTGATATGGCTGGGTGATTTTAACGCCATCATGGACACTACCTTAGATCCTCATGCGCTCCACGCGAACCCTCTAAAGCTGCACAAGCACTACACCAGATAATGCTAGATCTTTCTCTCACGGATATCTGGCGGGCCCTGCATCCACGATGCAATGAATTGACTTATTATTCCACCGTCCACGATTCAGAATCCCGTATTGATATTTGGATTGTCTCCTCACACTTGTCCAGAATGGCTAAGGAATGTAGCATCCTCCCACGTACTATGTCTGATCACTCTCCAGTCTCCTTGACCCTGGACATTTTCGACTGCTCGGGGCGGACCCTCAGGTGGAGAATGCCCTCTTCCCTACTCAAAGACCCGGTTGCGGTCGAGACCTTACAAATCAACATCGCTTAATTTTTCAATATTAATATGGGCTCAGTCAGTACCCACTCAGTACTTTGGGATACATTCAAGGTGTGGGTTAGGGGCATTATTATGGCCAACACAGCTGGGTCCCTCAAGAGTATCAGATCCGAACCAGGCAAGTTGGAAAATCGTCTCAGGGATCTAGGAAACACATACAGTAAAGAGCATAAGGAGGAGACTCTGGCGCAGATACAAATGTTGCTAGGTGATTTTCATACATTGGCGGACAGGGGGATATTGTATATGGCCGCTCCCGCTCGAGCAAGGTAATATGGGGAGGGCGATAAGGCAGGTATACATCTAGCAAAACTCAGACTTTTTATTTTTTTTACTTTATTGGTGATTCACGTCACATAACATATTAACCATACAATTTGAAATTGAGGTACAATAGCCATTCAAAAGGTTTCATACAACATTCCATGGGACATTAATCGGCTGACCCAGTCCACTATGCACTTAAAGCCTCGCTCCGTTAGGGTGGGGATACAATGTCTCTGCAGCCAGCTTCCCCCACCCCCCCTTGCAATAGCGGCCAGGTTGAGCCCCAGGGGCCACACCAAGCCCAGACCACCTCTCGGTCCAGACTCCCTATCCATCCGATTCAGAGTTTTGAGCCAGTAAACAGGCCACGAGGGGTCCCCCAATGTTCCTGGGCCTATTCAACGACCTGATAGGCCCCCATATTCTTTGTCCGTGTCACTATGCCACAGTAGGTCTTTTAGCCACAACTGTTTCCCAGGAGGAGACGGGCTGGTCCATTGCATTAATATACACTGCCTAGCGATTATCATGCTAGTCGTAAGTAGTTTCTGATACAGTTTGGTAAGACCCGGGGCCCACCCGAACATGCAACACAAAAGTTCACAAGGAATGGCATGCCCCAACATTGCAGACATACTTTCCACTACCTTCTCCCATAACAACCTCAGCCTCGGACAAGCCTATATCATGTGCAGAAAGTCAGCTTGTTCAGTTACATCTCGGACAGCAAGCCAACCTAGAGTTATCAAACTGGTGAATGCAGGCCGGGGACATGTACACTCTGTGCAGTGTCTTTAGTTGGATCAACTGTAGCCGTGTGTTAAATGCCCCGCTATGGGTGGTATCGCAAAGCCTCACTCACTGTTGATCTGTAAAAGGAGTCCCTGCATCCTCTTCCCATTTCTGCTTACATTTCAGGAGCCCCTGAGGGGAGCCTTGTTGAATCAATTTGTATAGTGCAGAGACCACCCCTCTGCTACCCGGCGAACATAAAATGAGCTTCAAGAGCGGGGTGGTGAGAGGCATCTCCGGAAACGTGGTGGACCACTCCATGAAAGTCGCTCTCATTCTGAAGTACTGCAACCTACGTTGGAGGCCCTTCCCAATCCTTTTGGTAAACAGTTCCTGGGCGACAAAGGACCCATTTGGATACATGTCCCCCATATGGGTGATCACCGCCTTCAGCCAATCCTGAATGATGGCTTCATCGCACGTTGGTGCCAGACTCTCTATATTCCACAGTGGAATGCCTGGGTCAAATGGGACATGAACCCTCAGCCTCGACTCATTTCCATGCATGAATCGTGCATGCCACCGGGTCGAGTTTACATTTGTCTGCCACCTTCTTGGAGAACAAGACCCCCTGTAGAGAGAACAGGCATACCAAGCATTTTTCTATGTAAACATGGGTAAAGGCCGTGGCCCCCTGCGCCCACTTGGAGGCAAAATACAACTGGGACGCCAAGAAGTATAATTCCACATGGGGGATGAAAACGCCCCCTCTGTCCCACGGTAAGGTTAATGTGTCCCAACTAATACGTGGGTTCAGTGGATGCCAAGCCAGCTTAGTCAGCTGGGCCTTCACCTCAGCGAAGTATCCTACACCCGGCCATTTCGGAATGTTCTGAAAAATATACAGCATCTTGGGGATCACCACCATCTTGGCTACCGCTACTGTACCCAACAATGAGAGTGGGAGCCTACGCCACCTCTCCACTTTCGCCTTCAGGGTGTGTAAGTACTTTACGTGGTTGCCTGCCAGTAGTGTCTGGGCAGATCTGCTGACCCTCAACCCCAAGTAAGCAACAGCTGTTGCTCCCATCCTTATCCCTCAGTGTTTGGTGGTCTAACCATGGCCTCGTTCAACAGAAACTGAGTGGATTTGCCCTTCTTTAACCTCAGGCCTGAGGCCTCCCCGAATTTTCCTACTTCTTGTGATAGTGGGCCCAGGTTTGTCGCTGGGTCTTTAAAATATAGAATCACGTCATCCGCATATAGCAACACCAACTCCTGGTTCCACCCAAAGCCAGTTCTCTGGCTCCGTGATATTTCTGCAGTCTAGCCGCCAGTATCTCAATCGCTGCAGCAAAGAGCAGGGGTGAGAGCGAGCAGCCTTGTCTGGTCCCCTGTCCCAATGCGAAGGCCCCAGAACGCATGCCTCAAATCCCCCCGCATGCACATCTGGATCAATCTGAGCTAAAATCGCAAATGGCCTCCGCAGCTTGGAAGAGGTCGATCTTCCTGGTATAAACCTCGACTGGTCTACATGAATAATATGGAATATGTGTGGGAGAAGCCAGTCTGCCAGGATCTTGGTGAAGATTTTTGTATCAAGGTTCAACAATGAAATTGGGCGGCATGAAGAACATTCCAAGGGGTCCTTATCTGGTTTAAAATGAGTGTGATTACTGCTTCACGCTTTGTTGGGGGGAGATGCCCTACCCTCATGCCTTCTTCCCACACAGAAAGTATGTGCTGCGCCACCTTGGGCCTCCACTCCTTATAAAACTCTGCTGTAATCCCATCCGTGCCGGGCGCCTTGGAGGGGGCAGGGCATGGATTGCGAGGAGGACCTCATCTGTAGTGGTGGGAGCAGCCAGTGCTTCCACTGCCTCCTCACTAAGTGCCGGAAGGGCTGCCTCCTTTTTGTATCCTTCCAGCTCCTCCATAGGCAGCGAGCCCTTAGACGCATACAGATTCTCATAATATCGACGAATGGTGTCAGCTATGCCCTCTTGTTTTACCACCACCTCCCCCTCCAGCGTCCTCGCCTCAGCTATGTCTGTGCTCCCTTTCTCGTGTCTAATCATCGCTGCTAGGAGTTTGCCCGGCCTACCTTCCTCCCCATACCTGCTGGCCATTGCTGGGCATGCCAGGTATTTAACCTCCCGCTCCACCAAATCGTTAAATCGGTCTTGCCCTTCCCTTAGATTGGCCATAGACTCAGCCCCACCTCCCTCGTCCACTAGCCCCTCTTGTACCTTGATTTCTGCATCTGTCTCATTTAGCTGTCTGCATAACGTTTTTAATACCCTCAGCTCTAGGGACAGGCACCCACCCCAAAGCACAACTTTAAATGCTTCCCGTATAGTCCCCACCTCAGGCACTGAGCCCAGGTTCTCCCGGAAGTATGACTTAATCCGGTCGTGCACTTCACTTTTGAACACAATATCCGATAACGCTGCTGATTTGTTCTAGTTCCTGCATACCCTTCAGAACTACTTCCACTGCCTTAGGATGAGCCCCCTCCCCCCCAACGGACATCTATCCTTCTGCGGGTCAAGCACAATATTATGGTCCTTGGTCCAAACCAAACAAGTGTTCAGGAAATTTTGGCACATATTCATCACTGACTCAAAGAAACACGGATCATCCACTTTGGGGCCATAAATATTGGTGAACGTGATCAGTGTGGTGCTCCAACAAGCAGACACAATCACGTATCTCCCATTTGGTTCCACAACTGCCTCCGTTGTACGGAAGCCCAGTGACTTGAGCACTAGTGTCATCACTCCTGCTGAATATGATGACTATGATGTGTAGTGCCTACAATCACCCCAGGATCTAGCGACGCCTTTGTTCCCCCTACCCACCAGGTGTGTTTCCTTTAGTAGGATCACCTTGGCCCTGTGTTGTCACAATACTGAACTACTTTGCGGGCCTTTCGCATGTTGAGTCCCCGTACATTCCAGCTAATCGCACTGGCCATATTTGTGTGCTTGTATAGCATTCGGGTATGCCGGTTTTGCCCCCATGCCCATAGAAGCCGTACCTCGGCTGGATACCAAACCTGCGAGACGTGAATCATTTTTATCAACTGATGCCCAACTTACCCCCACAAAACCCACCTGACCACCCCTTCCCCAACCAGCCCGGCCCCACCCACGCTGCCCAACCGCAACTCGCAATGAGACATGCCCACCCCCCCACCCCGATTACCCACAACATCTGAATTACCATGGGACACAGCCGGGGGTGCCAGACTGCCTCTCAAGTGACCTCTCACCCCCCTGAACCTCTGGGGGAGATCGCAAAGCTTAACCTCAACACGCCGCCAGACTGATTCATTACATTTCCATCAACTACATGTTCGATACCCATCGGGTGATGATGGTTTTTTAAAAAGCCTTTAATCCCTTTCAGCCAGGGGTGGACTCGGTGCAGTGCGTAGACCTTATACAGGCTCCGCCATCCACCGCCCTCAGCCTGCTGCCCTTGCATTAAGTGCCATTTGGCTGTTTTGGAATCATCTCAAGGGAGTCCTGTACTGCACTCGGGTCAGTGAAAGAATTAGCCTGGCCCCCATGCCGGACCCGTAGTCTGGATGGGTATAGCATAGTGTACTGCATACCTCGTTCGCGAAGAGGAGGTGGGCCTTGTGGACTGCAGGGTTGAAGTCCGGATAAAAGGAGACTGGCATTCTCATACGTGAGGTCCCCAAGTTCCCTGGCCCTTTGAAGTACTGCATGCCGGTCACTGTAATTTATTATGCGTGCAATGATCGGACGAGGGCTCTCACCCGGTCTGGGGGACCGTCTGTGACACCCGATGTGATCTTTCTATCCAGAATTGACTAGACCGCAGGGGTTCCTTTAGTACCTCCTTGATTGACTTCTCCATAAAGACCTCCATATTCTGTTGCGGGACCGATTCAGGCACCCCCACCACTCATATGTTGTTTCTCTGTGATCTCGCCTCTAGGTTTTCATTCTTTTCCTTGATCTGTCTGACTTCCCTCCGCAGCTCCTGGATTGCCGTCATTACTTCACCGCCTGTGTCTTCCAGCGTTCCCACGCGGTTCTCAACTTAGGATATCCTCCCGCTCTCTTTCTTAATGCGCTCTTGCATCCTGTCGATCTTGTAGGCCATCACATCTAGCTTCGTATGGATGGATAAAAAAATTCCGTCCTCATCTCTGCCAGCACCTGGCCAAGTTCCGACTGTGGCACCCCTCCACTGGAGCTAAATTCCGACTGTGGCACCCCTCCACTGGAGCTGGTGGGCGGCTCCTCCACCCCCATGAAGGGTGTCTTGTCAGCACTGTCCCAAGGCGTCAACATCTTCTTACGTCCCTTGTTCAGCCCTTGCTTTTGAGAAAGTCAGTCGGGACTGCCTTTTGTTTCCTTTAGCCGTGTACCTCCCTGCCCTACACACTACAGTGCTTCTCAAAGTCTGCTGTAGTAGCCCGGAGGGCTCTTCTTTCACTCCTCCCAGCAAGCTTCACCGTGGGACCTCCCCAGGCGGGCCCTGGATTCTCTACTGCACAGGCCTTATATTGAGGTGGTGACCACTTCGCACTTCTCACATTGAGACAGGGTCCCTCCCAAACTACAAATCTCTTCTGATGTTACTGGTCTAGGGGAGAGGGGGGAAGGGTTCGCCGCACCAAGCCAAACCAAAGGAGTTTTCTGCTGCCTCAATACCCTCTGTCTTTCCAGGAAAACTACTGATGGGTTTGGTAGCCTCGCTTTGCTCTCCCAGTTATTTAGGGCACCTCAGAGTCCCCTCCAGCACGACACAAAAGGAGCGCCACACCGGCAGGGAGGAAGGATCCGTCTCGCATCTGTCTTCCCCTTCTGCTGCTCTGTGCCACCTTGCAAGACCCCCTCGGGCAGGACCTGGGAGTAGGCAGCGGTTTCCAAGTTGCACTGCCGCAGAGTACGATGGCCTCACCTTACTTTTTATGGAGTCCCAACGGGCTAGGCGATTTCACTCTTTGCACAGGACTGCTCCACCCGGGGCCGTGTTGGTCTCCACGCCTGTCGGAGCCTTTTTGCTTCAGCTGTTGCCAAGTCAGGATGTGCGGCCGGCCCAACAGTGATGGCACTGTCTGCTTTCCCCAGCACTCGTCCCGCCCAGTGCCTGACACTGCTGCACAGTGGCGGGGATTGCCTCGCTGTGTCTGCACTCCTGGTGTATTCCGCCCAGGCGTCCCACCGACTACGGCACCTGATTTCCTCCCTCAGGGTTGCCTCCTATGGCCAGCTCCATCTTGGTTTCTCCACCCTGCCGCTAGTCTTAGCCGCACTCTCTCTTCAGTGGCGCAGAACGCCCCCGGGCTGCCGCCCGTGTTCCTCTGCTCAACGCTCTGCCAGTTTGGCTGGTGTGGGGCCGCTCCATCTTCCTGGGAGGGGGGTGTCTTCACCCTCCCGGCTCCGCTGCAGCTGGCCGCCAGCAGTTTCCCCAGTTCCTGTTGCAGTTAGGCTCGCTGAGTCTCTTGTTGCAGGTCGCCCACCTCCACCAGTGCACTGCTTCTGAATCCGGGATGAGCCTCTAGGTTGTTTACACCACTCAGCCTCGAGGACGTCGCCCAGCACTTTCAGAGCCCTGCAAGCAGCCAAACTTGGGCCACCGGACGCCAACACCCTTTAGATGAGTCTCCTGCAGTCGCGATGCAGATTTATGCCTGATGGGTATGTGTACGATCTCCCCTCACGGCAGGTCCTGCACGGAGACTAGAGAAGTGCGTCCTTCTTGGATGCGGCTCTTTAGCGCCCCCCTCAGTGTAGAGGCCTCTAATAACTCCATTCAAACAAGCGAAAAAGGCATAAATGATTCATTTGTTGACTTCTACTCCAAACTGTATTCAAGCAGTCACGGTGGAGGAACTATCCCAATACGTAACAGAGATAAAAACTACCAACACTTCCGCCAGAGGCTCGGCCCACCTGGAACAACCTGTGACAATAGAAGATTTAAAGTCAGCAATTAAGTCTCTGACAACTGGTATGGCTCCCGGATCGGATGGGCATGCGATGAACTTTATGAGAAGTTTGGCAACAAGCTCGCTCCCATACTGTTGAAAGTGTGGGAGGGAGCTATGGAACAAGGAGATCTCCCGCAATCCATGCGTGAGGCCATTATCACCGTACTGCTCAAACGGCATAGACCTCCCCATGATGTGTCCTCATATAGACCACTATCTTTGATTAATACAGATGCCAAGATATTCGTAAAGCTCCTTGCCATTAGACTCTCCCATTCATGGCCCAGCTGGAACATCCTGACCAGTCAGGCTTCATACCCTTGAGGTCCACAGCTCTGAATTTGCATCAAATGTTCCGTGTTATGACTCAGGTGAGACCCCAGGCGAGGGCAGTGGTGGCCGCATTAGATGCTTAAAAGGCATTTGACTACGTCTCGTGGACATATCTATTCTTGGTGCTTCGATGCTTCGGAGTGGGCCCATATTTTGTTTTTATCTGTCCGACTATTGTATTCCAATCCTGAGGCTAGAGTCCTAACTAATCAAACTATGTCGGCACTATTCGCTTTGGGAAGAGGCACCAGACAGGGCTGCCCGTTCTCACCCTTCTTGTTTGCCCTCACAACTGAATCAATGGCGGCCATGGTCAGACAAAAACATGGCTTTAGGGGAATAAGAAGCCAAAGGCCCCCACAGATCATTTCTCTGTACGCAGACGATAATCTCCTTTATGTGTGCAACCCTGAAGTGAACCTGGCCCAAATAATGGAAGATACCCATGTGTTCTCCTGATACTCTGGGTATAAAATTAATGATTCTAAATCAGAACTGTTCCCCATTACGCCAGCCACCACCCAGCCTCCACTTGCTGGAGGGTTCAGGTGGGCTCCAGTGTGCTTCAGGTATCTGGGCATCATGGTATCGGCTGCCTGGCACTCGCTCTATCTGGACAATCATGACCCCTATCTACAACAGTTGACCAATAAGTTAAAGTTGTGGGCTAAGCTCCCGATCGCATTATACGGCCGTGTGGCGCTTTTTAAAGATGGTGGTTCCCCCAAGGCTGCTATACTTTTTCTGTAATGCCCTCTGTGGCCGGGGCAAGCATTTTTCACTAAACTGCAATCCTTGGCTTCCGTGTTTGTCTGGGGTACCGGGGTGGCTAGAATAAGCTGGCAAAAACGTTCTGAACCATACGAAAAGGGTGGCTTAGCGACACCCTATTTCGAACTATATTATCTGACTTTGCAGGCCCAATTCGCAAGACACTGGTATAATGATGAAGATAAAGCTGTACATATACCCCTTGAAAAATATGAAACGCCCCCAACTGAGATTTGTTCGATTATATTTAGTGACAGATATAAAGACTGCTGAGCCTTTGACCCAGTGAAAACAACAGTTGAGGCCTGGTCGAGGATTTTTAAGAAAATTGGGTTAGTGGATCCCTACAGCAGAGAAAGTCCGCTGTGGGCATACCTGGGCTTCCCCCCCACACTTGATAAAACGCTACAGAGAACATGGGACCCCTTAGGGAAAATGAAGATAGGTGATGTGTGCCAAAAGGTAAGATTCATATCACAAACCGCATGTAGTGAAGCCCTAGGGTATTTCAATATCATCGAATGCGAGTCGTCTTACGGAAGAGGGGGGCCATCCTTTCCGATAGAGCCGGAGACGCACAGCTATATCAATGCTTTGGTATCAAATGTTGAAATGAAAATCAAAATGAAATGCAGAGTGTCTAGGTTATATAAATTGGTGTAAGAACATCTGCCTATCCAAAATGCTGGCAAGAAACTGTGGGAAAAACAAGTGGGACTAACCATAGAGGATGGGAAATGGAGTAAATATTGTCAACTCACCAGGTCGGTGTCCATAAACGCTAAACCAATTGCATTACACTGCTGCTAGAATGGTTAAGGTTACTCCGGGATGCATGGGCGAATGCCTGAAGTGCGGAAGCCACATGGCTGACGCCTTTCACATGTACTGGCTATGCCCCCCCTATCCCGACATTCTGGGGTAGAGTAGCCGAGTCCATAGAAGAGATAGTGGAAATACCTTCTTTACTCCCTCCACTTAAATACCTGTTCAGAGATATTGGCAAAGTATCAGAAACTTTGAGGAGAATGTTCAATGTTGCGTGTGCAGTGGCGAAAAAATGTATATTAAAGTGTTGGAAGTCCAAAAATGCTCCGAGTTTGGAAGCCTGGCTGCGTGAGCTAGCATACGTAAACGAATGTGAAGAGAAATGCTATGTCCACAACTTCCTGCCCTAAAGATATCTGGGCTCCATTTACAGGGCAATTCATGGAATTAATGTGCGCTGAAAATGTCCGCGCAAGTGTGCGAATCGCAGCGCAAGTGCGAAAATCGCAGTAAAACCCGCGCACAGCGATTCATGGAAGTCCGTGCGCGTTTAAATTCATGGATGTGCGTTAAAATCCTGCGTGGTGCACGCTGGCGCACACGTCTTCAAACAGCGTGCGCTACATGCACAGCGAAAACAAAAGTAGGCGTAACAGGGGGCATAACACGTGGAATGGGGAACAACGCGTGAAAATGTGGGCGTCACGGAGGAAGTACTGGAGGCAAATGCGCGGAATGGCCACACGCGCGCCTACAACACGTATTCATGGAATGGAACGGGGTTAAGGTGTGCGCCAAAAAAGACGCGCTAATCCGGAAGCATGTACGCCAGCAGGAAGCAGGCGTACGTGGACCCGCGCAGCATAAAATTGCACGCAAACAATAAACAAGCTCAGACGCCAAGATGAATATACCGTTCCTAGCAGCAGTGGTCGTGGGATACCGCAGGAGGAGGAGAATAGTCTGGCCCAGAATCTTTACACCCAGAACCAGCCTTTTTGGGATGCCTGATGACCAGGTGTATGGGAGGTACAGGTTTCGACCTCACATAATACTGGACCTGGTGAGTGAGTGGGAGGATGACCTCACATCACCCACCCTGTGCTCCCAAACACTGAGCCCCCTGGAAAAGGTGCTTAATGTACTGCACTTCTTGGCCACTGGATCATTTCAGTGGACAAGTGCTATAGTTGGGGGGGGGGGGGGTGTAGAACACCTGCAGAAAGGCAGGCTGCCATCCAGGATTTTTACGGGGTGGCACAATTCCCCAAAGTGCTAGGTGCCATTCATTGCACCCGTGTGGCTCTACGTCCCCCCAGGGCATCTGAGCACATCTATAGAAACCGCAAGCACTGGCATTCCATCAACGTGCAGGTAGTATGTGATGCCAAGGGAATCATCACCTCAGTATATGCCAACTATCCAGGGTCCACCCATGAGAGTGTCATTTACAGAATGTCAAACCTAAACCGGGACCTAGAAGCTGGGCGGCATGGAGATACATGGCTGCTTGGTGAGTATAAATGCCACTGCACATGCATGCATGTCAGATACTGAGTAATGTCACAACCCCACTAATGATACCCATCACCACCTCCCCAGGGGACAGTGCCTACCCTCTGAGCACCCACATGATGACGCCAATTCGGAACCCCACCACACCACCCGAGGTAAGATACAACACAGCCCATATTGCAACCCGGGGCATAGTGGAGCGCACATTCGGAGTGCTCCCTTGACCGCTCTGGTGGGCAGCTGCTATACGCTCCCCCAGTAGTGTGCAGGATCATAGTGGCAGCATGTGTCCAGCACAACGTTGCAACATGCCGGAGCCTGCCGGTGGACATGGTGGTGCCCCCACATCCCCAACCACATGCACGGCCACTGCGCATGGGAGGGGAAAGGGCATGTGGTGAGGCAGCCCATACGCAGCTGGTGGCTAATTACTTCACCTAAAATCACACCCCTGTGGAGTGCACACAGCCCTGGCACATACCAGCTGACAATCAATGATGATGACATAAGGGACAGTCAACGTGTCACAACCCTACCAGCCTGAGAGTGGTCACCTGGAAGTGTTACATTGTGTGCATCCCTACCTACCGAAACACCACCAATGCTGTGTCATTAAAAGACCTACATCTATGCTGCTAAATTGATTACCCCCTTGCAAAATACAACATGAAAACAGTGCCATGTTACCCCCCCCAGCTCTGCCACCCAACACACCATGGCATGTCATGCAATGTGAAAACAAACAAAACAATGCACAAGACCTGACACAAGTGTCACAAAGTACACTGTCCCAAATGGAAACTGCCCACAGACAATATGCTCCCAGTAATATATAACAAACAGCACACATGACCAAATACTTACCGCCAACACAATGCAGCAACACACCATGAAACATTGCAAAAACATGACAGTACCAAGTGAAAGTAGTGGTAGTCTTACAACCTGAATAAGCCAGCACATCGACCCCTTCCAACTGTGGAGTGTTGCTGCCACGCAAATGTGTCAGTGTACTGCATACAACATGAACTCCATCTGCAAAGGAGACGGCCTTGTGAAGACATGAGGAAGGAACCTGCAAATTAGGAGGAAGACCTGGATGCACAAGCACATATCAATACAGCATGCAGTGTACAATACAACAACAATACCCACTAGGGATGTCTACACAGTATTGACTACAGACTGCCCACACAGCTCATGGGAGCCCAATGTCACTGTGTAAGTCACTGTCACTTGGTCACACCATTTGCAAGCCCATGGAAACGGGAAGCAGGAGGGGTGTGTGTGTCATGAACCCAAGCATCTAACCCAAACTCAGGACAAGCCTGCATGTGCCCAGCCAGAATACAGTGGATGCCCACGGGAGCCACACAAGGCAACACACTGTAAAAAAAAAATAATTTAAATCAAAAATGCCCATGTGGGGGCAGGGGGAGGCCACCCAGGAGGTTCGAGGACAGGGTGCACACCAAAACCCACCTGCGTGGATGTTGCGAAAAAAAAATACCTCCATGGGCTCATGGCCTGCACGGCTATGCCATTGTGGGAGAACTGCTGTCGCTCTCTTCACCCTCTGCTGCTGCATCAGGAGGTGGTGGCACTATGGGAGGCAGCCCTTGCAAAGCCCTGGTATGGTCCTCCATGGCAGCAAGCATGCGGGTCTGGAAGGTCTGATTCTGGAGGATTATAGTGCGGAGATCCCCATGCAGCACCTCACGGGTTGCCTGCATTTCTGCACGCATGGCCTTGCGTGATGCCCGGATCTCCTCATGTGTTGCCTGCAGTTCAGCTGAGAGCGAACGTGTGAGATTCTGCAGCTGCTGTTCTGCCCTAACATTTCGGGAAGCCTCAAGTTCAAGCAGTGTCTCCCTAAGATTATGGAGTTCTACCCTCAGGGCTTCACTGTGGCCCTGGGACTCTATTGATATGGATTTGCACAGAGTCTCCAGTGCCGCCCGTCGGTCCCTGTTGGACGCCAACATTTCTTCCCTGTTTGATTGGCAAATGGAGTCTGTTGCCTGCTGTTGTTGCTCCATCTGCCTTTCAGGGGGGATAATGGAATTGGCCACCCTCTCCATTGCCTGAGCCATCATTTCTACTGATGTTGCCTGTTGGGTTGCCATACCGTACATGGAGTTTTCCCCTACAGTATTGCCTGGTGGCGCACGGCCACCGCGTTGGCGGGCACCACACCTGTTTGGGGCAAGGCGATCTGCACCTTGCTGTGCTGGCACTGCTTGAGGCTGCAGGACTGCATTCCCCCTCTGATCTGCTGGCCCAGGAACAGGATCAGATGCTGTGGAGTGTGACCCTGCATCCGTAACCGCCAAAGGCGGACCTACCAACACTGACATCCCCATAGAGGGTTTTACCCCTGGTGCAGGTGGGTTGGACAGAACAAAATCCCTGCCAGAAGCACTCACCTGCAACAGCACATAAGTCTCATCATCCGACTCAGCACCTGAATAGAGGTCTGGGGAGCTGCACTCAGAGACACCCCTCGACAGTATGGTCTGCAGTACCAAAGTGTTTTCACCCACCACCACACCACGCCCCCCACTTGTACCTGGTCGTGGCTGAGAATCCTCCTGGGTCTCCACGATTTCCTGAACCTCACCAGCATCAAGTGCGTTGTCTCCTGCAAAAACATGAAATACAACAAATGGAAACAGGCATGAACACCATAGCACACACATAGGCCTGACAAGACAGAGATCCTGTACATGGTTTACACATGTCCCACGTGACTATAAGCCTGCCATGCATGCACTGTCAATGAGTTGGAAGGGGAGTCAAAAAGGCAGACACTGAGGAGACCAAGATGGAAAAGCAACACATTTGCAGCATGTTGTGTAGCACATCAGGCTGTGAGTGGCATGTCCAATACACATACATGACACATGCCAGCACACAGATGTCATGTAGCATAGCCATGGTAAATTAGACAACTACAGCGATATGTCAGTGAATGATTACTGTCTCACATCCATGTGAGATGGACATGATGAGATGATTAATGCAGAATAGTGTGGCAAAATATGCATGTGCCACACACTGCAACACATCCAGTGTCCAATAATACAGTGATTGCAGGCCGATGTACACCTCAATGGTTGGTAACTTTAACATGACAGGAAACAACTGTCATGTTCCACATGCAAACAGGCCCTAAAATAAATTTCAGCAGGCCAATACTCTATCGCCCTGAATGGTCTAATCATTCACATAACCAGGTGAGAATAGTGGCCTAATGTGGGCTGGAAACAATGACCGAAGCATGTCACATATGTGGCATTAGGGCTGAAAAATACGTAGCAAAAATGGGAGAGTGGAAACAATCAACCTGAATGAACACTTAAAAAATCTGAACAATGTTGTTGCAAGATGACAGTTCGACATTACTGCAGTTGACCTTGGTCTTATTGGCTACTGTGGGCAGAAGGGATACTGTCATACACAAATCCAAGGCATGTGAATGTATTGGAGGAAGCATATTGGTGACCCATAACACTCAGGAGTACACACCCTCACCTGGCACTCAATCAGAACCCGTCACCAAAACAACATACATATGGATTACACACACATGCATGGGCACTCAACGGACAATGCGTCGTAATCAGGTAGGTCTCCTACGCCTTGGATCTGTTCCTCTGTGACGAAGGTCCCAGCAACAGACTCATGTTCAGTGAGTTTGTTGTCCTCTGGTGGAGACCCACCGCCATTCACCAGAGTAGCGGCATGATTTGAGGCCAGCTTGTTCTTTGCTCTGCGTTTCAGGTCATTCCACCGCTTGTAGCAATCCTCAGCTGTGCGCCTCACAAATTCAAAGGCACTTATGCGGTCCGCGATGGTCTGCCAGTGTGCCCTACGTTGACCAGGTGTGGTCTTGCACCCTGAAGTCACCACCATTTCGCGGCTATGTGCCGACACATAGGCCACAAGTGGATCAAGTTCGGCATCATTAAATCTAGGCTTCCTTGATGTGCCGGAGTGTGTAGCTGTGTCTGGGGTCTCAGCCTGTTGTGCCAGAGCACCCTTCTTCCTCTTTTTCAAAGGTAGAGGGGATCCTGAGTGGCTTAGGCCGCTCTGGTCAGTAGGGGCAGAAGCGCCAGTGGACTGGGTACCAGGAGTGTGCGAATGCACAATGACCATAGGTCTTGGTGCAGGCATTGGCTGAAGTGTGATGTTGGCAGGGGCAACGTCGGTTTGATGGCCCTGGACCAACACTGTCCCGGCTGGGAGACTCAGAGCTGGGGTGGATAGCGTTGCAGCTGCCCCTGCAGCCTCCCCACCCTGCCTACTTGGGGCAGCAGATGACATTGCTGCCCCAGATCCACGTGGCCTGGTGACACCAACTTGCACCGCCACACGTTGCTTAGACTTGCTGACCTGGAAGTCAGCCTGGGAGTCATCCTGTGCCGGGTCAGGTGCCACAATGGGCTGGTCCAACAAGGGCTGAGCTGGTATACATTTCCCACAACCATGGGGGGGGCATGGGTGTCCCTGATTGGTCCTCCACACATGGGGGTCTAGGGGCACCCTGCAAATCCTGGCCACATCCCCTACCGCGCCCACCACACCCACCTTTTAGAGGTCGGCCACCTTTGCCTCCCTTACCGCTTGGTCGCCTCCCAACCATGGCACTGATGTTGTTGTGCGTATGGGAGTTGCAGTAAATGATTGTCTTGGGCAATTGGGGTTAAAGGGGTAGGGTACTAGATGGAATTCGTACCCTAGTGCTCTAGCAAGGATGTCTGTGACCCCTGCGGGAAGATGACAGGTCACGCAATGCACAGGCACCCCAAAAACAAAAAATAGCGTGCATGCAACCCCTCGTAGACCACGTGCGTGGGAAAATGAAACCACATTACACTGTGGCACCCAGAGACACAAAAATAAGCGTACGGGTGTTACACGCAGCCTACAATGACCTCTGAAGGGGTACACGACACACTGGGCAAGCACAGTAGGTAAATACATGCGCGACTCACCGTCTGCCTGGAAAAAGAATGTGAAAAAGACGCATGTGTGCATGTTGGCAACACCCCCGCCAAAAGAAGAATTGTACGCTGTCTGAGGAGACAGAACAAAAGAAGGAGTGAACGCTGTTTGAGGAAACAGGCCCAACAAAAAAAAATTAACGCTGTCAGAGGTAACCGGGAGTATGAACTTGAAACGCTGTGAAGTAATTACGTGTGAACCGACAAGAAGTACAGAATTCACCCACTCGCTCTCCACGAAAAGCATGTACAAGGAAATGGCGTCCTACACGTACCTTTTAAACCGGCCCACACGTACAACGTCACTTACGCATACGCGCTAAGGCCCTTTCCTCCAATTACATGAGCTGACACTCGGACGTGCAGTTTTTGCATGTGTACGATGAACATGCACCCGTGTTGAGGGAAACGCCCTGTCACGTCACAGACACGTGGGCCCTTTCCTCGGATTACACGCATTCACACGTGGACGTGCAGTTTTTTCACGCGCCCTGAACCACTATGCCCACGTCAAGGGGGAAACGCCTTTGCGCGTCATGTCACAGACGTACTTACGCCCTAAGGGCCTTTGGTCCAATGAAACTGCATACGTGTGCTGACGCGCTTACGCGCTAAGGGCCTTTCCTCGAATTACACACTGACGTGCAATTTTTTCACGTGCCAAATCACTCCGTATCAAGCTGGCCACACGAAAACACACGGAAGACCATGCTCCTGTCCAGAAGGCTGAATTACTGCCCCCCAGAGCCCCGAGCACGCCACCACCTGCCATCTGCTGCTGCCTGTTTGTTGCCCACATGCCCTGCTATTTGGTGCCTGCATGTCAGCCAGGGTTCCAGTTGCTGTGTCCGCCCCTGCTGGAACAGAAGACTCCCGACTAGGATACCATCGCTCCACAGCCCAGCCCCAGGACCCAGTTGCCCACCCACGCCTACCTCGGGGGTCGCCATGTCTGGGCAAAGACCATCTGAGACCACTGGCGACCCCCAGCCAGAGAGGCAGAGGGCCACCAGCTTCAGTGTGAAGGAAGTTGGTGCCCTGGTGGAGCATGTCCTGGGGCACTTTGATGCCCTCTTTGGAACATCACGCACCAACAAGGAAGGATGGGAGAGGATCTGGGACGACGTAGTGGTTGCCATCAATGTGGAGGGGGTGGCAACCCGCGACATGAAGCACGCCAAGAAGCGCTGGGAGGACTTAAGGTCCAGGACCCTCTACAACGCCCGGCGCCTCGCGGAGGGGGGCCGGGTCAGCATGAGTGACATCCAGATGAGGGTCCTGGAAATGCGTATGTCCAGCGCTCCACACCCAGATCCTTCGGAGGAAGACCCGTCAGGAGTTGAGCGGTAAGTGGCCAAGCATTGGTGTGAGAGACAGGGCATGTTGCAGTGTGCTGGTAGTCTGATACTTGCCTGTATGTGTGACATAGGCCCTGTATGGATATGTGTGTGCAGGGACATCATGGTCATGCATGTGAGACTATTAATGTGTGAACCACATGGTTGCTGCATGAGTTATAATGCAACATGGGGAGCTGTATGGCAAATGCACACATGAAAGCATGCCAGTGTCTGTTCTTGCACATGGTAGGGGTATGAGGGATGGGTGCTGCTGTCATGTACACGTATGGTGCACATGTGTGTGTGTGTGAAGTATGTGTGTGACTTCGATACGCCATGGATTCATGACACATGTCCGTGACGATGTGTACATTCACTCATGCAGTGCGGTCACCGTTGTATGCACTGTGTCTATCCACTGTGTCTGTGGTGTACAAGGCATGATGCATGACCTTCCCTCCAGTGATGTGTGTGCATGGGATCAGTGTGAGCCATGATGCATGTGAGTTTGAAGGCAACATTTTGGTTAATAGAGGCCCTTGTGCATGGATGCTGATGTTGATTGCAGGCGCTGTGCCTGTTTATGCATGTGTGTTGCGTGCATTCACCCATGTGCTGTGGAGGGACAGGATGGAAGTGACGTTAGACACTGCCACTCATGTGTTATTGCTTCCTCTCTAGGGGAATATTGTACTGTACCCTGATGCTTGTGTTCTATGTCTCCCTCTACGCAGCGTCAAGGGAAGAAGATGGCGGAGACGGCACTGTGGAGCCAAGCGGCGGGGGATGCCTCCACCGGGCGGCGACGCAAGGCCCAGCCACCCTCCCAGAACTTGCCATCATCCGGGAGCGAGGGGGCTGGTGCCGCGTCTGCCACTACGGCTGTGGCGGAAGGGCCGGGTGAGCCCCCACAGGGGCTTGCAATGGCGGAAGACGGTACAGAGACATCCAGGTTGGTGGTCTCCACAGAGGAGGAGGAGCCCACTAGTGAGCCGCACATGGGGCCTGGTGGGGGTAGTACCACTGGTGCAAGTGGTGCTGTCCAGGGCCAGGGTCAGGAGGCAGCACAGGTCACCGCGGAGGGGCCTATGCATGTCCATGTCCTTGACCCTGTGACTGCACCACCATGCACCAGCAGGGATGCCCCATCCCAGGCCCGTCCGCAGGTAGGGGAGAGTGCCATGTCATCTGCCTCTCCACTTTGTAAAAAGAAGTTGGATGAACTTATCCAGCTAAGTCCGGCGCTCTCCGTAGGAGCTCTTTTGGTGCTCTTTCATTAGGTCATCTGTGTTTGAATATAAAGCATAATCGAGGTTTATTTCACTATGTCCAAGATGGTATTTGAAACAGCTTGAAATGGATTTTCAAAAAAAATATTTATATAATACTGAATCTCGGGAACATCAACAGCTAGGTATTGTGTTGGACAAGGAGCAGACTTGTTTTGTTTTGTGTATGGTTATTTTAATGCCAATGCATTTCAGAGCAAATCTCTTTCTTCAGGGCGTTAACCACACTGCTTAATATAGATTCTTCAATTGTTATAATACACAAATAGATCAAAAATGTTTCAACACATACCATGTGTAGGTTTCATATTAGAACGAAATCACAATTCAAATCAACAATTGTAGAGTGAATAACAAACATTAACACGGTTCACCATAATTCAGTTCATAAATCAACATATATATAATATGTAAATAAAAAGCATACATACCCAATAAAGGTAATTCGTAAAAGGCAGAAGATTGGGTTGTGGAGGGGAAACAACAACATGGAACCCTTGTTAGGTAAATATAATTATATGTTTGCGCACATTTACTTCCAAATTCAAAAAATCCCCTACATATCTGAAATGTGTTCAAATTACCTTTGTATTTTCCTGTGGTGCCTAGCACCTCTCTGGAATGAACAACTCTCTACGTGCAACACTTCAGCTGTCTGTATTCTAAATACAAAAAATATAACAATAACGATAATGTGTATTTCACCCATCGCTATACGTGCATTCATACACCATGCTACGTTCCTCTTGAGTGTAAGGTTCGGACTCGCCCGTTGTAATATGCTTTCGTCTGGATTGTCTCCTGATGAAAGTTTTTGTCGTGCTCTGCCTGTGTAACGTGTGAGCTGGTCCAGAAAAACCACATTCTCTGGGAGAACGGTAGATGAGCTTCTGAGTGGTTACTAAGGTAATCACGTTCAGTATGTGTGTTCACATGACCTCTCTTCTGTGTTACGTCGTCACGCGTCCCGCGTCCCTATGGGAACCGGGAGGTCGGACGATGTGTATGGCAGCTAATACAAGTGCTCACCCCGCAGCTGCAAGGTACGGCTGTGGCGGAAGGGTCGGGTGAGCCCCCACAGGGGCTTGCAATGGCGGAAGACGGTACGGAGACATCCAGGTTGGTGGTCTCCAGAGAGGAGGAGGAGCCCACTAGTGAGCTGCACATGGGGCCTGGTGGGGGTAGTACCACTGGTGCAAGTGGTGCTGTCCAGGGCCTGGGTCAGGAGGCAGCACAGGTCACCGCGGAGGGGCCTATGCATGTCCCTGTCCTTGACCCTGTGACTGCACCACCATGCACCAGCAGGGATGCCCTATCCCAGGCCCGTCCGCAGGTAGGGGAGAGTGCCATGTCTTCTGCCTCTCCACTACCTGCGGACGAGGGGTCCCATGAACGTTTGGGCTCCGTCCTGATTGGTGTCGCATTGCGAACGCGTGACATTCGTGATGACGTGCGTTCTTCCTGGGCGGAGAATGCACGCTATCACGAACAGCAGCGCCGCGATGTGGCACTGTTGGGAGGGGCCCTGGTAGGTGGGTTCCTACATGTGTCGCGCACTGTGGCGGACCTCTCCTCCTCTGTGGAGACTATGCGCCAGTCGTTCTCCCTGCTGTCTTCTGCCCCAGATTCCACCAGGGCCCCCTGTGGACCTGGCCTGACCAACACAGCCAGCTTGGTGGAGATCCCATCCCTGCCACAGTCGGGAGTTGGCGGTCTAGCAGGGGTGGACACCACAACTGGAGACCATCTGCTGGAGGATGTGCAGGCATCATCGGACAGGACACATGGACAGCAGCAGCAGGAGCAGGCTCTAGATGTTAGCAATGATGGCTCGTGGCCATCAACATCAGGGGGGGCAGGCATCGGCCAGAGGGCAGGAGGACCCTGGAATGTATGCTTCTTCCGTGTGGCTGCGGTTGGGCCAGCGTATAAGTGCGGAGCAGCGGCGGGCGGAAGAGGCGCGGCTCACCATGGTCAGGGCGGAGTTCTCCATTCGTCGGGCGTTGAGGCGGGTAGAGTGCCTCGAGGCGACTCGCAGGGAGTTGGAACAGGCCATGAGTGCCTCCCTGCGAGACCTCGGGGACAGGACAGAGGCCCGCCTCCAGCAAATTGACATGGAGTTCGATGATGCCCTGGCCGACAACATCACTGAGTGAGCTGCAGGATTTGCCTGCCGCCATTGTAAATAGTTTATAGTGTTAGGTTTCCTTTCCTTTTTGTTTTCATTTTGGGGCTTTTCGACCATGCCCCACACTTTTGTATATAGTTTTTTGGTTAGGTAGGTTATTAGATAGGTTTCGTTTCTTTCGTTGGGCTCATGGACCCGTGCAAATTTGATTGTACATAGTTGGACGTTGGATTGATTTGAACTTTTTATTTGATTTTGAACATAGATTAAAGGATTTTTCTTTTGAACAATGGATTGTACATAGTTGGACAATGGATTATTTTGAAATTTTTATTTTGATTTCACCATGGAGCAATGTGTTTTTTTTTTACGTTTCCTTTGGATTTGCGTTGGTGGAGGGAGAGTTTGGACTATTTTTCTTTTGGATTTCTTTAGTTTGGTTATACTTTTCATTTACACTTCTTTTGCACATGCTTTTCATTTCATGTTTCCTATTTTGTTATGCTTTCATTTCATTGCTTTATTTTTGTACATAATACATTTTCATATTTTAGTTCCATGTGTGGGATTCGCTCATTGGGTTAATGCATGTGAAAATGTGGGTTTACACAATCAATGCCAACCAGTGTGTGTGTGTGTGTGTGTGTGTGTGTGACAGACATGTGTTGATGTACATAGTTGACTTTTGGTTTGTGTCTTGAGATAGGCATGTCAGTGTGGGTTGGATTGGGAAATCATTGCGTCTCAGGAATGGGGTGGCGTGCTGTGGTATTTTGGTGTAGAAGTGGGCCATGATTGTGCATCTTTATTTCATGTAGGGGGGGACATGAGTGGGGGCCTGCTGGCAGGTGCCCCTCACTGCTGGGGGGTGGGGGTGCTGGGGGACTTGTGTGGGACATGAGTGGGGGCCTGCTGGCAGGTGCCCCTCACTGTCGGGGGTGGGGGTGCTGGTGGACATGTGTGGGACATGAGTGGGGGCCTGCTGGTAGGTGCCCCTCACTGTTGGGGGGTGGGGGTGCAAGGGGACATGAGTGGGGGCCTGCTGGCAGGTGCCCCTCAATGCTAGGGGTTGGGGGTGCAGGGGGACATGAGTGGGGGCCTGCTGGCAGGTGCCCCTCACTGCTGGGGGACATGTGTGGGACATGAGTGGGTTCCTGCTGGCAGGTGTTCCTCACTGCTGGGGGACATGAGTTGGTGATCTCTAGTGCAACGTGACATGTGGCCTGGCTGGAGGGCATGGCCATGGTGGTCGGGCTGCCTGCAGGACATGACCAGGGGTGCAGGTTAGTCCCCTGTAGTGTGGGCTGCCTGCAGGGGCCGTGGAGGGGGTAGAGGGGACACCTGGGAGGACCCACACTGCCAATTCATGTGTAGGACTCCCCGCTCACCACACTGGATACACATACCCCGCTCTGACAGTGAAATCGCGTGTGAAACATCACGCGCACCCACGAAATACACGAACCCCGCTCTGACAGCAAAATCGCGTGTGAAACTTCACGCGCACCCACAAAATACACGTACCCCGCTCTGAAAGCAAAATCGCATGTGAAACTTCCCACGTACCCCAGTAATACACGTACCCCCCTTGCACAGGGCCAAACGCGTGTGAAACTTCCCACACACCCCAGTAATACACGTACTCCGCTAGCACAGGGCCAATTGCGTGTTAAACTTCCCACGCACCCCAGTAATACATGTACCCCACTCGCACAGGGCCAATCGCGTGTGAAAATTCCCGTGCACCCCAGTAATACACGTAGCCCGCTCGCACAGGGCCAATCGCATGTGAAACTCCCCGCGCCTGGTTGTACATGTATTCGGAGGGGTGCGCGGGGAGTTTTACAGGCGTTTTCGTGGTTGGGGGCCCGTGCGCCATGTACGGGATTTGTGCGCTGTGCATTGCGCACGGGGAGGGGTTGGGGGCATAATTGGCGCTGCTGCAGTGTCGCTGCGCCATTCTGCGTCACGGCTGGTTTTGGATGCTTAAATCCATGAATACGCTGTGCGCGGAAATGGATTTTAGCACACACGGCTGGCGCAGAAAGTCGCACGCGCACACTGTGCGCCAGCCACGTGCGCCACTTGTGTGCTGATTTCTATGAATTACCCCCTTAGACTATATTTGAATGCAATGAACTCAGAAACCGAAAGTACTGGAGCTACCGAGGTGGCACCCCAGTAAATTAAACAGCTGCTGTTTATGTTGTTGATATTTCACTATGCACCAAATGTATGTATTTGTTAATCATATGTGCTGAATACATAACCATTGAATAAATAAGGTAAAAAAATAAAAGAAAGACTTTGATCTGCAAACTAAGTGAAAGAAAGGGAAGTGAATCCCGCAGTGAGAGGGGCAAAGTCTAAAGTACCAAGAAACAGTGTGTTTGGAACTGTTTAAAAAGGCATTAAGATTTGTGGAAAATGATACAAGAAGGGTCAGCACCCAGAAGAGGGGACCGAGGGGTGAAGCCATCACCCTGCGTGAAACTTTGATAAACAATTGAGAAGGGTCAGCGCCCAGCGGTGAACTCATCACCCAGCGAACATTGGAAACAAACTTAATTTGTTGAAGCAACTTTTGTTTTGTTATTTGAACACGTCTGGTCCTCCAAGGCAAGAGACTTTCAAGTGAAACGAGACTTGGCCATCAACGGCCCTGATAGCTGAAAGCTTGAGAGTGTGTCCTGGGAGCTGCCATTTAAACTGTCGTCTTGTGCTGGAGAAGCCCGAGACTGTACTGTGCTACAAGCTCCCATCTTACCACGTGTCCAAAACGTGGGGCAGGGAGACCCAGGCTACCGCATCCTAACACATTATTTGAGACACTTTTGTCTTTTCTTGATAACTATCCAACACCCCTCTTTGTATTAGTTGTTAGGTTTGGCAATAGGTTTCTTAGTATAGGCCCTTTTTATTTTGACACAACGCCACTAGGACTGCCTTATTTTTCATGTGATGGCAACACTTGCTCCCATCTCAGACATAGGTTTAGATTAGGTGTTTTTGCCACCTGCACACAAGATTCAGTGTTGAATAAACACCCTTGAACTGTGATCACTATGCCAGCTACAGCAATGTGGACCCCTACAGCATCCATTTCCACCTGTCAGTCTCAAGCAGCTCGGGAAGGCCATTTCCTTTTGTTCAGATTTCAAGCACTTAAGACATTGAAGTCCATGATTAATTCCTTCAAGGGCCTTAGCCAGATGCTCATGCAACAGGTTTCTTCTCCTGCAGCTCCGCCTTCACCTCCAGTCCCACGTACAGTCCAGTATCTGCAACACCTTCTACCACATCTGTGGGCCTTAATCCTCCTTGTGCCCCTCGGCTGGCTCCATTTCAGCCTCCACAGCTGATTGAGTCCCTGCTGGCTCCTTAAAGTATGCCCCCCTGACCCATCTGCTCCTATCCTGGAGTTGGTTCTATCCAGCCCGCAGGATCATACACGTCTTGACCGTTAGAGCAAAGATGTTTTAAGTGAAACAGAAGATGACATACACACTCTGCAAATGCCTTGCATGACAGAATGCATGGTCCTGGAAAGTTCTTGGGAGTTCCCACTCTGGTGGAACTGCTACAGGAGTACAAAATGCTCGATTCAAAGCCAGCTGGTTCTAGTTCCCCTCCTTACCTTTGTTACTAAGCCAAGTAAGGTCTACACTAATCCTTCATTGCCCTTCAGGCAGCCAACGCAGATGCTTTCTTGGCCGATGCCAATCTGTGGTGTGAGCTAGGCAATTTCCAATCTTGAGATTCACGTGGACCTACTTGCAACCCTGAGCAACAGCAAGCATCCTATGTTTGCCTCTCTGTGACATTGGTCAGAATTCCCTTGGGACTCAATGTCCGTCTATGCATTTCCTCTGGTTCCTCTACTTCCCAGGGTCCAGTGGCCAGCACGCTTTTAGTCTTCTGACCTCATTGGAGCCTGCAACAAGAACCTAGTTCATTGGGACCTTCTTCATCAGCAACAGAACAGTGTTCTCCATCCCACCCCTTGATTGTTGAATTTAGCAGCTTGTTTCCTGAGCAGCTGATTTGAGGACATGTGGGTATATCTGCCTGTGGTTAGAAAAGCTCCTACTCCATCCCAGTACAGGAGAACATGTGTCTGATTGATCAGTGGTTCCTGGACAACCGCCTCAACCTTCTGGAATGCTCACTCAATGACGTTTTGTCTTGCGTCCCATTTGGAATCCTCACGCATCTCTGTGGAATCCTGACGCTCATATTTAGCAACTATTGGTGCACACTGCAACAAACAAGACACCTCGTTTCCTCCTTGTACCCATTTATTCATAGACCCTTGGAAGGACGGAAAAGGCTTTACCCGTCTGTTAAAAGGCCTCACCCTGTATGGGGCCTTAATATTGTGTTAGCTGCCTGTCCTGTAAATGCTTTGAGCCATTGGCTCCTACGGAGATAGTTTCCTCCCTGAAAGGTTGCCCTTTCATCTGCCTAGAAAGTTAGCGAGATGAACAAGTTACTTACCCATGGTAACATTCCTTCGACTGGATGTTCCTCCCATGTATTGCTCATCTTATATTTCCATATCAGGGTTCATCTGCTTCGGAAACTTTTTCCAGCACAGGGTGCTACGTCGTATCGATGCTTGTCGACTCGATGTCGTCATCGATGGTATAAAGAGCCCACGACTGTTGCCATCAGTTCTGTTTTTAACGTGTTTAGGATATCCCTCAGCCGACGGTTACTCCTCCTGAAAGAGCGAAGGCTTTATTCACATGGAAAATTCTACTGCACTGCAGGTTGGGAGGGGCGATGAGGAACACGTGGGAGGAACATCCAGTCGAAAGAACGTTACCATAGTTAAGTAACTTGTTCTTCGAATGGATTGTGTCCTCCCACGTATTCCTCATTTTATGAGAAACTCCCAAAGCAGTGTATGTATTCCTGGAGGAGGGAGTCAGAATTTTCAGTCTCATGATAATTTAGGAGTTCCTTTATAGGTCTGTGTGCACAGAATGTAGCACTGCCTTTCCAAATAAACCTTCCCACCTGTTGTTGGAGGAGAGAGCTGCTATACCAGAAAGAACGTTCATCTGGGGAAACATTATCCTTGGCACTGCAAGCCACGGAGGGCTCTTGCTGAGGCACGCTCGCTTCCGGGAGGAGGCGGAGCCAACCGGCGATCACGTGGGCAATCACGTGACTTTGTGCAGCCTCATAGACCAGCCCAAACCACCCTTGCGGCGTTAAGCCCGTCCGCGGAGTAAAGGGCGGTGCAGTCTATCTTTAGCTGGACTGTTTTGCTGCTGTTTGGCTCGGGGTGGCGCAGGAAGTCCGGCTGGGTCTTACTCACTAAGAAGAATCAACAGGGGTCAACTGTTGCTCTTACCTGGACACTGGGGAGGAGAGACGGACTCTGGCTGCTCCTCAAGCCATCGGGCGTTCCCAAGGTGATGCTATTATATATATGTGACACTGATATTAAAAGTAATTGACAAGCATTATATACTCTTTTAACCGCATATCTTTTGTTCCCAGCTATTGTTTTCATTGATTTTACGCATAGCCATTTCGGAGATATTATCATTAATACCTAGAGGCTGCGAGCTGTGCTCCCCTCTGTAAGTAACATAGTATCTGTGCTTTTACTTCTAACATGCCCGCACTTAGAAGTGGGTTTGAAACTGTTGAGAACCAAGCACCTATAATAGTAGAGGTTCAACCTGGCTCCGGGAGGCTGAGTGAGGCACCTGCGCACATAAATTCTACGGGAAATATGCCTAACCCTATTTTAGCTGTGGGTAAGACTAAAGAAAATTCTATTTTAAGTGCTGAAGGGGGTCAGAGGGGCTCCTCTTCTACCGACCTCGTAGTGTCCGATGTCGTAGCTCCTAGCAATGGGGATATGGAGTTAGCAGATTCCGAATTTAATGTGGTTCATAGGGACATACCAGAATTTAGACAGGACCTTACAGATGAAGAATGCCTCCAACAAAGTTTTATTGGTACTAAAAGGGTAGTTCGCTATCACGCTTCTACCCCCCTTCAGAGGAGGATTTTGAATAGTAAAATACAAGCTGGAGAAGGTTTAGAATCGTTACCTTGGAAGGGTATAAACCCATCCGGATTCATGCAATTTTCGCATATTTCGCCAGCTACATTCATTTTTGGAAAGGAAAATAAGGATAAGGTGCAGTCTTCCCTAAATTCTCCAAGGTTAGAAACCCTTAAACTAAATGATGGGGGGGTTCATTCTAAAGGGACTTCTAGTCGCCCTAAGTATAACCCCAATCAACCTATTGGGGAAAGCGATTTAGATGACTCTTTTTTTACTATGGCAGATGCTACGGGTGTTTTGCTTAAAGAAATTGTGGATTTAGAGATACCAGCAGGTAGATCTGCGCATAATGGAAAGGGGGCAAGGAGTTTATCAGAGGGTGCGCCTTCTAACTCATACCCATGTGATGAAAACAACTACATAACTGGGAATCAACTAGTGGGTACCCAACAATCTCTGGTTAAATCGACCATAGAAACAGACAAGTCGTCTACACACAATAAAATAGCCACTACTCAAACTGACAAATGGGAGGAAACTATAGTGCAAATGGAAGACAAAGCAACGGATCCTCAGCAATTTCTACGAGAAAACCATGTAGTAGAGGAAGATAAACAAGAAACATCTGGTTTAAGTAGGAAGGAGAGAGGTGATTATTTGTTACCACTCCTATCGAACCTACACATTAGTCTAAATCTGGCCTTGAAAACGCTGGGGGAGTCTCAAGAGACTATGGCGGGCTCTATGATAGGGCAACAAGTGGCTTTCAATCAGCTGTTGTCTCGTCTGGCATTTTTGGAGGGAATAGTAGAGGGTAAGACCATGAATGAACATATTATTAAAGAACAGAGTCGATGTGACACATTTAGAAAGGATCAGGACATAAGATTAACTACCATGGATGCAAAAATGACCACTCTGTTGGAAGTTATGCTCACAGGAGACCGCCCTACTTCAGCTAAGAGAGAGCTAGGGGAACGTGATTCCCAGGACCAAAGAGATAATGAGGACAACAATAATAATTACGGAAAGAAAATGGTTTCTCCCGATAGTCCTTCAACCCTCGTAGATGTCATAATGATGGCAACTGAAGGGTGCTCCGAAGATCAGGAGTTGGATAACCACAGTGCACAGATGCATATGAGAGTATCTCTTAATGACATAGAACCCTTGAACATCAGTAGTGAAGATACAAGATCCCCTCAATACACCACACCAGTAAAAGGGCTAAAAAGCAAACATAAGACCAAACATAGAGAGAAAAAATCATCAAATCAAGAGCTGGAATTGGAGGCAAAGAGTAACAATGATGGAAGAGTGCCTGTGAATATTTCCGACTATAATATAAATGAGGTGCCCCAATCCCCAGTGGGTAGGCGTAAAAAATCTAAAAAGCAGGGGAGGACACTTAAAAAAAGCAAAAACATGCCCAATACAAAAATTAAAGGTAGAAATGCCAACCTTAAAGGAATTAGAAACATCCCGCTCCAGGAAGAGACGGAAGTTAGGGGGGGTCCCAAGGATGCTCATAAGGAAGAGAGTCCAGTTCAGGGCGAGAATAATAAAGGCCTGGTGGCTAGTGGGGAAACTATTATAGACGCTAATAAGGAAAAGAATAACTTGCTGAAACGTGGCTTTGAGCTCATTCAAACCAAACAAACAAAGATGACAGCTTTTGGCACAATAATTAGCACCAAACACGCCAGAACATCCGTAGGCACACAACAAGTCAAATTCCCTAAGATTTCCCAAGAAACACTGCCAGCTATAAGTAATACTACCCATCCCGTTAAGGGGTCGACCAAATTGTTTGGGAGGGATAGTGGTTCTACCACTAATATTATGGGAAGAAACCCCCAAAATATACAACCCCCAAAACTACAAGATCCGGAAGGCGATGCTATGATCCCTTCTGGAGTAGATCACACAAACAAGCAATCTACTGTGATTCAGGCCCCTACTAAGCTCTGTACTGGGAAAATAGTGGGTTGGATTAACAATAATATAACAGACTCACAGGTTAACTTGAACAGAACTCATCTTTTAAATCTGTTTAAAAAGATCCCAGTGCTACGAGCTATAACAACAGATGATATAGATGCCATATCTCTTCCTAACTGCAACAATCACAGAATGGTAAGTTGTTTTCATTCGGAAATGATAGCAGATATAGTGCGTGCCCAAGAAAAAAACCTTAATTCTTTGGGCTATGATCTACTCTCATTAGCAGATAAGAAAGAGGCCAATAACTTTCTTGAATATCAGGAACCGAATAACAGTCAAAACAAACAAATTATTCAACTTGATAATAATAAATTAGAAAATCTGGGCCCAGGGTTGGCACTGATTTCAAGCCTCCTGAATAATAATCAGGATTGGTCATGGCTACAACCGGCACTCAAAACCTTGGAAACATTTAGACAAGATAAGGGGTGTTCCTAACTATATAGAGATTGAGGTGATCTCTTGGAATTCTTGTGGGGGAATCAATCTCAACACGTTTCTGAATAAAAGGGAAAATTATGTACGCCCCGTATCTATTTCTTACAGGAAACTATGATGCTTTCAGATATGCACATAGAAGGTTTCTATACTTTTTCTTCAGTAGCTACCAGGGGTCAGCTGGGCAGACCCAGCGGAGGCCTGATTATTGCCATCGATCGTAACTTGGGGTTCGTAGGTGAGGTGATATTCAGGAGTAACTGGCTTCTGGCTATTATGCTTTCTAGGGAGAATAATTTAGAGCCGACACTCCTCTTGAACCTCTATTGGAATCCGCTAAAAGTAGACATTGAGGAAGTGGAGGACTCTCTAGATATAATCTTGGGAAATTGGTTTGAGAAAGGGTTTGGAAATCGCATTATTTTGGGAGGGGATTTTAATTCAGCTTGTGCCGATGGTTTGGTGCTCAATGAAAGAGGGGTATTACCTAGACTTCTTAGTACCACTACAAAAAGAGGTATAAGGTGGGATAATTATTTAGATAACTGGGATTTGGGTCTTTTATACCATGCCTTAGATTGGAATCTTCCTAAACATACTTGGAAAAGAGGAAGTAATAGCTCTAGAATTGATTTCTTTTATGTATCTAATGGCTGGAAGCAAGCTTGTGGAAAATTGTCACATATGGAGGTCGAGTTCAGTGATCACGTTCCCTTATGTTTTTCTCTCTCCATCCCCGACAAGGGTATTTATATCAATCCCATGTTGCAGGGTTTAGAGGTGGGAAACTATGGGAGAAGGATTACTTGGAATAAGAAAATAATTAAGAAATTTAATACCTTGGTGTTGGAAAATTTGTCAAAGGTGCAGCTTCAAAGTATCAAGGGGGATGACATTGAGTTGGGAGGTTCGTACTATAATATTATTTAAATTAGTATGGCCAGAGATCTGGGGGTGCCGAAACCGAGGGTGCGGGCGGCTGATCCCAGAATTCAAAAAGCCAAGCATACTAAATATAGGGAAATCAAAGTCTTGAAAAAAGCGTCTATTCCTTTCGCGGAATTTAGGCTGAGAAAGAAAAAAATAATTCAGAAATACAAAAACTTTATCAAGTCTCTTAGAATGGATCACTATCACGAAACACATCAACTGATGATGTATAATCTATGCAAGGGCAGAGAGGTTAAATTTTGGTCTACCATCAACTCCATACTCACGCCTGCTAAAGATAAATTAGACTGCCCCATTCAGGCGGATGTGTGGACTTTCTTCTATAAGGCAAAGTTTGCTCTACCCTCTAATCTCTCTAGGGAACAGGATGTGAACTTAGGCCCTCCGGTTGTAAGTGAGTGTTTGTGGGATATAGAGGATATCAAATGGGTCATCAATAAGCTTAAACCTTCTAGAGCACCGGGCCCTGATGGTATTCCCCCTTTTGTTATAAAGTCGGCCCCGGAAATGTGGGCTAAGTTACTCAAACCCATATTTGATGATGTATTTAAATAGCATTCCATCCCTAAAACCTGGTCGCAGAGCATTATAATTGCTATCCACAAAAAAGGGGACGTCCTTAATCCACAGAACTACAGGCCTATAGCACTGTTAGATGCAGCGAGCAAAGTCTTTGGTATTTTGCTTTTGAGGGACCTTAACAAGGTTATTAGAGGGAAGGCCTGCTATAGTAAATTCCAGGTTGGTTTCAGAGAGGGCTTGGGAACCGACCTGAATGGGATGATTTTGGCTCATCTAAGAGATACAGTTCATCAAACTAAAATGGGAGATGTATACATGGCTTCCCTGGACCTCTCTAATGCCTTTGATGGGGTTATTAGAGCAAGATTGTGGACAAAATTGTTAGCTATGAATGTTCCATGCAAGATTGTCCAAATCTTGGCTCTTTTACATAGGAATACCTCCGTTAGGGTACGTTTATCACAAGAAGGTTCCCTATCCGATGCTGTTGATACTGAGGTTGGGGTCAAGCAGGGCTGCTCCCTTGCACCCACGCTCTCTAACCTGTACGTTAGCGATGTGGAGGACATGTGGCAGGGCCCTTCCATTAGTCCGGTTGGGTAGCTTGGCTATCGAGTGGATGGCCTTTGCAGACGACTTTATCGTTTTTGATCGTACCTCGAGAGGCCTTCGCAGAAGGATGGATATTTTTTACCAATATGCACTGGCGAATAATCTTTCCCCCAACGCTTTGAAATCCCAAACGATCTAGGAAGAGAGTTGTCAAACCATGTATCTGGAAGATGGGAGATAACTCGGTGGAACAGGTTCAGGCCATAACTAGGTTATAATTTTTCCAACCAATCAAGCCTAAAGATGTGGAAATGGAATCTTGGGGAGAAAACAGCTAAATTAAAGAATCAGATGAAATTTCTGAGTGGAAAGGTCTGTAAATTTTCGCTTCTGCCTATTAGACGCTTCTATCTTGCAAAATGTGAACCGGTTCTTTTGTACGGTTTGGACATTTGTACAAAGGACTTGAGTTCATACCTAAATGTGATCCAGGGGAAACTGTGGAAGGAAGCAATGGGCCTTTCTAGGGCAGCCCCCAATTCCATTATTCGGCACGAGTTATGTCTCATATCACTTAAAGCCAGATACTTGTGGAGGCAACTCTCCTCTTTTAGAAAAATACATGATCCTCCGATAAACACCTTATATGAGTTGTTGAATAAGGTAGTCAAAACGGGGACGGTACTATCTATCAAGAGTTTTAGCGATAGAATGTTCTCTCTGTTGGAATCGCTGGGACTTTGTTTAGACGATCTGATTCAACGACCGGGATTAGTCAAAAATCTTTATTTAGGTCAGATTGGGTAGACACAGTAAATGATATTGAGTCCCATGCTACCTACAAGGAGTATGCTAAGTTTTAGCATGCAAGGGAATCGATTCCTCTATATATTCAAAGATTTCCTTGCCAGAGGGCGAGAACCACATTTATGCGTTTCAAACTAAACCAGATGCCCACCCTAGAAAGAATTTACCATTGGACCCATACAGAAAAAGGGTCGAAGGATAATTCTAAAAATCTCTCATGTCGATTTTGTGGAGTGACTGACATGACAGAAACACTTAGGCACCTTCTCCTGACATGCACCCATTTTGGGAATAAAAGATCTCTCTACTTTACAGATAGATTTGATGGGGATTGGGAAATGTCGAAGAATCTGTTCTGGAGTCGCTGCATGTGGGGTGCAAATATCTCCCTAATCCTCGCATTGAATTCACTCCTACTTAATATTCAGGAGGAACTGGAAGCAGAAAATAAGGAATTCAATGAGTAGAGACTAGAGTGGACCTATGGTATATGAAATGATCTACGGTATATGAAATAAACTGTATATAATACGTATGGAATTTGATTTTATGTCTGGGAACGATTTTAAAGGCTGATAAATGTGTTGAAATTTTTTTTATATATATAGATATTTGTATTTGTATATCATTTTCATAAAATGAAATGTATTTTTCTATTTGTTTGTAATGCACTTTATGTTGTATAGGGTTTTATGTAAACTAATCATACAACAATAAAAAAAAATAAATAAATAAAAATAAACCTTCCCACCTTGAGGTAGAGTCCAAATTATAGTGTTTGGTAAGAGTGTGTATGGATGGCCATGTGGCAGCCGCACAAATATCTTTCACTGGGACACCCCTCTGTAAGGTAGAGGAGGTAGCCATGCCCTTGGTCGAATGAGCTCTAAGACCCTCAGGAGGATCCTTTGCCGCTAATCTGTAGCATTCAGATATTCCTAAAATGATCCATCTTGATAAGGTTTGCCATACCGAACTTGTGGCCGTGGAGCCTACAAAACGTTGGTCAGCGTGTCTTATTGTAGACATCCTGGAGATATAGCAACTCACTGCACGCCTGTGTAACCTCTTCTCTTCCTTTCCAGAATGAGGAGGAGGATAACATAAAGGTAACATTATTTTCTGATTTAAATGGAACTCAGACACAATCTTAGGTAAGAACATAGGCTTGACCTTAAGGACCACCTTGTCCTTATAGAAGATTGTATAAGGAGGCTTGCAGGACAAGGCCTGAAGTTCACTCATCCTTCGGGCTGATGTGAAGGCCACTTAAAGGATGGTCTTTAAAGTTAATAACCTTAAAGGACAGGAATGGATAGACTCAAAAGGAGCACATATCAGAAATGTCAACAACAAGTTGAGAACCCAAATTGGTACTTGAAATGGGATAGGAGGAACTGTATTGGTCATTCCCTTTAAGAATTGAATCACAAGTGGGATCTTGAAGAAAGATACCTCTTCTGAGGAGCGCTTAAAAATAGAGAGTGCTGCTAGATACCCCTTAATTGTACCAACCTGGAGCCCAAGATTGGCCAGGTTTAATAAGAATGATAACAAAGGTGTACTGCATGTAAAAGGATACTAATTCTTATCCCTGCACCAGCTGCAAAATGTGTTCCAATGGCAGCGGTTCAAGGATGTTGTTGTTGGCCTTCTGGCCTAAAACAAAATCTCCACTACGTTGTCCGGGAGGTCCTAATCCTTGTATCTCAACCTCTCAGAAACCATGTGTGAAGGTTGAGTGTCTTGACCGCTGGATGGAGAACCCAACCATCCTCTCTTGAGAGCTTGAGAGAGAAGGTCCTCTCTTTGTGGAAGACTTATTGGAGGGCAGATGGACATGTCCAGCAGGTCCAGGTACCACGTCTTCCTGGACCAATCCTGAACCACCTCAACCTCCTGATGGCTTGAGGAATGACGGGGACTGGAGGAAACTCACAGTCCACTATGAACGCGTCCCCTAGAACTCCTCTTATGGGAAATTCCCTTGAGCAGTACAGCTCACCCTTCCGGTTGACACTGGTCGTGAACAGATCCACTTTAGGGGTTCCCCAAAGGGTGAAGATCCATTGAAGGACTTCCTGAGCTAGTTCTCACTCGTGGTCGACTGTGCTCTGCCTGCTCAGAGGGGCCACTGCAGTAGTCTCCACTCCGGCTGGGTGAACTGCCGATAGGGAGATTCCTTCTTGAATTGCCCAGTACCAGAGCTGTGTTGCTTCTCTGCACAGTGGTAGGGGCCTTACACCTCCTCTCTTGTTGAGGTAGTACATGGCCACTGTGTTATCCGTTATTATCCGGACATTCTTTCACTGCACAGAGGGCAGAAAGGCCTTCAGTGCTAGTCTGATTGCCCTGAGCTCCAAATCGTTAATATGTTGTTTGGATTCTGATGGACCAACGACCACTGATTTTCAGATCGTTGATCTGTGCTCCCCACCCTGTGAGTGAAGCGTCCGTTACTACCTTTATCTCCGGGCATGGATGCCAAAAGAAATGTTCTCCCTTCGGAATGTTGTCCACACAGGCCTGCAACAGGAGATTCTGTGCGGGCCTGCTTTGAACCTGAAGGAGAGCTGACATTCTGCCTAAGAATTGAGACCATTGAGTCCTGAGAGCCCACTGGAGAGATCTCATTCTCAGGCACGCCTGGGGCACCAGACAAATGCAGGATGCCATGAGGCTGAGCAACCTCAGAAAGTCAAAGGCCGGGAGACGCTAGGCACTTTGGAATTTGGTGACCATCTGCAGATTGTCTTAAGCCCTCATTTCCCAGGGTCGCATCTAGGACTACTGCTCCAATGAATTATAGCATTTGAGATGGTATCATGTGGGACTTCTTGATGTTGAGGGAGAAGCCCAGTCTGTGAAGGGAGTGACAGGTGTAGCTGAGATCATCCAGGGCCTGTTTGGGGGAACTGTCCCTGATCAGCCAATCTACCAGGTATAGGTAGACTTGAATCTCCCCTCCCCTCTCCACGGAGACTCGCTGTCACCACCGCCATCAATTTAGTGAAAACCCTCAGGCGGAGGTCAGCCCAAATGGCAGAACTCGAAACTAATAATGAGAACTGACTACGGTGAACCTGTCTGTGCTTGTGATGGATTGTCACATGAAAGTGAGCATCCTTAAGGTCCAATGATACCATCCAGTCCTGAAGCTGACGGATCTGAGAAAGGGTAACCATCTTGAACTTGTCCTTCCTGAGGAATTTGTTCAAGTCTCTTAATCCTCCGTCCTTATTGGGAATTAGAAAGTATGTGGCGTACCAACCCATGTTCCTCTCCACTACAGGTACTGATTCTATAGCAACTTCAAGATTTCATGCATAAGGAGCGGATCTGGAACTTTGAAAGAGCTGTTCCCCGGTGAATGATGTAGGCTTTTTTAGAAAGCGAAGGCAGTTTCCCTGGGTAACTGTTTCCAATGCCTATGCATGTGAAGTAATGCCTCACTATTCTTTCAGATGCAGTGAGAGTCTGCCTCCTACTGGGGTCTCGTGAACAAAGGCCTCAGAGAGGTTTTGAGGCGGCTGGAGCAGTGGCTGATGGTAAAGTAGCCGCTGCCTGGACGGTCTTGGTACCTCTTCCCTGTCCACCACACAGGAATCTTTTTTGACCTCTTTGATTGGACAGTTCTCTCCCAATACCAACTGAGGAGTAAAAGCGAAAGGACATACCCCTCCAAGGTGTGCTGGTGGGGTGGTTTTGTGGCTGTCTAATAGCAGCACCAAGGACTTTGCTACTGCTTTGGAGGTCTGCAGTTTCTCCAGGCACTTGTCAGCGTTGCTAACAAATAAATGTTTGCCATTAAAAGGCATGTTAAGAAGTTTGGATTGCACATCTGGAGCAAGACCAGCATTTTTTTAACCAGGCAAATCTGCAGATTACTGTACTAGACGCCATTGGCCTGCTGATATTGTCAGCAGTGTCGAGACCTGTTGGAGGGATTCCACATCGCGTTCTTCCCATCCTTGACTAGATTTAAAAATCTGTCTCTTTCATCCCCTTCAGGGATATGCTCAGCCGACATTGCTACAAATTCCCAAATAGTGCAAGTGAACCTGGCCAACGTGCATGTAGCATTCACTGACCTTAGGGCCATACTCCTTCAAAGAAAACGTACTTGGCCAAAGCGTTGAAACGCTTGTCATTTCTGTCTGGAGGAATAGTCTGGTGTGCGTTTTGTTTTGAGGCGGAGGTGGTAGCCTGTATCACCAAACTTTCAGAAGTGGGATGCTTCGTCAGATAACTAAGGTCACTACTGGACACCCTGTATTTGGATCTCAGTTTTTTATTTACTGCCAGAATTAATTCTGGTGTCTCCCAATGTGTATTTACTCGCCTTTGCAGAGCCAAATGAAAAGGAAGAGTAGGATCCTCCTGGGGTCCTTTATCTAGGATGTCAGTAAGATCATCCTGGTCATGTACTGGTGTGGGTCTTTTCCACCCTATGTATTCCACCACCCTGGACATGATCAGTAGTATCGGGTCTCTCAAATTCTAATTCTGGGGACGTATCTAGTCCATTTGCATTTTGCAGGGAAGTGTACCCTTTTCAACCTCAATTCCTCTGAGATGAAGGGTTCAGGGACCCCAGGAGTTCCATATTGTAGGCCAAAGGTATGTGAATCATCAGATGAATGTTCTACTGCCTCATAAATAAAAGAATGCGATTCAAAACTCCTTTCTTGGTAGTGGTGTATATAATTTCTCTGTAATCCTTGATGGTGGCGCCGAAACATCCGACATTGTCAATGTTAAGGGATTTGATGCTTTCGGCGTTGAGGACTTGTTAGGGTCTGACGAAGAGTCTTTCGGTGCTGATGGCGTCAATGACTTCTTCCTCGAGGACGATTAGTCTCGACTCGAGGGATCCTTCGACCGCTCTCAAGGAGATTTTTCCTTACCTCCCGGGCCCGAGGGCGCACGGTATTTGCCCTCATATTTTTCCTTGTCGGGTTTTTCGCCCTGGGCATGGCTTTCATAAGTCTTCGAGGGGTTCAAGGCCACATTCTCGAATACTTTCATAACTTTTACTCTGAAATTCTCCCACTCAGATAGGGAGGCTGATCTTGTTGGGCATTTAACCCGTTCTGGGGAGGAACTCGACGAAGATGGCGACCTATGGTGCCTTTTCTTTGAATGCCGTGAAGATGATGAGTAGTGAGAACCACTGCGTGACCTCAATATTTTTGTCTTCTTTTGATGAGGAGAAATATTTCTTGACTTGTCTGAAGACTTTTTGACGGTGTAGTCGATGGGTATTTAGACCTAGCTTCTGCTAATTTTCCTCTTCGTTCTTCTGGGGCTTTCCCAGTCATCAATAGGCAGACCTTACAGTCGAAGGTAGCGTGAGACGAACCGAGGCACCACAGACACACCCAATGGGGGTCCGTAAGGTACATCTTTTCCCCACAGTCCTGGCACTTCTTAAACCCTGATCTCGGAGTCAAAGACGCCGATAATGATGCCATTCTAATGATTTTTACTTGAAGATTCTTGTAGGGAACCGAAGCGCACCGTATCCGAAGGGTTAGCTTTCGCAGAAAAGAGAAACTGAAGCGAACGGTTGCTGTGTGCGCTTTGTACTATTCAATGACGTTGACATTGAGACAGAGGCCTCTGGGGGCATCGAGTCGACAGGCATCGACGCGCAGTACCCTCTACTGGATAGAAATTACAAAGCAGCTGAAGCTAGATATGGTAATATCATAAGATGAGGAATACGTGGGAGGACACAATCCATTTGAAACATTTTTCTGCTTCTGAGCCATAATCTTTTACAAGGACAAAGTGGTTCTAAGAATCCACACAGCATTTCTTCCTAAGGTTATTTTCCCTTTCCCTCTTTTTTCGTAACCCACAATCTCCTGTAGACATAGTTCTCATGATGTCTGGAGAGCTCTTAAGATCTATATTCACAGAACTAAAGGGAATAGGAATGTGATGCCTTATTTTACCTTCTGAGGACATCGCCCTAGCACTCAGTCTCCAAAGGCCTCCATAGCCAGGTGGCTGGTTTCAGGTATAAACTACTGCCATGTCCTCCAAAAGGCCTGAGGCTCACACTATCAGAGTTAAAGCCATGGTATGGCTTTCCAGTGTAATGTTCCCTGGGATGTGATCTGCAAGGCTGCCGCATGGTCCACTCACTCAGCCTTCTGCATCCAATATTGCTTAGATACTAGCTCCAGAGCAGACAATGCTTTTGGCCAAGCAGTTCTGCAGAACCTCTCTGCAAATCATCAGTCATACTCCACCTCCCTGAAGCTTTCCCTGTTATGAAATCTCCCATTAGTTTGAATGAAAGTGGAAGGAATGTAGGATCAAGGAACAGTTACTCACAGTAGCGACATCTATACTTCTAGTCCATAATCAACTTTCATCCATACGGCCCATCCTCTGTCCCCCTGAATTGGTTAGTAGCCAATGAGCAGACAATGGACTGACTGGCGAGGCAGGTGGGAGGAGTCGGCTTTGGCAGACGCACCATTGCATGCTTCAAATTGAAAGGAGAAGTTAATTTTGTGGTGCAAAAAGGCTCTGGTCCCGTCCCCGTGCGCCAGAATCCCATCACTATGGAAGAGAGGACTATGGACTAGGATTACAGTGGTTGCCACAGTCATTAACTGTTCCCCCCTTGCGGTTTTTTGTAGCCAGCCTGGCAATGTTGTGGTGTCTATTGGTGTGCTGGCCTCCAGAGATGGTGAATTTCTCTGCCAAGTGAAGTGTTTTTATTTAGTTGTGACATCTTAATGGGTGATGCAGGCAGCCTTGAACATGTGTGCCAGGAGGGATCAACGGGGCATCTCCTGGAGATTTTATTAGTATTTTGATGAGGTGTGCTGCAGCATGCTGGGATAGGGTGACTGATTTTCAAAATAAAAAAACGGGGCAAGTGATGGACATAGAAGTAGGACTACAGTTTTGGTGGACATAAACACGAATAGGACTGCAATAAAACAGTAGTCCTACTTCTATGTTGGTTGTTGTAATAAAGTCTCTTATTAGTCACAAGGGACACACAGACCAGCTGTGGAGACTGATGTTGTTCCAGGTATGCTTTATTGGTACAATGGTACAATATGTACAGTTCCAGTTACTCTCAGGTATTTACAGTAGTCTGGATGACAGGACAAGGACATGGATAGGTAGTACAGTACACATGAAGGAGAAGACCCACCGGCCATCCACTCACTCCAGCTCAGGCCCCCAACTGACTCACTCAGAACATTCATAAACTGATGCACTCAACATTCTCCTGGCTGCATCATACATCACATTCTATTGGCAATCACACCAGGCCAGTGACAATGTACAAGACTATATATAACATCTCCCTTTCATACCAGATTCAACCATAACATAACATCTCCCTTTCATACCGGATGTACCCACGCGTGACATCTCCCTTTCATATCAGGTTCATACACACAAACATCATCCTTTCATTCGGGGTGGAGGGAGGTCAGCCAAATACACATCACTCGCCCACTCATGAATCTAACCACAACCAGAATCTCACACAGATGAACTACATGTAACAGATGAGGTGCTCCTGGCAGCACCGGAGGTCTTAAGCTTAAAACTATTACTAAAGGAACAATGGTGAATGCTTAACAGTAACTAATGCAAAAGTGCGCACTATATATATACAGAATGTACGTTTGCCGGCAATAAAAGAAGATTTTTCTTTTTTTTTTTTTTAGGCACAACCCTTGTTCAGTCAGTTGGCCAAACTCTTTCATGACGCAACCCTTATGCAGTCGGTTGGCCACTTAAGCATCTCACATTAGAGCGTACGCATATAACATATACCTCAAAAAAGAGTATACATACCGCCACATTTTTCTTTGTGGCTATGGTGGAAATTTAAAATTCTCACCTGGCTTCAAATATCTCCAAGACTATTTGATTAGTACACATTAACAGGAATACCCTGCACCGCGACCATGAACTACAACACGTGTGTCATGGCCGGGATGGAACACATAACAGTGGGCCACAACATTACACAAACTGAGCAAGACAATGGCCCACCGCCAATTGCAGGGTATCTAATGTGTTGTTCAACATCTCTCCAAAGGGTAAATCATGACCCTTAACACCATAACCATAGCATAGGCTTTTCAATCACATAAACGTTTCTTAGTGATGGTGATAAATTGTCATTGCGAGAAAAAAAAAACATTCATTATTGACTTTGTACTTAAGAAATCTAAATTGTTATTTCTAACAGTTGTCTGTACCAGAGCAAAGTATGGGGCGTGTTGTAGGCCCAGAACTCTCATTGATGGATAGCACAGGGGCAACGCACTGGTCTTGGAAGCAAGACCACCATCACCGCTTATTGGTTTTAAGCACATGATAAGAAACCAATAACTAAAATAAATAGAGGCCAGGGAGGAAAGGGGACGAACTGGGGGGGTGAAAAATGAGAAGGAAGACCGTGCCCGGCACGATTTCAGGATTTGTCTGAAACATCTGAAACTCTGGGCATGGATGGAAAGGTTTGACCTCACGGAAGAGCCAAGCTCGTACCATGTGCTTGGCTCTCCTTGGTGATACTAGCTCTGTAGAAACCCAGAATAGACTCTGTGAGACATGCAGTAGCATACAGCAGTCAGCCTGTCTATTGCAAGGACAGCATATTCCTAGCCAGAGCAGGAGAGACTGGCAGTATGGCGGCCGTAGGTTAGGAGCACATGCTAATTTATGGGAAACGTTTCACTATTGTATCCGGCTTCAAAACAATAAATGGCAAACCAAGAGGTTCCCAAAAATTGGGTTTCTGGCAACAAGAATTAAAAATAATTCATAAACCAGGAAAAGAAATCGAGCCGATTTATTGTTCAGACATCCTGTACAACCAAAAACAAAACAAGACTCATTGGCTGAAGCATGTGCCAACATTCCTACCAAAGCAATGCCTTGCAGACTACACTATTAACATGACAAATGCTTGAAGATGCCAAGGCAGCTCCAACACAAAGGGACTGAACGTGTATGAGCCCACCAGTGGAGCCTTGTTCCAGCCACCAGCGTATTCCATAAGGAGGTTGGCGCGGGATATCTGCTAGCATTCCCGGCAGGTACAGCGAGAGTTCAGCTAGGGGAACTCGCATGTTCATACCCAGAAGAATGCAACAGCAGGTAACAGACACAATGAGTGATGACACACAGGTGTAGGGACTATAAAATGGCAGACTAGTCACCATGCAGTTCCCCACATTGTGCAAAATGGTGGAAAGAACGATGGGTGCATGCCACCTGTGGCAGTGAGCAGCAGGCTGGCCAACCCAGAGCCACTGAGAATGTTGGAGCTACTTTACACAGTGTAGCAGATGATGTCTCCTTCCCTCTGAAGATTAGCCAGTCCTTGCTGGCCTTCATAAAAGAATATGTAGAATTATGTAAGGCTTCTACTGGTGCGTGTGACACCTCTACAATTTTGAGACTAGAATGCATTGTCGCTTGTATAGCCTATTGCTGTCACTATGGGTCCTAATGCCTCAACCAATGACATTCGTCCTCCTTCGCTCCACCACTTGCGGCCTTCTTCAGATTTTTACTGCACGTTTTCGTATTGGGACTCCTCGAGTTTCGCTCTTTGACTTTCTAGATTATTTATTGCTTATGTTTGATATTTCTTCAGATTTTTTATTCACTCCATCACGGTTGTATTTGTATTTTGTATTTTATTTATTTATATAGCGCAGCCAGGCCCAAGGGCACCCGGGCGCATAGCTTGACAAGGTAGCATAATACGGTACTGGTTACATTTTAGAATAGAAAGTTAGTGCAACATATACATAAAATAAAGTTATACATAGTATACAATATAATGTGCAGAATAGCTGTACATAGTTTACAGTGTGCTGTGCACAATATCTACAATTAGCAAGAATACATACAGGCGAAGGCAATTGAGGAGCCGAGAGAGAGTCCTGAGGTAAGTTTGGTCATTTAGGCAACAGTGGTAGCTATTTGGTTCTTTGTTTGAAGAGGGTAGGAGAATGTTCAAATCTAATAGGCAGAGGAATCGAGTTCCATAGTTTGGAGGCAAGGACAGGGAAGCTGATTCCCCGGCTTCCTGCAGTTTGTATCTGGGGATGGTCAGACAGCGTGCTTGGGCCGATCTAAGTAGTCGGGTAGGCGTGTAGTGAGAGAAGCGAGAGGAGAGATAGGTGGGGACCTGATTGTTCAAACATTTATGTGTGAGGGTAAGAGATTTCAGAGAAACTCTTTGTGTTACTGATAGCCAGTGTAAGCTTCTCCTTGTCTCGGAGATGTGTGAGGATCTGGAGATGTTGAGGGCAGCTCAAATGGCATTATTTTGCGTAACCTGTAGTTTGTTCAGGTTACGCTGGCTAGTCCCAAGATATAAGGCATTGCAATAGTCTAATTTGGACATAACCAATGTCCTGGCCAGGATAGTACAGTTCTGTGTGGTGAGGAAGGGACGACATGCTGTAATAAGCTTACATGTGTAGGCGGATGTCGAGACTACTGCGTTAGTTTGTCTATTAAGTGATAGAGTGGAATCGAGGTAGATTCCTAATGTTTTGGTATCGGAAGAGACAGCGTTACCATCAATGTTGAAGGTTTTGAAGGTAGGGTCGAGTCTGTTCAGTCATTGTTGGGAGCCCAGGATGAGGATCTCTGTCTTATCGTTAAGACAGAGCTCATGCTGGGCCATCCAAGCTTGGATGACTTGATAGATGTCATTCAAGGCTTTTGTGTCCACTAGGTTGTCGCCTGTGGTTGGGATGAGTATCTGGGTGTCATCAGCATAGTTAGTGTAGGTGACACCCAGATAATCAAGTACATCAAACAGTGGTTTAGTGAAGACGTTATAGAGCGTTGGTGAGGTGCATGAGCCCTGAGGTACCCCACAAGGCACCGGAGTAGGTTCTGCAGAAGCGATGGGTGAGAATACCCTCATCTGCCTGTTGTCCAAGAAGGAGCTGATCCATTTGGTAGCTTTTGCGGAAAAGTGGACAGGAGATTTCAAGTGGCGACATAGGATTTGATGGTTGACAAGATCAAAAGCTGCCGATAGATCGAGGAGTAGTAGTAGGGCCAATTTGCCGTTATCTTTTAGGTACTCAATTTGGGTTTTCATATCTAGTAGGGCTGTTTCCATCCCATGTTTGGGACGGAAGCCAGATTGTCTTGTGCCAAGCAAGTTGTTGTTATCTAGGTTTTTCTGAATCTGTAAATACGATGCCTTGTCCAGAATTTTCAATAAGAAAGGGACTGTGGTGATCGGCCTATAGTTAGTGGGGATACTCGGGTCCAGTGAGGGTTTTTTCAGCAGTGGGATGACCCAAGCGTCCTTGAGGTTATCGGGAACAATGCCCGAATGGAATGAGGAGTTGATAAAGGCAGTGATGAAAGGGGCAAGTTCATGGGCAGTGGGAATTCATTGCCGGTCTCGATTCCACATTCCTTCGGATCGCTACGTCATGTTAGGCCACGAGCTAAGATTTGGGCCTAGTGCACGTCACCATGTCTGTGGCCGAGAAGGAGAGCCTCTTCAAGGCCTACTCAAGATGCGGTCTGAAGAATGTCTTCCTCGAAGGCCGCCACCAAAAGTGTATTTATTGCCTGCACCCAGACCACAATCTGGAGGGATGCCATACCTGCCAGTCTTTCTCCACTAAGACGAGGAAAGATCACCATCTGAGGTTAGTGTCATGGCTGGATGAAGGTAAGGCCACTGGCTCGATGTGTGTGCACAGTCAGGCCTCTGCCAGGGCTAGCTTGCTCAAGGAGCATACTCCCTCTGGCAAAGAGGTTGATATCCTTTGAGGACGCTTCAAAGGGGAACATACCTAAAAAGGCAAAGTAGTTGCACGCTCTGACTTCCTTGTCGATTAGCACCCCATCTTCGGAGGGTCGGAGATCGTTCACTCCATCAACCAACTACACCCTGTCAACACAGCATCGGTCATCGTCGCGGGCAGCCTCATCGTCAACGACCACAAGACCATCTTCTAGATCATTGCCGAACACTCCATCAAGAACATAATCCTGGCTGCTGCGTGGAAGAGGTCATCTAATCCATCATCCTCTTGCTCAGTCCCGCCTGACCAGGAGGGAAAGAAGCTGAATGCGGCTGGAAAGCACATAACTACTACTGCGGTATCTACAGTCAACGCTGCCAATGCCCTAGCCATCCTTGCTCGCTACGACAGAAAACTCTGGTACAAGTTTGGGACCCTTCCTCGATTTCCTGCCAGAGGACAAACAAGCGGAGGCCATAGCCATCTTTCATGAGGGGGAAGTGGCATCTGACCATGCGATCACGGTCGCCCTGGACATTGCTAACTCTGGTTTCTGGCAGATGGGCAACACCGTCAAGGTTGGCTGAGGCCCACAAACTTCAAGCAGGATGTCCAAGCCAAGGTGGTTGACGTTGCCTTTCAACGGGATAACCTTTTCGGCAAGGCGGTGGATGAATCTCTTCTCACCATCAAGACTGAGACAGCATGCTACAACAAAGGAAGCAGACATTTCACTCCCAGAAAGGTAAGATCTCCCAAACTGCTAAGGTGCTCAGCCCTTCCTGCCGCCAATCTTCTAACTCCACTGCACAATAGGTGTATAGAGGCCGTTCCCAGGCCTATAGGGGTGGTACATAGGAAGTAGGAGCAAAGATAGCTTGGGGGCAGCGCGTTTGTCTTGGCAGGAAGACAAAGCAGCCCAACACAGGTTTGAATCCCGATCCCGTGCTTAGAAACCACTCCTGGAATTAAGCGTGTTATAAATGAACAACTATAATATTATAATACCCAGGGTTGTCGCCCACAAACCACCAGGATGCAGACGCAGTAGAAAGCCTAACCAGGCACAGGTACGAAGCCCCCACTTCACCCCAGTGGGAGACCGGCTATCGCAGGTTGTCAACATGTGGAGCAACATACCCACAGACAAATTGGTGCTCGACGTCATCGAGCAAGGACACTCTCTAGAGTACCAAGACAAGTACCCCTGCATTCCTCCCGTGATAAGACTGGAGCAGCATGGAGCCCAACTGGTCAAGGAACTTCAGGCCATGTTGCGAAAAGGGGCTATCAAACATGTCCCTCTGCAGACTCCAGATACTTTCTGGTTTGCAAGAGGTCAGGCAGGTCGAGGCCCCTTCTGGACCTTCGTTATCTCAACAAATTCTTAAAGTCCCAGAAATTCAGGAGGATCACGTTACAGCACGTGCCCAGCCAACAAGTAGAGGGAGATTTCCTGGCGATGCTGGATCTGGAGGATGCATATTTCCACATCTCCATTCACCCAAGGTTCGTCGTCCAAGGAATACATTACTTTTTTTTTTTAATTAAATGATATGTTTGGTGATACAAACTTTTCATTATAGCATTTCATTAGCATTTCGTTTTGTTTAAAAAAAAAAAAGAAAAAGCAAAACTTGAAGTTTGTGTTTCGGACTTGTGCAAATTATTGTCTTTGTAGATCGAAGTATAAAAATTTAATTACTGTTAAAATTAAATATTTGTTGTGGCCTTTTAGAAGGTGATCCCATCGCTCTTGAGTGGTCATCTGTTTCTGTGATATTCTGAAACATTTTTTTAACAGGTTTCTTTTCTCCATCAAGGCAGGGCATATCATGATTACATGGAAAATAGTTTCTTTAGTATTCACGATCTTGCAGAATTGACAATCAGAAGACGTTATGTTTGGATGTTTTATCATGCTTAGATATTTGCGAGTCGGTAAAATGTTTAATCGAAAACGTAAAAAGAGATCGCGAGTAAGTCGATCTGGGAAGCATGCTAAATAAGTTGGAAGTTCATGAAGAGCCCTTGTTTCGATGGCGCATTTCAGGAAACTTTTGTATTTTGTTTGTTCTGTATTTGTTTTTATCCAATCGTTTCTCTGAATTTTTTGTTTGGCATATTGTGGTCTGTTTATTAGCATGTCTTCGGTGATTTCTTCGTCTTTCATTCTTTTCTTTATTTCGCTGGACCAATGATGGAGAGCTGTCACATGTAAAGCGTTGTTTTTTTCCTTTAAGATTTCTAAGGATGGAATTCGGTCTTGACTAATAATTTTTCTAAAAAGATCCCTTTGCTTCCAGGCAATTAATGATTCTAGTGATTGAAGAGCCAATTCAAATCGAATTCTCGGCATCGGAAAAGTTTTGGGTGAAGCCAAAGTTTTTCTCCAAAAAATGGCCTTGTAGATATGCCATTTCATTGATTGTTGGTTAATCAATGTTTCACCGGCGTAAGTCAAGATTGGGACCACTTTCTGTTTGTATAGTGCAATTGTGGATTTTATAGAGTTAGTCCCATATTTGCAATGAAAAAAGCGACCTTGGCGGGCTAAAGATGTTGCTTTCCTCTCGATATGATCTTTCCATTCTTGTTCAGTTGGAGATGAATTTATCATGGCACCTAAATATTTGATTGTGTTTATTACTTCAATCTCTTTGCCTTCAAAATTTAATTTCCGGGTTGGCCAGATCTTATTTTCTTGAGCTGATAGCATCATTAGTTTAGTTTTGTTGGTATTGATGTGCAACTCATTTTTTTTCATAAAGATTGCCACTTTATCGAGAGTCTTTTGTAGGCCTGACACTGTTTTATCCATGACTATGATGTCATCAGCGTATATTAAAGTTTGTACTGTTTCATTGTGGATCTTTGGAGGGTTCGAGAGTGGCTCTTGAATTGCTTTGGCAAAATCAAATGTATATAATTTGTATAAGCAGGCAGCCAGGGGGCACCCTGGCTTCAGTCCATTCCAAGTAGTAATTGGTTTAGTTACTACACCATCCTTGGTTAGTCTAACTTGGATGGAAGTGTTGGAATATAATTGCATAATTGGATTTAGAATGGATTGTGGGTAGCCCCAAGATGTTAGTTTCTTCCATAGATTTAATCTATTGACAGAATCGAATGCCATTTTTAAATCTATGAAAAAAGCATAAACCTGCTGCTTCTTGAGGGTTGCTTCATATTTTATCATGCTCAACATCAATAGGTTAACGTTTGTTCCCATTTTGTTTACGAACCCAGTTTGTCTTTTTTCATGTTTGCCATTTGCCTCTGCCAATTTATTGAGTTTTTTCAGTAGAAAACCTGCAAACAACTTTCCAAGTGGATCTAATAAAGCTATGGGTCGATAGTTTTCTGGTTTTCCCGGTCACCAGTTTTGTAAATCAGGATCAAGATTGCCAAGGTGCAACTTCGCAGAATTTCTTGAGTTTTTTCAATTAGAATGAGTAGATGAGAAAAAAAAGTGGGCCATTCTTCAGGTGCTAATTTTAAATTGGCGTTGGAAAGGCCATCCAGCCCAGGTGCTTGGTATGGGTTCAAGGAGCTGATGGTTTTTATGAGATCTTCTCTTTCCCATTTTAGGTCCCACAAATGTTTTTTTAACTCTTCTTGCACCGCAGGGATATCTGATTTTTTTGCTATACAGATGAGTGAAGTGATCAGTCCAGGCTTGAGCTTCTACTTCTTGGATCATAATCAATCTTTTAGAGATTTTGTTTAGGAGAGACCACAATTGCCTCATATTTTTCAGTTTTACATTACCAGTTCAAGGCGTTGCCTTTCGGCCTCCAATGAGCCCCAGGTTGTTCAACAAGTGCCATACCCAGTGGCAGCATTTCTTCATCGGAAGTCTGAAGGCATCATGAATGAGACACAGACAACGCACTGAAAGTTTGGGCTACAAACCTTTATTGAAATAAAGAAGGTTGGGAAAAGGCCCAATTTGCCCTATGCTTAGGTGGGAATTCCCTACCTAAATAAAGCTAAGGATAGTCTGTCAGGAAGTCCAAAGCAAATGGCTGTCTGTGTCCAAAACCTATACTTGCCTTCACATCTATTTGTATACAATGTGTAGGCATGTGAGCCTCAAAATGATAAGTGTTCAAATAAAGGTTCAGAAAACCAGCAAACTTTGTCCCCACAGGTGCTGATCAAAGGGTGATGTGGTGTATAAATTACCTGCACCCCCAACATTTTGTCTGAACGGAAAACGCACAAAAATGAAAACATGAAAAAACAAGGATCACTCCTCTCTGGGTGTACTAATCAATATTGCCAGAAAGTGTCCCAAATAATCTCTATATGTTCAAGCTGCCATCACATATATGCAGAGGCCCAAAATTAAAGCAATTATCTGAACCATTTTGACCAGTTTAATCACTACACTGAACATGAGATCTAACAAAATACTCAAAAATATTTTTCATCATTTATTGCCAAACATGTATTAATTCTTCATAAAAAAAACACACAAACATATTACAAAACATGTAACAATATTGTTTTAAAACAAACTCAATTTAAAACATATTACAAAATGTAAATAGAAACAAATCATCAGGATTAAATAAAAATAGAAATGTCAATAATAAATGGATATCAACAAACAAAGCAGAAAAGGAAAAAAGTAAAAGACACAAGGAGCTTTCCAGTGAGCAAGAAATTTCACTAAATGACACAAAAAATTGGATTAATGTCCAACAGTACAAAATGCTGTAAAATAACTATATTTCAACTCCACTACAATTTTAAGAGTCAAGAAAATGTCCCACAGTATCAAAAAAAGTGATTAAATTGTTTTAATTGTAGAACTTGGGTTTCTAACTAGTAGAGATGTGTTCATATATGAACACTATCCCTCACTTCCTTACAGTTCTGCTATAGGTCTACCCATGAACAGGCTCATCACACACACCCGCTGGAAAAGTCAGAAAATGGCATGGTGAAATACGTTTCGGCGTGTTGATCTAAAGAAGACCGCCTTCCTCAGGACCTGAGGTCAGATATGTAAGAGCGATGCAAGGAAACAGTGAAAAGAAAAAGAGAAAAACAAATCACTTGAAATGGAGAGAAAAAAAGGTGTCCGGCTCTGCAAACCTCTCCCAGTTGCACTAAAAGTTTAAAACAAAAAGAGGTGAATTTAAAAGAACTGGAAATAGAGATATCTAAAGGATAGACATACACAGAACTTAATAGATATTGAGCTGCAGTGTGTAGAGGGAACTAGTTATCCCGAAATACAAAGCAAGGAGAGTGCATAGATATGTGGAGAGAATAAAGGTTCAGAGCTTCGTCCAGCTCTTGATCAAAAGGTTTCCCTTCCCCAAGGTTCAAAAAGTTCACAGTAGCAAAAAGGGCTTCCCTTCCCCAATCTTCCAAGTCTTTCAACAGTTCCAACACAACCCAATTCTTTGAGATCCTTCCCAGCTCTTCTGTCTTGGTTATTCTTAACCAATTTCATAGAATTCAATGCCTTACTTTCAATTCATACAAGATTTCCTATTAGGGTCAATCACAAGTGTCTTTATAGTGCTTTAAGTGGCTTTTCATGAAGGGATGTACTTGGTCTAGGCACAGTTGTCGGACCACAGGGTCCATCCATTACAGGTCAAGCAACCGACACACCTTACTTGCTCCTTCATATGCACTTTGCCACTGTCTTATCTCTACAGGGGTGCTTGGGCTCTTTCTCATTCCACATCCTTATAATGCTTTGCCATTTCTTGTTTTGCCACCATTCGCTTGCTGCACTTTCACCTACTCTCATGGCCATTGCCAATGCTTTTCCTCTCAATTTACAAAATTCCTTTTATGGCTTTTGTCAATGCTTGTTCTCTTAATCTGCACAGTTCACAATGATATCCTTGTGGGTCTTGCCAATGTTTGCACAGTTCCTTTAACTCGTGTGATTCTGCAAAACAACTTTCATTCATCACAGTATTCAACCGTGTTTGCTTTCAAAGTTCCTTTCATGTAAATCATTCTTAAAAATTGTTATTTTCATCAAAGTCCTTCTTTCACTTTAATCGGTATTCAAGATACTTATTTTGATCAAAGCTTTCACTTTCATTTAACTTGGCATTCAAGATACTTGATTTCATCAAAGTGCTTACTTTCATTTAAATCTGCATTCAATAGCTTTCTAATCAGTCTTACATGCTCGCTTGTCGGCTGGAGGTGCCCTTCTCTAGGCTGACCCACTGGTTGGTTTTCATAGCGTTCCAATAAGGCTCCTGGCTATCCTTGCAGCGGCTCTCTGTGGCTTCGTTCCCACCAATGATGCATCCCTTGCAGCTCGGGCCTCACTCGGCAGATTCTCCTGCTCACGCCGGTTCTTTTTCTCGCACTCTGCCACCGGCCTCCAGCTTCCTTTCGCCGCACTTCCCGCTGCAAACACTCTGCAACTTCTCTGGTTCCTCGAGCACTCTGTCTGCCATAACGCCTTCCTTGAGAGGTCTGCTCTCCTCCCGCAGTCTGGATAGCTGCTTCCACAGCTGCCTCCGTGTTCTTCGATCTTCCTGCTTTTAAACCACCCGCCAGTCTGATTGGTCAAGTAAAGACTAGACCGCTAATTGCTGGTTTGGGAGCTCGATAGTACTCTTAAGTTGCCTCCTTCGCATCCCAGTACATAACTGGTGTTTGTATGCATGTGTATCAATAAAGAGAGGCTATGTGTTTCTAGTTGGTCTCTTCCTCATCCCAGTATATAACTGGTGTGTTTTAGTGTTAGATTTACAGAAAAAGGAGGGAAGGGATTGACAGCAGCCTATAAAGCATCTGGGGATATTGGGCTCATGGTGAAAGGGAAATGGGGGATACCAATGTATCACATAAGGGTGCCTCATCCCCACTCCCCAAGTCTCCTCCACCCAGATGATCCTCCCTCGCATATCCATCCCCAGGGTTAGGATCTGACCGCAACGGCCTTTCCCTGGCCACCTGGGAAGAGGATATATTCGGGAAAGAAGTGAGGATGCCCTCAGAGTTCTCAAAGAAGTGTAAGTCCACCCCTACCTGGACGATTGGCTGGTCCGGTCTCGTTCTCACACCGAGGGGGCGCAACATAGAGCGGATATGGTCCAGACGCTAACCTCTCTGGAATTCTCCATAAACTATACCAAATCCTGCATGGTGCCGTGCCGAGTAAGGGAAAGCTCCCACGCCCGTGGTACCTGCCTTGACTCCAGAGTCAGTCAGTGGGCTTCCATTCTGCTTTAAATGTGTCTCAGCCCACATGTGAGGTACCTCGATTCAGGAGACTTTTCCTAACCGCAATTTCAACTGAAACGCGGCTCTCTTAGAGCAAGAAGCCCATTCAACTTTTTTTTTAACACTCATGGGCGAGCCAGAACTCAACATTGGTACGTCTTTGTACATTGCACCCTAGGCATTTTTTACCTGTCATCTACAAACGCAGGGCTGACAGATGCAGCACTCGATTTTGGGCTTGTGGCACTGCTTCCAATTAGAGCACAGCTCCTGCTCTGCCCTGATTGGATAGCAACCACACACCCATTCGTTCGGACCTGAGATGGGCTCACGCCCGCACACACAGTCGCCTCCATTGGAGCAGACTCACTTTTCCAGGGCGCTCTTCCCATGGCACACTTTCCTCATCTTTGTGCAACGCAGCGACCCTTTTCACTTCCCTGACTTTCTCTACGGGTTCGGCTGGTGTCGTTTGAAGTGTCGACTCCGCCCCCGAGGCTTTCCCTGGTTACATTGAGTCGGTTCCGCATTCCTAAGGCGAGAACCAATCAGGCCATTACACTTTGCGCGTTTCTATTGGCCCTAGAAGCACACACCCTCCTTATCCACAGACGCTAGATTTGCAGACGCTCTCAGCCTGCAGCAGCACGTCAGATTGGTACTCCACACCGGAGCCCGGTTTCACTCAGCCCGCAGCAGCGCGTCTGTCTGGGACTCTACATGGGAGCCCGGTTTTACTCACAAACGTGTGCTCATGAGAACACAGGAGCAACATTAACTCCCCAGGTAATGCTCTCAGCCTGCGCTTGGTGACACGTTCACCATTAGCCTCTTCATTTCCTTCAACGAAGGTCCTGTCTCCTTTACTGTCTCCCGTACGTATAGGAACATCCATGTACTAGTCCTCCAGCCACCAGAGTTTCACCTATTACGGCGACGCCATCAGCCAAGACATGCTCGGACTTCTCAAACGTTTCTCCTACCACTAAACTCAGGGAGCCACCCAAGCAAAAGCTCAGGTACCTCGCTGTTTGCCTACTCAATTTGTACATCATGCATGGATACTCCAGACAACCCCCCACAGCTTCCCACACAGTCCAGGTGGGCGCATACTTTTAAACAAATTGAAAATGTTCCCTGCGTTTAACTTGCACCAATTTTTCATGTGCGCAGCAGGCAGTCTCACTAGAATTTTCTTAAATACAAACCTCTTCAACTTTCTTTCAGAGCACGCTGTTCCTGAGCTGCCCGCGTTTGGACCGTGCCGCACATTCTCCTGGCCTGCAACAATCGTGCAGGTTGACTGGTTGGACCCGTTCGGGGAGCCTGCCCCATAGTGAGATTCATTACAAGGCTACAGTGGTGAGTTAGGCATTCTCTACCCCCACCACGCCCAATCTATAGGTGCATTTAGTTCCACCCCCCTTGTTTTCCCTTTTTCCAGCCCCTTACTTAACTAAGTCAAGTTTAGACACTTTGATAACATTGTATCTTTTGAACAATATGTTTGTTGTTACTAATTAACCCAATTATGTCCAGAAAGGATTACGTTTCTGACCAATAAGAATTCCATACTTATTTTTCCTTGTCTTCTTTTTTCTTTTCTTTCTTGGTTTTCTTGCTACAGGGGCCACCTATCTGCCCTGATGAAGGCGGTTTTCGTATAATAATACACATTCCTCTGATGTATTCTCAAGTTGGATGATTTTACCGCCAAAACGTGTACTATGTGCAAGGGGGCTATATAAACCTATATCTTTGGGGTCTCATGATTATATATTGTTTATATAATTTTAAACCATGGTTTGCTGGCTAGAACTCAACATCTAATCCTGGCCACATTACCCCTGCCACATTGGCACCTGCAAGATTAGATTCTTTCTGTAGATAAGCCACTTTAGGACCCGGATGACCACAGGCCCACTAGAACGCCAAGTTACTGGCGCTTATGATGTCCACATGTTTCATTCATGGGTTATGTTTTGCATTTCAAGTGAATTATGTACCTTTCCCTCACGGGTTATGCCGTACATTTCAAACAAATTATGTATGGAAGACGATTTGAAATTTTGATTTCACCATTTATTTGTGTTTAGAAACATTGAATTCTGCTTGATATATGTTTTTGTCACAATTGCTTTTTGATGTTTTTGTCACAATTGCTTTTTGATGTTTTTGTTTTAATACAAACTATGTATATCAACAGTCTTTGATGTGTGTGAGTTTCTTTTTCCCTTCTGGACAATTTTATGGGTTATGAATTTAGGGATTTAATCCATTAGTACTAACACACCAGGTTCCCCAATTCAAATTATATATTTTACTTCATTCAGTGACATAAATTGGTGTTAAACCTTGGCAGTAGCAGTTCTACCTCCATTTTTTGGTTCTGTATTTCTCATGCCCGAGTCTGCTACTAGTCACCCTGGGCATACCGAAGTCCTTAGTATATATTGACTCCAGAGAGGCCACAACCGAGCGGTTCATCACAGCCGGTGAGTTGAGGGGGGAACCAATAAGAGCCGGGCTGTGTTGAGTGAGAATCGCAAAGTGGCAAGTTTTGAACCAAAGCTGATGAACTTTGAATGAACTGTTAGAAGTGTGAAGGGGAGACCAGCTGCAGGTGGAAAAACGACACCACATGGGTGCTAATTCAAGACACACTGGTCCAGCCCCATATGCGAGAAACTACAAGTACCATAAGGCCGTAGGAGGGCCAGCAAAATAGGTCAAAGTGCTCATACAGAGAGTCAAGCTAAATCCCCGTACAATCGAAAGACTTTGATCTACAAGCGCTGTGAAAGAAAGGGAAGTGAATCCCACAAACAGTAAACTGTGTAAAGGAGAATGTTTGAAGTAAAGAGGGGTCCGAGCCCGACTGAGGGCGATGCAGAGGCAAAGACATCACCCAAGAATATAAAGAAAAGCAGGGTTCGAACCCGACCGAGGGAGTACCAGGGGTGAAGCTATCAGCAAATGTTGTTTGATAAAGAAATTGTGGTATATTTTGGAATATGATACAAAAAGGGTCAGCGCCCAGAAGAGGGGGACCTAGGGGGGAAATTGTCACCCTATGTGAAACTGTGATAAGCAATTGAGAAGGGTTGACTGCCAAAAGAGGGGGGACACAGGGGTGAACCCATCACCCAGTGAACATTGGAACGAATTTTCATTTGTTAAAGGAACTTTAGTTTTTGTTATTTCAGCACATCAGGCCTGAAGGCAAGAGACTTTCTAAGGAAACAAGACTTGGCCATCGACGATCCTGAGAACTGCCATTGAAACTGTCATCTTGTGCTGGAGCAGCCCGAGATTGTACTGTGCTCCAAGCTCCCATCTCACCCGTGTCCAAAATGTGGGGAAGGTCGACCCAGGCTACCGCATCCTGACATATTATTTGAGAACACTTCTTTCCTTTCTTGAGAACTATCCCACATCCCTTTTTTTGTATTAGTTGTGAGGATTGGCAATATGTTTAGGCCTTTTTATTTTGACACAACGTCACTAGGACTGCTTTATTTTTCATTTGATGGTTAACGCTTGCTCCCACCTTAGATTTAGGAATAGATTAGGCATTTTTCCAACCTGCATACATCATTCATTGTTCAATAAACACCCTTGAACTGTGATCACTTGTGTCTGTCTTGCTGGTTGTCACCATGAGTTCCTCACAATACATATCCTAGGAAAGGTCTAAAGGTGGCGATAGCCCAGTCCATCAAATTCCTGTTAGGGATGATGTCTTCCTGCATCCATCTGGCACCTCATAATCAGATCACAGGCTCATGGAACCACAGGATATTCCTCAAGCAAGCGTTTAGGAAATTCTTGAGGTGGTGGTCCATTCGCCCTTGCATCTCGTGGGGGCTTCTTTCAGGACCCCAGTGCATCAGGAAATGGTCACTACATACTCCTCTCTGGAGGGTTGTGGCGCCAACAAGGGGACAATGGCTCCCAGAAGCGAAGATGTTGCATGTCAACGTCCTGGAACTGCATACAGTTTTCTGGGCTCTCAAGTCTTTTGTACCTCGGGTCTTGGGAAAGGTGGTCAGGATCTTCACAGTCAACACAACCACCATGTATTACATCAAGAAGCAGGGTGGGACGAGATCTCCCGTCCTCTCTCTGGATGCACAGAACCTATGGTGATGGGCCATTGCTCGACAGATGTTTCTAGGCAGGTGTTCATAACCCCATTGCAGACTCTCTCAGAAGGGAGCGACGGCCCTGCCATGAGGGGTAGCTCCAGCAAGCTCTGGTGTCTCGGATCTTCAGCAAATGGGGCCAGTCTCAGATCCACTTGTTTGCAACAGCAACCAACATCAAGTGCCAGCAGCTTCCTTCAAGCAAGGAGTCTGGAGGAAGCTTTCTCGATCCCATGGGTAGGCCGATTCCTGTTGGCATTCCTGCCAATACCACTACTGCTACGTGTGATGAACACACTCAAACTATCCTGCTGAAAGATGATCGTCATTACACCAGCATGGCCCAGGCAAATCTGCTACCCAGATCTCCTTCACCTGTTGGTAGCTCTGGCATTCAGACTGTCTCCTCTCCCAGACCTGGTCTCCAGGGAAGGAGATCCATCCTACACCACGATCCAGCATATCTGAGCATGGCCTGGCTCCTGCAGTTCCCAAGTTGGGACACTACCCGCTGCCCTCAGAATGCAAATACGTTCTGGCTAAGGCCAGGGCTCCGTCTACACTTGCCTGTTACAAACAGATGTGGACGCGTTTTACAGTGTGGTGCTGGTCAAAGATGATTTCCCCATGGCGTGTTACTGAGCCACAGCTTCTTCTATACTTGCGCTCTCTTGCCAAGGCTGGTTTCGCCCATGCAACAATCAAGGTACACCTCGCCGTCATCTCCCGGTACACCCTGCAAGCTCTCCCTGTGGTCGCATGGACTTGTCAATGTGCTCTTCAAGGCCCTCTTCAGGACTTTGCGTGGGAGCTTAATGTGTACTCCCCAAGCTCTTGGGGCCGCTGTTTAAACCTTTGCATTGGGCCCCCTTGAAGTTTCATTTCTGGAAAACTGCTTTTCTCGTGGTATCACATCTGACAGGAGTGTTGGTGAAATACAGGCTCTCTCATGTAAGCCTCCGTGTTTGTCGTTCCACCCAGCAAAAGTGGTTCTTAAGACTCATCCTTCCTTTATGCCGAAGGTCCAGTCAGACTTTGATTTAAACAAGCCTTTGGTACTACCGGTTTTCTTTGCAAACTTTTCTTCGCCTGCTGAAAGAGGTTTGCATTCGCTGGGCATGGTGCGTGCCTTAAAATTCTATATTGAACGCACAAAGGACTTTCGAAAAACTTCTGATCTTTTCATAATCTTGGGACATGTGGGACATGGGAAGGCCATATCTAAAGTGTCCATTTCCAGATGGCTCTCAAGCTGCATCATGCATTGCCATTAGCTGGCCAACAGGCTGTTGCCAAGCGGATAGAGGGCACATTCCACCAGAGCAATCACAACTACGATGGCATTCCTCTCTGGTGCTCCCCTGCTGGGTATCTGCAGGGCTGCTACGTGGAGGTCTACTCACACCTTCACAAGATTCTACTGTGTCAACATGGATAGCAGGGACGAGTCTCGTGTCAGACAAGCCGTGCTTCTCAACTGGTTGGCATGAGGTGTGACTATTCCAGGGGTAACTGTATTGCTTCTGTTGAGCCTTGCCACCTCCCAGGGGTTGTGTAAGTGTGACTAATCAACTTCTGGGGCACCAGTCATCTAGGGATGAATATCGGTTTCTAAACCATCAATCAGCCTCACAACTCTAGTATACCAAAAGGGATCCAAACAGGTTGGAAACACAAGCAAATTATAAACCTCCTTGTCCAATTTTGGGAACGTGGACAGAAAGGGCAGGCTTATTTCTGAAAGGTTGTGGATCTTTGGTTAGTTGCAACACAGCTAAAATACAATTATTACACAAGGATAAAAGGGACTGTCTAGTCAAGTTTGTTTACAAATATCTACTTTATCATTATCACAACAGATAGTTCTAGCACACTACAAAATACAACCCACCATATAAAGGAAAGCAGAGGACAGACAATTTCAAAGAAATAAAAGGGATGCACTCTGGATACTGACAGGAGGGTTATCAGTATAGTAATTAATCGCAATAGTTCAAGGATTCTTGGTTTCAACACAAAAGGGAGCAATGGATCACAGAGTCACTAGGGGCCCTGGGAGAAGGGCCAGGGGATAGAACCACAATGCACCTTGTGTTGTAGGAGTTCTTGGTGCTCGACAGGGTCGAGTCGGTCTCAGGTCACTATGCAGCGTCTGCGACAGAGTTCATGACGGGAGACAGCTGCAAGAATCAGGCAGCAGGCATTTCGGCGAGCGAAGCTGGATGGACAACTGCAGGCTGGCTGCTCGGGGTCAGAAATCATCTCAGTGCTGGTTGGTGTTTCTGAAGCACGGGCCGAGGCGTCTCAGATAGCTTTAGCGACTGCGGCATAACAGTCAGTGGTGCAGCCAGTTGCAGCCGAAGGGCTCAACTGGCTTGAAAATGTCCTTTAAGACGGATGTCGGCCGGTCGATTGCAACCTTCACGAAGACCTCAAGGAAATATAGCCGACTATTGGGAAGGGAGGCATCAAGATTCCTTCTTCCGAACCAGAGGGAGATTCCCCAGAGGACGCAGTAGCAGGGGAACCAGAAGAGCACACATCTCTAACACAGGTGAGACACATCAAATATCCGCCAGTAGGGGGGAGGACTCGCCAATTCTGGCTGAATTGGCGTGCGCTTTGCAGTGATGCATGGGTACTACAGACAACGCTGGGGCTACAAATAGAATTTGTACAAGAGCCCCTGCAGGAAGCGTTTCCGCACCCCATTCATGTGACACTCTCAAAGAGATATTCTGTACAGCGAGCTCAAGCAGCTCCAGAAAAAAAGGGCCATCGAACCTTGCGTTCACGCCCCTAAATTTGTGAGCAATAGGTTCTTGGTCCACAGAAAAGAGAAGGTGAGCCCAGTCATAAATGTAAAGGAGTTAAACAGCAGCGTGAAGTACAGACACTTCAAGATGGAAGGGATCCATCAACTGAGAGACACTGGTTAACGAGAATAGACCTAAAAGAAGCATATCTCACAATACCCGTAGAGGGCGCATACCGACAGTTTCTAGCATTCCGCTGGGAGGAGCGGTCATGGCAATTCAAGACGATTTCGTTCGGCCCCGTGCCAGCACCATCAGCCTTTACAAAGCTCATGAGACCAGTAGCAGCAGCCATCAGAGAGAGAGATGGAGCCGGATAATTATATATCTAGATGATATCTTGCTGTTGGCAGACGACAGAGAGAAGTTAATACTGCAGACATCCTGGGTACAAGATGATCTGATGTCGCTATCAGGAGAAGTCAGACACAACCCCAACGAAACGTCTTGATTTCTTTGGATTCGTGGTAGACACAAAGAAGGCAACACTCGAGCTGCCGATCTGGAAGATCCAGGACAGCAAAAAAGAGATACTGGTATGTCTCGACAAGCAAGGTGATCTTGCTATGAGTGCGAGCAAGAATTGTAGAATTGTTAACGTCTTCCATACATGCCATCTTCCCAGGTCCCCTTCATTACAGGACACTGCAAAGTCTGAAGATAAGACACCTCCAGCAAGGACTGAGGTACCATCAGTCAGTGCCACTAGATCAAGAACAGAACACAGAGTGACAATAGTGGTTACCAAATATGGAAGCATGCAATTGGCGTGCCATCTTTGGAGATCGCTTGGACCTAGTAGTGGAGTCAGACGCCAGCAGAGCAGGCTGGGGAGCATGTTGCACACCCTAGAGACAGGAGGGAAATGGAGTGCAGACGAACTGGGCCTTCATATAAACTGTCTCGAACTGTTAGCTGGATCATTCGCAATAAAAGCTTTCTCAAAAATCATGGCCAACTGTTGCATCGTGCTGAAGATGGATATCATCTCAGCTGTGCCTGGGAGGGACAAGGTCCAGACTCCTAGCAGAACTAGCAAAGGATTTCTGGCATTACTGCAAAGAGTCAGGGATTTCAGTGACAGCCGAGTGACGCTCAATGTGAGAGCGGACTGGAACTCCTGACACATGATGGACCGCATCGAATGAAAGCTCGACACAGACATTTTCAAGCAAGTCTAACTGCTATGGGACCCATAGACATGGATATGTTTGCTCCAGACTGAAAGCCCAGAAGGAGAGATACTTCAGTTGGAGACCAGATCCGACAACACTAGGGACAGACTCCTTCCTGCATGATTGGCACAGTCAACTGCACTATGATTTTCCCCCGTTCATGATGCTGAGCAGGGTGCTAGCAAAAATTTGCAGGGAAAAGGCGACAACAATAATTATAGCAGCAATATGGAAATCGCAAGTATGGTTCCCAACTCTGATAGAGGTCTCTGCGGACTTCCCGCGGATCCTCCTGGCAGGAGAAGACCTGCTCACGGACCCAGCTGGATTTTTTCATCCTCTGAGAGTGAAGGGGACGCTTCCCCTCATGGTATGCTAGGTATCAATCAAAGATAGTTGCTGCCAGGAATTTTGGAACAAGCTGCAGGACTGATCAGACTCATGGGCTCCCTCCACGCGACAGAGCTATGACGCAGCATGGAGCCACTGGGCGGCCTGGTGTAATGGCAGGGGTTTTCATACCGTTTCTGCCCCTGTAGCAGAGATCCTTAACTTTCTTGCATCTCTCCTGGAGGAAGGCAAAGCCTTCAAGACCTTAGGAGTTTATAGGTGTGCAATATCGGCAGGGCATGAACAAGTAGATGGAGCACCAATAGGGGACCATCCAGTGGTAACTAGGCTCAGGAAAGGTGCCCGCTTCCGAATACCGCCAGAAGCCGTTTACTCACAGATGTAAGATGTGAACATAGTGCTATTGTTTCTAAGGAGATAGCTGACAAATTGATATCTAGCTCTGACACAGCTATCAGGTAAACTAGCTTTTATGTCTAGTGTCAGGTAGGAGAGTGTCAGACGTCAAAGCATTGGATGTAGCCAAGAAGGTATATGGGCCCAATGAGTTGATGTTCACGCTCACTCCAAGGACCAAGACAAACCCTTCGTCAATCTCATACCCTTACTTGACCCACCAGGCGCAGTTATGCGTAGCAGCATGTATACGAGAATACGAAAGTAGGACGGTGGAACTGCGCCCAGCTGGTGTATCGCAACAGCTAATAGCGCATAGGAAACCACATATAGTAGCAGGCACAGCCACCATAGCAAGATCGGTCCCTGAGATTATGCAGTTAACAGGAATTGATCTGGCAAAATTTGAAGCACACTCAGTAAGGTGAGCGATGGCGTCCAAAGCATTACCAACAGGAGTAGCGCTGATTTTAAGCCAGTAGTATCAATGGCAAAGGGTGTAATAAGAAGCTTTGAACAAGCATAATGCTCGCCTTTGGTCTTGCCATAGAATGAAGAGAACCCCTGCACACCGCACAGGGAGTCTTGATTCTATTAAAGGCACAGAGGCGAGCATTACTATATCTCCCAGCGCAGGCATAGCGTGTGTCAGACAAGTAAAATAACATGATTCATTTCGTCCTGTGCATAGGCAATACCTGCCGCTCCCTTAACAGTGTCATTTGCCTGTCCCTTAGGAGACAACCAGAAGACCCCTTGAGCGAGGGTAAAAGAAAGGTTGATCGTGCCAGCAACGGTGGCAAGACAGAGGGGCTTTATAGAAGGGAGCCCAAAGTTTTAGACTGGGAGGTCGAAGTTTGTTGAATAGACTTAGCAGTTCCAGTTGGAACTTGTTTCAGGATCAGTTCAGCGCATCCAAAGAAGAGGAAGGGCATAGAGTCTGGGTCCGGATACCAGACATAGACAATAAATAAGGACTACAGAAACCATGGTGAGACATGGGAAATGTATTTTTTAAAATAAATTCCAAAACAAAAGAGGTGATGGCTGGAAGGTTTAGAATAAATCTTAACCTATGGCATTGCTCTGGGCGGATCTATGTGATCACTGAGACCACACATAATTGCGACGGCCGAAAATGCTGACTTTTTCCCCACATTTTTTTAATTAAACCCTCTTTGCATCACATAGATATGCGGGGGAGACCCCCTGCAGCCCACCATACTACTATAATATCCCAAACCCACCCACATATATATGTGGTGTAAGGGGGGTTAAAAAAAAAAGTCGGCATTTTCGGCCGTCGCAATTCTCAGGTCGACATTTCTGTATGATTCCCTCTGGGCAACCCTCCAGACCATCGTTCTTCGCCTGCCAAGCCCCCACAAAAGGGAAAAGACCATATGGAAATCAGGCTTGGTGCCAACCCCAAAGGGGTAGTCCAACCCGAACTGCTAGGTCACATCCCTTCTGCCCGAGACCACTGGACTGCCCCTTTTGGGGTGGGACCACGCCTGATTTGCATATGGTCTTTCCCCTTTTGTAATGGCTTGGCAGGAGTAAACTGATGGTCTGGAGGGTTGCCCAGAGCAATGCCAGAGGTTAATATTCATTGTAAACCTTCCAGCCACCCCCTAAATTGATTTGCTTAGTTTTAAAACAAAAAAAAAGGAAATGAAAAGTTGTATGGCATTTTTTGTTATTTGCTGAAACTGCTGAAGAGTTGAAGTAAAGAAGTGGAAGCATAATTCCCGCCTCTGTGTCTTTAATAGAATCAAGGTAATTTCATTGTTTCACACAGCTTTTTTTTACATCTCCTTAATTTCTAATCACCCAACAATCACACCTTATATAATTTTAAGAAATAAGTGCCACAGCAATGTCACCATTTTGCATCTCTAATCACTTCCTTTTGTAAATAATCTGCCTCTGAGAATAATTAAAAAGATAAGACCTCACTGAGAGGGCCTGTGGTGCTCATGGTGGGCCTGTGGTGCTCAGGGTGGGCCTGTGCCGCTCAGGGTGGGCCTGTGGTGAACTGGGAGGTCCTGTGCAGCTCAGGGAGGGCCTGTGGTGCCCTGGGAGGGCCTGTGCAGCCCAGGGAGGGCCTGGCCAGCTCAGGGAGTTCCTGTGGTGCCCTGGGAGGGCCTGTGGTGAACTGGGAGGTCCTGTGCAGCTCAGGGAGGGCCTGTGGTGCCCTGGGAGGGCCTGTGCAGCCCAGGGAGGGCCTGGCCAGCCCAGGGAGTTCCTGTGGTGCCCTGGGAGGGCCTGTGCAGTTTAGGGAGGTCCTGTGGTGAACTGGGAGGTCCTGTGCAGCTCAGGGAGGGCCTGTGGTGCCCTGGGAGGGCCTGTGCAGCCCAGGGAGGGCCTGGCCAGCTCAGGGAGGGCCTGTGCAGCTCAGGGAGGGCCTGTGGTGCCCTCGCTGTTTGAGGTGAGAGAGGCAGAGCAGGGGGGGGGGGGGGGTGCCTGGGCATTTGGTCCATTTCCAAATGTTAAATCCACCTCGGATTTAACACACTATGAAATATTTAAATATTGTTTTAAAAAAAAAAAGATGTACACCTTTTATACTTTGCCCGCAACATTGAAAAAAAAAACACTCTTCTCTTGTGTTATTTTCCTGGTGTTCATGATTAACCTTCGTAGAGGCAAAATTGTGTGGGGTGGGGGGGGGGGAACAATCCTCCCTCCCCGCTCCCCTCCCCATCACTGGTAGGGACCCACAGCAAATAATGTCAATTTCCGGCACTCCCTAAACACCCAGAATTTACATCATACTTGCCAAACAAGACCCACAATACACATGATGCATTCTGTTTGCATGCAAATGTTGTTAAGTTACTCAAAGAGTATGAGGTTATCAATTCAGTACTTATCGGTTTGAATCATTAAAAGTTCTGGCAGTTCAGGTGAGACTTCCACACAAAGATACGTTCTATTTAGGTCGGAACCCCACTGGCAAGAAGATCTGAAACTGGTCCATTCCTGCCATTCTATCCTTGTCATTCTCAGGTAGGGTCTTGTTGGACCAACTCAGTGAGGTGCAACTTGATTCCCTAGGCATAGCAAACCAAGCACCCACATCTAGGCATATACACTTTCACTTAGGGAGACAAACTGAAACCAACATGCATTGGCAAAGCCAACAGCTTCGGCTTTTGATTAGGCATTGAGAGGCACTGCCACAAGGGTATCACCTGGCCATAAAATGGGAACAGCTGGGAAACTGTACAAGTACCTGGGCATATGATGTCATTGCCTGGCAAATATCAGTCTAATATCTATACACAAGCCAAACTGCTGGCTTTGCGATTGCTTGTTTTAGGCAGGACTCCAGTGCAAGGGACAGAGGCATTGACCCAGATATTGCTTATAAAATCAACTGGCTGAAGGCACACATTAAGAGATTTTTATCACACAGGAGTTCATTTACAGAGGTAATAAAACACTAAAATGAATGCTTAGATATAACACTGGCAGGTCCTATACAGCACAAAGTCTGGTGTTACTTTGTGATGTAGCGTGCTCAAAAATATTGACATAGCCATGGCTAGTTATTGGGTGGTTGTTAGGAAATATTTCATCAATGTGTAATTTTCCCTCCATTTGTGGACACCCCAAACATTCTGCTGCTGTTTAGCTATCCTGTCCTGAGTTTTGCCATTGGAGCACAGCCTACAGCTGAACTCCCCTGGGCTTTTGCTCACTTGTTATGTGGAAACTGACACATCCTTCAGACTGTCAGTACTGGGAAACTGTTTCCCTTAGTCTTTGACTATGTTGCAATTTCTTGGTAACTTTTAAACAGTGCACAATGTACCTTCCAGTAGCGTGCGCTGGGGTCTAAGAATTTTTTGGTGATTGTTCAAGTGTGCCTAGGACGATCTGTTGGCAGCAGTTACTTTTTATAAGTGTTTTACATCTTTTTACAGGATCGTCTCGCGTTTACCAGGTTTGGTTCAAGACTGTGGCCTGGTCTGAAAATGGCTGAGCCACAAAGTCTTTTTTTCTGTTCTTTGGCCATTTTGTCCCTTGCCTTCACCCAGGCCGAGTAACCCGGGTTTTCCCTTATTTGGGCATGCAGCCTGCTTGCGAAAACCAATCTTTTTCACTGCAAAACTGTAGGACTCGAACCTACTAGCGCCCTCGACTAAACTGGCAAAGTTTGGTCCAGTTTGTGCCGAGGGTCGGTGAGTACTTGCATCACTTATCGGTGGCCCCCTGGCACAACCAATCTCTTTTACGCAGGAATATCCCTAAAACGGTCTTCACTCTTGGCTGGCTTAGCCTGCGCTCCCTAGCTATTCCCACCTTTTGGAAACTGCTCTGTGCCAAGGGCAGACCCTACTCGAATAGTGTGAACCAATTCTTCATTACCTCAAGCCCCTTCCTTACTTGCTTCAGCCCCTACAAGAAGATCTGCTTTTTGGTCTACCTACGCGATCGTGCCTTTTTACACACGACTGTACTGTTGAGCACAAGGCTCCCCACTTCTTAGGGCTGTACTCGAAAGTTAGGGAACAACTCTGAAGAATTGTCTAACGCTCCTAGTGTGTTAACTCACCCTTCTCCTTACAGGCTGTGGCTGTGTTTTACTCCTTGGAAACATATTGTGTATATATATTATCTATGAAGGGACATTCCCTTGTATACACGTGTCCTCATGCAATAGAAAATTAGCCAAGACACCCCATAAGGGAATGAGACTAAGAGAGGAGTTGCAAGGATCAACAAACTTTATATAAAATAAAGTATGCAAGCAAAGAACTCAGCTGCCCAAGACCGCTCTGCCAAACAATACACAGGCAGCACCTTTTGAGAGAACGTTTCATCATGCATGAGGTCACGGTATACGGTACAGAATAACATTGTTCATTGGTGGGGCCAGTATGGCACAGCCCGTTCTATAGGGGAAACCAGGCTGTAATTGTCCGCGGCTCTCCAGTGGGTTAGCTGGACTCATCTTTGCAGTGAAGGTCAGAGCAAATAGACAACATATCTATCTAACTAAACTAAACAACAGGAACTGATAATCGCACGAATAATGGTGAATATAAAATCCTTGCATTAATAGGGGTACTTTAGAGAACAAGGCTAATATGCTGGCATTCCAACCTTTGCCTTTGGGGTCTCATCTATGTCAGGGCCATATTCCCAGGTGTCTCCCTGGCGGGTTTGATCTACCTGATGGCTTATGATACATGCAGACGTGTGTTAGTTTTGGGGGAGAATATACTGCAGCGCAGGATTAATTCTACGATGCAGGGCCCTGGAATGGTCCGTGCAAAGAGGTCAGGAGTTAGATGTGCATCTACATGAAAGAGAGGAGCGAGCTGGGTCTCAGCGTACCATAGCCTGGCTGGTGGGGTTCGAGTGGACATTGGCAGGTTAGTGGCGATGGAAGGGCATTCAGGCCTGGGCCTGCTCTGGTCTCATGATCGCCTGAGAACACAGTCATTGGAAATGATACTAAACAATTGCAACAATGAACGGCTGCACTTCCGTGTGAACAAGGCTTGTGTGGCGCTGACAGAAGGTGGCAGGGCTGTGGGCAGCTTGTGCGAGGCACTGGGGAAAAGGGAGAGCTGTGCTTACTAAGAGATGATTTTTAGGCCTAGTGAAAAGATGGCGTCCGTGGTAGTACAGAATGGCATCTACGGCCGAGGCTGGGAACTTCATCATTAGAGTAAATATCTATGTTACATCATATGGCACTTATGCATTGGGGTGGGTATCTCTCCCCCCCTTGTCCTATACATCATCTAGATACTGCAGAAAGGTTTGTTTGTTCATTTATTGATTTGTATTGTGTGCAAAACCCGAAGGTATCTGGGCGTCTTTGCACACAAATACAAGAATACATTAGGGTTAGGTTACATTATTACAGTAGATAGAGTTGCACAAGTAACAATTTGATTTATACATAATAAACACAGAAAGGTATATACAAGAAGTGTTATTAAGGTTACATTTGCAATTAAGTTGTACGTAGGGAGAGATACAAGGAAGAGTGATGTGGGAACATGTAAATATCATAGGGTCGTTGAATGGAGTTTCAGTGTCGACGTGTTTGGTGTAGGAGACATATCGTAGATGAGTCAAATGTCTTTAGAGACAAGCCAATTTATGATGTTACGCCTGAAGTGCAGGAAGGGTTGGTCCTCTCTCAAAGAAGGGGGGAGGGCGTTCCAGAGTTGTGCCGCCATGACAGGGAAACTACTTCCCCCTGCCTTTTTTAGTTTGAATCTAGGCACGATCAAATGACAAGACTTGATTGTTCTAGTTGGGCGGGTAGAGGATTGCTTGACACATTTTTCTGAAAGGTAGCATGGGGCGCTACCGTTCAGGCATTTATGAGTAAGGGAGAGCGTTTTGAGCATGATTTTGTCATTGGTAGACAGCCATTTGTTCTGTCTCCTTAGTTTTGAAATGTGCTCTTTCCGAGGAATACCGTAAACTGATCTGAGCGCATTATTTTGTAAAATCTGGACTTTCTTGACAATGCGCTTATTCGCTCCAAAATAGAGTACATTGTAATAATCCAGTTTGGACAAGCTAAGGGCTCTGGGTAAGATCATGCAACTTTCGTTGGAGAGAAAAGGTCTGCAGGCCCTGATCAACTTGCAAGTATATGCTGTAGAGGATGACATGGCACTCACTTGTTTATTTAGAGTGAAAGTTGAGTTAAGGTAAAAGCCTAAAGTTTTGACCTCTTTTCCCACTTTATGATATATGATATGGCATTTATAAGGCGCCTATACACAAGTGTTTCGAGACGCGACGAGGCAAGGGAGGGCGAACAGAGGGAAGACAGACAACGATCTTACTAGGCCAGGTGTCAATCAGATCGCGCAAGTGCATGGGAAGGGGGAAGGGGAAAAGTGCGAGGGGGAAGGGAGAGGGGAAAGTGCAATACATGGGAGAGGAGAAAGTGCAGTACATGGGATAGTAGAATATTAAGATAAACAACTGCCGGATGGTGGCAAGTGCAGGGTAAGAACAGACATAAGTGCTGGTGGGGGACTGTAGGGATACATAATACAGTCCCCAGGTGTGGGGGTTGCCAGGAAGGCAGGGCAGGTGTGCAAATGGCAGGGCCTGGTCCCAGGGTCACAAAGGGTGGCCAGGTAGCCAGTGCAGTTTCAGCCAGGAATTCAGCAGGGGAGAGGGGGAGAGAAAGCAGAAGCAAAGAGGTAGGTTTTGAGGTGCTTCTGGAACGGAGATGGTTCTCCTCAAGTTTCAGGGAGGCAGGAAGGCTGTTCCAGAGGGAGGGTACTGCCGAGGAGAGAGATCTTCCACCAACTCGTTGCTTGGAGAAGCGACGGACCCTGAGGGAGTTGGAGGCGGATGAGCGAAGAGCTCGAGAAGGAAGATATTTGGGTAGAGAGAGTTGAAGGTATTGCGGCCCCAGAAGGCCTTGTGGACAATGCAAAGTGTTTTGAACTTAATCCTCGCAGCCACTGGGAGCCAGTGCAGAGATTTCAGTTCTGGAGAGATACGGTCCCTGGGCTTGAGGCCAAGGACAAGTCTCGCAGTCCTGTTCTGGATGAGTTGCAGAGGGCGGAGAGTAGAGGCAGGCAGATTTAGATAGAGGCTGTCGCAATAGTCCAGCCTGGAGAGAACCAGGGCTCTGGAGACTGTGAGCTTCTGGGGGAAGGAGAGGAAGCTTTAATAGTGTTACCGTCAATATTAAAAGAGGAGTAATTTGGGTTAAGTTTGCTCAAGTTTCCTACCAAGCCAAGAATTAGGCGTTCGGTTTTATCGTCATTCAGGCATAGGCCATGGGCAGCCATCCATGCCTGGATGATTAGGTGGATTTTGTTCACTAAAGCCATGTCCTTAAACTGATCGCCTGTCAGAGGTGTGAGGATATGGGTGTCATCTGCATAGTTAGTGTAGGTGACACCCAGTCTGTCCAATTTGTCAAACAGTGGCTTTGTGAAGACATACATATTTTTTTTATTTGAAATGTTATTGTGATACAATTTTTACAAAAGACCCAAGATAATAGAGTAGGCCAGTAGTTCCTTATTAAGGTCCGTAGATAAAGGAAAAAAGCAAATGTGTGTCTAGAAGTGAGGAGCCGTAAGTCTTAGTTTAATGAAGCAGATCTTTGTGTTGGTCCAAATCGAGCTCTTTAAAAATGCAGCCACGCCAATCACCCACCACGTGTTTGTTTCACTGTTTAGGGCGATCCACCAACGATCCTCGTCAAAAGTTTTGTGGCTTGCAACGATTATACTCAAGTGTCTTTCTCTGACAGGTTGGGTTCCTATACAGGATAATAGGAGATGACGGCTAGTTTATATCATATCCTTACCCTCACAGTATCGGCATTTGTTTGATGTAGATTGTTTTCGTATCGCCAATACTTCATTGGTCTTGATCTGATTCAGTCTGAATCTTAGAAATAGCTGCGCTAGAAGTTTGTTCGGGAATTCCTCTAAGTAGCTTCTGATTGAATTCACTTTCATTAGTGTTGTTGGAAAGCTCTCAGTTAGTTTGTAATTGTTTGCCGCTTCAAGTGTCGAGATCCAGTCTCTTTCTATTAGTCGTTTGGCCACTCTATTTGGATTTTCTGAGAGTTCTTCCTTGGTGGTATCCCGATCCGCCAATAAGTTGTTGTTAATTAAGGCCCATTTTGCCAATGTGGAGTTCTTGCCACTTAACAATTCGGTTTGGATGATGGATAGAATCAGAGGTCTGGGTTCGGTAATTACTTTTCTGTAAAGCATCAGATTATTTCTTGTCGCTATTGCTAGCAAAGATGATGTACCCAATTCCCGCCTTATAAGACTCATTGGAGTCATTTAAGATAGGCCCAGGACAGTTCTCCAGAAAAAGCTCTCGAGTTTCACCCAGAGGGTTGCAGGTAATAAGGGCATAGCCTCTGTCCCGTAGGTCAAGCTAGGTGACACCTTAGCTTTAAAGAGGTTAATGACAGGTATTAGTGAGAAAGGCCCAAGTTTTCTTTCAATTACCTTCGCTTGAGACGTTAGAGATTTTAGTCTGGCTAGTAGGATTTCATTCATCGGGCGCTTTGTAGGGATGCAGTTTATTGTCACGCCAAGGTATCTCTAGGAATTAACCTTCTCCAACCGAAGACCGTCTGCATTCCAGTTGATTTTTTTCTGCCTTTTTCTTTCGCTCCGTCATCACCAATATCTTCGTTTTTGCTTTGTTAATTTCTAGGTTGTTGGTTTTAAGGTACTGTGACAGGTGGTTTATAGTGATAGCATTGAATGCAAAAGCATTGAATGCAAAAGCATAGAAAAAAATTCATAGAAAAAAAATTAATTAACCCCTGTTTTTATACCCCTTAAAATCCATTATAATAAAAATAAAAGCTTTATCTTTAAAAAAATTCATTTTTTCGATGCTTTTGCATTCAATGCTTTTGCATTCGATGCTTTGTATTCGAGGGAATCTTTGAATACCGTGACAGGTTATTGATCTGTCTTTGTAGACCTATTGGTGTTACATCTAGAAGAATGATGTCGTCAGCGTATAATATTGTAGAGACTTTCTGGCCTCCCACTGTTGGCAGAAAGATTCTCAACGTCTCTTCCGTGTAGATATTGTACATTGTTGGCGAGATGCACGAACCTTGTGGCACACCACAGGTAACTGGAATGGGGTTGCGGCGTCTCTAGTAGAAAAGACCCTCATAGTCCTGTTGTTCAAAAAGGATTTAATCCACGTAATGGCCTCTTGTGAAAAGTGGGCAGCAGTGGCCAGGTGTTGACACAGGACTTTGTGGTCCACCAGGTCGAAAGCGGCTGAGAGATGAAGGAGAAGTAGGAGGGCCGTTTTCCCAGTGTCCTTAAGTGCGTCAATCTGGGTCTTTAAGTCTAATAGGGCCATTTCCGAGCTGTGTTGTGGGCTGAAGCCTGATTGGTGGACTCCTAGTAGGTGGTTAGTCTCAGGATACTCCTGTATCTGGATATAGGCCAAAGACAAGTTCTCTTCAGGGCAGTGTCCGCCTCTACATTTATGTCTTAGCTCGGCTTGATTGAGTTCCCTCGATCGCAGCAATGACCCAGATGAGGCAGCTTCAGTGCAGAACTCTAGGTAGAGCTAGAGAGGAAAGTGTCACCTCACATTTGCTGTCATATTCTGTGTGTAAATATATATATATATTAGGCACACATGCACCCACACCGAGAATCTGTGCCTCTGCAGGTCGTTATGGTGCTCAGGTTGCAAACACATTTCTTTTATCAGTGGCACAGCCTTTCATATGCGTCATGAAACCTGTCCAACGCAATGACCCGCAAACCACCAGTTACCTTTCAAATAGGAGATAGTTAAAGTGAGCAACACAAGACACCCATTTAAAGATTTGTTTGTACCTGTGATGTCTACTATCCTGCCATGCAAAAAAATAAAGAGGCTTTAATCACTAATTAAATGTTTTCAACATCATAACAAAGAGCTGCAAGTTTTGGTCAAAGAATATGCAGCCAGGGTACCACTGGTTCCTTTTTTCCACTTCCACCCTCTGCCCCGCCCACACCCCCCCACTTGACACTACCACCCCTGCAATCCCATCCATCTATCCCACATTTCCAATATTGCCTTTTTGAATGGAGCCACCGTACCACTGGTTCATTTTTTCCACTTTCACAAATGCCCTCCTCCCCCCCCACTTTACAGTACCACCCCTGCAATCCCGTCCATCTATCCCACCATTGCACTATCGCCTTTTTGGATGCAGCCAGAGCACCAGTGGTTCATTTTTTCCACTTCCACCCCTGTGCGTCGCCCACTGAGTGCTGCCTTCCCCAGTGCATTAGTGCTGTTTCTCTGCTGCTCCTTCGGGGTCAAGAAAGACAATCAAAAAACTCATGCATCACATGTGTTTTCTAGACCCCTGAAGATGGTGTTACTAGTCTTAAATAAAGCAGCTCACCAAACCCTGGCTAGATCTCAGCATGCGGGGTTTACTCAGATATATTAATAATAAAGTCTGGAGCCCTGTTCTGTGTTCCCTGCTGTGAGATCCTGAAATACAGAGTAAGAGAGTCAGGCTCCCCTATGAAGAGGATGCCAGGAGGCTGACCAATCACTGGAGCCTATGTATAGTCGTCCCATAATCCATAGCAAAAATCTGCATAATTACCATCTGTTGCTCAAACATAGAAGCTTCATTTTCATAGAATTAAATTCATGAAGTCCTTCTTTATATATCCTGGAGTTCTAAGGCGTGTTTCTATTGAAATCATGAAGTATGTAAATCGTCCTATGTTTGCAAGGTTCGAATTGCTTTAGGTAACCTTTCTTGACTAAAGTCATTATTAGTGGTTAAGGGTTAGTGCCGGCAGTTCCCAGCACTTCGGGGGGCTGTGATAGCCGGCGGTAAAACCAATTTTTGGAGGTTTCTGCTTAGCTACAGAGACCGATACATTTAGTGAAAGGAAAGATCCGTGAATCACGTGCCGTCTTGACTCGCTCACGTGACACTGCACGAGCCCTAGGAAGGGCTTCAGGTCACAACAGTGCGGACCACGTGACACTCCGCGAGCCCTATGAGGAATTACCACGTGACACTCAGCGAGCCCAAGAGGGGCTTCAGGTCACAGCAGTGCGGACCACGTGACACTGCACGAACCCTATGAGGAATTACCACGTGACACTCCGCGAGCGCTATGAGGAATTACCACGTGACACTCCGCGAGCCCAAGAGGGGCTTCAGGTCACAGCAGTGGGTACAGTTGGAGAGTGAGTTGCTCTGGTTTTCACGGCAATACAGGACGGCCGGTGTTGTTTAGTATTTGGGATCCCGTACCATTCAAGGATCCCTGGGCCTTGCCTATGTTCAGGCCGCTGATTGGCTGCATTAGCCTAAGACCCGCCCCCCACTGCTGGAGTCTGCGACGAGGACCTCTAGCAGCAGACGCTGGTACTGCATCCTTGAATTTCCAATGGCGAGTCTGATTGAGGGACCTCTAGTAGCAGACTCCGGTACTGCACCCATGAATTTTCAATGCTGGAGTCTGCTTAGAGGGTCCTCTAGCAGCAGACTCTGGTACTGCACCCTTGAATTTCCAATGCCGGAGTCTGCTTAGAGGGTCCTCTAGCAGCAGACTCTGGTACTGCACCCTTGAATTTCCAATGCCGGAGTCTGCTTAGAGGGTCCTCTAGCAGCAGACTCTGGGACTGCACCCTTGAATTTCCAATGCCGGAGTCTGCTTAGAGGGACCTCTAGCAGCAGACTCTGGTACTGCACCCTTGAATTTACAATGCCGGAGTCTGCTTAGAGGGTCCTCTAGCAGCAGACTCTGGGACTGCACCCTTGAATTTCCAATGCCGGAGTCTGCTTAGAGGGTCCTCTAGCAGCAGACTCTGGTACTGCACCCTTGAATTTCCAATGCCGGCGTCTGCTTTGAGGGACCTCTATCAGCAGACTCTGGTACTGCACCCTTGAATCTCCAATGCCGGAGTCTGCTTTGAGAGACCTCTAGCAGCAGACTCTGGGACTGCACCCTTGAATTTCAAATGCTGGAGTCTGCTTTGAGGGACCTCTAGCAGCAGACCCTGGTACTGCACCCTTGAATTTCCAATGCTGGAGTCTGCTACGAGGACCTCTAGCAGCAGACTCTGGGACTGCACCCTTGAATTTCAAATGCTGGAGTCTGCTTTGAGGGACCTCTAGCAGCAGACTCTGGTACTGCACCCTTGAATTTCAAATGCTGGCGTCTGCTTTGAGAGACCTCTAGCAGCAGACTCTGGGACTGCACCCTTGAATTTCAAATGCTGGAGTCTGCTTTGAGGGACCTCTAGCAGCAGACTCTGGTACTGCACCCTTGAATTTCAAATGCTGGCGTCTGCTTGAGGGACTTCTAGCAGCAGACTCTGGGCCTGCACCCTTGAATTTCAAATGCTGGAGTCTGCTTCCAGGGACCTCTAGCAGCAAACTCTGGGACTGCACACTTGAATTTCCAATTCTGGAATACACTTGAGAGACCTCTAGCAGTAGACTCTGGTACTGCACCCTTGAATTTCCAATGCTGGAGTCTGCCTGAAGGGGACCTCTGGTGGCAGACTCTGGGACTGCGCCCTTGAATTTTCAATGCCTGAGTCCCATCCAGACTAGTAGCAATATTTTAAAATAAGGGGATAAGCCAGGGATGAAAATGTGAATCTAAACAAAACAGATTATATTAAAATGGCTAAGCAGCATCTTGATTCACAAAGCTGCTATATCAAATTATCCAATAAACCATTTCGCCAGATCACCATGGAAGCAAACACACTTATTGCTAAACAGTACAGCAGGGGAATGCTAACGGGTGAAGAAAACATCTTCCTCACCAATACCTGCCCTATGATGCCAACAATTAAATGTTTACTGAATGTCCATACAGAATACAATGCTCTATCACCATTAAGGCCTATTGTCAGTGTCATGAGTTGGATAACATAATTTCTCTACATTTATTGATGAATACATACACCCAGAAGTAATCAATCTGAAATCTCACATGAGACACCGTGTTACGCTCACCTGGTTCCCAGAGGGGCGTCGATCGGACCTGGACAGCTGCGGTCTCCACCAACGTGATGCGTAGTGAAGAGATGACAGTCTGGACTGGCCTGCCTAATCCTGTCTGCTGGACTCGTAGAAGTATTCTCCTGCAAGTGGAGAAAGGGATTTAGCCTCCCGTGGACTTTAGTGATGCCCCCCCCCAACTGTTCTCGTTCTCCCCACTAATCACCTCTGATATCCCCTCTTGGTTACTTCACCTTATGTTTTTAAATGATGAGCTCTCCATCCTGCATGGCATGCAGGGGTGCGTAGATACCAGTTACTTCACTGGTTTGAAGTTACTGGAGGAGTTCCGGAGGAATATTGACTCCAGTGTCTATAAAGTTCAAAGAGTTCAATATGTCCGATGTTCACTCTTGTTCCATTCCCTCGTTAGGATGCAGCTGGGTCCAAAAGAATACTCCCTGGAGGCAGCTGATGGCGTTCAGGTAAGAGTCTGTATCACCAAACACTGTCTGGTAAAAGTTGCATGAGTTTAACTTGCTGTTTTCTCTCCCTTTATAGGTGCGGCATAGAAAGATGCGGCGAATTCAAGGATAATACCTCCGGTGGTAAAGCAGGTAAGCCTATGGTGGCAAAGAGATTGTCTTTGTCGGTTTTCTTGGCTCACCTTGTTATTCCTTTTGTTTTCCCCCCAGGTGCTGGGTTTCGACGAAGAAAATGATGGAGGCAGCGCCGAGTTGAAAGATGCGGTGGACTGGTGAGTATAACGCGGCGCTGCTGCTGGCGAAGCGACGCGTGCTGAAATAATGTCCTTTCCAGGCTCGGAGATGTGCTGGGTCCGGAATCAGGTAAGGAATCAAATAATGTCCGTGATCTAACTTCTTCTCCTTTCTTTTCCTTTTGTCTCGGAGCTCCGGATTCGAGGTGGGCGTGGCAGAAGACTGGATGCTGACTTGCAGACACGGTGAGCGTTACGCTGCTAGATGCAGAATAACACGAAGCATGAGCTGCTGTTCGGGCGTGGTTTAAATAGCCTGCAAAGTAGTCCCAGGTAAGAAGTTCCCCAGAACCACACCCGAGTAAAAAATAATCCCTGTAATAAAATAGTCCCATCCAGGCCTCACGTTGGCTTGGACTCATTTGCAGCATGGTCTGCATAAGGTAAGTAAAGTCTATGAGCCTGGCGCCTATGGCGCCAGGAATGATTTCTATGATGAGCCTGGCGCCTAAGGCGCCAGGACTGAATCCAAACAGCCCCCAGCTGGGGCTGTTGGGGTTTTAATGGTTATCTGGAGGCCTGCTCCCGGGGCTGATGGACTCGATCCGGATGCCCGGGGGTAGGCATCATGACAGCACTCCCCCCCAAGGCCCCTCCTAAAGTTGTTCTTCCCCTTGGCCCTGGCTTGTCTGGGAAGTCCCAATGGAATTTTTTCACCAATCGAGGAGCATGAACGTGGTCACTAGGTTCCCATGACCTTTCTTGTGGTCCGTAACCCTTCCAGTCGATTAAATAAAAAAGTCTTGATTTAACCATTTTAGAGTCCAGGATGTTTTTTATCTCAAATTCAGGTTCTCCATCTATTAGGATGGGGTCAGGTGGTTTGGTTAATCTTGTCCCGGGTTGAACTGGTTTTAGAAGTGAAACATGAAAGACAGGATGAATCCACATATTAGAGGGTAATTCTAATTTGACGGCCACCGGGTTGATAATGGCCTTAATGGTGTAAGGTCCCAAATATCTAGGATTAAAAGTCTGAGTTCCTTTCAGAGGTATATGTCTTGTAGCCAGCCAAACTTGGTCTCCGATTCGATATGGTGGGGTCTCACTTCTATGTTGATCAGCATTTTTCTTGTATTTCTCTTTTGCTTGTTTCAAATGTTTTGTTGCCTCTTTAAAAGCTTGTGTAATAGTTGAATGCAGAAGAGTTACTGCCGGCATTTCTAAATGCTGGGGCGAATCGAGTTCTGAGGTTCCAGGATGATGGTCATATATGGTATAAAAGGGGCTTTGTCTGGTTCCTGAATGTACAGAGTTATTGTATGCGTATTCAGAAATCCATAAAATGTCCTTCCAATTACTTTCGGTTTGGTGGAGCATACAACGTAGGTATTGTTCAAGAGTCTGGTTGGTTCTCTCCATCTGACCATCGGTTGGGGATGGTGACTGGTTGATAACCTTACGTCGATTTGTGCCAATTGACAACACTTCTGCCAAAATTGCGAAATGAACTGACTACCTCGGTCAGAGATCAATACGGAAGGAAATCCATGTATTCGAACAATATTTTCGAGAAATTCCTTGGCCAAGATTGAAGCAGAAGGTAATCCTGTTAAAGGAATAAAGTGGGCCATCTTGGAAAAAAGATCCACAATAACTAGAATGGTGTTGAATCCATTACATGGCGGTAGATCTGTAATAAAGTCTAAAGACAAAGTGTGCCATGGTGTGGGTGGAATATCTAAAGGTTGTAAAAGACCAGCTGGTTTCTTCTTTTGACTTTTGTTCTGGGCGCAGATGCCACAAGACAGTACAAATGACTTTACATCTTTTCGCCAGGTGGGCCACCAGAATTGTCTTTTAATTTTAGCTTCAGATTTTGCAAAACCTGGGTGCCCTTCCATCAGAGCTTCATGGTAATTGGAGATGACTTGTTCTTGTAGTTCCTTGTGCGGTAGAAATAGACGCCCTTGATAGTAAGGTAGGTCATTGACAACTGAATAATCTGGGCCCTTTTTAACCCAGTCCTGCAGGGCTGCTGAATCGAAAAGTTATTGGATCTTTAAATGAATATCTTCTAAGGTCTGTAGAGTAGTTATCCCAAGAATTCTTTGTTCAGGAATTATAGGCACTGGTTCCGGGTTCGAATATGCTTCTCCCATCCCAATTCGGGATAAAGCGTCTGCCTTACCATTCTTACAACCTGGTCGATAAGTCATCACGAAATCGAATTCGGCAAGGAATAAGGCCCATCGAAGTTGACGCGATGATTGAGCCGTGGCTGTTTTTAAATACTGCAAGTTCCTGTGATCGGTGATTACAGTAATGGTGTGCCTGGCACCAAGAAGATAATGCCGCCAAGCCTTGAAGGCGGATTTGATGGCTAACAATTCTTTATCGGTAACCGCATGGTTTAATTCGGGGGCCGAGAATTTTCTGGACCAAAATGCTACTGGATGAAGTTGACCGGTTTCCGAATCCTTCTGGGACAGGACAGCCCCCATGGCTAAACTGGATGCATCGGTTTCAACTATGTATGGGAGCTCGGGGAGTGGATGCTTTAAGACAGGTGCTGACGTGTATTTCAATTTCAGTTCTTGGAAGGCTTTTTCAGCCTCTTCGGTCCACAAGAAGCATTTGTTTTTTCGCAAAAGTGCTGTGATGGGGTGTACAACATATGAGAAGTCAGGAATAAATCTGCAGTAGAAATGAGCAAATCCAAGCATGCTTTGCACCCCTTTAACTGAACTGGGTGATGGCCACTTGAGAATTGCGTCCACCTTTCGAGAGTCCATTCAGACTCCTTTTGGAGTCAGGATAAATCCAAGGAATTCAAATTCTGTAGCATGAAAAACACATTTTTCCAGTTTTGCATATAACTTGTGCTGGCGTAGTTTCTCAAGGACTGCCCGAACATGCTTAACATGGTCTGATTCTGAGGAGGAGTACACTAGAATATCGTCTATGTATACGACAACACAGACGTCAATGAGTTCACGAAGGACATTGTTCATAAAATACTGGAAGGCTGCTGGTGCATTGCACAACCCGAAGGGCATCACATGATATTCGAATAATCCGTACTTGGTGCGAAAAGCGGTCTTCCATCCGTCGCCCTTCTTTACACGTACCAGATGATATGCCCCTCGGAGATCTAATTTAGTGTAGATGCAAGCATCCTTTACTTGGTCTAGTAGTTCGGGGATCAGAGGCAATGGATATCGGTTCTTCACCGTGATCTGGTTTAATGCGCGGTAGTCTATGCACGTTCTGAGGTCACCTTCCTTTTTGGGCACATAGAATAAAGCTGAAGATGTGGGGGACTTAGATGGACGAATGAAGCCATTAGCAAGGTATTGGTCCAAGTATTGTCATAGGTGACGGTTTTCGGGTTTCGTAAGGGTATAGATCCTACTGAATGGATTTTGTGCACCGGGTATGAGGTCGATTTGACAATCGTATGATCCATGAGGTGGTAAGGTGTTTGCCTGTTCTTTTTGGAAAACATCCTGGAATTCTTGATATTCCTGAGGTAACTGCATGACTGGATTAGCAACTGTGGCCAGGCTTTTGTTCAAAGTTTTTTCTGGGTAACAGGTGTGTGCACACTCCGGGAAGGTTACTCTCTTCTCTCGCCAATCAATACAAGGATTATGTGTTTCCAACCAAGGTATCCCCAGTATTATTTGGAGCTGCGGGACTTTGATTACGTCAAACACAATAGTCTTTCGATGCCCATCTTGACCCAACAGTGACATCTCTGTGGTGGAATGAGTTACAGGCCCAGAGGCAATTTCAGTTCCATCGACTGTGGTGATAACATCTGAAGTGGACTTTTTGCAGAGAGGTAGATTCATACTAGAAGCCAATTCGGGGTCCACATAGTTTCCTACGGCCCGCTATCAATGTATGCCCTAACTGCGTGCATACGTGATGGCTGCCTTGGATCAATAAGGACCATTGGTATGATTAGGTGCGAGGTTTGAGTGTCCTTCTTTAAGCTCGGCAAGCGGACCTCTATGACTGTCGGGCGTGGTCGTTTCCCGAATCAGGCTCTGTTTGATTTCTATCAGCAACTCCGACTACTTTCTTGGATGGTTTTATAGGGCAATCCCGTAGAAAATGTCCTGAGGCCCCACAGTACAGACACAACTGCATCTGTCATCTCCTTTCTCTTTTTTTTTGAGTTAAGGGTCCCTTAACCCCCCCGATCTGCATTGGTTCTGATGCATCTGTTCCTTTGGGAGTAACATTGGGTTTAACCAATACCCGATTCTCGAACTTAGCTCGATCAGCTTTTCTATTCTGAAGTCGGTGGTCTAGCTGGACAACTAAGTCTATATATTCTGCGCAATACTGAGGTGGGTTTACAACTTGGGCCAAAACATCTTTGAGTTCACCCCGAAGTCCATGATGAAATAATGTAATTCGCTTTACCTCTGGCCATCCGGTTTCCACCACCAACCTATTGAAGGTTGCGATATAAGTTAGCAGGTCCTGGTTTCCTTGTTGTAGGGATAGGACAGGGCCTGTCCCTGTGAATGTCTGTCGAGTAGTCTTTCCATGCTCAATTGAAAACCCTGAAAATCCCGAAGAAGAGGGTCATCCTAGTTGACTAATGGAATTGACCAATCCGCTGCGCTGCCACTAAGGTATGACAGTACAAAGGCTACTTTGGCTTGGTCGTTTGGAAAAGCTCCTGGTCTGCATAAAAAGTGCAAGCGGCATTGGTTCATGAACACGGCAAACCTTTTCGGGTCCCCAGCAAAGCATTCGGGTGGAGCTAAAGGAATGCTCCCTGGTAGAACCACTTGCATAGGGCTGCTCGATGAAACGGGGGTTGAATTCCCCCCAAGTCCAGGTAGTGGTGTTTGCCCGGCTTGGTTTTGCAGCAGTTGTCTGGCAAGATCATCAGTGCGCTTCTTTGACACAATCAGTTCTCTCCTGAGGGCATTAGTTTCATGGCGCACAGAGTGCACTTCTGCCCTAAATTCTCCTAACAATTGGGCTAGTTGGTCGGTTTCTGAGGTCTCCATTACGCCCGGGTGGGGATTTGTAGATAGGCTTCGTGTTCTGTTACGCTCACCTGGTTCCCACAGGGGCGTCGATCGGACCCGGACAGCTGCGGTCTCCACCAACGTGATGCGTAGTGAAGAGATGACAGTCTGGACTGGCCCGCCTAATCTTGTCTGCTGGACTCGTAGAAGTATTCTCCTGCAAGTGGAGAAAGGGATTTAGCCTCCCGTGGACTTTAGTGATGGCCCCCACCAACTGTTCTCGTTCTCCCCACTAATCACCTCTGATATCCCCTCTTGGTAACCTCACCTTATGTTTTTAAATGATGAGCTCTCCATCCTGCATGGCATGCAGGGACGCGTAGATACCAGTTACTTCATTGGTTTGAAGGTACTGGAGGAGTTCCAGAGGAATATTGACTCCAGTGTCTATAAAGTTCAAAGAGTTCAATATGTCCGATGTTCACTCTTGTTCCATTCCCTCGTTAGGTTGCAGCTGGGTCCAAAACAATATTGCCTGGAGGCAGCTGATGGCGTTCAGGTAAGAGTCTGTATTACCTAACACTGTCCGGTAAAAGTTGAATGAGTTTAACTTGCTGTTTTCTCTCCCTTTATAGGTGCGGCATAGAAAGATGCGGCGAATTCAAGGATAATACCTCCGGTGGTAAAGCAGGTAAGCCTATGGTGGCAAAGAGATTGTCTTTGTCGGTTTTCTCGGCTCACCTTGTTATTCCTTTTGTTTTCCCCCCAGGTGCTGGGTTTCGACGAAGAAAATGATGGAGGCAGCGCCGAGTTGAAAGATGCGGTGGACTGGTGAGTATAATGCGGCGCTGCTACTGGCGAAGCGACGCGTGCTGAAATAATGTCCTTTCCAGGCTCGAAGATGTGCTGGGTCCGGAATCAGGTAAGCAATCAAATAATGTCCGTGATCTAACCTCTTCTCCTTTCTTTTCCTTTTGTCTAGGAGCTCCGGATTCGAGGCGGGCGTGGCAGAAGACTGGATGCTGACTTGCAGACACGGTGAGCATCACACTGCTGGATGCAGAATAACACGAAGCATGAGCTGCTGTTCGGGCGTGGTTTAAATAGCCTGCAAAGTAGTCCGAGGTCAGAAGTTCCCCAGAACCACACCCGAGTAAAAAATAGTCCCTGTAATAAAATAGTCCCATCCAGGCCTCACGTTGGCTTGGACTCATTTGCAGCATGGTCTGCATAAGGTATGTAAAGTCTATGAGCCTGGCGCCTATGGTGCCAGGAATGATTTCTATGATGAGCCTGGCGCCTAAGGCGCCAGGGCTGAATCCAAACAGCCCCCAGCCGGGGCTGTTGGGGTTTTAATGAGTTTCTGGATGCCTGCTCCCGGGGCTGATGGACTCGATCCGGATGCCCGGGGGTAGGCATCATGACACACCAGGACTATTTTGCCCCAAATAGAACAATTCACATTGTATATTACATACATTTACATTCTTGTTACTTTCAATGTAACAACATTGGACATCAATAGGACATGATCCCGCAGCTGAAGTCCTGACTATTTCTTCAAGAGCAAATCAGCTACAAACATCAAACACTATGTGATGATTGAAGAGATGCTCAATTTCACTCTGAAAAATAAACATCTGTAGTTTTGATAAGGAGTATTGTCAACAAATATCGACTGTTGCCCTGGACACATGCTTCTTACCTTCCCTGGCAAATCTTTTTATGATTCATTGAAATCACATGTGTATGATCATTGGATACATTCTTTAAACATATCCTACAGTTGAACAGATATTTTGGCCACATGGAATGACATAGAGAAAGAGTTGGAGGGATTTTCACAGCATATAAATAGTAATATCTTCGGAATAAAACTCACAAGGCATCAGGATAGCATCTACATTCCATTTTTGGAGCTAGCGATCTATATAAAAGACAGCAAACTCAACACTAAGGCTTTTTGCGAGGGAATTGCAGACCTCCCGGGCAGCGCAATACTGAGGTGGGTTTACAACTTGGGCCAAAACATCTTTGAGTTCACCCCGAAGTCCATGATGAAATAATGTAATTCGCTTTACCTCTGGCCATCCGGTTTCCACCACCAACCTATTGAAGGTTGCGATATAAGTTAGCAGGTCCTGGTTTCCTTGTTGTAGGGATAGGACAGGGCCTGTCCCTGTGAATGTCTGTCGAATAGTCTTTCCATGCTCAATTGAAAACCCTGAAAATCCCGAAGAAGAGGGTCATCCTAGTTGACTAATGGAATTGACCAATCCGCTTCGCTGCCACTAAGGTATAACAGTACAAAGGCTATTTTTGGCCACATGGAATCACAGCGGGCACTCCTGCTGCACGTCGAAGGCGCGCCTACGGCAAGCCAATCTATACCCGTCCAGGCCGTGGATGGGCCCTGGGCTCTAACGGCTCTGGAAGGGAAAAATTACATTTCGTTATAAAGGGAAGACCCAAATATTATTACAAAAATGAAATGTACTATGCAGGGGCAGAATTGTTGGCCCTGGCCCCTGGTGACACTAGGTATCCGCTAGGTTTTAAGAAATGTTGCCTGCAGTATTGGGCTTGGCAGAGAGTGCAACGACAGCTGGTGACCAAATAAACAGGTGTAATGATTCCCACTTAGGCTCTAAGGAGAATACTCAAACATCTGCCCTCATGGGCTTTTCAATTAATGCCATAGGGATGACATATTGTCACTTTTACATTAGTTCTCTCCTGATCTATTGGGCATAAGTGAGCCTTGGTTCACCCTTTCCTCTGAGCCTGACATTGTTCAGATGCTCCCTTTAAAATGACATTCATCACTCTGATAGATCCCCCCGCCACCCCGGGTTTAGCTCTGATTCACGGATCATCTCTAACCTGTACTTCACTTGCTTTGAGTCACAATCTCCGTTGAATTTTGCTTTACATTTTGCACAATTTGATCCAGATCTGGCTTTAATTTACCCTAATCTGCTTATCATGGGAGATTTTCATGTTAAACCAAATAATCCTACTGATACGCATGCAAAAAATGTGATTAGTATATTGGCCGACATGGGTCTTGAGCTGTGAAATCATCTTCCTACGCACAAAAGGGGAAATGTGCTTGGTTTCATTTATTCTTCAGAGAAAGACTGAGTAGCAGTATTCAACCCACTGCCTGTTCTTTGGTCCGATCATTTTGTTCTCCCTTATACTATATCGTTTTTGGTGCCTTCTGGCTGTTTGTCTAACACTCTCTGTCAATGGCAGCACTGGGGTAATGTTTCCACCAGTTGCCGCAGCCAAATTCCTTGTACGCAGCGCTAATCACTTTATTGCCAATGGGAAGCAAGACCTTTGTAGTGCCCTGCTGAAGGCCATGGTGGAGGCAGAAAATGTTTTTGCACCCGTTAAGGCTAGTAAAACCCATGCTTAACCTCTCAGCACCCTGATTTAATGCTGAGCGAAGGTCTCTTAAGCAAGTGTGCTGCCATCTGGAACATAAATGGATAGGTGAATATGGTGCAGCCTCTAAACCTATTCATAAGCAGTCGGTTTTTCGGTATCGGGAGGCGATTCAGATGGCTAAATCTCAGCATTTTGGTGAGCGGATTCTATCAGTCTCCTGCACGGCATGGGATCTCCTTAAAGTAGCAAAGGAGCTCTCATCGGTAAACCCCTTCTATCGATTCACTACGTTCACAAGCGCAGTGTGATCTAATCAGCTCCTTCTTTGATGAAAAGATTAAGCAAATTCACAAATATTTCTCTGGCAGTGGGACAGGTGGCCTAGAGGAGAGGTTCCGGGGGCAACCCCAGAGTGAAACAAACACATCCTGAATGGGTCAGTTTGAGCCTCTCATGGATGACATTGGCCCTCATTACGACCCTGGTGGAAAGTAACTGACCTGACCGCCATAGCGTAAATAGCGTTTCCGCCATTGCACGATGGAGCAAAGTGCGGCTCATTCCGACCCATCGGGCACGAGCACCACGCCATGGCGGAAGTGCAAAGTCCGCGATGGCGGAAATGACCCCAAAACGGCCCACACCGCCGCCGTACGGCGCCCTAGGTGCAATACCGCCACCCATCTCAGCGGACACCGCAGTGAGCGCCAACCGGAAAGTACGGTGACCGTAAATATACGGAAACGGAAGTAAAAGCATGGTCCCGGAACGGGAAACATCCCGCCGTACACCTATAAAACCACAAATTCCACACAACCATTAAAAATACTACCCTGAGACACATCCCAACCCGTCATCCACCCTAGTGAAACCAAGAAAAATGGGAAAAATAGCGAAGAAAGCGTGCGACCGCAAGCAGCAGGTCCACTTCTCCCGTGAGGAACTCACCGTGCTCACGGAGACCCTCCAGGAGAATGCTGCCGCCGTCTTCTCCACGCAAATGACCAGGACGGCACTTGCGAACAAGAAGGCCATATGGACCCTGGTGGCACAGCGGGTAAGTGCGGTGGGGACCGCACCCCGCAACCCACAGCAATGCAGAAAGCGATGGGACGACCTGCGGATACGCGTCCGTAGCATACTTTCTGCCAACCGCAACATTGCCACAGCTACCGGGGGAGGATCGGAATCACCCATCAAGTTGACCCCCTGGGAAGAAATCTGTGCCTCCACCATTGGAATGGAGAGCATAGAGGGAGTCGGAGGGATGGAGAAAGGAGTGCAGACATCCGAAGATTCAGGTAGGTGTCCCAAATAAAACAATGCCAAAACCACAACGTCCAATCATGTGAAGTACCACGTGCCCACATAGTGCAACAGGAACACATGTCCAGGAGAACGTCCACATACATAGACCTGATAGCACACTTTAAAACTCACATCAAATACATAAATAATTAAAAATCCTAAAAACACCCTCTACACGTGCAGCAGGCACACCCTAACTGCAGGCTGCCAAACAACTGCACCCTCACTCCACACACAAATGAAACCACCTCCAAGGCCCCGACCCAAATCACCCTCAGGTACCACCCCAATGCATGTGATACATTGCCATTCCAATTCCCACAGACCCATTAATAACGCTCGCCCTCCTTTACTCCACCACAGGGTCCGATCCAAACGACGAGCTCGAGGACACCCCTACCAGCACACCTGCAAAGAGGGCCAAGACCAACGGCCAAAGACCCTCCACCTCAGCTGCACGCATCAAGACACGGCAGCAACACAAATCAAGTGACAGCACACAGGAGGGAACTCCAACAGGCACCCCAGCAGCCAGCATGCCCACAACACCACCACCACAGGTCCCCCCAATGGATGCCACAGTAGGCACTGCTTCTGGTGGCAGCAGCACCATAGGTGATACTGCATTAATGGCAGCATGCTCCGACACAGAAAACGGGGATGTCGAAGTTAGATCCATCCATGACCTGTCTCAATCCCCCTGTCTGTTCCATCCCGTACACCATGAGGATACCACGCAGGGGCACCCACAAGACGACGACTGGCCATCCCCCACAAGCCCTGTGGCAAGGCAACATGAGGTGATCAGCCCCTCTGTGACACCACCGCAAATGGCCATGGCCCAGCAGAGGCAACAGTCCCTCGACCAGGTAATCGTGCAACAGCAGCAACTGGCCACGCTCCTCAAGGACCATGCCGATGAATGTGGGGGCACTAAGGCAGACATAGAAACATCAACTGAGACACTTAGGGCAGAAATGGAGAGAAGTACAGAGACACTAAGGGCACAAATGGAGAGTAGCACCGAGAGCCTGAGAGTACAAATGGAGAGAAGCACCGAGAGCCTGAGAGTACAAATGGAGAGAAGCACCGAGAGCCTGAGGGGGGAACTGCATGCGACGTCCAAAGACGTATGTGCCGAACTTGCCGCAGTGCGCCGTGTGCTCACTGAGCTCTCACAAACCCTTAGGGACATGCATGGACGTGAGCAGGCAGAGACATCATCCGTTGCAAGTTCCGTCCAGGGCAGCCCCCAACGTAGATCTGGGAGGAACCTGCGCTCCACAGGCAGGGGTGCCCCTGATACCCGCAGAGGGGGCTTGCAATAGCGACAGCCCACTGACAATGAGCATCTTTGGACACTGGTGTTCGGGGGGGAGGTAGGAGGGTGGAGGGGGTGTGTTGGGCTCACTTGGGTGGCGGGTCGATAGGGTGTTTAACATGATATCACATATGCCATAAACAATGCACGATCATGCAATGAGATGTGTGGACATTGATCTTTGTGTACGAGGCCATTATAGGCGTACAGTCCATATTGTGCATGTTCCAGACACACACAGTGCCACGAGTCCCGTGTCCATGTATCAGCCACCAGGCGTGAGTGCTAGAAGCATGCATCTATGAGATGCTGACGAATGTCACGGCCCTCCTGTGCCTCGCAGACTCCTTGAGGTGCTGCCACATCCCCACCCTCATCATGACCATCATCAGGTGCTTGCAGTTCTGCGTCAGGGGGCATGGGCACATTTCTACGTACGCACATGTTGTGGAGCATGACACATGCCATGACCATCTTTGCAACCTTCACATGGCGGTACAGGAGTGCCCCGCCAGACCTGCTGAGGCAGCGGAAACGAGTCTTCAGTAGGCCGAATGCCTGTTCTATGACTACACGGGTACGTGAGTGGGCATGGTTGTAGTCCTCCTCATGCTGGTCCCGTGGGTTCCGGACTGGTGTGAGGAGCCATCTCTTCAGTGGATACCCGGCATCACCTGTATGTGGACAAGAAAGGAATTTTGAGGAATGCCATTGCTACGTACGCACCCCCCCCCTTCCTGCCAGGTCATTGCCGCATCACATACCCCACATCATCATGCATGAAATGAGACTCACCGAGTAGCCAGGATCTGTTCCCTGCGTGTCGCTCCGTGTAGCGTGGTATAGTAGAGTTCCTCAAGACCATAGAATCATGGGTTGATCCAGGAAATCGGGCACAACAATGTGTAATGATCCTGTTGGAGTCACACACCATTTGTACATTCAGAGAATGAAATTGTTTTCGGTTGCGGTACTGGGCCTCCATGGCATGTGGGATGACCAATTCCACATGGGTGCAGTCGATGGCACCAATGCAACCCGGTATGCCGGCAAGTGCATGGAATCCCACTTTTGTGTTGGTAATTTCCTGCTCCGAGCGTGGTAGAGAGATGTAGTCGTCTGCGTGCTTCAGGAGGGCATCGAGCACTTGCAATAGTGTCTGTGAGAACAGTGGCTGTGATATGCCATGCAACTGTCCGACTGTGTGCTGGTAGGTGCCTGTGGCCAGGAAGTGGAGTACAGACACCACCTTCAGTAGGGGTGGGATGGCGGTTGGGCTATCTATCATGCTGACAAGGTCAGCGTGTGTCATGTCCACAATGGCGGTTATGGTGTCCCGGTCCAAACGGTAGAGGGTGTGGATCTGCTCATCAGTGAGGTTGAACGGATGTGCTCGGAGGCGTGGGATTGCGGGCTGCCTGCGTGGTGGTAGTGGCTGTGCTGGCGGCCCTTGCTGGCCCTGCCTTGCCCTCCTCCTCCTCCTGCGTCTCCACCGTGCGGCCGGTTGTAGTTGGTGTTCGTCTTCTTCTTGAAGTTGGAGTACTTGCAGTGCTATCAGGTCCCCCAGGGCCAACATAGCTAGTCCTGCCGGTAGCATTTCGGAGTGGGTGTGGTTGTGGGAGGAGACTGGGTGTGCAATTTATGTGTTTTCAGGCTGTATGGCCTCCACCTGTGGTGATTCATTCCACCTGTGCAAGCTGCACTCCCCTTTGGGCGAGCACGTCCCGCACACAACGCTGCAATTCGACGAATGGCATCTTGCTATTGCAATCATGTATTTGTACCCGATGGCAGTGTAACATTGGTTGATATGTTCATTCGGCTATGGTCCCATTGTTTCACATACTATCTTTGCAGTCGCGAACAGACTTGTGAAGGGTCAGTGGAACGTAGTACTCGAGTAACGGTGGACCCTCATGCAACACTGTACCGAGCTTCACCGACGGGCGGGGCGTCCCATTTGTGAGTGAAGGCAGTTGCCATTTTCACACACAGCCGCACTAGATGGATTAATTTGTGATTTCAAGCGGCCACAGATGCCTTTTCGACGTGATGTTGCAAATGAGGAATTCGAAGGGCGGCGCTTTCGGTTTTCAGCTAGCGGCGAGGAGATGCCCACAGGTCTGACTGCAAATATAACGTTCTATTGTTCAATGTCCTTGGGACAGGGGCCATGGCGAGGATGCAATGATTGATATGAATAGTTTGGGATGCGCAATAGCGACGTGGGCGATGAGGCCGGACGTTCCCAAATACATGTTACTTCACAACACTGGAATTACGGGCTGGGGCACAGTGGATTTTGCAGGCTGCATAACGCACAGACTCAATGGAAATTTCACATGTTATGTGAGTATGGAAACAGGCGTTTTCATTACGGGATGAGGGAATGATGTATGGATGCATGGACAGATGATTTGATACAGAGTTTGCCATGTACAGGGCTTCTTGGAATCTATCCGCCTCCCCTGCGCTATGTGATGCAGGGCTGCCATAGTGGGACCATCGTCTATCTGGCCTTGTTGAGCCCTCCCTGTCTCGACGCGCCTTCAGACACTTGTGTCTATGCACGTTACCAATCCCATCAGATGGATTCTGTTTTAACAGACGCATGCACAGGTACACTCGTTTGTGATAGTGTTTTCACCTCGATATAGATAGTTATGATTCGCAAGTGGTTTTTGGGTGGTGATGATCCTTTGGAGTGGGCTAGCATGCATATGGCTGTGGATTTGGTGTGATCATTGAAGTGAGTAATTCAAATGTAGTTCTGATGGCCATACTATTCTTTTTCATTTCATTTGGTTGACAGGTATCTCCTCCCCTTTTGCCACTGCCATCTGTATGCCACTCCTGCAGATGGATTTTACTCCCGACACCTGCTGCTTCGTGTTAATCAGTGGAGCAGCATTACGATCTTATGGGACGATCGCCAATGGGCCACATGCCCTTACGCAGTACTAGTGGCTAGGAGCAACATTTCGGCCTTTCAGCTGGACTTGTGCCTCCCTATTGGGACGGCCCTGCGGTTCTAGGCGCTTCCATGTTGCCTTTTCGTACGGGAATGTAGCCCCTGTGTACCATGAAGGAACAGGGCGTCACACAAGAAGTAGCTGGTCATTTATTGCGGATGCAGCCCACAATAATGAAATATATTTTGGAGTTCATGGCCTAATGGCTGTATGGGCTTGGAGAATTTGTTGTGCATTAAATTTCTATTCGGATATGAACCGTGTAGCGTTCTTCTTTGCAAGTGATGTGGCATATTACTATTTGGGGAGCGATGTATTGTGAGGAGATCTGCATTGGGTTCCAGCTTCGGGGTATAGTTGCGTGGTACTGTGCTGGGCGCGTTTGCCTACGAAGCCCAGTGAGGTCAGGGATGAGGGCTGCCATTATGACTGTTTTGATGATGTCATGCTCAGGGGCGGGGGATTAGCTTTTGTGTAACAGATGCCGGTCAGCCAGTTGGATAGGTGGAATGATGTGATTATCGGAATATTGCTGGTCACAGGTGCCTGTGTTTGCGTGCGTTTCTTGGTGGGAGACTGAGGTCATGTCCATTTGTATGGCTTCTGTATTCGTGCCATCTGTGCCCTGCAGCTCCCATTGGGCCCTCTTGAGATTCATTTGTTCGTTGGCAGGCATGGATGACTAGTACATTTCACTGGTTGCATTGTGTGACTTCATTGCACCTACGGGGGGTTGTACAATGTGGCCAGGGAGCGGTGTACAAGCACTCAGTAGGGCCGTTTACGGTTGGTTCGCGATGCCGTACTTCTCACCATGGCGGAATGGTACTTTCCGCCGTGCTTGATGGCGTTAGGTGCATGTCCGCTAGGGTCGGAATTCGCGTACCGTTGCGCCATGGTGCTAATTACGGTTTGGCATGGCGCGCGCGCGCGTACTTGGTGCAGTTAGCGTTGGCGTTCACTACGGTGTCGCTAATGGCATCGTACTTTGCGGTGACGGGTCATGATCGCACCGAGCGCTATTCGATGGCGGTATTGCATTTCCGCCATCGTTTTTCGATTTCCGCCAGGGTCGTAATGAGGGCCATTGTCTGTGGGGCCCTCTGGAAACTGAAGTCAGCCTCCCTGACCAACCCTAGTGTAAAGACTGGAGGGAGGTATCTGTAATCCTGCTCTCTATATGGCAGAGTAGAGGCAGAGAGCACCCCAGCCAAGATTCTTTATTGGGTAGCGAAGGTTGAGCAATCAAGGCTTAAGCTCTCATGATGTGATGCGGGCTGGTTCTTAAGTACTGTGTGGTCGCCAAGCACCCACAAAGGAATGTCCACACACTGTATTAGTGAAAACACAGTCTTTATATAAATAAGGTTCAATTTATGTATACAATAACAATAACACACTTTGCGCTCTGACATTTCTAAAATGTAAATATATACAGTTTCTATGTGGTACCACGATTACTCTGATTCCATTAAAATGCATCAACTGTAGACAGTTGAAATAGCATACAAATCAGTATAGCAAAAGGTATCAATCATAGACATAGGAGGAAAGCAAGGGTTTAGACAACTGGCAGAATACTGGGCCCCTACCGTCAGGCACAGTTCTGTGTGAGGATCCCCCACCTGGGCAACCTGTAAATAAAGATATAACACAAGCCCAGTCCATATATTGTTTATTACAGTCTTATTTCCGTCTAGAAAGTTTCTACCACCCCAATGTACCTGGAATAGCAGAGTTTGCGAAGGAGCAGGAGCCATGGATCGTCGAGATCCCATGAGAAAATGGTGAACAAAGGCGCAGAGGCAGCAGCTTCGGTCCTGGTGGTGCTCGTTGACGATACGTCATAGACGACCTGCAAAGATGAGGCATGTGGTGCACCTCGACAACGATAGTTCACTACCGCAAAGAGTCCATGAAGAACTTTGGCCCTGCAAGGGCGTCAAGTCATCGTCGTCTTTGCGGTCTCCAGGTGGTGGGAAACCCACCGGCAGATTCTCCATAGTGCGTTGACGGAGGGACAAAGCGGTCATCGGTGATGAGCGAGGTAGTCCTTCATTCAAAGTGTTCTTAGGCAAAGGAGCACTGTGGCTCCGGTCGGCGATGGCGGTCGTCGACGGTGATAGACTTAAATGTCTGGGTGCTTGCTTTGTAATTCCGCGGCAGTCCCCGTCTCTGGTCAGCAGCCTTTCGAGGGTCACACGTCCAGGGAGCTTTGGCAAAAGTCAGCTGGTGCATGATGGTCCCTCGTAGCTCAGGAAGAGGTCTCCTAGCTTGGTTGCCTCTGGGATCAGTTCCTTGAAGGCACAGCAGCTTTCAGATTGGTCAAGGACAGCAGCAGCAATTCTTCTTCTTCCAGTGGGCTTCACGGTTAAGCATCAAGTATCAACTTCAGCTTCAGAACGATTTCAAGCAGTGAGGGTCCCCAGATATACTATTTGGTCTCTCCTTCACTCTGCTGGGTCACATTCAGGCAACCAATCATCCAGAAGGGCATTCAGCCGCAGGCAGCCAATCAGGCTCACAGTGCATACAGGCCATTCTCCTCCCTCTCAGACACTCACAAAAAGGAATGGGTATTGGGACGAGTACCCAGCCATTCAGCACTCCACACTGCATTCATACCAGTTTTGGGCAGGGCTGTCTCAGTCTTTGTGTCACATACCAGAAACCAGACGCCCATAACAGGAAGTGCATATTGGTCACACACTCCATTCACCCAGGTCCCACTCCAAGGGAGTACCCACAACATACAGTCACTGGGAAGGCTCCAGCTAGTGTGGCCTGGACTTCCCCACAATACCATATATGGAAATTCCACCCAACAGCCAGTCAGGGGGAAGGGACAGAGTCAGGGCTTCCCAGGACTTTGAGAAAAACAAGGTAACAGGCAATAGAAAGCAAGAGGCCACAGGGACCATCTTTTCTGCTATCGGGAATCAACTGATTCCAATGGCAGGGCCTGGGTATTCCAAAATGGAGTAAACCAGCCCATACCCTGCTCTGTGGGACACACACCGGTGCCCAAAAACATACACTGGGGGTACAGGGTTGTACCCCCACCCATGGGTGCCATAAGGGTATCCCAAGGGTCTGTAACACCAAAATAAAAAGAGGAAGAGCTGCACTGCCAAGAGTCCCACATGGCCTCCTGTGCAGAAAACAATACAGAACACACATGAAAAAGGACTACAGTACAAGGACAGGGAGGCCCTGTGCCTCCATTGCATTCCCATCATCACACCTATTCCTCTCTGGGTGCTACATTCCCAGCCGTCTGAGGTCATCCTGATTTCACTGCAGCACTTCTGTCTTCATTCTCTATGGGTCATATCCCAAGGCCTTGAAGCAAGCACTAGTTTCTCATCTACTGAAAAAGCCTCCGCCCAGTCGAGCTTTGGCAGCTAATTATCGGCCTATCTCACTCTTGCCATGCATCATGAAACTCATGGAGGCTACTGTTACCCTTCAACGTTCACATTTTTTAGACGCCAGGTCTCTTCTACATCCTTTTCAATCTGGTTTTTGCCCCATGAGGGGTATGGAGTAAGTGATGATTTTGGTTCTGGATGACGTGCAGGTCTGCAACACCACGGGAGGTTGGAGTTTAATTCTTCTTGACCTCTTCGCGACTTTCGACACTATTGATCATAGGATTTTGTTGAAGGGTCTTGAGAGGGCAGGAATTTCTGGTTCCCCTCTTTCTTGGTTTACATCTTTTCTTTCAGAGTGCATGCAGATGGTGTCACTATTTCCTTTTCAATCTTTTCCACGGTCTCTAGTGTGTGAGGTCCCCCAGGGGTCATCTTTGCCCTTGCTTATCTTTAATCTTTACCTACGTCCTCGGGAAGATTTAATTCAGCAGCACTGGGTATGTTTTTATACCTACACCAATGACACTCAGCTGCTTTTTCAGCTAGATTCTCCCATAAGTGACAACCCTTCTCTGTTGAGAAGCTGTCTTGCAGCCCTAGGTGAGTGGATGGCCAAGAACTGGCTGAAACTGAACGGAGAAAAGACTGAGATCATGGTGACAGGTGCTGTTGAATTGCAGGCTGCTTGAACTAATGATTTTAGGTCAGACTCTTTTGCACTATACACTGCTCCCGGTAACTCAGTCAAAAGTCTTTGGCTCTTGGGAGTTACACATTTCATCAGTATGCAACTCTGTTTTAATTAAGCTGAAGATCTTGAGGAAGACACTGGGCCTCATTACAAGGTTGTCGCTCCGGTAAGAACGGTACCGGTAAGACAATACCTGCATCCATTACCGGACCAGTGTATTACGACCCTAGATGCCGGTGCTACCGGCATCGACAGGGACCCGCTGTGGCCGTGCACCACCATACCGGTGTGCGCACAGGCACGCGGGCACCGTGCCAGTAACACCGGCATGCCGCAAGGAAGAGGAAATTACGAGTCGCACGGACATGCACATACCGGCATCCAGATGCCGGTAAGAAGGGCCGCCATGATGACGGCAATACCGACATTGCGGATCAACCTTAAATAGCAAACTGCTGTGTTCCCAACTGCCACAGGTGCTCACAATCATCACAGGTGGAGGCAATGCAGCCTGGCCCCGCACAAAAGGAGCACTCCCACACACCACACCCCTTCCAAGACCAAAATGATTCCACTTGCAGTTGTGATACTGGAGCTGGAGGACATGCCTGCACTGCTACTCCTTGAGCAGGCAGTACGCCAGGGATTACAGAGGAGATGCAGGAGGAGAAGGAGGGTGAGACTGCCACTGCAAATCCCACCAGTGCAGGCAGTGGTTCCCCGCAGGCAGCCACCAATCCCTCGCATAAGGGCCAGTCCATGAAGACTTGGTCAGCCTGATCAACATCCGCACCACCATCCCCCCTCTGCTGAAGGTGGTGTCTGTGCTCCACTTCCTGGCCACAGGCACCTACCAGCACACAGTGGGGCAGCTGCATGGCATCTCGCAACCATGTTTCTCCGATGTACTGAACCAAGTGCTGGATGCACCCCTAAAGCACGCAATGTCCCACATATCCCTCCCACGGACAGAACAGGAAGTGAATGACACCAAATAGCATTTAATGCGCTGGCAGGCATGCCCAAGGTCAATGGTGCCCTCGACTGAACACACGTGGAGTTGGTAGTCCCGCATGCCTTGAAGGTGGCTTAACGCAATCGGAAGCTATACCACTCCATCAATGTGCAGACGGTGTGTGATGCCAGCAAGATGATAACACATTGCTGTGCCAGATACCCAGGATCCATGCATGATGCAAAGTTGCTGCGGAACTCCTCGCTACCTCGCTCTATGGAACGAGATGCTGCACAAAGGTGCCTGGCTTCTGGGTGAGTCTGCCCTGTGGGCCATGGGAGTGTTTCGTGGGGGGGACATGCATATGCAACCTGTCTGCCCTCTGGGCCATGGGAGTGTATCGTGGGGGGGGCCTGCATATGCAACCTGCCTGCCCTCTGGGCCATGGGAGTGTATCGTGGAGGGGAACATGCATATGCAACCTGTCTGCCCTTTGGGCCATGGGAGTGTATCGTGGGGGGGGGACATGCATATGCAATCTGTCTGCCGTCTGGCCCATGGGAGTGTCCTCAATGGGGTGTCTGGACACTGTCCATGCTGGCAAAGAACGTGACACAGAAAATGGAGGCCGACATATTGTGGCCGCACACCAATGTGTAAATGTCAGACTCACAATCAGAGCACACCCCGGAATCTGTCCACTGGACATCACCTGACTGTACCCACAGCACCACAATGCACCATCATGCAGTCACAAAGCTGAATACACATGACCGCATTGAAGCACCTCGCAGGTCATACTTTCATGAGTTTGCAGTATGAATTCCCCCTCAGGGAAATCCCCTGTCACTGCCCCTCACCAACAGTAACACTGCATTACACCATGGCAACATGTGCAGATGAATACAAATGGGAAAACACATGTGACAAGGATGCCTCAAATTGGAGCCATTAAGTATTGAACAACACCTACATGGGTGCGTATGGTGCGGGAATCACCCACAGCACATGAGTACCAGCATGCAAGTTGATACCCTGCAACATCCAAGGAACACTTCCCTACACTGGGGGACCCTACCAACAATCATATTGTGCCATTGTGACTGGTGTGAAGACGTTGAGGACACGTGCATGGCGTCAACAATTATCCAAAAGCATGATAGACTAAACAAGCTGTATCATGTGGGCATTAGCCTAATGCATCAAACATTGCTCAACATGCATCTGGTCTCATCCCCTGCCACACAACCCTCACATGTGAGTACATCACAGACCTTGTCACTCCATCTGGGTGGTTGGTGATTCCAATGTCAAGGCCCCTAAGTCGTGTATGTCACCCAAGACCAGCACCATGGAGTGCCAAGTTGTGTACAGGCCAGATAGTTGTGCAGATGTGAAATAAATAGCTACCATTCACGATATACTGCATATGAGCATGAATGATGTACAGGCTGAGCACAAATGGAACAGAAGACATACCCTTACAAATACCTCATTGTGCTCCCATGCAGGTGATGCTGGCTAATCCCCTGAAGCCGTGGCTCCTCATCCCTGTCAGGAATCCGCAGAACAGGCACAAAGAGGACTACAATCGTGCCCATACACGCACTCGTGTGGTCATAGAGCAGACCTTTGGCCTGCTGAAGGCATGGTTTTGCTGCCTCAGCAGGTCGGGAGGTGCACTCATTTACGGTCCTGAGAAGGTGGGCAAGATCATCATGGTATGTGCCATGCTGCACAACATGTGCATCCGGCGGAACGTTCCTCCGCCACCTGACATGGACCAGCCACCACCAGGTGAAGAAGAAGATGAGGAAGGAGAAGATGTTGCACATCGGCCAGGCCGCGATCCACACGAGGGACGTGCTGTGCGCCAATCAGTGATAGAACATAGTTTATGATGCACTGGGATGCAGAGGGTGATATGGATGTGGGACCATGTGCACTGTGACAGGGGGAATATGGCCACTGGGATTGGGAATGAATTTGCACTGTACACTGTCATTCAATAAATTGACACATGCTGAAGAAGCAATGTCCAGTCATGTGATTTTTGTATCACAACAGGTGTATTGTACAGATGGTATTTACAACATGAATGAATCCTTCACCTCCCACACACCCCCTGTCCCCTCCCTCCACCCCCCAAAACCCCCACACACCCGCTCCAGCCACCCCCTTCTGCCCCCCAACACCTCCTCCAGCCACCCCCCTCCCCCAACACCCCCACAATCCCCCAGCCACCCCCTTCTACCCCCCAACACCTCCTCCAGCCACCCCCCTCCCCCAACACCTCCACACCCCCCCAGCTACCACCCTCCCCGCAACACCCCCACACATCAAGGGCACAACAAGTGTCCAGATGCACTTCCAGTGACCCCTGCTACTGCCGCCCCCTCTTCGGAGGAGAGGGCTGCATGTCATTGTGCCGCATGCTGTGCTGGGACCTGTGCACAGGACAGGTCTGCGTGGAGCTGGCAGGCGTGGCAGTCGGCGAAGTTGATGGCTGTGGCTCGGATGCCACTGGACGCCGCTGCTCCATGGTGTTGGCCATTCTCGCAAGGATCTGGGCCACAGTAGCAAAGCCCCCATGGACCCGCTTGGAATTTCTGTTAACGGCCTTGATGATGGCCACAGTGTTCTCCCGCATCGCACGGCGTGTTGACTCCCCATCAGCAACATATTGCTTTACAAGTTTGTGCATTTCCTGTTGGCGACCCTCCATCCTTGACAAACGTCCCTCGCGGTCCCGTATTGCGGTGGAGGTGGATGGTTCATTGGCTGGTATTGATTTGGGCAATACGGGCCTGTGCTCTGATGGAGCCACTCTTCATGTCTGCCCTCGCCTTCAGGCTCGTGCATAGGGGTGCCCTATGGGGTGCCCTGTGGGGTGTCCTGCAGGCTGGCTCCCGGTGTGCTGCTGCATTGAGTTTGAGATTCTCTGCATCACTCACCGGGCTTTTTACTATGTTGGTGCTGATGAATCTGCAGCCAACACTTATTCCGTATCCCCCCTCAAGGTCCCTCTGTTCGCCTTCTCAGAAATGTCTGACTGTTCCCCAATTTTGGAGAGCATGTGCGGAAAGCTGAGCCTTTCCTTCTCTCCCACCTGCTATGTGGAATTCTCCCCCAGACCATCGTCAGAATGGGAATGATCATGTGGCCTTTCGGAAAGTCTTGAAGACATATCTTTATTTGTTTTGTTTGCGTTTTTCTTGGTCTTAGAGTTGCTCCCTTCCACATGCTGTTTCTAGTGCCTAGATACCCTTGGGCCATAGTTCACACTTTATACATTTCATTACATTACATTAAATTAAATTACAGAGAAACTGTAGTGAAGTAATGGAGAGAGATAAAAAATGTCAAGTAATTGCTGATAAAATAATTGCCAGAGGTTACACTAAACAGAACATCAGACAAGCTAAAGACTGAACACTTAATAAAACAAGCAGTAAACTATTGACACCAAAACAGAGCGATGAATCCAAGATAAATCTGCAGAGATATAGGTTTATAACGACATACATTGGAAATAACATAATCGTTTATCAAATACTTTTCCAAATATTGCCATATACTCTTATTAGACAAAGATGCGAAAAATAACCTAGACAAAAACACCCATCACAATCAGTACTAAAGCGCCATCTTTACGTACTTGATGGAGTCCGGATTTTAAAAGTGTGGCAACTGCAACATGTGCAAATACGCCAAGAATAATTACACGGCCTGCGGTAGCGGCCGTGTAATTATGGTTACGCTGATGAACTCATAGGTAGAGCGCTTTATGAGCGGCTTATAACTTTGGCGCCATTTGACGAATCCTCACCAAACCTCTGAAGGATTATGTAAAGTTTGGTGCAGTTTTGTCAAGGGGGGGGGGGTTAAAGTTATAGGGGCAGTCCACAATATTTTGAAATCCTCATAGACATAATGTGAACAAAAATGTGCTTGCGCCTTCAGCCCAGACCGCTGGATGGATTTGCACCAGACATGCGCGAGGAGTAGTGCCTTGGTCTCAAAAGCGTGCTTTCAAAAAGTTTGTGTAAATCCATCCAGTTGTTTTTTTTTAAATGGCCAAAAAGTAGGTTAACAAAATTAATGGTATCTGGGTCAGGTCCGCCGACTCCCTTCCTGATTTGGTGTCCACAGACACCTCTGGACCAATCAGAGAGCAGTGTGACCTTCACGGTCGTTGTACGCGCTTGCTTATTGGTCAATTAAAAACAAGTTGGTTTCGCAGACTGCACCCGTAGACTGGGAACATTGCGGTAAAACATATTGAAAAACACATTACACTTGTCAAACTAATTACAAAATGTCTGGGGAGGTGAGGGGTGATGAGGATGGGATGGGATATGGCCAAAATCGGGTGTTTTTAGATCTCCAATGTCCACGAACATCCCAGATGTTTGGCGCAGTCCTGTGATGTCGGCGAACATCTCAGATGTTCAGTGGCAGTCGTGTGATGTCGGCGATCATCTCAGATGTTCAGGTTCATCCATGCATATTTCTGTATTATGAGGTCAGGGAAAAGCAGTTTTGGGATGGCTTATAACCTTGACGCCACTCAATGGAACTGCATGAAATCTAGCTATATATATCATTGTAGAACTGATCCTGAACGGTCCTGCAGAGTATGGTACTGTTTTGACAAGAGGGGGCACAATTAGAGAGGGGTCACATAATAATTGAAATGCTGATACAGTTAGTGCCGTTTCACGAATCACAAATCTGCAGGAGAGTCCAATCTCATCCAATCTTGGTTGGATGTGGTTCTGCTTTCTGCTGCTCCTTCTGAGAAACCTGCAGCGAATTTGCTACTGTCTCTTTAAGAAATGGAACACTCCTACATCTGTGGCTGGAGGTGCATAGTGCCGGCGTCTGAGTCCGACAGGAGTCCAGTCTCGCGCAGTCTCTGTTGGATGCAGTTCTGCTGTCTGCTGCTTCTGAGAGAAACCTGCAGTGAATTTGCTACTGTCTCTTTAAGACAAGAGAACAGGGTCCAGAGAGTCAGACTGAACCAACCCAGATGGGAAGGGTAAGGCCAGGAGAAAAAAGGCTCTAACAGTAGAGAAAAAAGGCAGAGTACCAAGGTAGGGACTGGAAAGGCAAAAAGGGCACAGACAAGCTGAGAGACAGAGAGCCAAGAGCCAGAACAACTAGGGTACTGAGGAGCATTGAGACATGTAGTTGTTAGTGTCAAGGTTGCCTTTATACTGAGAGCAGATTCCAAATGAGGTGGAAACAGTGTGCTGGGAAATGAGCAATCAGGTTGCAGTGCAGAGCAGCGCAGAGGACGTGCTGATGCCGCCGAGCATAGGCGAGGCAGGGATGGTGCAAGAAAAGATGGCAGCTGAGGGGGAAATGGCCAGGCTGGAAGAACTGCAGGGATCCCGCTGCCATTGGCATCCCGCCGTGTATGCCACTGGGCACCGGTGGAAAGGAGGGGGAAGTAGGTGCCAACACAGATAGACCCGCCAAGGGCCCTGCTGACCCGGTAAGTGCGAGCCGGTCTCACGTGTGAAACTTGTGGCCAGTAGTAAGCTATTCCTATCGGTTTCCTTTGTGAATATCCTAGTGTTAAGTCCATCATTATTCTGATAAATCTCCACATCCAAAAGATGGATGCTGGATCTACTGAATTCAATAGGGAACTTAATGCGACTATTGATGTTTTCCATCAACACAAAAAATTCCAATAGTACATCCTCTGGTCCAGTCCATATACCGAAGATGTCATCAACGTATCATACGTACATGGTCAGATGTTGCATCCATCTCGGTGAATTCAGGACATGGTCCGTTTCAAGGTATCAAATGAAGGTGTTAGCGTAACTTGATGCCATAGCTGCCCCCATCGAGGTGCCGGCAGTTGCGAATAAGAGTATACCCAAATTTGAAAAAACTATTTTGGGTTATTAATTTCAAAAGGGATAAGAGAAATATTCTGTCTGCTTTACAAGTCTCAGTAAATAGCAACAGCCATTCCATGACTTGTAATCCAGCTTCATGCACTATACCGGTATATAAGGATGTGGCATCCATGGTAAACATGACATCACGACCTTTGACAAAACAAACCTCATTCAGTTTGTTTAGAAAATCCATGGTATCTTTAATGTAGGTCCGGCTATCTTGAATAACTGGTTGTATGGCTGTATCCAAGTACTGCATCTGACGTTCAGGGAGACTACCCATTGCCGCTATAATCAAACGACCTGGGGACTTCACCAAACTTTTGTGAATTTTGGGCAATAGATAGAAAACAGGTATCACAGGAGTAGATATTTCAAGAAACCTTCTCGTCCGTTCTGTTATAATTCTCTGCCTCATCCAACACTTCTTGAATCAAACAAAATCTCCTGATAGGTCTCTCTACCTCCCAGCTGTCTGTGTGCTTCGTTGATGTAGTCAATCTTGTTCATTAACACCAATGTGCCCCAGGACTGGTGCCCCGCGGTCTGTGCTACATATTTAACACGTATTATACAGGCTGCTAGGGGTCTCCTTTAGTTGAGGAGGGTAGTTTTGAGCAAAGAGTGAGTATTGATTTACTTCTTACCTTGTAGATTTTTCAGAAAGGGTTTTGAAGAGAAGAAGCTTTAACGCTGACTACACACAACAGACTGCATTACTTTGGGTGAGTGTATGCCTGGGAAGGGGGGGCGCATACAGGGGTAATTTACAATCATGACTCCAGGAGTCTGACCATCTACATCTGTGTTTAGGGGTTCTAACCTAGCGATGGGATTTGCCAATGAAAAGGTTGGTGTTTGTTATGCATTGGTGCACTTGAATTGAATTGTTATCATGGAATTGGGTACAATAGGTTTTCCACTTGTTTGATGGGGCTTACGTATTTTCAGATGCTAATGGAATTGTGAGATTAGCAGTTTAACAACCTTGATAAAGGACCTTTTTGTTCCGAAACGCGTCAGCGATTTGGATGTGTCTGCCATTTACATCATTCACATTGAACAATCAACGTTAAAACTGGTTTATGATTTGAAGGGAATGATTGCGTATGTTATTAGTATTGCTCGTTCACCTAATGATGGAAGATGTTTCTGTGTATATTTAACACCATCTGTATTACTTTACACTTAAGCAACACACATGTGCTGGTTAATAGATGTGTTATGTTTTTCTATGTGATCTTTATGTTTGATGCATTTAGTTTTATAAATTAGTAAAGTCTATGTTATATTTACAATAGTTTGGAATTCAATTATTTGTTTGCTGAATGGGGGATAGTTTTTCGTTGTACACTGTGTAATGTGATATTACTAATGAAGTTTGTTAGGGACTTGTCCCACGGGAGTGCAGTCGGGCCCACCAGTTGGCAACAACTGGCTTTTGTTCAATTCATTTTTGCCTGTTATCCTGTATGGTCAGGGGATTTCCTCCATCTGCACCTGAAATATTGCTTATTGATAAACTAAAGCCTTACGTTTATATACTACTATTTCTGTAGTTTTACAGTTGTGCAACTCCCACCTTGCTAGTGCTTTTCGAGGTTTTGGCCCCAAAGGAAGGTGAAGGTAGAGTGAGGGAAGTGGAAGAGGAGGTAGTAGAGGGAGGTTTGAAGAAAAGCTGTGTGTCATCAGCATAATAATGGAACTGAGGAGAGGAGATCATCAGGTGAGCAAGTAGGGCAAGATAGATATTGAAGAGCCATGGTCTGGGGGGACGCCACAGGTGGAGAGTGAGATGGTGGGGGAGAAAGGGCCCACCTGCAACTGGGAGGGGCAGTTAGTGAGGAAGGAGGTCAGTAAATCCAGTGCCTGATCCATGATGCCATCAGTATCACAGATTCGTTTTTATGAGGATAGAATGTCTGACCGTGTCAAAGGCAGAGGCGAGATGGAGGAGTATGTGAATAGCAGGAGAGTTAGAGTCAATATTTACAAGCAGGTCTTCACAGGTGTTCTGGAGAGCAGTTTCAGTGCCTCTGGATGCTCGGGATCCAGATTGATGGACGTGGAGGCAACCAGCGTGTTCAGTATGAAGGATCAGATGGGGGGTCCAAATTCTCCAGGAGTTTATCCAGGAAGGGGGTAGTGAAATGGTGACAGAATGAGTACAGTATCACCCTGTCACCAGCGGACTAAACAAGTACAATCAGAGCTCTCGTCTGCAAGCAAATTGTTATGCACGAACCATTACTCACAACTCAGCCCTTTTTAAGAAGTAGGAAAACACAGATAATTCCACATGAAGGCCACATCAATGAAAGACAACTTGTGAAGCCGCACAGCACATAAACAATATTACTTATACCATAGCATTAACCAGGAGCCTGAGGTCTGTACAGTAATTCACATCTGAGCCACACTGCGTGAATGCACTAGGAAATTAAAAGCCCATTTCGTGACTATTTCCATTGCACGAACACATTCACATGTGTAAGAATGTGCTATGTTTTCTAGCAGTTAAGCCCCGCATGGAAGGTCAAAGACTGGGCAAGATGACTCATGGAATAGGAAAAGGCACGCAAGTAAAGTTTCCACTGAGTAGAGTTACAGTATGTACTGATAAAATAGATCTTAATGGCAGTGGCGGCTGGTGAATTTATTAACTGCTGGGGCGTAAATATATCTCCCGATATGCTGTAGCGACCGAGCGCAGTGAGTGAGCCCTAACTAATATGGAGGGTTTGGTGGGTTTCTCCTCCAAGAAAACTTTGAAAAAAAGGGTTAAAAGTATTTATTTTACAATACCGTTTTCGAAGAAAAAGACAAAAAATGTATTGGTTTTACATGCAGTTCTTAAGAAGAAGATTGGAGTATTCCAGGACTCTTGCTTTGTAAAATGCCACAAACAATCACAAGCACGCCTGTTATGTACAAAGGGAGGCTTTCACATAACCAGTAGTTTAAAGGTAAAGAACCTTTTATTTGCAAGTTGATGACATAAGACGACCCCCAGCAGGAGGAGTACAATCTTCCCACTAAGGCCCTGCTTCTTCACTGGCTCTCCTTGGAACCCTGCTACATAAGATGCAGTTCTATGTTCTATAGTATCTAAGTGACAATAGACATAGTGAAGGAAATATTATACACTCATGGTTTAACAGGTAAACATTGGAAACACTGCACATCCTAACACCTCTCCTCCTTAAACATAACAAGTAACTGTGTGGGTGAGGACCCACTAAAATTGAAACCTGTAAAACACATATTGAACAACTGAAATTGAAACCTGTAAAATAAATATTATACACTCTCGGTTTAACAGGTAAAACTTTGGATGCGCTGCAAGTCCTGGCACAAATCAAGAGCATAGATATATGACATCTAGTGGTTGATTAGGTAGAGTCACAAGAAAGTCCCTGTCTCCAACTAACTGAAGACAAATTAACATTGAAACGGAAAAGCCACCCTTTCCTTATTCCAAATAGCTCCTCCTTTGACCAACACTGACGAACCCAAGTCTTTCACAACTTGCTTGGGTTCAGAAAACAACGAGGCTCCTTTACGAACTTTGGTGGGGAGCTTGACTTTAATCCAATCACCCTCTTTGACCTTGAGTTCCCTACAACAATTCTTCTGATCATACCTCTCCTTGGATCTAACTCCAGCCTCAAAAATTCTCCTTTTTACACTCTCTAGATCCACATCCACCATTTTTGATTTGCCCATCCAACCTGGACATAAATGAGTATTTGGTTTTCTTCCTCTCAAGATCTCAAATGGACTCACGCCTGTGACACTATGGGTAGTTAGCCTATACTGGAACGTGCGTTCCATCACTGTTCTCACCCAATCTCCTCCAGTAGCCACCGCTATCCTAATAGCCTCCATCAGAGTCCTATTAAATCGTTCCACACACCCATTACTCTGGGGATGATATAAAGAAGTATTCACCTGCTCAATCCCATGATTCTCTAAGAATTCTTTAAACTCTCTGGAAACAAGTTGGGTCCCATTGTCAGACAAACACTTTCTTGGAAGCCCTTCTCTCCAAAACAGTTGTTCCAAAAATCTGATTATACTACTACTGGATATGTCCTTGAGTACACATACCTCCGGCCATTTTGATAATAAATCCATGACTACTAATAGGTAGCTATCTCTGCCACCACCAATATTAAATGGACCGAGGAGATCCAACGCAATTTCGTCCCAAGGGACACGCGGGGACTCCCTCACTACCATGGGAACTTTTTGCACTTTCAAGCCTTTGTTTCCCTCAATACATTCCACACAGTCTTTGACTTGTTCCTCTATGTCCTTGTCGATACCAGGCCACCAAAATTCAGACCTCACAAGTCCCTTCGTCCTGGCCAGACCTAAATGCCCAACATGGGCCAACTCCAAGACAGACTTCCTCATACCGACTGGCACAACCATCTGGTGACCCTTGTATAAATAACCATCCTGAATCCATAGTTCCTCCCTCACTTTGGCAAAACCATTCATCTCGCCCCTGTGGCTCTTAATTTTACCTTCTGCAACCAGAGTAAGTACTCCTTGATATACAACATCCTCCGTGCAAGACACATCCCACTCACTTTTCTTTAATGTTTCATGCACCTGGAATATTTCTGCACTCTCCTCTGAACTTGTAAAGTCACTATCGTCAGAAATTTCCCTCTGGACAGATCTAGACAAGGCGTCTGCAACCACATTAACCTCCCCCTTTACGTGGAGCATGGTATACTGTAACCCTTGCAATGCCGTGACCCATTTCATAATGCGTCTTGACACTCCCTCCAAACCACCTTTCGTAAAAATTCCAACCAAGGGTTTATGGTCAGTGCAAATGGTGAAACTCCTCCCCCACAAGAATCTTTTAAATTTCTCGACACCCCAAACGCATGCTAGAGCCTCCTTCTCAATAACTGAATATCTAGATTCTGGGCCCTTCAAAGACCTGGACGCAAAAGCCACAGTCTGTAAACCTGTCTGATCCTCCTGCATCAGAACAGCCCCAACACCATAATCACTGGCATCAACAAAAAGCAATGTGGGTTTACTTTCCTCAAATATTTTCAAAATGGGAGCATTGACAATAGCCTCTTTTATCATCAAAAATTCTTTCTTGCACCGGTCACACCATTTAAAAACGACTCCCTTGCGAGTGAGAAATCTCATATTCCTCGACATTTCTGCTAACCCCTTGACAAATTTGCCGTAAAACTCCACCAGTCCCAAAAATGATAGTATGTCCCCTTTAGACTTAGGCTCCTCCATTCTTTTTATGGCCTCAATAGCCTCCTCCTTGGGTCTAACCCCTTCCCCAGTGATCTCATGACCCAGGTACACCACTTTGTTGGCTTTAAAAGTACATTTTTCCAAGGCAACGGTGAGGCCTGCCTCCTTCAAAATATCCAAAACTCTTTTCAAACGAACATCATGCTCCTTCTCATCGCTCCCACATACAAGAACATCATCCTGATAAGACATCACCCCTTTTTCACCCCCAAGTAATTTATGCATAATACTCTGAAACACACTTGCGGCTGAGACCAAACCAAATGGCATGCGAACACACCTGAACAATCCAATCGGGGTGATGAAGGCGGTGAGATCCCTGGAATTAGGGTGCAATTCAACCTGATGGTAGGCCGATTTAAGATCTAGTATGGAGAACACTTTTGACCCAGCTACTCCCACCATCAAATCATCTATTCGGGGAAGAGGAAACCTGTCTGCCACAACCATGCTGTTTAGATGTCTAAGATCTATACAGAGCCTCAAAGACCCATTGCCTTTTCTGACTACAACTATAGGACTGACCCATTCAGATGCTTCTATCTTTTCAATGACACCATCTCTTTCCATTCTCTTGAGTTCTTCCTCTACATCTCCTCTAAGAGCAAGAGGAATAGTTCGCAGTTTTGCAATCTTAGGGACAGCTCCTTTCTTTAGGCGAATTACATGTACAAAGCCCTTAAGACACCCCAATTTCCCAGATAACGTGGTTTGTATCTCTGTGGGCTCTCCTCCCGCAACAGACATTACCTGCTCGGGATGACTTGCCTCAAGCCTTATCTTCAATTCAGCTTGATCACTCCATGACAACAATTCACCCCCTCTGTTGGTAACATACACACAACCTTTGGCCTTCCTGTCCTTAAACTGTAATTCAGCATCAAAGCAACCTATAATATCTATGGGAACATCTCCATAAGCATTTGCTTTAACAGTATTTTCCCACAGAGTACAACTATCGAATTTGTTCCTCCACACTTCCACACTTATCAAGGTGTAGTCAGCACCACTATCCATTAGCATGCGTACGGGTACACCTCGAATTACAACCTCAGCATAAGGTTTCTGCATTTTCACTCTGCCATTGACAGCATTCACTGTAAATACCACTTCTCTGCCATCCTCACAATATGACTCATCTTCATAACTTGCACTTATTTCATGCACTTGATTTGACCCAGCATTAAAATTTCTACAACATCGGGCAATGTGCCCTCTCACACCACACTCATTGCATATGATATGAATAGCAAAGCAATCCTTATCCGAGGCTATATGCGACAAGCTTCCACATCTAAAGCATCTTCTCCCCGGAAAACCTCTGGATTGTCCTGAATCCCTAACCATCTTGAAAGAATTCATGTCTTTGGGAATCCCTCTGCTATCTTTTGCAGGAACCCATTGACGCCATCCTCTGCCAGTTGCCGGTCTGTTCTCTTCGCTCCTTTTAGCATTCTGCGAGGCGCGTCTTGGATTCCATGTACTCTGCCTCTGAACAACCTTTGACACCTTCAGCACTGAACCCTGACTCTCATCCAACTTGGGTTTACCATTGTTCACAGTATCCGATTGAAGAACTTCAATGCACTTATCTGTGTGTTCCACCATTTTCGCTATCTCAATTGCTCGATCCAAAGTGGGGTTCCTCTCTTTCCATAGTTCTTTCCTAATACTGTCATTGGAACATTTAATCATTAGCTGGTCTCTCAAGTGCTCATCCTGACAGTGAGTGAATTTGCATTTCACTGCTAAGCCCCTTAAAGCCGTGACAAAATCCTCGATACTTTCCCCATTCTTCTGCTCTCTCGTGGCAAATTTATATCTTTCCAATATAATGTTCTCCTCCACTCTAAAATGCCTGTCCAGTTTGGCTAATGTCCTTTCATATGGACCAGCATCCAAAATGTCAGAAGGCTCCGGCAATCTCTTTAAGACCTCTTGGCCTGCAGTTCCCAAACAGTGAAATAGCAATGCCTCCTTGCGCTCATTGGAGTAGTTGGCACCAAACACTGCTAAGGAATATTTGCTGAATCCTTCCTTCCAGTCTTCCCATCTAACCCTGGGTTCACCTGGCACTGCCAGAAAAAACACAGGAGCAGGCACATTTGCCATGTCTCAAAGTTGCAGAATAGAATAACAAGCTTGCAATTCTGGTTTAACCAATAGAGCTCCCACCCAAACAGGTAGGTGACACTAATTAAAAGATAGCTGCTTGGTTATGTACTCACCCTGGAGCGCCTCACCAGGGTCATCGGCGGCGACTCCTTTCTCAACCTTGCTCAGTGTGGGGCCGCTCGGAAAACACACAACCCAAAATCCAATTATAAAAGTGCCAAAGCCGTGTCTTTGCCAGCCCGGTCTCCACAAATTCAACAAAATTGCAGGGGTCCAATTCCAGCTCCCACAGACCACGGAGCCTCCAGGGGTTTTCCTCTGGCGCTAGCAATGTCCCTCCGGTGGATGCCACACACTGGATGTCAGGCCGTCAATAATCCACTGAAAAAGGCCCTCCCTCAGGCAAGTCAGGCTGGCTCCGCTCCACAGCCAGCACACTTGATCTGTAGAAAAGGCGCTGGGGGTCGTCCTCCGGGTCCCAGTCAAAATCCTCGTCGCCAAATGTTATGTACAAAGGGAGGCTTTCACATAACCAGTAGTTTAAAGGTAAAGAACCTTTTATTTGCAAGTTGATGACATAAGACGACCCCCAGCAGGAGGAGTACAATCTTCCCACTAAGGCCCTGCTTCTTCACTGGCTCTCCTTGGAACCCTGCTACATAAGATGCAGTTCTATGTTCTATAGTATCTAAGTGACAATAGACATAGTGAAGGAAATATTATACACTCATGGTTTAACAGGTAAACATTGGAAACACTGCACATCCTAACAACGCCTTTATGTCACACGCAGGACCACAACCAAATTGTTTTTCTCACCTGTAAAGTAGGTCTGGGTCTTTTTCTGTGTCACCTGATGCAAACAAATCCTGAGGTCATTGCATGTCTGGAAAAATACTGAGCATGCACGTTCTGGAAGCTACCACTGAATGTCAGCACTGGCACTATTAAAAACACCTTAGTATTTAGTCAAAAATGTTTAACTATTGAAAAGAATTCAACCTTTTTATTGTGATATACAGATGCATTATGTATTTATAAACATAACACACACACCCATCTTAAAAAGAGAGAACAATTCAAAAGTGCCCCCAAGTCCCTAACTAACATGAACCTGTGGCCCTCTTAAGTGGTAGACTCAATACAACAAAATATGAACATTACATGCAGTGAATGTATGTCAGCAACATTAAGAAAAAATACATAAACAAGAAGCTTTTTTCTAAGGGATTTGATCTGTAAAAAGCCAAATCAAGAGTTTACTTGTACAAAGGCTGTCGGCATAATGAAGAACGTATGGGCCATCTTACAAGTCTTAAATACAATTGAACATGCACTGTCTGTTAGGAGTCATTCTTGGTCACTTCTTGTAGAGAAACTTTGCACACCTATCTTTAAAACGAGCAAGCTTCTCAATAACTTGCTTATTGAATTGCGGAATTTCTTTGATAAGTTACTTTTTAATAGACAGCCTAGCCAGTGCATTAAGTCTGTCTTCGGTCATTGAATTTCTTAGGAATGTTTTCATCTGTTTTGGGGTTGAAAAGCATCACTCGGATTCTGCTGTGGTCATTGGTGTGGTCATGAGAATCCTTAACAAATGATAGACTCTGAAAATGTTTTTTCAGGATTGCTATCAATATATAGCCTAAATAAAGCAGTGGCACTGTTAGCACATTGGAATTCAGGTCTTTCATAGATTACGGATAATGATAGCGTGCAGTTTGACTTTATTCAACATGGGGTATGCTTGGACAGTTTTACTTAGTACTTGAACGGGAAACGATGCATTGCATCTCTGAAACTGGTCACCCTGCAATAATGTACTACTTACTAGATGTCCAGTAAACGCAAAGCGCTCTCTGGCAGGGACCCTTATAATATCACACACCTCCTTTGCCACTTGGTTCAAGTGCTCTAGCTGTGTTCTTTGATTTGCAAACACAGAATCATGTGGCATTTTAGCATCTATATTGTAAGTGGCTTCTTTTACCCTTTTGATGCTGCTGACAAAGCCTTTTGTGGCTTTTCTGCATACAATGAGTCAGTGCCTCTCTTCTGTAGTGTAGTTAATTCTAGAGAATCTCAACATGGGGCATAATATCCTGGAATAGAAAAAGAAAGAAAATAAACTGCCTGTCTTCCAGGAATCGGAGACACCCGTGGAACTCGCCCATCGTGACTGAGCCAGTGTTCTCCCGGGCTTGAATTGTATGAAGGCATTCAATAATATCTTCCCTGTATTGCCAAACCATCCTAACTGCCCATAAATGAAATATCCATCATGTTGGAGCCCCCATAGGAAGTCTTCTACCAACAATTTCTTGAGAACTACAGCCCTTTTTGTGGGAACATGAAACAAAGCTTGATATTGCAGTCAAATCATCAAAGGCATTTTTTATTTTCATAGTTTTAATGATGCTTGCTCCATGACAAGGTTCAATTGGTGTGCGTAAGAATGGACATAATGTGCTTTATGGGTACATATCCCTGACTTTTTTTTGGACCCACCAGCATACCCATGCATGACACTGGCACCATCGTAACTTTGTGCAATTCGTTTTTGTCTGTTTTGAGGGTCTAGAACTAGAAGGTTTACTTTATGAAGTAAAGCTGTGGAAATAGAATCAGCCGAGGAACCTGTTAAATGAAGAAAACAATGAAATCGTTCAACTACCTTATTTTTTATTTTTATTTTTTATTTTTATTCAGTTTGTTACACACTTTTAAAAAACATTTAATTGTTTTCCTCCTAATCATTAAAATCACATTTCATCAGATCTCACTGTCATTTAAGTCTTTTCATTACTGGCTTCGAGGTCCAATTTTCAGTCTCAAAGGATAGGATTTTATTCATCTTACTTTTTATTAGGGGCATTCAGATTGTTGTGTTATGTGCCATCCTTTATTAACAACTTGTTTACTTGGACCAGATAGAACATCAGAGCAAACATTAGCTTTTTAGTGGTTCCATCTGCGAAAACCGACCACCAGTCTTCACCACACATAGAGGGTCTTGCTGATATAGAAGAACCTAAATGCTTCTTTTTCAAGGCTCTTAGTGCCGGGCAGAATATAGTCAAGTGCTTTAGGGTTTCTTTCGTGCTGTTACAAAACCTGCACTTGAGATCTAATGGCAGATTGTTTTTCCTCAAGCATTGCCTTTCTTTAGTTTCAAATCGGTTTAACCGAGAGTTCATAAGAACTGCTCTCTTATGTTTACACAGGAACGTTTGCAAGTAGCTTAGGAGCTTGTTGAGGGATTTGGCCTTCAACACAGCATTTTGCATTAGCCTGTGTTGTGAGCTCAGTTCTACAGTGTCCACCCAATCTTGGTGCCACAGTTTTTTTTTACCAAGTTCGAGTTCACTTGTAAGGTTTTGTTGTTGGTATTTAGCTCACCTATGTTTTTTTTCGCATCGTTCAACCCATTGGCACTGTGTTGTTTCATTCTTGCTGCATCTTCGATTGTGCAGTATGTTAAATTAGGGCGGCCGGTCTTCTGCAATCATTTTCCTATACAGCGAAAGCATGTTCCAGATCACGCTCCCATTTATTGATGTGAGACCCAGCTCATATCTAATGCAAGCGGTCGGAACTCCTTTCGGTAGCCAAAGCACATTTCACCAAAAGGTATTTTCGACTGATGCCCATATTGAGTAAGGACAACCCAAAGCGCATTCTGCTCCGTGAATCAAGGCCGGCACGACTTTTAGTCTATAAAAGTCAACAGTTGACTTTAATGAGAATTTGCCAAATTTCTTGTTTATTACAGCATCTTGGGCAGCAAGCTGTTTACATTTTGCTTTTACCTTTTCAACCCAGGGAGCATCATTGATGTTACTATTAATCATCATACCTAGATATTGAGTATGGTCTATGCACTTTAAGGTTTCTTTCCCAAGATACCACTGCAGCTTTTTTTTTAGCACTCCTTTTCTTCCTCTAAGATTTTGGAGGATTAAAACTTCGGAATTAGCGGGATTTATCTTGAGACCATTTGGTTCAATATACTTTTCCAGTGTGACAGTTTCCGTTGGAGTCCAATGGGAGTGACATCCAAAAGGACCAAGTCGTCTGTGTATAGCATCCAACTTTGCTGGTTTCTGTTGATTTTTGGAGGAAATGCAGACACACCTCCTAAAGTTACCCCAATTTCTGAGATAAAGAAGTTGGACTAAATGGAGGCCAATGGGCAACCCTGTTTAACACCTCTGTAGGTCATTATGGGGGCGTACAGGGTTCAAGGCAAATTCTTATTCCTGGCCCGGAATGCAGTTCTTTCATCGCCAAGATCAGGCATATTGGCTTATTGCATTGTTTCAATTTTGTCCATTGCTGTTCCCTGTCCACACTGTCAAAGGCATGAGTCAGGTTGATAAATGCAAGATAGATCTTTGTTCCTTGCAGAATTGCCTCCATTTTCAGAAGATTGATCAACAACAAAAAGGTTTAGACCACACCCTACGCCCTTAACTAACCCAGTCTGCCTTGGATGATATGAAAAGGTAGTTTTGATCCAAGCTATCAGGTGATGTTGAATTTGAGTGGTTACAATCTTTCCAATGAAGTCAAGGAGAGCATTTGGGCGATAGTTTTTTGGCTCAGATCTTAGGCCTTTTTTAAATATAGGTACTAGAATTGCACACTTCCACGACTCCGATATTGCACATTCATTCATTATTGTAGTAAACCACTAAGGGCGTAAATCATAGAAATCAGCGCACAAGTGGCGCACGCGGCTGGCGCACAGTGTGCGCGTGTGAGAGTCTGCGCCAGCCGCGTGCGCTAAAATCCATTTCCACGCACAGCGTATTTATGGATTTTAACATCCAAAACCAGCCGTGGCGCAGAGTGGCGCAGCGACCCTGCAGCAGCACCAGTTTCGCCCCCAACCCCTCCCCGTGCGCCATGCACAGCGCACAAATCCCGTACATGGCACACAGGCCATTGGACCAGCATACAGCCCCCAACCACAAAAAAACGCCTGTAAAACTCCCCGCGAACGCCTCTGAATACATGTACACCCCTGCGCGGGGAGTTTGCTATGCGATTGGGCCTGTGCGAGCGGGGTACGTGTATTTCGGGGGTGCGCAGGATGTTTCACACGTGAGTGGCCCTGTGCGAGCGGGGTACGCGTATCATTGGGGTTTGCGGGGAGTTTCACACGCGATTGGCCTGTGCGAGTGGGGTATGTGTATTTCGGGGGTGTGCAGGAAGTTTCACACGCGATTGGCCCTGTGCGAGCGGGGTTTGTGTATCACTGGGGTTCACGGGGAGTTTCACATGCGATTAGGCCTGTACGAGCGGGGTACGTGTATTTTGGGGGTGCGCGGGAAGTTTCACACGCGATTGGCCCTGTGCGAGCGGGTATGTGTATTACTGGGGTTCGCGGGGAGTTTCACACGCGATTGGGCCTGTGCAAGCAGGGTACGTGTATTTCGGGGGTGCACGTGAAGTTTCACGCGCGATTGGCCCTGTGCAAGCGGAGTACGTGTATTACTGGGGTTTGCGGGGAGATTCACATGCGATTTCGCTCTCAGAGCGGGGTACGTGTATTTTGGGGGTGCGCAGGAAGTTTCACACGCGATTGGCCCTGTGCGAGCGGGGTACTTGTATCAATGGGATTCGCAGGGAGTTTCACACGCGATTTCGCTCTCAGAGCGGGGTACGTGTATTTCGGGGGTGCGCGGGAAGTTTCACACGCGATTAGCCCTGTGCGAGCGGGGTACGTGTATCACTGGGGTTCGTGTGGAGTTTCACATGCGATTTCGCTCTCAGAGCAGGGTACGTGTATCCAGTGGGGTGCGCGGGAAGTGGCACATGCGATTGGCACTGTGCGAGCGGGGTTCGTGTATTACTGGGTTTCGCAGGGAGTTTCACACACGATTTCGCTCTCAGAGCGGGGTAGGTGTATCCAGTGGGGTGCGCGGGGAGTCCCACACGTGAATTGGAAGTGTGGGTCCTCCCAGGTGTGCCCTCTACTCCCTGTACAGCCCCTGCAGGCAGCCCACACCAAAGGGGACTACCCAGTACCCCTGGTCATGTCCCGCATGCAGCCCATCCACCATGGGCATGCCCCCCAGCCAGGCCACTTGTCACCTTGCACTAGTGATCACCAACTCATGTCCCCCAGCACCCCCATCCACCGGCATTGACAGGCACCTGCCAGCAGGCCCCGACTCATGTCCCCCCAGGACCCCCACCTCCCACCACTGAGGCTCAGGCCCCGACTCATGTCCCCCAGCACCCCCACCCCCCTCCAGTGAGGCTCAGGCCCCGACTCATGTCCCCCAGCACCCCCACCCCCCACCAGTGAGGCTCAGGCCCGACTCATGTCCCCCAGCACTCCCACCCCCAACCAGTGAGGCTCAGGCCCTGACTCATGTCCCCCAGCACCCCCACCCACCCGGCCCCGACTCATGTCCCCCAGCACCCCCACACCCCACCAGTGAGGCTCAGGCCCCGACTCATGACCCCCAGCACCCCCACCCACCCAGCATTGACGGGCACCTGCCAGCAGGCCCCAACTCATATCCCCCAGCACCCCCACCCCCCACCAGTGAGGCTCAGGCTCTGACTCATGACCCCCAGTACCCTCACCCCCCACCAGTGAGGCTCAGGCCCTGACTCATGTCCCCCAGCACCCCCACCCACCCAGCATTGACGGGCACCTGCCAGCAGGCCCCGACTCATGTCCCCCAGCACCACACCCCCCACCAGTGAGGCTCAGGCCGCGACTCATGTCCCCCAGCACCCCCACCCACCCAGCATTGACGGGCACCTGCCAGCAGGCACCGACTCATGTCCCCCAGCACCCCCACCCACCCGGCATTGACGGGCACCTGCCAGCAGGCCCTGACTCATGTCCCCCAGCACCCCCACCCACCCGGCATTGACGGGCACCAGCCAGCAGGCCCCGACTCATGTCCCCCCAACACGTCATGATGATCCACAATCATGGGCCTCATGGCCTCCCAAATCCCACTGCACGCCACCCCTGTGCAAAGACCCAACCAAGTATCCCATCCACCCCACATTGAAATGCCCATTACATGATACAACCCAAATGGCAAGAATGTACATCAACACATGTCTGTCACACACACACAATGGGTGCTGGTGATTGTGAAAACCTACACCGTGACATGCATGAAACCAATGAGAGAATAGCACACATCAAAGTAATAAACCAAAATGTATTGGACTCAAATAGAATGTAATCAAATGAAAACATGAAAAAATGTTTGAAATAAAGATGAAATGCTGCATGTCCAAAACACAAAAATAAAAACATGAAGTGTGAATCCAAATAAATCCAAATGAAAATGTCTCCAAAGTCTCCCGCCACCAAATCAAATCCAAAGGAAACGGAAACAGTAAAATTCATTGCTCCATGGTGATAAAAAAAATAAGAGGAAAATCCACTGTTCAACTATGTACAAAGAAGTAATCCAGGGTCCATGAGCCCAACGAATGAAATGAAACCTAGCAAAAAAACTACCTAATAAAGAACTATATACAAAAAGGCGAGGCATAGTCCAAGCACCCAAAATGTAAGAAAAAGATAAAGGAAACCTATAACTACAAACTATATACAATGGTGGCGGGCTAGTCCGACGGCTCACTTCCCGATTTCCCGGGCCAGGGCATCATCGAACTCCTGCTCGATGTCCCAGAGGCGGTCCTCTTCCATGGCCCCGAGGGTTTGCAGGGACGATGACATGTGGACCTCCAACTCTCTGCGAATTGCCTCGAGGCACTCGGCACGCCTCAGAGCCCTTTGCATGGAGTTCTCCGCCCTGACCATTGTGAGCCGTGCCTCTTCTGCCTGCTGCCGCTGCGCATCTATAGCATGGCCTAACCGCTGCCACACAGAAGACACTTCCCGTCCTGGGTCTTCCTTCCCTCCGGCCGATGCCTGCCCCTCCGTTGTCGAAGGCCCCGAGCCATCATGGCTCCCACCTTGTTGCTGCTGCTGCTGTGCCTGTGCCCTGGCTCTTGCTGCCTGCACATCCTCCTCCGGCTGGGGTGCATTTGTTGAGGTGGCCACCCCTGCTGGACGTCCGACTCCCGACAGTGGCAGAGATGTGTCCTCCACCAGCCTGCCCGCAGGGTCAGAGGCAGCTCCACAGGGTACCCAGGTGATACATGGGTGGGACGATGACATGGAGGACGACTGGCGCATAGGGGGTTCAGGTGAGGAGGGGGTCGGAACAAGGTCCAGCATACGGAGGAATCCAGCCCTCGTGACCCGTCCCAGTAGGTCGACGCGGTCAATGAGGCATCCGAGATGACGTGCAGTGTCTTCCTGAAAACACTGCAGGTCACCTCGCATGCCCCGTTGATGCAACGCCATCCCAGCCAGGACAGGCTAAACCCGGTCCCGGATTGCCATGTCTGCAGGAAGAGGAAGGCCAGTTGTTGTGCGCTCATCCCCTCCCTGAAAACGGGTCTGGACGTAGGCATCCCTGCTGGTGCAGGATGATGCAGTCACAGGATCGGAGACAGGATTACACACAGGCACCTCCGCGGCAGCCTGTGCTGCCTCCTGTCCCGGCTCCTGCACTGCACCACTAGCACCAGTGGAATCCCCACCACCAGACGCCGTGTGTGTCCCTCCATCAAACACCCCACCAACCTGGATGACTCCATGACATCTTCCTCCATCGGACCCTGTGGGGTCTCAGCTGCCCCTTCTGCTGCCGAGGAGTCCACCTCTGACCTCCGCCTCTTGGACATACCCTCGGCAGCTGCGACCTGGGATGCGCCAGCAGACTCCTCACTCCCCGACGAGATGACAACCTGGGAGGGGAGCCGGGGCTTCCGTCTCCTGCTGGCGGTGTGATCCCTGCCGCTGTGCTCCACAGCACCCTCTCCGTCCTCTTCATCAGTTGACGCTGCAGACAGGGAGAGATAGAACACAGGCATCAGGGCACTATACAATGGACTGATACACACATGACAGTTGCACATGAGTGGCAGTGTAAAACTACAGACATGGCATCACACTCCCCAACACACTTGTCATTTCAACTCACACACATGAGCAATTCCACAGCAATATTGCACCAGGCAGCACCATCCATACACATACAACAGCATGAGCAGCCGAAGGTGAGCCTGACATCACATGAAACACAGGGAGTGCACAAGACATGCACACAATCCACCACACTTACATGCATGTGTACATCTCCACCAACTGTCACAGTGATGAGATCGCCATCCATGTCACATCTGGCATTCAGCCTTCTACATATCAGTGTCGCATGCATCCATGTTGCATCACAGTTGCACACTTGTCAAATACACACACATGCACATGTACACAGTGCAGATACATGCAGCTGGAACCAACATCCATTTGTGACACCAGAACCATGCCAACGTACATACACAGTAATTCAAACATGTGTGCTCCCACACCTGCATTTGGCCTGCATGCTTACCCACACATACACCATCCATGTGTCTCAAACATGAGAGGACTCACATGTGTCAGCCTCACGCCCCTGTACATCCACATCCATACATGGCCCTACAAAAACACATGTGCAACCTGCACACTACTGGCACACCACGACACACACATCGTCCAATCAGTATGCATGTACACTTACCGCTCGACTCCAGATGAGTCTGCCTCTCAAGAACCTGGACGTGGAGCGCTAGGTGTATGCGTTCCAGGACCCTTATTTGGTGGTCAGACAGGTGGCCCCGTTGCCCCTCGGCATCCGCTGCTTTCAAGAGGCACCGGGCCTTGTCGATGGATCTGGACCTGAAGTCCTCCCAGCGCTTCTTGACATGTTTCATGTCGCGGACTGCTACCCCCTCCTCGTTGATGGCAGTCACGATGTCCATCCAAATCCTGGTCCGTCCTTCATTGTCGGTGCGCAAACTTCCAAAGAGGGCATCATACTGCCCCAGGACTTGCTCCACCAGGACACTACCTTCCCTGGCTCTGAAGCTGGAGGCCCTCTGCCTCTCTGGCTGGGGGTTGCCAGTGGTACCAGATGGTGTTGTGCCCGACATGGCAACCCCAGAGGCAGGTGTGGGTGGGCAACTGGGTCCTGGGCCTGGGCTGTGGAGCGATGGTATCCCAGTCGGGAGTCTTCAGTTCCAGCAGTGGTGGTCACAGCAACTGCACCCCTGCAGATGGCTGACGTGGGCAGCAGGCAGGCAGGCAGCAGCAGATGGCAGGTGGGAGCATGCTCGGGGCTCTGGGGGGCAGTAATTCGGCCTTCTGGGCAGGAGCGTGGTCTTCTGTGTGTTGTTGCGTGACCAGCTTGTTACGGAGTGATTTGGCACGTGAAAAAATTGCATGTCTGCATGTAATTCGAGGAAAGGCCCTTAGCGCGAAAGCGCGTCTGTGACGTTACGCGCGCAGGCGTTTCCCTCGTGACGTGGGCATAGTGGTTCAGCGCGCATGAAAAAACTGCACGTCCGTGTGTGAATGCATGTAATCCGAGGAAAGGGCCTACGCGCGTAAGTGACATGATGCGTGCAGGCGTTTCCCTCAGCACGGGTTAAAGGTGAGCGGGGCCAGCAGTTCGCTGTACGTGCCTTTCGTGGAGACCGACGTGTGTTGCTGCTTTGTGTTGTTTTGCACGCCATCACAACTTCACAGCGGATTTCCCACTGCGGGTGCCCCTGTGTATCGCACCCATTTTCGAGGTCATAGTAGCCTGCGTGTCCCACGTGTACGCGTTTTTCGTTTTACTGGGTGCCACCGCGTACTGCGGGAGGTTGATTGCACGCACGTAGGCTGCAGGATTGCGTGCACAGTTTTACTGCAGTTTTGGGGTGCCTGAGCGTTGCGTGACCCGTCACTACATCACTGGGGTCACATACAGCCTTGCAGGTGCAGGGGAGCTGTTAACATCTCGCATCCCACCCCCTTCACCCCAATTGCCCAGGTCAATTGTGGTGTACACCCCCCCATTGGGGGAGGCAAACAAAGGTGAGGGGCACCTCAGCTGGGCGTCCTCTTCGTGGCGGGTGTGGTCAGGGACGTGGCTGGGGTGACCAGGGAGTAGGGGGACTCTTGGGTGTCCAGGGTGGCCGCAGAGGGGGAAGAGGCAGGGGTGCGCCACTTGAGCACGATGTTGTGCCATGTGTCGGTGCAGTCATGCCACCACCCCCTGTGGTTCCAGGAGATGCAGCTTCTGCATCTGGCACCAGGAGGGAAACTGTATGGGCACACAGGACTGCCTTGACCAAGACACGTGTCCCTGGGGCAGTAATGTCATCTGCTGCCCTGAACAGTCGGGTGTTGGCAAGTGCAGGGGCAGATACAGCCAACAACACCCCGGTTGTGAGTCTGCCAACCAGGACAGTCGCGGTCGATGACCATGCCACATCGGATGTTGCTGCGCAGGGTCCATTAGAGGGCACCCAGCTGCCACTGACACAAGTCAGGCCTTTGGTCGTCCCTCCACCTGCCACTCCCTTGGCTCAATCCACCGGTCCCACTGGCCATACTGATCAGGGCGGTATCAGCCAGCGAGGGTCTGCGCCACAATTCAAGAGGAGGAAGGTTGCACCTGCAGCACAGGCTGGGACCCCACACACAGCCACGACCTCCTGCACGTCGAGGAAGAAGCCTTTTTGCAACCAGTAACTGGACTTCCTCGTGGACTACATGCGGGACCACAGCCGTGACATGCTAGTGGGTGCTAATTGTCAGACTACGGCTGCCCACCATGATACCCACTGGAAGCAAGTTGCGAAACATGTGAGTGTGCGTTCGGCCATGAGGTGCGCACGGCGCAAGAGTGCAAAAAGCATTGGAATGACCTCAAACGCAGTGCTAAGGCTAAGCGTGCCTCAAATTACAACTTGACTCTGGTGACTGGCAGTGGGCCTGCACCGGAGGAGGAAGACCTCACTCCGCATGAGTCACTCGTTGCGGAGTTCATACCATCTGAATCGCTCGAAGGAGTGGGAGAGATGCCAGACTTTGATGCCCAGTCCAGTGAGTGTTGATGCGTGATTGATGAGGATGTGTGTGTTTTACTTGTGGGATGTGTTGTGCATGATTGCCACTACATGTGAGGTGTACATAGTTCTGATGTGCAAGTAATGCAATGCTTCCGTGATGCATGTCTGCTCTGCTGGATGGTGGACATGTGGAGCAGACGGGGACTGTCCATATCACCACTATTGCACCCTACTCACATGCTGGTTACCAGTATGCCCCTCCGGTCCATGTTCCAGCTCACTGGCCCTTCTGCATGTAGCGTAGGGCCACCTTCCTCTCAGCCCAGGGACTATGTCATAGCATGACTGACGTGCATGTGCCCTCTGCCTGCAAGCGGGTACTCCATGTAGGCATGCTCCCTTGCCCCTCAACCCCCCGCTCTGCACACCAATTCCACCTTTGCATTGGTCTGCTTCAATATTGCCGTTGGGTACTTCCCTGTTCATGCGTCCTGTGTACATGCTAACTTCCAGCGGCCATTCTGCCAGACATATGCTGTGCGGTACATCCTTAGGACTTGCTGCAGGGTGTCACACTTGGACTGTGCAGAGGTCAGATGCCCCCCAGGGACATGAGTGCCCATTCATGCTCCATGTGCATTCCACGCATGCCCCTATGTGTCCTTGACTGGATGATCACTTTAATACAAGTCCTGGATGACCTATATTGCATGGCATTTCATCAGCCTTCCCATGTCCACTGTGGCTCAGTACTGCGTCGCACACATGTTTAGGGTCTGACAGTCTGTGTGGGTCACAGGCCTCAGCCTGTTTAATGGCCAATGACTCTGTCGAACTGGTGTAGTGTCTTCTTCACACGTGGGTGTACTCCAGAGGTTTCATCATGTGTCCTGCTTACTGTCCCATCATAATTTGCTGTGTTGTCACTTGACTCACATGATGCAGTTGATGCCAGTCGACACTGTCTGTCAATACACAGGTCTATGGTCAGCCTTTTGATACCATGCTAGGCATCCCTGCATTTTCACTTGGGGGGAGGGGTGGTTTGCTTGTAGACATGCTACCCATTGAATGCACATTGGACAAGATGCCTGAAATTTACCTTGCACTGCCTTCACATTTTCTGACACACATCATGAAGTCCTTGTACATGTAGATAGTGAGTAGCACGCATATTTGCTGCACTGTATCGACCCACTTCAGTGCAAACTGACACCTTTCGACATGTCTAATAACAGGAGCAATTTCAAGTTGACCCAGCATGCATGGTAGGCTCTATTTTGTGTGTGACATGTCTGCTTGATGTGTTTGGTGTCGGTGTGTGTGTGTGTTGTGTGCTTCTAACATGTGCAGTGACCTTTTTTCTCTCTAATTTTCAGATGATGACGCAGTGGTGCCGGAGGATGGTGTTGTCATGCCAGGCACAGGATTGTTATCAACACAGCACAAGTGGGGGTCGTGGGGTGGTAGGCCATGAAAACCCACATGTGCTACAGTCCATCTTGTCTCTGGCTGCCTACGAGTCCAGCCCTGATGAACATTCTGACAACCATGTCGAGTTGGATGAGCATCAGGTCCATATGTCAGGGGTGAGTGATTCTGATGTGGGCACTCCTCTGTCCGCGACACCTGCACTGAGGGGTCAGACAGTGTTGGAACCTCTGCCTGTGGTGGATCGGGACACAGGGTCACCTTCTACACCAGTCACTGATGTGCCTGGGACATCACGTCGATGGGGGCATGTAGTCGTGCAGCCGCGGGCAGTGCCAACACAATGAGGACACCCGGTCCTTGGGTCCCGCTGGGGTCAAGCCCACGCCCAACCGCAGTATACTCAGTGGGAGCAAGACATGACTGCCCATTCTGAACGGCAGGGGGCAGCAATGGAGAACAGAGCATGGAGCGTGAGGCTCAATCCGTGCTCCCCCCTGCTAGGCAGGTGCTTCTCCAGCAGCAGGCGGCACGGTCCACGGCCCGCTCGCTCAGGCTGGGCATGGCGGCCTCAGACAGGGTACACCAGGCTGAAATGTTGTCTCTGCGTAAAGCAATTACTGCTCAGGCAGAGGCACACATGGAGGTACTGAGGCAGGAGTATGCTTCCCTCAGATCCACTCTGGGTGTCCTTATGATGTTCCAGAGGGAGCGGGCAGAGGAGAGGTTTGCGCAGCTGGAGCGTACCATCTCGGCTGAGCTACATGCTTGCCGGGAGGTGCAGCAGTTGTCCACCCAGGCTTTGCAGGATGAACTCTGTGTTACACGTGCTACCTTGCAAGAGGAAGCACGTGTATCACGGGAGGTTCTGCATGCAGACCTACGTCTCATCGCCACACAGAACCAGGCTCACCCGTCCGGCAGACTTGCTGCAGACGTCCTCCTTTCCAGGAAGCGCCAGACTCGGACGACAATGTATCTCCCACATAGGTTGGGCTGTGCAGGCATTGAGCCCATGGAGGTTTTATTTTTCCTCAGCATCATCGCATGTGGGTGTTGAGCAGCACCCTGTACCTCCCCCCTCCTGGGTGCCTACCCCCCGGGTCGTATGTGGCCATTTTTGATTTTTCTTTTAGTTTAGTTAGTTTAGTTTCAATTTGATAGTTAGTTTAAATAGGTAATGTAGGTTTTTCATAGTTAGTGTAATTAGTTAATATAGTTTAAAATTGCTTGTCTATTGTGCTTTCATGTGACGGTGTGGTGCTTTGTGGCTTTTGAAAGCATCCATTGTCTGTTCCAGCTGGGTCCTTCAAGCTTGTCTTGTGTATGTGTTTGCAGCTTGGGGTCCTTGACTCACATATGCCACTCCTGCTTCCCTTATCCATGGGCTCGCAAGGATGGTTCGGTGTAACAGTCTTTTACACAAGGGCTTTGGACTGTCATATCTGTGGCATGTCTGCTTCTGTCCAACTTGTGTTAACACCCCTAGTGGGGATGATAGGGGTGTTACTGACCACTGTTCTGCATTCGCTATATGGGGGGTTTCATGATTGATGTGTACATTCATTGCTGTGCATTGTGTAGTATGTTCATTATCTTTACTGTACATGTGCCTGTTGCAAATCATGCCATAGATAGTGTGTTCTACATTTTGCCTGTGAAAGACGGACTAATGGTGTGATTTGTGATGTACGTCTCGGACATGGCCCCAGTCATGAAATGCCTGAAGAGACACACACAGATGATTTTAAAGCAATTAATCATGTGTTTCATGCCCTTTCTGCAGGGGGATGAGCCTTCAGACCACCTTTGCCAGCAGACATGGGCCATTGGATGTCGTCTGGAAGCTGGACACGTTTGGTGGTGGCGACATGCGCATGTGTGCGCAAGCAGAGGCACAGGGATTGCGCTCATACATCCGAAAACAGCTGACGTGTTTCAAGGGACTCCAGGCAAGGTGAGCAGCACAGGGGGGCCACAACGCAGCAGACCTTCACCAGGCCAGTTGCACATGCATGCTTAGTAGCAGCACTGATGGTGAGCTTGGACAAATATTGGTGTTGAAGCGCACAATACAGCTGAGATGCGTTGGTGGACTAATGGCTAGTTGATGGGAAAGTTGTCTGGGGCACCTGCAGGGCCAGTGGCACATACCCTCTGGTTCACCATGGTCCATTGAGGCACGTGTATTAGCCATGTAGCATTCCGAGACATGGAAAGAAGCAGCTCACAGGGACAGACAGCAAGGGACAGACTCGTGTGCAGTGCATTTCATTACCATGTAGAATTTGACACATGCACTACCTACTTTATTTGGGTCATGGTGGAACACGTCTTGTTCTGAAGTCATACCTTGCTATATGCGTCTGGTTGCTTACCCAGGGAACATTGCATGTTGTGTGATTCGTGACACATTGGTCTTCCATTTGCCACACACCCACCCATGCATGACTTACTACATTGACTGTGTATGGACCATCACAGGGGTAATGTTACGTATGGGTACGAAGCATCCACACCAGATTGTTTTTTTGTAGAGTAGTTAGTTACTTTGGGGCATACATGGTGGTGTGTTTGTGTGTAATGGGCACGCACAGGTTAGTAACTGTGGCTCTCTTTGCACCATTGAACTGTTCCTGTTACCGGACCTGAGAGTGCGCAGGCAGGAGGCCAGCACTCACCCCAGAGAAACGTTTCTCTTTGTCTTCCATTTGAGTAATTTGTTACTATGTGCATGATGATCAAGTTTGGTGTACTTGTGTATGTGTTAATGTGAGTTGTACAGTTTTGTGCATTTCCTACTTTCCCGTGTCCATCCTACTACCCTCTCCTGCCCCTCATTCCGGTTATCCAGTATACCAATGCCTGTCCCGACTGCATATCCCTGACCCTCCTTCCCCACCAAGGTCTCAGAGGCCTGTGTGAGTTTGACCTTGCAGCACCCAGGCCACGGTGGGGGTGGTTGTTTCGTGCCACTCCTACGCCTGTACACGGGAGCTGTGACAGTACACATCAGTTCGTCGTGCATTATTCTGTGTTATGTACCACACATGGTACACATCCTGTTGTGACGTTGTTTTACTGTGCTACCTTGGTTGTTACGTTATTGTGGTAGTACTTAGGCTTTGTGACGTACTGCTACTTCAAGTCATCTACTGGAAGCTCTTCTGGTTTGTCTTGCTGCCTGCAGGCCTTTTGCTTGGATTCTGTTTTGGCCTGCTTTGAGTTCTCTTTGATTTGGTGTTTTTGCAAGTCAAGGTGGCCTCTGAGGGTTCTGGACACTTTTTGCACACAAGGTGGGAGATGGTGACAAAGGGGAAGGGTGATCCTGTGGCCAGGTGAACTTCAAGGATGAAGGCTACATAACCCAGGTGCAATTGTTCAGTGGGTCATGGTGATTTGTGAGGGAGGGGGGGTATTTTCTTGTTGACAGTTGCCTTGCCCTACAATGTGATGCGCACCCTGACATTGTAATTGCGGTATCCTATGTACATGATGTATTCTGCTGATCAATGCCTGTTCATGTGTTGTGTTTAGCTTTCAGGTATGAGGGAATAGTTGTGGCTTGACATACTGGTGTGTACACATGGTGAATGTTCACATGTGATTTGTAGAGGAAACTGATGGTCACTTGATTGCACATGCATATGTTGAGTGCATGTCCCTACTGACCCACACACGCACACTATAATCCACTACATGTACTACCACCCTTCCATGTCCACATGTACACTCTGTTTTCCTTCTGGTGCCCACTGTGTCCCTGCAGCACATGATCTCTGACCAATTGTGGATCCTGTACATGCATATTTTGCTTTTTGATGTGGTTTGTCACTTACATGTGATGCTCACGGTGTGCGTCACACACAATGGCTGTTCACTATGCTGTGCACTGAGCAGTGTGTTGCAGGAGGTGGACACAGCACACAGTAGCTGCAGTGTTGATTTTGCTATGCACAATGTGCATGTAGGCAGGCGTTCATTGTTATGTTACAACTACAACTGTTGGAATGCATTTGGGTATGACTTCTTTTGGGTGGGAGGTTGTTGGTCAGTCATTTCATCTGATTCCATGTCAGGCATCATTGCCTGATGCCACTTTACATTTTTCACATGTCAATGTGTACCTTATTGGTACTGTGTTGGTGTATAGCTATTGCTTGCCATGTCCTGTTGTGGTTTGGGAGGGTTTGGGTGGCATACCAGTGATAGTCATTGCCTGTTTTGCAGGTCTGTGTGATTCACACCTTGCATGTGTGCCTTCCGGTCACACAGGATTGCTTATGTTTAAGTAGCTAGGGATGCACACAATGTGGCACTTCCATGGCAACATTCTCAGGGTGGTAAGGTTGTGACAGTTGACTGTCTTTGTCATCATCGATTGTCACCTGGTATGTGCCAGGCCTGTGTGCACTACGCAGGGGTAGGAGTTTATGTGAAAAATGTGGCCACAAGCTGGGTCCAGGCTTCCTCGCCACGTGCCCTATCCCCTCCCATGGGCAACGCCTGTGCCTGTGGTTGGGGATGTGGGGGCACTACCATGTCCACCGGTATGCCCTGCCGTTGCAACATTGTTCAGGACACATGCTGCCACAATGATCCTGCACACTACTAGGGTGCATAGAGTAGCTGCCCGCCAGAGCGGTCAAGGGAGCTGAATCGTGACTTGAGCACTCCGAATGTACACTCCACTATGGCCCTGGTTGCAATATGGGCCGCGTTGTATCTTACCTGGGGTGGTGTGGTGAGGTTCCGGATTGGCGTAATCATGTGGTTGCTCAGAGGGTAGGCACTGTCCCCTGGAGAGGTGATGATGGTTGTGATTATTGGGGTTTGTTTATTTGTGTGTGTGACATGCATGCATGTGCACGGGCATTTAGACTCACCTAGGAGCCATGTGTCACCATGCTGCCCAGCTTCCAGGGCCCGGCTCAGGGCAGACATTCTGTATATGAAACTGTCATGGGTGGACCCAGGGTAGTTTGCATAGACAGAGTTGATGATTCCCTTTGCATCTCATATCACCTGCACGTTGATGGAATGCCAGTGCTTGCGGTTTCGGTAGATGTGCTCAGTGGCCCTAGGTGGTCGTAGGGCCACATGGGTGCAATCTATGGCACCGAGCACTTTGGGGAAGTGTGCCACCCTGTAAAAGTCCTGGACAATGGCCTGCCTTTCTGCGGGTGTTCTGGGCATGCATATGTGCCTGCGGACTGAGGGGCGCACTGTCATGATTGCCAAGACCTGGTGTAGGCACCGTGACTGCGTGGGCTGTGAGACCCCCCCACCATGGCAGTAGTCCGCTGAAATGACCCAGTGGCCAAAAAATGCAGGACATTGAGCACCTTCTCCAAGGGGCTCAATGCTTGGGAGTAGAGGGTGGGGGTTATAAGGTCATCTTCCCACTCCCTGACCAGGTCTAGGATGATACGAGGTGGAAACCTATACCTGCCGTAGGCCTGGTCGTCAGGCATCCTAAAAAGGCGTGTCCGGGTTGAAAAAATGCAGGCCCTGGCTATTCTCCTCCTCCTCTGGTGTCCCACAATCAGTGCTGCGACAAATGGGGCATTCATTGTAGCTGTATATACGTGTTTGTTGTTTGCGCGCACTTTTATACTGTGCGCGGGGACGCTTCAGCCTGCCTTCATGTGGCGGATGCGTTGACACCTATGCGCGTCTTTTGCCGTGCGCGGATTTCCCGTATTCGAATCCATGAATACGGGTTGTTCGCGTATGTGGGCATTCCTTGTAGTTCCCTGCAGTACTTCCCCAGTTATGCCTTCTTTTTCATGCGTTATTCCGCATTCCGCGTGTTACGCCCACTGTTCTGACCAATTTTGTTGTGTGCGCCGCGCTATGTGCGCTTTCGCTGTGCACGTAGCGCACGCCGTTTGATGACGTGTTCGCCCGCGTGCGCCATGCACAGATTTGGCACACAACCTGTGGAAAACACGTGCAGCGCCTTTCTTAAATCGTACACGTGCACGTGCGCTTGCTTTCTCACGCTTGCGCCACCTTCCGCCAGCTTGCGCTGGGATTTTCGGCGCACGTTTGTTCCATGAATCGGCCCCTAAGTGTTTTCCTTTAGCATTTTGTTTGTGAGGCCGTCGGGACCTGTGGCTCTAGAGGAGTTGATTCATGTGATGTTTTTCAGGATATCTTCTTTATCCATGCGAATATCCCACCGATTGAACTGAGGGAACCTTGGCTCTTCTATGGATCCTTTCTTCATGAACAACTCATTATAGTGATGAACCCACTGTGTCTCTGAGACCATATTGCTCATGATGGCTTTTGTAAGATAGGATACTCATCATGGCCTCTGCGTCGCGCTGTTCCACAATATATCTATGTGAGATTAACCAGTTTTTATACTTTTGTTTGGAGTTTTTTTCACAATTAGATGTTTCTCATCACTTAACTTCATAATAGATCAGATTTTTTTCCGGAGCTCTCTTTTCTTTACTAGGCTCTCAATATCATAGGCGTGTCGCTTTTTGAACATCATGTAGCATGAACCTTGGATGCTGTCCGTGTATTGTTCAAGTGAAGCGCAGTACTCAATGTGATCGCCATTCTTCTTGTTAACTTCTTCTGGAAATTCTCTTGCGATGTTATTCACCTTATCAGCATCCATCCGCAGTATATTTCTACTAGGTTCTACAGTTACTGATGGATTCCATATAGATGAAGAACCCTTTGGTGATATCCAGAAGTATTATTTCTACAAGGTTATGATCACTCTGATTCATGGCAAGGACATGCAAAGTGATTGTTCTGTGGGCGATTTGTTCAGAGACGAAGAAGTCATTATCCAGGTGGCCCGTGGAGGGATGTCACCTACAATGGTTCCATTTAGTAAGGACAAATCCCTGGCCTCCATTTCTTCCCTCCATTTAGACGTCACGTGATTGTTACCTTTGGCCTTTCCTATTTTATGCTTTTCGACGGCTGTCGAGTTGACACACTCAATGTTGAGATCGCCACAAAGTATGATGTTTGGGCACAGTTCCGTGCACTTAATGTTGCCAATTGTCTCGGATATTTGATCAATAAATGAGTGTGCCAACTGCTTGGTGCTGCCAGTACACATAGGGCCTCATTACGACCCAGGCGGTAAGTTACCGCCTGGGTCGTACCTTTACCACCATGGCGTAAACTACGTTTACGCCATGGTGGTTGGCGGACTTACCGCCCCATTCCGAGGTGAGTGGGGCGGTAAGTCCCCATTAACCCATTTACCCTTCCCCATTCCCATTTTTGCCCCATAGGGCATAATGGGAGTGGGGAAGGCGTTAATTACGCCACCATAAATTACGGTGGCGTAATTAACAACAAGGTCCCTTAGCGCCATGGATTTTAACACCTGCTAAAAGCAGGTGTTAAGTCCTCCATGGCGCTAAGGGACCTCGGAATCAGGCGGTAAGGGTCGGCGCTGTTTACGCCGCCGTAAACCCCTTACCGCCTGGGTCCTAATGAGGCCCATAGCCCCTAGTGTTCCATGTGCCAAAATGAAATTAGGTTTTTGTTGGGTCCGGTCCGCATTAGCTGTAGTTACAGCCACTCAGGGCAGCAGCAATCCAGTTCCAATCGTCATTTTTTTCATCTATGTTAGCTCGATCCTGGATTGCTTTTTTTGCGCCCCCAGCTTTGTTGCTACACAGAGTAGTTATTCTTATTCGTTCATGCTTGAATATAATGTCAGAGGGAGCTTGGGTGCTTTTGGCACTTACTTTCTCAAATTGGATTGGGCTCTTCTTCACTGGTTTCCTTACAGGCACATTTTCCTTTAACTAGGTCACCATTTTGGATCTGTCAAAACAATCTTGATCATCACTACAGTTTTGGGTGTCGCGGGTTTCAGCCATTCTATAGTCCGAGTTGACTTCCAAAATGTCACACCCCAACGGGTTGACAGCGGACATTGCGCTGAGTAACATGTCACGTATCATTCTTGATTGAATATGTAGGAATACCTGATCATGCAAAATCTAGGCACAGGCCGGCGCAAGTGTGAAAAAGAAAGCACACACGTGCGATTCATGGAAGGGCCTGCGCGTGTTTACTGCGGGATGTGCGCCAAATCTGAGCGTGGCACGCACTCATCACAGCAACATACCGACCGCTGTGTGCGATGCTAAAAGACGCGCACAGGTGTGAACACGTCCGCCACACAAAGGCAGGCGGAAGCGTCCCCACGCACAGTATAAACGTGCGTGCAACAACAAACACGTATATACAGCTACGGTGAATGCCCCATTTGTCACAGCACTAATCGTGGGACACCGCAGGAGGAGGAGAATAGCCAGGCCCAGCCTTTTTGGGATGCCTGACGACCAGGTCTATGGCAGGTATAGGTTTCAAGCTCATATCATCCTAGACCTGGTCCAGGAGTGGGAGGACGACCTCACATAACCCACCTTGTGTCCCAAGCACTGAGCCCCTTGGAAAGGGTGCTCAATGTACTGCATTTCTTGGCCACTGGGTCATTTCAGGAGACCACTCCCATAGTGGGGGGGTCTCACAGCCCACACAGTCACCCTGCTTACACCAGGTGTTGGCAATCATGACTACGCGCCCCTCAGTCCACAGGCACATATACATGCCCAGAACACCCTCAGAAAGGTAGGCCATGGTCCAGGACTTTTACAGGGTGGCACACTTCCCCAAAGTGCTTGGTGCCCTAGATTGCACCGATGTGGCCCTACGTCCACTTAGGGCCACAGAGAATATCCACCGCAACCGCAAGCACTGGCATACCATCAACGTGCAGGTTGTATACGATGCACAGTGGATCATCACCTCTGTCCATGCTAACTATCCTCGGTCCACCCATGACATTTACATATATAGAATGTCCGCCCTGACTCGGGACCTGGAAGCTGTGAAGCATGAAGACACATGGCTCAAAGGTGAGTCCAAATGCCCGTGCACATGCATGCATGTCACACACAGACAAATACACAAACCCAACTAATCGCAACCATCATGACCTCCCCAGGGGACAGTGCCTACCCTCTGAGCAACAACAATACAATGGATGGGTTTCCCCTACTTCGCTGGCTGAAGGGAAGCAACAAACAATAGTAAACAGGGGTCAAGCCGGCGGAAAAAGAAAGAGAAGGTTCACTCAAAGGACAACGTCCAACCGTGGAGAAAGGGAGAAAGTCCCCTCAGCTGCAGTTCAGATCACCATACATGAAGCAAGCAATAATTTAAAATACTATATTTATTTATTTATATCAATTTTGAATCTTTGTAAAAAAATTATTAAATCATCTCATGTGCTAATACAACATACAAAAATATATGTGACACAACTATAAAAGAGTGCATACTATGTTAAAGTGCTAGTTTCAAATATTGGCTGCTGCAGGAAATCACAAAAGGATGAATCACATTAATCCTGAAAGTTAGTCTGGGCATGCCGTAAGGGGTGCCTCAAGCGAGTGAAGGGGATCACTCTAATGAGGAAGCTCCCAGTTGCCCTGACCAGACTAAATATATAGCAAACAAATTGTATATCAATGGCATGACCTGAACAATATTAATGATCAAGGAGACATCAAAATACTATTGATATTAATAATTCCAATAATCAATTTAGAAGCAGACAATAAACTAGAAAAGAGTTCATGTTAATTCAAAAGAAAACAATAGAGCACACACACTAAAATCTAACTAAGGGATGCTGTGCGTCGACTACTAAAGTGTCATGTGGCAAGGAAACAAGATAATATGGAAAACATGGCACCGTTCAAAATTAGTAGTTTCGATGGAAATAACACATCTTACAATAAAATGCAGGTGGTATCCATCTTCGTCAGGACATAGCATTCCCGTAAACTTCATAAGTTCTTGGTCATTCATCTGTGTCTTTCTGAACGTGTTCAAATTTAAATTCAGTTTAAAAACTGTCACATATACATTTCAGCATATTTGAGAGAAAAATACCTAAAAATAAGGTGTCAAGGAAAAAGAAGAAAAAGAAAAACACATAATCAGTAACGAATTCAACACTAGTTAAAAAATCAGTGATCTGTGAGTGCAGCAAGTGGGACCTCTCCCATATCGATCGGTTTAAACATGTCAAGTGACGCTATATGTAATTGGGGAGAAAAGGTAATTACCCTGATCTCAACCCTTTGGGGGGCTGATTCCGCAATCCTGTTAAGGAGTCCAGAAATTAGCAATTCGGCCACACCGGAAGGAGATCGCAATCAAATTGGATCTAAACTGCAAGGTATCAAATGTATTACTTTAATTTTTATTTAAATTGACCATAAAACATCATAGTCAAAACATTGCTTTGTTTTCAAAGAATTCTTATAGAGTGAAGTGAGAAAAGAGAAGTCCATCGGGGTCATACAGAAAAGTGATGATGAATAAAATGGAAAGAGTATTTGAATGACTGAATCACGGGTGAATTCTGAAATGATAAATGATGTGATAAATAATTAATGTATAAATGAATAATGAAGGGTAGCGGCTGAATACCCAAAGCTAAAGTTTAGGCTTATCAACTCACCTTTAGACCAGTTAAATCGTCCAAATGATGGTGAGCAAGAGTTGAAAAGCATTCTACCATGTCCACAAAATGAAGTGAGATCTGGCTTGGATATAATCAATTCATTTATCCGTTCTGTCCACTGGTATCAGGCTTCTGTATCATCAGATGACAGAAAAGTAACCTAATCAAAAAACAGGTATATATAAATAAGTAAATATAGGTAAATATATCCCGTGAACACAATCGTATGACATCTCTACTAGTGCGATTGCTACTAGAAGAGCAGTTTGATAGCTCTAAAACAAACAAGCTCTGCGATCTACATATTAGAAGCATGCAACGCCTGCCAGCCTACGGCTAAAACTGAAAAGAGCAAATAACCATTAGCAATTAGCTGCCTATGTAAATACAGCCGTATATCATTTCCACAAGTACGGTTAATGCTAGAAAAACAGTTTGATAGCTCTAAAACAGGCGGACCCTATGAGCCACATATAGAACACGTGGAGCGCCTAGCAAACTAGCCGGCTGGAAACGAGAAGTGCAGTTGGAAGCTAACTGCCTGTTTGAGTACTAACTCAATTAACAAAAGTCAGGTCTGAATGACTTATACTCCGAAAGTCTCTAATGTAGCCCGTTAGTGTCAATCCAAATAGAATAAATAAAATAAGTAAATGCTTCAACTCAAAAAGTGCCCTAATCTGACCACAAGCAAGCCTAAATGTTAAGAGCGGTACATGTTACCTGTGTTAGTTCACAAACCGGCGTGGACCCTGTTCAGGCGGAGTCGGAACCGGAAATACCAGACCTTCGTTCATCCAATGCGTCCCAGACTAAATACACATCTCGCAACCTACAACGTGTGACGTGTCTCGCTGGGCGTGTAATGAAACGGAGGGCTGGAATACTCGTTTGGCTAACAGAAACAAGCTAATCAGCTAATTGCCCCCTTGGGGTTGCACCAAAGGAAGGGAAGAAGACGGAAGCAGCGAGTTGGCAATGGATCACAGGGCAATTTAATGCCAAACGGATCTCTGTGTAAGGCATACCCGTAGGCCACACACTAGAAAGAAAAACCTTATCTATACTAATGGGTAACAATAGATAAGGCACAGCCGGCTCTTGGCGTCTATATTATAGAGTAGTTGGTATGTTAAATACTCATCGCCATTCTTCTTGGGCATATAGGTCCAAACTGACGCTTGAAAAGTTATTATTATACCGGGCGGGCAGGTCTTTGTATCTTCATTCTGAAAAAAATCTATTTGTTAAATACTGATTGCCATTCTTCCAGGGCATTCAAGCCCAAAGTGGGGCTTTGAGTGTTATATATCCACCAATGTTCACGTGAGGCAAGTCTATTGGCCGTGGCATATTGGTCTGATCCTGCTATGCGTTCCAAACACCACCATCGTAAGTCTTCGCAATTGTGAAGATACTCTATAAAATGAGTAGCTAATGGTGATGTAAGGTTGCGAGTCCAAATTCTAGACTTGTGCTCAGATATTCTGAGTTTAATAGGCCTAGATGTCTTTCCTATGTATGTTTTATTACATGGACACATTACGGCATAGATCACATTTTTAGAGTTGCACGTCGTGTGGTTTCTAAGCTTCCATGCCCTATGGTTAATGGTAACCGTATTGGTCGCGGTGGTGGATCCACACTGGCAACATGTGCCACATGGATAATGACCCGTGATTTTTTCCATGCCCCACAACTCGGTTATAGTTTTCGATGACTGTGGAGTCCGCAGTCTATCCGCCTGTGATAGCCAACTCTTCAGATTCCTGCCCTTTTTAAAAGCATACATTGGATGTGCCAATTCTGGTATGTTCATTTGAAGCAAATGCCAATGTCTGCCAATCGCTTTCTTGATTTTGGCATGATGTGTATTATAAGTCATGGCACAGACCATGCGCGATTGATTCAAATTTTCACGGGTATTTTTGGCCAGCAATATTTCACGGTGTTGATGTCTTGCTCTTTTTCGTGACTGTCTTAATATATGAGGCGGATAGCCTCTCTGAGATAGTCTTTCCTCAATAGTATTAGACTGTAACGCAAAATCTTTTTTCTCTGTGCAGTTACGTCTGGCCCTTAGGAATTGTCCATAGGAAATACTTTCTCTCAGAGCTTGAGGATGGAAGCTATCGAAATGCAAGATGGTGTTCCGATCTGTGGTTTTGCGATACAGGTCCACAGAGATTGTTCCATCTTTAGTTTTTAACAGGAGATCTAAAAAAGGAATAGATGTGTTGCTGGTGGACATAGTAAACCTAAGGTGTTCATTCAGGGAGTTAATCCATGTTAGGAATTGTTCATGGTCTCCCTTGGTTTTGTCCCAGATGATAATAATATCATCTATTTATCTCTTGTAAAAAATAATAGATAGCAAAAAGGGATTCGAGTCATCAATGATGGAAACCTTTTCAAAGGCCCACATGAATAGAGTCGCATAATTGGGAGCAAATGCAGCGCCCATCGCAGTTCCCTTCACTTGTAGATAAAAACTTTCTTTGAACCTGAAGTAGTTCTTAGTAAGAGCAATTTCTAGTAGATCAACAATAAATTCACTAGGAACTAGCTGGGGGTCACTTCTGAGGTCCAGAAAGAATTTAATAATGGGAAATGACTCCGCTTGTGGGATGTTGGAATATAAGGACTCTACATCCAAAGTAATAAACAGATTGTTGATGGAATCGAAGGGTAAGCCTTCAAGATGAACAATAGCATCCGTGGTGTCTGCCAAATAAGTCGGAGTGTCAGCAGCCAAGGGTTTAAGAAAAAAATCGATGTATTTACCCAATGGTTCTAGAATCGAGCCACAAAGGGACACTATCAACCTTCCTGGGGGGTTCAACATATATTCTTGTGGATTTTCAAGAGAATATAAAAGAGGGGAGCTTGCGTTCCTTTGTTTGTGAGGAATTGGGATTCTTTGGTGCTCAAAATATCAACATCCTTTGCCCGTGTAACTAAGGCTAAGATTTCATTTTGTATTCCCTCTGTGGGGTCCCCTCTAAGTTTCAAATAGAAGTTGGTATTGTCTAATTGTCTTGATACTTCAGAGTCGTAAAAGGAAGCATCGCAAACAACCACCCCTCCGCCTTTGTCGGCCTGTTTGATGATAATAGATGTGTCACTTTTAAGTTCTTGCAGACAAGACCATTCCTTTTTGGAAAAGTTATAACATCGATTGTGTCTCGAATCGATTGGTCCCGAGAAAATAGAGTGAAAATCTCTGAGCACCGCGCGTTCAAAGGTGATGGTTTCGTTAGAGACCATTTGGGATGTTGGCGTGAACGTGGATTTAAGTTTAAACGGTGTATTGTTGTTATCTGAATCGTTGCTATTACCTCCATAGTAATCCCTTAAACTGATTTTTCTGAAAAAACCCAGAGCTCCATTTCTAATTCCATTTGACTGGGATTACGCATCGGAATAAAGGAAAAGCCCTTCTCAAGGACAGTGATTTCATTTACAGTTAGGGTCCGCTTAGAGATGTTGTAGACTGCTGACTGATTAGTTAACGTTGGTATGATCGCCTCCTGGTCTGGAACATGTTCTCTAAAGGCGGGGGACCTGCCTCGGTGGGAGGAAAAGGGAGATTAGGGGAAGGGAAAGTAGGATATGGTCCCTGAGGTGCATACATTGGCGTCTGCATATACTGTTGATAGTGCCAATTTTGGCGTCCTCTTCTGCCTCTCCGCGGACCTCTGTTCCATTGACGTCCTCTTTGACCATGTGTATTCTGATTAGGAAAGGAGCCACTTCCATCCGAAGAACTGTCGGAAAAAGTAACTCTCTTCCTAAAAAATTGAGGGCCTTGGTTAGGGTTAGTGGAATCGATCCACAAGCCCGGTCCCGCATAATGAGGGCTCAGATATGGGTAGGCAGTCTCTTTAGAGAAAGTGGAAATGTCTTTTTTAAGTTTTTCCATCTTTTTTGTGGTAGTAAGCTTGATGAACTCTTTTGTATGTTTATCTATGAGGTCAAGCTTCTCTTTAATATTTAGGATAGTCGTATCGAGTGCAAATGCTGCCTCTGCTTCATCTATCTCGTTGCCCACAAGCACACTTTTCTTGAGGGCTGTATTAATAGTCAGGAGCATCCAGTCTCAACTACATTTGGTACCTATCCCCGAAAACGCTGTTTTATATTCTAGGTCGTCGATAAAAAGACATGGTTCATTCCTAACTAACAGTCCTTGCGGTATAATGTTCTTTTTGAGATATTCTGTGAGCAGATGCCCGTGCATCTCGGTCCTAAATTTCTTTTTTCTTAGTTTGAGAATGCCTTCACTGGTAATACCTGTATTAGATTCTTCCCCAGGGGTCTGTATTAATGAATCAAACAAAGAGGGTACGCGGATGGCTTCAGCCAATTGTTCCTCACTGAAAGAATAAATGTCTGAGGCAGCCATGTTCAAAAAGTTAGGAGACCTCAAGGGCCGAAGGGAAAGGAGAAAAAAGTGGGGGGGTTGGGGGGGGGAGGGAAGGAAAGAAAAAAAGAAGAAAAACCCCTGACTTTGAAATGCCCCGGAAGGCCACTGCACTTCACTCAGGAAGAACACTTCGAAAAAGAAAGCAGAAAAGAAAACAAGAGAAAACCTTGCGTCAAAATTAATAGTAACCCACGCAGTGAAAACACTGCACTAATACAACAATACAATGGATGGTTTTCCCCTACTTCGCTGGCTGAAGGGAAGCAACAAACAATAGTAAACAGGGGTCAAGCCGGCGGAAAAAGAAAGAGAAGGTTCACTCAAAGGACAACGTCCAACCGTGGAGAAAGGGAGAAAGTCCCCTCAGCTGCAGTTCAGATCACCATACATGAAGCAAGCAATAATTTAAAATACTATATTTATGTATTTATATCAATTTTGAATATTTGTAAAAAAATTATTAAATCATCTCATGTGCTAATACAACATACAAAAATATATGTGACACAACTATAAAAGAGTGCATACTATGTTAAAGTGCTAGTTTCAAATATTGGCTGCTGCAGGAAATCACAAAAGGATGAATCACATTAATCCTGAAAGTTAGTCTGGGCATGCCGTAAGGGGTGCCTCAAGCGAGTGAAGGGGATCACTCTAATGAGGAAGCTCCCAGTTGCCCTGACCAGACTAAATATATAGCAAACAAATTGTATATCAATGGCATGACCTGAACAATATTAATGATCAAGGAGACATCAAAATACTATTGATATTAATAATTCCAATAATCAATTTAGAAGCAGACAATAAACTAGAAAAGAGTTCATGTTAATTCAAAAGAAAACAATAGAGCACACACACTAAAATCTAACTAAGGGATGCTGTGCGTCGACTACTAAAGTGTCATGTGGCAAGGAAACAAGATAATATGGAAAACATGGCACCGTTCAAAATTAGTAGTTTCGATGGAAATAACACATCTTACAATAAAATGCAGGTGGTATCCATCTTCGTCAGGACATAGCATTCCCGTAAACTTCATAAGTTCTTGGTCATTCATCTGTGTCTTTCTGAACGTGTTCAAATTTAAATTCAGTTTAAAAACTGTCACATATACATTTCAGCATATTTGAGAGAAAAATACCTAAAAATAAGGTGTCAAGGAAAAAGAAGAAAAAGAAAAACACATAATCAGTAACGAATTCAACACTAGTTAAAAAATCAGTGATCTGTGAGTGCAGCAAGTGGGACCTCTCCCATATCGATCGGTTTAAACATGTCAAGTGACGCTATATGTAATTGGGGAGAAAAGGTAATTACCCTGATCTCAACCCTTTGGGGGGCTGATTCCGCAATCCTGTTAAGGAGTCCAGAAATTAGCAATTCGGCCACACCGGAAGGAGATCGCAATCAAATTGGATCTAAACTGCAAGGTATCAAATGTATTACTTTAATTTTTATTTAAATTGACCATAAAACATCATAGTCAAAACATTGCTTTGTTTTCAAAGAATTCTTATAGAGTGAAGTGAGAAAAGAGAAGTCCATCGGGGTCATACAGAAAAGTGATGATGAATAAAATGGAAAGAGTATTTGAATGACTGAATCACGGGTGAATTCTGAAATGATAAATGATGTGATAAATAATTAATGTATAAATGAATAATGAAGGGTAGCGGCTGAATACCCAAAGCTAAAGTTTAGGCTTATCAACTCACATTTAGACCAGTTAAATCGTCCAAATGATGGTGAGCAAGAGTTGAAAAGCATTCTACCATGTCCACAAAATGAAGTGAGATCTGGCTTGGATATAATCAATTCATTTATCCGTTCTGTCCACTGGTACCCTCTGAGCAACCACATGATGACGCCAATCCGGAACCCCACCACACCACCACAGGTAAGATACAACGCTTCTCATATTGCTACCAGGGCCATAGTGGAGCGTGCATTCGGAGTGCTCAAGTCACGCTTCCGCTCCCTTGACCGCTCTGGTGGCCAGCTACTATATGCACCCCCTAGTAGTGTGCAGGATCATTGTGGCAGCATGTGTCCTGCACAATGTTGCAACACGGCAGGGCGTACCGGTGGAAATTGGTGGTGCCCCCACATCCCAAACCACACGCAAATGCGCTGCTCATGGGTGGGGAAAGGGCAAGTGGCGAGGCAGTCCGGACCCAGCTTGTGGCCACATTTGTCACCTAAACCCCCACCCCTGCGGAGTGCACACAGGCCTGGCACATACCAGGTGACTATCGATGATGACAAATAGACAGTCAACTGTTACAACCTTACCAGCCTGAGGATGTTGCCATGGAAGTGCTACATTGTGTGCATCCCTAGCTACTTAAACATAACCAATACCGTGTGACCAAAAGGAACACATGCAAGGTGTGTATCACCCCCCCCCCACAAAACAGACCATGACAATCCCTGTTATGTCACCCAAATCCTCCCAACCCACATCACCCTTTTCTGCCACACCAGACATGGCATGCAACAGCAAAAGCCCAACACATGACCAATAAGATATGAAGTGACATGTGATAAATGGAATGTGGCCCGAGACAATGACGCCTGACATGGAATCAGATGAAATGACTGACCAACAACCTCCCACACATACCAAGTCATACACAAATGCCTTCCATCAGAGGTAGCTTGAACACAGCACTGAATGCCTGTTCACATGCACATTGGGCAAGGCAAAATAGCTACTGTCGAACCCGCGTGCTCGGTGTGCCTCCTGCTACACACTGCTCAGCACACAGCACAGTGAGCAGCTATTGTGTTGGGGATACACCTTGAGCATCACATGAAAAGGACAAAGAAAATAAAAACCTATTGACGCATGTACAGGATGCCCAAATGGTAATTGATCATGCGCTACAGGGACACAGCGTGCCCGAGAAGGCAATATTTGTGCACCTGTGGGCATGGAAGGGTGGTTGTACGTCTGGTGGAGCATTGTGCAACTGTGTGTCAGTAGGGACATGCCCTCAATATATGAATGTGAAATCAAGTGACCCTCAGTGTCCTGTACACATCACATGCCAACATTGCCCATGTGTTCACCCCAGCATGTCAAACCACAACAATCCCCTGACACCTAAAAAGTAAAGACAACACAGGAACAGGCATTGAGCAGCACAACACATCATGTACATAGTACCCTACAATTACAATGTCAGAGAGTGCACAAACACTGTAGCCCAAGCTTACTGTCCGACAACAAAAGGCCCTCCCTCATATACACATCACCATGACCTTCTCAACAACTGTGTCTGGGGTATGTAGCCTTCTTCCTTCTAATCTACCTTGCTACAGGATCCCCCTACCCCTTGGTCTTCATGTTCCACCTTGCATGCAAATAGGATCCAGCCCCCTCAGAGGCCACCTTGACTGGTAAAAATACCAAATCACAGAGAACTCCAAGGAGCCAAACCCCCAACCCAGGGAAAAAGCCTCCAGGCACCAAAAAACCCTGGAAGAGTCTCCAGTAGATGACTTGAAGTTGCAAAAAATGTCCAAGCACATGTACAAGCAGAATGCTAGAACAACCAAGGTAGCACAGTTCAAAAATTGTTCAACAGGATGGGTACCTTTATCAGGACAGAACATACAATGAGAAAATAAATACTGATGGGTTGTGTCACAGCTCCGGTCTCCAGGCGCAGGAGTGGCACAAACCAACCACCCCCTCCATGGTCTGGGCACCTGCAAGGTAAAACTTACACAGGCCTCTGAGACCCCGGCGGGGAAAGAGGGTCAGGGATCCGTTGGTTGGACAGGCATTGGTATTCAGGATAACCGAAAAGAGGGGCAGGAGAGGGGAGTTGGATTGGCAAGGGAAAGTAGGCAAAATACAACTATTGACAATAACACATAGTCAGAGAAACCATGTTCTACATGCACATTGTACTAAATGAGTCAAATACAAGACAAAGAGAGACTTATCTCTGGGGTGAGTGCTGGCCTTCTGCCTGCGCACTCTCAGGTCCGGTAACAGGATCAGTTCAATGCTGCAAAGAGAGCGTGAGTTACTAATCTGTGTTTGTTTACAACATACACACAACACCATTCATGCCCCAAAGTAACTGACTTCTCTACAAACAAACACTCTTGTCTGCTGCTATGTACGTATACGTTAGCTTGCCCCAGTGATGGTTCATACACTGTCAATGTAGTAAGGCAGGCGCACATGGGCGCGTGGTAAATGGAAGACCAATGCGTCAAGAATCACACATGATAGAATGGTCTCTGGGTGAGCTGCTAGACGCGTATAGCGAGGTGCGACTTCAGTACAAGCCATGTTCTAGCAGCCGTGGATTAACATAGGTAGTGCAAGTGGCAATTTGCACATGCAAATGATATGCACTACACACAAGGCTGTGCCTCGCTGGGTGTCCTGTGCGCTGTATAGGTTTCTGGCTAGGAACACTACTGCGCTAATAACTCAGCTTCTATGGAGCAGGGGGGACTAGAGGATATGTGCGACGGCCCCTGCGTGTGCCCCAGACAACTTGTAAAGCTACTTGGCATTTGTCCCTCAAAGCATCTTAGCTGTACTGTGCGCTTCTACAACAAAATCTGGCCAAGTTCCCCAGCACTGGCGCTACTTAGCATGCATGAGCAAGTGGCCTGGTGGAAGGTTGGCTGCGGTGTGGCCCCTTGTGCTGCTCACCTTGCTTGGAGCTCCTGGAAACATGTTTGCTTCTGTCAGACGTCTGAGCACAAGCCCTGTGCTTCTGCTTGCGCACACATGCGCACGTCTGCACCACCGAACGTGGCCAGGTTTCTGTAGTAATTGGCCCTGTGTCTGCTGGCAAAGGTAGTCTGGAGGCTCATTTTCCTGCAGAAAGAGCATAAAAGATATTAATAATGCTGGAAAGTTCCCTGTGTGTGTGTCTTCATGCTGGTTGTCAGTGGGCCATGTTAGAGACCTACATCAGAACTCCTCCCACCATCAGTGTGACTTTGACAGGCAAAGAGTGCAGGCTACGGTTTACAGCATGAAGTGCACCAAGCACATATACAGGCAAGAAAATAACATACATCACAATCCACATCAATTAATGGGCACATCAATCATGTACTCACCCAAATTGATTATAGACATGCCGTTGATAAAACCCACTCAATCCCCACTAGGGGTGTTAACACAAGTAGTACATCAGGAGACAGGCCACAGATATGATGAAAGTCCAAAGCCCTTGTGTAAATGTTTGTTACACCGAACCATCCTTGTAAGCCCATGGATAAGGGAAGCAGGAGTGGCCTATGTGAGTCAGGACCCCAAGCTGCAAACACATACACGAGACAGCTTGAAGGGCCCAGCTGGAACAGACAGTGGATGCTTTCAAAAGCCACAAAGCACGACACAGTCACATGAATGCACAATAGACAAGCAATTTTAAACTATAAACTATATTAACTAATTAAACTAACTATGTAAAACCTATATTACCTAATTAAAGTAACTATTAAAAACCGGGTGCACCTCAACACCCACATGCGATGATGTTGAGACAAAATAAAAACCTCAATGGGCTCAACGCCTGCACAGCCCGACCTTTGTGGGAGATAACTCGTCTTCCTCATCACTCTATGGCTGAAAAGGTTGATGTGGCACAGTACCCTGACCACGCCTAGGCGCAGCTTGCCCCTCATCGGCAGCACGTCTGCGGGACGGGTGAGCCTGGTTCTGTGTGGTGATGACACATAGGTCAGCATGTAGAACCTCGCGTGATACGTGTGCTTCTTCTTGCAAGGTAACACGTGTAACACAGAGTTCTTCCTGCATGGCCTGGCTGGACAACTGGTACACCTCCCGGCAAGCACGTAGCTCAACCGAGATGGTATTCTCTAGCTGCTCCAACCTCTCCTCTGACCGCCTCCTCTGGGACATCATGAGCACAGCCAGAGTAGATTTGAGGGATTCATAGTTAACCCTCATGGCCTCCATGTGTGCCTCTGCGTGAGCAGCAATTGCTTGATGCAAAGACACCATTTCAGCCTGGCGTGCCGTGTCTGACACCGCCATGCCCAGCCTGAGCGAGCGGGACTGTGCCGCCCGCTGCTGGAGTTCCACCTGCCTAGAAGGGGGAAACACGGATTGGGCCACACGTTCCATGCTCTCAGTGATGTTATCAATTGCTGCCCCCTGGTGTTCTGAATTGGCAACCATGGCTTGCTCCCACTCAGTATACCACAGTAGCGTGCAGCCACCGTGTTGCTGGGCCTGACACCTGCGGGGCCCAAGGAGCCAACGTCCTTGTTGGGTTGGCACCGCCCATGGCTGCAGGACTACATTCCTCTGTTGACGTGATGCCCCAGGCACATCAGCAACTGGAGTTGAGGGGGACCCTGCATCCCGATCCACCACAGGCGGAGGTCCTACCACCGTCTGGCCCCTCAGTGCAGGTGTCGCAGACAGAGGAGCGTCCACATCAGAATCACCACCCCTGACGAATGGACCCAATGCACATCCAACTCAACATTGTCGTCAGAGTGATCATCCAGGCTAGACTCATTGCCAGCCGTAGACAAGATGGTCTGTAACACAAGTGGGTTCTCGTGGCCTACCACCCCACAACCCCCACGTGCTTGTTTGCTGGTGCGATAGAAACCCTGTGTCTGGCATGACAATACCATCCTCTGGCTCCATTGCCTCATCATCTGAAAAGTGGAGAAAAGATGAACATTAGTGCACATGTCAGAAGCACATAACACACACACATAGACATCACATTGACAGCCAACACATGAAGCAGACATGTCACACACAAATGAGAACCTGCAATGCATCCAGTGGCCTTGATATGCAAACACATCCCAAAAGCAGAAATGGATGTGTCTAAATGGCAAAGCCTACACAAGTACAAAATGTAGTATGTGACACCACCTCTGTGCACATGTCACAGGCAGAAAAGACAGATGGCAACTAAGAGATGCAACACACAATAAGCATTTCTGAGCTGCAAAATGACCACTGCTGCCAGTGCATCCAAACAGACAATGACACAGGTAACATGCATGTAGACATGCATGACTAAAGCATTATCATCAATATAGCTACATCCATCTGCAGCTTGGCCCGTATCGGGTGGCATGGGCCATGTAGATATAGTGAATGTCCCAAGCAAAGCAAGGGCCTGCAACCAGGCATGAGGGACCATAACGCCTAGTAACGTACGAGCTGCAGGACATGAGGCCTCCACAACACCCCTCAGGGCCTGAATGAGCACATTGGGCTATGAATGTGCCCTATTCCATTATTCTGTGTGTACATTCTGCACGGCCAGACCCCACCATATCAGCTAAGTGGGCCTGGGCGTACACATACTGCACCACAGTGCACCTTTGGGATCATGCCAGTTCCGCATAACGTGCGCAATGCAGAAATCTCACCAGCATAAACGTCTATCAACTACATATTAGTCAGTCAACAATAAAGCTGCGGAAGACACATGTGTAAATGGACACTTTCACAAACACATAAGTGAGTATTCGCAATGTTGCACCACACAACGTTGAAACTGCTTGCATATGTACATGTGAAAGCGTTCAAAAACACCCATTTCCCCATACACCTGTATTGTGAACATGACCAGCATCCAATACACCAAAGCAAGCAGCTACAACGCTGCTTGCTTTGATGTATCTGGAAGGGCACACATACACATGTGAAGGATAACCTCCACAGTCATTACTACCCGATTGGCAGCCTACATCCAATCAGTGGCCTATGCCAGTTGGTAGAGGCCGCACATTGACCAATCAACTCATCTAAACAACCACTAGGGAGTTCCAATACTGAGTACTGAGTACATGTGTCACAGGATGCACCTGTGCCCGTCGCATATATGACAGAGAAGGGATGAAAATCTGACCATACATGCCAGGTCACTTTCACATTGCATCAGTGAGTAGGCATGTAGAACGGTGTAACACAGCTCAGAAGTGGGTTGATGCAGTGCAGAACATGTGTACCTTACCCACTATCTACATGAGCAAGTACATTATGATGTCTATCAATAAACGTGAAGGCAGTGCACGGGCAAGTTCAGGCATCACGTGCAATGTGTATGCAATGGGTTGCATGGCTACAAGCAAACCCCCACACCCCCTAAGTGAAAACGCAGGGAGGCATAGCATGGTAGTGAAAGGGCGAATAGAGCCCTGTGTATTGGCAGACATTGTTGACTAGCGTCAATTGCATCATCGGAGTCATCTGACAACACAGCAGATGAGAATAGGACAGTAAGCAGGACACATGAGGAACCCTCAGTAGTACACCCATGTGTGCAGAAGCCACTACACCTGTTGAACAGAGTCAGTGGTCCTGAAACAGGGGGAGACCTGTGCCCCACACAGACTGTGACACCCTAAACCTGTGTGTGATGCTGGACTGAGCCAGAGTGGGCATGGGATGGATGATCAAAATGCCATGAAATGTAGGTCATCCTGGACACGTACTACAATGATCTTCAGGTCAAGGACACATAGGGGCATGCATGGAATGCACATGGGGCATGAATGGGCACTCATGTCCCTGCGGAGCATCTGCCATCTGCACAGTCCAAGTGAGACACCCTGCATGAAGGACAGAGGATGTACCCCACTGCATGTGTCTGGCAGGATGGCTGGTAGAAGTTTGCATGGGTTGTATACGAATTGTTCGAACTACAATTGTTCGAATCACAATTGACCTTTGCACAATTGACCGAATTGTGAAAGTCAATTGTTACATATATGCGGGGGGAAACCCCCCCCGCAACCCCCATTATATATATAAATATTCAGTGAAAAAACTTTGTCAAAGGGACGTTATGGTTCCAAGTAAAACCGAAAAACCCTTGAAATTCGCCAGTTATGGTAAGCTAAGCAACCATAACTCGCGCCACCACCGTGCACTGCTAAGACTAACACCCAGGACATCAAAGATGACATCACAAATGTCATTGATGACATCACTGATGACATCACATGTGTATGTACTTTTCATGAAATATGTGTACAAGGGATTCTTATTATAATGTTGCAAAACAAGTGTCAAGGATCATTGCAATAAATATCATACCCTAATTAGTGCATTGAACGATGCATTTATATAAATAGCATTCTATTGTGGGGTTCTATCTAGTATACTAAGCTACTCATACAGAAACATAACATTGTGTGCAGCGTACAAGATGAAGGTATAATATTCGTAATGTTAATATGTTGAATAATGAAATGATAATTGTTTTCTTAATAGATTTTTGTGTACTGTGAAATATGTAATAAGTAGCTATTAAAACACATGTATTACTTAGTTGCATTACTATAGACAAAACACAAAGAGACAAGAACACATACCAATATGGGTATATACAGGGAAAGTGAAGTTAGCAAAAAAGCACAAGTAGTAGCAGAAACAATTCATAACTTAACTGATTATTTTCATGCAAATAAATGATTGCTCTGTTTCAAAGCTGCTATTTACCCTATGTATATGTATCACTTGATGTGATTGGACCCTAAGGAAAGTAGTGTGAGTACAATGTATACAAATATGACCATATACGGGGAAAGTACAGCCATAAAAAAAAACAGAACTATCAGAAAGTGCTCATAAGTCTATTGATTATCTTTATGCACAAAAAGGATTGCTGTCTTTCAAGCTTGTGTCTTCCCGTATGTATATGTTTCATATGATGTGACTGGACTCTAAGGGAATTACTGTAAGAACCTACTTGAAGGATACGTCTACAAATAAAATAAAATGTTTAGTTTCTGACTGTTACTGAAGAAAACCATGTGGCCTAGATATGTCAGCAAAAGAAAAAAGAGTGAGCCAGAAATGTGATGTCATCAGTGATGTCATCAATGACATTTGTGATGTCATCTTTGATGTCCTGGGTGTTCGTCTTAGCAGTGCACGGTGGTGGCGCGAGTTATGGTTGCTTAGCTTACCATAACTGGCGAATTTCAAGGGTTTTTCGGTTTTATTTTACTTGGAACCATAACGTCCCTTTGACAAAGTTTTTTCACTGAATTTCATAGGTTTTTAGTAGCACAACTTAACCATAACGTCCCTTTAACAATGTTTTTTACTGAATATATATATATATATATTACATGGCCACGGTAGTGGCCATGTAGTTATGGTTAAGTTGCTGTTTCCATAGGATCCATAGGAAGAGCACTTTTTGGCCGGCTTATAACTTCGCTCTCCCTGGACGAATTCTCACCAAACTTCGCAAAAAAAAGTATATGGCCCACTCTGATTTTTTTTGCAAAGTTTGGTGAGGATTCGTCCTGGGGGGGGAAAGTTATAGGGGGGGTCCCAAAACTTTATTTTTTCCCATAGACTGAATGGGAAAATAATTTCGCTCGCGCCTGCAGCCCAAACCGCTGGACGGATTTTCACCAAATTTGGACCAGGGGCAGCGGCTTGGTCCCGAAAGCGTGCTTTTGTAAATTTGGTGAAAATCCACCCAGTAGTTTTTTTTTAAATGACCAAAAAGTGTTACGCTCACCTGGACCCCACAGGGGTGTCGATCGGACCCGGACAGCTGCGGTCTCCGTCAGCGTGATGCGTAGTGCAGAGATGACTGTCTGGACTGGCCCGCCTAGTCTTGTCTGCTGGACCCGAAGAAGTATTTTCCTGCAAGTGGAGACAGTGATTATCCACCTGTGTGTTTTAGTGATGGCCTCCCAACTGTTCTCGCTCTCCCCCACTAATCACCTCCGATATCCCCTTAGTAACCTCACCGTATGTTGGTAAAAGATGAGCTCTCCATCCTGCGTGTCTTGCAGGGGCGCGTAGATACCAGTTCCTTCACTGGTTTGAAGGCGTTGGGAGAGTTCCGGTAAGCATTGACTCTGAAGTCCCAGGCGGGATTGGTAAGTATCAAGTTCAAAGAGTTCAATGTGCCCGATGTTCACTCTTGTCCCCTTCCTTCCTTAAGTTGCAACTGAGTTCGTGAGAAGAAGGTCTCGTAGCTGCTGCTGGCGTTCAGGTAAGAGTCTGTGTTACCCAACGCTGTCCGGTAACTATTGCATGCGTTAACGTGTTGTTTTTCTCCCTCTTTACAGACACGGCATATGAAGATATGGAGAATAATACCGCCGGTGGTAAATCAGGTAAGTCTATGGTGGTAAGAGGTATTTGTTGATTCCCTTGGCTCACCTTGTTATTCTTGTGCCCCTAGGTGCCGGAGTACGGCGAAGAAATGATGGAGACAGTGCCGGATCGAAAGATGCTGTGAGAACTGGTGAGTATGGCGCTGGCGAAGCGACGCGTGCAAGACTGATGTACTTTCCAGGTCGGGAGATGAAATGGATCCGGAATCAGGTGAGGAATTTGAAATAAGTTTGTTTTCTAACCTTGTCCTTTTCTTCCTCTTTATTCTAGGAGCTCTGGATTCGAGGCGGGCGTGGCAGAAGACTGGATGCTGGCTGCAGGCACGGTGAAAGTCACGCTGCTGGATGCAGAATAACACGAAGCATGTGCTGCTGTTCGGGCGTGGCTCCAAAGTAGTCCCAGGAAAGAAGTTCCCCAGGACCACACCCGAGTAAAAATAGTCCCTGTAGTAAAATAGTCCCATCCAGGCCTCACGTTGGCTTGGATTTATTTGCAGCGTGGTCTGCATGAGGTAAGTAATGTCTATGAGCCTGGCGCCTATGGCGCCAGGACTGATTTTTATTATGAGCCTGGTGACTACGGCGCCAGGACCGAACCCAGACAGCCCCTAGCTGGGGCTGCTGGGGTTTTTGTAAATGTCTGGATGCCTGCTCCCGGGGCTGATGGGCTTGATCCGGATGCCCGGGGGTGGGCATCATGACAGCACTCCACCCAAGGCCCCTCCTAAAGTTGTTCTTCCCCTTGGCCCTGGTTTGTCTGGGAAGTTCCGATGGAATTTCTTCACCAACCGAGGTGCATGAACGTGGTCACTAGGCTCCCATGACCTTTCCTGTGGTCCGTAACCTTTCCAGTCGATTAAATAAAAAGGTCTTGATTTAACCAACTTAGAGTCCAGGATATTCTTTACCTTGAATTCAGGTTCTCCATCTATTAGGATGGGGTCAGGTGGTTAGGCAAGTCTTGTCCCGGGTTGAACTGGTTTCAGAAGTGAAACATGAAAGACAGGATGGATCCGCATATTAGAGGGTAATTCCAACTTGACGGCCACCGGGTTGATCATGGCCTTAATAGTGTAAGGTCCCAAATACCTAGGATTAAAAGTCTGAGTTCCTTTTAGAGGTATGTGTTTTGTAGCCAGCCAAACTTGATCCCCAATCTGATATCGTGGAGCATCGCTTCTATGTTGATCAGCATTTTTCTTATATTTCTCTTTCGCTTGTTTCAAATGTTCTGTTGCCTCCTTAAAGGCTTGTGTAATAGTAGAGTGTAAATGACTAACTGCAGGCATTTCTAAGTGCTAAGGCGAATCGAGTTCTGAGGTTCGAGGATGATGTCTGTATATGGTATAGAAGGGGCTTTGTCCGGTTCCAGAATGTACTGAGTTATTGTATGCATATTCGGAAATCCATAAAATATCCTTCCAATTGCTTTAGGTCTGGTGCAGCATGCAACGTAGGTACTGTTCAAGGGTCTGGTTGGTCCTCTCCGTCTGACCATCGGTCTGGGGATGGTGACTGGTTGATAACCTCAGGTCGATTTGCGCCAATTGACAACATTACTTCCAAAATTGTGAAATGAATTGACTGCCTCGGTCAGAGACCAGTACGGAAGGAAATCCGTGTATTCGAACAATGTTTTCGAGGAACTCCTTGGCCAAAATTGAAGCGGAAGGTAATCCTTTTAAAGGAATAAAGTGGGCCATCTTGGAAAAAAGATCCACAATAACTAGGATGGTGTTAAATCCATTACATGGAGGTAGATCTGTAATAAAGTTTAAAGACAAGGTGTGCCATGGTGTAGGTGGAATATCCAAAGGTTGTACAAGGCCAGCAAGCTTTTTCTTCTGGCTTTTGTTTTGGGCGCAAATGCCACAAGACATCACAAATGACTTTACGTCTTTTCGCCAAGTGGGCCACCAGAACTGTCTCTTAATTTTCGCTTCAGTTTTTGCGATACCTGGGTGCCCTTCCATCAGGGTGTCATGGTAATTGGAGATGACTAGTTCTTGTATTTCTTTGTGTGGTATAAATAGTCGTCCTTGATAGTAAGATAGGTCATTGACGACTGAGTAGTCCGGGCCTTCCTTTACCCAGTCCTGCAGGGTTGCTGGATCGAAGAGTTGTTGGATTTTTGAATGAATATCTTCTAGTGTCTGTAAAGTAGTTATGCCAAGAATTCTTTGCTCGGGAATTATTGGCACCGGTTCCGGGTTTGCATATGCTTCTCCCATCCCTATTCGGGATAAGGCATCTGCTTTGCCATTTTTGCGGCCTGGTCGATAAGTGATCACGAAATCGAATTCGGCAAAGAACAATGCCCATCGAAGTTGTCGCGATGATTGGGCTTTGGCTGTTTTTAAATACTGCAGGTTCTGGTGATCAGTGATTACGGTAATGGTATGCCTGGCACCAAGAAGGTAGTGCCGCCAAGCCTTAAAGGGGGATTTGATAGCTAATAGCTCTTTATCGGTAATCGCATAGTTTAACTCAGGTGCTGAGAACTTTCTGGACCAAAACGCTACTGGGTGAAGTTGACCGGTTTCAGGATCCTTCTGGGACAGGACAGCTCTCATGGCTAAACTGGATGCATCAGTTTCTACTATGTATGGAAGCTCAGGGCGTGGATGCTTTAAGACAGGTGCTGATGTGAATTTCGCTTTCAGCTCTTGGAACGCCTTTTCAGCCTCTTCGGTCCACAAGAAGCGTTTGTTTTTTCGCAAAAGTGCTGTGATGGGGTGTCCAACATGGGGGAAGTCCGGAATGAATCTGCGGTAGAAATTAGCAAATCCGAGCATGCTTTGTACCCCTTTGACTGAACTGGGTGATGGCCACTTGAGAATTGCGTCCACCTTTCGAGAGTCCATTCGGACTCCCTTTGGAGTCAGGATAAATCCAAGAAATTCAACTTCCGTAGCATGAAAAACACATCTTTCCAATTTTGCATATAACTTGTTCTGGCGTAGTTTCTCAAGGACTGCACGCACGTGCTTAACATGGTCTGATTCTGAGGAGGAGTACACTAGAATATCATCTATGTATATGATGACACAGACGTCAATGAGTTCACGAAGGACATCGTTCATAAAATACTGGAAGGCGGCTGGTGCATTGCACGACCCGAAGGGCATCACCTGATATTCGAATAATCCGTACTTGGTGCGAAAGGCAGTCTTCCATTCGTCGCCTTTCTTGACACGTACCAGATGATATGCCCCTCGGAGATCTAACTTAGTGTAGATACAAGCATCCTTTACTTGGTCTAGTAATTCGGGGATCAGAGGCAATGGGTATCGGTTTTTTACCGTAATCTGATTTAATGCGTGCTAATCTATGCACGTTCTAAGGTCACCTTCCTTTTTTGGCACGAAGAATAAAGCTGAGGATGCAGGAGACTTGGAAGGACGAATAAAGCCATTAGCAAGGTATTGGTCCAAGTATTGCCGTAGGTGAAGATTTTCAGGTTCCGTGAGGACCTAAATTCTACTGCATGGGGGTTGTGCACCGAGTAGGAGGTCGATTTGACAATCGTATAATCTGTGAGGAGGTAATGAATTGGCCTGTTCTTTTTGAAAAACATCCTGAAATTCTTGGTATTCCTGAGGTAACTGCACAATTGGGTTAACGACTGTAGCCAGGCCTTTGTTCAAAGTTTTCTCCGGGTAACAGGTGTGTGCACAATCTGGGAAGGTTATTCTCTTCTCTCGCCATTCTATACAAGGATTATGTGTTTCCAACCATGGCATCCCCAGTATTATCTGGAACTGTGGGGCTTTGATTAGATCAAACACAATAGTCTCTCGATGCCCATCTTGACTCAACATTGTCATCTCTGTAGTGGAATGAGTTGCAGGCCCCGAGGCAATCTCAGTTCCATCAACTGTGGTGATGACATCCTAAGTGGTCTTTTTGAAAAGAGGTAGATTCATCCTTGACACCAATTCGTGGTCCATATAGTTTCCTACGGCCCGCTATCTATGTATGCCCTTACTGCGTGCATACGTGATGGCTCCCTGGGATCAAGTAGGACCATTGGGATGATCAGATGCGAGGTCTGAGTGTCCTTCTTTAAGCTCGGCAAGCGGACCTCTACGCTTGTCGGGCGTGGTTGTTTCCCGAATCAGGCTCTATGTGGCTTTTATCAGCAACTCCTACCACCTTCTTGGGTGGTTTTGTAGGGCAATCCCGTAGAAAATGTCCTGAGGTTCCACAGTACAGACACAACTGCATCTGTCGTCTTCTTTCCTTTTGAGTTAAGGGTCCTTTAACCCCCCCGATCTGCATAGGTTCAGATGCATCTGTTCCTTTGGGGGCAACGTTGGGTTTAACCAATACCCGATTCTCGAACTTAGCTCGATCAGTCTTTCGGTTCTGAAGTCGGTGGTCTAGCTGGACCACTAAGTCTATAAATTCTGTGCAATCCTGAGGTGGGTTCACAACTTGAGCCAAGACGTCTTTGAGTTTTCCCAGAAGTCCACGATGAATTCGTTTTTCCTCTGGCCACCCGGTTTCCACCACCAACCTATTGAAGGTTGCAATATAGGTTAGCAGATGCTGGTTACCCTGTCATAAGGATAAAAGTTCGTTGTCCAGGGCTTGACCCTGTGAGTGTCTGGCGAATAGTTTTTCCATGCTCCTTTGAAAACCCTGAAAATCCCGGAGAAGAGGATCATCCTGGGTGACTAACGGAATGGACCAATCCGCTGCGCTACCACTAAGATATGACAATACAAAGGCTACTTTGGCTTGGTCATTTGGAAATGCTCCCGGTCTGCATAAAAAGTGCAAGCGGCATTGGGTCATAAACACAGCAAACCTTTTGGGGTCCCCAGCAAAGCGTTCGGGTGGAGCTAACGGAATATTTCCTGGTAAAACCACTTGCACTGGATTGCTTGATGAAACGGGGGTTGGGTTTCCCCCATATCCAGGTAGGGGCGTTTGCCCAGCTTGGTTTTGCAGTAGTTGCCTAGCTAGATCATCAGTGCGCTCCTTTGAGACAATCAGTTCTCTCCTGAGGGCATTAGTCTCTTGGTAAGCGGCATGTACTTCCGCCCTAAGTTCCCCCAATAATTGGGCCAGTTGGTTGGTTTCCGAGGTTTCCATAACACCCGGGTGGGTATTTTTAGAAAGGCTTTATGTTCGGTTACGCTCACCTGGACCCCACAGGGCTGTCGATCGGACCCGGACAGCTGCGGTCTCCGTCAACGTGATGCGTAGTGCAGAGATGACTGTCTGGACTGGCCCGCCTAGTCTTGTCTGCTGGACCCGAAGAAGTATTTTCCTGCAAGTGGAGACAGGATTAGCCACCTGTGGGTTTTAGTGATGTCCTCCCAACTGTTCTCGCTCTCCCTTAGTAACCTCACCGTATGTTTGTAAAAGATGAGCTCTCCATCCTGCGTGTCTTGCAGGGGCGCGTAGATACCAGTTACTTCACTGGTTTGAAGGCGTTGGGAGAGTTCCGGTAAGCATTGACTCTGAAGTCCCAGGCGGGATTGGTAAGTATCAAGTTCAAAGAGTTCAATGTGCCCGATGTTCACTCTTGTCCCCTTCCTTCCTTAAGTTGCAACTGAGTTCGTGAGAAGAAGGTCTCGTAGCTGCTGCTGCCGTTCAGGTAAGAGTCTGTGTTACCCAACGCTGTCCGGTAACTATTGCATGCGTTAACGTGTTGTTTTTCTCCCTCTTTACAGATGCGGCATATGAAGATATGGAGAATAATACCGCCGGTGGTAAATCAGGTAAGTCTATAGTGGTAAGAGGTATTTGTTGATTCCTTTCGCTCACCTTGTTATTCTTGTGCCCCTAGGTGCCGGAGTACGGCGAAGAAATGATGGAGACAGTGCCGGATCGAAAGATGCTGTGAGAACTGGTGAGTATAGCGCCGTGCTGGAGCTGGTGAAGCGACGCGTGCAGGACTGATGTACTTTCCAGGTCGGGAGATGAAATGGATCCGGAATCAGGTGAGGAAATAAGTTCGTTTTCTAACCTTGTCCTTTTCTTCCTCTTTATTCTAGGAGCTCTGGATTCGAGGCGGGCGTGACAGAAGACTGGATGCTGGCTGTAGGCACGCGGGCGTGGCAGAAGACTGGATGCTGGCTGCAGGCACGGTGGGAGTCACGCTGCTGGATGCAGAATAACACGAAGCACGTGCTGCTGTTCGGGCATGGTTTAAATAGCCTCCAAAGTAGTCCCAGGAAAGAAGTTCCCCAGGACCACACCCGAGTAAAAAATAGTCCCTGTAGTAAAATAGTCCCATCCAGGCCTCACGTTGGCTTGGAATTATTTGCAGCATGGTCTGCATGAGGTAAGTAATGTCTATGAGCCTGGCGCCTATGGCGCCAGGACTGATTTTTATAATGAGCCTGGTGCCTATGGCGCCAGCACCGAACCCAGACAGCCCCTAGCTGGGGCTGCTGGGGTTTTTGTAAATGTCTGGATGCCTGCTCCCGGGGCTGATGGGCTTGATCCGGATGCCCGGGGGTAGGCATCATGACAAAAAGTAGGTAAAAAAAAATTAGTGATATCTGTGTTCGCTTCGCGGACACACTTCCCTGTTCGCTCCGTGGACAGGACAGGGATTGGGCAAGCGGGTTGCGTGATGTCCGCGGACATCTGACGTGCTCTCTCATTGGATGCGGTGAAAGCGTGCAGTGCGTCGTAGCTTCAGAGACGCCCGCCATATTTCTTTCTCGCATGAGAGGCTTTAGGCTTTGTCAGGTCAGCAGGAGCGGGATCTGCCACCTATGCAGTAAGTCCCCCTCCCCCGCTCATGCCTGTGTCGGTCTCCTGTTCTCCCAACCCCCGCTCATGCCCTGTGTCTCCCTTCTTCCCCCCACCCCTCCGCTCATGCTCTGTGTCTCCCCTGTTCCTCCAGGTGGCCAGCGGAGGGCCGAGGAGCGGGATCTGCCGCCTGCACACAAACTCATGTCCGTGTTTTTGTCTGTCTCCCCTTCCCCCCCACCCCCGCTCATGCCCCGTGTCTCTCCCCTTCCTCCCCCTCCCCCGCTCATGTCCCGTGTGTCTCTCCCCTTCCCCCCAACCCCCGCTCATGCCCGGTGTCTCTCCCCTTCCCCCCACCCCCCGCTCATGCCCATGTCTGTCCTGTTGGAACAGGGCAGACATGGGGCATGAGCGGGGGTGGGGGCCTCACCAAACTCTGCAAAGAAAGTATGTGGGTCACTCTGAATTTTTTTGCAAAGTTTGGTGAGGATTCGTCCAGAGGGGGCAAAGTTATAGGGGGGGTCCCAAAACTTTCTTTTTTCCCATAGACTGAATGGGAAACATTTTTTTGCTCGCGTCTACAGCCCAAACCGCTGGACGGATTTTCACCAAATTTGGACCAGGAGCAGCAGCTTGGTCCCGAAAGCGTGCTTTTGCTGAAAAAACGTCTGGTAGTTTTTATTAAAATTACCAAAAAGTAGCTTTTGGTGAAAATCCGTCCAGTAGTTTTTTTTAAAATGACCAAAAAGTAGGTAAAAAAAAATTAGTGATATCTGTGTTCGGTCCATGGACACACTTCCCTGTTCGCTCCGTGGACAGTGTCCTGATTGGCCAATCGGCTTGCGTGATGTCCGTGGACATGCGACGTGTTCGCTGATTGGACGGCGTGGAGTGTGAAGCGCGTCAGATTTTCGGTAGCGCCCGCCATCTTTGATTCGCGGACAGCGCGGTGAAACTTTGTTCAAAATTTGTATTTAGTAGAGTGTGTTGGTGTGTAGGAGTGTTTGGGGAGGGTGGGAGTGTATGAGATAGGATGAAAGTTGTGTTTCTTATGTGTTAGACGTTCTTTTTGTGTTCGATTTGTCTGCGGACATCACGGATGTTCTGAAATGTTCTAAATAAACTGAATGGGGGGTGTTCTGAGGACTCAATATGTGTCCGTTTTGTTCACAAGCAAGCTGAAACTGTTCTAAGAACACTCGCAGTGTCCTGAGATGTTCGCAAATAAACAAAATGGGGGTGTCCTGAGGACGCTGTCCGTATTGTTCGTTGTCAAGTTGAATGTGTTTTAAGAACACTCGCGGTGTCCTGAAATGTTCGCAAATACACAAAATGGGGGTGTTCTGAAGACGTTGTCGAACATTCTGGCTGTAAATCGCTGTTTAAGACATGGAGATTTTTGGACAAAATGGTACACAATCTCTATTTTTAGGCACAGAAATAGCTTGTATTAACTTTACAGTATGTTTGAGTAATAATACAAATATTATGGTGATATTCTACTTACTTTGTTTCTTAAATTAACAGGTAACTTCTTAGTTCTTCTTTGTTCTTCGAATTCGGCTGCTTCTTTTCAGGAGACTGGTCTTCACTGCAATTGTAAAAGCTTCAAATTAGTAACTTTGTTTGTATATAGCGCTGTTTTTAATTTAGATTTTGATTTTTTTAATCGAAGTCCGCAGTGCCTTCTTCAAAACCATTAAACTAATGTATTTACATAAGATACATTGCATCAGTTCAGTCCATATGATATGTTCTTAATGAACAAATTGTATTGAATGACTAACTGTAGCAAAAAAAATATCTTTACTATGTCTTGTGAAATTTATAATATACCAGTGAATACCACTATTTCTGTAACTAAGCTGTTCTAGGTAATAGCGCTTCAATGTCATGTCTAAATTAAAGTAATTAAGTAAATAAATAAATATAAACAAAAAAATATGAAATTGTATGAGTTTTTTTTAAAGATTTAAACATAGATTGTGCTTGCATGCAATTTTGTTTGAATATATGTAGTCTATATATTTCATTTAAAAAATGTTAGTTTAACATGATTTGAGTGTGTGTGTATAAAGAAAGTAAATAGTATAAAGGTTTATAAGTGATAGTTGATTTTAGGAAATTGAAAAAATACAGTAAATTCATTTTACAGATTACACAAGCTAAAAGTCTGTTTGAAAATGTTTTCATCTACTGTATAGAAAATATGCATACCTGAAGTTTGTGTTCATGCATATGGATATGCATGGAGCTGCAAGTAGATATCTTGGAGACTTGTACAGTATTTCTGGTAGATGCTGCTTGCCAATGATATGACACTTGTACTCAGAGAGAGTCACAGTACATTTGCAGTGATGATCTATGATGATGCAGTTAGATGTAGAGGTCTTGAATGTGATTGGTGCATGGTCATGTGACTTCTTAGCTACATCTAATGAGGGAATGGCAGAGAGAGTGAAGTGGAAATGGTAGAAGGGCTGTTCATGTTACGATATGTCCGCGGACATGGCGGTAGTTGGCGGACATCGGGAGTTACATCCGGGGATTTTTGGGTTCAGAAGTCATGCAAATGAGAATGAGTACTGAAAGGGATTGGTCAGGAAAGTTTAGTGGGTGTGTTGTGCCAGAAGAGAGTTTCTCATATACTGTTTTTGCTGAGAGAACAACAGATAGCTATGTCTGTGTGTTTTAGGAAAAAGATTGCATGGATTTTGGGAGATTCATGGATATATTGGTTGAAGGTGCATGCAGAAAGCTGTGGAGTAGCTGTAGATCTTGGATTCCCACATGTGGAAGTACACTGGCATGGAGTACGTGGAATGAAGTGGTTGGACTTGCTACCTCTCTGTGCTACTTTGGAGACAGAGCAACATCCAGACATAATTGTAATTCATTGTGGAGGGAACAGTTTAGGACATGTGACTGGAATTTTTTTGCAATTTGCTATGAAAGAAGGACTTGGGAAGGTTATGGACATGTTTTCTAATTCTCAAGTGATATTTTCACGGATTGCGCAGAGACAAATGTGGCTTCGTTCTTCTTCATTTGGTCCGCAAATGGAAAAAGCAAGGCGCAATGTTAATAAAGCTGTTTCTGCCTTTCTAAAAGATTTTGGCATGTCTTTTTTTCACAATGAAAATATTCTGTTTCGTAGTAAAAACATTTTTCGCAGAGATGGAGTCCATCTTACTTATGGTGGCAATCAGATTTTTCTGAGAAATGTACAAAATGCATTGGGACCTTTTTTGGAATTACAACATCCATTTTGAAGTAGGTGTTAAGCATTTATAATTTTTGACTTACAAACACCTCCCAAAGGCTCTTTTCAGAGCCACCACTTCCTCCCAGAGAAAATTGCAATGTTTGTGATAGGGTAGCAACCCATTTTTTTAAATGTTCGAGAACTGACCGCGGACTTCGAAAAAATACAAAGGGCCCTGAAAGGAAAGGAAGGTAAAGGGGGGGACACCAACCACAGGGATAAGAAAGGGCGAGCTGAGAGAGGAAGATGTAGAGTGGTTTTTATTTGGGTAGTGAGCAGATCTTCTCGTGCTCTGAGACGATAGTCTCAAAAGCACTAAAAAGTCGCTCCCCCTACAGAGTTCTGTGTCACAGTACATACATACAACTGTGACCCTCGAAAGGTAAGGGTCATCAGCATTCTGTATGGCCTGTGAGGCAGCTTGAGGAAGACGCTGTCCCACAGAGGTGGTCCTTGTGGTGACAGGATCAGAAAGAGAGGATGAAGTAGAGGAAATCAACCTGCTACGTTATTCGCAAGGTACAACCCTGCGAATAGCCCCAGAGTGAAATGACCTCAGTTGTCGCTTCATAGTAGTGGTCCCAAAGCTGTACTTACCGTGCTTCCCGCGACTGAGTATCATTTTGCACTCATTGCAGGTAACACGTTTCGCACGAGCCTTAGGACCGTTCCCATGAATGGTAAATAGCCGCCACACCCAAGACTCACGCCTAGTGTGGGTAGTAGGGATTTCCTCTACCTCATTCTCATCATCCTCTTCTTCCTCCTCTGCATCCTCACTCCTGTTCCCCTCTTCAGGCCCTTGGGGAGGTGGTGGTGGTGGAGGGGGTGGGGGTGGTGCTGAAGCAGGTGCAGCACCAGGTGGCAGTAGTTCAGCCATGGATGCCATCTCGATGATTGTGTAATCTGCAGATGGCAGCAAAAGTCGCTGTGTTCTGAAGAATAGCCAGAAACACAATGAGAATAAGCTCTGGGGCGTGGTATTTTATAGGGGTGCTTGTGCGCGGTCCACAGACATGCGTGATGTCCGCGGACAGATCGAACACAAAAAAAGTTCGAAAAGTTTCAAAAGGTATGTAGAAACTCAGGATTACTATGTGGGACTTGTGCCATGGTGAGATTTTATTGAAAAATATTATGGATTAATTGAAAATGTACTTTTAAATTGTTCGGGGACACGAACAGTGTCCGCATTCAGAACACACAATCAGCGTGGGCGCGGTCATATGATCCGTTCGCGAACAAGTCCGCGAATGAAGCGCATGTCCGCAGGACACCAAATGCACGGAGATTGGTTAGCGCATGAGCGTTGATGTTCTACGGACACTGTCCCGGTCCTGAAGTAATTAAAAATGTGTCACACGTGAAACGAACATTTCAGGACACTGCGTGTGTTCTTAGAACAGTTTAAACTTGCTTGCGAACAGTAAGGACAGATATAGTGTTCTTCAGGACACGTCCAATTTTGTTTATGTACGAACATTTCAGGACACCAATTGTGTTCTTAGAACAGTTTCAACTTGCTAGCGAACAGTACGGACAGGTATAGTGTTCTTTAAGACACCTCCATTTTTGTTTAATTACGAACAATTCAGGACACCGTGTGTGTTCTTAGAACTGTTTGAACTTGCTAGCGAACACTACGAACAGGTATAGTGTTCTTCAGGACAACTCCATTTTCGTTTACATACGAACATTTCAGGACACCAATTGTGTTCTTATAACAGTTTAAACTTGATAGCGAACACTACGGACAGATATAGTGTTCTTTAGGACACTTGAATTTTTTTTTTTACAAACATTTCAGGACACCACGTGTGTTCTTAGAATAGTTTCATCTTGCTAGCGAACACTACGAACAGGTATAGTGTTCTTCAGGACACCTCCATTTTCATTTACGTACAAACATTTCAGGACACCAATTGTGTTCTTAGAACAGTTTAAACTTGATAGCGAACACTACGGACAGATTAACAGGCCGATTCATGGAATCAACATGCGCCGTAAAAACGGCGCACGCGTGCGGAAACGTGCGATTCGCAGTGAAATAGCGAAAATCGCAGTGCAAGTGCGATTATCGCAGCGCAAGTGCGATTATCGCACAGAAAACATCGCACATCTATTCATGGAAGTCCGTGCACGCGCGAAATGTGGGATGTGCGCACATAACAAAAGTAGGCGTAACACGGGGCGTCACACGCAGAATGGGGAACAACTCGTGAAAATGTGGGCGTCACGGGGGAAGTACAGGAGGCAAGTGCGCAGAACGCCCACACGCTCGCCTACAACACGTATCCATGGAATCGAATAGGGAAAAACAGCGCACGGCCAAAGACGCGCACAGGCCCATACATGTCCGCCACAGGAAAGTAGGCGGTAGCGTCCCTGCGCAGGAAAAAAATGTGCGCCAAAGTCCTACACGTGCGAGAAGGCCCACACGCGATCGGCCCTGGGGGAGCGTGTGCGTGTATTTCAGGGGTGCGTGTGAAGTTCCACACGCGATTGGCCTGGGCGCGTGTATTTCAGGGGTGCGCGAGAAGTTACTCACACGCGATTGGCCTGGGCGCGTGTATTTCAGGGGCTCGCGGGTGTTTTTACACGCGATCGGGCCTGGGGGAGCGGGGTACGTGTATTCCAGGGGCTCGCGGGTGTTTTTACACGCGATCGGGCCTGGGGGAGCGGGGTACGTGTATTCCAGGGGCTCGCGGGTGTTTACACACGTGATCGGGCCTGGGGGAGCGTGTGCGTGAATTTCAGGGGTGTGCGTGAAGTTCCACACGCGATTGGGCTGCGTGCGGGTATTTCAGGGGCTCGCGGGTGTTTTCACACGCGATCGGGCCTGGGGGAGCGTGTGCGTGTATTCCAGGGGTGCGCGAGAAGTTCCACACGCGATTGGCCTGTGTACACAATTCCATTGGACCAAAGGCCCTGACAGCGCAGGCGCCTCTGTGACGTGACACGCGCGGGCGTGTCCCTGTACCCACGTCCGAGTGTCAGCCTGCGTGATTGGAGGATAGTGCCTCAGTGCGTATACGCGAAAGTGACGTTGGACGTGTGTTGCGGTTTAAAAGGTGCGTGTAGTACGTCATTTCCTTGTACGTGCTTCCCGTGGAGAGCGAGTGGGTGAAATCTGTACTTCTTGTCGGTTCACACGCGATTTACTTCACAGCGTTTCCAGTTCGTACTCCCTGTTACCTCTGTCAGTATTTTTCTGTTTTTCTTCTCGACCTGTTTCCTCAAACAGCATTGACTTCTCCTTTTGTCCTGTCTCCTCAGACAGTGTACAATTCTTCTTTTGGCGGGGATGTTGCCAACGCGCACACGCGCGTATTTTTCACGGTCTTTTCCCAGGCAGACGGTGAGTCGCGCACGTATTTACCAACTGTGCTAGCCCCGTGTGTAGCGTACCCCTTCAGAGGTCATTGTAGGCTGCGTGTGACACGCATACGTTCATTTTTGTGTTCCTGGGTGCCACAGCGTAGTGCAGGTTCCTTTTCCCACGCACGTGGTCTACGAGGGGTCGCGTGCACGTCATTTTCTGTTTTAGGGGTGCCTGTGCGTTGCGTGACCCGTCATCTTTCCTCAGGGGTTACATACAGCCTTGCTAGAGCACTTGGGTACGAATTCCATCTAGTACCCTACCCCTTTGACCCCCAATTGCCCAGGACAATTGTCCACTGCAACTCCCATACGCACAACTCCATCAGTGCCATGGCTGGGAGGCAAGTGGTAAGGGTGGCAAAGGTGGCCGAGCCTCAAGAGGTGGGCGTGGTGGGCGCGGTAGGGGACGTGGCCAGGATTTGCAGACTCCCCCAAGCCCCCCACATGTGGAGGACCAGTCAGGGACACACATCACCCCCCCCCATGGTTGAGGGAAACGTGGCTGACACCATCCCTGCTCAGCCCTTGTTGGACCGGCCCGTTGTGGCACCTGACCTAGCACAGGGTGACTCCCAGGCTGACTTCCAGGTCGCCAAGTCTAGGCCACGGGTGGCGGCGCAAGCCAGTTTCACCAGGCCACATGGTACAGGGGCAGCCATGTCATCTGCTGCCCCGAGTAGGCGGGGTGGGGAGGCTGCAGGGACAGCTGCAGCTCCGTCCACCCCATCTCTGACTCCCCCAGCAAGGACAGTGTTGGTCCCGGTACATCAGACTGAGGTTCCCCCTGCCATCATCACACTTCAGCTAATGCCTGCAGAAAGTCATGTGGTCAGTGTGCCATCGCACACTACTACTACACAGTCCACCGGTGCTCCTGCCTCTAGTGTCCAGAGTGGCGTAGGGCACTCCGGATCCCCACCACCCACAAAAAGAAAGAGGAAGAGTGCTCATCCAGTACAGGCTGATGACCCCGACACGGCTACACGGTCCGGCACGCCAAGGAAGCCTAGCTTCAATGATGCCGAACTGGATGCACTTGTGCAGTATGTGTCCGAACATGACGCCGAAATGTTGGTCACTTCAGGGTGTAGGATTACACCTGCTCGATGTCAGGCACACTGGCAGTCCATCGCGGACAGCATAAGTGCCCTTGGGTTTATGAGGCGCACAGCTTTTGAGTGCTACAAGCGCTGGAACGACCTTAAGCGTAGGGCAAAGAAAAAGCTGGCCTCAAGTCATGCCGCAACTCTAGTGACTGGAGGTGGGTCTCCACAAGAGGACATAGAACTCACTCTACATGAGCATGTTGCTGGGACCTACGTAACAGAGGAGCAGATCCAAGGTGTGGGAGAACTGCCAGATTACGAGGCATTGTCCGGTGAGTGCACATGCATGTGTGTGTGATCCATGTGTATGTAGTTTGTGGGAGGGGATTCGGTTGAGTGCCAGGTCAGGGTGTGTGTGCCTGAGTGTTTTGAACCACCCATGTGCTTCATCCAATGCATTCTGCGCCCCGGGATTTGGGTATTTCAGTGTCCCTTCTGGCCACAGTAGGCGTTTTGCACTACATTGCGCCAGTTGCCCTTGAAGTGGCATCTTGCTACCACATTGTTCCGTATTAAGCTGCGTTCATTCAGGCTGATTGCAGGAATTCACCTGGTTCTACTGCACATCACTCTGCCCCATTGTCACATATATGTCATGCCCATGGTACATGCCATCTGTGTGATGGCATGTGTCATGTATGTGTATTGGACATGCCACTCACAGGCCAATGTGTGATGGCACTGCTAGCCAGCATGCAGCTGATGTGTTGCTCTCCCATCTTGGTGTCATCAGTGTCTGACATTTTCCTCCCCTTCCAACTCATGGACAGTGCATGCATGGGAGGGTTATAGTCATGTGGGACATGTGTAAATCAAGTACTGGTACTGTAGCTTGTCTGGCCTAATAGCGTGCCATGGTGCTAATGCCTGTTTCCATTTTTTGTCCTTCTTGTTTTTGCAGAGGATGACGCACCTGATGCTGTTGAGGGAGAGGAGATGGTGCAGGCCCAGGAGGGATCTGAAGCACGACCAGGCACCAGTGGGGGACGTGGTTTGGTGGTGGGGGAGAATCCTCTCTTGCTGCAGGCCATACTGTCCCGGGGTGTCCCTGGCTGCACCTCCCCAGAACTCTTTTCAGGTGTTGATTCGGATGAGGCCTATGTGGATTCGCAGGTATGTGTTCATGGAAGGGATACTGTTCTGTCCGACCCACCTGCACCAGGGGTAGAGCCCACTATGGGGATGTCAGTGTTGGTAGGTGCGCCTGTGGTGGTTACGGATGCAGGGCCACACTCCGCAACATCTGATCCTGTTCCTGGGGCAGCAGTTCAGAGGGGAAATGCAGTCCTGCAGCCTCAGGCAGTGCTGACACAGCAAGGCGCAGTTCGCCTTGCCCCAGACAGGTGTGGTGCCCGCCAACGCGGTGGCCGTCTGCCACCAGGCAATACCGCATGGGAGCAATCCATTTACGGTATGGCCAACCAACAGGCAGCATCATCCGAAATGATTGGAAGTGGCCACCCTCTCCATGGCCTGAGCATTGTCCCCCCAGAAAGGCAGATGGAGCTACTACAGCAGGCAACAGACTCCATTTGCCAATCAGTCAGGGAGGACATGTTGGCGTCCAACAGGGACAGACAGGCGGCCCTGGACAATCTGAGGGAATCAATTTCTATAGATGCCCAGGGACAGAGGGAAGCCCTGAGGGGAGAGGTCCGGCACCTCAGGCAGACTCTTGTGGACCTTGAGGCTTCCACTGTCACCAGGACGGAACAGCTGCTTGAGCGCGTCACCCGTACGCTCTCAGCAGAGATGCAGGCAACTCGGGCGGAGGTCCGGGCAACACGTCGGGTGTTGCATGGGGATCTCCGGACCATATCCCTCCAGAACGAGGCCTTCCAGGCCCGCATGCTTGCTGCCATGGAGGACCAAACTAGGGCATTGCGTGGGCTGCCTCCCATGGCACCACCACCTCCTGTGGCAGCAGCAGCAGAGGTTGAGGAGAGCGAATCCAGCAGTGAATCTCCCACTATTTAGTAGCCGTTCAGGCCATGAGCCCATGGAGGTGTTTTTTTTTCGCAACATTCACGCAGGCGACTGTTGGTGGGCACCCTGTCCTCGGACCTCCTGGGTGGCCTCCCCCACCCCCCTTGGCTCACACATGGCCATTTTTGATTTTTGATTTTTGATTTTTTGTTGCAGTGTGTTGCTTTGTGTGGCTCCCGTGGGCATCCACTGTATTCCGGCTGGGAACATGCAGGCTTGTCCTGAGTTTGGGTTAGATGCTTGGGTCAGTGAGACACACCCCTCCTGCTTCCCGTTTCCATGGGCTTGCAAAGGGTGTGCCCAAGTGACAGTGAATTACACAGTGACGTTGGACTCCCATGAGCTGTGTGGGCAGTCTGTAGTCAATACTGTGTATACATTCCTAGTGCATATTGTTGTTGTATTGTGCACTGCATGGTGTATTGATGTGTGCTTGTGCATCCATGTCTCCCTCCTGATTTGCAGGTTCATTCCTCATGTCTTCACAAGGCCGTCCACTTTGGAGATGGGGCTCATGTTGTGAGCAGTGGACTTCCAGATGTGCGTGGCAACAACACTGTACAGTTGGAGGTGGTGGATGTGCTGGCATTCTCATGTTGTAAGACTACGTATCCTTTGCCTTAGTACTGTCATGTTTATGCTATGTCGATTGTATTGTGGTAAGTATTTGGTCATGTGTGTTGTTGTTTCTACATTCATGTGGGCATATTGTGTGTGGCCAGTTTCCATTAGGGACACTGTACTTTGTGACACGTGTCATGTTTGGGGGATGACTTTGTTTGCTCACACATGGCATGTCATGCCATGGTGTGTTGGGTGGCGGTGCTGGGGAGGGGTTGGGTGACATGGCACTGTTGTCATGTTGTGTCTTGCAAGGGGGTAATGATTTCAGCAGCATAGAAGTGTGTCTTTTCAACACAGCATTGGTGCTGTTTGTGTAGTTTGGGAAGCACACAATGGAACACTTCCAGATGTACAATCTCAGGCTGGTATGGTTGTGACAGTTGACTGTCCATTGACACATCATAATTGTCAGTAACAATCATCATTGTTTGTCAGCTGGTATGTGCCAGGGCTGTGTGCACTCCACAGGGGTGTGATTTTATGTGAAGTAATTAGCCAAGAGCTGCGTACAGGCTGCCTCACCCCGTGCCCTTTCCCCTCCCATGCGCAGTGGGCATGCATGTGGTTGGGGATGTGGGGGCACCACCATGTCCACGGCCAGGCCCCGGCGTGTTGCAACGTTGTGCAGGACACATGCTGCCACTATGATCCTGCACACTACTGGGGGAGCGTATAACAGCTGCCCGCCAGAACGGTCAAGGGAGCGGAAGCGTGACTTGAGCACTCCGAATGTGCGCTCCACGATGCCCCGGGTTGCAATGTGGGCTGTGTTGTATTTTACCTGGGGTGGCGTGGTGGGGTTCCGAATTGGCGTCATCATGTGGGTGCTGAGAGGGTAGGCACTGTCCCCTGGGGAGGTGGTGATGGGTATCATCAGTGGGGTTGTGACATTACTCAGTATCTGACATGCATGCATGCGCAGTGGCATTTATACTCACCGAGCAGCCATGTATCGCCATGCCGCCCAGCTTCTATGTCCCGGTTTAGGGTAGACATTCTGTAGATGAAACTGTCGTGGGTGGAGCCTGGATAGTTGGCGTATACTGAGGTGATGATTCCCTTGGCATCACATACTACCTGGGCGTTGATGGAATGCCAGTGCTTGCGGTTTCTATAGATGTGCTCAGTTGCCCTGGGGGGAAGTAGAGCCACATGGGTGCAATCAATGGCACCTAGCACTTTGGGGAATTGTGCCACCCTGTAGAAGTCCTGGGCAACAGCCTGCCTTTCTGCAGGTGTTCTGGGCAGGTATATGTGCCTGCGGACTGATGGGCGTGCAGTGATGATGGCCAAGACCTGGTGTAGGCAGCGTGACTGCGTGGCCTGTGACACCCCCCCACTATGGCACTTGTCCGCTGAAATGATCCAGTGGCCAGGAAGTGCAGTACATTGAGGACCTTCTCCAGGGGGCTGAGTGCTTGGGAGCACAGGGTGGTTGATGTGAGGTCATCCTCCCACTCACTGACCAGGTTGAGTATTATGTGAGGTGGAAACCTGTACCTCCCATACACATGGTCATCAGGCATCCGAAAAAGGCTGGTTCTGGGTGTAAAAATTCTGGCCCGGACTATCCTCCTCCTTCTCCTGCGGTATCCCACGGCCACTGCTGCTAGGAACGGTATGTTCATCCTGGTGTCTGAGCTTGTTTGTTGTTTGCGTGCACTTTTATGCTGTGCGGGTGGACGTACGCCTACTTCCTGCTGGCGTACGTGTTTCCGGATTGGCCACGTTCGTTTCCATGAATACGTGTTGTAGGCGAGCGTGTAAAACTTCCCGCGCAGCCCTGGAATACCCGCACCCAGCCCAATCGCGTGTGGTACTTCTCACGCACCCTTGAAATACACGTACCCCGCTCCCACAGGCCTGATCGCGTGTGAAACCACCCGCGAGCCCCTGAAATACACGCACACGCTCCCCCAGGCCCGATCGCGTGTGAAACCACCCGTGAGCCCCTGAAATACACGCGCCCAGGCCAATCGCGTGTGGAACTTCTCGCGCACCCCTGAAATACACGCACACGCTCCTCCAGGCCCGATCGCATGTGAAACCACCCGCGAGCCCCTGAAATACACGCGCCCAGGCCAATCGCATGTGGAACTTCTCGCGCACCCCTGAATTACACGCACACGCTCCCCCAGGCCCGATCGTGTGTGAAACCACCCGCGAGCCCCTGAAATACACGCGCCCAGGCCAATTGCGTGTGGAACTTCTCGCCCACCTCTGAAATACACGCGCCCAGGCCAATCGCGTGTGGAACTTCTCGCGCACCCCTGAAATACACGCACACGCTCCTCCAGGCCCGATCGCGTGTGAAACCACCCGCGAGCCCCTGAAATACACGCGCCCAGGCCAATCGCGTGTGGAACTTCTCGCGCACCCCTGAATTACACGCACACGTTCCCCCAGGCCCGATCGCATGTGAAACCTCCCGCGAGCCCCTGAAATACACGCGCCCAGGACAATCGCGTGTGAAACTTCCCGCGCACCCCTGAAATACCCGCACGCAGCACAATCACGTGTGAGACCACACGCGAGCCCCTGAAATACACGCGCCCAGGCCAATCGCGTGTGGAACTTCTCGCGCACCCCTGGAATACACGCACCCAGCCCATTCGCGTGTAATGCTTCTCGCGCAACCCCTGAAATACACGCACACGCTCCCCCAGGCCAGGTCGCGTGTGTTACTTCTCGCACTGGTACAGGGTTGGCGCAGCCCTTTGCGATGGTTTTGCGATCTTGATGGCTTTTCCTTGCGCGAGGGCGTTCTTGGGGGCGTAACTGGCGCTGCTGCAGGGTCGCTGCGCCACTCTGCGCCACGTCTGCTTTTGGAGGTGGGAATCCATGAATACGCTGTGCGCGGAATTTGATTTTATCGCACACGGCTGGCGCAGACATTCGCACGGGCACGCTGTGCGCCAGCCGCGTGTGACACTTTTGGAAGGAATTACATAAATCGGCCAGATAGTGTTCTTTAGGACACTTTCATTTTTTTTTAACGAACATTTCAGGACAACGCGTGTGTTCTTAGAACAGTTTGAACTTGCTAGCGAACAGTACGAACAGGTATAGTGTTCTTCAGGACACTTCCATTTTCGTTTATTTACGAACATTTCAGAACACCTGCACTGTCCGCGGACACCTACATTGTTTTACAAAAAAAAAAAATGAAACTATTTACAACACAATATAAAAATTAAACTTTATTTAACATATATTAATAATTTATGACAGAGAAGGTGAGGCAGAAACAGAAACAAAAACTGGAGAATTAGGGTTTTCAACATGATTGTTATTAGGTGAAGAAGGGATGGAAGTCTCATCAAAACATTTTGGGTTATGGAGAGGATTTGCGGATAATTGACTGGGATATGGTGAGGAGGGACAAGTACATGTGGGGCAATGATACAAGGTTTTTGGTTTAAAATGATCTTCCACAAAGTTTTCAAATTATTAAAATTGGTCAACAATAAATCCATTTTTTCTTCTATACTGTGAAAAGTGTTATCCATAACAGGTTTTTCTGAAGTATTTTCTATTTTAGTATGCTCTGTACAAAAAAAATATATATATGTTAAATGTATACAAAATAATAATAATTAAATGGTTTATATTATAAAGTGTTTACCATTAGTTTCACTATCTTGTGACATTTCTTCATGTGGGAAATGTTCCTCTAGCCATTCCAGAGTACTAGACATTTCTGTGAGAAAACAAAAAAAGATAATATATTTTTTTATCTAAAACCGAAAGTTTATAAATATATAAATAAAATTAAGTACACTTACTATTTCAGGTAAGATATGTCCTATGTACTCAGTGGGTCTGCACTTGTTCTCAGTTCTGTCGTGTTTGTGAGGTAATTATGTTGGAAGCCAATTTACTTCTTGTGGTATATTCCATTTTAGAACATAGTGCATTTAAATGAATGGTTAGTGTGTTGTATATATGGGTTACATTTCTTATGTATTAGTACATATAATGTGTTTGTGTGCTCCTTTTTGGATTTGTTAAATGTTCCTATGTTATGATATAACAATCAAACATACCCCCCAGAGTTTTTAGGTAGTGGTACTGTTCTTCGAACATGTCCGCGAACATTAAATTAGTTTGCGGACATCAAGTACAGTAGAAGAGATTCAGTCAGTTCCATATGACATGTATATAAAGTCAAAGTCATTATTGTTAAGTTGCACTACTAAAAACCTATGAAATTCAGTGAAAAAAACTTTGTTAAAGGGACGTTATGGTTAAGTTGCACTACTAAAAACCTAAGAAATTCAGTGAAAAAACTTTGTTAAAGGGACGTTATGGTTAAGTTGCGCTGCTAAAAACCTATGAAATTCAGTGAAAAAACTTTGTTAAAGGGACATTGTTATCTGTTATAGCGATTAGCTCAGTTAGAGATATAAAGTAGAACGCACTAACCTGCTCATCCAGCGGTAACCAGGAAGGGCAAAGGTACTGACGACTGCAAAGGCTTCCAATGAATAAGCCCAATCACTCCCCACCCGGATTGAACAACCAGGATAAGGGAGTACTGTGCCCCCAGGGAAACCCTCTATGGGAAAAAAAACCTGCGCGGCACTGAAGACACTGGTTATGGGCTGGATTCAATGTCCTGGAATCTTGCGGGAACTGTGATGCTGAAGTACGAGTTCGGATGGGAAGAGTTCTGTAGAAAATGAGAAAGAGCTGATGAGAGAGGTAAAGGTCGGAAGAGGAGAGTCCCACAGAAAACCTGCGCCTACCTATATCTGCCTTGGATGTTCTAATGCAGACAAATTGCACTCCGTGTATCAAAGAACTCGGAAGGCTGAAGGGATGGAAGGAATACTCCTGGAAGGTACGGAAGAGGAGGATGGTTAGTAGAATAGCAGCAGAATGGCGGGGCTAGGAAGAGAGAAGAGTAAAGGACCTTAAAGTAAGTACCATAGAATGAAATCGCTTGTACTAGATTCGGATAGAGGTCCGGAGATACACTGCAAGGGGTCTCGGCAGGTGGAATCAAAGAATCCCTGAATTCTGGAAGATTCAATGCTAAAGCACACAAGAGGGAAAGAGTTAGCAATCGAACACAAGTCAGAGAGTAAAGATCCCTAGAAGGCGATCACTTACGAAGCGTCTGGGCTAAAGGAGTAGTGACGCGCGGAGGCAAAGCAATCGGTTCCTTATATCCGGTCACATGACCCGTTGGCGACGTCTGAGAAGTGCGTGAAACAACTAGACAGGCACTCAAAGAATAGCAAGAAAGTTACGCCACCATGCTGGGGGGATTCACAAATGCGGAACGGCACGTCCTGCCGCAATGCCACAAGGACAAACGTTTATAGCAGGTTGTAACAGTATGCCCCCTCTGCAAAGGCGGGGAACCCGGCTTTCCGGGATGCAGCCGGAAGAACCTGCGAACCAAACGGGGGGCATGAACCCTTGAAGCTGGTTCCCAGGACCTCTCAGCCGGAGAAAACCCCTTCCAATCGATCAGGAATTGAAGACGCCCCCTGTGGTAACGGGAATCACAAATAGCAGCCACTTCGAATTCAAGTCCCGTTGCAGTAGATACCGGGGGAGGACGAGAAACAGGGGAGCGTAGAAAACGATCAGGCACTCCCATCTTAATCTGGGAGAGGTGAAACACAGGATGTATCCGAGACCAAGAAGGAGGCAGTGAGAGTCTGATTGCTGCCGTGCCCACCAGGGACACTACCCTGAAGGGACCAAAGAACTGGGGAGACAGCTTAGAACAGTGGTATTCAAACTCTGGGTCACGACCCCCTAGGGGTCCGTGGGTGCATCCCAGGGGGGCCCTGAGAGCTCAGCATGAAAAAAGATTTTTTTTTTTTTTTTTGAATTGGAAGAAATGGGCAGGGGTGGCCCACATGGGCGGGCTGAAGCATGAAACTGTCTCAGGCAACAATGAAAAAGTGGCCCACAGTTGTAAATGGATATTCATTCCTTTAGTCACAGACTGGGCCTCATTACTACTATGGCGGACCAGTAACAACGGTGCTGGTAAGCTACCGGCACCGTTGCTACCGTTCCGCCATAGTAAGAGTTGTGCTCGTGGGTGCTTGACAGCCCCCGCCAGGTCTGACCTCAGCTCGTCGGATGCACCAGCACCGTTATTAACGGTGCCGGTGCATCCGAGCTCCCCCTTCCCATTTGAGCCATATGGGGCTCAAATGGGAATGGGGATCTACCGGCACCTTCGAAAGGGCAATTATCATGTCCGCCTAACTCGGCATGACCTAGTAATTGCCCATTCGCGGGTGCCACACCCGGATGCAACTCCAGTGGCAGCCGTGCCGGTTTTACCGGCACAGCTACCGCCAGAGTAGTTATGAAGCCCACTGTTTCAATAGTACCCAAAGGGGTGCTTTGTGTTAAAATGTAAGTAAATTGTGATATATTCAGCAACAATGGTCAACATTACTAACTGCATAGTGGCCCCTCACCCATTATGTAGGAGCTAAGGAGCCAGCCCAGTGAAACAGTGAGCACTCCCTCAGCTGCTTTATCCAGCTAATGGAGTGCTCCTGGGCTGGCTGAACTGTCAAAGGGAAACACTGTTTCCCTTTGACAGTTCAGTTTAGTTCCCCAGCCGCACATGCTCACTGAGCCATGCAAGTGCTGGGGCGTTTTGCTTCGCCAGCATTGCATAGCTCATTGGAAATGCTGGCTGGGGCACTGCATGTCTGTATGTCCGAGGGGGAGCTCCTGCGCCTCCTCGCACATACGGACAGAGCAGCTGGAGCAGCACCCACACACAGGCCAATGCAGAAGGTACGTTTATGTTCATTGTTTTTATTTAAACATGTGTATGGATGCGTTATGAGTGAGTGTATGGTGATGGATGCTCATGTGAATGATAGAGTGATTGCTGTATGAATGTGCAGCGCCTTGCATATACACATAATCATGTTCATTGTGTTAGGACCAGTGGGGCCCAGGGGACAGGGATGGTATCTTTTTACCGGACATCTATCATTCAAAACCCTCTGCCTTGTCCACAAGGCTTTCTGGGGCCTCGGTCCAAAATACCTTCAGCTATTCCTCCGCAAATACCTCCCCTCTCGAGCTCTTCACTCCTCTACCTCCAACTCCCTCAGGGTCAGTCGTTTATCAGAGAAGCCAGCTGGGGGTAGATCTCCGTCTTCGGCTGGGGCCTCCCTCTGGAACAGCGCCTTGCCACTCTAAAACTTGAGGAGAACCATCTTTCTTCCTGCACTTATCAGACCTACCCTGTCTGCTGCCTTAAACGTAGCACTTGCAAATTGCTGGCTGCACTACCACTGTTTGTTGCCTTTATTATTTATTTATTGATATTTATCTGTTTCTCCTCTGCTTCGCACTTTCCACTTCTCCCCCCTTCCATGCACTTTTCCCCTCACACTTGCGCGTTCTCAATGTCACTGGGCCTAGTAAGATCGCTGTTTTATTCTCCTCTGTTCCCCTCCCTTGCCTTGTCACGCTCTGAAACACTTGTGTACGAGCGCGATAGAAATAAAATATCAATGCCTGCCCCCTGGACTCCCAGCAACAATTGCAAACTGTTTGGCTATTTACCCATTTTTTGTTAAAAGTATGCTCTACAATGCAACATTTTAACCTATTATTTAAAAAAAAATTCACAGGGGGAAACCCCCCCAAACCTCCCCTTAATGCCCCTCCACTTAAAAAAGATTCACCAGCCGCCACTGGCCCTCAGACTGTGTTGGGAACGGGATGGGGGAACCGAGGGACTATGGTGGGAGCACAATGGGCGGGAACCATGGGATAGTGTTGGGAGCAGAGTGGGGAGAGCCCTGGGTGTGTGATGGGGTGGGGAGAGACCAGCGACTGGGTAGGAGTGGGATGAGGGAGCCCAGCGACTTTGATGGGAGCAGGTGACGGCGCGCAATATATACTGTCCATTTGGCATTTCTGGGGGGTCCCGACCGGCCCAAATTTTGCTCAGGGGGGCCCTGGCCAAAAAAGTTTGAAGACCACTGGCTTAGAAGGAACCAAATGGCGAGGAAGAAATCGAGAAGATAGCCATACATTGTCGCCAATCTACACCTTTGGAGCTGGCCTTCGATGGCGATCCGCAATCTCCTTGGCCCGATCCTGAGCTGAGCGAAGAGCCCTTTGGGCAACTAGATGACCCTGTTGAATGTCAGCAACAAGCCGGTCCACTCCGGGACAACGGGAAGGAGTGGGTGAAATGGTCGGAACGTAAGATGGATGGTAACCATAAGTGCAATAGAAAGGGCTGGTCTTCAACGCCGAATGCTTGGCGTTATTATGGGCGAATTCCACCAATGGTAAGAGATCAACCCAGTCGTCTTGGGCCGCTGATAGGAAACAACGTAAATAGCATTCCAGCGTTTGATTCAAGCGTTCTGTTTGCCCGTTAGTCTGTGGGTGATACCCTGAGCTCAGTGCCCTTCTGATTCCCAAAAAGGAGCACAACTTCTGCCAAAAAAGGGAGATGTACTGGGGTCCCCGGTCCGACACGATTGTGTCTGGTACTCCAGGACGTGAGAAGATATCAGAAATGAAGACTCTGGCCATCTGGTCTACATTAGGAAGTTTAGACAAAGGGGAGAAGTGAGCCATCTTTGTGAAATAGTCTATCGTAACCATAATCACAGAGTGATGAGAGGATTGGGGAAGATCCACTATGAAATCTGTAGAGATCCGCTGCCAGGGTCTTTCGGGGATAGGCATTCAGGTAAGTAATCCCAACAGAGGCTGTCTAGGTGATTTGGACTGCAGACAGGTAACACACGCAGAGACATAGTCATGCACATCTGAGAGAAGATCAGGCCACCAGAAATGACGTTGGATGAGATCTAACGTGGACTGATATCCACGATGTCCAGCTGCTTTAGAATCATGGCACATATATAGTACCTCCTTCCGAAGGGTGGTGGAAGGTACTAGTACTTGCTCCTTATGAAAGAAAATTCCATTGCTCCTTGTTAATTGGTATCTCCGTTCGAGATCTTCACAGGACTGAAGATGTAGAATTGTGTCCTGCTTAACGGTCTGGAGAAAATCAGTTAGAACTGAAATGAATCGAGCCCTGGGAAACAGACTTTCTGGGCTAAACCTAGCCATAGGATGGTCCTGCCGAGATAGAGCGTCTGCTCTTAGATTTTGGCTTCCCGGTAAGAAGGTGAATATAATACAATAAGGGAGGAAAAAGTGTGCCCATCATGCTTGACAACTATTAGTAGTCTGGTCCTGTTGAAGCACTTTCAGGTTTTGATGATCAGTACGGACTTCCACAGGGAATGGAGACCCCAATAACAAATGTCTCCACTCCTCAAATGATCTCTTGATGGCCAGTAGTTCTTTTTCCAGTACCGAGTAGTTTACTTCCGAGGGATTAAAGGTCTTGGATAAATAGGCAACTGGTAACTCCACACCTTGGCTGGACTTCTGCAGGAGGACTGCTCCCAAAGCATAGTGAGAAGCGTCAGTCTCTAGAATAAACTGCTTGGACTGGTCAGGGGTTGACAATATCGGGGCAGAGGAAAACAATCTTTTCAGTTTATCAAAGGCCTCTTCTGTCTTTGAATCCCAAGAAAAAGGTACATCTTTTTTCAACAATCTTGTGATGGGAAGAATGATGTCGGAAAACATGGGATGAATTTACGATAGAAATTTGCGAAGCCCAGAAACCGTTGTATCTCTTTTATGTTTGATGGAGATGGCCATTCCAATACGGCCGATACCTTTCTGGGGTCCATCGAAACTCCCAGAGCCGATTGCACGAACCCCAGATAATTGGCCTGAGTCTTGTGGAATTCGCATTTCTTCGCCTTGCAATACAAATGGTTAGCTTGAAGTCGGTCTAGGACTACTTTCACATGCCGGATGTGATCCGTTTCATTCGCTGAGAAAACCAATATGTCGTCCAAATATACAATCACATATAGATGTCTGCAAACAAATGGTCCATGAATCTTTGGAATATGGCTGGGGCATTTGAGAGGCCAAAAGGCATTACCTGATACTCATAATGCCCAAAGGGTGTTTGGAAGGCTGTCTTTCATTCATCTCCGGGAGCGATATGGATGAGATGATAAGCCCCTCGGAGATCCAGTTTTGTGTAAATGGAAGCCCCTTGCACTGCTTCGAGGATGTCTGGAATTAGGGGCATCGGATATTTGTCTGGTACTGTGATCTTGTTGAGGCCTCTATAGTTGATACAAAGTTGGAGCTCCTCAGTATCTTTCTTTGGAATAAAGAACCGAGATGCCCCAGCAGAGGAGGTGGATTCAGTAACTAGGCCGTTTTGTAGGTTGGTATGAAGGTACTTCTTGAGAGCCTCTTTCTCTCACTGGGATAAAACATACATTCTTCAAAATGGAACTGGCTGATCGGGAAGCAACTCTATATGACAGTCATCTCTCCGATGCGGAGGTAAGGTAGGAAATTGTGGTGTGGAAAATACCGATAGGTATTTCTGATAACATACAGGGACGTTTCCTAACTGAGAAATCGTTGTGATCGGAGTGTGACTGGGCTCTTGTTGGGAGATATGAAGTCCCACAGATGCATGGGAGAGACAGTGAGTCACACAAAATTCCGACCCCAGAAATAGGGTACCAGCGGACCAGTTAATAAACGGATTGTGTAACCGTAACCAGGGCAAGCCTAGTATGATGGGAAAATGTGCTGCCTTGATCAAATCAAAGGTAAGGGTTTCTTTATGAGAAGCTTTTAAACAAGTTAAGGGTTTAGTTTGCTCCCGAATAGGGCCAGAGCTTAAAGGGCTCCCATCCATTAGCGATCCGGGCAATTCCTTTGCTTTCGGCCCATTTATCATCAATAAAATTTCCTGCGGCTCCGCAATCCACTAAAGCTGGGACCCTCTGAATTACTTGGTCTTGGAACATCAGAGTCATTGACACCACCACCATAGTAAGATCCTGTGATTGGGACGCGTGCGAATGAAATGTCTATCTGGGTCGAGGAACCTCTTTCTTTTTTGCCAGCCGTGGTTCCTCCTACGACTGGGATTTGGAGTTTCCCGAGGCTTGTGTTCCTGTTCTGCGGGGCGGTACAGTCGGACAATCTCGTAACACATGAGTGGAGGAACCGCAATACATGCATAGGCCTAATGTTTTACGTCGTTCCTTTTCATTCAACGATAATGGACCTCGGGCTGTCCCAATCTGCATTGGCTCTTCTGTCTGTGGGGTCTTGCTAAGTGTTTGGTATTGCTCGGATCATGGACGAAACCCCTTTCCTTTCTTTCTTTCCGCTAATCTCTCTTGGAGACAATAGTCCATCTGCATGGTGATGGTGATCATGTCAGCTAAGTTGGCAGGACGGGGAACTCTGGACACTTCATCCTTTAGCTCCTCAGTGAGTCCTCTTCGGAATAGCGTAAGAAGAGTGTCGTCCGTCCAATTAGTTTCAGAGGATAACTGTTTAAACAAGGTAATGTAAGCCAGGAGATCCTCTTTCCCTTGCCTAACATCGAGGAGTTTCTCCTGGGAGGCCACTGTTATCTCTTGCCTGTTAAACATGGACTTAAGGCTGTTAGTAAAGGCTGGATACGAATCCAGAATCGCATTTCCCGAGGTAACTAAAGAGGTTGCCCATGCTAATGCAGGGCCGGAAAGTTGAGAAATCAAAAAACCCACTTTATCCTTATCAGTAGGGAAATATCTTGGTTTGAATGTAAAGTGTACTATCCAATCAAAAAACTCTTTTAATTTATGAGGATTTCCATCAAATTTGCCCGAAGGCAGAGAGGACGGAGGGTTCTCAGGGGCTACTAGAGCTACTTGTTGACGGAGCTGCGCATTATCTTGCTTGACACTTTGCAGTTCCATAGACACGGACTGCATGGCGGCCATGAGTTGTTGCATTTGCTGTTCCATGGTCACTTGCCAGATGTACCAAAACATTTCTTTATGGCGTCGCTATCTGTTATCTGTTATAGCGATTAGCTCAGTTAGAGATATAAAGTAGAACGCACTAACCTGCTCATCCAGCGGTAACCAGGAAGGGCAAAGTTATTGATGACTGCGAAGGCTTCCCTATAAGCCCAATCACTCCCCACCTGGATTGAACAACCAGGAGAAGGGAGGACTGTGCCCCCAGGGAAACCCTCCATGGGAAAAAAAAACCTGCGCGGCACTGAAGACACTGGTTCTGGGCTGGATTCAATGTCCTGGAATCTTGCGGGAACTGTGATGCTGAAGTACGAGTTCGGATGGGAAGAGTTCTGTAGAAAATGAGAAGGAGCTGATGAGAGAGGTAAAGGTCGGAAGAGGAGAGTCCCACAGAAAACCTGCGCCTACCTATATCTGCCTCGGATGTTCTAATGCAGACAAATTGCACTCCGTGTATCAAGGAACTCGGAAGGCTGAAGGGATGGAAGGAATACTCCTGGAAGATACGGAAGAGGAGGATGGTTAGTAGAATAGCAGCAGAATGGCGGGGCTAGGAAGAGAGAAGAGGAAAGGACCTTAAAGTAAGTACCATAGAATGAAAGCACTTGTACTAGATTCGGATAGAGGTCCGGAGATACACTGCAGGGGGTCTCGGCGGGTGGAATCAAAGAATCCCTGAATTCTGGAAGATTCAATGCTAAAGCACACAAGAGGGAAAGAGTTAGCAATCGAACACAAGTCAGAGAGTAAAGATCCCTAGACGGCGATCACTTACGAAGCGTCTGGGCTAAAGGAGTAGCGACGCGCGGAGGCAAAGCAATCAGTTCCTTATATCCGGTCACATGACCCGTTGGTGACGTCTGAGAAGTGCGTGTAACAACTAGACCGGCACTCAAAGAATAGCAAGAAAGATACGCCACCATGCTGGGGGGATTCACAAATGCGGAAGGGACGTCCTGCCGCGATGCCACAAGGACCAACGTTTATAGCAGGTTGTAACAGACGTTATGGTTAAGTTGTGCTGCTAAAAACCTTTCAAATTCAGTGAAAAAACTTTGTTAAAGGGACGTTATGGTTAAGTTGCGCTGCTAAAAACCTTTCAAATTCAGTGAAAAAACTTTGTTAAAGGAACGTTATGGTTCCAAGTAAAACCGAAAAACCCTTGAAATTCGCCAGTTATGGTAAGCTAAGCAACCATAACTCGCGCCACCACCGTGCACTGCTAAGCCTAACACCCAGGACATCAAAGATGACATGACAAATGTCATTGATGACATCACTGATGACATCACATGTCTGACTCCCCCTGTTTTCCTTTCCTGACATATCTAGGCCACATGATTTTCTTCAGTAACAGTCAGGAACTAAAAATTGTAAATGTACTATATTCGTAGACTTATCCTTCAAGTATGTTCTTACAATAATTCCCTTATGGTCCAGTCATATCATATGAAACATATACATAGGGGAAGACACAACCTTGAGAGACAGCAATGCTTTTTGTGCATTAAAATTATCAGTAGATTTATCAGCACTTTCTGTTAGTTTTGATGTTTTTTATTACTGTACTTTCCCTGTATATGCTCCTATTTTTAAATGTTGTACTCACACTATTTTCCTTAGGGTCCAGACACATCATGTGATATATATAGATAGGGTAACAGATTTGAAACAGAGCAATCATTTCTCTGCATAAAGGTAATCAGTTAGGTTATGAACACTTTCTGCTACTAGTGCTGCTTTTTTTCTTACTTCACTTTCCCTGTATATACTCATATTTGTATGTGGTGTTGTCTCTTTGTGATTTGTCTGTAATAATGCAATTATGTATTAAGTGGGTTTTATTAGCTACTTATTACATGTTTCACAGTACGCAAAACTGTAATATGAAAACAGTTATCATTTCACTATTCAACATGGCAATCTTATGAATATTGCACCTCCATCGTGTATGCTTCACACAATGCCTATGTTTCTACATGAGTACCTTAGTATACTGGATGGAACCTCATAATAGAATGCTATTTATATCAATGCATTGCTTAATACACTGATTAGCACTTGATATTTATTCCAATAATCTTTGACACTTTTTTTATTAACATTACACTAGGAATCCGTTGTACAGACTTTTCATGAAAGGTAAATGCACATGTGATGTCATCAGTGATGTCATCAATGACATTTGTGATGTCATCTTTGATGTCCTGGGTGTTAGGCTTAGCAGTGCACGGTGGTGGCGCGAGTTATGGTTGCTTAACTTACCATAACTGGCGAATTTCAAGGGTTTTTCGGTTTTTTGACTGAATTTGAAAGGTTTTTAGCAGCGCAACTTAACCATAACGTCCCTTTAACAAAGTTTTTTCACTGAATATATATATATATATATATATACGGTCAATTGTGCAAAGGTCAATTCGGACCCTTGACTTTCGGTCAATTAGGTCATTCGAACAATTGTGTAATACCTTTGCTTGAACAGGCCATTGCAGTACCCCAACATGATGCACACCAGTGCCATGGTGAAATTGGGGTGCAGGGGGGTGGAGGGGCAAGGGAGCATGCCTACGTGGAGTACCCGCATGCAGTCAGAAGACACATGCACGTCAGTCATGCAATGACATAGTCCCAGTGCTGAGAGGAAAGAGACCCCAGGCTACATGCAGAAGGACCAGTGAGCTGGAACATGGACCGGAGGGGCAGCCGGGTGACTAGCATGTGAGTAGGGTGCAAGTGTGGTGTTGATGACAGTCCCCGTCTGCTCTACATGTCCACTATCCTGCACAGCAGGCACGCATCAGTGAAGCATTGCATGACTTGCACATGAGAACCATGTACACATGACATGTAGTGGCAGTCAAGCACAACACATCACACAAGCAAACCACACATGTCCTCGACAAACATGCAACAACACTCACTGGACGGGGCATAAAAGTCCAGCATCTCTCCCACTCCTTCGACCATTCCTGCTGGTATGAACTCCGCAGCGACTGACTCGCGGGAAGTGAGGTCTTCCTCCTCAGGTGGTGGCCCACTGCCAGTCACCAGAATCATGTTGTAATTAGAGGCATGCTTTGTCTTAGTGCTGCGTTTGAGGTCATCCCAACGCTTTTTGCACTCTTGAGCTGTGCGCACCTCATGGCCGAATGCACTCACACGATCCGCAACTTGCTTCCAGTGGGACATACGATGGGCAGCTGTAGTGTGACAATTTGGCCCCACTAGCATATCATGGTTGTGGTCCCGCACGTAGTCCACAAGGAAGTCCAGTTCCTGCACGCAGAAAGGCTTCTTCCTCGACGTGCCGGAGGCCGGAACTGTGTCTGGGGTCCTAGCCTCTACTGCAGGTGCAACCTTCCTCCTCTTGGACAGTGGTCCGGACCCTGGCAGGCAAATGCCGCCCTGATCAGTATGGGCTGTGGCGCTGGTGGGTTGAACTGAGGGAGTGGCAGGTTGAACAAGGATGGAAGCCCTGATTGCGTCAGTGGCTGGTGGGTGCCCTGGAATGGATCCTGCGCAGCAACATCTGCTGTGCCAGGGTCATTGACCGGGCCTGTCCAGGATGGTAGACACACAACCGGGGTGGTGTCGGCTGCATCTGCCCATGCACTTGTCAACACCTGGCTGGTCGGGGCACCAGATGACATTGCTACCCCAGGGACACGTGCCTCGGTCAGGGCAGCCCTGCGTGCACCTACGTGTGCCTCCTGACCTCCTGGAAATCTTCCAGGGACTCTTCAGGTGCCAACGCAGCCTGCTCTGGCAGTCCCTGAGCCTGGGTGGTGGTGTCCACAGCTGCACCTGCAGCTACCTTGTGTATAGGCGCGTTACAAATGCCTTATCATATCATACCTCTCCCATTGGGCCCATGGCAGTCGATGAAATGGACTGCCGGGTCACATGGGCGTCAGTGCCAGATGCAGGAACTGCATCTCCCGGAGCCGCAGGGGGTGGTGGCATGACTGCACCAACCCGTGGCACAACATCGTGCCAAAGTGGCACACCCCTGCCTCTTCCCCCTCTGCAGCTACCCTGAACACCCTGGAGTCCCCCTACTCCCTGGTCACATCCCTGACCACGCCCGCCACATGGAGTACACCCAGCTGAGGTGCCCCTCACCTTTTGTGCCTCCCAGCCATGGCACAGATGTAGTAGTGTCGGCACAGATGTAGTAGTGCCAATGGGAGGTGTACATGACAATTGTCCTGGGCAATTGGGGTCAAGGGGGTGAGATACAAGATGTTAACAGCACCCCTGCACCTGCAAGGCTGTATGTGACCCTGGTGATAAAATGACGGGTCACGCAATGCTCAGGCACCCCAAAACTGCAGTAAAACTGTGCAAGCAATCCCGGTAGCCCACGTGTGTGGATTTTACCTCCCGCAGTACGGGGTGGCACCCAGGGACACGAAAAAAACACATACACATGGAACACGCAGGCTACTATGACCTCAAAAACGGGTACGCAATACACAGGGGCACCCGCAGTGGGAAAAATAGCGTGCGCGACTCACCGTCAGACTAGCGTGATAATGAAAAACATGCATAGCCAATACCCCCGCCAAAAGAAGAGATACGTCCTTGATCTTCTGTGAAGTTGTGATGGCGCGCGAAACAACACGAAGTAGAAACACACACGTTGGTCTCCATGAAAGGCACGTACAGCGAACTGCTGGCCCTACTCACCTTTAACCTGTGCTGAGGGAAATGCCCGTGCGCATCACTTCCTTTACGCGCTTAGGCCCTTTCCTCGGATTACACGCATTAACATGTGTACGTGATTTTTTTGAACATGTGGATGCACCCGTTCTGAGGGAAACGCCCCCGGTATCATGTCACATTTGCGCTTACGCGCTAAGGGCCTTTCCTCAAATTACACTATGACGTGCACTTTTTTCACGTGCCAAATCACTCCGTATCAAGCTGGCCACGCGACAACACATGGAACACCACACTCCTGCCCAGAAGGCCATTCTCCTGCCCCAAGACCCCTGAGCACGCTCCCACCTGCCATATGCTGCTGCCTGCATGCCTGCTGGCCACGTGCCCTGCTATTTGGTGCCTGCACGTCAGCCATCTGCAGGGGTCCAGTTGCTATGACCACCCCTGCTGGAACAGAAGACTCCCGATTGGTATTCCATCACTCCACAGCACAGCCCCAGGACCCAGTTGCCCATCCACACCTGCCTCGGGGGTTGCCATTTCCGACACAACACCATCTGGCACCAGTGGCAACTCCCCAGCAGAGAGGCAGAGGGCTGCCAGCTTCAGTGGCAATGAAGTTGGCATCCTGGTGGAGCAAGTCCTGGGGCATTATTATGCTCTCTTTGGAAGTTCACGCGCCGTCAATGAAGGATGGAAGGGGATCTGGAAGGTCATTGTGGCTGCCATCAACGTGGAGGGGGTGGTAGCCCGAGACATGCAACATGTCCGGAAGCATTGGGAGGACTTCAGGTCCAGGACCCTCAGCAAGGCCCGGCGTCTCTTGAAGGCAAAGCATGCAGAGGGGTGCCGGCTCCGCCTTACCAACATCCAGATGAGGGTCCTGGAACACATACACCCAGTGCTCCACCTCCAGATCCTGCAGAGGCAGACCCGTCCAGAGTCGAGCGGTAAGTGTCCATGCGTACTGATTGGACGCTGTGCATGTTGAGGTGTGGCAGGAGTGTGCAGGTTGCATATATGTCTTGGAAGGGCCATGTATGGATGTGTATGTACAGGGACATGAGCATGCCGCATGCAAGTCCAATCATGTGTGAGGCACATTAATGGTGTATGTGTTGAAATGCATGGTTCCCAAATGCATGTGTCGTTGCACACATGTTTATAATTATGTGTATTACTGTGGCATGGTTGTAGTGTGACACATGGATGCTGGTTCCACCTTCATGAATGTGCACAATGTACATGTGCGTGTGTGTGTATTTGACATGTGTGCCACTGTGATACACCATGGATGCATGTGATACCGACATGTAGGAGGCTGATTGCCAGATGCGACATGGATGCGGATGATTTAACTGCGACAGGTGGTAGAGATGTACAGATGCATGTATGTCTGGTGCTGTGTGTGCATGTGTTTAGCACTCCCCGTGTTGCATGTGATGTCAGGCTAACCTTCGGATGCTCATGCTGTTGTATGTGTATGGATGGTGCTGCCTGCTGCAACATTCCTGTTAATTTGCGCATGTGTGTGGGTTCAAATGATAGGTGTGTTGGGGATTGTGATGACATGTGCGAAGTTTGACACTGCCACTCATGTGCAACTGTCATGTGTGTATCAGACCATTGTACAGTGCCCTGATGGCTGTGTTCTGTCTCTCCCTGTCTGCAGATTCAACTGATGAAGAGGGCGGAGACGGTGCTGTGGAGCAAAGCGGCAGGGATCCCAACGCCAGCCGGAGACGCAAGGCCCAGCTCCCCTCCCAGGTTGTCATCTCGTCGGGGAGTGAGGGGTCTGGAGCCATGTCCGCAGCTGCCGAGGGTAAGTCCAAGAGGCAGAGGTCAGAGGTGGACTCCTCGGCAGCAGAAGGGGCAGCTGAGACCCCACAGGGGCCTATGGAGGAAGATGGCACCGAGTCATCCAGGTTGGTGGAGGGTTTGGTTGAGGCCGTGGAAGTGCCACACACGGGGTCTGGATGGGGGATTCCACTGGTGCTAGTGGTGCAGTCCAGGGGCAGGGACAGGAGGCAGCACAGGCGGCCGCGGAAGTGCCTGTGTGTAATCGTGTCCCCGATCCTGTGACTTCATCATCCCGCACCAGCAGGGATGCCTTCGTCCTGACCTGTTTTCAGGGAGGGGATCCGCTAACAACAACTGGCCTTCCTCTCTCTGCGGACGTGGCAATCCGGGACCGTGTTGAGCCTGTCCAAGCTGGGGTGGCGTTGCGTCAAATTGGCATCCGGGATAACGTGCAGGGTTACTTCAGATGCCTCGTTGACCGCGTCGACTGGCTAGGAGGGATCACCGGTGCTGGGTTCCTCCATGTGCTGGGCCTTATGCTGACCCCCTCCTCAACTGAACCCCCTATGCGTCAGTCATCCTCCGTGCCCTCTTCCAGCCCAAGTATCACCTGGGCACCCTGTGGAGCTGCCTCTGACCCAGCGGCCAGTCTGGTGGAGGACACATCCCTGCCACAGTCGGGAGTCGGAGGTCTAGCAGGGGTGGCCACCCCAACAACTGGACCCCAGCAGGAGGAGGGCGTGTAGGGATCAACAGGCAGGGCACATGCACGGCAGCAGCAGGCTCAAGGGTGGAGCGATGATGGCTCAGGGCCATCAACATCAGAGAGGCAGGCATCGGCCGGAGGGCAGGAGGACCTTGGATTGGGAGTGTCTTCCGTGTGGCAGCGGTTGGGCCGGCAAATAGATGCGGAGCGGCAGCGGGCGGCAGAGGCACGGCTCACTATGGTGAGGGTGGAGAACTCCATGCGCAAGGCCCTGAGGCGGGCCGAGTGCCTCGAGGCCATTCGCAGGGACCTGGAGGTCCAGATGTCATCGTCCCTGCGAAACCTCGGGGCCATGGAAGAGGAACGCCTCCAGGACATTGAACAGGAGTTCGATGATGCCCAGGCCAGGGAAATCAACAAGTGAGTCATAGGACTTGCCCGCCGCCATTGTATGTAGTTCATTAGTGTTAGGTTTCCTTTCCATTTTTCTTTCATTTGGGGCGCATGGACTATGCCCCACCTTTTTGTATATAGTTATTTATTCAAGGCTGTATTTGACTTCATTGATTATTTTTTTTCCATAGAGCAATGGTTTTATTTTATTTTTACCTTTGGATTTGGTTTGATGGACAAACCCTTTGGAGCTATTTTCATTTGGATTTATTTGGATTCAACATTCATATATTTTTCATTCATTTTGGACATCCAGCCTTTTGTTTATTATTTTTTGTCTTGTGTGATTTTCTTTCATTCTGTTGATTTTGTATTTAATACATTTTGATTTCATACTTAATTTGTGTGGTAGTCTCTCATTGGTTTTGCGCATGTCACGATGTGGGTTTTCTCATTCACTTGCCCCCATTTTGTGTGTCTGACGGACATGTATTGATGTGCATCCTTGTCATTTGGGATCTATCATGACATGGGGATTTCAATGTGGAGTGGATGGAATACTTGGTTGGGTGTTTGGACTGGGGTGGCGTGGGGTGGGATTTGGGTGGCCATAAGGGCCATGAGTGTGGATCATTATGACGTGTTGGGGGCTGGGTGGGGGTGCAGGGGGACATGAGGTGGGGCCTGCTGGCAGGTCCCCGTCACTGGGGGTGGGGGTGCAGGGGGACATGACTCGTGGCCTGCTGGCATGTGCCCGTCACTGCTGGGTGGGTGGGGGTGCAGGGGGACATGAGTCTGGGCCTGCTGGCAGGTGCCCGTCACTGCTGGGTGGGTGGGGGTGCAGGGGGACATGAGTCGGGGCCTGCTGCCAGGTGCCCATCACTGCTGGGTGGGTTGGGGTGCAGGGGGACATGAGTCGGGCCGGCTGGGTGGTGCCCGTCACTGCTGGGTGGGTGGGGTGCAGGGGGACATGAGTTTGGGCCTGCTGGCAGGTGCCCTTGACTGCTGGGTGGGTGGGGATGCAGGGGGACATGAGTTGGGGCCTGCTGGCAGGTTCCCGTCACTGCTGGGTGGGTGGGGGCGCAGGGGGACATGAGTCGGGCCCTACCTGCAGGTGCCCGTCACTGCTGGGTGGGTGGAGGTGCAGGGGGACATGAGTCGGGGCCTGCCGGCAGGTGCCCATCACTGCTGGGTGGGTGGGGGTGCAGGGGGACATGAGTCGGGCCTGCTTTCAGGTGCCCTTCACTGCTGGGTGGGTGGGGATGCAGGGGGACATGAGTCGGGGCCTGCTGGCAGGTGCCTGTCACTGCTGGGTGGGTGGGGGTGCAGGGGGACATGAGTCACGGCCTGCTGGCAGGTACCCGTCACTGCTGGGTGGGTGGGGGTGCAGGGGGACATGAGTCGGGCCTGCTGGCAGGTGCCTGTCACTGCTGGGTGGGTGGGGGTGCAGGGGGACATGAGTCGGGGCCTGCTGGCAGGTACCCGTCACTGCTGGGTGGGTGGAGGTGCAGGGGGACATGAGTCGGGGCCTGCTGGCAGGTGCCCTTCACTGCTGGGTGGGTGGGGGTGCAGGGGGACATGAGTCGGGGCCTGCTGGCAGGTACCCGTCACTGGGGGGTGGGTGGATGGGTGGGGTACATAAGTCGGGGCTCACAAGTGTGCTCACAAGTGCACGGTGCCATGTGGGCTGCCTGCACAGAATGGGGAGGGTTGTAGTGTAGTCCCCTGTGGTGTGGGCTGCCTGCAGGGCATAGGGAGGGGGAAACCGCACACCCGGGAGGGCCCACGATGCCAAATAGCGTGTGAAACTCCCCGTGTACCCCCCAAATACACGTACCCCGCTCTCGCATGGAGTATCGCGTGTGAAACTTCCTGCGCACCCCCGAAATACATGTACCACGCTCGCACAGGGCCTATCGCATGTGAAACTCCCTGCATACCCCCCAAATACACGTACCCCACTCGCACAGGCCCTATCGCGTATGAAACTCCCCACATACCCCCAAAATACACGTACCCTGCTCGCACAGGCCCTATCGCGTGTGAAAGTCCCTGCGTACCCCAAATACACATACCCTGCTTGCACAGGCCCTTTCGCATGTGAAACTCCCTGCGTACCCCCCAAATACACGTACCCCGCTCGCACAGGCCCTATCGTGTGTGACACTCCCCGCGTACCCCCCAAATACACGTACCCTGCTCGCACAGGGCCTATCGCATGTGAAACTTCCTGCGCACCCCGAAATTCGTGCAGGCTGTCCATCCACCCTCTCCATGCCCCACAGGCAGCCCATCCACCCTGGCCATGCCTCACAGGCAGCCCACTCCACAGGGAGGACTTTTTCCATGCAATTTACCTGGCGCAAGCAGGGTACGTGTATTCTGAGGGATGCGCGGGGAGTTTTACACGCATTTTCGCTAACGCGAGAGGGGTATGTGTATTCTGAGGGGTGTGCGGGCAGTTTTACATGCGTTTTCGCTAGCGTGAGCGGGGTATGTGTATTCTGGGGCGTGCACATGGAGTTTTACGTGCGTTTTCGCTGGTTGGGGGGCTGTATGCTGGCCCACTGGCCTTTGCGCCAGGTACTGGATTTGTGTGATTTCTTTTGCACGCGGGGCGGGGTGGGGGGCGCAACTGGCGCTGCTGCAGGGTCGCTGCACCACTCTGTGCCATGGCTTCTTATGGATGTTTTAATCCATGAATACGCTGTCTGACTAAACGGCTTTTGGCGCACGAGGATGTGCGCCGATTTCTATGAATTACCCCCTAAATGATGCGGTTTTCTTATGTCATCACACCCCACATCTATGATGTTGTTTTTGGTCTCTGGGTTCCACATACCACACCTCTGAGGGATCTTCTCGATATATGCCTTAATTTCGGGTTGAGTTCATAGTCATCACTTCTGCGTTGCAAGTTTCGTCCTTGTTCTGGCTATAAATCTTTTAAGAGATTTTGCGCTTCTATTATTGCCCTCTTTTCAGCAATGGTGCCATGTGGGCTGCCTGCAAAGAATGGGGAGGGTTGTAGTGTAGTCCCCTGTGGTGTGGGCTGCCTGCAGGGCATGGGGAGGGGGAAACCGCACACCCGGGAGGGCCCACGATGCCAAATCGCGTGTGAAACTCCCGCGTACCTCCCAAATACACGTACCCCGCTCTCGCATGGAGTATCGCCTGTGAAACTCCCTGCGTACCCCCCAAATACACGTACCCCACTCGCACAGGCCCTATCGCGTATGCGCCACTCTGTGCCATGGCTTCTTATGGATGTTTTAATCCATGAATACGCTGTCCGACTAAATGGCTTTTGGCGCACGAGGCTGTGCGCCGATTTCTATGAATTACCCCCTAAATGATGCGGTTTTCTTATGTCATCACACCCCACATCTATGATGTTGTTTTTGGTCTCTAGGTTCCACACACCACACCTCTGAGGGATCTTCTCGATATGTGCCTTAATTTCGGGTTAAGTATTGAGATCATAGTCATCACTTCTGCGTTGCACGTTTCGTCCTTGTTCTGGCAATAAATGTTTTAAGAGATTTTGCGCTTCTATTATTGCCCTCTTTTCAGCAATGGTTTGGAAGTTGTATGTATCTGGGGTCCAACTACTCGTTTCAGCTTCAGGTCTTGGACTGATTTCAGACAATATAATGATTTTGCATTCTCTCTGTGTCTGATTCTCTTTACGCTCAGGCATGGATTCACTGGATAGTTGGTCCAGTTCCTCTTCAGAATCAATGCAGATGGCATTTCTCGTCTCATGTTCATAGCCCTCCTCCTCAACTTCATCATCTGTTTCATATGTGGACAAATTTAAAAGCTCTGTTATGAGTTCTGTGTCCTTTGATTTCTGGTTGCCGATCGGCATCACCTGTGTTGTTGTTTTTAAATCCTGCTGTTTTAATAGAAGTGAGGGCACATTTGACGTGTTAGATGTTACTAAAGATATAACTGTTTTTGGCATGGTAGATGATTGAAATGTATCATCCAAGGAATTTATGTTGCGAAGACATTTCTGCGAGTTGTTGGCATTGAGGCACTTGCCTTTTGTCTGATTTTTGGTCTTTTTCCCTTGTGGTAAGTTTCGTACTCATGCTTTGCTAGCACGGGACTTGTTAGGGCAGAAGATTATATAATTTCCTTCACAATTGTTGAAGGCATCCTGCACTTCCCTTTGTGGGCTTGGTGGATTGCCAATTTGTTCCTCTGCGCCCGCTAAGGTAGATGGTCTGGTCGAAGGTCCATCGACCTCGATCGTATTGCCTATGTTTTGATTTGGAGGCCCCAGTGCCTTATCACTTATACTCATTAGATTTGTGGAGTTACCACGATTGTTCACCTTCATTACTTGAGTTTCAGGTACGGACATCGATGTGTATTTCCCTGGTATTGGGTTTGACCGTCCGTTGTCCTCGCCATTAGTTGGTATGTCACATGGAGTCTCTGCATGAGAATACTCATTATGGTGAGTTAAGTCATGAGCTTCTCGTGTTGCTTTTAGGCAGCCTGCAACTTGATTTCATTTTAATAAGGCCAGAGATTCTCTTGCTACTTCTGCAAGAAGCCTTTTATCTTCTCCGTTATTTTTTAGCTGGTCCCTCAGAAGGCTCGCTGATAATTCAGATTTTTCATTTTCATTGGCTGCTTGTGTTTTGGTTGCATTTATTCCCATTTCAATGTTAACGAGTTCATCATTGAAATCAGCGTACTCTGATCTTTGAAGTTATCGTTGAGTTGCTCATACATTTTTAGGAACGGTGCCACCGCAATTGTCAGTGCAGACATTATATTGGGATTAAGTTCTAGGATCACATTTTCTACAATCTCTTTCATGTTGATCCATGAGTTTGACGGACAATGAATGCTGCATGAGTTATTCTTCTAATTTTTGGGTATTCGCGATTAATGAATGATGAGTTGGTGCATGAGTCATCACTAGAATCCACAGGTTCTTCCGTGCACAACCAAGTTTTATTCTTATGTTCTCTGTGGTTCTTTGAAGGGCTGCATCGTGTTGCGCCATATTTCATAGTAGTTTGTATTCTACGTTGGGAGCAAACAATCGTGGGTGAGATGCTGGAGTCCACTCCTCTCCATTTTTGAGGACGTTTACCCATGTTTATGCTGCAGCAAGTGCTTGGAGGACCTTCCTAACTATACTTGGCAGCCGACAGCAGAGGGCACAAAACAAATTCTTTGGTTGAACCATCACGCAATTTGCTATTATTGAACTTGTCATTTAGTTGCGTCAAATCTCAAAGGAGTTTGTCCGCTACGGCTAAAGAGTTACGCTGTTGTTTGGGGCTGAGTCCTTTTTGGTTGTGGACATCCTCTTTGTTTTCCATCAGTGATTGTGGGAGCAGACAAGACTGGGCAGTTTCAAAGACTTCATCCTGAGGATCCTGTAGTAAACATGTCAAAGACGCTGAGCCACGTGCTTGGTCCAACACCACATCAGGATAATGCATAATTGAGCTTGCATCAGAATTTAGGGAAGCCTGAGTGGTCTTTAAGTCGTTGTGTTTGTGCAAAACTACTTGTTTTATTTGCTTCATGTTTCCTGTGGTGTAATGGACATGATCAGCTGGTAAGGTCGTGGAATTCTCCAAATCAACGTGTGCACAAAATGGGGCACTTGGCTGCATTTCGATCCCTTGCACAATCATTGGTGCTGTAGTTTGATTTGATAGCAGAATGTTCACACCGCAAACAGGTGTGTCAAATTTAGCCACCAGCCCTCGTGGCTCATCATTGCAAATATTGAATTCCATGCGCTCACTCCCCGGGGCGTCAGCCTCAGCTGCACGCTAGGCTAGAACGTGCAGCCAGGGCACAGAAATCTGTTAAATGAAGAAAACAATAAAATCGTTCAACTACCTTATCATTCTCATTAAGATACCGAAACACTAGCACAGATGGAGTCTCATTAGACACATCAGTTGTGTCCTCAGGTTGGAGAGGCACAAGTGTAGTGTGTTGTATCTGCCGCATAATGCATTCTCTCGTGATATCCATCATGCAATCTAGAAGATCATTCTGGAAAGGTTCGGAGTTTCCTTTAAATACAGTTTGCCATTTTTAAATGAACCTCCATTACACTGTCTAGGCTTCAAACAAAATCCACTAATCCTCTAAATACTCCTGGATTCAATGAACATGCCATTTCATCGTGGCCTTGCAATGCCAATTCAAAGACACCACAAAACCGTAAACAGTCAATTAATTTTGATAAAATGTATCTGTTTTTGTCCGCTTCCTCATTATGCTTCCTTATGCTTACGCAATAGCCTTCCTCTAACTGGCCTGCTATATGTACATGTCCAAACATGCCCAACTTTAACAAATTATCCATGTGGGATTTGCAAAGTTCGTGTTTTTTTATTTTCTCAGGCAGAGGTTTTAAGTTAGTAACTCCTCTTTTTGACCAGGCAGCATCATCGCTGAATAGCATCCAGGGAAAGCAGAATAATGAATTTTAGAAGTGCTACATGTAAGCCATTCCTTTTTCTGATACCAGGTTGCTGCCAACTTGCATGTATATTGTTTACCCCGATCTTTTGCATCTTGTTTAATATTTATTTCAAGCTGATCGGGTCCCAATCGTTTCACTTCCTGTTTCTCCTGAGCGGTTAAGCCCACAAATGGCTTTATTAATAACTGATCAACTGTATTCATTTTGTCGACAGTAAATTAACAATGCAATTTGACACTGTCGCTCTTGTGGTGGTGCAGGCTGGTTACTTCTGCATCTGTTAAAAGTAAAATAAGAAGTAAGCCTTTGATAAGACGGAAGCTGCAGTGACAATTGCAATGTTTGCACCCGCCTAATGTACCAGCCACAGTGGCCCCACACATAACAGATAAACGATCGCTTGTTTTCAGAAAGAGCTTAATACCTGTAGTTTACTTGTTTATTTGCCAGGCCACACTTTATAGACTGAGTACTTAAACAAAACCCACACAGCACTTAAATAGGTTGCACACTAAATAGGTCCTGAATATTTAAACTCAAAAATCATTGTAACATATTTTGCTTATAAATCAAACTCCCTGTGGTTCAGTATTTTGACTACCCAGCCAAAGATAAGTTCTCTTCAGGGCAGTGTCAGCCTCTGCATTTATGTCTTCCCTTGGCTTGATTGAATTCCCTCGATCGCAGCAAAGACCCCGATGAGGCAGCTTCAGTGCAGAACTCTAGGTAGTTGAAGAGAGGAAAATGTCACATCACATTTGCTATCATATTCTGGCACTAGATGACTAGAGGCAAATGACAATCTTTTTCTTGCCCGTTTACAATAATCTACTTCTACCAGTGCGATCACAGTCAGAGAGTTCAAGTGTTCTACCGAAGAAAAGTTCTCTCCCATTTGTAAACAGATGAGTGCACCTTAATACTACTTCTTATGGTTACTCTTCCCTTAACTAACCTGTGAACAAGCAATGCCTGCAAGACAGCTCAGACGACTGATGCATCCTCTGCAAAGGTCTCTCTCCCAGGAATCCTCTCTGCACAGCTAAACACTCTTTTCCAGTATAGTCTGCACTCAAAAAGACAGTTTAGCTTTTGTTAGCAAATTTGACACCCCAAGAAACAGAGAAAAATGGGTGTCACAACTTGCTGATTTACAGAGATGGAATAAATCATTGGTACGCCGTACTACTAGCTTGTTCGCTTTTTACAGAGCATACATTTAATTCAAAGGCTTAAGAAATGCGTCTTTGACACTTTTTCTTTCTCCCATCTCGACTAAAATATAGGATCAGCTCAGGCCGGTCATTCCAGCACTACCAGATTCCCAAGTCACATTAGACGCTGTGTGTGTGTCTGTCTAGCAGTCATAGCAGGCACACAGGCACACCACACACAACCGCACACACACACACACACACTGTAAGCTGTGTATATCCTTGTAATCTCTGAGCCCTGATACCTCTGGGTCTGGCGTGCACAAAAAAAATGAATAAAACAAACAAAACAAACACACACAGAATCTGTAGCTCTGCAGGTCGTTATGGTGCTCAGGTTGCAAATACATTTCTTTTATCAGTGGCACAGCCTTTCATATGCATGATGAAACCAACTCAAAGACCCGCAAACCACCAGTTACCTTGCAAATATGTGACAGTTAAAGTGAGCAACACAAAGCACCCATTTAAAGATGTGTTTGTATCTGTGATGTCTACTATCCTGCCATGCAAAAAAATAAAGTTGCTTTAAGTCACTAATCAAATGTTTTCAACATCATAACAACGAGCTGCAAGTTTTGGTCAAAGAATCTATTCCATGTCTTAAATCACTGAAAGTACAGACAGTGGGGTTAAATAGATTTTTCAGGTTGAAGTTATCTTGCATTCTGGGAATTATAGTTTACCATTCAGGATATGAAAATGAAAGCCACAATTGTATTCTTTTTGCTTAACATGTTGCTATAAGGATTTGCATGCCGTCATGTGGCTTTATTATTCAATTCGTTTTTTGTAAGTAAACTCGATAATACACAGAAAAGAGGGTTCCACAGAACAGCTACCCACCTTCACAAGCACAAGGTGTGATAATCCACACTTACCAGAGCTGTCATAGTTTATTTAGACAGAAATGTACAAATGTAACATATTTGAATTATTATCTACAAACATAGAACATGTAAGCATAAAAAACTTAAAATAACAGTGCATGACACTGTTATTCTTACTATGATCTGACAATCAAGAACGCCCTAAATAGATGAATGTCTGAGTCAAATTTTTCATCACAGAAGTGAGGTTAGTAGGGAAGTGAGGGATGTAATGGCAAAAGTCTATTAACCCTATTTGTTATTCTAGCTCCGGTTTGTCGACACTAAACTGTGTTTCTGGGTCTCTAATCTAGCAAAGACGCGATTGATTTAATCTCATTCACATGGTTTGATGAGCCCGTCTTCAGGACACAGTAGGGTAGCACAGATTAATCAGAAGCAACGCATTGGGCCTCATTACGATTGTGGCGATAAGGCAACAACAGCGCCGGTAGTGCTACCGGCGCCGTTGTTAGCATGCCGCCACAGTACGAGTGCTGCTCGCGGGTGCTGCTCTGCATGCCTGGTCAGACCAGGCGTGCAGAGCGGCACCCATGAGCAGAACAGGATGGTAGCAACGGTACCGTTATGAACGGTACCGCTGCTACCATCCTCCCCATTCCCACTGAGCCTTATCGGGGCTCAAATGGGAATGGGGACGTACCGGCTCCGGGTCCCGCGCAAGGGGAATTACCGGGCCGGCCGAGGTCGGAATGGCCTGGTAATTCCCCTTTTGCGGGACCCTGAGCCAGACCCAAGTTTGGGGGTAGCCATGCCGGCATAAACATCATGGCTACCTCCAATCTTGTAATGAGGCCCATTGTCTAGAAATCATCAAGAGTCACAAGTCTAAAAACCAGAACAAACACTTGTTGGTGATTATGTCAATAAAAACATCTAATAACATACTGTCTCTATTGCTGGTGTGGTCGATATCTTCACTACCTTCAATTTCTTGTAGGGCATGTCAGGGTTCATCTTTTAAGACGATAATAACAATGAATCGTGGAATGGCACTTTGTACCAACTGCAAAGGAAATAGAATGAATTTAATAACTGCTGTTTCCATAAATTCTTCACTGTATGTTCAACAAGTGCATTTTTCATCAAATTCATTTGTTGTTTAGCGCCTCCATGGGCGTGATTTTAGATTGCTTGATATGGTGTCTTTACTGTGTTTAGTCCCTCATGTCACATTTTCAACAGTATCATCAGTGTCGGATTGTTCGGTAATTAACCCAAACTTTACTTTACTTTCGTGCCGCACTTGCAAATAAATATATATATATATAGATGCTCAACACGCAGCTAAGCAACAGTGCGGAAGGGAACATAAACAGATAGCTTAATCGCTTCAGGGTGTAACCCCCGGGTCTTGTTCTGTATTCTGGGTGACGGCGTGTTCATGGAATCCGCTCCATGGCAGAGGGCCGCGTGTCCAGCAATGCGCGCATCACACGCACATAACACGCACATAACACGCACACAAGAACACGGGCCTCCACCCAGTGGGAGAGGCCTAATTGCAGCTGTCTGCAAGGACCCACCGATTGAGCGAGCAAATGAAATAGCCACGTGCGGCCTTTCCGATTGCCAGGTACTCACTAGATCGCTCGAGAGAGTAGGCCACAGAGCAGCAAAGTCTGCCTTCTCTTCCTCGCAAGAGGTCAAAGATGCCAAGTAATTGCTCGCTAATTGCTAATTTTAGTGGTGAACCACTGCAACGCAGATTCTGTTAAACAATGTCTGATGATCACACACCATGTTGAGAGGAGGACCGAAAGAGCAGGTCGTGTCTTATATGAATCCTTAGCAGCACATATTTTTTTCAACTTCAGGGAAAGATTTTATTTAAAAGAGGTCAAGAAAAACGTACGGATCTTCGATGGCAAAGGCCGCTTTATTGAGAATAATTGAGATTAACTCTGCGGGCCCAGCTTGATTTCAAAGTGTGAACAGCCTATTTTCTCAGTATGACAAAAAGCGCACAATGGCAATCATGAAGGGGGTAAACTCGATAAGACATTATTACGGTAGATCTTGAAATGTAACTATTTGAGGCGTTGTTGGTGCTGCCAGTGCTGCTAGTGCTGAGGACCTTGAACCCAGGACCCAGGAAATCGAGGGCACACGGGTTACCAGAATCCATCAGCTGCTTCTTTGTCAGCGTGCCGCTTCGTTCCCAGGAGGGGGCGGAGCCTTGTCGCTGCTCACGTGAGGAGTCACGTGACCCAAAACACACGGAAAAAGCATCCGCTTTCAGGCGAGCGGTGCGTTGTTGGTGCTGCCAGTGCTGCTAGTGCTGAGGACCTTGAACCCAGGACCCAGGAAATCGAGGGCACACGGGTTACCAGAATCCATCAGCTGCTTCTTTGTCAGTGTGCCGCTTCGTTCCCAGGAGGGGGCGGGGCCTTGTCGCTGCTCACGTGAGGAGTCACGTGACCCAAAACACACGGAAAAAGCATCCGCTTTCATCCTCGCGGCGTTGAGCCTGGTAGGGGTAGAGGGCGCGGGCTGTTGTGCGGCTGTTAGGCGCTGCCGGCGCGTCTAGAGGCAAGAGAACGGGCGACTGCGGAGGCATTCCCTCTTTGATCCCGACCTAGAACAAAAGGTAAGTTCAACTAACACTGTCAAAAGTCCTAGATGAAAATACGAGTAGCGTGGTAAATTAAATTAATAAGGGGAAAAAAAAAAAAACCTAAGTATTGTAAGTTCGAGTTGGTGCTTATTGGCCGTTGTAAGAACCAAACCACTCGATAAATGTCAGCAGCTACGAGGGGGATGACGAATAAAGCCAACACACGAGCTCAAGCTAAGCGAGGGTTGAACAATATGTCCACGACCATTGGAAACTCCACTGACATGGAGAGAGTTCCTAATCAGTCCTCTGCCTCTTCTAACGTCCAAGTAACTGCGACAATGGTTAGTAAGAGCGTCACTCCCCAAGTCAACGGCCCCAGAACTACAACCTTCAATGACAATACCAGACAGCAGCAGTACTCTAGCTCCGAGACACCCAGGCCTACCAATACACACGAACACATGGACATGGCGTGGCCGAGAAGGAAAGGAACGAATGACTCGATGGATACTTTCAATTTAGAAAGTGACTCCGAAAGTATCGAAGACCTAGAACGAGACGAAACCACCGAAAGGGAAACCAAAGACGAGCCTGAAAACGAAAAGAAAATGCAATCAGAGAAATACAGGGAGAGGCAAGGGTCAAAAAACACTGGCTCTCCCACAACGCAGGGGAAAAAACCCAAAGTAATTACGGAAATGGAAAAAGAGACGCAGGTGATCGAGACACAGGGAAGAAACAGCGAATCTGAGGTCACTCAATCAGGAATAAAGAATGTTGAAGTCTGTACTGCAATGATACACCGTACTCTGAGTGATCGACCATCTCTTAATATCCCTCATTTCGAACACAATCCTGAGGATCCAACACGAGACCCAACCCATAACACTCAGGAAAATGGCATAAGTATAATGACGATACAAAGAACGGCAGCTAGGGTAGAGCACTTAAAATCGAGCTCATCGCTAAAACTACTGGCTTGGACAAAGGTAGCTGAGATGCACAATCCAGAGTCAGAGAAAATAGAAACAACAATAACCATGAGTAAAGGAGATGAGCATTTGATCAAATTACGACAAGATACAAGGGATCTCCACGCCAAACAAGACGCAAAAGAACACATCACAACGCCAGAGAAACCGGAGGGCACTAGAGAGCTGCGGTTATCGTCAAATGAATGGATTGAAAGCTCTACATTGCCAACAACTATACCACAAAATAATCCAAATTTAGGAGGTAGAAGAAATTCAGTGGGGATTGTGGATCAAGTAATAAAAGATCTAGCAAAAATGAATGCAAAATTGCTGCAAACGAGAAGGTCATCTCAAATAAACGTTAACATGGAAAAACCACCATCAGCGGAGTTATACTATCCTAAGCATAGGAGTATACACGAAGTAATGACTCTAGAAACAAACTCACCAGCATTCGAATCCAGAAATGAGGAGATTATAGTGTCCCAAAAGAGATGTCGAAGAAGAGAAAGTCCCGAAAATGATGACTGCAGTGTGAGGAAAAAACTCAAAAGTCAGAGAGAAGAAGAAAACAAGAGAAGAAATACATCTGTGGACTCGGAAGATGAGGATGATACAACAACTTCGAGAAATGAAAACTGGAGGAGATCCACGGAGATACCCCAGACAGAAATAAGTAATATAGACGAAACATCAACCTGCGACGAAAAAATAATATAGAAGTTAAGCCCAATTCTGATGTCGGCCGCAACAATAGCTGTCGCGCCCCTGATGAAACTTTATGAAAACTTAAATGAGAATTACAGAGACCAAACAACTTTGATTGCGCTACTAAACTCCAAAATGATCAAACTAGAGACAGACCTTAAAGAAATGACCTCTGAGATTGTGGTAGCCAAACGAGGGAATGATATCTCGTTAATGGCTTTAAAGGAATCCCTAAGAAACAATTCTGAAGATAAGAAACTTCTAGCAGAAGTGACAAGGCAAGCCCTTACGCTACTTCAAAATGAACGAGAAAGAAGGAGAGATTCAAATACAACACAGGTCGCAAAAACATTACAAACGAGCCAGACTTCAGTGATTAACCTAGAAACATGTGAGCTACCTGAGAAATTCGGTACAACTGAGCACGCATCTGAAAAAAAAAAGAAAGAAACAGAGGTAAGAGTATCTAAACAGAACTGCTGCTATGGTAAGGAACTCATAATTAGCCATGATGTCAGTGATTGTGGAAGGACGGAGAGGAAGAGTGTGGAGATCGCTCAAAAAACAAGTACTTACTCTTCGATCGATTGCACGACATCTATAGAAAAATCGGTTGAGGAAAGTAAACAGCAAATCGAAAAAGAACCAGATAAAGAGCAAGTTCTCCTACCATCCAATCCACCCAATACGTCAAAATCCATTGATACAAACTCAAATAATCTAGAAAGTATGCCTATAATCAAACACGGAAAAAAAATGAGAGGGAATGGTATGATATATTTGAAAACCCGAAAACCAGCTCAGGAGCGAGTAATGAGAAGAACTCAAAAACAATCAAACCAAACTCAAATAATTGTAACAAAAAATCGAAGAATCAACAAGCAAAAAAAAACAAGAAAACTCGTAGCTCAGCCAATTTCTTCAGAAACATCAAAGCATTGAACATAACTGTAAATAATTCAGAATTAACAACGTTGAAGGGAGAAAAGAAAAAAAAAATAGATGAGGAGATCCAAATCGTGGAGGAAAAAACACAGCCAGCAAATTTGACTGAATACAATATATCCCTAATTGGAAGAACTATTGAGCTAGACATGGAAGACCCAGATGGTGATGAGGAAGAATTGCTGATCATGTCAACTTACAGTGTGTCTGAAGCTGACGAAAACAATGACAACGATGAGGCAATAAAAATAATCGAAAATGGAAACAATCCTGGGCGAGATAATCGTGAGCTAGAGACAAGCCCGCAGAAATCGCTCATCAAAGGGTACGAGAAAGAGAAAGATGATAGATCGGCAAACAAAAGAGTGATTTCGTGGCCAGAAACTCCTACAAAATCTCAATTTACAACAAAGAAAAGTAGTAAAAAGATGCAAGAGCCACAAATCTTCTTTACCTTAGAAGAGAAAAGACTGAAGAGTATGCTAAAACAGGGAAACATACCCAAGATTATGAAAGCCACAAAAAATACCATATTAGATGAGCGGAAAAATAATATAATCAGCACTGAGATTCTGAACGAGAAATCCACAAGAAAAGTTGAAGAACCTAGAGGGAATGTCGATGAGTCCATTAAGTCAAGAAACTCTACCGTGCCTGTCGGAAACAAAACAATACAGAAAAATCACCAGTATCGATTACTGGTCGAGAAAATTGACGGAAGAAAAGGTGGGACCCCACTAAATCGGTACACCATTTTACAAATGTTCCAAAAGATTCCTGTACTAAAGGTAATAAAGAGCGCTCGGATTGATCGGGTGGAAATCATGGCTGAGATGAAACAGAAGTCTGTACTTTTATATATCAACGACAAAAAAGATGCTGAATTGATCATGATGAGTGAGAGACAACTCCTGGAAGCGGGATTCCAAGTATATGAAGTAGACAACACCTTAAATGGAAATGACGACGTAAAAACAAAAGAACCCAAAGCACAAAGAACAAACGTGAAAGAGCTAGTGACATTTGAAAGAATAGAAAAAAACGCAATAAGGGAACACGCGTCTAATGTCAAGCTCAAAGACACAGAAATAGAGACTGAAGTAGCAGGTCTTCCCGATGACATAAAGACGAAGAAAATCAAAATAACAGTGGATAATCGCGGAAAGTTAGATACAGGGAACTATAAATCTATGGAAGTAAACACTGTTGAAGATGAAAGAAAAAAGTGGTCTTGGTTGGCAAAATCATTGAACCCAATAAAGGAGAGCTAACGCTATGACAAGATAGGGACACTGACACTAGCCTCGTGGAACACCAGAGGATTCTCACACCTCCTAGGATCTCCAACGGAAACAATACAAAAGGCAGACTTGATATGCTTGCAAGAGACATGGATATCCAAACTACCATGTGTGGACGGCTACGAAGTAGCAATAAATCCAGCAATAAAACAAAAAAAAGGAAGGCCTATGACAGGACAATTGATTTTAATCAAAAGAACATGTGGACTAAGAATAAAATCCGCCCGCAACCTGTCACCTTTCCTTCAGGAGGTGTGTGTAGAACAATCAGAACTCACAGAGAAGCTGACGAACCGATTATATATATTAAACATATATTGGAATACAACATCAAAGTTTTTCCAAAAGCTAGAAGATGATATCATTGAGGCCATAGATACAATTAAAATAGAAGATTCAAAGGCAATAATTATCCTATGTGGAGATTTCAACAGGAAATTCATTGAGCTAAACCAACAAAAAACAACGAAGATCGATGGGATGAGATTTAAAAATGACTGTTGGCTAGAAGAGATGACAAATAGAAATCTATCAATGCTTAACGGAGCGACAAGAGGGGACATTCCAGCAACCCCGACCTGGGAAAGAGGTACTCAGCAATCTATTTTAGATTACATCTTTGTCTCGGAGAATATACTACATGAAATAGTCTCCTTTACAGTCACCAAAAACATCCAAAGCGATCATAATATCACATCAATGGAATGGAAATGGAGAAAAGCAGAGAAAAAGGATCAATGGAGATGTGACATCTCAGTGGAACCTGGACGCAACAGACTAAGGATAAACAAATTGAATATTAAGGAGATATCTGAACAAATGCAAAAATCCCAGGAGCAAGGCTTGTCCGAGTCAACGGAATACCAGCACTTACTAGAAATTTATAAATCCAAAAAAACGAAGGTTCTAAAGAACCAAAATTTCTATAAACATAAGTACGACCCGGAAGTGGCGAAAAAAAAGAGGGAACTGAGGAAAGCATTAAGATCGATTAATGCCACCAAAGGAGTAGAAAATCAAACCCAGTCCAAAAAAGTGAGAAACCAGTACAACAACTGGCACAAGTTACATAGAGCTAAGATGGAGAAAAACGACGCAGAGACAATATTGAAAGCGCTGAACCAGAGAAATTCCAGGGGTTTTTGGACCTTAATAAATGAATCATCTAACTCAGAAAAAGCCATTATAACAAATATGGTAACGGAAACAGACTGGGAGTGTCATTACAAAAACCTGTTTAAAAGAAGGGAATGTACAAGTACAGCGGAGATCCACGTAAAAACTCCCTGGAACTTACAAATGGACAGAGAGGACATCCGAATCTCAATTGCAAATAGCAGTACATCTAGAGCTGCCGGACCGGATGGCCTCTCGAACGCCGATTTAAAAGAAAACATCGATGAATGGTCGGAATTCTGTGAGATCCTGTTCAAAGCAATAATAAAAGAAGGAAGGATCCCTGCGACCTGGAAACTAGGAATCATTGTTCCGATATTCAAGAAAGGCTTACGGTCGGAGCCAGCAAACTACCGCCCCATCGCCCTCCTCGATGTCATAGGCAAAGTGTTTGCAACTCAGCTCCTTAAACAACTCACACTGTGGATAAATCAAGGAAAAATCTATGATGACAGACAGTCTAGGTTTGTAAAGGGAGTGGGCTGCAGCACAAACTTGCTAATATTAAACCTACTAAAAATAGATGCCATTCGATCGGGACAGAAAATCTATCTGGCATTTATCAACATGGCAAACGCGTTTGATGGAGTGAATAGAGAAATCCTGTGGTGTAATTTAAAGAAGAGAGGCTGCGATGAGAGTCTGATAGCAGCCATCAAAGAACTTTACTCTGACACCTACATTCAAATAAGGCTAGACAAAGAAGGAAATCTGTCAAAGCCAATTCGTACAGAAAGAGGAGTGAAACAGGGGTGCCCATTAGGGGCCACCCTGTTTAACTTCTACATCTCGGAAGTAGAGAATGCACTGTCAAGCGTGATTTCATTTCCACCAACCATCAATGGATGCCAATTACATCACATCTTATATGCAGATGATATGGTAATTTTAGACCTAACACCAGTCGGCCTACAGAGAAAATTGTCTGCATTGAAGATCTATTCGGAAAAACTCAGGCTGGAGATAAATGCAGCCAAGTCAGAAATCCTAGTCCTAGAGAACAAAAGAGGAAGAAAATCTGACAAGTACAGATCGAGTTGGTTCGTGGGAACAAAGAAGCTAGAGAAAGTGCACTTCACAAAATATTTGGGCACAATTATCAACTCAAGCATAAATGACGAACCAATGGTAAAGAAAATCCTAAATAGCTGCAAACAACTAACCTCTCAAGGGATCGTAATGCAGAAGAAATTCGGAAAATTCACATGTGAGCCAGTGAGAAAATTCTACCAAAATAAAATTACACCGATTCTGATTTATGGGGCAGAGAACATGTTTGGCTGTAACCACAAGATATGGTCTAGGTGTGAAGGTTTTTTCTGGAAAAAAGTTCTTCAAATACCACAAAGCACACCGACTGCGTGTGTTCTATATGAAGTAGGCATGTCCACATTGAACGCAAGGATTGCTTGGAATAAGCTATTGCTTTTTAGGAAAATGCATGACGAAGCAAACCTACCACCGTTCAAAATCCTATTGGGAAACAAAACAGGCGGAAAAACGTCAGCCCTAAGAGACTGGAAACAGCAATGTGGAGAAATTCTCAAACAGTTAGGGACGGACGAGTCAATGTTATGGAATAACCCAGACTTTGTAAAAAGAAAATTGCTAGATCTTGATTGGATTACAATTGGGGAAAGAAGAGATCGCCAAAAGGCGATGACAAATCAACCAAAAGAAGCAAAGAAACGAAACACGCCTCAGAAATATCTGGCACTAGCTCCGTGCAAACATCTAAGAAAGTATTATTTGATGTTTCGTTTAAACATCCTAGAGACCAAAGAAATCCTGGGAATTAGGCATGTGATATCAAGGGAAAACACCCTATGTCGATTCTGTGGAGAGAAAGATGAAAATTTAAAACACCTCATCATAAGCTGTACAGAACTAAGCAACCAGCGTGTCAGTTGCTTGGGAAAGATGAGGGAAAAGTACCAGACGCTATCTGAAGAAGAATGGTGGAGACAACTACACTTGACCGAAAGCAAGCCACTGTTGATCTCAGTAATGCGATTCTTAGAGATTCTGCAGAAACACCTAAAAATGAACCGGGTGGTTGCCTAAAGAGACCAACCTATCCGAAAAGACTGGAAAAAGACAGAATATCTATGGATGCAAAGGTAGACGAATTAGGGACAGAAAAAGTCAAGAGAAGAAGTCCAACAAGGGGTTTCTACAAAAATAGTTAAGGACTATGATGGAATGTTGATCTTACACTAAAAGATAAAGTTTTTCAAAAGTTTGTATAAACTAAATGAAAATAAAAAAAAAAAATAAAAAAAAAACTATTTGAGGCAAAGTTTGTGATCCTGGTACCCCAACAACCCTCTGCCACCCCCTACTTGACACTACCACCCCCTGCCCCTTCCCCGTCGTCCACCCTCCACTTGACACTACCACCCCTGCAATCCCGTCCATCTATCCCACCATTCCAGGATGCAGCCAGAGCACCACTGGTTCCTTTTTTCCCCTTCCACCACTGCCCCCACCTCCACACTTGACTCTACCACCACCTGCAATCCCGTCCATCTATCCCACCATTCCACTATTGCCTTTTTGGCTGCAGCCAGAGCACCACTGGTTCCTTTTTTCCACTTCCGCCCTTGTGCGTCGCCCACTGAGTCCTGCCTTCCCCAGTGCATTAGTGCTGTTTCTCTGCTGCTTCTTCGGGGTCAGAAAGACAATCAAAAAACACGTGCATCACATGTGTTTTCTAGATCCCTGGAGATGGTGATACTAGTCTTAAATAAAGCAGCTCACCAAACCCTGGCTATATCTCAGCATGCGGGGTTTACTCAGATATATTAATAATAAAGTCTGGAGCCCTGTTCTGTGTTCCCTGCTGTGAGATCCTGAAATACAGAGTAAGAGAGTCAGGCTCCCCTAAGAAGAGGATGCCAGGAGGCTGACCAATCACTGGAGCCTATGTATAGTCTTCCCATAATCCATAGCAAAAATCTGCATAACTACCTTCTGTTGCTCAAACATAGAAGCTTCATTTTCATAGAAGTAAATTCATGAAGTCCTCCTTTATATATCCTGGAGTTCTAAGGCGTGTTTCTATTGAAATCATGAAGTATGTAAATCGTCCTATGTTTGCGAGGTTAGAATTGCTTTAGGTAACCTTTCTTGATTAAAGTCGTTAACAGTGGATTATGTTAAGTGCCGGCAGTTCCCAGCACTTCGGGGGGCTGTGATAGCCGGCGGTAAAACCAATTTTTGGAGGTTTCTGGTTAGCTACAGAGACCGATACATTTAGTAAAAGGAAAGATCCGTGAATCACGTGCCGACTGACTCGCTCACGTGACACTGCACGAGCCCTAGGAAGGACTTCAGGTCACAACAGTGCAGACCACGTGACACTCCGCGAGCGCTATGAGGAATTACCACGTGACACCCCGCGAGCCCAAGAGGGACTTCAGGTCACAGCAGTGGGTACAGTTGGAGAATGAGTTGCTCTGGTTTTCACCTGAGCGGCCCTTTGTGTAATATTTGGGATCCCGTACCGTTCCAGTATCCCTGATCTTCGCTAGGTTCAGGCCGCTGATTGGCTGCATTAGCCTAAGACCCGCCCCCACTGCTGGCGTCTGCGACGAGGACCTCTAGCAGCAGACTCTGGGACTGCACCCTTGAATTTCCAATGCTGGAGCATGCTTAGAGGGACCTCTAGTAGCAGACTCCGGTACTGCACTCTTGAATTTCCAATGCTGGAGCATGCTTAGAGGGACCTCTAGTAGCAGAGCCTGGTACTGCAGCCTTGAATTTCCAATGCTGGAGCATGCTTAGAGGGACCTCTAGCAGCAGAGCCTGGTACTGCACCCTTGAATTTCCAATGCTGGAGCATGCTTAGAGGGACCTCTAGCAGCAGACTCTGGTACTGCACCCTTGAATTTCCACCCCTGTGCGTCGCCCACTGAGCCGCTGCCTTCCCCAGTGCATTAGTGCTGTTTCTCTGCTGCTTCTTCGGGGTCAAGAAAGACAATCAAAAAACACGTGCATCACATGTGTTTTCTAGATCCCTGGAGATGGTGTTACTAGTCTTAAATAAAGCAGCTCACCAAACCCTGGCTAGATCTCAGCATCCGGGGTTCACTCAGATATATTAATAATAAAGTCTGGGGCCCTGTTCTGTGTTCCCTGCTGTGAGATCCTGAAATACAGAGTAAGAGAGTCAGGCTCCACTAAGAAGAGGATGCAGGAGGCTGACCAATCACTGGAGCCTATGTATAGTCTTCCCATAATCCATAGCAAAAATCTGCATAATTACCTTCTGTTGCTCAAACATAGAAGCTTTATTTTCATAGAAGTAAATTCATGAAGTCCTTCTTTATATATCCTGGAGTTCTAAGGCGTGTTTCTATTGAAATCATGAAGTATGTAAATCGTCCTATGTGTGCAAGGTTGGAATTGCTTTAGGTAACCTTTCTTGATTAAAGTCATTATTAGTGGATTATGTTAAATGCCGGCAGTTCCCAGCACTTCGGGGGGCTGTGATAGCCGGCGGTAAAACCAATTTTTGGAGGTTTCTGCTTAGCTACAGAGACCGATACATTTAGTAAAAGGAAAGATCCGTGAATCACGTGCCGTCTTGACTCGCTCACGTGACACTGCACGAGCCCTAGGAAGGACTTCAGGTCACAACAGTGCAGACCACGTGACACTCCGCGAGCGCTATGAGGAATTACCACGTGACACTCCGCGAGCCCTATGAGGAATTACCACGTGACACTCCGCGAGCGCTATGAGGAATTACCACGTGACACTCCGCGAGCGCTTTGAGGAATTACCACGTGACACTCCGCGAGCGCTATGAGGGATTACCACGTGACACTCCGCGAGCCCAAGAGGGGCTTCAGGTCACAGCAGTGGGTACAGTTGGAGAGTGAGTTGCTCTGGTTTTCACGGCAATACAGGACGGCCGGTGTTGTTTAGTATTTGGGATCCCGTACCATTCAAGGATCCCTGGGCCTTGCCTATGTTCAGGCCGCTGATTGGCTGCATTAGCCTAAGACCCGCCCCCACTGCTGGAGTCTGCGACGAGGACCTCTAGCAGCAGACTCTGGGACTGCACTCTTGAATTTCCAATGCTGGAGCATGCTTAGAGGGACCTCTAGTAGCAGAGCCTGGTACTGCAGCCTTGAATTTCCAATGCTGGAGCATGCTTAGAGGGACCTCTAGCAGCAGAGCCTGGTACTGCACCCTTGAATTTCCAATGCTGGAGCATGCTTAGAGGGACCTCTAGCAGCAGACTCTGGTACTGCACCATTGAATTTCCACCCCTGCTGTCGCCCACTGAGTGCTGCCTTCCCCAGTGCATTTGTGCTGTTTCTCTGCTGCTTCTTCGGGGTCAAGAAAGACAATCAAAAAACACATGCATCACATGTGTTTTCTAGATCCCTGGAGATGGTATTACTATTCTTAAATAAAGCAGCTCACCAAACCCTGGCTAGATCTCAGCATCCTGGGTTTACTCAGATATATTAATAATAAAGTCTGGGGCCCTGTTCTGTGTTCCCTGCTGTGTGATCCTGAAATACAGAGTAAGAGTCAGGTAAGGGAAGCCTTTCAGGTCAAAATGGCACCTTTGAGAACGTGACCTATTGAAATGAATGCAACATGCAATGAAATGAGTAAGGAATACATTGAAATGACTATAATATGTATTGAAATGAGTATGAAACACTGAAATTCAGTGAATAAGGCATGCATTGAAATGAATATGACACATGTTGAAGTGAATACGATATGCAATGGAATGAATACGACACCCATTGAAATGAATATGACACACGTTGAAATAAAAATTACACCCATTGAAATTAATATGACACACGTTGAAATAAATATTACACCCATTGAAATTAATATGACACACGTTGAAGTGAATATGACATGCATTGGAATGAATAAGACATGTAGTGAAATGAATCGGAAATGCATTGAACTAAATATGACACCCATTGAAATGAATATGACAAACGTTGAAGTGAATATGACACACGTTGAAGTGAATAGGACATGCAATGGAAGGAAGATGACACCCATTGAAATGAATATGACAAACGTTGCAGTGAATATGACACACGTTGAAGTGAATATGAAATAAGTTGAAGTGAATAAGACATGCAATGGAATGAATAAGACATGCATTGGACTTAATATACCATACATTGGAATGAATAAGACATGCATTGAAATAAATATGACACCCATTGAAATGAATATGACTCATGTTGAAGTGAATAGGACATGCAATGGAATGAATATGAAACCCATTGAAATGAATACGACACATATTGAAGTGAATGTAATATATATTAAATTTAATATAACATCCATTTGAATGAATAAGAGATTACCTCCATGTCCCTCTTCCTCTTCCCAGTACTTACCTTTGAGAACGTTCCGTGCTCACTGGAACTCTTTTCTTTTCAAGCTGGCCTTCTCCAATTGGAAGGAGTTGCAAGGTGTTATAAGGACTTTGGTGGTCTTCAGGTCTTCGATCCAGGGGAAGGATGTTCTGGAACGGACAGACAACCCCTCAGCTTTGCCTTACATCAACCATCAGGGGGCATGTGGTCCCGCTCTCTGGAGGATCTGGCTTTGTCCATTTGGACCTGGGCTGCGACACATCTGGTCTCCTTGAGAGCGGTCCATATGCAGGGGGTGGACAATGTGACTGCGGACCAGCTCAGCAGGGTGTTTCCGGTCTCGGGGGAGATGTCTCTTCATCCCAAGGTTTTTCAGGAGGTGTGTCGGTTGTTTGGGCATCCCTGGATGGACCTATTTGCATCCCCCTGCAACTCTCAACTTTCCTGTTTTTGCTAGGGGACTCTGCCCCCCGGAGCTAGGGGGGGGATGGGCAGGGGAACGCTCTTCCTTTGACTTGGCCCCCAGAGCTTCTTTATGCCTTTCCTCCAAATCCCCTGATTCTGCAGGTCATCAGCACAATCAGATAATCTCTGTGCGTGTTCATCCTGGTGGCCCCTTACTGGCCTCAGAGGGGGTGGTTCCCGGGCCTTCTGGAGATGCAGTTTGCTTCTCCTTGGGTGTTGCTCGGGTGGCCGTCTCCATTGCGGGTGATCAATGTCCCTCTTCTCCTCTCTCATCCGTTGTGGGTTCTAGAAACGGAGAGAAGGGATCTCCTGGCATTAGGCCTTTCAGCTGCAATGGCTGGGATGGTTCAGAGGGCGCGTCAGTCCTCTACACTTAAGTCCTCTAACCGTCATTGGGCTAATTTTCTGGCTTGGTGTTACCTGAAGTGTGTCCTGGCATTGGAGTGTGGCTCCCAGACATTTTGCAATTTCTTCATGAAGGGGTGGAGAAGGGGTTGGTGGTCTCTACTTTCTGTTCTCAGTGGTCTGCCATTCGGGCTTTCCAGGTTTCCTGGTCCTCTCTGGTAGGGGGCAAGGCTCTGGTCTCAACGCTCTTGAAAGGGGTAGCAGGTACTCATCCTTTGGGCCCAGTTGGGGCTCCCTGTGGACCCTGCCCTGCCGGTGGCTGTGATATTCGGCTTAAAGTACAATTTTTGGAGGGCTCAGATAAGTAATAGAAAGATGGGATGTGAAAGCAAACGCGCTACACGCACGAGCGTGAAATGACGCGCCTACCACGTGACACTCCAGGCAGCGCACTGAACGATGCGTCCTATGGCTGGTCTCTGCTTCAGGATATCCTGCAACCCATAATCCTTAGCAAGAATCTGCACAATATCCATCTGATACTCAACCAGAGCAGCTTTTCTTTTACAGAAATACATTAAAGAATCCGTCCTTTCATTTACCAAGACGTTCTAAGTCGCTGGTTTTTAAAAAAAAATCATATAGGACGCTATGATTTCAGGGTTGCAATAGCTGTGGCCAACCTTTCCAGGCTGTGCCCGGCTATGCCGGGGGCCATGGGCTGTGATGGGCTGCTCTAAACCCCATCTGGGCACATAGCTCTCAACTCACCCGCTTTTGGCGGGTGTCACCCGCCTTGTAAAGAGCAGACTCACCCCCCAAGCCTCCTCCACGCCCATTCATTCCAATGGGCGTCTCACCCGCCAAAAACAAAATCGGGTGATTTCACCCGCCTTTAAAACAAAAATGGTTGAGAGCTATGTGGGCAACAACAACAAAAGTAATCTGTGAAGGTCACCGATGTGTCTCGGAGGCCAACTACCTTAGTAAAAGAAAAGATTGGTTATTATAATAGAAGTGTTATACGTGCAGAGAAGATGACACAACTACCACGTGACACTTTGCGAGCCCTAGGAGCGGCTACCACGTGAAGGGGCTACCACGTGGCACTCTGCAAGTCCTAGGAGGGGCTACCATGTGACACTCTGCGAGCCCTAGGAGGGGCTACCACGTGACACTCTGCAAGCCCTAGGAGGGGCTACCACATAAAGGGGTTACCACGTGACACTCCGCAAGCCCTTTCCACGTGACACTCCGCGAGCACTAGGAGGAGCTACCACGTGACACTCTGCAAGCCCTCTCCACGTGACACTGCGCAAGCCCTAGGAGGGGCTTCCACGTGACACTCTGCAAGCCTTAGGAGGGGCTCAGATCACTACAGTGAGGACTGTCACGCTTCTACCAAGTGACACTCTGCAAGCCCTAGGAGGGGCTTCCACGTGACACTCTGCAAGCCCTAGGAGGGGCTACCACATGACACTCTGCAAGCCCTAGGAGGGGCTTCCACGTGACACTCTGCAAGCCCTAGAATGGGCTCCAGGTCACAGCAGTGCGGACCGTCACACTTCTACCACATGACACTCTACGAGCCCTAGGAGGGGCTACCACGTGACACTCCGCGAGCCCTAGGAGGGGCTTCCACGTGAAACTCTGCAAGCCCTAGGAGGGGCTCCAGCTCACAACAGTGCGGACCGTCACGCTTCTACCACGTGACACTCCGCGAGCACTAGGAGGAGCTACCACGTGACACTCTGCAAGCCCTTTCCACGTGACACTGCGCGAGCCCTAGGAGGGGCTTCCACGTGACACTCTGCAAGCCTTAGGAGGGGCTCAGATCACTACAGTGAGGACTGTCACGCTTCTACCAAGTGACACTCTGCAAGCCCTAGGAGGGGCTTCCACGTGACACTCTGCAAGCCCTAGGAGGGGCTACCACGTGACACTCCGCAAGCCCTAGGAGGGGCTTCCACGTGACACTCTGCAAGCCCTAGGAGGGGCTCCAGGTCACAGCAGTGCGGACCGTCACGCTTCTACCACGTGACACTCTACGAACCCTAGGCGGGGCTACCACGTGTCACTCTGCAAGCCCTAGGAGGGGCTTCCACGTGACACTCTACGAGCCCTAGGGGGGGATACCACGTGACACTCTATGAGCCCTAGGAAGGACTACCCCATGACACTCCGCGAGCCCTAGGAGGGGCTTCCACGTGACACTCTGCAAGGCCTAGGAGGGGCTCCAGGTCACAGCAGTGCGGAGCGTCACGCTTCTACCACGTGACACTCTACGAGCCCTAGGAGGGGCTACCACGTGACACTCTGCAAGCCCTAGGAGGGGCTTCCACGTGATACTCCTCGAGCACTAGGTGGGGTTACCACGCGACACTCCACGAGCACAAGGAAGGGCTACCCCGTGACACTCTGCAAGCCCTAGGAGGGGCTTCCACGTTACACTCCGTGAGCCCTAGGAGGGGCTTCCACGTGACACTCTGCAAGCCCTAGGAGGGGCTCCAGGTCACAGCAGTGTGGACCGTCACGCTTCTACCACGTGACACTCTACGAGCCCTAGGAGGGGCTACTACGTGACACTCCGCGAGCCCTAGGAGGGGCTTCTACGTGACACTCTGCAAGCCCTAGGAGGGGCTCCTGGTCACAGCAGTGCGGACCATCACGCTTCTACCACGTGACACTCTACGAGGCCTAGGAGGGGCATCCACGTGACACTCTGCAAGCCCTAGGAGGGGCTCCAGGTCACAGCAGTGCGGACCCGTCACGCTTCTACCACGTTACACTCTGCAAGCCCTAGGAGGGGCTACCACGTGACACTCTGCAAGCCCTAGGAGGGGCTTCCATGTGACACTCTGCAAGCCCTAGGAGGGGCTCCAGGTCACAGCAGTGCGGACCCATCACGCTTCTACCACGTGACACTCTGCGAGCCCTAGGAGGGGCAACCACGTGACACTCTGCAAGCCCTAGGAGGAGCTTCCACGTGACACTATAAGCAGAGAACACTATTACTTACTAGGAGTCTTCCGGAGTCTTCCAGAGTCTGCTAATAGGAGAGCAGAGAAAAGGGGGCAACGAGGTGGCTGGGAAGTGGCTGTTCGGCTGTGGAGGACTGTTACCCACGTGTCTCAGGCTGTGCATGGTAGATCACGCCCCTTTTCATTACATCATAAAAAGAAGCATCCGCGCGCCCCTGACAAGACCACACAGACCAAGAAGAATACAAACCCACGACTACACACTCAACCTGAGAAGATGGAGTAATGAGGCTCAAGCCTCGGTATCCAAAAATCACCGCTGATGGATAAAAATCTATCAGCAAGAAGAAGAACAAGCGCGCGCCCCTGATGTGGCTGAGAAGCGGCTGTTTGGCTGTTCGGCTGTTCGGCTGTTCGCTGCACGCAGCGCAGCAGCGTCTCAGCCCAGCACACCTCGTTGCCCCCTTTTCTCTGCTCTCCTATTAGCAGACACTGGAAGACTCCGGAAGACTCCAAGTAAGTAATAGTCTTCTCTGCTTATAAGGGTGTCATCATTTCCGAAGATCAATTTGGCCACCGCTCATAGTTGAGACCTCAATATCTTTGTATTGTCTTGTTATATGCTGTTAGCCTAGTTTTAGTCACAGAGTGAATAACGGTGACAGCCCGTTGGCGTTTGCCACCTGTCTGATAAAAGTGTGATTCTAACTGTGAAGGCTTGAACCTTGCTTGAATACATTTGTTTCTTTGAAGGTGTTAAAGCAAAACACCCCTCATTGTTTTGTTTCAAGCAGTTGGCTCTCTCTATATAACAATTCTACTCCGTCAGTGATCTGGTATACATTTTTAAGGCGCTTAAGCAAAGGTATACAGGCGCAATGGTGCAGCCCTGTATCATTAGTACATATAATTATTTTCTTTGTAAGTGTCAGCTCTCGTGTCGGCTTTTGCACTACTCTGTTGTACTGTGTGGCGCTGTTGTTTTGTCACTCCGCTGTACTTGACTCTTACTCTTTGTGTAGTCATTACCTGATTGGCCTTTGTGCGGTAACGCAACATACATTATTGACACGTTGGTTGTTAATTACAGCCTAACTGCATAAAAACCTAAGGAATCGTCGGATATCTGTACCTGAAATCATATCGCACCCTAAACAGATTCCTATTGTAAGTAGGCCGATCATGGAATATTTTTCTAAAACTGTTAAATCAGATGCACTGATTAATGAACATGTCAATAATCATGTAACCCTGACCAATCAGTTAATTGCATCTACTGATGACTTGATTGTTGAATTATCATGTGAGCTAGGCTGTGTGAGTTCTAAACTTCTAAACGATGTACTAGGAGGCTCGGTTGATTGTTGTGGTGGTGACCGCATAGGCAATGCCAATGCCCCATTGAAAGGGATCCCTAAAGCTGCTATAGTTGATATCTCTGATTGTAAATCCCCTGAGGTAAAGTTGTCCATAGGTTCTGTAATAAATAGTACTGTGCCCGTAATTGACCTATCGGCTTCAAAACTTGAAGAAATGGAAACTGAGTACCTGGGACATGATCATGAAAGCTCAATGGAAATCCCCATAATCACTCCGACTCACTTTGTGCCTTCCACTAATCCAACTAAGTTGGGTGACTTCAATGTATCGTCACCTAAGAAACTGGAGCCAATAGTCGATGACTTGAGGGACTTACCTATTGACCCTACCTATATGTCTTCAGAGCCCAGTTTTAAGTTTAGTCACACCTTGCGTAATATGAATAATACGTTACCTACCACAACTACAAAAATTAATAATTTATGTGATGCAAAAGATATTCATAACCCTAATTTGAGTATGAACTCTGATGACATGTTGGAGGCCCTAGAAAGTCTACTCTCTGAATTATTAAAAAAATAGTTTTTGGAGACAAAACTCGATATACAATCACTTTTAATTCATTCCTGCTTAAGGCGGAAATGTCACAACAATTTTCCTGTAACAAATGTGAATATTCCTGTCGAATTGCCATTACCAAAAAAGAACGACTCATCCGTCCCTAGTGATCTAGATGTTCAGTTATATAAGTCAGACAAAGGAAAAAAGAAAAAGCTCAAACAGCTAATTGTTCATCAGGCATTCATGTACAGTAATAGACATGTAAAAAAGAATAAACCTATCTTTCGATCTACCCAGACCATCCACTATAATAAGAATAGTGGTAAGAAGACTCCTAAAATGGTTCTTGAGCCAATTGTCACCATAGTGAACAAAAGCGACGCTGTGTTGATTCCAATTGTCGTAGATATAGCTGGTGGCAACCATCTAGCAGTTGCAAAGTCATATTTCGCAGGCGGAAGCCCCAAGAAAAATAAAAACTAGTAAGAAAAAACCGACAGTGAGTATTGAAACCCCTCTGAAAGTGCAGTTGACTATCCCCCACACGTGCTCCACGAAAAAGGGACTTGCAGATACCTCTCAGCATCAAACACAGAATCTTGTAGTTTCTCCACCAAACTCCATGATGGACGCTTTGCAACTGGCTATAATTCGTCCTGCACGGCGGCCACAGGTGCCGCTGAATCGTTCTGCTATATTGGACCTATTTAATGCTATCCTACTGCTGCGGGTCATCAACTCAAGTGATAAACATCTAGTCGGATCAAATTGAGTTAAGTTATCAATTTACATCGAATGCCTGTTTCAAAACTGAGGAAATATTAAATGATACGTTGAAATCTGAAGACAATCTACTACAATTGGGATTTATAGCTCAACGAGTTCAAATACCTGTAGTGAAAAGAAATGGTCTAAATCACTCCATAAACATTAAGATCACTGTGAATTCTAGTCAACCAAATTATGCATGGCACAATAGATGCCAAGCCTCCCTGTGCAGAATGTTTGCAAAAGGTCCAAAATAGCAAACCTCTTGTTTCTGCTCCATCTGAAGGCCATTGGCAATGGGTCCCATCCACATTCAAAGAACATGTTGTGAACACATCCCAATGACCAGTGAACAAGAACTATTTAGTTTCTTGGAATACACGTGGTCATGCACATATGTTTCTTAGCCAATATAGATCTATTTAAAATTGTCGCCTTGCAGGAAACATGGTTAAGGGCAGAGCTTGAAATTGATGACCGTATTACAGTCCACCAGGTGGCTACACAAGGCCCCCTTGGACGTCCCAAAGGTGGACTACTGATATCTGTACAAGCCCCTTGGATCATTAAGAAATTGCCTCAATCAACATCGAATGTTTTGGTAGCAAGGACATTGTGGCTATCCATAAACATGATGGTTATTAATGTTTACGATCCCCCGAACATGGTTTACATAAAAGAAAATGTCTTGATAGTACCCTTTCTCAGCATAACTTGGTTAGATTGAATGGCAACACTTCTGGGGACCGAAAAGGGGGCAGGACACGGGGCGTAACACGTGGAATGGGGAACAACGCGTGAAAAAGAAGGCGTAACTGGGGTATAAAATTAACGCCCACACGCACGCAAACCACACGTATTCATGGAATCAAATACGGGAAATCTAAAAGACGTACACAGGCGTCAACACGTCCGCCACACGAAGGCAGGCGGAAGCATCCCCGCGCGCAGTATAAAAGTGCGCGCAAACAACAAACACGTATATACAGCTACGATGAATGACCCATTTGTCGCAGCACTGATCGTGGGACACCGCAGGAGGAGGAGAATAGCCAGGTCCCGCATTTTTTTTCCCTGGACCAGCCTTTTTGGGATGCCTGACGACCAGGTCTATGGCAGGTGTAGGTTTCCACCTCGTATCATCCTAGACCTGGTCAGGGAGTGGGAAGATGGCCTTACATCCCCCACCCTGTGCTCCCAAGCATTGAGCCCCTTGGAGAAGGTGTTCAATGTCCTGCATTTTTTTGGCCACTGGGTCATTTCAGCGGACAACTGCCATAGTGGGGGGGTCTCACAGGCTGCGCAGTCACCCTGCCTACACCAGGTGTTGGCAATCATGACTGCGCGCCCCTCAGTCCGCAGGCACATATACATGCCCAGAACACCTGCAGAAAGGCAGGCCATTGTCCAGGACTTTTACAGGGTGGCACACTTCCCCAAAGTGCTCGGTGCCATAGATTACACCCATGTGGCCCTACGTCCACCTAGGGCCACTGAGCACATCTACCGAAACCGCAAGCACTGGCATTCCATCAACGTACAGGTGGTGCGCGATGCAAAGGGAATCATCACCTCTGTCTATGCAAACTACCCTGGCTCCACCCATGACAGTTTCATATACAGAATGTCCGCCCTGAGCCGGGCCCTGGAAGCTGGGCAGCATGGCGACACATGGCTCCTAGGTGAGTACAAATGCCCGTGCACATGCATGCATGTCACACACACACAAATAAACAAACCCAACTAATCACAACCATCATGACCTCCCCAGGGGACAGTGCCTACCCTCTGAGCAAACACATGATGACACCACTCTGGAACCCCACCCCACCACCCCAGGCAAGATACAACGCTGCCCATATTGCAACCAGGGGCATAGTGGAGTGTACATTCGGGGTGCTCAAGTCACACTTCAGCTCCCTTGACCGCTCTGGCGGCCAGCTACTATATGCACCCCCAGTAGTGTGCAGGATCATTGTGGCAGCATGTGTCCTGCTCAATGTTGCAACACGGCGGGACGTACCGGTGGACATGGTGGTGCCCCCACATCCCCAACCACATGCACAGGTGCTGCCCATGGGAGGGGAAAGGGCACGTGGCGAGGCAGCCCGGACCCAGCTTGTGGCCACATTTTTCACCTAAACTCTCATCCATGCGGAGTGCACACACGCCTGGCACATACCAGGTGACAATAGATGATGACAAAGAGACAACTGTCACAACCTTACCAGCCTGAGAATGTTGCCACGGAAGTGCTACATTGTGTGCATCCCTAGCTACTTAAACATAGCCAATCCTGTGTGACCAAAAGGAACACATGCAAGGTATGTATCACACCACACCCTGCAAAACAGGCCATAACAATCACTGGTATGTTACCCAAACCCTCCGAACCCACATCACCCTTGTCTGCCACACCATGACATGGCATGCAACTGCAAAAGCCCAACACATGACCAATAAGATACTAAGTGACATGTGATAAATGGAAAGTGGCCCGAGACAATGATGCCTGACATTGAATCAGATGAAATGACTGACCAACAACCTCCCACACATACCAAGTCATACACAAATGCTTTCCACCAGTGGTTGCATGAACAAAAGACTGAATGCCTGTTCACATGCACATTGGGCAAGCCAAAATCGCTACTCCCTAACCCGTGTGCTGTGTGTGTCTCCTGCAACACACTGCTCAGCACACAGCACAGTGAGCAGCCATTGTGTTGGGGATACACCTTGAGCATCGCATCAAAAGGACAAACAATATAAGCAACCTATTGACGCATGTACACAATCCCCAAATGGCAATTGATCATGCGATGCAGGGACACAGCGTGCCCGAGAAGGCAATCTGTGTGCACCTGTGGGCATGGAAGGGTGGTTGTACGTGTGGTGGAGCATCGTGTAACTGTGTGTCAGTAGGGACATGCCCTCAATATATGAATGTGAAATCAAGTGACCCTCAGTGTCCTGTACACATCACATGCCAACATTGCCCATGTGTTCACCCCAGCATGTCAAACCACAACAATCCCCTGACACCTGAAAAGTAAACAAAACACAGGAACAGCCATTGACCAGCAGAGCACATCATGTACATAGTACCCCACAATGACAATACCAGAGAGTGCCAAAACACTGTAGACCAAGCTTACTGTCCAACAAGAAAAGTCCCTCCTTCATTTACACATCACCATGACCTTCTGAACAACTGTGTCTGGGGTATGTAGCCTTCTTCCTTCTAGTCTACCTGGCTACAGGATCCCCCTACCGCTTGGTCTTCATGTTCCACCTTGCGTGTGAATAGGTACAGCCCCCTCAGAGGCCACCTTGACTGGTAAAAATACCAAATCGCAGAGCACTCCAAGGAGCCAAACCCCCAAACCAGGGAAAAAGCCTCTAGGCACAAAAAAACCCAGGAAGAGTCTCCAGTAGATTACTTGAAGTTGCAAAAAATGTCCAAGCACATGTACAAGCAGAATGCTAGAACAACCAAGGTAGCACAGTTCAAAAATGGTTCAACAGGATGGGTACCATTTTCAGGACACAATATACAATGAGGATGCCACAACTGATGTGTAGTGTCACAACGCCGGTCTCCAGGCGCAGGAGTGGCAAGAACCAACCACCCCCTCCGTGGTATGGGCGCCTGCAAGGTAAAACTTACACCGGCCTCCGAGACCCCGGCAGGGAAAGAGGGTCAGGGATCCATTGTTTGGACAGGCATTGGTATTCAGGATAACCGGAAAGAGGGGCAGGAGAGGGGAGTTGGATTGGCAAGGGAAAGCAGGCAAAATACAAAATACAACTATTGACAATAACACATACTCAATCAGAGAAACCATGTTCTTCATGCACATCGTACTAAATGAGTCAAATGCAAGCCAAAGAGAGACTTATCTCTGGGGTGAGTGCTGGCCTCCTGCCTGGGCACTCTCAGGTCCGGTAACAGGAGCAGTTCAATGCTGCAAAGAGAGCGTGAGTTACTCATCTGTGTGTGTCTACAACACACACCCAACACCATTCATTCCCCAAACTAAGTGACTTCTCCACAAACAAACACTCTTGTCTGCTGCTTTGTACGTATACCTTAGCTTGCCCCTGTGATGGTTCATACACTGTCAATGAGGTAAGGCAGGCGCACGTGGGCGCGCAGTAAATGGAAGACCAATGTGTCAAGAATCACACATGAAAGAATGGTCCCTGGGCGAGCTGTTAGACGCGTATAGCGAGGTGCGACTTCAGTACAAGTCGTGTTCTGGCAGCCGCGGATTACAATAGGTAGTGCACGTGGTAATTTGCACATGCAAATGAGATGCACTGCACTCGAGTCTGTGCCTCGCTGGGTGTCCCTGTGCGCTGTGTTAGTTTCTGGCTAGGAACGCTACTGCGCTAATAACTCAGCTTCTATGGAGCAGGGGTGACTCAAGGATATGTGCGACGGCCCCTGCGTGTGCCCCTGACAACTTGTAAAGCTACTTGGCATTTGTTCCTCAACCCAATTTAGCTGTACTGTGCGCTTCTATAACAATGCCTGGCCAAGCACCCCAGCACTGGCACTACTTAGCATGCATGTGCAAGTGGCCTGGTGGAAGGTTGGCTGCGGTGTGACCCCTTGTGTTGCTCACCTTGCTTGGAGCTCCTGGAAACACATATGCTTCTGTCGGACATCTGAGCACAAGCCATGTGCTTCTGCTTGCGCACACATGCACCACCGAACGTGGCCAGGTTTCAGTAGTACTTGGCCCCGTGTCTGCTGGGAAAGGTAGTCTGGAGGCTCATTTTCCTGCAGAAAGGGCATAAAAGATATTAATAATGCTGGAAAGTTCCCTGTGTGTGTGTCTTCATGCTGGTTGTCAGTGGGCCATGTTTAAGACCTACATCCGAACTCCCCCCACCATCAGCGTGACTTTGACAGCCAAAGGGTACAGGCTACTGTCTACAGCATGAAGTGCATCAAGCAAATATACAGGCAAGAAAAGAACATACATCACAATCAACATCAATTAATGGACATAATAATCATGTACTCACCCAAATTGATTGCAGACATGCCGTGGAGAAAACCCACTTAATCCCCACTAGGGGTGTTAACAAAAGTAGTACAGCCTCAGACAGGCCACAGATATGACGAAAGTCCAATGCCCTTGTGTAAATGGTTGTTACACTAAACCACTGTTGCGAGCCCATAGATAAGGGAAGCAGGAGTGGCCTATGTGAGTCAGGACCCTGTTAGGCCGAATCCTGGGCAGTTCCGTTAGGGAGCACTACACAAGATTAAGACTACAGGTGAGAGCAATACATCCCCTTTGGTAACAGTCTGTACCACAAAGATTTAGTTGGTAGCTGTGGCTGAGCAGTCAGACCTATCTCAAGAGGGAAATGAGCAGTATTCAGGGTTTACACAATAGGCCTACAGTACTATGGCACAAGGAAACACTGACCAAAGCTTTGTATTAAAAAGTAGTTATATATTTATTTCATACACTTCTAGTAAAACACAATTATCACAGTCATCAAGCAAGTTAAATTAAGTCAAAGGAAAAATATACACACTCCCACGTTAAATTGTAGCCCAAGTGAACCAGAGTGAAAACTGAGCAAAACAGCACAGTGAAAACTACACACAACGGGTGCTCTAGCAATTTCTCACGAGGGAGGGAAAACACAAGTTATTCAGAAATACCTTCTTATACAAACTAGCAACACTTCCCATTAGTTTGTGAACCAGTTTAAGCAAGATAGTGCATCAGTATAGGAAATACTTAAATGAAAACTGGTCAAAATGGCATTTCACAAGTTTTAAAAAGGGGAAGGAAAGGGTAGGTATAAGAAATGGATGCACCACACAGTTCTAGATGAAAATCAATCTAAGGAAGGCAGGTTTAAGAAATGTAACCAGAGTCAGTAGGCCTGTGCCAAAGTTAGTTGTTACAGGGCAAGGGCCCAGGAGCAAAATGTTCTTGTAGCTGCAGTCAAGTCTTTGATAAACAAGTTGGAAAAGGTGGATGCAGATGTTGGAAAGACAACGTTCAGAGAGAGGGTCGGCCAACCCAACTTGTAGGTAAAGGATTTAAAACACCTTTAGTACTACTGCGAAGAAGGGGCGGCCTGGCAGGACAATGTACCTTAAAGTGAAGAAGTGGCTCCTGCGGTGGCAGTTGTTTCTGGTAGTTCCTGCAGTTCAAGTGATCCAGCAGAGGAAGAGAGGCTCTCGTCGTGGAGGAAGGTTCGAGTTACTGCACTACCCAGGGATGAAACCAGCCGCGGTGCTGCCTGATGAATAAAAGGTACGCTCCTTTAAATCGTGGTACGGGTAGACTGTTGCCTGGCTATCCGGCCTCTGAGTACAGGGTACGGGAGATTAGACCAAGGCAGGTCCGGGAAGGCAAATGGCAAACTGGTTGGCCCCACCAGCTCAAGGGAAGAAGGCTCTTGCAGGTGAAGATCTTCTCTCGTCGGGTGGAGAAAAGTGGTGAGATGCTGCAGCAGGGCTTCACCGGTGGTTCAGTCATTGCCGATGTCTTTGGCTTCTCTCCTCTTAGGCTTCTTAGTTCCAGTGGCGACGTCTTGTTCTTCCAGTCCTCAGGACCCTGCTTTTATGCAAAAAGATCCCCATTCTTACAGCCTAGCTGTCACTCACACAGTGGAGTGGTCATCTTGGCGGGAGACCCTCCAGCCTATCAGGATAGAGTGCGACATGGGTTGCTGAGGCAACCCTGTCCAGGGGTCCTACTCCCCCTCCCACACAATGGACCCACCCCAGACTCAGTGGCACCGAAAGGAGGGTTTCTCGGCAGAAGCCTGCCAAAAGGACAAACAAAGTATCCCCGACCTGTGTTAGGAGTTTAGAGAAAGACACGAGAAAGAAGTTATATTAAAGTTCTGACAATAAAAACCTACCGGAGTAAAGTTAATATTAAAATACACCAGCGGTATGTAAGAGGCTGTCAGAAAAAGTGCTAGCCTCGAACAATGGGAAAATCCCATAGGGAAATATTTGTGGTTGAACATTTACGGGAGTAACCACTGCCACCACTGCCACCACTGCCACTCAAACTTTTGAAAGAGGGACTGTACGGTACCCTCTCAAAAATGAACATAAGGGAAAAACTATTAACCCTTTCCAGTACCTCCATAGTAAAATGGGTTGTACTGGTTTTGTTCACAGAGATTGACTAGTAAAGCCAATGGGGACTTTATAAGCCCTGGGAGACAGTAGTCACCTCCAGGGTATGGAGTCTATGTTTGGGGGTCGCTACGACACCCCTTGTGTCACTGCACCGAGGGTGGTGTGTAACACATGTGAATAAAGATGGTTCCTATGGAGGGGAGAGAAACTCCATAGGCATTAAACACAAAAATAGCCTAGAACACACAAAGCAAAAATTCCTAAGAGTGGGAAAAAGAGTCTCACTCTTAGCAGGTAAAAAGAAACAAACCCTTCAAATCCAACAAGGCTGCTGGGGAACTCTATATGTAAGGGAAATTAGCCAGAGAGTGAGAACTCTCCCTAACAGACCCCAAGCTGCAAACGCATACACGAGACAAGCTTGAAGGACCCAGCTGGAACAGACAGTGGAAGCTTTCAAAAGCCAAAAAGCTCCACACCGTCACATTAATTCACAATAGACAATTTTAAACTATATTAACTAATTAAACTAACTATAAAAAACCATATTAACTAATTAAACTAACTATAAAAATCAAAAATGGCCAAATACGACCTGGATGAGGGAAAGGCACCCAGGAGGGGGGAGGTACAGGGTGCACCTCAACACCCACATGCGATGATGTTGAGACAAAATAAAAACCTCCATGGGCTCAACACCTGCACAGCCTGACCTGTGTGGGAGATAACTCGTCGTCCTCATCACCCTCTGGCTGAAAAGGTTGACGTGGCACAGTACCCTGACCACGCCTAGGCGCAGCTTGCCCCTTGTCGGCAGCAAATCTGCGTGATGGGTGAGCCTGGTTCTGTGCGGCAATGACACGTAGGTCAGAATGTAGAACCTCGCGTGATACGCGTGCTTCCTCTTGCAAGGTAACATGTGTAACACGGAGGTCTTCCTGCATGGCCTGGCTGGACAACTGGTACACCTCCCGGCAAGCACGTAGCTCAGCCGAGATGGTACTCTCTAGCTGCTCCAACCTCTCCTCTGACCACTTCCTCTGGGACATCAAGAGCACACCCAGAGTAGATCTGAGGGATTCATAGTCAACCCTCATGGCCTCCATGTGTGCCTCTGCGTGAGTAGCAATTGCTTGACGCAAAGACACCATTTCAGCCTGGCGTGCCCTGTCTGAGGCCGCCATGTCCAGCCTGAGCGAGCAGGCCGTGGACTGTGCTGCCCGCTGCTGGAGTTCCACCTGCTTAGCAGGGGGAGCATGGATTGGGCCTCACGTTCCATGGTCTCAGCGATGTTATCAATTGCTGCCCCCTGGTGTTCTGAATTGGCAACCATGGCTTGCTCCCACTCAGTATATCCCAGTTGGGCACGGCCACAGCGTTACTGGGCTTGACACCTGTGGGGCCCAAGGAGCTGACGTCCTTGTTGGGTTGGCACCGCCCGCGGCTGCAGGACTACATTCCTCCATTGACGTGATGCCCCAGGCACATCAGCAACTGGTGTGGAGGGTGACCCTGCATCCCGATCCACCAGAGGCAGATGTCCCACCACCGTCTGGCCCCTCAGTGCAGTTGTCGCGGACAGAGGAGTGTCCACATCAGAATCACCACCCCTGACGAATGGACCCAATGCACATCCAACTCAACATTGTCGTCAGAGTGATCATCCAGGCTAGACTCATTGCCAGCCGTAGACAAGATGGTCTGTAACACAAGTGGGTTTTCGTGGTCTACCACCCCACAACCCCCACTTGTGCTGGGTTGCTGGTGTGATAGCAACCCTGTGCCTGGCATGACAACACCATCCTCTGGCTCCATTGCATCATCACCTGAAAAGTGGAGAAAAATTTACATTTGTACACATGTCAGAAGCACATAACACACACACATAGACATCACATAGACAGCCAACACATGAAGCAGACATGTCACACACAAATTATAACCTGGCATCCAGTGGCCTTGATATGCAAACACATCCCAAAAGCAGAAATGGATGTGTCTAAATAGCAAAGCCTACACAAGTACAAAATGTAGTATATGAACTCCATCAGACACCACCTCTGTCAGGTACATGTCACAGGCAGAAAAGACAGATGGCAACTAAGAGATGCAACACACAATAAGCATTTCTGAACTGCAAATTGACCACTGCTGCAAGTGAATCCAAACACACAATGACACAGGTAACATGCATGTAGACATGCATGACTAAAGCATCATCAGCAACATAGCTCCATCCATCTGCAGCTTGGCCCGTACCAGGTGGCATGGGCCATGTAGATATAGTGAATGTCCCAAGCAAAGCAAGGGCCTGCAACCAGGCATGAGGGACCATAACGCCCAGTACCGTCCAAGCTGCAGGACATGAGGCCTCCACAACACCCCTCAGGGCCCGATTCAGCACATTGGGCTATGAATGTGCCCTAATCCATCATTCCTTGTGCAAAATCTCCATGCCCAGGACCCACCATATTCGCTAAGTGGGCCTGGGCGTACACATACTGCACAACAGTGAACCTTCTGGATCCTGCCAGTTCCGCACAACATGCGCAATGCAGAAATCTCACCAGCATAAACGTCAATCAACTACATATTAGTCAGTCAACAAAAAATCTGTGGAAGAAACATGTGTAAATGAACACTTTCACAAATACATATGTGAGTACTCGCAATGTTGCACTACACAACGTTGAAACTGCTTGCATATGTACATGTGAAAGCGTTCAAAAACACCCATTTCCCCCTACACCTGTATTGGGAACATGACCAGCATCCAATACACCAAAGCAAGCAGCTACAACGCTGCTTGCTTTGATGTATCTGGAAGGGCACACATACACACGTAAAGGAAGCTCCACAGTCATTACAACCCGATTGGCAGGCTACATTCAATCAGCGCCCTATGCCTGACCATACATGCAAGGTCACTTTGGCATTGCATCAATGAGTAGTCAAGTAGAACGGTGTAACACGGCTCAGAAGTGGGTTGGTGCAGTGCAGAACATGTGTACATTACACACTATCTACATGAACAAGTACATTATGATGTCTATCAATAAACGTTAAGGCAGTGCAAGGGCAAGTTCAGGCATCACGTGCAATGTGCATGCAATGGGTTGCATGGCTATTAGCAAACCCCCCCAAGTGAAAATGCAGGGAGGCATTGCATAGCAGCGAAAGGGTGAGCAGAGACCTGTGTATTGGCAGACAGCGTTGACTAGCATCAATTGCATCATCTGAGTCAACTGACAACACAGCAGATGATAATTGAACAGTAAGCAGGACACATGATGAACCCTCAGTAGTACACCCATGTGTGCAGAAGCCACTACAGCAGTTGAACAGTGTCAGGGGGCCTGAAACAGGGGGAGGCCTGTGCCCCACACAGACTATAACACCCTAAACATGTGTGTGATGCAGGACTGAGCCAGAGCGGGCATGGAATGGATGATCAAATGCCATGAAATGTAGGTCATCCTGGACACGTACTACAATGATCATCCAGTCAAGGGCACATAGGGGCATGCATGGAAGGCACATGGAGCATGAATGGGCACTCATGTCCCTGCAGAGCATCTGCCATCTGCACAGTCCAAGTGAGACACCCTGCATGAAGGACAGAGGATGTACCCCACTGCATGTGTCTGGCAGGTTGGCTGATGGAAGTTTGCATGTACACAGGAGCAGTGAACAGGCCATGGCAGTGCGCCAACATAATACACACCAGTGCCATGGTGAAATTGGGGTGCAGGGGGGATGGAGGGGCAAGGGAGCATGCCTACGTGGAGTACCCGCATGCAGGCAGATGACACATGCACGTCGGTCATGCAATGACATAGTCCCAGTGCTGCGAGGAAAGACACCCCAGGCTATATGCAGAAGGGCCAGTGAGCTGGACCATGGAACATGGACCGGAGGGGCAGCCGGGTGATTAGCATGTGCGTAGGGTGCAAGTATGGTGATGAGGACAGTCCCCGTCTGCTCTACATGTCCACGCATCAGTGAAGCATTGCATGACTTCAACTTGAGAACCATGTACACATGACATGTAGTGGCAGTCAAACACATCACACAAACACATCACACAAGCAAACCACACATGGCCTCGACGAACACGCAACAACACTCAGTGGATGGGGCATCAAAGTCCAGCATCTCTCCCACTCCTTTGACCATTCCTGCCGGTATGAACCCTGCAACGACTGACTCGTGCGAAGTGAGGTCTTCCTCCTCAGGTGGTGGCCCACTGCCAGTCACCAGAGTCATGTTGTAATTAGAGGCACGCTTCGCCTTGGTACTGCGTTTGAGGACATCCCAATGCTTTTTGCACTCTTGAGCTGTGCGCACCTCATGGCCGAATGCACTCACACAATCCGCAACTTGCTTCCAGTGGGACATACGATGGGCAGCTGTAGTGTGACAATTCGGCCCCACTAGCATATCACGATTGTGGTCCCGCATGTAGTCCACAAGGAAGTCCAGTTCCTGCATGCAGAAAGGCTTCTTCCTCGACGTGCCGGAGGCCAAGCTGTGTCTGGGGTCCCAGCCTCTACTGCAGGTGCAACCTTCCTCCTCTTGAACAGTGGTCCGGACCCTGGCTGGAAAATGCCACCCTGATCAGTATGGCCAGTAGCACTGGTGGATTGAACCGAGGGAGGGGCAGGTGAAACAAGGACGTGAGTCCTGACTTGCGTAAGTGGCTGCTGGGTGCCCTGGAATGGACCCTGCACAGCAATATCCACTGTGCCAGGGTCATTGACTGGAACTGTCCTTGATGGTAGACTCACAACCGGGGTGGTGTCGGCTGCATCTGCCCATGCACTTGCCAACACCCGGCTGGTCGGGGCAGCAGATGACATTACTGCGCCAGGGACACGTGCCCCGTCAGGGCAGCCCTGCGTGCACTTACGGTGTGCTCCTGACCTCCTGGAAATCTTACAGGGACTCTTCAGGTGCCAACGCAGCCTGCGCTGGCAGACCCTGAGCCTGGGTGGTGGTGTCCACAGCTGCACCTGCAGCTACCACTACCCTTGGGCCCGTGGCAGTCGATGAAACGGGCTGCCGGGTCACATGGGCGCCAGTGCCAGATGCAAGAACTTCATCTCCCAGAGCCCCAGGGGGTGGTGGCATGACTGCACCAACACGTGGCACAACATCATGAGGAACTGGCGCACCCCTGCCTCTTTCCCCTCTTCAGCCACCCTGGAGTCCCCCTACTCTCTGGTCACCCCGGCCATGTCCCTGACCATGCCCGCCATGTGGAGTATGCCCAGCTGAGGCGCCCCTCACCATTTGTGGCCTCCCAGCCATGGCACAGACTGCCGGCACAGATGTAGTAGTGCCAATGGGAGGTGTACACAACAATTGTCCTGGGCAATTGGGGTGAAGAGAGTGGGATACAAGATGTTAACAGCACCCCTGCACCTGCAAGGCTGTATGTGACTCCGGTGATAAAGTGACGAGTCACGCAACGCTCAGGCACCCCAAAACTGCAGTAAAACCGTGCACACAACCCTTGGTAGCCCACGTGTGTGGAATTACCCTCCCGCAGTACGTGGTGGCACCCAGTACATATGGGACACGCAGGCTATTATGACCTCGAAAACGGGTACGCAATACACAAGGGCACCCACAGTGGGATAAATAGCATGCGCGACTCACCGTCAGACTAGCGTGATAATGAAAAACACGCATAGCCAACACCCCTGCCAAAAGAAGAGATACGTCCCTGGTCTGCTGTGAAGTTGTGATGGTGCGCGACACAACACGAAGTAGCAACACACACGTCGGTCTCCACGAAAGGCACATACAGCGAACTGTTGGCCCCGCTCACCTTTAACCCATGCTGAGGGAAACGCCCGCACGTGTCACTTCACTTACGTGCTAAGGGCCTTTCCTCGAATTACACGCAGTGACACCCAGACATGCAGTTTTTGCACGTGTACAATCAACATGCACCTGTATGGAGGGAAACGCCCGTGCTCGTTACGTCACAGACCTGCTTACGCGCTAAGGGCCTTTCCTGGAATTACACGCTGATGTGCAGTTTTTTCATGTGCCAAATCACTCCGTATCAAGCTGGCCACGCGACAACACATGGAAGACCACGCTCCTGCCCAGAAGGCCATTTGCCTGCCCCCCAGAGCCCTGAGCACGCTCCCACCTGCCATCTGTTGTTGCCTGCCTGCCACGTGCCCTGCTATTTGGTGCCTGCACGTCAGCCATCTGCAGGGGTCCAGTTGCTGTGACCACCCCTGCTGGAATAGAAGACTCCTGACTGGTATTCCATCGCTCCACAGCCCAGCCCCAGGACCCAGTTGCCCACCCACATCTGCCTCGGGGGTTGCCATGTCCGACACAACACCATCTGGCACCAGTGGCAACCCCCCAGGAGAGAGGTAGAGGGCTGCCAGCTTCACTGCCTATAAAGTTGGCATCCTGGTGGAGCAAGTCCTGGGGCATTATGATGCCCTCTTTGGAAGTTCACACGCCGATAATGAAGGACGGAAGAGGATCTGGAAGGACATTGTGGCTGCCATCAACGTGGAGGGGGTGGCAGCCCGCGACATGTAACACATCTGGAAGCGCTGGAAGGACTTCAGGTCCAGGACCCTCAGGAAGGCCAAGTGCCTCTTGGAGGCAAAGCATGCAGAGGGGTGCCAGGTCAGCCTTACCAACATCCAGATGATGGTCGTAGAACGCATACACCCAGCTCTCCACCTCCAGATCCTTCAGAGGCAGACCCATACGGAGTTGCGCGGTAAGTGTCCACGTGTACTGATTGGATGCTGTGCATGGTGAGGTGTGGCAGGAGTGTGCAGGTTGCACATATGTCTTGGAAGGCACATGTATGGATGTGTATGTACAGGGACATGAGCCTGCCGCATGTGAGTCCAGTCATGTGTGAGGCACATCAATGGTGTATGTGTTCAAATGCATGGTGCCCAAATGCATGTGTCGGTACACACATGTTTAAATTTATGTGTATGTACTGTGGCATGGTTGTGGTGTGACACATGGATGCTGGTTCCACCTTCATGTATGTGCACAATGTACATGTGCGTGTGTGTGTATTTGACATGTGTGCCACTGTGACCATGGATGCATGTGACACCGACATGTAGGAGGCTGATTGGCAGATGTGACATGGATGGTGATGATTTCACTGTGACAGGTGGTGGAGATGTACAGATGCATGGATGTCTGGTGGCGTGTGTGCATGTGTTCGGCACTCCCCGTGTTGCATGTGACGTCAGGCTAACCTTCGTATGCTCATGCTGTTGTAGGTGTATGGATGGTGCTGCCTGCTGCAACATTCCTGTTGATTTGCACATGTGTGTGGGTTCAAATGATATGTGTGTTGGGGAGTGTGATACCATGTGTGAAGTTTGACACTGCCACTCATGCGCAACTGTCATGTGTGTATCAGACCATTGTACAGTGCCCTGATGCCTTGTTCTGTCTCTCCCTGTCTGCAGCGTCAACTGATGAAGAGGGCAGAGACGGTGCTGTGGAGCACAGCGGCAGCGATCCCACTGCCAGCCGTAGATGCAAGGCCCAGCTCCCCTCCCATGTTGTCATCTCATCGGGAGTAAGGGGCTGGTGCTGCGTCCACGGCCGCAGCTGCCGAGGGTAGGTCCAAGAGGCAGAGGTCGGAGGTAGACTCCTCGCCAGCAGAAGGGGCAGCTGAGACCCCACAGGGGCCTACGGAGGAAGATGGCACCGAGTCATCCAGGTTGGTGGAGGGTTTGGTCGAGGAGGAGGCCGTGGAAGGGCGACACACCGTTCCACTGGTGCTAGTGGTGCAGTCCAGGGGCAGGAGGCATCACAGGTGGCCGCGGAGGTGCCTGTGTGTAATCCTGTCCCCGATCCTGTGACTGCATCTTCCCGTACCAGCAGGGATGCCTTCGTCCAGACCCGTTTTCAGCGAGGGGATCCGCTAACAACAACTGGCGTTCCTCTCCCTGCGGACGTGGCAATCTGGGACCGTGTTGAGCCTGTCCTGGCTGGGGTGGCGTTGCATCAACTTGGCATCCGGGATAACGTGCAGGATTCTCGTGAGGATGCTGCACATTATTTCAGATGCCTCGTTGACCGTGTTGACCGACTAGGAGGGATCACCAGTGCTGAGTTCCTCCATGTGCTGGACCTTCTACCGACCCCCTCCTCAACTGAACCCCCTATGCGCCAGTCGTCCTCAGTGCCATCTTCCTGCCCAAGTATCACCAGGGCACCCTATGGAGCTGCCTCTGACCCAGCGGCCAGGCTGGTGGAGACCACATCCCTGCCACAGTCGGGAGTCGGAGGTCCAGCAGGGGTGGCCACCCCAACAACTGGACCCCAGCAGGAGGAGGACGTGCAGGCATCAACAGGCAGGGCACATGCACGGCAGCAGCAGGCTCAAGGTGGGAGCGATGATGGCTCGGGGCCATCAACATCAGAGGGGCAGGCATCGGCCGGAGGGCAGGAGGACCCTGGATTGGGAGTGCCTTCCGTGTGGCAGCGGTTGGGCCGGAAAATAGATGCGGAGAGGCGGCGGGCGGAAGAGGCACGGCTCACTATGGTCAGGGTGGAGAACTCCATGTGCAGGGCGTTGAGGTGGGCTGAGTGCCTCGAGGAAATTTGCAGGGAGTTGGAGGTGGACATGGCTTTATCCCTGCAAGACCTCTGGGCCAGGGAACAGGCCCGCCTCCAGGACGTTGAAGAGGAGTTCGATGATGCCCTGGCCCGGGACATCAACTAGTGGGCTGTTGAACTTGCCCGCCGCCTTTGTAAATAGTTCTGTAGGTGTAAGTTTCCTTTCTATTTTATTTTCCTTTGGGGCGCATGGACTATGCCCCGCCTTTGTGTATATAGTTATTTATTAGGTAGGCTTTTTGGTAGGTTTCCTTTAGATTGTTGGGCTCATGGACCCTGGATTTTTACATTGTATATAGTTTGGGACTGGATTTGACTTCATTGAATTTATTTTTACCATGGATCAATGGTTTTCTTAATTTTTTACACTTTATTTTTACCATGGATCAATGGTTTTCTTAATTTTTTTACACTTTGGATTTGGCTTAATGGACGAATGCTTTGGAGCCATTTTAATTTGAATTTAATTGGATTCGGCATTCACATTTTTTCATTCATTTTGGACATCCAGGCTTTTGTTTATTATTTCTTTTCTTGTGTGATTTTCTTTCATTCCTTCAATTTTGTATATAATATATTTTTGTTTCATACTTCATTTGTGTGGTATTCTCTCATTGGTTTCGTGCATGTCACAATGTGGGTTTTCTCATTCACGTGCCCCCATTGTGTGTGTCTGACAAACATGTATTGATGTGCATACTTGTCATTTGTGATCTATCATGACATGGGGATTTCAATATGGAGAAGATGGAATGCTTGGTTGGGTGTTTTGACTGGGGTAGCGTGGGGTGGGATTTGGGTGGCCATAAGGGACATGAGTGTGGATCGTGATGACATGTTGGGTGGGGGACATGAGTCGGGGCATGCTGGCAGGTGCCCGTCACTGGGGGTGGGGGCACATGAGTAGGGGCCTGCTGGCAGGTGCCCGTCACTGGGTGTGGGCTGGGGGACATGAGTCGGGGCCTGCTGGCAGGTGCCCATCAATATGGGTTATAGGACATGAATCTGGCACGCTGGCAGGTGCCCGTCAATGTGGGACATGAGTCGGGGCTCACAAGTGCGCTAACGAGTGCATGGTGCCATGTGGGCTGCCTGCAGGGCATGCTGAGGGTTGTAGGGTAGTCCCCTGTGGTGTGGGCTGCCTGCAGGGCATGGGGAGGGAGGAAACTGCACACCCGGGAGGGCCCACAATGCCAAATCGCGTGTGAAACTTCCCCCGAAATACACGTACTCCAAGGCCTGTCACGTGTGAAACATCCCGCGCACCCCCGAAATACACGCAGGCACCCATCCACCCTGGGCATGCCCCACAGGCAGCCCACTCACCCTCCCCATGCCCCACAGGCAGGCCATCCACCGTGGGCATGCCCAAGAGGCAGCCCACGCCACAGGGGGGTGCTTTTTCTACGCAATTTAACTGGCGCGAGCGGGGTACGTGTATTCCGAGGGGTGCGCTGGGAGTTTTACATGCGATAGGCCTGGCGTGAGTGGGTTATGTGTATTCTAGGGGATGCGCAGGGAGTTTTACATGCATTTTCGCTGGAGCGAGCGGGGTAGGTGTATTCCCAGGGGTGTTCGGAGAGTTTTACATGAGATAGGCCCGCTGCGAGCGGGGTACATGTATTCCAGGGGGTGCGTAGGGAGTTTTACACGCATTTTCGCTGGCGCAAACGGGGTACATGTATTCCGAGGGGTGCATGGGGAGTATTACATGCGATAGGCCTGGCGCGAGCGGGGTACGTGTATTCCAGGGGGTGCGCGGGGAGTTTTACACACATTTTCGCTGGCACGAGCGGGGTATGTGTATTCCGAGGGGTGCGCGGGGAGATTTACACGCGATGGGCTTGGCATGAGCGGGGTACGTGTATTCTGGGGCGTGCGAGGGGAGTTTTACATGCATTTTCGCTGGAGCGAGCGGGGTAGGTGTATTCCCAGGGGTGTTCGGAGAGTTTTACATGAGATAGGCCCGCTGCGAGCGGGGTACATGTATTCCAGGGGGTGCGTAGGGAGTTTTACACGCATTTTCGCTGGCGCAAACGGGGTACATGTATTCCGAGGGGTGCATGGGGAGTATTACATGCGATAGGCCTGGCGCGAGCGGGGTACGTGTATTCCAGGGGGTGCGCGGGGAGTTTTACACACATTTACGCTGGCACGAGCGGGGTATGTGTATTCCGAGGGGTGCGCGGGGAGATTTACACGCGATGGGCTTGGCATGAGCGGGGTACGTGTATTCTGGGGCGTGCGAGGGGAGTTTTACATGCATTTTCGCTGGCGCAAGTGGGGTACGTGTATTCCGAGGGGTGCACAGGGAGGTTTACACGTGATGGGCCTGGCGTGAGCGGGGTATGTGTATTCTGGGGCGTGCACGGGAAGATTTACATGCATTTTCATGGTTGGGGGGCTATATGCTGGTTCACTGGCCTTTGCGCCATGTACTGGATTTGTGTAATGTTTTTGGCGCACGGGGCGGGTTTGGGGGCGTAACTGTCGCTGCTGCAGGGTCGCTGTGCCACTCTGCGCTTCGGCTGCTTATGGATGTTAAAATCCATGAATACACTGTGCACCTAAATGGGTTTTGGCGCATGCGGCTGGCGCAGACTGCCGCATGCGCACTCTGTGCGCCAGCCGCGTGCGCCACTTGTGCACCGATTTCTATGAATTACCCCCATAGTATCTTTGATCAAACCCGGCCGGGCATACAAACCAAGCCGAGTAAAATAAACAAGGAAGCAACAAAAAAAACAACAAAAAGGATCTAGAACCTTCCTTAGAAATTTAACGACCACACTGACCCAAACAACGAAAGATCAACAAAGGATACAATCAAGACAAGCAATTATTGAACAAAGTAAAATTCAAACGGAATACACCCCTGCACAACGATGGGTTAACTCAGAGGCCTCTCATGAAACTACACCTACGACATGATAGTCAGTATCTCAAGCTGATGCCGTCACCATAGAACATTTTATGAACCTGTCTACTTACCCTAATGAAGACAGAGATGGTAATGAACAGCACCATACCCAGATGAATGAGACCTTGGTAATAGTAATAGATTTCTCTGAACAGAGTCACTCAGAACATCAGAGTCTGATCAATCTGACCTGTGAAGACATTTCTGACTCAGAGCTAAGTTGTTACAATATTGGATCTGGTTCACAAGGAAATGACCTCCCAATCGTTCACCCACAAGCAACACCTATTCTTGAATGCCCAAGGGGAAAACCAGAGGCAAACCTGAGACTTCCACAATTTATAGACCCTCGCAAACAAAACAAACAAAAAAGGCTAAAACTTGAAAGAGTGAATAATCATGTAGATGGACTCACCCTAAATAGGACAACAACCCTGCGCCTTCTTCATGTGATGCCAGATCTGAAAATACTAAAATCAAAAGATATTCAATTAATCGAATTTATCGAAACAAGAAGACTTGATCGGATCTGGATAGACTGTACCTCGATAAAAATATTACAGCTTATTGAATCACATAAAAATGATATTCGAAAATTAGGTTTCGAAGTAACGATAGAGGAGATGAGTGAAACCATTATGGATGACGAACAAAGAGATTTAAACCACGAGATGATGAACATTTTACTATGCTCAACCATAAGCAGCCGTGGAACTGCATATTCAGACATCCAGTATGAAAACCAGACCGGCATCCGAAAGAACCCCAGTGTAGAATACCATCAAACTAAACAATACGCCCAGATGACGATATGAGAAGGACACCAACACAAAAGAGGGCACGGCCACTAGATTGACAATAACAACGAGCAAGGGACAACAAACAAATCCCGACGATTTACTCATGGAACACCCGTGGTCACTCTCACCTATACAATAACGAAATACTGGAATTTACAAACTCTCAAATCATATGTCTCCAGGAGACGTGGATCCATCAGCAGCCAATATGAAAAGAATTTACCACATATATGAAGCCCGCAATCTGCAGGAGGAAAGGCCATCCATCTGCAGGTTTACTCACTCTTATCAAGTTGGGTTCTCAACTCGAATTAATAGAATACAGGAACATAAATCCATGGGTTCAAATCACAATACTTCTTCGAGATCAGACAATTGGAAACGACTCCCATCATGATAAAGTAAGAACTCCTAAATGCCATCTTGGAATTATAAATGTATACTGGAACAACAGGAAGATAAAAGACGAGATATTCATAGACACAATAATTACAGCCCTTGATGCAACCACCCTGAAATACCCCTTTGCTGACTTCATCGTATGCAGTGACTTTGACATCCACCTACACAATTGCAAAGGGCAAGAGATAGAAGAGCATATGTTGGAACATCGTGCCCTAAGATGGTCCAAAGCAATGGAAGATAGAAACGGCAATGGAAGATAGAAACGGCAATGGAAGATAGAAACGTCAATGGAAGATAGAAACGGCAATGGAAGATAGAAACGGCAATGGAGGATAGAAACGTCAATGGAAGATAGAAACGGCAATGGAGGATAGAAACGGCAATGGAGGATAGAAACGTCAATGGAAGATAGAAACGGCAATGGAGGATAGAAACGGCAATGGAAGATAGAAACGGCAATGGAGGATAGAAACGGCAATGGAAGATAGAAACGGCAATGGAAGATAGAAACGGCAATGGAGGATAGAAACGGCAATGGAAGATAGAAACGGCAATGGAGGATAGAAACGTCAATGGAAGATAGAAACGGCAATGGAGGATAGAAACGGCAATGGAAGATAGAAACGGCAATGGAGGATAGAAACGGCAATGGAAGATAGAAACGGCAATGGAGGATAGAAACGGCAATGGAAGATAGAAACGGCAATGGAAGATAGAAACGGCAATGGAGGATAGAAACGGCAATGGAAGATAGAAACGGCAATGGAGGATAGAAACGTCAATGGAAGATAGAAACGGCAATGGAGGATAGAAACGGCAATGGAGGATAGAAACGTCAATGGAAGATAGAAACGGCAATGGAGGATAGAAACGGCAATGGAAGATAGAAACGGCAATGGAGGATAGAAACGGCAATGGAAGATAGAAACGGCAATGGAAGATAGAAACGGCAATGGAAGATAGAAACGTGGAACGCCTAGATGCACTCGATTTAGACATAAATAAGCCCACCCCAACATAGACACAGGGCAATACTATGGGAATTATTGCCTACATCTACCGTTCCATTGGTATAAAAGAGCACCTACAACAAAATGTATTCAAAATGTAAAATGTATTCAAAATGTATTCACTCTTCCTTTTTTGAACATTCTGAAGATGTAACATCTGTAAACTTGCATTTATATATTGTATGTCTGCACATAGTATTGTGATCTTAAAACTGATCGCAATCTTTACCAATACTGTTAGCTCTTCTCTCAATGAGTCACACTGTGTCCAAACTGCTCTACTTGTATTTAATTTAACTAGAGTGGACATACACACTCTACTGAATGAGTTGAACATATGAGATGGCCCCATTATGAGTACATGGCAGATATCTACCAATGTGCGTACATTGTTAAATCATTTTATTACATGTACTAAAGGACCATCAACAAGTGCATCTGCAGTCATGTGTAAAAATAAATTCAATAACCATCATTCCTAAGACTGTGAGCAAAGGTGCCCCTTTTGGATACTCACATCATACAGCTCCCATGTAGTTCAGACCTTTGTCATTCCCGTTCCCTTTAAGGTCTTGCCTCCCATCATGGAGCAGAGCACCATTTTTTACCAGCCTCTGCACATTACTCAACTTGCAGCACCTAGATACCATTCCTCTACCCCTTATAAGCTTGTCTTAACGTGTAATAGGCCCCCACAAAACGGCCTTTGCACGTTACTTAAGATGTTCGTAGAACGATCAGTGACGCGATGCGGGTGACGATCTGCGCAATGACGTCAGATGTTTACATCTGACGTCATTACGCCGACGCACGACGTCAACACAATACTTAATCTGGCCTCCCGCGTTCGGCGCCATTCGCGGATGCCGGCCACTCGAATCAAGAGTCCCAGGAGAGGTAAGAAGCTCTGCTAGCATGCCGTATCTGATGGCAATCCTCTAGCCCTGCGAGGCTTTTTTTTACTCTGCTCAATTTCTCCCTATAGATAGAGGTATGACATTACCACCCTCTGTCTTTTACAGGGGATGATTTAAGCCGCCACTATCCCGCTTTCTTTTTGTGCAGTACGAATTTTCTCCCAACACGGGAGTTACTGACTCATCATTGGACACATTGTCCATCTCATCTACTATGAGGTGAGTGCATAAGTGTACGTTATCTCTCACAACCCCTGAGTTGGGGTAATATTTTTACCAATTAAGAACAGTTTTCTATGTACTGTTTCTAAACATCACTCTCTAGCACTTAAGTGTTTAAATTTAGAGTATTGTTAACAGCACTGCACCATTCTCAAAGACATATTCCATCCTTTTTAACTTTTCTACAGTACAAGAACGCGTTGAATACGGATTAATTGCAGTTTAGGGGTCCTCCCCATTTTTTCAACATTGATTACCCCCTCCAGATAGACACCTAAAGGGCACCGATGAGAGATAGGGAAGCCCTTTTTTTGCTTTGGTTCTAAACATATTATCATGTTTATGAGAATGTAGTGACAATGTACTAAAAACATCCTTATCTTTTATGCTTTAAGGGGAACAGTTTGTCTTGAAGTACTTCACCCATGAAAATATGAAAAACTGAATTGTGATAACACAGAACATTCAGCTCCTGAAGAAGGGATATTACATCCCGAAATACGTTGAGCCAAACAGATAGTAGTTAGGCCTCTACTATATTACACTTCTTGTTTAAGGACATGGCTCTATATGACGATCAACAATTGATATTATTGCTGAATATAGACTGGCATGCATTAATAAATCTTATGTTTCTTGAAATCAATTACTAAGTGATTTGTTTATTACTATTGAAAATAAGCACTCAGTGAATACTTGAGTGACTATGACTTTATAGGTATAACACAATTGGTGATGAACCAGTAAGCTATTTTTTCAAAGACTTTTCTAAACACTTTTTGTTACACCTACTCTGGTTTATTGTATTATAAACAATGTATTTTCAAATGGTTACATTGAAATCTATTCTAAAAAACTTGATCTACTCTTTGTAAATTACTGTTTGCCATTGGCAATAACCCGAGTGTGCAGGGGACGCGAGTGTTCCACAGCCCGTGGACACTTTTCTTCTCTTGTCTTTTAGACTTCCCATTGACTCAATTTTTCTGGGACTGACTACTATCTCCCAGAAACATGTAAAGTTTCCATTTACTTTACTTTGGTCACTTTAAACCACAGACCCAGTACACCCCATTTTACAGGGAGTACTGGAAAGGGTTAATTCGTATCCCTTTTTGTCTGTGTCTCTTGGAGCCTTGTTTCTCTCCCTTTACATTAAGACTTGGCTGGTGGCAGTGGTAATTACCCTATTTTTTGTACTGCGATTATCTTATATAAACGTGGTATTGTTTTTGGCTATTAGTCTCAAACATAAACCTGCTTGACCAAATACATTTTTTATTTTGGCTCCGGGCTGGGTTTATTCGCCATTTCTTTTTGTTAAAGTCTTTCTCGTGTTTTTCTCTGCGCGTCAAACCAGGGATGATTCCTTTGTTCGATGTCTTTTTGCGGGCTTCTGCACAGAAGCCCTCCTTAAGGCGCCTGAAAGTCTAGGTAGGCATGATGTGAGGGAGGGGTCTTCGGACACCTGCCATGGGTTCCCTTGGTAACCCAAGTTACACTCCTGTTTGATTGGCTGAGGGGACTGTCCTTTCCAGGACAGCCACCCTGCTGTGTGATTGACAGCCAGGCTGTATGAATGAGGGAAAACTGCATAAAAAGCAGGTCTCTGGGACTAGAAAGGCAGAGTCGCCACTGGAACGAAAGCACCAACAAGGAGATGACAGAAGAGGAACCCAACAACGACTGAACCGCCCGGTGAAGACGTGCTGCAGGTCCGAATCTTCAGAATCCGACGACAGAGAAGATCCTCCAGGAAACTTCTTCCCTTGAGCTGGTGGGACCAACCAGTTCGCCAAACTGCAAGCCAGGACCCCTCCTCTGGTCAAATTCGCTGTACAGAGCTACAGTGGGCCGGATATCCAGGAAGGTCAGACCCTGCTTGGGTTTTAAGGAGCGCACCTTTTATTGGTTGTTTTGCTCTGCTGCTGGTTTCTTCCCTGTGTGGCGCAGGACCCTCCAGCTTCCTTCCTCATGTCAGTCCGACAGTCGCTTCAGGAACCGTGAGCCTGCAGGAACCACCAGGAACGTCCGCCACAGCTCCAGCTGCCTCTCCTTTTTAAGGTACTGTGCAAATCCGTTTGTCCGTTTCGTTCATCCACGGTGAAAGTGTTTGAAATCTTTCTCCATTCTGAGGGTTTGTCCTTCTCTTCTTTTTGAACTAACATGTCTATCAACCAACCTCGTCCGGAATCTGTGCCACGAACTTTACCGCAAACTACCCTGAACTGTGTGATCTTGAGCAAAAGACTTTTGACCCATTGACTTTGGCCCTAAGCCTTTTCTAGCTGATCTCCTCACTGAAGTTCCTCTTGTTCAATTGCCCTGAGTACTTGCCTGTTGGTTTGACTTAATTTCTAATAACTTTGTCTTTTCCTCCCTTTTAAATTGCTGGAGTGTCATTTTGCTCCCACTTCATTTTGTGAGCTTAACTTGTCTGGAATTTAAGGGAAGTGGTGTGGTGTATTTATGATTGTGATTTTTAACTTGCTTATAATAGTGAAATGTTATACAACTGTTGAGTGGTGTCCGGTCAAATGTTCGAATGCATTTGATGGAATGACAAAATGCTCGAGTCAATTTGACCAAAAACAAAAAGGTCGATTTTTTTTTAAATGTATATTTTTTTCTTCCTCTACCATAGGTAAAAAAAAGGTGTTTTAACACCAAAAACGGGGGTTTGGGGATGGGGGGACCCCCCCATAAAAAAAAGGAAACCAAAAAACTTTTACCCTTTTTTTCGGTCAAATTGACTCGAACATATTGTCGTTCGATCAAAAGCATTCGAGCATTTGACCTATAACCCTGTTGAGTAAATAAATATATATTCTTTTACTTAGAAACCTTGAGTCAGTGTTTGCCTGAATCATAGTAATTGTTGTCCTTTGTGTAACTATTTGATACTGCTCACTTACTCTTGAGATAAGCCTGGCTGCTCCGCTACTGCGACCACTTTAACTGTGTAGTACAGGCTTGTACCAAAGGTGAAATTGTACTGTCACTTGTAGTCTTAATTGTGTGTGGTGTTCCCAAAGGGTACTGCATATAATTCTACCTAACAATTCACGGGGCAGTGATGCGACAAGGAAGGCGAGAGTTACAGTGTTTGATGTGTTACTTCTATTCAAAAACTTCTGTGGAAACAGGCCTGCTGCTGCTGCGGCATGGGGAGGGATAAGGGCCTGGCTGGCGGTCCGTGCGCGGACCCAGGGGGTGAGAGATGCAGGCCTGCAGCTTGGCACGTTCAGGCATCTCGTTAGTAGTTTTACAAAATGGAGTCAGTAACCAAACTAAATGGAGTCCATACCTAGACCAAGAATACGGGGTTAGGGACCAGTCAGAATGGGATTGTACACGATGCACATGTATATGGCGGTCAGTGGCTTCCCAGCTTCCTTGGCCATTGGTGCTGTGCCCGCCACGTACCGAGTATAGTCGTGTATATGCGGGACCGGAATGGGATGGGATGGGGGTCAGGATGGACCCTTCCTTCCAAACACATGGTTGCAGGAATTGGGGTTGGGGGCAGGGGTGATAAATCCCATTCGCAATTAGAAGCAGGGGGATACAACATGATTTATCCACCTCACCACAATGTGGAGCAAGTGAAAAGGAATGCGGTCTATTTTTCCAAAAGGGAAGCATGGATGTCTTTTTAGAAACTCTCTTTTCTTTTCCCAAATGCTCGAAGTATGAACAGACCACACTTTCCTTCCTTTGAATTGACCATTCATTTTAATGTCCTGGTGGAGTAGGGGGTGAGTTAAGGTTAATGTCCTGGTGGAGTAAGGGGTGAGTTAAGGTCAATAACCTGTTGGAGTAGGGGGTGAGTTAAGGTTAATGTCCTGGGGCAGTAGGGGGTGAGTTAGGGTTAATGTCCTGGTGGAGTAGTGGAGTAGGGGATGAGTGAAGGTCAATGTCCTGGTGGAGTAGGGGGGTTTGTGATGCTGGAAATGCATCAGAGGGACAGGGCATCCTTGTCCTTTATTGCTTTTATCATGTGTTCTGTTGTATTTTCCACACAGGAGTTCATGTGGGACTCCTGGCGGTGCAGCTCTCTCCTTTTGGTTGGGTGAACGGACCCTTGGGATACTCTTATGGCACCCATGGGTGGGATTACAACCCTGTACTCCTAGTGATTGTTTTTGGGCCCCTGTGTATGGCCCACAGAGCAGGGTACGGGCTGGTGGCAGCTCTTTGCTGAATTGACAGGTGTCATGAGCATCCTCCATTTTGGGCCTTTTGCCGTCCATCTCCTGTTACCTTGTTTCCCGAAGTCCCGGGAAGCCCTGACTCTGTCCCTTCCCCCTGACTGGCTGTTGGGTGGAAGTTCCATATATGGTAGTTTGGGGAAGTGCCGACCAGACTGGCTGGAGCCTTCCTAATGACCGGTTGTGGTGGGTATGCCCTTGGGGTGGGACCTGGGTGAATCGAGTGTGTGACGAATATACACTTCTTTTTGTGGATGTCTAGTTTCTGGTGTTTGACACAATGATTGAGACAGCCCTGCCCAAAACTGGTATGAATGCAGTGTGTAGTGTTGAATGGCTGGGTACTTGTCCCAATACACATAACTTGTTGTGAGTGTCTGGAGAGAAGTGAATGGCCTGAATGCACTATGCACCTGATTGGCTGCCTGCCTGCATGAATGCCCTCAGAGTGATTGGTTGCCTGAGTGTGACCCAGCAGAATGAATGGGAGACCAACTAGTATATCTGGGGGCGTCTCACTGCTAGACATCATTCAGAAGCTGAAGAGAAACTGGAGTTGAAACTGAAGCTTAGCCTTGAAGCCCTGCTGGAAGAGAAGAATTGCTGTTGCTCTACTTCGTCGATCTGAAAGCTGTTGTGTCTCCAAGGACTGATCCGAGAGAGGACCTGGTAAGGTGACCTCTGCCCGAGCTCCATTGGATTTACCTTTTGCCTGCTGGATTTTCTTCCTATTCTTGAATCGATCATCATGGCAGCCTCCACTCATTCCAACTCCGGGGGTGTGTTATGCCTTAGTTGGCTTTCCCCCCATGAGGTTTGTTCCCTCAGACCTCCCCATTTATTTGACCTGCTGTTTCAGGCAGACATTGAGGCGGCTAGTAGGGATGGACCGTATCTCTTCCGTGAACATCTTGGAGGGAAATGTAGGAACACCAGGAAGACCTGAAAGGAATACTCCATAGAAGATGATTCACAAACTGCAGGTAAGAGATTGCAATGCCCCACATAACCTATCACAATGGAGCAGATACAGGAACTTGTAAATGCTGTACAGGGCTCACAGCCAAAGTCCAAAACCTGAAGGCTGAAAACACCACTCTGAGGCAAATGATGACCAGTAGGGATCTACAAAATGTGGATCTACCTACACGGGGTTTGGTCTGTGGTAATTTCAATGGATCTCCCAAAAATGTACACACATTTCTGGTCTCCTGTACAGTGCATTTCATGTTTCACGCAGTTGCTTTTGCTACTGACGGAACCAAGATCTGCTATATGGTTTCTAATATTACCAGGAATGCCTTGGCATGGACTACGCCATCAGTCATATCAGCCAGTCCACTCTTGGCAGATTATGCCACCTTTGTTCAGGCCTTGAAAGATATGTTTGAGCGCCCTGAATTCGTGTTTGCAAGGGAGCCATCTACCAACGACGAACCTATGCAGGTTAGTGCAGCCCATGGTCCTCTTACATCTGCTGAGAGACTTAGACAAAATGATCAAGGCCTCTGCCTCTGTTTTAGTGTTAAAGGTCATCTCTTACGGGATTGTCCCGATGTTCCCCCAAGGAGGCGGTGAAACGCCAGACCGCGGTCTTAGAAGGGACAATGATTCAGGGTTTCCTCTGTCAGTCTCTTGATTGCTCTAGATCCAGATCCGTTCTGTTGCTTTGTTTAATCGATTAATGGATTTTCATGTGTCACTCACATTTGAAGGTAGACCTCCTTTTGAAGCTCTTGCACAACTGGATAGCGGAGCAGCTGGGATTCTTATGGATACCCTTTGGGTTGAAAAGAAACACATTCCAAAGGAAGACAAAGAAGCACACCAACCTGTTGAAGGAGACGATGGACGAACCTTGAGCTCAGTACCTATCACTAAAAAGACCATTCAAATGTCAATGTTGATCCAGGTGTTCAAAAGAGCAAAAGGGTGGTCACACGGCCAATAGCCATTAAAACTGTGCTAAATAAGTGGTTCAACTTCAATTATGCAAACCAGGGAGGAGGCAGACCAGGTCAAGTGTAGTATAAAACATACATATTTTATTAAACAAATATCACCATGATAAAACACATACAATACCACATACTGGGTGATACAATTGGATATACATTCATAGATAAAAGAAAGTTATTCAAAATGAAATACATATCTGTGATATTAATAACAGACATTTTTGCCACTCTGATATAGTAATCATGAATTGGATATTGTCAATGTCCAATTGTTTCCCAATTAACTCCACTGCAGTTGAGGCCAAAATCAATATGATCTCAAAAATGCTGCTGTTCAAACCATGGACTGGATCTTGTCCAGATCCCTCAATGTCTGCACATTTTTTCAGTACTACAGCAGCATATAAAGTGACAAGCATTCAAATAGATAACATAATAAAGTCTTCTATTGTGGAAATAAATAGTATCCAAAAAAGACTTTAAAGTGCAAAAAGATTTAAAGTGCTGAATTTAGTAAAACACAATTTCAAAAAGTAATAGTCAATGTTGATCCATGCTGCACATTTTGCAGTTGTATTGGGAGTTCCTTGGCTTCGCTAACATAACCCTCAAATCGATTGTTCAACCAGCAAAGTACGCTTGAACTCAGAAAATTACAATAAACGTTGTTATGAAAACTCTCCTTCTGAACAACTCAATGTTGCCTTTATCCATGAACCAGTCTTTCATGCTATTGATGCTCAAGGCATCAGTTGTATTCCTCCATCCTATCATGAATGTATAGACAAGTTACCAAGGGAACTACTCCTTCATAGGCCAGAGGTCTGTGCCATCGATCTTGTCCCTGAAGCCTCAGTTCCCTTTGGTTGCATGTGCACTCTTTTCATACTCGAAAATAAATAATTGAAAGAATTTGTAGGTAACAATTTACAAAATTGACCTATTCGGGAATCCAAATCATCAGATGGTGTTTCTCTTTTTTTTGTGTTGAAAAAGGACACTAAAGAACTTCGGCCTTGCGTTAATTACTGCAAATGTAACTGAGTCACCATCAAAGATAGGTATCTCATGTCATTAATCAATGACATCTTGGAAGTTGCTCAAGAGGCATCTGTTTTCACTAAATTGGATCTGTGGGGTGCTCATCATCTCTGTATATGGAAAGAAGATGAATGGAAGATAACATTTAGGACACCATATGGACACTATGAATTCCAGGTTATGCCCTTTGGACTAGTCAATGCACCTGCCATATTCCAAAGGATCATGAATCGGATAATCAATGATCTACTGTTTCATTTAGTCATTGTATATTTAGATGACATTCTCATATACTCTTCATCTCCTCAAATCCATCAACAACATCTTAAGGTGGTACTTCTCAGACTATGTCAACATCACCTTTTGGAAAAACCTCAAAAGTGTTTCTTTGAAGTTATGTCGTTCCTTATCTCTGATTCTTTTCTATCTGACCATGGTATAAAAAATGGATCCCTGCAAGACAGCTGCCATCGTGACATGGCTGCCCCCTTCTTCAGTAAAAGAGATACAGCGATTTCTTGGACTCGCTAACTTCTATCGCAAGTTTAAAAATAAACTTTTCTAATATTGTCCTTCCCCTTACCAGGTTGTTTAAAAAGGACATATGTTTCCTCTGGGACGAGGAGGCTGAGACCATATTCCAAATCTGAAATCAGTTTTTTGTTTGTCACCTGTTTTGGCACACCCTGAACAACCACACCCTTTTATTGTGGAGTGAGACACTTCTTATGGTGCTATTGAGGCCATTCTCAAACAACTTGACAAAGACAAACAAGAACAGCCGGTGGCATATTATTCCAGAGAACTCAACCCCAGTGAAATAAACTATTCCATTATTGAGGAGTTTTTAGCTTTTTGGGCCTGTACTGAATGGCTTCACATACCCCTGGGGGCCATACATCAATTTGAGGTGTGAACCGATCTCAAAAATCTAAAAGTCTTACAACAATTGGAATGCCATAAGAGTCATCAAGCCAGATGGGCATATTTCTTTCTCTCAATACAACTTCATTTTATTCCTGGGAGGCAAAACGCTATCGATGATAGTCTCTCACGTAGTTACAAAAATGGCACTTATTTCACAACACCAGTTGAAAAGATACTTGAAGATGAACACTTTGTCTTAATTATAAATACTTGTCTGGAAAGCGTGCAAGAAGTGAAGGGGAAAAAGGCGATGTTTGGAATTTATCTTTTTTATTTTTTATTTTATTTGAATTCATTGTATTAACAATTTTTAAAAAAAGAACATTTAACATCACTACATCCTGTTCATCCAAGTCTGAATAAAAGAAAAGGGTTGAGAAAAAATTAAAGATAAAAGGAAAATCAAGAGCAGGTCAAAAACACACTAAAAAGGCGAATCCAAAAGTACGTCTCTGGTCACAATCTCCTAGACATCAAACTTTCACACGAGATTTGGCATGATATCGCTCATTGTTGAAACTGAGGCCATGGTCATCTTGGTTTGCTCTCTGCATACTAGAGTCTTCCAACAGTCCTCCATGTCATTGTGGCATATTGACTCAATATTGGAGTCACGTATGTCTCTCTCTGTTTGCAATTTATAAGAAAATAGCATTTGTGAAACACATTTCATGCTAGTTAAGGTTTGGAAGAATCATTTGTAAAAGACACTGTGAGCAAGCAAAGCTGGGTCGATATTTTAAGTCTACGTTGCAGAGCCAATCAGCTGTCATAACAAAGAGGTTAATCAAGGGCTTTAGGAAACGTGTGATGGGGCATGTAGCACGAGGGAGGGATTGCTTTCATATAGGGATCTTTACATGTGCTGTGCTGCATAAGCACAAGGCCTAAAAGAATCATGCATATATGGGGCCTCATTAGGACTCCGGCGGAAAACCATGGTGCTATTAGCACCATTGTCGATGCCGGAGTCCGCCATGGTGGAAAGGGGAATTACCACCCCATTCCAAGGTTGGCGGGGCGGTAATTCCCCATGCCACCATGGCCCTTCCCCATTCCCATTTTTGCCCCATAGGGCATAATGGGAATGGGGAAGGCGGTAAGTACGGTACCGCAAATTGCGGTACCGTAATTGCCTCGAGAGTCCCTTTGCGGGCCCCTACTTTAACGGCTGGTCTAGACCAGCCGTTAAGGTTGGGTCCCGCAAAGGGACCTCATAGTAAGGCGTTATGGGTTTAACGGTGCCAACACCTTTTACGGCACTGTTAACCCCTTAACGCCTGGGTCCTAATGAGGCCCATGGTGTTGTGTGAACACTGTTTTTCAAAAGGATCATGCCATGTTGGGATGATCATTTTGCTGACTGAACTCTTTGTAAATGTGTAAAAGCAGAGTTGGAACGGAGCCACTCTGAGATCGTTGTTGGCAGGTCAGTGAAACTGTGCAAATCTCCCAGCCGGTAGCCAATATATTGCTTTTAGATGAATTGATGAGGATAGCCAATGTGTTGCTTTTAGATGAATCTATGAGGGTATCCAATGTATTACATTTCGATTAACTCTTTCAGGGTAACCACTGTTTTTTTAAAATCAGGTGCATTCCACACCGTAGCCAATATCCTGATCCTAGGTGAATTCTTTTAGAGGTGCATTTATATAGCCAATGGATAGTTGACCCATGTTTTTGAAATCACCCATCCAAATTCAGATGCATATATGCAACAAAGAAACCAGCTAGGCTAGGAGACACAAGTACGTATTATACTCCATGCTTATGGAAGCTAGTCAAAGGCACAACTATCCGACCTCACGCATCTGCTATAATGCAGTTTTCTAAGACACATTGCACACCACCTCTGCCACAAGAACGCATCTATCCCCACAGTAAAAAACAGTCTAGCTGCACACATAATGTTGCACTACTCTAATGACACACTGTACAACACCTCGGCCTAAGAATGCATCTATCTCCCACAGTAAAATTCAGTCTAGCTGCACACATAATGTTCCCCCTACTCTCACACACTCGCCAGAATATCTCTCAGCACACTCCCACTACCGGCACCACTCTAAGACACACTGCACAACACCTCTGCCATATGAATGCAGCTATCCGCCATGACAACATTCGGTCAAGCTGCACCCATAATGACTCTCCTGCTCTTGCATATTCTCCAGAATACCTCTCAGCACCCATCTACATACCAGCATGACATGGGTGTCTTGCAGTGACTTGGCCACCCTGACCTACCTTCGTATTGGCTAAAATACACACACACATTCCACATCTCTCTGACGAATTTCCCATTCCTGGACTTCGGTTCCCCAAAGGGAGTTCAACCTACAGCCCATTAGGTTCATACCAATAGTGAAAGGCTCCATACAAATGCACATTACATTACATATTACAGTGAAACCTTAGATCAGGTATTACAAGGTTCCTTTCCACATGAAAGTCATGAGCAGCAGCCACCTTTGCCCTAGAGACGTCAGCTCCTATAGTGTTAGGACAGCCTTTCATCTTATTTGCAAACATGCAGTCTATGCTATTTTTGAGAATGCTAAATATACATTGGTCACTCAGAGAGCTTCGGAATATGAGATTATTTTATCAGCAACCAATGTTATGTACTAAAATGCCATACAGTGAATCCTGCAACCTTTATAGCTATGCCAGTAAAACCACAAGATGAGCTTCATGACGGTGGCACATTTCTGCCCACTTTGGAAGGATAACCCAAAATCTCTAAAGATCCATTAAAAAGGAAAGACGGGCATTGTTTGTTGATGGCACTTCCTTTATTAATGAAGATGCTGGTACAAGGCACACAGGGGCGGCTGTGATTAGGTTCAGGCAGGAACAGTGTTTTGTAAAACAACAAATTAATCTACCATCTAATATTTCTGCGCAAGCAGCAGAATAAGCAGCAATGATATAGCTCTCAGTGAAACCCTCCAGGAAGCAGGTACAATATTTACAGATTCAGCATATGTTGCCGCTACAATTAGGAATTGAGCGATGGTCATGAAGGGGATATAAGAAATCAGATGTGCCAACCGTGATGAACGACTTATCGATGCACTAAAGATACCAAGTTGCTTAGCGGTTGTGAAGTGTGCTGCCAATACCCAGGGAACAGATGACGTGTCTGTAGGCAATAGTATAGCAGATGAAGTAGCCAAGGAAGCAGCTTCCATGAACACACTTATTCCAGACCATTAGAGCACAGTTTGAAGATTACCGAAGCAGAGGAGAGACCATATTCACAGGTCTCCGGGGCTGTTAGTGGAGCTGCAACAGCAGACTCCACAGCATGAGAAGGAGATGTGGGAATGGAGGGTGTGTCAGAATTATATGATGCTATTTGGAGACATAAAGTAACAGGTACGGTTGTAATGCCCCAAGCCTTGTTGTACACAGCCCTCACACAGTTGCACCTACCCACACGTGGATTCAAGGAAAATATGGTTTCTCAGATTAACCAAGATTGGTTTGTCACACATTTGACAAAAGCGGTTTTGATGAATTTAAAATAATCTATTGTGTGTTCGCATTAGTCAACAGGCCCAACTTGGAAAACTATAAGAGCTACCATGCGTAAACCTCAGGTCCTTTCAGTCATTTGCATGTTGATTTTATTGACATGATTGTGGTATCTTTTGGTGGTATTATTTCCATTTTCCAGATGGATTGAAGTGTGTCCAGATGCTCATTCTTGCTAAGAGAGGTTTTCCCCGGTTTGGAATTTGTGAAGAAATTAAATCTGAAGAGGGTACTCAGTTTGTGAATGATGTTATGAAATATGTGTGATTTGCTTTGTATCTCTCTCTCCATATACATAAAAGGGACATTTGTGGACATGTGTGTGTGTGTCTGTTAGAAATGTTCAGCATACTTTGCAACATGCTACAAACCTGAAATGTGGCAGGTGGGTAGGTTGCATGGTGTAGACAATGTAAAAAGTATAAAATATACATTTTCCAGGTTCTTTTTGTTGTTTAAAGAGGTCTGCAATGCTTAACCCTGCCATATGGCTCTTAGCGCTGCGGTTCTGCAATAATTCTATGTTCATTGTTCCTAAAGTTCAGCAGTTAATGAAAACTTCAGCAGGTCATTGTTCCTAAACTTTCCACACTATCATTCTAGCTGAAATTGGTGGCACTCACTTTTAAAGTCATGTGGGTGACACAATACGGTGCTTTTGTAGTAATGCGGGTGACAGGAAACGGTGCATGTCTCTTCACTAGTGTCCACAATGACGTTGTGCATCACATTGTGGCAAATCTCTCATGAAAATTACAGAAACTTCATTTCTCACAGAAGTTGATGAATGTAGGCCATCTCAACAGTATGAAGCGTACATGCTTCAGCCTACATGTATGGGTGCGGCACTTCAAGCTTACATGCTTCAGCCCTACATATACAGCACTTATGTTGAGGTTGCTGCTTCCTCGGCTGTAGATTGGACACCAGTAATGTTTCTGCGCATCTCAACACTCCAACTCAAAGTAGCTGGAACTGATTTAAGGGATTCATGCTTTTTTCATGGTCAGCTTTATGTGGCTTCCTCCAGAGTTGGAAACAAAGACAATTTGTTCACACTAGCTGCTACAGGAAAAACTATCAATATTGTCTAAAAAGAAGCATTGGTTTAGTTCTTTACGTACACTTCAAACTAGAACTGAAGTAGGAATTACAGTGCAAAGCACAGTTACACATGATATTTAAACATAAGTTGCTTACTGTTTATCACCTTCAGGCAAATGGTGTAGCTGAGAAGATTAATGGGTTATTAAAAGCTAAATTCAGTAAGGTTGTGTGACGACAGGTACAAATTGTTTGCATTGTTTGCGTATAACACTATTCTCTTTGTGAAACAAAACAGAATTCAACAACCATTTCACCCCTCATGAAATAATAACTGACAGACCCATGGCCAGTCTCCTGGCTCATAGGTATCATCTTTTTGACTCAGAGGGCATACTAGAGGATGAAATGGCAGGCTACTTGAGGGGGCTAACCAAAGCTGTTAACTTTGTCTCTAAACAGGTACAGCTGAAGCAATGTCATGACCAACAGAAGCTATTGCGAGTAATCCCAGGATTTTGTCTACACCCAAAATATTGGCTGGAGGGGTAAAGACGTTTGTTTTTAAGGATCCTTCAAAGTACTGTTGAGTACTCCAACTGTTGTTAAAGTGAACGGCAGGCGGTCATGGTACCACATTTTGGATTGCAGGAAGGCTTCCCTTTGCGAGTCACTGACCAGCCCTGATTCCTGGGCAGACAGACATTTCTACGCCATAAGCAACTGCCATCTCAATGTGTTTTTGTTTGCTTTTATTTCTATTGCATTATTGTTGTTGTTCATATTTTATGTGCCTGTCTTTATGGCCGGGAGCTTTCTTTCTCTTTCATTACAAAGTATTGTAGTTCCTCATTATATCGGTAATCACACCAGTGTATATAATCATGGTAAAGATAATAAGTGGTACCGCCACATACAAGTCGTAGCTAAACAAACAACCAATGAATCTTGCTTTATCTGTTCATGCATTCCTCGTGCAGTGGGTCAGCATAAGTTGTGTATTCCAAATGAAATTCCATACATTGAATCAATATGTATTTTACATTTAACACAATGTAGGTTGGGGGACACGTGCAGCTGTGTGGTTTAGAATGTAGGTGTTTTTTGGCAAATGTTACAATTTGGAACATGCAGGGGGATAGGAATATTGTTTTTTATTAAAGATGCCAAAATTCCTTGTATGTACAGTACAAATGTATCTCTTCCTCTTTGTCAACTACGATCCTTTTTAGTTGCAAATTCAAGGAAATGGTGGGGACCTGAAGTCTGGGTGCGTATTACTTTCTCTGTGCTTTGTTGAGCTATGAGTATGTGGGACAATGGATCTGACATCTCCAAGGATGCTCATGCTGCGTGTGCCACCATTTGGTGTGCTATGCTTCATTTCTTACTTGAATGGCGCCCACCACTATACCAATCGCCTCTGTCAAAAGATTGTCTTCTCGGTTATGTTACTGGAGAAATGGAACTGTGTTTTTGGGCAACAACTTGCTTCGCAATGAAACAAGGGATATGTTGGACTTGCAATCAGGGACACCAGTGCTCATGGATCTGTTGGCTTGGTGGAAAATTGGCATATGAGCAGCTGCCCACTCCTGTTCAGGAGTTTGTTCGCTTGTTACATTGGATACTCCAGATTTAATTGATAAAGTTCATACTTTTATTCAGGAAGGTCAACAAAATGACTTTGCTGCATCAAAATAAACAGAGCAACTATTTCCCTTCTGATGCTGAAATCCCTGATGACCAATGTTTATTGAGCAAAACAGAATCTTTCTTTGGCTCTGTCATGACCCCTGGAGTTCAGGCTTCTGCCAATGCTAAATGTCATGTAAGGGATCAAGAGTAAGATTCGGACACAGTGGCATGTTTGTTGTTTGCTACTGACTTTTATTTATCAAAACAATAAGAAGGGTTGGGGGAAATCCTATCTTGCCCTAATCCTAAGAGGGGTTTGCCTGCCTCAACAAAACTAAGGAAAGTTTGTGTCAGAATGTTAAACAAAAGAGCGTCCCCCGTCCTGTGCCCAAAAACCCTCATATGACCCTGTAAAGACTGGTAGGGGGTGATCTGTACTTCCGCTCTCTATATGGTAGAGGGGAGGCACAGAGGACCCCAGCCTAGATTCTCTATTCGGTAGCTATGGTCGAGCAATCAAGGCCTAGCTTCTCAGGAGGTGATGCAGGCTGGTTCTTAAGTACAGTGTAGTCCCCAAGCCCCCACAAAGGAATGTCCACACACTGTATTGGTTAGAACACAGTCTTTATATAATCAATATTCAAGGTTATGTACACTTATCATAATAACTCACTTTGTACTTAGGAAAATCAACAATGGCAAATATATACAATTCTAAAGTGGTACCACCCTTTGTATTAGATCTCATTAAAGTGCATCAACAATACTGTAACAATGTCACACAGATCAATAGAGGGAAACCAGCAGTAGAGAGAGGAGAGAAAATAAGATGGTTGAGCAATATTCAGAATACTGGCCCCTACCACTAGACACAGTTCTGTGTGGAGATCCCCCCACCTGGGCAACCTGTAAAATAAAGATATAACACAAGCCCAGTCCATATATTGTTCTGCAAGTCTTATTCCCTCCTATAATGTTTTTACCCCCCCAATGTACCTAGTGGAGTCGAGTACTTCGAAGAGGCGTCGACAGATCCTTCTTGAGCGACCCCCTTTCAAGCGGGAGTCACGGATCATCGAGAGGCGTCGAGAAGCGTCGAGGAACTCGGCGTTCGGCGGCGGGGAATCGACGGCCCTTCTTGAATGCCTTCCCTTTCAAGCGGGAGACACGGGGCGTCGAACGTCCGACAACAAACAGGGTAGAACGGCGTCGATGAGGCGGCAGCTTCGATCCAAGCGGTGCTCATCGACGACGGAGCGTTGGCGTCCTGCAAGGCAGAGGCGTGCGGGGCACCTCGATGACAATTGTTCTGGACCGCAAAGATTGTGAAGACGGGGGCCCAGCAAGGGCGTCGAGTCGTTCGAGTCTTTGTGGTCTTCGGGTGGCGGGAAACCCACCGGCAGGTTTCTCCTCGGCGCGTTGGTCGTCCTCGACTTTCTCCGGCAGGATAAATCGGTCGACGGTGCAGACGAGGGAGTCCTTCGATTCAAATGTTCTTAGGCAAGGAGCGGACGGCTCCGGTCATTGGCGGCACGGCGTCAAGTGGTTTCCACGGCTGGGCAACACAACTTTGACGGGCCTCCAGCGGTTACACAGACCTGCGAACCCTGGTCGACGGCAATGGACTTCGACGGCGGCGATGTCCGGGTGCTTCACTTCGATCTCCTCGGCGGTCCAGTCTCCGGTCGGCAGCCTTTCGAGGGTCTGACTTCCAGGGCGCTTCGGTGAAGATGTAGCAGTGCTCGATGATCCCTCGGAGCACGGGAAGAGGGCGCCTTACCAGGTCCTCTCCCGGGTCAGTCCTCGACGAATTCGGCAGCTTTCAAATCGGTCGAAGCAAGTGCAACAGCAAGTCTTCTTCTTCCAGCTGGGCGTCGAGGATCAGCAGTTCCAGTTACTCTTAGAGTGGAGACTCAGCTTCTGAACGCTTCTGAACAATTACCAGTGGTGAGAGGTCCCCAGATATACTATTCTGTCTCTCATCCACACTGCTGGCACACACTCAGCAGCCAATCATACAGAAGGGCATTCATGCAGTCAGTCAGCCAATCAGGCACACAGTGCATTCAGGCCACACTCCTCCCTTTCAGACACTCACAACAAGGAATGTGGATTGGGACAAGTACCCAGCCATTCAACACTACACACTGCATTCAGGCCAGTTTCGGGCAGGGCTGTCTCAGTCTTTGTCTCTCATGCCAGAAACCAGACAACCACAACAAGGAGTGTATATTGGTCACACACTCCATTCACCCAGGTCCCACCCACATAGGGACAGGTATTTGGGTAGACATATTAGTCAAAGGAGGACTCTGACTTTCCAGATCTTTTGACTTCAGGAAACAACAGGGGGTTCTCTCTGCAGTAGATGATTCCACCTCTTCTAGTTCTTCCCAAAGGCAGTCTTGGTGTGAGTATTCTGAACAAGGGTTCGTGGTAACCTCTTGTTTACCAAGGGGAAAAGACCCAGGACTGAGGTCCTCTAAGGTTTTCGAAGAAGGTGGAGAATTGGAAAGGTTAGTTATTTCCCCGGTACAGGTCTTAACTAGTGCTTTCATCTGTTGGAGGGTTGATTGAAACAACTCTATCTGATGGATGGGTGGACTAACCTTTTCAAGATACTGAGTGGTGTTTTCCAAGGAGATTAGTATAACTGGTGATTTAGTTTTTCCATTACCCAAATCTTCACCCGAGTTACATGGAGATCTCTCCTCAAGGCAAGATAACAATGTGGATGTGGGGTCTTGTTTGATATTTTGTTCTCTGGTAGAAATCACTCTATGGAAGTCCATATGGTATTTCTCTTTGGGAACTTTCAAACGATTACTGTGGGGAAGGGTGTTACGGGTTGTATTAGCCTTTGGAGGTTACAATTGTAAGGCTGTAGCTTCTGTACTATCTGCACTACATTTTTTCCTCACTAGAAGAGGGATATCCTGTGAAACTCGGGTAATCAGAGAGTCCACCCCTCTCCATGAAAATCCTGACTCCAATTGATCATAATGAAGATTACCCATGCGGATAGCGCAGGAAGTCTTGATTCTATTAAAGACACGGAGGCGAGCATTATGCTTATTCTTCTTTAATCTGCTTAACCACAGCATTTCAAATCTTCCATTTAATATAACTTTTTTCTTTTTTTTTTTTATGAGCCCAACTGGCTTAAAAAATAACAAACAAACAAAAAACAACATGACTGGCTGAGTCAAATTCCTCCATGTCCCATGATCCTTATCTTGGCTAGTAGTCCTAGCCTCCATCCTGTGCACCAATGAGGGCTCCTTCCCTAGTATAAGACTCTGCCAGTCTAGGTCCATTCCTCTTCTTTTGGCTGACTTTCCACTTAACCTCACAACTGGTCAAACTTCTATTCCAGCCTGTACCCGACTGTTCCAGCTCTTCTACTCTGTCTTCTCTGATGCTCCCTGAAGTGAGCTGACTTCTCATTCTCGTGAAGATTTCTGCTCTTCTCCTAGCGGAAAGAGATCAACAGTGTAAGGGAGGGGAATTCGCTATTAACTCTAAATAGAAGTCACTAAACATTCATTTTTTTTTTTTTTTTTATAACAACTGGACAATCTACAAATCACCGAATTCCCAGAGGGTGGGATAATGCTCGCCTCCGTGTCTTTAATAGAATCAAGACTTCCTGCGCTATCCGCATGGGTAATCTTCATTCTATTACAAGACCGGAGGCGAGCATTATGCTTGTTCAAAGCTCTGAACGACCGCTGACGCAATATTCGTTACTGGCTTAAAATAGAAGGTCCTAAATACGGAGTCATTAGACCAGTCTGCTGCTTTCATGATCTCATGCAGCGGAACTCCAGCTGCAAAAGCTCTGGAAGCCATCGCTCCTCTAGTTGAATGGGCCCCAAACACTGAAATATCAATTCCTGCTAGTTCCATAACTTCTCTCACCCACCGAGCTATGGTAGCTGTCGCTACTGCCCTATAAGGTCTCCTGCGCGCTATAAGCAGCTGCTTTACCCCTGCGGGTCTCAGTTCTGCTGTCACTGACTCATACGCTTTTATGCATCTAGCTACGCAAAACTTGCCGTTATCTGGAAAATAGGGATAGTTTATGACTCTAGAATTAGTCTTAGTACGCTGCGCAATATTAAAAGCCACCCCTTCGGGATAAAAAATCTTTCTGTCCACCTCCAGCGCTTTAACATCCGACACTCTTCGACAAGATACTAAACATAACAGCGTGGCTAGCTTCCCTGACAGCTGTTTATGCGATAGCAAATCGTTCCTAGGCCATTGATCGAAAAGGAGAAGTACTTTGTTAACATCCCAGAGTGATGAATACTTCGGAAGCGGCGGAATGGTCACTTTCACCCCTTTAAGTAGTCGCACGACACCCGGGTGCTCTCCCACAGGCGCTCCATCCACTAGATCATGACCTGCTGAAATCGCCGACCTATACACTCCTATCGTTCGGAAGGCCTTTCCCGCTAGGGTCAGAGACGCTAGGAAGTTTATAACCTGTACTATAGGAGCTGAAATGGGAGAAAAACCTTTCTCTCCGCACCACGATTCCCAAGCCTGCCAAGCGGAATTATAGCTCCTGATTGTGGACGGAGCCCATGAAACTCTGATAAGTTCTGTAGCCTGCTCTGAAAGGCCTGGCAAACACCATCTGCGCCTGAAATTCTGCAGACCAGAAGAACCAGGGACTGGTCCTGAATTAGCGGGTGAGGGGCTCCTATCGGATCTGCAAGGAGATCCAGCCTGTGAGAAACTCTCTGAGGGAAATCCGTAGAAAGTTCCATCAGAACTGGAAACCACGCTTGCGATCTCCATTCTGGTGTCACTCTCACTAGCTCCGCCCTGTCCCTGCGCACCTTCGCTAGTGTCCTTGCTAGCATTGCGAATGGGGGAAACGCGTAATGTATGTGCCCTTTCCAGCTGTATAGGAACGCATCCGTCCCTATCGCTCCCGGGTCCAGTCTCCAGCTGAAATATCTTGTGAGCTGTGCATTCAGCCTCGATGCGAATAGATCTGTATGAAAAGGACCCCATCTCTGCTGAATTCTGTCGAACACCGACTTGTGGAGCTTCCAATCGCTGGAGTCCACTAGATATCGGGAGTTCCAGTCCGCTACAGAATTCCTCGCTCCCGGCAAGTATTCTGCTTTGACCACAATCTCCCTCTCCATGCAAGCGTGCCAAAAGTCTTTGGCCAGCTCGGCTAACATCTTGGACTTCGTTCCGCCCAGTTTGTTGATGTACCTCACCGCTGATATGTTGTCCATCCTTAAGAGGATGCAACACTGTGCTTTGTCCTTGGTGAAGGCTTTGACTGCAAAGGAACCCGCTAGAAGTTCCAGGCAGTTGATGTGCAGTTTTAACTCCTCCTGCGACCACTTCCCTCCTGTCTCCGTGGGACCACATCTGGCTCCCCAACCTGATCTGCTGGCGTCTGATTCTATGGTCATCTCTGGCATATCTCCGAAGATTGCCCGGCCGTTCCAGGCCTCCATATTGTGGAGCCACCAGCGTAGCTCTGTCCTGCTGTCCTTGTCTAGGGCCACTAATCGATGATATTTCCATCCTTTCTGCAAATATTTGATTTTGAGCCTCTGCAGGGCTCGATAATGGAGGGGGCCTGGGAATATCGCCTGAATAGACGCTGCTAGGAGGCCCACTATCCTGGCCAGACTGCGGAGTGATATCACTGTCTTCCTCAGAGCTGACCTCAACTCCTTCTTGATCGCCCTTATTTTGCTTGGAGGGAGTTCTAAAGTGGCCTTTCTGGTATCTATAGAAAATCCTAGAAACTCCAGCTTCCTGGAGGGCTTTAGAGATGATTTTTCCATACTGACGAGGAACCCCAGATCCGAAATCAGTGAGGTAGCCCACTGCACCTGACTCAGCAGTCTGTCGCTGTCCTCTGCCATAAATAGGATATCGTCTAGATAGATGATCATCCGGATACCCTGATCTCTTAGTACGGCCGCTAGAGGCCTCAGAAGCTTGGTGAAGGCCCAGGGAGCTGACGCTAGGCCGAACGGCAGGGACTTGAATTGCCATATCTGGCCTCTCCAGCTGAATTGCAAGAATTGCCTGAAATGCGCCGCTATGGGAATGGTTAGATAGGCATCTTTCAGGTCTATACGCGCTAACCAGTCGTTCTTTCGCAGAAGATCTGCTAACAGATGGATTCCTTCCATCTTGAAGTGTCTGTATATCAGCCAGCTGTTCAACTCTTTCAGATTGATCACTGGCCGCACCTTGCCTTTGCGGTGCACCAAAAACATGCTGCTCAAGAAAACTGCGGATTGGTTCTGAGCCTTCTCTATCGCCTGCTTGTCCGCTAGCGCCTGAATCTCTAGGTCTAATAAGCGCCTTTCTGCCTGCGACGAATGAATGCGCCGAGGAGGAGCTGACTGCTGGGGAGTGCTCACGAACTCTAGGTGGAAACCCTGCGCTGTCTGCAACACCCACGCGTCTGACGAAAGCTCTTGCCACTTGCGCATGAAAAGCGAGGTTCTCCCCCCTACTGGAGGATATGTCGCTGCTAGCTCTCTCACCTGAGTTATTGCCGTGTTGCCTGGGGTATCCTCTTCCTCGGCGACCTCTGAATCCCCTACTCCTATTGGGGAAGAAGACGTCTTGCTGACGAGACTCCCAATACTGGGCTCTCGGGCCCTGAGGTCTTCTATTGGAACCATAGCGGCCGGTCGATCGACCCCTGAAGCGACCAGCCCCTGCAAAAACACGACCGGGAAAGACTCTGCGAATCGAAGCTTGCGCCTTCTCTAGCGCTGTATAAGTGCCTACGAATTTGTTCATTTCTCTGACGAACATGTCGCCAAATAGGAGTCCCTGAGCGGTCTCGCCCGCTTCATATGACGCTAGATCTCCTAGTTTATTGTCTATCTTCAATAACATGGACCTCCTTCTCTCGGCTGAAATGGCGCAGTTAGCATTCCCTAACAGGCAGACTGCCCTTTGGGCCCAAGCCGCTAAGAGGACCGGATCGACTGGTTCTCCTGTGTCCTTGGATCTCTCTGCTAGATCCATTATCTTGGCAATTGGACCCGAGAGATCTAGTATCTTATCTTGGCAGGATCGCCATGCTCTATCCATTCCTCGCCTGGCGTCCTTGCTGGCCTTCATAATAAATGTGAGCATTTTTTGGTCCAGCTCCGGTGTTTCTGCCACTTTACCAGCTAGATCCGGTCTGGGACACTCCGCTCTGAGTCTATATCTTACTTCCTTATCTAAAGGCTTCCTCAATTTTTGAGACATGTAAGCCGCAACTCTTGGTGAAGGGGACCATTCTGAGGACCTGGGGTGCCTGATCAAGTCTGGTTCAAACATATCCGAGGTGTCCTCCTCTCGGGGATCCTCGTCTTGAGGGTCTTCCACTAAGCTGGCTTTCGCTTTTGGCTCCCGCACTCCCTCTTTATCGAGGCCAAAGTCATCCTCTTCCTGCCCTTCCTGTCCCGACTCTTCCGAGGATGATGGAGCTTCCCCTGAATTATCAGCCCTTGGGGTAAGGGGTACGAGGCTGGGCACCGCTGATGCTTTTGCCAAGAAGGCTCTCTTAAGTCTATTGAAGGCATCAGCCGCCTCTTGGGGCGCTGGTGAAGTCCCCGTGATATTGCCCGGGGGGGTAGAAGAGATCTTTCTCTTCCGGGCGGTAGAACTCCCCCTAGTGTAGTCTTGCAGAGGCTGCGACGTGGAAGTACCCTCACCTGGATCATCATATGTGCCAGCTCTGGTGCCCAACAATTCTTCCAGGGCCATGAGTCTGTCCTGAATGGGCTGCACCCCCTGTGCAACTGCTTTGACCAGGGAATCACCCAGAACCTTTTTAAAGCTCAGGGATAGGTCCATGCCTTCTTGTATGTCTGCCTCCTGGTCATGATACTGCACCCAGTATTCCTCGGGTCTGTCTGAAGCCATGGCTACCTCCCTCAGAAGGGGGGGGGGGGAGGATACTTGCTGGGGGTACTGCAGCCACAGGCTTGCGCTCTGTTAGTTGGCCTGCTTTAAATCAGCTGAGCTAGGCCGCGCGTCCCTCCTTGTAGAAAGGGGAATTCCCTTTTTTTTCTTTTTTTTTTTTCTCGCAGCCTCTAAATGAGGAGGAACGCCGTACTTTCCTGGGCGCTCTCAGCGCGAAACGTCTGACTTCGATCGGAGCTTCCGCGTATGCGTAGCTCCGATCTGACACCGCGCATGCGCGCCTCTTCAGGTGCGTCGCTGTGATCGTGCCTCCCCCGGGCCTCGTATATCTGCGTGGACGTGTGCGCACCAATCCAAGGATAGATATACTAATAATCCTACTCTATAATAGTAACGCGACCCCCGCCCCTAGCGCGAGCAAGGTCGCCCGCGGGGCGCGTACCGAAAACGAACCGCCAGTGCAGCGACGGACTGTATTACGCACCTCGCGCTTCGCTTACCTTGCGAAACTACGCGCGCTAAGTGCTACAACTGAAATCTCGCATGCACATTATACAAGAGTAACATGAAGGGACTTAGCTGTAGTAAAGCAGCAAAAAAGAAGAGGAATGGACCTAGACTGGCAGAGTCTTATACTAGGGAAGGAGCCCTCATTGGTGCACAGGATGGAGGCTAGGACTACTAGCCAAGATAAGGATCATGGGACATGGAGGAATTTGACTCAGCCAGTCATGTTGTTTTTTGTTTGTTTGTTATTTTTTAAGCCAGTTGGGCTCATAAAAAAAAAAAAAGAAAAAAGTTATATTAAATGGAAGATTTGAAATGCTGTGGTTAAGCAGATTAAAGAAGAATAAGCATAATGCTCGCCTCCGGTCTTGTAATAGAATTAGCGTCCGGATTTAACTCTCTCTCTGACTTGGAGTTATCCCAGCAATTTTCATGATCCCCTTTCCCACTGGTTTGATTCTCTGGGATCTCACCACCCCCTTTCTTAGAGTTTTTCTGGAAGGGTGGTTCCCGTAGGGTTTCATACACCAAGGATCCCACCAGTTTGCCTATTTTTGATCTGTAACAATTTATAGGAGCAATTCAGTATGGCAATTTTTATCTCTGCTCTGCTGAACAGGCGAGGCAGTATCCTTAATTGCCTCTTCTGCATACTCTCTCCCAAAGGCATAATATAGCTAAAATAATTGTTGGGAACCTCTATCCTGAGTACTAGGGAGATGATGATTTTTTCCATCCTGGTAATTTGGTACTCGTGGGAAAAGAAAAGTTTATACGTGTTTCCCTCTACCTTTTTCCTAATGGGTAAGATGGTTTGGTAAAACAAGGGGAAAATCGGATTCCTATTCTATGACCTGGATGACAAATGAATTCTTGATTTCCCCATGTAGGACCGGACCCACTGGTGAAAAGAAAATTGGAGCAGATTTTTTCCCGAAGTATAACTTGTGGGACCGGGACTAGTTTTAGTTAATTTGGCAATTTCTGGGTCCCCCAGTTTGTATCATCTGAGCGAGATCCCTCTCTGACACCATATTTAAGGAGTGTAGAGTAAGACCGGACACAGTGGCATGTTTGTTGTTTGCTAAAGACTTTTATTTCTCTAAACAATAAGAAGTTTGGGGGAAATTCTATCTATCCCTAACCTAAGAGGGGTTTCCCTGCCTCAACAAAACAAAGGAACGTCTGTGTCAGGATGTTAAACAAAAGAGCGTCCTCCGTCCTGTGCCCAAAAGCCTTAATCCGAACCAGTGCACTCTAAACTTAATGTGCACAAGGGGATTTATATAGACTATGCATTTGTAGCCTTCTTTCAGTGCTCCAAAAATATAAAGTTTAAGGTACAGAAACTGCTCCAGTAACCTGTTTGCTAACCTCTAAGCATTAGCTTTGCCCTCCACTGCTGCTCACGACTCTCACTGCTTTGGTCACTCAAGCAGTAAGCTTCCTTCGATTCGCCTCTCCTGCATGCCATTCCTGTCAGCCTCAGTGCTGCTTCTGATGGTCTGCTTGTCCTCGGGGTTCTGACCGGCGTCAGAAGAAGTCACTGACAGCGCAGGTCTTTGCCTCTCTCTTCATTCTGTTTTTCTGTGAACTGGATCAACTTTAAACATCCCAGCACGGTGTAACTCATTCCAAAGACAAGAACGCAGCGTTGGCTTACTAATCCAGGTCATCTTCATTGCTCCATCTCACTGCCTCCTCTTTGTACTGAAAAGAGGGGTGGAAGCACATAACGTGTTTGATTGCAGTAAGGTGGGATTTCTTTGTCTTTACTGCAATAAGCCATGTATGTGTGTTGCAGAGGCCTATGTGTGTCATTTTGAATAGTGACTGCAAGACTATTCTGATCGAGTATTCTTCTGTCCCTCAGGAGTTTGTCTTCCCCTATGTGGTCCTCCCGCATATAGCCACCCCCAGGATTAAAGTCAGGTAGCTTCTGCCTTTCCCTGGCCATGGAAGGGAAGCTTCCCTCCAGTGAATCAGTAACGATAGTGCCAGATTCATGACAGGCTACAGAAAACTAGACATGCCATGATGCATTTTATGAATACCACCAGCAATGGATTGAATGCTACCAAGGGCGATCTTAGGGGATTAATCTCTCTATCCTGTAAAATAGATACGTTCTTGACATGCTTACTGCCTCTGAGGGAGGAGTGTGCCACATTATTGGAAGTGCCTTCTGTACATCTATCCTGTCAATGACAAAGATAATGGCACACTTTCTCAAGCTATCTGCATTCTAAAAACACTGCAAAAGTGACTTAGGGCCTCATTACACGGATGGCAGTATGGATTTACCGCTACCGGTATTTTACCGGTACCGGTAAATCCTTACCGCCTTACTACGAGGTCCCTTTGCGGGTTGGGGAATTTAACGCCTGCTTTTTGCAGGTGGTAAAAACCAACCCGCAAAGGGGCCAGGGAGCTAATTACGGTACCGCAATTTGCGGTACCGTAATTAGCGCCTTCCCCATTCCCATAGAGCCCTATGAGGCAAAAATGGGAATGGGAAAGGGCAATGGTGGAAGGGGGAATTACCGCCCCGCCAACCTTGGAATAGGGCGGTAATTCCCCTTTCCACAGAGGCGGTGCCGGTATTTTACCGGCATGAACCATGGCGCCAATAGCGCCATGGTTCACCGCCATCCGTGTTATGAGGCCCTTAGTGATGAAGAAGGTATTGCAGGGGACTGGTTTTCTGGATGGTCATCACAGTTTCCAGCTTGATTTTTCTCTCTCATGAAACTTTGTCTATCTCTCATTGTGGCCTTCTTGGTTCTCTGTTGTGTTGGGCAGCTCCTATTCTTTGTTTTCGAAGACTGACTGCAAAAGTCACTACAATGTTCCCGGCTAAACCACCTCATGAAAAAAGGCATTTATTATCACCTGCTCCTATTTGCTTTTCTGACTCTGGTGAAGATTATGTTGATGAAATCACCAAAAGGAGGGAATTAAAGGGAAAAGGTGAAGTTTGGAATTGATAAGAAAACATGTCATGATGTGATATGATATGACATTTATAGCGCGCCTATGCGCAAGTGTTTCAAGGTGCGACGAGGCAGGGGAGGGGAAAAAGGGGGAACAAGACAATGATTTTACTAGGCCAAGTGAGATTGAGATTGCGCAAGTGCAGGGGAGAGGGAAGGGGTCAAGTGCCAGGGGAAGGGGAGGAGGAGCAAGTGCAAGACATAGGATCAGAACATCGAAAACAAGATGTGCGGCCAGCAGGTGGCAGTACAGGGGTGAGTGCAGACAAGTGTTAGAAAAGTGAAGTTAATAGGACTGTAGGGTTGCAGATAAAGCCCCAATTGAAGGGTTGCCAGGAGGCAGTGCAGGTGTGCAACTGGGATGGCAGGGACCTGGGCCTGTGGTTCAGAGGGTAGCCAGGTAACCAGTGCAGTATGAGGAAATCAGCAGGGGAGAGGAAGAGAGAAGGCAGAAGCAAAGACAATGGTCTTGAGCTGCTTCAGGAACTAGAGATGGTTCTGCTTAACTTTGAGAGAGTCAGGGAGGCTGTTACAGAGGGAGGCACCAGCCGCAGAGAGAGATCTGCCCCCAAATCGCTGCTTGGAAAAGCGACTGACCCTCAAGGAGTTGGAGGTGGAGGAGCAAAGAGCTCGAGTAGGAAGATACTTCAGAAGAGAAAGCTGGAGAGATTTTGGTACCAGACCTCAGAAGGCCTTGAGGATACAGCAAAGGGTCTTGAACTTGATTCTTGCAGCCACTGGGAGCCAATGGAGAGATTTTAGTGCTGGAGACAAAAGATTCCTGGGCTTGAGGCCAAGGACATATCTCGCAGTCCTGTTTTGGATGAGTTGCAGAGGGGGAGAGTAGTGGCAGACAGATTTAAAAAGAGGCTGGTACAGTAGTCAAGCCTAGAGAGAACCAGATATCTAGAGACAGTGAGCTTCTGGGGGAAGGAGAGGAAAGGAAGAATACCTCTGAGGAGGTGCAGTTGGAAATGTGAGGAGAGAATGAGAGTGTGAAGTAAAAGATAACCCAGAGGTTCTTAGCCTCACAGGTGGGAGCAGGAAGAGGGCCAAGGGGGGCCGGCCAAAGAGTGGCAGGAAAGAGAGGTGCTGGTGTGCCGATGAGGAGGATCTTCATCTTGCTGGCATTCAGGCAGAGATCATTGGCGGTGCACCACAACTGGATTGCAGACAGACAATCCGGGATGAGAGAGGGGGAAGTTACATGCTAGTGAAAAGCAGTATTTTGGGATTTTTGCAAGAATCGTTTGTAAAAGCACTTTGAGCAAGCAAAACTGGGTGGATGTTTTAAGTGTCACAACAAAGAGGTTAAGCAAGGGCTTTTGGAAACGTGTGATGGGGCATGAAGTGCAACGGAGGAATTGCTTTCGTAAGAAGGGATATTTACACGTGCTGCTGCTGTGCTGTGTAAGCAATAAGCCTAAAGGAATCATGCATATATGGTGGTGTTCTGTGTGAATACTGTGTTTAAAAAGGATCATTCCATGTTGCGATTATCATTTTGCTGACAGAACTCTTTGAAAATGTATAAAAGCAGAGTTGTAACTGAGCCACACTGAGATCTTTGTCGGCAGTTCAGTGAAACTTTGTGAATCTCTCAGCTGTAATAAAATACCACCTTTCTTTTGCAGTTACATTTTCCTTATGTTGCCTTTTGTTATACTGGAACAGAAGCTACTGTCTTATAAGTAGTTCCTCCACAGACCTAGTAATCTGCACAAATGCAAAAGATTGATGACTTTTTATTTTTTGGGTCCTCCTTGTAATATCCTCGGCTGAACTACAACAAAAGATAATCGGGGTAATTCATAGATTCCCGTGCAGAAGTAGCGCCAGCCGCGTGTGCTAAATCCCATTTCCACACACTGCGTATTCATGGATCACCACATCCATATCCAGCCATGGTGCAGCGACCTTCCAGCAGCACCAGTTATGCCCCCAACCCAGCCCCTTGCGCCAGAAACAGCTGCACACATCCCCAACATGGCGCAAAGGCCAGTGTACCAGCATACAGCCCCACAACAATGTAATTGCGCTACAAATGCGAAATCACCCTCTCGCGCCAGCCAAATCACATGTAAAACTCCTAGTGCACCCCTCGGAATACACGTACCCCGCTCGTGCCAGCCAAAAGTGCGTGTAAAACTCCTTGCGCACCCCTCAGAATACGCATAGCCCACTCGCGTCAGCCAAATCGTATGTAAAACTCCTTGTGCACCCCTCGGAATATGTGTAACCCGCTCACGCCAGCCAAATTGTGTGTAAAACTCCTCATGCACCCCTCGGAATACGCGTACCCTGCTCGCGCCAGCCAAATCGTGTGAAAAAGTCAGCGCGTGCTCAGAACACCTGCAAGCAGCCCACACCACAACGAGCCCCCCATCACCGTGCGCATGCCAGCAGACAGCCCACACCACAACGGAGACCCCATGCCTATGCCAGCAGGCAGCCCACACCACAACGGAGACTCCCATCACCCGTGAGCATGTCAGCAGGCAGCCCACACCACAATGGAGCCCCCATCACCTGTGCGCATGCCAGCAGGTAGCCCACACCACAACGGAGCCCCCATCACCCGTGCACATACCAGCAGGCAGCCCACACCATAACGCAACCCCCCATCACCCGTGCACATGCCAGCAGGCAGCCCACACCACAATGGAGCCACCATCATCCGTGCGCATGCCGGCAGGCAGCCCACAACACAACAGAGCCCCCATCACCTGTGAGCATGCCAGCAGGCAGCCCGCACCACAACAGAGCCCCCCAACGACAGCTGACTCATGTGCCCCCCCCCCAGTGACAGCAACCTGCCAGCAGGCCCCGACTCATGTCCCCCCACTCCCCCAGTGATGGCAACCTGCCAGCAGGCCCCGACTCATGTCCCCCAACCAGTGACGGCAAGCTGCCAGCAGGCCTGACTCATGTCCTCCCACCCCCCCAGTGACGGCAACCTGCCAGCAGGTCCTGACTCATGTCCCCCCACCCCCTCCAGTGATGGCAACACAGACCCCAGCATTGGATGCACACCCAAATGTAACCCCATAGTAAACCCCCACAATGCAAATCCATGGCCATCCATTGTTGCCACTCCCAGCACATGCCCCATCCCACGTCAATCACAGAAGCACACGTGCATTCACCCCTAGACATGTGCAACATAGGCACACAGCAGTGACACATGACTGAGCCAGTGACAACTGACACATGCACCAAGCAAATAATAGCAGACTACACCAACACTGGACATGAATGAGATGTATTCAATAAAATAATTATGACAAAATAAAAAAGAATCATGACTATGGGCCTCATTACGAGATGGGGGGGCAGCCATGGTGCTATTAGCACCATGGCTGCCTCCCATACCGTGTCCGAGTCCGGTCTTGTTCAATGGGGACTTATCGGTGCATTCCGACCCTGGCGGGACCGGTAAATCCCCATTGAACAAACCATTCCCCATTCCCATTTGAGCCCCCATCGGGCGAATGGCAAGCCCCTTTATTAGCGCCCTGATCCCTGTTCAGACCACACGTTCCTTACGGTTCCTGCTAAGGGACCTCTGAATTGGGTGGTAAGGGATTACCGCCACCAGTCTCCTTACCGGTGCCCAATATCCCTTATCACCCATCTCGTAATGACCCCCTATGAAAAAACAAATAATGAAAATGCAAATGAAAACCAAATTTGAAAGTGAAAAGAAATCCATGAAAAACATGACAAATACAAATATGGTCCATTGTCCTTCACCACTTCCGCTTATCCACAAGGAAAACATTTATTAAAAAACCATTACCTCATGGCAAAAAGAAAAATGAAATCCCCTGAACATCTAACTATGTACAGGTAATGTCCACAAGGGTCCATGATCCCAAAAATAAATTAACAATCCAGGAAAAGGTCCATCAAAAATCCAACTAATTACAGAAAGTGGTGCAATGTCCAATGACTCAAATTTAAATAAAAAACAAAAGGAAACATATACCTAAAGAACTATTTACAATGGCGGTGGGCTAGTCTTACGGCCCACGTCTGTTGTTAATGTCTCTGGCCAGGGCATCATCAAACTCCATGTCGATGTCCTGGAGGCGGGCCTGTTCTCTGTCCTCGAGGGCTTGTAGGGACGCCGCCATGGTCTCCACTAACTCCCTGCGAGTGTCCCCGAGGAACGCCGCCCGCCTCAATGCCCAACGCATGGAGTTCTCCACCCTGACCATCGTGAGCCGTGCCCTCCCTGCCCGCGGCCTCTCTGCATCTATCTGCTGGCTGAACCGCTGCCACACAGAAGACACACATTGTCCAGGGTCCTCCTGCCCATTGGTCGATGCCTGCCCCCGGGATGTTGTTTGCTGACGCCTCCTACGTCGAGCCTGCTGCTGCTTAGATGCCATCTGCCTGTGCCATCACGACGGCCTCCGGGATGAAGGTAACCCCCGGCACTATCGTGCACGTACCCTGCTCGTAGATGCCTGCACATCCTCCATTGGCTGGTGTCCAGTTGCTGGTGTGACCACCTCTGCTGGACCTCAGACTCCCGACTGTGGCAGGGATGAGATCTCCACCAGCCTGGCCACGGTGTATGGGGCAGGTCCACAGGGGGCCCAGGTGACAATTGGACTGGAAGACGGCATGGAGGATGACTGGCGCATAGTGTGTGCAGCTGAGGAGGGGGTAGCAAGAGTGCCCAGCACATGGAGGAACCCTGTGCCAAGGACCTGTCCTAGGCATTCCACGCGTGCATACAGTTGTTTGAAATGATGTGCGTTGTCCTGCCTGGAACCACGCACATCATCCCGAATCACCTGTGTGTGCAACGCAAAACCAACTAGGACAGGCTCAACCCTGTCACGGATTGCCACGTCCGCAGGTAGAGGACGGTCAGTTGTGGATGCATCCCCTACCTGCGGACGGGCCTGTACGTTGCCATCCCTACCGGTGCAGGATGATGCAGTCACAGGTTCAGGGACAGGATTAGGCACAGGCACCTCCACGGTGACCTGTGCTGTCTCCTGCCCCTGGACTGCACCACTTGCACCAGTGCAATCACCCCATCCAGGCCCCATGTGTGGGTCTGATATGGCCTCCTCCTCAACCACACATCCCACCAACCTGGAGGACTCCATGCCGTCTTCCCTAGTATGCCCCTGTGGGGGCTCACCTGCCCCTTCGGCTGCCGAGGAGTCCAGATCCAACCTTGGCCTCTTGGACCTCCCTTCGGCAGCTGCGGCCATGGACGTGGAACCAGTCCCCTCACTCCCGGAGCATATTATTACCTGGGAGGGGGGCAGGCCCTTGCGTCTCCGACTGGCAGTAGCATCCCTGCCGCTGGGCTCCACAGCACCGTCTCCACCCTCTTCATCAGTCGTTGCTGCAGACAGGGAGAGACAGAACACAGGCATCATAGCACCGTACAATGGTCTGCTAGACACATAACAATTGCACATTAGTGGCATTGTCAAACATCACAGACGGCATCACACGCCCCATCACTCAGGTCAATTGAACCCACGCACATGCACAAACAAGCAGGGAACATGCAACAGGCAACTGAATCCATTCACATGGAACTGTATGAACATCTTAAGGGTGGCATGACGTTACAAGCATCATGGAGCATGCCAATCACATGCACACATGCCACCAGACAGACATGCATCTGGCCATCTCTACCTCCTGTCACAGTGCAATAATCGCCAACAGTGTCACATCTGCCAATCGGGTCCCTAGATGTCCGTGTCACATGCATCCATGGCGTCTCACAGTCACACACATATCAAACAGACACACCCACATGTACATGAAGGTGGGATGAGCATCCATGTGTCACACCCCAAACATGGCTGAGTACAGACACAGGCATGCAAACATGTGTGCATCTTCACATGCAGTTGTGCATCATGCAATTCATCGATGTAGAACACCCCTGACTGGACTCACATGCAGCATCGTCATGTCTCTGCACACATACATGGGCCATGTCAGACATATGTCCAAGGTGCACACTTCTGCCACACCTCAACATGCACTGTGTTGAATGAGAACGCATGGACACTTACCACTCGACTCCAGGCGGGTCTGCCTCTCGAGGACCTGGTGGTGAAGTACTGGGCAAATGTGTTCCTGGACCCTCATCTGGTTGGTGATAAGCAGGACCCAGTGCCCCTCTTCATCCGCTGCTCGCAAGAGGCGCTGGGCCTTCCTGAGGGTCCTGGACTTGAAGTCCTCCTAGCGCTTATATGACGTGTTTTAAGTCGCGGAGTGACACCCCCTCCGCGTTGATGGCACCCATGATGTCCAACCAGATCCTTGCCTGTCCTTCATTGTTGACGCGTGATGGTGTGAAGAGGGCATCATAATGCCCCAGAACTTGCTTCACCAGGATGCCAACTTCTTTTGCACTGAAGCGGATAGCCCTCTGCCTCTCTGCCGGGGCATCGCCACTGGTCTCAGATGGGGTTTGGCCCAACATGGCAACCCCCGAGGCAGGTGGGGGTGAGCAACTGGGTCCTGGGGCTGGGCTGTGGATCAATGGAACACCAGTCGGGAGTCTTCTGTTCCAGCAGGGGTGGTCACAGCAACTGGACCCCTGGCAATGGCTGATGTGCAGGCACCAAATAGCAGGGCACGTTGGCAGCAGGCAGGCAGGCAGCAGCAGATGGCTCGTAGGAGGCTGCTCGGTGCTCTGGGGGGCAAGTAAATGGCCTTCTGGGCAGGAGCGTGGTCTTCCGTGTTGTCGCGTGGCCAGCTCGATAAAGAGTGATTCAGCATGTGAAAAAACAGCACGCGAGTGTGTAAATAGAGGAAAGGCCCTTAGCGCATAAGCGCGTAAGTGACATGAGGCGTGCGGGCATTTCCCTCGGCACGGGTTAAAGGTGAGCGCGGGACAGCAGTTCGCTGTACGGGCTTTTCGTGGAGAGCAACACGTGTGTTTCTTCTTCTTGTGGTATCACACGTGATTACTTCATAGCGGTTAGAGTTTGTACTTCTTCTTTTGGTGGGGGTGTTGCCTACGCGCACAAGCATGTGTGTTTTTCTTTTCCACGCAAGGCAGATGGTGAGTCGCGCACGCTATCTTTCCCACTGTGGTTCCCCCTGTGTATCGTGTACCCGTTTTCGAGGTCATAGTAGCCTGCGTGTCCCACGCGTACGCGTTTTTTGTTTCCCTGGGTGCCACGATGTACTGCAGGAGATTTAATCCACGCACGTGGGCTTCTGGCGGTTGCCTGCATGTTTTATTTGTATTTTTGGGGTGCCTGAGCATTGCGTGACCCGTCAGTTTACACCAGGGGTCACAGACACCCTTGCAGGAGCACGTGGGTGCGTTTAACATCACAAACCCTGCCCCCTTCACCTCAATTGCCCAGGAAAATTGTTGTCTGCACCTCCCATTGGCACTAGTACATCTGTGCCATGGATGGGAGGCCACCAAAGGTTAAGGGCGGCAAAGTTGGGCGTCCTTCCGGTGTTGTGCATGGTCGGGCACGTGGCCAGGGTGACTAGGGAGTACAGGGAGTCCAGAGTGGCCATGGTGGCCGCAGAGGGGGAAGAGGCAGAGGTGCACCACAGGGGCAGGATGTCCAGCCACGTGCTGGTGCAGTACGTGGCTACGGCTCCGGGAGATGCAGCTGTTGCATCCGACCCAGGTGCACCCATGTGACCCGACAGTCAGTTACATCTGCTGTCACAGGCCCACCGGTAGTGGTAGCTGCAGGTGCAGCTGTGGCAACCACCACCCAGGTTTGGGGTCAGCCAGCGCATGATGCGTTGGCACATGAGGAGTCCCAGGCAGAATTGCAGGTGGTCAGGAAGCACACGCCACGTGTGACCAGGGCTCTGTGACCGAGGCACATGTATCGGGCAGTGGTGACATCTGCTACCCCAAGCAGCCAGGTGGTGGTAGCTGCATGGGCAGATGCAGCCAACACCACCCCGCTGTGCGTCTGCCAGCCAGGACTGTGTCGGTAACAGACCTTGGCACTGCGGCAGTTTTGGCGCAGGGTCCTGGCAACAGCACCCAACAGCCACTGACTCAAAGCAGGGCTTCCGTCCTGGTTCCGCCAACCACTCCCTTGGTCCTGTCCACCAGCACCACTGCCCCTATGGATCAGGGCGGCATTTGCCACTCATGGTCCGCACCACCGCACAAGAGGAGGAAGGGTTTTTCTGCGCAAGAGGCTGGGACCCCAGACACAGCTCCGGCCTCCGGCACGTCGAGGAAGAATCCTTTCAACAAGCAGGAACTGGACTTCCTTGAGGGCTACGTGTCGGCACACAAACGCGATATACTGGTGGGCTCACAGAGCCATACTATGCCTGCCCAGCGTTGGGTCCACTGGCAGCATATTGCGGATGGTGTGAATGTCATGGGATTTCAGGTGCGCACAGCTCAAGACTGCTACAAGCGTTGGAATGACCTCTGACACTGTGCAAAAAAAAGTGTGCCTCCAATTATGCCATGACTCGGGTGACTGGCAGTGGGCCAGCACCTGAGGAGGATGAACTCACTACGCACAAGGAGATTGCTGCAGACTTCATCGAGGAAGAACTAATCCATGTAGTGGGAGAGATGATGGATTATGATTTATCGTCCGGTGAGTGTTGATGCGTGTTTGTCCAGCCCATGTGTGTTTTGCTTGTGTCATGTGTTGTGCTTGACTGCCACTACATGCCATGTATAGATGGGAGTCATGCAATGCTTCACTGATGCGTGCCTGTTGTGATGCATGCAGGATATGTGATGCACATGGGGACTGTCCACATCACCACACATGCACCCTACTCACATGCAAGTCACTCGGCTGCCCCTCCGGTACATGTTCCAGCTCACTGACATTTCTACATGTACCCTGTGGTGTTGTTGCACTCAGCACTCGGCCTATGTCATCACATGACTGGCGGGCATGTGTGGACAACCTGCAAGGTGGTCCCCCTCACAGACACGATTCCTTGACTCTCCAACCCCCTGCAGCTCAACTTCACCATGGCACTGGTGAGTTACATGTTGGACTACTACAATTGCCTGTTCCCCATTCCTGTGTACATGTACACTTCCCTCTGCAAACCTGCAAAATACGTAATGTGGGGTATATCCTTTGTCCTTGGTGCAGTGTGTCTCACTCGGACTGTGCAGATGGCAGTGGCTCCCTGTGGACATGAGTGCCCATTCATGCTCCATGTGCATTCCATTAATGCCCATATGGGTCCTTGACAGGCTGAACATTGTAGTATGTCTCCAGGATTATTTTAGTGTCATGGTATTTGGTCAACAATTTCATGCTCACTCTGGGTCCGTCCCTCATCACGCACATGTTTAGAGTCTCCTTGTCTGTGTTGGGTAAAGGCCACACACTGTTACAGGCCCGCTGCCTCTGTGGAACTGGTGTCGTGGCTTCTGCATGCATGGGTGTACTACTGATGGTTCCTCATGTGACCTGCTTAATGTCCCCTTCTCATCTGCTGTACTGTCATTTGACTGACAAGATGCAATTGACGCCTGCCAACACTGCCAAATGCACACTTCTCTGGTCAACCTTTCATTGCCATGCACTGCCTCCCTGACATTCCCCAAAGGGGGGTGGAGGGTTCACTGTATCCATGCAACCCAGTGCATGCACTTTGATCATGATGGCTGCACTTGCCCTTACACTGCCGTCAGGTTAAGAGATTGACATCACTACGTATGTGTTTATGTTGGAAGTTGAGGCAGTACACATGTACTGCACTGCACCCACCCACTTCTGAACCATGTTCCGCCCTTCCACATGCCTACGCACTGCTGCTGTGTCAAAGTGACCTGGCATGAATGTTCCCATGTTCAACACTTCACTGTATTGAAATGCACTAGCGTAGGTGCATCCTGTGACACATGTACTCTGTATTGGTGATGGTTGTTGAGTGTTGCATGTCAACATGCATATTACATGTGTCTTGGTGGATTTGGTTTCACCTGCAGCTGCAACATGCAGTACATGTGTAGGCTTCACAATTTATACGCATCAATTTCTGCTTTCGGGATACCCTTGCATTGCAATGCCACTGGATGCATGCCAGAGTTTGAGTTGTGTGTGACATGTCTGCTTCATGTGTTGGCTGTCGATGTTGTGATGTCTATGTGTGTGGGGTGTGCTGCTAACATGTGTGCTCATGTTTCTTTTTTTTACGTTACAGGTGATGACGCACTGGAGGCAGAGGATGAGGATGTGATTCCAGACACAGTGGTGGGTTTACATCAATGACCTAGCACCAGTGGTGGTCGTGGGGTGGTAGACCACGAAAACCCATGGGTGCTCCAGACCATCGTGTCCAGGGGGTATCAGGTAATATTATCGCCACCAAAAATATCACCGTACATATGGTCGTCAGGAACGGCCATAGGCGATATTTTTGGTGGGGATAATTTATGGGGTAAATGGATGGGGGGTTGCAGGGGTGTCCCCCGCTCCCTTTTAAAATATATGGGGGTTGTGGGGGTGTCCCCCGCAGGTTCCTTGGGGTAATATCGCCGCAAAAATATGGCAAAATCTTTGCATGGCGATATTTTTGCGGCGATATTATCACATGGAACCGTCCAGGGCTGACTATGAGTCAAGCTCTGATGAACTCTCTGACCACAATGTTGAATTGGATGTGCATCATGACATTTCGTCGGCGGTGAGCGATCCTGCAATGAATGGTGTTCTGTCCGCAACACCTGCAGTGAGGGTAGTGCCCTCAAGGACCCAGGCAGTGTTGGAATGTCCACCTGTTGCTGTTATGGGTGCAGAGTCATACTCCACACCAATTGCTCATGTTCCTGGGGCATCAGGTTGACGGAGGGATGCAGTCCTGCAGCCACGGGCAGAGCCAACCCAGCAAGGACCACATGTCCTTGGGCCCAGCAGGTGTGGTGTCCGGCAACGTGGTGGCCGTGCACCACCGGGGTACACTGAGTGGGAGCATGCCATGTATGCCATTGCACAGCAAAAGGGGGGAGTTATTGAGATGATGACTCAAGGCATGGAAAGTGTGGCCCATTCCATCCTCCCCCCTGAGAGGCAGGTGGAGCTCCAGCAGCAGGCAATGAGGTCCACGTGCCGCTCACTCATGCTGGGCATGGCAGCCTCCAACAGGGAACGCCGGGCTGAAATGGTGGATCTGCGTGAAGCTCTTGCTGCTGAGGCAGAGGCACACAGCGAAGCCTTGAGGGAAGAACACCAATACCTCAGATCTACTCTGCGTGTGCTCATGATGACCCAGAGGACACGGTCAGAACAGAGGAAAGAGGTGCTTGAAAACACCATCTCGGCTGTACTCCATGCAAGCCGTGATGTGGTCCGTATGTCATGTGAGGCCTTGCAGGCAGAACTCTGTCATACACTTGAGACCTTGCAGGAGGAAGCACGTGTATCACGTGATGTGCTGCATGCGGACCTACATGCCATAGCCATGCAGGACTGGGTTTACCAGACCCGCATGCTTGCTGCTGTGGAGGGGCTTGCTGTGGATGGGCGTGGTCAGGCAACGGTGCCACGTCCACCTTCGGATATACATCCAGAGGGTGACGACGGCGATGACTTATCTCTCACTCAGGTTGGGCCGTGCAGGCATTGAGCCCATGGAGGATTTTTTATCCCAACATCAACACATGTGGGTGTTGAGGTTCACCCTGTATCCGCTTATCCCCTCTTGGGTGCCCCCTCTTTCGCCCCGGGTTGGATGTGGCCAGTCTCATTTTTGTTTTCTCTTATTATTTGTCTATTGTCCATTCATGTGACAGTGTGGTGCTTTGTGGCATCTAAAAGCATCTCCTGTGCGTTCCAGCTGGGCCCAATACAGGCTTGTCTCGTGTATATGTTTATGGCTTGGGGTCCGGACTCATATGTCACTCCTGCTTCCCCTTTCCATGGGCTCGCAAGGATGGCTCGGTGTGACAGCATTTTACAAAGGGGCATTGGGCTTCCGTCATATCTGTGGTCGCCTGCAGTCCTATTTGTGTATACACCCCTAGTTGGTAATCTGGATGATTTCTCCGATGCATGTCTGCACTTCATTTTGGTGAGTATTTTGTTGACTGTGCATTTTATCATGTTGCTTGAGATGTTTTTTATGACTTGCCTGTATATGTTGTTGATGCACTTCCTGCTGTAGGCGGTACCCTGCACCCTTTGGCTGTCATAGACACACTGATGATGGGAGGGGGCCATGTGGTGACAATGGGCCTCATTAGGAGGTCGGCGGTAAGGGGTTAACGGCATCGGTAAGGATGCCGGTGCCATTAACTCCTTTCCACTGAATTACGAAGTTCCTTAGCGGGAGCCGCTAAATGACCAGGGAGCTAATGATGGGCCTGTTATTAACGGGTCCGTTATTAGCTCCCTCCCCATTCCCATTGAGCCCTGTGGGGGCTCGAATGGGAATGTGGATGGGTATTTTTAATGAGGAATTACCAGGTCCTCCAAGGTTGGAATGGCCCGGTAATTCCTCATTCAAGGAACCCGGACCCGAGTTTGGAGGCAGCCAAACTCATAATGAGGCCCAATGTCACGTTGTGACACTTGGGCTACAGTGATTGGTCACTGTCTGACATTGTCGATGTGGGGGACTCTGTACATGATATGTTCTACTGGCCAATGGATGATCCTGTGTTGGGTTTGCTTTTGAGGTGTCAGAGGATTGGTGTGGTTTGACACATTGGGGGGTCCACGAGGGCAATGTTCACATTTGATGTGTACAGAACACTGAGGGTCACTTCATTTCACATGCATTTATTCAGTGCATGTCCCTACTGACACAAACACTTACACAACGCAACCCCAGACCAACAACAATGACAACATGCACCCACGTGCACCCAGATTGCCGTATCAGGCATGCTGTGTCCCTGTAGCACATGATCACTTTCAATTCCGTGATTGTGTACATGCATCACAGGGTACTTTTGGTTGATTGTACATATTTTTGATTATGCTCAAGGGGTTTCCCCAACGCAAAGCCCACTCACTGTGCTGTGTGGTGAGCGGTGTGTTGCAGAACACACACACGCAGCACACAGTGTTTGTATTAGCAAATTTCTATTGCACAATGTGCATGCCAACAGGCATTTGGACTTTTGTTGCTTGTACCGCTGGTGGGATGCATTGCTGCCACACTTTGTATGGGTGGGAGATTCTGCTCAGTCATTTCATCAGATTCTATGTCAGGTGTGATTGTCTCGTTCCTGTTTACATTTCTCATGTGACACTTCATGAGGATAGTGTCATGTGTTGTGCATTTGGTTTGCTGTTTTGCCGTGGCATGCCATGGCATGGTGTGGTGGATGGGGTCATTGGGGTTGGGAGGGTTTAGGTGACATACCAGTATTTTCATGCCCTGTTTTGCCGGGGGTTGGTGGGATATGCACCTTGCATGTGTTCCTTTTGTTCACACAGGATTGGTTATGTTTAAGTAGCTAGGGATGCACACAATGTAGCACTTCCGTTGACACATTCTCAGGGTGGTAAGGTTGTGACAGTAGACTGTCCCTTGTCATCATCGATTGTCACCTGGTATGTGCCAGGCCTGTGTGCACTCCGCATGGTTGGGAGTTGAGTTGTCAGTCCTCCAATTGCGACACTAACAACCCGTTAGGATGAGTAGCATTGCTTTCAAGATGGATTGGGATGTAGATTCATACTCATGCCTCAAATAGCAAAGACGACTCAATGATTCGGCAAAGTAGGTCCGTTTCATTGGAAGTCCATCAAACGGGGAGCAAGAACACCAGGAACCGTTCGATCTTCCTTCACACTCTCCATTATTAGAAAAAACACATCAATTATACCAACAATTCGTCACTATTGACGTACAACCTGCGCATGCTCTCCGGCAACCTGCGTAGCAAATTGAAAACCTATCAGGCAATCCAATAGGCTTAGGAAAGGTAACTTAATATAGGTTCTATATCTGTATATGGTAACGGGGTGAGGGATTGGATAATACATGTCAGGTGGGGCAACTAAGCCCTCCCTTAAAATGGCTACTATGAACGTCACTAAAAGTATGACGTCCCATTGGCTCTGCAACTATAGGACCCTCAGATTACTTGGTCCACTATGATTGGATTGCCATCAACCCCACACATTCTTCCAAACCTATGTCTTAGCAGCAAGCAGAAAGTACAATAAGGTACGCTGGTCTGTCTGGGAACCCACTTCCCACCAATTATAGGACATTCAATCATCACCTCAGTGGTCATGTGTCAATTAATTTGTTTGAAGTTGGCCTTGAGTCTGTGCTCTGCCCTGGGAACGCACAAGAGAGTATGGGCATGCTTGCCTCCCTATGCGTAGGTGTGAGACTTTCCTTTACAATTAGCCTCTAACACGTGACCAACCACCATGAAAATGATCTTTTTCTTAAAACAATTCTCCTATTAAATTCATTTAGCTCTAGCTCTGACGTCAATTGTTTTGCTTGACCTTGGGTCTTATTCATCATGTACTTTCTGCCTTATAGACATGGTAAAATCATACAGTCACACCTAAAGTGCTTCACACGATATCTATATGTATATATATATATGGCGCTTCTATTTTCTACTTGAGCATCAGCAAGCTTCATGGATTCTTAGCTACATGCATTACTGAGCTTATTTCCACGCTTTAACTCTGCTGACTCATTTATCGTGTCTGTAAAATATATCATCCGATTTTGATTCTGATCATCTCAGCATATTTGTCTTATGTCAGCATTCTCTGGACCTTATATCTTCTATCTATATGTTAATTTTGATCCCTTTATGACTTTATAGCGACTGCATCATCGTCACTATCTTTCAGTATCAAAATGGCTTCTTCTGGTATTTCATTCAAATGACCATCATAACGTTTCGAATATATATAAGGTTTCCTTAATGGATATCTCTCTGTCCAGGTTCTCTTTGGCACTGGTATATCCATAGGTGCAGCTTTTCTGATTGGCACTGGGCAGAGCCCACGTGCTACTCTCTGTTGGTTCAATTGCTCTGAGTATGTCACATATGTAGGCACCAAATCAGTAACTGTTAACAAAGGGAAAGCTTGAGTACTTGCGGTAGGAAAAGTACTTGGCTCCTCCTCTTCAGAGTTTAGGTGAAGAATGTGGCCACAAGCTGAGTACGGGCTGCCTTGCCATGTGCCCTTTCCCCTCCCATGCGCATCGCCTGTGCATGTCGTTGGGGATGTTGGGGCACCACCATGTCCATCCGTATGCCCCGCCGTGTAGCAATGTTGTGCAGGACACAAGCTGCCACTATGATCCTGCACACTACTGAGGGCGCATATAGTAGCTGCCTGCCAGAGCGGTCAAGGGAGCTGAAACGTGACTTTAGCACTCCAAATGCGCTCCACTATGAACCTGGTTGCAATATGGGCTGCGTTGTATCTTACCTGGGGTGGTGTGGTGGGGTTCCGTATTGGCATCATCATGTCGGTGCTCAGAGGGTAGGCACTGTCCCCTGGGGAGGTGATGATGGTTGTCATTAGTTGGGTTTGTGTATTTGTCTGTGTGTGACAAGCATGCAGGTGCACAGGCATTTGTACTCACCTAGGAGCCATGTGTCGCCATGCTTCCCAGCTTCCAGGGCCCGGCTCAGGGCAGACATTCTGTATATGAAACTGTCATGGGTGGACCCAGGATAGTTTGCATAGACAGAGGTGATGAGTCCATGGGCATCGCATGCAACCTGTACGTTGATGGAATACCAGTGCTTGCGGTTTCGGTAGATGTGCTCAGTGGCCCTAGGTGGACGTAGGGCCACATGGGTGCAGTCTATGGCACCAAGCACTTTCGGGAAGTGTGCCACCCTGTAGAAGTCCTGGACCACGGCCTTCTTTTCTTCGGGTGTTCTGGGCATGTATATGTGCCTGCGGACTGAGGGGCCCGCAGTCATGATTGCCAACACCTGGTGTAGGCAGCGTGACTGCGTGGGCTTTGAGATCCCCCCACTATGGCAGTTGTCCGCTGAAATGACCCAATGGCCAAAAATTCAGTACATTGAGCACCTTTTCCAAGGGGCTCAGTGCTTGGGAGCAGAGGGTGGGGGATGTAAGGTCATCCTCCCACTCAGTGACCAGGTCTAGGATGATATGAGGTGGAAACCTATATCGGCCATAGACCTGGTCATCAGGCATCCCAAAAATGCTGGTCCTGGGCAAAAGAAATCACGGCCTGGCTATTCTCCTCCTCCTGCGGTGTCCCATGATCACTGCGGCGAGGAATGGGACATTCATCGTAGCTGTATATGCATGTTTGTTGTTTGCACACATTTTTTATTCTGCGCGGCGGAGCTTCCGCCTGCTTTCGTGTGGAGGACGTGTTTACGCCTGTGTGTGTCTTTTGGCATGCGCAGGTTTTCCCTATTTGATTCCATGTATACATGTTGTTCGCGAGCATGTGGGCTTTCTGTGTATTTCCCAACAGTACTTCCTCTGTTACGCCCTCATTTTCACACGTTGTTCCCCATTCTGCGTGTTCCGCACCCTTATTGGTGTGTGTGCTACACGTTGTGCGCTTTCGGTGTGCGTGTCGCGCACGGCGTACAGGATGTTGCAGTGGCATGTAAGGTAAGTGTGGATTAGGCGCAGCTCCCCGGTAAGACACATGCGGAATCTTCCATGAATCGCTTGCGTGCGATTCACACGCGTGCGCTGGCATTTTCACGCTTGTGCCACCGATTTCAGCGCACATTCATTCCATGAATCGGCCCGAATGTCTTGGTCTCATGACAGTAAGACTGCTGACCACAAAGGAATAACTGCTACCCTTGCTCTCATTACTTGCATGTTTTGGTGGCCAACCATCAAGAAAGACGTCAAGGACTATGTTTCTAGCACAACTTGTTTCCAAGGCAAATATTCCATGTCTAAACCTATTGGAAAGCTTCAGCATTCACATATTCCCAAGAGTCTCTGCTCACATTTTTCCTTTTTTTGTTATTTATAGTGTAATTGGTTAATTAAAACCTTAAACACTTATGCAAATTCAATTCATATAAATTCATACAAATTTAATATCATTTAAACAAATACATTTTAAAATACATTTTAGAAGGATTTAAACATACATATTTCCACCAATTCTGTTGTAGAACTACCTACTTCTACAGGCTGTATGCCCATTAAGTTAACTATTGATTCTTTAACCAAAATGGCACATTATACCCCTTTACCAGGTGTACCATCGGCTCCTTATATGGCCTCTGTCTTTTTGAAGGAAATATTTCAGCTATAACATCTGCCAGTTTCGATTACCACAGACAGGAGTACTCAATGCACCTCCCAGTTCTGTTTAGTGTTGTGTCCATTATCAGAAATTGAAAGGGCATTGTCCTCAGGTCACCATTCACAGACCAACGGTCAAACTGAATGGTTACATCATACCATGGAACAATATCTTCTTTGTTTTTTTACTAACAGCCAAGACAATTGGGCAGATATATTCCCCATGGCAGAATTTACTTCTAATAACACCACACATACAGCAATCAACAGGAGTCTTTTTTTGCGCTACTGGTGTTCATCCGAGACATCTTCTTTGTCCCGTCCATCAGATAGGCCCACCAGTAATCTTCATCCAGCGTACAAAATTGCAAGTGTAAATGTTCTAGATGGATTTTCCTGTTGCCAGCTAGAGTTGGGCATTTGAAGATAAGGTGCTTCAGGCTTTCAGTTGAATGGGGATCTGTGCAGAGATTTGAATCTATTTTTTCCCAAATTCCCAAAATGTAATTGGTTTTTAAGATGTTTAACCTTGCTCTCAAAAAGATTGAGCGGATTTTCTTGTTTGAGAACTTTAGTAAGTAATTGATGGGCTCATTTAGTTTTTGTGCATAAGGTGGCAAGTGAGCAATGCACTTGTAGCTCATGGCTTTGTCCTGCGTGCCACACCAATCTGTTTCCTTACATTTTCTGGCAGTTTTTGTTGGATTTGTCAAAAGTTCTTCTTCCGAACTTCCTATCTCTTCCAGGATAGCCAGATTTTTGTTAGTCCAGTTTCGCAGCATTGTGTTGGATCTTTTCTCCATTTCCTTGTGAATAAGAACATAGATTTTTTCTTTGGAGGATCGTATTTTCCTGTATAATCATAAGTGCTATGATTTGTGGCTCAAGATCCCCTCCTGAGCAGCAAGAGGAATATGAGGTCGCTAAAATCTGTGATTCATGGTACTATCAAGGGACTCTCCAGTATCCTGTTCACTGCAAAGAATACTAATCCCTGGAAAGGACATAAGAGCCTTTTTTTGCATTTTCATACTCTTCGTTTGCTCCAACAATTCCATGCTACAAATTCTTGGAAACCCAGGTCGACCCAGATACAAAGGGGACATACTGGTACAGAAGATGCTGGGGGTCTCCATGCATTCGTTAGTTCAATGGATCATCTTTCTGGCATGGGGTCTTCTCTGGTTACCTGGAATGTCCTTGCAGCTGCAGGAAAGTGTTAGGGAATAACTCTGGGAGTGCATATGCTTACCGACTCCAGCAGATTGGCTGTTGAGGGGCCATAACCTGGACATATATGTTGGGTTGGGTACTGTTCTCCATTTTCCTTCTTTGTTACAAACAAATGTTTCTTCTTCAATATGTTTTTCAAATATTTTTCTTTGCTGATGGTTGAAGAAAATAAGTATTTCAATGTCTTATACTCCCCTGTTTCTCCTAGTTGAATCTAAAGCCCACTTATGCTAGCGATTGGAATTGGCTTATATTCTGTCTTACTCTTCTAGCAAGCACTTTTTCCTTGGCCTGCATCACTCGCACCTTATTAACCCTGCTGTTAGAATGGATTTCTAAACTCTGGTCTGGTGAACAGATGTTCAGGAGGCCACCCTTGTTAGTGAAACAGGGGACACATCTGCAAAGTTAACCAGGTCCATTCCAGGTAGCTTGGAGAGCAGTCACTGCTAAGTCTCAGGAGTAGTAGGGGTGATCTGAAGTCTTGAATGAGCATGCTCAGTAGGACGCAGAATTACTCTTATACTCTTATACAGTAGTACATTAAAAATATACAATTTATTAGGCCTTTAACAAACACACATGAATAATAAAGAACATAGTAATATCACAACTTAAGCACACATCATGTAAAATACATGTACAGTCACTTTTCGGTCAATGCGGTAAAGTGCGGATTCCCACGAAAACCTGTGAGGAAGGAAAACACTCAAGCTTGAACAGAATGGCCAACTCCAGAAATGGATATCTCTAACTTAAGAAGTCCCGCCATACTAAGATTTGAGCCTTCGGCTCATGTTATGTTCGTGCGCAAAAGCACATGTTGATGCGTAAAGCTCACAAGGGACAAACTTCAATGGCAGGGAAAAGTTAGAAGAGGACACTTGATCAAGAAGAATTTGGTGTAAGAGTCTGAGACGAGTCTGCTACAGAGAACAAAGCTGTCCCCAACTTTAGGATGACTATAGGAAGCAAGAGCCATGCAAGTCAAGACAAGGACCACAAGGGATCCTTTGTGCGTAAAAACAGTATGTATGAACTAGTGGCCACCAGTAAGTGATATGCTTACTCACCGCCCTTAGCTCACTCCGGGATCAAACTTGGCAGGTTTGAAGAAGGTCATCCTTGGTTACACTTCAAAGTGCACAAGCACTGCGGGTTCGGATGCGGGTCTGATTTACATTAGGATCTGCATCTCTCATCACGAATGCAGGACAAAGAAAGCACCGATGCAGCTGCTCTCAGGACACTTGAAGAAAGTTGGTAGAATCGCCAGCAGCGATCGCCATTGTCACACAGTGACGCTGGATCACCCTTATCCTGCAGACTGATGCACGCTCTCTCCCACGGCAAAAATTAGTAGGGACAATGAGATTTGGCAGCAAGGTTTCTTGCAGTGCGAATTAGGGTTCTACCAAAGCTTGAGCCAAAACTCAATGCACCAGTGCTCCAGCATGGGTGCCAAGGTACAACATGGTCAGTCCACTGGAGGGCCCAGGGACACTTCAGATCAGGCTCGTTTGCAGAACTCCAAGGAGACATTGAGAGTGATTGGTCCCACCTCTCAATTGGGTTGAAGCACCTTAGCAGGTCTTCGGAGATCGAGCACAAACCATGGCTCTACAGGGACAACTGGAGGCTCAGGGTGTCAAACCTTCTCTGCGCAGTTCCGGAGAGTCATTGTGTTAGGTAAATATTTGGGGTAGTACCCTTAGGGAACACTACAACAACCGTAGCCTCCTGGCAATAGGGACCCAACCTTTGGTATGAGTCTGAACTACACAGGTTGGTAGTGTGGCCTAGCAGCCAGGCGCATGTCAAGAGGGGTCAATGTGAGCAGTGAAGTAGTTACACAGAGATTCACAGTTACAAGTATTCAAATAAACACTGATACTCAAAGTTTCTTGATAAAACAATTATGAATTTATTTACCAGTCATTTAAAACAAGCCTTCTTCAGAAGGGAGCCATATCAAAGCAACACTCAAATACACTTCATAATCCACACTCTTAGGTTTTCTAGATTCAGTAACTTCCCATTGGGGATGGCACACAGACACTTCCCACACCCTCAGGTGACTTAAATAACTAGGACACTGTGGACATTAATATAGTACTGTTACATCTAGAGTAGGCAGAGAGTGTGTCAAAGAACAAGAGTTATTTTGAATAACCAGACAACACAAATATTTCTTAAAGTAGGCATATACTTGTGTACCCCCCAATGTATAACAGGGGAGAGCAGAGTCATTCAGGGGACCAGGCTAAGCCAATGTCAATGGGCAAAAGTCTATGTAGCTGAAGCACATCTTGCAGGTGAGTAAAAGTCTTTGCACAATGTTTTTAGAGCCTTTGTTGAAGAAAGAAGAATCTAATGTAGGGCCACAAGCCGGGAGACTTGTGAAGTAGAAAAGCAAGCAAATCTACAGTGAGAGGTGAGTCCTCTCCAACTTTAAAGTACCTTTGGTTTGAAGAAAAATGCAGAAGATGACTTCTGTTCCTGTGCAGCTTTGCAGATCCGTCTGTTCCTGGGCCTCAGTCATGGGGACAAGAGGGAGGTCTTCGGGGGACTCCTGTACTACAATGGGACGGTTGTAAAGACCGGTAGGGGGTGGTCTGTACTCCCGCTCTCTATATGGTAGAGGGGAGGCACAGAGGACCCCAGCCAAGATTCTCTAATACGGTAGCAATGGGCGAGCAATCAAGGCCTAGCTTCTCAGGAGGTGATGCAGGCTGGTTCTTAAGTACAGTGTATTCCCCAAGCCCCCACAAAGGAATGTCCACACACTGTATTACTGAAAACACAGTCTTTATATAATTAATATTCAAAGGTTATGTACACTTATCACAATAACGCACTTTGTGTTCAGGAAAATCAATAATGGTAAATATCTACAATTCTAAAGTGGTACCACTAATATTAGACCTCATTAAAGTGCATTCACAATACTGTCAAAATGTCACACAGATCAATAAGAAGGAAACCAGCAATAGAGAGAGGAGAGATAACAGATGGTTGAAGCAATAGGCAGAAGACTGGCCCCTACTACTGGACACAGTTCTGTGTGGAGATCCCCCCACCTGGGCAACCTGCAAATTAAAGAGATATAACACAAGCCCAGTCCATATATTGTTCAATAGTCTTATTCTCTCCTACAATGTTTTTACCTCCCCAATGTACCTGGTGGAGTCGAGTTCTTCGAAGAGGCGTCGACAGATCCTTCTTGAGCGACCCCCTTTCAAGCGGGAATCACGGATCGTCGAGAGGCGTCGAGAAGCGTCGAGGAACTCGGCGTTCGGCGTCGGGGAATCGACGGCCCTTCTTGAATGCCTTCCCTTTCAAGCGGGAGACACGGGGCGTCGAACGTCCGACAGCAAACAGGGTAGAACGGCGTCAATGAGGCGGCAGGCTTCGATCCGCGCGGTGCTCGTCGGCGTCGAGACGTCGGCGTCCTGCGAGGAAGAGGCGTGCGGGGCACCTCGGTGACACTAGTTCTGGACCGCAAAGATTGTGAATGACGGTGGCCCAACAAGGGCGTCGAGTCGCTCGAGTCTTTGGGGTCGTGAGGTGGCGGGAAACCCACCGGCGGATTCTCCTCGGCGCGTTGGTCGTCCTCGACTTTCTCCGGCAGGACAAAAGCGGTCGACGATGCGGGCGAGGGAGTCCTTCGATCCAAATGTTCTTAGGCAAGGAGCGGACGGCTCCGGTCGTCGGCGGCACGGCGTCAAGTGGTTCCCACGGTTGGGCAACACAACTTCGACGGGCCTCCAGCGGGTACACAGACCTGCGAACCCTGGTCGACGGCAATGGACTTCGACAGCGTCGAGGTCCAGGTGCTTTACTTCGTTCTCCTCGGCAGTCCCCTTCTCCGGTCGGCAGCCTTTCGATGGTCTGGCGTCCAGGGAGCTTCGGCGAAGATTCAGCGGTGCTCGATGGTCCCTCGGAGCACGGGAAGAGGGCGCCTAGCCAGGTCCTCTCTCGGGTCAGTCCTCGACGAACACGGCAGCCTTCGGATCGGTCGAAGCAAATGCAGCAGCAAGTCTTCTTCTTCCAGCTGGGCGTCGAGGGTCAGCAGTTCCAGTTACTCTTGAGTGGAGACTCAGCTTCTGAACGCTTCTGAACAATTTTCAGTGGTGAGAGGTCCCCAGATATACTATTCTGTCTCTCATCCACACTGCTGGCACACACACAGCAGCCAATCACACAGAAGGGCATTCATGCAGTCAGTCAGCCAATCAGGCACACAGTGCATTCAGGCCACACTCCTCCCTTTTAGACACTCACAACAAGGAATGTGGTTTGGGACAAGTACCCAGCCATTCAACACTACACACTGCACTCAGGCCAGTTTCGGGCAGGGCTGTCTCAGTCTTTGTCTCACATGCCAGAAACCAGACAACCACAACAAGGAGTGTATATTGGTCACCCACTCCATTCACCCAGGTCCCACCCACAGGAGGTACCCACAACATACAGTCACTGGGAAGGCTCCAGTCAGTCTAGCTGGGCCTTCACAACAACACCATATATGGACCTTCCACCCAACAGCCAGTCAGGGGGAAGGGACAGAGTCAGGGCTTCCCAGGACTTTGGGAAAACAAGGTAAGAGGCAATAGAAAGCAAGAGGCCACAGGGGCCATCTTGTTTTCCATCAGGAATCAACTGATTCCAATGGCAGGGCCTGGGTGTCCCAAAATGGAGGACACTCAGAGCACCTGGCAGATTCAGCATGGAGCTGCCACCAGCCCATACCCTGCTCTGTGGGCCACCCACAGGTGCCCAAAAACATACACTAGGGGCACAGGGTTGTACCCCTACCCATGGGTGCCATAAGGGCATCCCATGGGTCTGTTCACCAAACCAAAAGAGAGAGCTGCACTGCCAGGAGTCCCACATGGACTCCGGGGCAGAAAACATAACAGAACACATGGTAAAAACAGAAAAAGGACAAGGATTCAGAGGCCCTGTCCCTCAGATGCATTTCCAGCATCACAGTGGTCACCGATGGCAACCGGCAAACTTCAAATCAGTGGTTCTTTGGTATTTCAGCACCTCGCATCTACCGCAAACACAACCACTGCGGATTCTGACTGTCGAGATGGGTCTTCCTTGCATCTGGGGTCCCGCACTCTGTTGAGGTGGCTCAGGCTCAGACGGTCCTGCTTCCTGGGAGTCCGGAGGATCTTCCTGGAGCTCTTGGCCTATTTAAAAGCTATGCCCACAAACTGGATTTCCTCTCCCTGGTGATTCGGTTCCAGCAGCGACTGCAATGGACCTTCAACCAGCTCCGAGAATGATGTCCAGGTGGCTTACTTTGGAGTTGATTGGTCCCACCAACTCAAGTGGAGAAGTCTCCTTTGCAAGGCTTCTCTGTCAAGGTGAACTTGGAGTTTCAGCACAGCAGCAGGGCTTCACCGGGCAAACCAACGGTCCAGGAGTTGCAGTAGGCGTCCACTTCAAGCTCTTCCTCATATTCTTCATATTGCTTCGTCCAGTGGTCGACTCTGCCTTCCAGCCAAAAAGTCTCACCTTTTATGCAGGTTTCCTCCTACTCATTCCAGCCTAGCTGTCAGTCACCCAGCAGGGAGGCTATCCTTGTGGGACAGCCAGCCGGCCAATCACCTTGGAGTGCATTCCTGGTGCACTCCAAGGTGATTGGCTGGCTGGCTGGCTAGGAAGTCAGGCACCTCCCTCACTTCCTGCCCCGACCAGACATACCAGACATACTGGAGCCAGAGGCAGGTTTCACTCCTGAAGCCCACCAAAGGCAAAATGAAGAAAGGGACAAAACCAGGTTTGGCGCGCAGAGTAAATCTCAAGAAGGACCAAAACAACAACAAATGGCAAAAAAATCTAAAAACTGGGCCATTTTGACAAAAATGGCACCCATGGGTGATTTACTGTAGCTGCGAATGCAGCCGGCGGTAAAGACATAACACTGTAGTAAAAAGTAACCACTGCCACTGTTAGGACAGTTTTTCTGAAGTCCAACTAAGGGCTTAGTAAAACCATTCTACTGAGGCAGTACAAGACTCCACTCTTAGTATAAGGCTGTACCACCTGAGTTCAGGGTAGCGTAGACAGAGCAGTCAGGCTTATCTTAGGAGGGAGAGAGGGCAGTACATACAGTACAAGTGAAAATTGTAATACAAATGATCCAAAGAAACACTGAACCACTATGTATTGTAAAAATAAAGGATTAAATACAGGTAGGCCCGGATAAATCTAGGGGTTAAGTAAGTACTAACACATTATATGAAATCACAATATAAAACACAACACTATATTTGAAAGTACACAGACCCAAGTATAGACCTTATTTGGAACACCTAACAGTAGTTCTAGGGAAGTCAAAACCTTGTTATGCACATTTAGTATAGGTCAAGCCTATTCTTTGGGAATAAAAGACCAATGGTTACTTTTAGATTACTTTTGGTAATACAAGGACAGTAGACCCTTCCAGTTGTACAGTGACTCTTGGAACAAATCACATAAACAGTGAACTGGACAATATACTTTTGGGGAATATTGAAACTCTTATTCTAGGTGTAGTAAAAACCTATAACTACTTTTGTCATAACACACAGTTATACCAGGTGAGTAAAACCTAAGTGTTTGTGCAGTATGTAACATTACAGATGCTTTGGAAATCAGGGAACCCCAGATTGAGGTAAGCAATAACTCTGGTAACTTGTTTTGGATGGCACACAGCTAACACAAGGTAAGTAAAAGCCAATTACTTTAACTTCACAATGAAGGGGGAAAGTAAAACCCAATGTCACACTTTACTGAATAGTTATTCTAGGTAGGCAACAACCTAATGTAGACTTATTAAGAACAGGCTAGCAGCAAGTCAGGGGAAGCAAGACCCAGTTGGGGGACACTCATACAGTTATCCTAACAGGACTAACCTGGTGATACCAACAGTTGGAAGACACTCATACAATTACCCTAAAGGAATAATCTGGTGAAACCAACACATTACTTTTGTAAAGAGGCACAACCTAATCACAGGAGAGTAAAATACCTTCACATCTACTTTCTTTTAGACTGGCAAATCAGTGGCTAAGGAAGGAAAGATGTTAACCATACTTTTAAGAGTAGTGCATCACACATTCAAGATCAGTAAGAACTTTTGTAAATGTTCACTTCGAGAATTACAGTTACCCAGCAACTCTTTACAAGTAAGTAAAACACTTATTTTCTAGGCAGAAGTCCCAATCCCTTCAAAGTCTTTCCCTTAGAGCATGAGTGTTCTCAGTGGCAGAAGGGGGGTCACTAGGACTAGTGACCAACAGGCAGTGTTAGAATAGGTTCTTTAGTAGCAAAAGTCAGAGTTCCTTCGGAAAACTGGGCAAACAGGTGAGTAATTTACTTCTAGGGTTAGAAGAGGGTCCAGGGGCTTCACAGAAGACACCCCAGCAGGATTCTAGCAGTTGGACTGGGTGTACTGGACGAGGGACCTCCCAATCACAGAAGACACCCCAAATCCCAACAGGCTTAAGGTAAGTATGTACCCAAGCCAACACAGTACCTCAGCAATGAAGAAGAGATTGCAGCAGGAGAACTTCAGGGACTGCAGCCAAATACCTGGTCACTGGATTCCTTGTCCTGGTGACTGAACACAAGACCCCAGAAGGGACTTTGCAGCAGGGATCGATGAAGAAGGCTCTAGGCAAGATTTCTCTCGTGGCTGAATGTGGTTCTGCGGGGTTGGCGCCTTTTCAAGGAGCACAGAAGAAGACAGAAAATCGTGGTTGAATTCTCATCGTTTAAAAGGTCCAGCACTCTTGTGAGGGGACTTGTTGTTCTCGATTCGTGTCTCTGGAGTTACCCCAGGATGTCCACGAAGTTTTAGTGAGATTCGGAATTCGAAAGACCATGCACCGCACAGTGGCTGGAGGTCCCAGGGTACTGGGGTATTGCAAGAACGCAAGGTCGCAGCAACCCGTGGGATGGCTCAAAATGCAGGTCTTCTTGAGTCTAGTGGGTCTCACTAGGCTCTGGGATCGGGTGGTCGTTTTCGGAGACCCCAGGTCGATTGGAAGGAAGGGCTACAGCAGGCTCCGGTTACACAGCAGGCTCTACGGTCGCTGGAAATCATTCTCGCCACTTGTCCTTCGTCATCCTCTTCGGTTTCCTGTTCCAGTGGTTGACATGACCTCAGCTTCCAGGTTTCCAGTATTTATCAGGAACTGCCACACAACCTCTACATTCTCTCCCTGCATTTTACAAGAAAGGGGCGCCTGGCTGTCCAATCAGGACAGCCAACCCCCCACTGGGATTTGGCCCAGTTGAAGGAAGGCCTAAGACAAAGGAGGGGGAAGTTTTGGACTCCTCCCCCACTTCCTGTGCTTACAGACTGACTGGAGCCTGGGCGGGGTGTCCAGGGGACTCCCGCCAAAGACAAAACTCAAACAAAGGAATTTCCCACCCTGGATGTCAGGGGAAGGAACAGGAAACGACAAGAAACTTTAAAATGGCAGAAAAAGAAGACAGAGGCCATTTTGGTAAAATGAGCACCCTTCGGTGCCTTTACTGCAGCTGTGATCACAGCCCGCGGTAAAGGTGCACCAAATTTGTAGAAGGTATCACTGCCACCAGCCATTGAAGGTAAGCTTGTCACTGTAACAGAATGGTTACAGTTTAAATGTGAAAGGGGATACATAGTATCTCCCCAGCACTCCACATAAGGTGGGGTGTGTGCTGGTTTCACAGAATAAAGTGTAAAAGGGATCCAAAGATCCTTTCTACCCTTGGGAACTGTAGTTCACTCAAGGCTAGCAAAAGAAAGTTAAAAGGGGAGCCCCTAGAGCAACCCAGCAACAACAGGCACTTATTGCCAATAAGTTGTTAGACATGATAACTTTAAAAAGACACTATGGAGAGTCTTAAAAATGACACTCATAAAAAGAGTTAAAGATTACTTGAGTATGGAAAAAGGTTCCCACTCACTGAGGTATTAATGAAAAATATCCCACTAGAAAAGCAAAACGTTCTGGAGTTGAACCAGAAAGGAAAATTTACCAGCTGTGTGGAAATCTTACCTAACAGCCACCAGCCATTAATTGTCTAAAGGGTAACATGAAAAATGTTACATGAGAAGTTAGGCAAAGGGGCTACTAAGTAACCCCTCCAGCACCCTATTGTAAGATAGTGTGTGCTGGGTCTAGAAAGTTACAATCTAAGTAAAGTCAATTTCACTTCACTGCTCTTGGAGCCAGTAGTTAATCCAAGAGTAAGGTATTTAAACCTTTGGAAATCTGAAAAGACTTCCCTGTGCCACTGCACTGAAGGTGCTGTGTGCCACAATGCAACAAAAAAGCCTATGGAGTTTGTCAGACTCCAAAAACACAGAGTTAAAGATCACATTAAAAATACATGAGAGAGTGGGAAAAAGGTCTCACTCTCTCCAGGTTCAAAATTAGTCCAAGAGTCCAGCGAAAGTGCTGGGGGTCTCTAAGGTAGAGAGGAATGAGCACATTTCTGAGAATCCTCCCTAACACCTTGGATACTCTTTGCTTCTCAGGATACTTGGCTCCGCGTAGAGGTTGATTTGGGCCTCAGGGTGAACTGCAGGTCTGCAAGTCCAGTGAGTGCATGCACCCCAGCTGGGCAATGAGGAGATCTGCCCCACTCATGAATGCTAGCAGTGGTCAAATCATGGACCACGACAGCTTTCATGCCCTTGTACACACCAGACATCCTGGCACCAGTAGTGTGGATTGGGACCAGACAGACCCACCCCTCTTCCTGTGTACTCACACACATGAAATGCTAGAGACTGCAAAAGGCGCCGGCTTTCGCAGGCGAATGCATGCCCAAATAGGGACTCCCCTGTTCACAAAGAGCAAGGGTAAGGACAACTGACAAAATGGCCAAAAGAGAAGACAAAAGACATTGTGGCACAGCCATGACAGACACTAGCCTCATTCATGAGCCAAACGCGGTAAGCGCGGTATGACTCGGTAAAAGTGAATACAAATATATGAAAAGCTTCTGTTGCCACCAATCTACTCCTAGGCACATTGTCCAGTTACCGAAAAATCCTTAAGGGATGTTTAAGGCCCCAAAACGCAAGGACCCCAGTGTGCGGTGCTGTAATGTACTTGGGCCACTGAAATACAATTGCCAAAATTGGCAACAAAGTTATAAGACTAAGGGAAACTATGTTTCCCAGTACTGACTGTCAGGAGGACAAGTCATTTCCCCCTGAATGATGCGATAAAGCCCAGTGGAGCACAGCTGAAGGCTGCACTTCACTGGCAGAAATTCAGGACAGGAGGCTGAAACAAAAGCAAAAAGCTGGGGGGTCCGCAAATATAGTTGTAGAGGAGCAGATGCTTACCTCTGCAGGAGACCCTGTTCCGCCTCCTCCCACATTTGGGGAAATGAGACCATGCCATGTTGGACACCAGCCATTGTGTCAATACCGCAGCATGTGTTAAAAAGAAGATTCCCGTTGAGACAACCCTACTTAATGTATCCCCGAAGTGATGACAACCTAACGGAGGAACTCCATAAAGGAATATGGGAACCAGCAAAGAAAAGAAGTTAGTGACATCATCAAAAATGCATGATGCCCCGAGATACTGGATGAAGACAATGTATAGATCCTAAAGAAACTAATGATGAAGTAAAGAATCAAGTGAACTTTAAATACGAAAAAGAAGAATACACATGCACAAAGTGCTGCAGAGAATCAACCGTTCAATAAATGTACAGATGCTGAAACACAATGTAGATTGTCATCATAGAAGCTGGCTATAAGTAGTAAATAGAATGCATGCGAAGCCGTCATTATATAGAAGCTGGACATCGGTATCATGAATATAGTAAGCCAGGACCCATGAAGCGGGAAGGGAAAACTGTGTTGCAGCAAGAATGAGCAGACTCGTGGAGCTGCAAACAACGCTGTCTGGCCTGGAGTCAAGACTGAAGCAGCCATGGTTGGCTATCTGTTCTGGAAAGGAGCGACCGTGCGGAGGATTAATCTTCCCTTGTTAAATTGCAAAGAAAGAACACCAAGGGTGCCACGTTTAATTCATTTAGAGCATTTAAAACCTGCAAAATAGAACAAATCATGGTCTCCAGTCACATGAGCCAAGGATGAAAATAGAGTTTGAACTTGGAATCCTAGTTGCGATAGTGAGTGACCTCCTTCCTATGCATTCTCAAAGGCAAGGATACTTTGCAAGGCCAAGGACAAAGACAATCTTCATGGCAGAAGGCATGGGCGATGAGAGATGCTGGGCTAATTGTGTGGTGGGGTAGTGTCATGCCCCATCTCCTTGCACCTGGGTCTGAGCGTATGTGCTGCTAAGCGAACCGCATGTTCCAGACCTGGCACAAGCGTGCAACCAATTGTATTAGTCCATATAAAGAAGGACCTTGAATTTGAAGATCAATGAGAAACGGTGTATCTAATGTTTCTGAAGATGTTTTAGAGGTAGGCATATGTTGTCCACCTGATAGTGGACAGCCAATCACAATCCTTGCTCCTATGTAAAAGTATACTTCTATGTTCCCCTTAGCTTATCCCGACCCTTGATAGGTTTTTCATTAGTGCGAGGTAGTATGAAGTCACCTCTGATGTATTTTTGGTATGAATACTGTATTTTGTGCAAAGAACACTGAGAGCCTGAGAGTATGTCCATTGATGTTTGTTGTAAACTCCCTGTTTTAGATAATTGTTAATAAAACAGTACTTTGTAGCGGTGCGGATAGTTTAAAGATCCAAAATAGTACTACTCTAGAGTTTTGGATGATCGTGCATCCTCTACCATTAGCTGGAAGAGCACAGAGTTCACTCTGGAGAGCGGCCAAATAGAAATAAACTTGCAAGAAGAACAGTGATGGTGGGCAGTTCCCCCTTTGAAGAAATCCCTGCTCCGTTTCCACAGGCGCTCTGAGGACGGAAGGCGAAGTGGTCGGATTGAAGGAGGAGTCGATTAATGAATGGTAAGTAGACTAAGGGTAATGGCAAAATAAAGGGAAAGGATTGTGATAATCCTGAGTAACAGGATATCCTGAACATCAGAGAGACCGCCTAGGAGTCCTAATTCAAGGGAATTAGAAGGAGACATTTCAAACTCCAGCTGGAGTAGAGATAGAAAGAAAACGCACAGGTCAGGACTGTGTAAGGTGATGTCTCAATCTGTGTATAGTGTAAAATAAAGGCGAGGGAAGAGGGATCACAGTGTTTTATAATATGCAATGTGAGGCTAGTCTAAATGTTGTTTGTTGAATAAAGTATCGAGGAGCAATAGAATTGTCAAGGGTTGAAAAGTAACAGTGATTAAGGATAAAGTGCAGCAAAATGATTGGCGCCAATCAAAAGAATAGATAGGTCATTGAAATAAGACGATTGAGCAGCGATTGATGGTGCTCGCTCACTTTTGTTGTTTTAAAATGTTAAAAGTGTTGATTTAAGTTAAAGTAAAAGATTTATTTTTAATGATCTGGTGAGTATTGACAGTCGATTGAGACGTGTCATTATGGAGGACACTCCTCTCATGCATCTATGGAAGACACTACCAAAACATATGCCCAAGCTCAAACAGTGCAGTGCAGAATGGGTGAAGGACACAGCAGATAAAATGTTCATGCCATGGCCACAAGGTGGATCATTGTCAAAAGCAGTATTGCAACACATGACCACAGTCTTGCACGCTGCGTACACAGGGACGGAATTAGAGACAAGATTAGCAACTTTAGAACTTTGGAAGATTTACCAAGAAGAAAGAGAAGGCCCGCCACCTGGGGAGTGGATGCTTAATCAGCATAAGTGGGAAGGCCTTGAGACCTCAGCTCCCCTTACCTTGCCTGAAACAAAGAGTGTTGCTATGGAAGAGATAGGAGTGTATCCTTTAAAGGAATTAAGAGCAGCGACGGGGTATAGTAACCTGACATATGAACCCCCCACTTACATTAGTGATGGTAGTCCAGAAGAGAATAAAAGAAAGGAAGATATTAGTAAATTCAAACAGGACAAGGAAGAAAGAAGCAAACAGTCGAATAAGTCAACAGACATAGACAGAGAAATCAAGAGATGGAACGGAGAAAAAGATAAAGCTGACGAGGTAACACTCATACAAACCAAATGTATTGGAGGACAGACATTACTTAAAGATAGATGGGAAAAAGTTAGGCAGAGAGAAGATAAGGACGAACAAGAGAGGGAGGATATGTAATGAGGGAAGAGATTAAAGGAAGATGAGCCAAAAAGGAAAAGTGGGGATTGGCGAGAACAGATATATAGGGAAGAACAAGAGAATGTACAAAAGTGGGCAGAGGAACAAAGGAAGTATGACATTAGACAAAGAGCGATAGAAAAGAGGGACAGAAAGGAACGAAAGAGAGAAGAACAAGAAGCACAAAGGATGAAGGATAAAAGATTACAGAGACGATGAGAAGAAGAGAAAAGAAGGGAAGGAGTAAGGAGGGAAGAACGAAGGGAAGAGGAAGATAGAGTAAGAAGAGATGCGAGAAAGCAAAGGGAAACAGATGAAGAAATAGAACAAAACAGAAGGCAGCAAGGTTTGGATACCAATCTTATTTGTTAGGAACTAATGAGGCAGAGCCCAGAAATGCGATGGGAGAGAGAGAGAGAGAGAGATATTCTCCCAAAAAAGGAGAAGATGCTAGAAACACCTAGAGCAACTCTAGATGAGGAAAGGTATGATATGGAAGACATTGGAGAAAGGATCGATAAGGCCTATCAGCAATTAAGACGAGATAGCGAGTATGGAACTCGAGGGAACAATGATCGATCCCAGTACCTCTATCACAAAATGAGGAATGAAACCTGTTTAGTGATGAACGACGAGCATTGTCTTTGATCAGATTGAATCTAGAAAAAGGTGAGGGGGATGTTAGTTTTACTAGTTGGGGTCTAGACATGTCGGACGAGGAAATAGAGCTTGGTCTTGTGGCAGGAGGAGGGAGTGCGTGCAACCCTGTAGGAAGCCCACAAATGGATAAGGAAGTGAGATGGTCAGATCTGGAACAGCCTAAATAAAAAACGCCAGATCTCATAGCATATCCTGAGCATCCCTGAGGACGATTGTGTAGTGAGAAGGCAGATTCTCCACCATATGTAAGCAGGTTAAGGTTGTTGCCGGCAAGGAGACAGACAGGGACGATTATCCCGGCCATGGATAGACTAATAGTGGATTCCGTCTATGGGATGGGGTTCACACAGTTCCCCTTGTTAGATAAGGGGGAGCAAGACCACAATGCATTCCATGGCCACAGATGGACAAGGACAATTTAAAGTGTAAGCTCCCTCGTTTGACTTCTGGACCTGGGAAATGTATACACGAATTAGAGAAAATGACAGGAGGAAATATGCTGGCCATAGGGAACATAAAAGGACTCCTGGTAGCCATTCCTGGAGAGAGGGCTAATGACATATGGAGTAGAGTGAGATATTCAAGTGTGACTGCGCAAAACACAGCGCATGATGAAGCGCCACTTCTTAGGGAGAATTCTCCAGAATGCCTAATTTCCCTTACCTACTGAGTCCCTCAGCAGCTTTGCTGGATTTCTAGGATTTATTTTTTTCACCTGGTAAGAGTGTGAGTCTTTTTTCCCACTCTTACATATGTTTTGCTGTGTGTGTTTAACATGTTTGTGTTCATAGACTCTGGAGCCTCACCTACTCCACAGGCATCATATTTTTACTGTGTGTTAAACAGCACCTTCAGTGCAGTGACACAGGGTTGTCTTTTAGACTTCCCATCTCTGACTCCATTTTCTGGGACTGACTACTGTCTCCCAGAACATGTAAAGTTTCCATTGACTTTATTAGTCTTTCAAAATCCACAGACCCAGTACAAACCATCTTACATGGAGTACAGGAAAGGGTTAATACTTATCCCTTTTTGTCTGTTTCTCTTGGAGCATTGTTTCCTTGCTTTTCATCAAGACTTGGCTGATGGCAGTGGCAAGTGCCCTATTTTTCCTACCGTGGTTATCTTAAATAACCTTGGTATGGTTTTAGGCTATTTTGGTACCCTCGAACTTAAACCCGCTAGACCATGTACGTTTTTATACAATTCTGAGTGGGTTTCTGAGTGGGTTTCTTTTTGAAAATGTCTTTCTCGTGTTTTTCTCTGCGTGCCAAACCAGGTTTGGTTCCTTTGTTCACCCTCTTTTCGGCGGCTTCTACGCAGAAGCCCTCCTTAGGCGCCTGAAAGTCTGGGTAGGCAAGATGTGAGGGAGGGGTTTTGGGACCCCTGCCATGTGTTCCCTTGGTAACCCAAGTCACACTCCTGTTTGATTGGCTAGGTGACTGTCCCGCCAGGACAGCTACCCTGCTGTGTGATTGACAGCCAGGCTGTGTGAATGGGGGAAAACTGCATAAAAAGCAGGTCTCTGGGTCTGGAAAGGCAGAGTTGCCACTGGAACAAAAGAACCGATGAGGAGCTGATGGAAGAGGACCCCTACAGTGACTGAACTGCCCAGGGAAGCCCTGCTGCAGGTTTGAATCTTCAAACTCCAACGACAGAGAAGATCCTCCAGGAATCTTCTTCCCCTGAGCTGGTGGGACAAACCAGTTCACCCAAACTACAAGCCAGGACTCCCTGCTACAGTCGGCTGGATAGCCAGGGAGGTCGGACCCTGCTTGAGTTTTAAGGAGCGCACCTTTTATTTGTTGTTTTGCTCTGCTGCTGGTTTCTTCCCTGGGTAGCGTAGGACCCTCCAGTCTTCCTACTTCGTGTCAGTCCAACAGTCACTTCAGGAACCGTGAGCCTGCAGGAACTGCCAGGAACGTCCACCTCAGCTACAGCTTCTTCTTCAATTAAAGGTACTGTGCCAATCCGGTTGTTCGTTTCGTACAGCAGCGGCGGAGGTGTGTGAAACCTTTTGGCAATCCGAGGGCTTGTCCTTCTCTACTCTTTAAACTAACTTTTCTGCCAACCAACTTCGTCCGGAACTCTTGGCAAGGACTTAACCGTGAAATACCCTGAACTGTGTGATCTTGAGCAAAAGACTTTTGTCCTATTGACTTTGGCCCTAAGCCTTTTTGATCTGATTCCATCACCTAGTCCACAGCATCCTAACCATCCATAGTTTAATAGTCCAGACTACCTTATGGTCGCTAACAGACCACATTTGCTTGTGTTGTGCCTTATGGTCACTAACAGACCACATTCGATTGTGTTATGCCTTATGGTCGCTTACAGACCACATTTGACTGTGTTGTGCCTTATGGTCGTTAACAGACCACATTTGATTGTGTTGTGCCTTATGGTCACTTACAGACCACACTTGATTGTGTTGTGCCTTATGGTCACTAACAGACCACATTCGATTGTGTCATGCCTTATGGTCGCAAGCTAGCTGCTACCTTAAACTTGCCTGTTAGTCGCGCCATTTGCAATCCATTTGGCAAGTGTGCTTCAATTTTCGAATCCAGCGCTACCTTTAACTAGCCTGTCTGCCCCTGGGTTCACAAACACCAGCCTAGCCAACTATATCCACCATCCCTCTAGTGCCTTCATCACCCCGCCCCGAATCCATATCGGAACTATGCCAGTCTGCCTAGTTTTCAGCATGTTCCCTTTCTGCATTATGCCCGATTGCACGCCATGTAGTAGAAATAGCTATATCCCATTCAGTAATGGACTCGCCAAGTTTGGCTGTCCTAGACACCACCCCGTTGCCTGCCCCACACCCCTCCTGCCCTCCCTGCCTCCTTTCCCCCACAGTGCACCTACAGACCACAGTACTAAAATGAGTGTTACTTTAGGTAACCCTCCACCCAACCTTGCCACAGATGACCATTCTGACAATATCCAGAACTCACGCAATAGACTAGAACATCACCCTACAGCCTACCCTAACCTCATGACCCGTAATGACAGACCAGGTTGTAGACCCCCCACTTTACTCAGCAAAATGAACAACAATCCTACAACCAAAGTCACTAATAAAAACACCATTGCAGACACTGTGCCACTCAAAGGAGCCTTACCTAATGTTAGATCCCTTGTGGCCCATCCTACGGAAATTGCCGACATCATCCGTTCAGCAGACCTGGACTTCCTTGCCACCACAGAAACCTGGCTTCATGCTGCAGCAGGCCCCTCTCTAACTCTCGCGGTTCCAGACAACTACTCCATCCTCAGGGCCGACAGGCCTAATGCCCGTGGAGGAGGTGTAGCACTTATATTCAAATCCTCACTTGACATTAGATCTGTGACCTCCCTTCCTCTAAACTCCTGTGAACACCTATCCATTAAAATTCAAAGCACCCCTAAGAATACTATCACCCTAGAACTAATATACAGACCTCCTGGTCCCATAGGTTCCTTTGAGGAAAACATAACCTCCCTCATAACTGAAAAATCTAAACCTTTATCACAGAATATTATTCTAGGTGACTTTAACTTGGGATACAATGATCCTCACGACACTCCAGCATCCTCCCTTGCTAATGCACTTTGCGAACACAACTACATTCAACTCAACACCTTACCTACACATCAGAAAGGCAGAACCTTAGACTGGCTCGCTGCCCACAACTGTAACATTATCTGCAAAGACCCCCAACCACTTATATGGACCGACCACCTCCTACTTTCATTTGACATTAGCACTAATAACCCACACCACATACAGTGCCCACCTGCACCAGCATGTCTGACGAGAAATAAGTGGAACATTACCGCTGAAGCCCTCATCCCACTGGTTCTACCCACCCTAAACATGATCCCCAACACATCGGACCTCAACTTACTAGTAGACACCTACAATAATGCCATGACCAAAGCTATCAACCTTGTTGCCCCTCTAAAACTACGCAAAGGTAAACCCAAAGCACATCTTAACTCCTGGTACACACCAGAACTTAAAATACTAAGAAACAGAAAATCCAAAATGGAAACCCTTTGGAAAATGAACCCATCAGAGGAACACAAAATTAACCTTACAAATGCATCCTCCCTTTATAAAAAAGAAATAATTCACACTAAAAAGGAAGCCTACAATATAAGAATAAGTAATGCTAGTTCCAGTACTAAAGAATTATTCACCACCCTGAAGGAGTTAGAGAACCCCAACCCACCTACGGACATGTTCGTGAAGGACCAACTCCGGTGCACTAGTATCCAAGATGCTCTTGCGAACAAAATCACTGGCCTACAAACAAAAATTGAAAATAAAAGACTACAACTTTCTAATAGTAGCCCCATCCCTAGCCCCCCTACCTCTAGCCCACCTACCACCCCTAACACTAACCATGGCTTCACCTTGAAAAAAGTAACCGTACTAGAAGTGCAAAAAATCATAACCTCCCTCAAACCGTCAAACTGCAAAGGGGACAGTTGCCCCGCACAGATCATAAAAGATGCAGCAAGAGACCTCGCCCCCTTCATTTCTAAGCTCATAAACATGTCTTTCTCCACTAACTCGGTACCCAACAATTTGAAACAGTCATGGGTCCTCCCGCTACTAAAAAAACAGACCTTGGACCCAGCCATCCCCACAAATTACAGGCCTATCACAACCATTACCTTCCTGTTAAAAATCCTTGACAGAGTTGCTTACTTGCAAATTCAGCATTACCTAGAGTCCAAACAATTACTCGGATTGCGTCAATCTGGCTTCCGGCCTCAACATGGAACAGAAACTGCCCTTGTTGATTTTAAAAGTCAGATTGACAAAATTAAAGATAAGGGCAAGACTGTCATCCTACTCCATTTAGATCTCTCGGCAGCCTTCGACTTGGTCGACCATAAAATACTCTGCAACCACCTGTCCTCTGCCGCCCACTTTTCCCCCTCTGCTGTCACATGGATACAGTCCTTCCTGGCTAATAGAACCATGAGAGTCTTCTCTCCGGTGGCAGCAGCAGACCCTTGCGGTGTCCCACAAGGCTCATGTGTTTCACCCACCCTATACAATATCTTTACAAAGCCCCTCTTTGATAAACTGGATCGTCTGGGTGTCACCTACACAAACTACGCGGATGACACCCAGATACTCCTCACCATCTCGGGCAATTACAATACTGATGTAGCCAGGATCAATGAAATCTTCTCTGTCATTCAGGCATGGATGGCCACACATAGCCTCTGCCTGAATGAAGAGAAGACTGAACTGCTCATCGTTGGTTCACTGAACAACTTACAAAAACTTAGTCCCAACTACTCCAATATCACAATTGATGGCAATACCATCCCGGTCGCCAAAAACGTGAAAACACTTGGCTTCTATCTCGATGCCAATATTAACCTCACTAAGCAAGTCAACTCGACCGCTTCAGCCACTGCCTATACAGGAAAACTAATTAGAGCCTGTAGACCATTTCTTTCCTCGGACAGTTGCCTCACGCTAGCTAGAGTTCCAAAATCTAAGTTAGACTATTGCAACAGCCTCTACTTAGGCGCCAACCAACCAATAATTAGTAAACTCCAAGTCTTTCAAAATAATGCGCTACGGGCAGCGTTAAACATTCCCAGGCATGAGCACATCTCTGCCACTAGAACTACATGCAAATGGCTCACCATCCAACATAAAATCGATTTAAAAACCCTCTGCCTCACTTAGCCCCCCTTACCTTACTAACAAATTTACCATGAAATCTACCATCAGAACCACGAGATCCTCCAATACCTTAAGTCTCACAGTACCTAGATTTACTTCTAAAAGAGCCAGAGGCTCGAGCTTCATTGTCCTCGCCTCCCTACTTTGGAACGCCCTGCCACTGAATATTAAGTCTTCCAAATCCTTCCAGTCGTTCAGGAAACTTGCCATTGGGTGGCTTCCGACAAAAAGTCAACCTTGAAGTTAGACCTCAGCTATAAACTGTACATATTGCACATGTCTCATCTCTGTCATTATTGGTTGCTATCACCTCCATTGTCTGTATATGCTGTATATAACTGTTGTTCAACTATCACCGCTTATTACCATGTACTGTACCTTGTAACCTGTACCAAGCGCCCTTATACTCCCGGGTCTGGAGCGCTATAGAAATAAAATAAACAAACAAACAAACAAACTGTAGTTTCTCTTTCTAGATTGCCCTGCTTACTTACCTGTTGGTGCTGCTCAATTTATATCTAACTTTGTCTTTCCCTCCCTTTTAAATTGTTGGAGTGCCATTTTGCTCACACTTCATTTTTGAGCTTAACTTGTCCAAATCTATTGGGAGTGTGATTTGTCAACTGCTTTACTTTAGTGAGATGTTATACAACTGATGTGTAAATAAATATATATTCTTTTACTCAGAAACCTTGAGTCAGTGTTTGTTTGAACCATAGTAATTGCTGTCCTTTGTGTAACTATTGATATTGCTCACTTGCTCTTGAGATAAGTCTGGCTGCTCAGCCATCGCTACCACTTTTACTGTGTAGTACAGGCTTGTACCAAAGGTGAATTTGTACTGTCACTTGTAGTCTTAATTGTGTGTGGTGTTCCCAAAGAGTACTGCATGTAATTCTGCCTAACACCACTTAATAATTGTAGGGCAGATGTTTGGAGGGCTCTCAGGGTACAATATCATGACACATCGGATGTGGGTTCAATTATGACACGTAAAATGAAAGAAGATGAAGACCCTATTGCTTATATTCAAGATGTTCAGGAGAAATGGCAGCTTGAAACTTGCAAGCAGTGGGAAAAAAACAGTGGCATTATTTTACCATATTTTATGTCCGGGTTTGTCAGAACAAGTACAGAGACAGATGAAAAACCAAGTGGGATGGAAGCAAAGACATGGGCTGAGATACAGTTGACAATAATACACCATTGTCGGTTATTACTGGTGAAGAACAAAAAGAAAGATGAAAATAGAAAAATCGAGGAAGCCAAGTTGGTTCAGAAACAGTTGTCAAAATTTGCCAAAGAAGCAGTGTTATTGACAAGCGGAGAAGGAATGGGAGTACAGGAAGCAATGGGTACATCACAGGCAAATAATCCACGACCGATGGACGAAGGGGGGTATGGGTTTATGCCACCAGACAGAGGTATGAGTTATAGGGGAAGAGGAGGCGGATTTTGGAATAATCAAGGTGGTTTTTCAATACGCACAGAACCTGAACCAGAGTGCTCAGGGAGGATATAACCAAGGATGGGGTACGAGAAGGGCTCCCCCAGTATGTTGTAATTGTGGAATGACAGGACATAATGCACCCGTATGCGAGAGCCGCAGGAGTGTACAAAACATCCAGTTTTCCAGAGGGGGGGACAGCTTACCCTCCATCATAAAGCACACCGACCAGAGAGGGCTATGCCCAAGACCACACATCTTATCAGGCACAATCACTGCAAGTGCAGCAGTTGTAATGTATCCACCACAGGGGCAGTCGCAACAAGTCCCTATGCAGACAGAGCAGTATGCAAATACGGGAAAAGTATTAACATCTAGGATAGGAGGTGTCACTGTGGTGGAAGGACATCTTTTCACAGGGACAGGGATGAGCTTGTACCCACAATAGAACAGCTCACAGGGTGACTTGATGTGTTCAGTACTATCTGTAACACCAGACCCTCAAGAGGAGCCAAGGGTCGATGTGACGATAGGAGGCAAATCTTTCTCTTTTCTTGGAAACACTGGAGCAACTCATTTGTGTATTCAAGAGGGAAAATTTCCAATGCCAGGTATTGCCATGAATGCTCAAGGGTTCTCTGGAGCTCCAAGCCGAGTTCCTTTTGCTGATAAATTACCGGTCTCCATAGGAGAATGTGACATGTCTGTCCCCTTGTTATATTCACGACAGACACCAGTTTACGTTTTAGAAAGAGATTTAATGACAAAACCTAACATGACGTTTTCATTTACTGATCAAGGATTAGTGTGCGCTACTCCAGGAATACACTATTTAAACTGGGAGTGTTCATATTGGCGTTCACAGGGCAAGTGGTTCTGCAGGGCGTTCCAGTAGATCCAGAGATTTTTCTATATGGAGTAAGCATTTTGCTGACATGGCTACCTGGTCTGGTAGCAAAGATTATGAGAATACCTGATGATTTTTTATTTAGACGACAAATACCTATGGATGAGGTAGGTGGGCAGACAATTCCTATAGAGCTGGATGCAGCTATAGTCTGAAGAGACGTGGCTGTAACCGTCCCTAAAATGTTTGTGTAACCAAGAATCATCCCATTGTAACCCTGAATCAAGCTTACGTACAACTTCATGTCAAAGTGCCTTGATTCCTTTGGGCTGTAGCGTTTTCTACAAATACAAATAAATACATAAATAAAATAATGCTCGAAGGGATATACGATGAGGGTAGACCATGGGGAACAGTGATAGCTCTTGAGGAAGGATACAGACTGACTGATATAACCAATGATAATATGATCAGGGAAGACCGAAGCAATGACGAAGTGGTGTTCTTTATGAGCATTACACACTGAATAAGAATAGAAAAAAGGGAAGTCCCACAAAGAATGGCGATAATGCAACAACGACCAGCATTTTTTCAGGTGGATCTTGAAAAGGTGCTGAGTGCCCTATGGACCACGTGCCCTTATGATGTGGGTTTATTGAAGGGGATAAGGGAGGATAAAATAAAGCTAAACCCAGGAGCAATTTTAGCCCAAGCAAAATAGTACCCCATGTCTCGAGAAGCTGATGAAGGTATGTTTCAGATTATTTCACCACTGATGAATCAGGGGATTCTGGTGCCATCAGAGTCATTGTGCAATACAGCGGTGTATCCAATTAAGAAATCTAAATGGGGGTCATGGAGATTTATCTAGGAATTGAGACTTCTTAACTAGATTGTAGATGCTGAGTTTTCTTTAGTTCCTAATCTGGTGACAACATTATGCAGTATCCGAGTAGAAGCTCAATATTTCATTGTGATCGATTTGAAAAATGCATTTTTCTCAATCCTATTACACAAGGACTCCCAAGACTTGACTTCATTCACATTTCATCAAAATAGACTAAAACATACTCGGCTGCCTCAGGGGTACTGTGAGTCCCTATCAATCTTTAACAGAGCCCTACAGATGAGCTAGGCAATATCGATCTCAAAAGCGCAGTCATACAGTATGTAGATGACATACTGGTTTGTAGGCAAGATTCTGAGCCATTGATTACTATTTTAGCAGACAAGGCATATTAGGTGGACAATTGCAGTATTGTCAGTAGGAGGTTTTGTACATAGGTCAGATAATTTCACAAAAAGGAAAGAAAGTGACACCTGAGAGAGCTGAGGCAATTATGAAAACACCAAAACCAAACAGAGTGAGACAAATGCAGATGTTTCTGGGTTTGTGCCATTATGTTAGAGCTTGGGTGTTTGAATATAGTACGTACACAAAGCAACTTCTGCAAGCATTAAAGAAACCACAAGTTGGTAAGGCAAAAAAAGAAGGGACCGAAGAAATGGAGGAAGGATTTGAGGATTTGAAAAAAGCTATTTGTACAGCCCCTGTTTTAGGGATTCCCAATTATGGCAGGGAATTCTCTTTGTTTTTGCACACGAATGGGACAGTCACAACAGCAGTACTTAAACAAAGAACCACATTGGGGTATACATCTTTGGCATTTTCAGTGGGATTCTAGACTTAGTTATGAGAGGACACTACCCTTGCAAACAATCTTTAGCAGCTGCTGCGTTTGCAGTTGAGAAGTCCACAAGTATTGTAATGCGCTGTTCTATGACCCTTTACGTGGAGCAAGCCTTATTTGCCATATTCACATCCCAAAGAGCTTCAGGGTATGAGGTATTGTAAGATGTAAAATAGTGAACCCTGCTACGTTCAAAGCTGAACCCGTAGAAGAAGGTGATCATGGGGATGACTGCGCCAATTATGTTGAATTTTATGATGATATACCTTATGTGTAAGAGAACACGTTGGCGTGAGTGGAGATTCTTTTTATTGATAGCTCTGTTCGAAAATTGATCAGACTAGTGGGGAAAGGCATTCAGGCTCTGCAGTAGTGAGAGACCGATGAAATGGAGCATTTGAGGTAGTGGCAAGTGCAAAACTACGTCTCACTTTTCAGCACAAGCAGAAGAATTAGTAGCACTTATTGTCGTGCTCAGAAACATGAAGGGAAGGATGTGACGGTGTACAGTGTCTCCACCTATGTGACATCAATCGCACATGCAGAGTTGTCACGCTGGAAAATGAGGGGCAACTCTGCGCAGAAGGCTCTCCAGTGCAGAATGCGTCCTTATTAGATAGACTCATTAAGGCACTACAACTCCCAGTAGCCCTAGCAGTCGTAAAAAGCACAGTGCATACTTAACAAATAGACTTTATCTCTCTCGGAAACAAAGCCGCAGACATAGAAGCCAAAAGGGTTGCATATTCTCCAGAAATGTCGAGTTTTGATACTGAGGATATTAAAGAAAGCCCAATTACAACAATTGTTGGAACAGGAGGGGTTTAATATGCTGTCAATAACCCAATAACCCAATTAATAGAGATGCAGGGAAGTGCACAACAGGAACAGCAAGAACTGCAGAAGTGGAGGGGGTGTTCTTTATCCCCCATGGAGGCTTTATGGTGACAGGAAAGCACTGGAAAAGCAGTGATGCCAATAACTTCATTCGCACTCGAACAGCTGCATTACCCCGCACATTTAACTAGAGAAATCCTGGCAGCCAATATTGCAGAAGACTGATTAATTCCAAATTTGTTGGAACACGTTGTACTGTTTATGATGAATTGCATCATGTGTCAAAGGCTTACTGCTGGGAATACACTGAAAATGATTAGAGGAGTAATACCTCAAACAAATGGTCCAATTCAGCATTTACATATCGACAATGTCAATATGCTTTTACATATAATGGCTATAGGTATCAATTAGTAGTGGTGTGCCCCTTCTCCAGGTGGATCGAAGCTGGTCCATGTGCATACCCTGATGCCACTTGCGCAGCAACGTTTTTAGTACGCAAAGTTTTTCTGCGGTGGTGTGTGTGCAAATTACTTAGATCCGACAATGGGCCACATTTTGTCAAAGAGCTATTCAAACAAATGGGGCTTTTACTAAGTATAAAGCACAAGTTCTCATCTGTGTATCACCCGCAAGCATACAGAATATGTGAGAGACTCAACGGCCTCCCCAAAGAGAGAATCGCCAAGATTAAATTGACTTTGAAAAAGGGATGGCTGCATTGCCCACCCTAAGCCTTATATGCCCTTCGGAATCATCCAGGGTCGGACCACCACCTCACCAAGCACAAGTTAGTAACAGTGCATCAAATAATAATGCCACTTACACCTCCGTCTAGGATCAGGAGTGATTCCCAGAGTGTAACCAAAACTGTAGGTGATGAAATGCATGACTATTTGACATGTATGACTACCAATATTTCTTTCATTTCAGACCAAGTCAAGCTTCGGGGAAGGTCTAGGAACACGGGAGAAGATCATTCAGTGACCAACCCAAGTGAACTATTACCACCACCTAAGTTATATGTTGGGGACCCGGTTAATGAGCAACTTTACCCGGAAATGGCATAAGCCTCGATTTAATGACCCCTTCCTTGTTGAAGAAGTTTCCCCTTCAGCTGTTAAGATTTTGGGAAGACGGGCTTGGTTGCACCTGAATGACGTGAAGATTTATGAAGGCGAGAACCTCCCTTCCACGATTGCTGATTCAGAAGCAAGACAAGAAGAAGATGCAGACTCGATCGATGACTAAGAAGAAGGACGATAAAACAATGAGTGACTAACAAATACTTTATTTGGACTGGAATTCAATTGGCACTCCTTATATATATTTTAGCAGGAAGTGCAAGGACTTGTGGAGAAATTCCAGAGGTTGAAATGAACTTTAGAAACTTAATGAACTAGTGAATAATGCATCAGAAATTATGCCTAAACGTTAGTTCTTGATCAGAAATTGGAAGAGAGATCAATATCCAGATTCATTTTGTGGAGAATATCTGCTTTAGGTGATAAAAATACATGGTAGCTGCCAATAGTGGTTGCTGTCTTTGTGTTCATGATTCAATCTTACCCTGCTCTTGTTAAAAGAGACGTTAATATTCACACTTTGTTACTGGATCCTAAAAACAGTCCAGTGATAAGAAGACTCCTCATTGCTATAATTGAACATATTGTACAGCTACAAATATGAAAGATATTTGATGATTGTATTAAAAATCATTAATCAAGAAGATGGCATGATTATAAAGAGAGCACAAGTTCAGGAAGCAGTAGGATGGCACAAAAAATGGTTGTCCAGATTTCTATGCATAAAATACATTTGCATGGTTGTTCTCTGTATCTTTTTGTTCTTTATTTTTCACAGTCTCTATTATCTTAATGGTTCTCCCGATGAAAGAGCTCTCATGATTCTACCCACTATGAGTACAAATTATGACAGTTTCCTTGATCTCTATGGGTATGTTAGGAGACATAAAAGAGATGCAGAGGAAGATAATGAGGGTATAAATACCTATCTAGATAATTCAGATCACCTGGAGAATAACTGAGGTATCAACACATGGAAAAGGTGGGGGAAAGAGCATATGATGGGGCTTGCTATGCCTACTCTCTCATGCCCTATGCCATGAATACAGTAAGGACTTTCATTTTGAATGCGGTGTCAGTATACGATGCAAAATGCCTCAGCCATCTTGCTGCATGTCCTACTCGATGACAGTTCCAAGAAAGTTGGTCGACCTTTCGATGGAGGTCAAAATGGTCGTTTCTATACCAGGATGACTATATCAGGACCATACAATTGGAGAAGGAGCCTGGATGGACAGACACAATGCTTGTGTATACTGATGCAGGACAGGATGAGGTGATCATTAAAAAAATGAAGAGAATGAACTGTCCTGATGTGATGGAAATAGCAGGATCACCTGGATGTTGGGAACAATCCCAACTGTTGATCTATGGAGGAATACATACCAAGAAGGGATGGAAGATGGAATGATGTCCTGTGCAGTTCATCTGCTGAAAACAGAATGCGTACAAGAAGTACGGAGAGTGAATGATGGATGCTTAAAGTCATGGGCCAAGAACTCCAAGTTGTTGACATGGGTAGAAGATGAATCAGGTCCAGTAGTAGTAATCCCATTGATTAATGCCACAATATGTTTCCGAAGCCATGGAAAGAACCACGTCTGACATAACAAGCGATGCAACACTACAATTGACGTTCCTGGAATGAGAGACAGGACATCTGTACTTATGGATCGATATTGGGCTTGTGGATCTAGAGCCTATACGAAGTTACCCAAGAATTGGGGCAGAGCGTGTTCCCTGATATTCATCCATGTTCCAGCATTAGTGATTCCTCAAATTGACCTAAACATTAAGAACTTTAAAAAAGTAGATGACCATTTGAGAAAAATAAGATTGCTTGAACTCCGGCGGATGAAAAGAGGAAATTATTTCTCAGCCAAATCAATAACAGTGTATGAAACTATTCCTGATGACCACAAGTTGTTCAGCAAGACTGCTATTATAATGACAACTATATTTATGCCTGGAATTACAAATAGTGGCAAATTCCGAATGATTTCACATCACCAGATGGGAGCTTCTGCATACAATCAATGCTACCAGAAAGGGATTCAACACCATTAAGGAAGCGCTAAGGTTTATACGATTGATGACTCTCCAGAATAGGTATGGCCTTGATATGAGCACAGAAATGGAAGGAGGAGTTTGCGCCAAAGTCAGGCCATCATGTTGCACATTTATACCTTCTCACGATGGCCAGAATGAGACCTTGGCAGAGGCCATATCGATGTTGACAGACGTGCATACCAAGATGGAAGAAGTGAAAGATGACATTGAAGTTGGTTTAATTTCTTGTTTTCATGGATACCTCATTGGCTGGCAAATCTATTCAAAGTTCTTGGAGTAATACTGGTGCTAGTGATGTTTGGATTCTGTATAGTCAGGATGGTGATTTCCCAATGCCAAAAGATGGCAAAAAGGGTAGTAGGAATAAAGATTATGATTGATGCCAAAGATGAACCAAACACCAAGGGGTCTGTATCTGTACCAATACATCCCCCCTTTTTTCTTCCTCCACTTATTAGACCTACCCTGTCTGCTACCTTAAAGCTACCACTTGCAAATTGCTGGCTGCATTATCACTGTTTGTTGCCTTTATTTATTTATTTATTTATAAATTATTATTTATCTGTTTCTCCCCTGCTTCGCACTTTCCAATTCTCTCCGATTCCATGCACTTTCCCCCTCCCTCTCTCCCATGCAATTGCGCATTCTCAATGTCACAGGGCCTAGTAAGATCACTGTTTTTGTTCTCCCCTGTTCCCCTCCCTTGCCTTGTCGTGCTCTGAAACACTTGTGTACGAGCGCGATAGAAATAAAATATCAATATCAATATCAATATCAATATCAAGGTGCTGATTGACGATGCTGTCAGAGAATACATAAAGGTTAGCATCGTAGCACCTGAGGGAACAAAGTTTCTGTATCAAAAGAATTATAAGAAGTACGTGGGACGATGTGTCTATTGTACCCCAAATGAACAACGAATAACTACACCTGGAGTGTAGATAAACATGTCGAAACAGCAGGCACCCTGAGGGGGTGATGAAAATATGGACGCCTAACAAACACTTCTTCAAGAGAAAATACCAGGATGCAGAAATACTCGAAATACTCGAGGAAGTAGTCGAGGACTCGACTGGAGGGGGGAATGTAGAGGAGCAGCTGCTTACCTCTGCAGGAGACTCTGCCCCCCTTCCTCCCATATGTTAGAGAAATGAGACCGTGCCATGTTGGACACCAGCTGTTGTGTCAATGCCACAGCGTGTGTTTGAAAGAAGATACCCGTTGAGACAACCCTACCGAATGTGTCCTCGAAGTGATGATAACATAAGAGAGGACCTCCCTGTAAGAATATGAGAATGAGCAAAGAAAAGAAGTTAGTGATGTCATAAAAAATGCATGATGTCCCAAGATACTGGCTGAAGACAATGTAAAGATCCTAAAGAAACTAATGACGAAGTAAAGAATCAAGTGAACTTCAAATACGAAAAAGATGATTACACATGCACAAAGTGCTACAGAAAATCAACCGTTCAATAAATGTACAGATGCTGAAATGCAGGGTAGATGAAGTCTTCATAGAAGCTGGCTATATGTAGTAAATAGAACCCAGGTGAAGCCGCCATTATATATGATATGATATTTTATTTATGTCGCGCTCATACACAAGTGTTTCAGAGCGCGACCATGAAAAGGGAGGGGAGCAAGGGAGAACAAAATAAACAACAATCTTACTAGGCCCAGTGACATTAAGAACGTGCAAGTGCATGGAAAAGGGAAAAAGGGGGAAAGTGCCTGGAAAGTGCGGAAAGAGGAGAGAACAGAATAAATAATAAGTGCAGTAAATAAATAAATAAAGGCAGTGAAAAGTGGTAGTGAAGCCAGCAAGTGGCAAATGCATGATTAGTCGGATAGTGTATTTCTGATAAGTGCAGAAGAAGAGGGGGGGACTGTAGGGGTAAAGATACAGAAACCCAGTGCAAGGGGTGGCCCTGAGGCCGTGCTTGAGGTAGGCAGGGTGAGCAGTTACCTGGGCCCGAAGGACAGAGGTGTCCAGGTGCAAGGTGCAGAGAGAGAAAAACAGATCAGCAGGGGAAAAGAGGGGCAAGGGCAGAAGCAAAGAGGAAGGTCTTGAGGTGCTTCCGCAACCGGAGATGGTTCTCCTCAAGTTTCAGGGTGGCCAGGAGGCTGTTCCAAAGGGAGGTACCAGCCGAAGACAGAGATCTGCCCCCCGCTCGTTTTTTTTGAAAAATGACTGAACCTGAGGGAGATAGAAGTAGAGGAGCAACGGGCTCGAGAGGGGAGGTATTTACAGAGGGATAGTTGAAGGTATTTTGGACCCATGCCCCAGAAAGCCTGTGGACAATGCAGATGGTTTAAAATGTAATCCTTGCATTCACTGGGAGCCAATGAAGGGATTTCAGAGCTGGAGAGATACGATCCCAGGGCTTGAGGCTAAGGACACGTCTCACAGTCCTGTTCTGGATTAGTTGGAGAGGGCGGAGAGCAGAGGCAGGTAGATTTAGAAAGAGGCTGTTACAGTAGTCCAACATAGAGAGAACCAGAGCTTGGGAGACAGTGAGCTTCTGGGGGAAGGAGAGGAAAGGCAGAGTACCTCTAAGGAGGTGCAGTAAGATGTTTCACTTTTTAGAGATGTTGGAGATGTGTGCGGAGAGGAAAGTGTGGAGTCAAAGATGACCCCAAGATTTTTAGCCTCACAGGTAGGGGTAGGAGGAGGGCCAAGGGAGGCCGGCCAGAGAGTGAGGGGAAAAGATGGTGAAGGTGTACCAATGAGGAGGATCTCAGTCTTGTCGGCATTTAGACAGAGATCGTTGGTGCACACCAATTTTGAATGGCGATTAGTCAATGAGAGATGAGGGAAGGAGAGGAGGTCGCTGAGGGAAGCCTGCAAATGAGTTGGGTGTCATCGGCATAGCATTGGAAGTTTGGGCAGAAGATGGAAATGCATAAGGCGAGAGCTACCAGGTATTGGTTGAAAAGCCAGGGCGAGAGGGTAGACACCTGAGGAACCCCACAGGTGGAGAGGGAGATAGAGGATAGGAAAGACCCAAGTTGTACCTGGGAGGGTCGATCAGAAAGGAAAGAGGTCAGCCAGGCAAGAGCCGGATCGGTGATACCCAGGTTGTCATGGAGACGATTGAGCAGGATGGTATGGTTGACTGTGTCAAAAGCAGAGGAGAGGTCAAGTAGGGTGAGGACGGAGGGAATGTTAGAGTCAAGGTTGGAGAGCAGGTCTTCACGGATGTTCAGGAGAGCAGTATCATACTTCTGTCAGCTCTAAATCCAGATTAGTGGTCATGTTGAGAGCCAACAGAGTCAGAATTAAGGTTAATCTGGAAGATGGCCAGTTTTTCCAGGAGCTTCCCCAAAAAGGGAGTAATGGAAATTGGGCGATAGTTAGCCGGACAAGAGGGATCTGCAGTGAGTTTCTTGAGGAGAGGATGAACAAGGGAGTGCTTCAGAGGAGAGTTGAAAGATCCAGAGGCAAAAGAATGGTTACAGAAATTGGCATGGGCAGGTGCAAGGGTACCAATGTGGTCCTTAATGGTTTATGAGGAACAGGGATGGACTTGCTTTGATGAGGTTTTCATAGATCGGACTTGTCTAGCAAACTCATCCGGGGTAAAAAGAGGAAAGGAGGAGAAAGAGGGAGGGGGGGTGGCTGAGGGAAGGTCAACAAACCGTGACGATGAGAGGAGGGGGGTGGAAGAAAGAGCCTGGGGGTTGAGAGGAGGGGTGGAGACTGCAGCAGGGTTGGCCAGCTCCTTGAAGATTTTAAAGAGTTCGACTGAGTTGTTAGATGCTGCAGAGACACAGGCTTGAATGTGGCTTCTCTTCTTGGAGTGGCTAGTGAGACGGTATTGTCTTTGGAGCAGGCGGCAGGCCAGTTTGTCAGAGGATGAGGAGCAGGAAGCCCTCCATTTTCTCTCAGCCATCCTAGACTTGTGTTCAAGTGTAGTTAGGTCGGAGTCATACCAGGAGTTACATTTGGCTTTGGACTTGAAACTGATCCTCATGACGGGGGCAAGAACATCAAGAGTAGCAGAAATAGAGGAGTAGAGCAGGGACAGTGCTGTGTCAGGGTGAGAGTCAGCCTGAGGTGGGGGAGGGGGGAGAAGGTGGCAGCAAAATCCTCGATTGTCACACGCTTCATGGGCCGGATGTCCGAGAAGGTGGGTGGCAATCTTGGGGAAAGCTTAGCTTGGGGGGAGGAGATGGACATATGAGAGGAGAGGAGGCTGTGATCACTCCAGGAGAGAGGAGTGGTGAGGGGTGTATAGAGGGGGAGGCCAGAGGAGATCAAGACATCAAGTGTGTGACCAGCCGAGTGAGTCAGGCCAGAGGAGAGTGAATCACAGAGGTTTGGAAAGAGCAAAGATGAGGAACAGGGAGAATCAAGGTGGATGTTGAGGTCACCAAGAAGGAGAAGTTGAGTGGTTGAGGCCAGGAGGGAGGAGGAGAGGTCAGACCACTCAGAGAGAAAAGAGGTGATTTGACCAGGGGGCCGGTAGAGAGTAGCAACAGTGAGAGAGTGGCTAGGAGAGAGAGAGAGAGAGAGCCTGCAGACAAAGCATTCGAAAGAAGAGTAAGTCTGAGTGGGGATGATAGAGACAGGGATCCACTCAGGGAAGATCAGGGCTACACCCCTTCCAGGCCGGTTGGGTCTGGGGGTGGAGAGGATCTTGTAGTCATCAGGGAGGAGAGTGTCAAAACTCAGGACAGAACTGCCCATGAACCAAGTCTCGGTAAAACCTAGGATATCGAGATCAAGTTCTCCTAGGAGGTGACATATGTCAGAGGAGTGCTTCACAGCAGAGCGAGAGTTGAGAGTGACAAGATGAAGAAGGTTGCCAACCCTAAAAACCTTCTCGGAAGGGGTACAAATGAGGGGTATGCCCTGCAGAGGTGTGGAGGTAGCACGAGATGGGGCATAGGTGGCAGGAGAGGATGGCAAGGTAGCCAAAGGAGGAGAGTAGGGGACAGCTGGAGATGAGAGGAAGTTGATGAGGCGAGGGAACCATCTATCAAAGAGGAGATTGGTCTGAGGGCCTTGCACCATGACAGCGCAATTCAGGTAGACATTAATGATGACTCTGGAGGAGTCAAAGAAAGCCATGAGGACTTCCCAGGGTGTGCCACCATTAATGGGAGAGGAGGAGAGAGGACAGAGCACAGAGATCATATGAGGGGTCCATAGATCAGGCGAAGGAACAAAAAAGAGAATGTCAGTGAGGGTTTGTTTGGCAGAGGGACTAGAATAGGTATCAGTGATGGGGAGTCCAGGGTTGGAGGACAAGACATCCTTTTTGAATTTCTTCTTACGAGACTTAGTGAGAAGGGAAGGATACTTAATAGAGAAGCAGTTAGAGTAGATAGGAGAAACAGATAACGCCATGCCAATAAGAGAGAGGATGGCAGTAGGAGCAATATGCAGGAAAAGTGGTAAGCATCAGTCACTGGGCTAGCAGGATTACAACTGAGGAACAAAAGTAATGTGAAAAACAACCCAAATTCAGTTAAAAAAACACACCCAGATTTGACTTCAGACAAACACACCCTAATTTCAGTTACAAAACACACCCAGATTTGACTTTCAAAATCAACCCAAATTTCTGTTACAAAAACACACCCAGATTTGACTTCACCCAAACACACGCACATTTCAGTTACAAAAAAAAAAGACACCCAGATTTGACTTTAAAAAACAACCCCAATTTCAGCTACAAAACACACCCAGATATAGAAGCTGGATATCGGTATCATGAATTTAGTAAACCAGGACCCATGAAGTGGGAAGGGAAAACTGTGTTGCAGCAAGAATGAGCAGAATCATGGAGCTGCATGGCAAGGCTGTATGGCCTGGAGTCAAGTCTGAAGCAGCCAAGGTCAGCTATCTATTCGGGAAATGAGCGAACATGTGGAGGATGAATCTTCCCTTGTTAAGGTGCAATGAAAGTACACCAAGAGTGCCAAGTTTAATTCATTTAGAGCATTAAAACCTAAAAAAATATCCAAATCGTGGTCTCCTTTCATGTGAGCCAAGGATTAAAATAGTGTTCAAACTTGGAGTCCCAGACACGATAGTGAGTGCTCTCACTCCCATGCATTCTCAAAGGTAAGGATACTTTGCAAGGACAAGTACAAAGAAAATAGCAGAAGGCATGGGCGATGAGGGATGCTGGGTTAATTGCGTGGTGGGGAAGTGTCATGCCCCATCTCCTTGCACCTGGGTCCCCGTGCATTCTCAAGGCAAGGATACTTTGCAAGGACAAGTAGAAAGAAAATGTTCATGGCAGAAGGCATAGGCGATGAGGGATGCTGGGCAGATTGGGTGGTGGGGTAGTGTCATGCCCCATCTCCTTGCACATGGGTCCTCGTGCATTCTCAAGGTAAGGATACTTTGCAAGGCCAAGTACAAAGAAAATCTTCATGGCAGAAGGCATGAGCGATGAGGGATGCTGGGTTAATTGCGTGGTGGGGAAGTGTCATGCCCCATCTCCTTGCATCTTCATCTGAGCTTACATGCTGCTAAGTGAACTGAATGTTCCAGACCTGGCACAAGCATGCCAACCAATTGTATTAGTCCATGTAATGAAGGACCTTCTAGTTTGAAGACCAATGAGAAACTGTGTATCTAATGTTTCTGAAGATGACATGTCTTAGAGGTAGGCATATGTTGTCCACCTAATATTGGACAGCCAATCACAATCCTAGCTCCTAGTGAAAAGTATACTAAGATTTTCCCCTTAGCCAATCCAACCCTTGATAGGTTTGTTAATAGTGCCACGTAATATGACGTCACCTCTGAAGTATTTCTGGTATAACGATTGTATTTTCTGTAAAGATCGCCGAGAGCCTGAGCGTATGTCCGGTGATGTTTGTTGTAAACTCCCTGTTTTAGATAATTGTTAATAAAGCAGTTGGTTCAGTTATTAGGTTATTCGGTGTGATCCCATCCATTAAATATGCACTTTCCTAAAGGGCCGTGAGCTCATAGAGGTAGAAACAACAATAAGTAAAGTTTACCTATCACCCACAGGCAGAGCCTCGTCTCTTTTGAGGATTCCCACCTGAACAGAAAGAATTCACAGACACACAGAAGTGCTTCTTTTATTTATTTCCATGCACTTTCTCAAGATCACAATCAGGTATTATGGCAAAGCAGTATCTCTGGTTGCACAAAAGCTTTGTGGTAACGCGATGCCAGTAGCACAGGGGCCATCTTCTCTCTCATGGTAGCAAGATGTAAGGGGCGCGGGGTCCATCTCTGTCTGGAATCATTCATGAAGGTCTTCTGGGGAGGGGCTTCGAATAAAATAATTTGTCCCGACCCTGCAGGGTATAAATGAGAGATATGTGTTAAGATAATCCGGCGGTTCTGTATTATTTTCTTTACACATATTTGAAAGAGGTAAATTTGATTTACTTAAATTTGTTCCAACTTATTCTGGTTTCTCTTTTAATGGGGGAATGGCCCCATGTCCACTAACCTCCACTCCTGCCCCACCTCCTCCTCATCCTCCTACACACATATTTATTTTACCCCTACAACTAACTTTTGGGCGACCAAATTTACCGCCTTTTTAAATGTGTGTCAAGGAACTTGCCATATACCAATCACAGTGAAGGAAGAGCCTCTGCATCATTGCTGACTGTTGACCCAATCGGAGCACATGGCACAGGCCGGCATCCCAGCACCACTGATGCCACATGCAAGGAACAGGCAGTAGAGGAGCTTTCATGGACTAGCAAGTGTTCACCTGAAGAATAGCATGCACCATGTTCACACAGCTCCTTAAGATGTGATTACCTCCTGGAGTAGAGGTGTAGAGGGACAAAATTCCCAAACGCAGCTCATTTCTGTATAACCTGCCACTTAACAGATGCAAATGTGGAATATATATATATATACTGGGCATAGAGGCAGACCTTACTGGGCATAGAGGCAGAACTAACTGGGCATACAGGCAGAGCCTGGGCATAGAGACAAAGAGGGGACTGAGAGGAGGGATAGAGCCGGGCAGACAGGGAGTTAGGAAATATACTGGTTATGGGGGGGCGCTGTTGGATGTCAACTAAAATGGCCGCCTTGTTTAAGAGCTGCACTAAAATATAAATCCTGTATCAAAAATCCTGCGGATCGGGATGTGCTCGACGGAAGACTTGGCCAGATTCGGGTGTTGGAAGGCGTGGGGCATCGAAGGAACTGCATATTAATGGCCCCGAAGTGTAATGCCCTATAAAAACACTGCCGAAGCTTTGGGCACCCTGCGAGGAGAAGTGGCGGGAAATGAGGGAGGCGAGCGCCCGACCCGCCTCCTGGCTGCAACACTGTAGTGAACCCGCCAAGCCACCCAACCCGAGAGAGTGCAGGTCTACAAAACACGGCGCATCGTGCCTGGCAAACCTGGAAGGCATAAACTGGTAAGCGGGTGAGTGGAAGCCTGGGCCCAGACTCACTGTGTGACAAGAGGCGTGAGAAATCAGTGTCCCGCCTAACATCCATCGGGAAGGTGAGCTGCAGCGAGCCGTGAATACACTAGGAGCGTGGTGACAGTCCCTCCCGTTGCCAGAATACTGTGGGCGCTGAGAACACTAGCACCCCATAAAGACACGAGAATCAACATTAATCAGGTATGTCAGAGCATTGCTGGCACTAATGATACGCACTCCCCCAGAATAGTGACGGTGGGAGACCACAAACCCGAGTCCATAGGAACATTGGCTCGAGACTGTTGATGCCAGCGCACAACAGTGGCGAAAGCGGAAAGAGAGGGGCAGGCCCAGGACAAGTGCGTTGAACCGCCATTAAAGAGACGCGGTCCCATGAACACGGAGAAAGCACAGGCAGAGAGGGATCGCGTGCACCCATGGCCTGCACCTCGTGAAATTAGAGCAACAGGCACTGTCCTGGGTCAGTTGCAGTGCACAGCCACAAATTATTCACTATTTGTGGAAACAAATGGTTCATTATGGAGGGGGAAAGACCGTCCGTGCCGAGGGGTCGATTTGACACCCAGAAATCAGGCCTGTGAACACTAGGTCGCAGCAGCACAAACATATGGACAAACTACCTGCAGTGCATACTTGAACTAGGAACAGAGCCTTCCAGCAGCCCTGCTAACACGGATATAGCTTTCCCAAGGAACCCAAACATACCAGGCGTCCCTGCTCAGAATACAAGACTTGACAGGCATTTACACCCGAGAGTGCCAGCACTGGGGAGAGAGCCACGCTCATTTATCAAAGTGCTGAAATAAGGGAGCCAAGCACCCTGGAATCGGCTTGAATTAACCCCACATATGAGGCTCCATTGAGGTGTGGGATTTGCAAACAATCGAGAGGCACCTCTGTCATGACAAGGGGTAATAAAGGAAACAAAAAAGTCCTGATGGACTCTTATACAAGCTCAAACATGTGCGAAGAAGGAGCGAGGGTCCCACAGAGGAGCCCATACAACAGCCCAACGCCAGGTGAGAGCAACACATACCCCTACATGACGGTGCTACAGGCTCGATTTGCGGCAGTCAATAGTAGGCTAGACGACATTGGCAATAATATATCATCAATCAAAGCAGATCTGCAGAAAGTCAACACTAGAGTTACGGAGGCAGAGACCAGAGTTGTAGCACTGGAAGATACATTGGCTATACAAAACAAAGACATTGAGAACATCAAGAAAAGTCTGAAACTGGTCCAAGCCAAATGTGAGGATCTTGAATGAAGATCACGTAGAAATGACAGTGGCGGGAATAGCCGAGAGACCCCTGAGTATACCGATGGAGAACTTTGTGGAAGAGGCGATATGCACAATGGTACCAGAAGCCCAATTCTCCCAGCAATTCCTTGTCAAAAGAGCCCACAGATCCCTCGCCCCACCCAAACCAGGGGCACCACCGTGAACGATCATCACACACATGCTTAATTAACGAGACAGGGACCTTAACCTCTGACTCGCTAGATAAAATGGCACGCTCTCATAGGACTCCGCTCGGATTCATATATATCCTGATTTCTCCAGCGGAGTACAGGCAGCTCGTCGCACATTTGACCGGGTTAAAAAAGCCCTTAGTGCAAGGTCCGTGACCTATACAATGCTGTTCCCAGCGAAGCTCCGGCTACAACACTCTGGAAGAGCGCACTTCCTCGAGATGCCGAGGAAGCCATGCAAAGCCATGGGGTACATAGATCAAAACATCCCTCAACCTCCAAACAGTAAGGGCCTGCAGACACAGCCTGAAACATGAACAGTACTGGTGGAGATGGTAGACGTCTATAATACACAGACACCCGACCCGCTAACAGCTAGCGCAACAGCTCCCAATAGCGGACGGATCACACAACATGGTATCGACCATACAGAGCCACCCACAGTTGCAAAGGTTGAGGGGATGGTGAGGGTGGGGAGGGAGGGACAGGTGTGGCCAGTTACCTGAGGGGTGGAGAAAATGGGGGGTTCAGTTAAGCATGGTGCATATAACCATAACATAAGTTCAAAGTGGGGAAGTTGGGGGGAACCCAGTTTATTTCTAAAGTCTGATGAAATCACATCTCACAAGAGTTTGGATCAAACCTATAAAACCAAGCAATATGATGAAACAAGACACAAATGGCTACACCCAGGACAACCCAGGGTATTAGACTCTTGACCTGGAATGTCAGAGGTTTGGCGAATCCCTTAAAAGCTAGGAAAATCTTAGCCTATGCTAACAGACATAAGATCGACATTCTTTTCCCACAAGAAACACATGCAGTCAGAATAGTGACAGAACCATTTGCACGAAATTGGGGCCAAATACGAATCATTACAGACTACTTCTCACAAGCTAGAGGAGTCCTAACAGTGGTGCATCAACGTGTCAGATTCAGAATATCCAGATCAAAGGTGGACGAGGAAGGAAGATATGTGATAATCTGGGGGTCAATATGTGACCAAGAATTGATTTTAATTAATACCTACAGCCCTAACATTGATTCCCCCAAGTTCTACCTCTGAATTCTGTCATTGATCGCACCGGTGGGGGAGACTAGAGTAATATGGTGAGGCGATCTGAATACGATCCTAAACCCATCGATAGACAGGTCGTCTACAGGCCACAGAGATCACACTAAGTTGGCACAGACCATACTGCAGCCCATGTCCACATTGCCCCTTTTAGAAGCTTGGCGGGGGCTACATCCCAACCAGCAAGAGTATATGTTTCATTTACACTTACACGGAACCAGCTCCTGTATCGACTATTGGCTTTGTTCCCCCGAATACATACTGAGCATGAGTGAGTGTGCCATACTCCCCCGCATATTTTTGGACCACTCTCCAGTCCTCCTGGGTCTGCTGCTACTAATCACACTCCAAAATTCACGTAGTTGGAGAATGCCCCCAGGATTACTGAAAGACGAGTCAGTAATAGAACCACTACGGGAAGACATACCAGACTACTTTAACCGCAATACTAGGTCGGTGGGTTTGGTATCCACGGTATGGGAAACCTTTAAGGTTTGGCTATGGGGCCATCTGATATCACGAGCACAAGGTACACTTAGAGAAATAAGGAAATAACTGAACGAAACCGTGCACACACTAAAAGCCCTAGAGAACGCACATGCGCACAGACCGGAGAGGGACACATTGCAATCACTACAGGACCAATTATCTACATTCAGATCCCTAGCAGAGCATGAAGTACGGTATATGATGCAGCCGATAAGGGCCAGAAAATACGGAGAGGCAAACAAGGCAAGCAGATCCCTTGCTAACCTCCTCAAAGCAGAACAGGGAGTGAGGCAGATCACAGGGATAACTGGCCCAGACAGAACAACACACACAGAAGTCTGTAAAGTGAATGCTGTATTCTTAGAATTTTATAAAAGTCTTTATGCAAACACAGATCTAGCAACTCCGGATGAACATGGACTTGTACCGCATACCCGAACTGGAACCGGTTGATAGAGAGACACTAGATCTTCCCATAACCATAGAGGAACTAAGTCAAGCTATTAAGGAACTACAAGGGGGGAAATCTCCAGGATCTGATGGTGTCCCTGCACACCTATATACAATCTTTGCCCCCGAACTTACTCCAAGGCTGCTGGAAGTGTGGGAGGAGGCCACGGTAACCGGGACACTTCCGATCTCCATGAGAAAGGCCATAATAACAGTCCTGATCAAGCCGCTCAAACCCCCCCAGGAACCCACGTGATATCGCCCCCTATCCCTGATCAATGTAGACACCAAAATATTTGCCAAAGCAATAGCCAATCATCTACTACCCCCATATGAATAAATTAGTATATCCAGATAAATCTGGATTTATCCCCACACGTTCCACTGCTCTGAATCTCTGTACATATTTCAGCATCAATTCACAACTTGACCCCAAAGCCAAACCAGTGGCAGTTGCACTTAATGCAGAGAAAGCTTTCGACTCTGTATCCTGGAGCTACATGTATGCCACACTGAGAAAGATGGGTTTCAGCCAGGATTTCCTGAGTTATGTACGACTACTGTACAATGACCCTAAGGCCAAGATTAGAACCAACCAAACCCTTTCTCCAGAGTTCACACTTCAGCGAGGCACACGACAGGGCTGCCCCTTATCTCCCCTCATCTTTGCATTCACCATAGAAGGCTTTGGGGCAAGGCTGCGGCACAAGCACGCATGGAGGGGCATTCATATCGGGGGTCCCCCTCAATTAATCTCACTATATGCAGATGACACCATGCTCTACATAAGAGACCCAGAGATTAATGAATTTGCAAAGTTCTCAGGATATAATCTTAATCAAACTAAATCGGAAATAATCCCATTGACACAGGCCACAACACAATCACAAGCCACTGCCCAGTTCCGCTGGTCCACGGACTCAACGCAATACCTAGGCACTATCATGTCAACAGATAGACGCACCTTTTTGTCGGAATTGAAACAATATTATGCCTCCTATCGCAGCAAGTGTATGTGTATTGGCCTACGCCAAGTTGTCTAAACATCATATGCGAACAAACTCTGCGGCAAGGTTTTGACCTTAGAGAAAGTAATGTAAGTCGCCATCTTGGATTAGGCCACCATTTTAGGTTCTCTTGTAATATGGAAGTCACCCTGAACATCAAAATGGAGGCCGAATGACATTCTGAGTAAGATTCTCGCCGTTGTGACCTCCGTACACACGAATAATTAATATGCCTGCAGGCCACTTGTCGGGGTCTCGAACTGAGACCTTGTCCTATTGTTGACCTATGTGTAAATGTACAACTATATCAGCGAAACTAATCAAAATGCATATATTATAGGATTGACCTGGCTAGGAACCCATAGGCCCGATCCCTAGAATGGTTAACCCGCGAGGGGGTTGGCCAAGGGCTGGATAAAGAGTATAAAAAGCCCAAGTATTCCAATGTACGGTCTCTCTCTCTAATGCATCGAACCTTCGTTGAAGTTCGTTACGTTACTCTGATAGCCGAATAGCTATCCGTTTGTCAATTGACTTTGGTAACTGTTGTAGCTTTTAAATAAAGCACTTGTATGTTCTTTGTAACCTGTGTTGGTGTGTTTCTTTTTGGACTTCCTGGCCTCATATCATTTTTATGTTTTCACATTATATTCAACAAATGATGAACCACACCTAACTTTGCTCGAACTAACGTTGAGCATCTGGAATAAACCCCCAATTTCCACGTATGGTGGGATAGCACTATTCAAAATGGTGGTGGTACCTAAATTGATTTATCTATTTAGCAACATTCCAATTTGGCCAGGCCGACAATTCTTTGATAAACTACAGAGGATAGCCTCTAACTTTCTATGGGGTTGGGGGCACAGTGAGACTTCAGTGGCCCCAAAATGTACCCAAAAAATATGAAATGGGAGGACTAGCGGCCCCGGATTTCCTACTTTACTATTACTCTGCACACTTCGTGGCTGCCCCCTTAAATCTGCGATCTATGATATTTGCCAAACCTACAAGAAACTTGGATGAGGTAGACCCACTTAACTCAACAGTGCAAGCCTGGGCAAAACTATTCTGCAGAGTTGTGGATTTAACCAGACGTAGGTCTCACATTAGACACAGCGTTACAGAGGAAATGGGACCCGGGGAAAGAGATGCAGCTGGGAGACCTATATCCGGGAGGGAGGTTTGTGTCGCTGGAGGAGGTTCAGGGAAAGGTGGGGAAAGACCTCACCACAGCACGAGAGTATCACAGGCTAAAGGCTGCATGCAGAAATAAATGGCCGTCACTCCCAAATGAGCCGCCCCACAGCAGTTCCTATCTGACATTATGTCGCAGGAGGGATTCTCAGGAAACATATCCACGCTGTATAAGGCTGCACACTCCATCCAAAAACATAATGAAGTCAAAATGGGAACGTGACTTGAATACCACAATAGAAAACCCACAATGGGATATTCTTACTCCATTATCTAGCTCCCTATTTGCCAACTTCAGATTAATTCAGTTCAAAATACTGAATCATTTGCATATAACCCCTATAAAGCCTCCAAATTCGACCCCACAAAACAAGCATGTTGCCCATAATGTTACGCCCCAGCAGCGAATTCAATACATACGTATTGGGAATGCCCCCCCCCCCCGATCAGACACTTCTGGGAAGAAGTAGCCACAGTATTTAGTGACATGTTGGACACACACATTCCAGCTACCTCATTGAAACACTTATTGGGGGATATAGGTAAGGTGCCAATTAAAACCTGCAGACTCTTTTTCGGTGGTAGGGGCAGTGGCCAAGAGACTTATACTCAAAAATTGGAAGGCTAAAAGCGCCCCTATCTATCAAGCGTGGCTTAGAGATCTGAGTTATGTACATGAAAGCGAGGAGTACTACATTAAAGGGGTATCCGCTACGTGCAGACCAAAGGACGTATGGGGTCCCTTCAGGAGATACCTAAATGCAAACCAGGAACACTCGGATAAAGAGTCAGACTGCTCCAGTAGCTAAACTATATGTACCCAATGGTGATTGAACATTGCTAAGGTTATATCATTCCAATGTATGTATGATGAACTCTGTATTATGCCACTGATGTGCTGTAATCGTCAGCTGAAAAATCAAGTTTATTAAAAAAGGAAATATACTGGGCATAGAGGCAGAGCCTGGGCATAGAGGCAGAGCATAGACATAGAGCGAAAGGGGGGAAACTGAGAGGAGGGGTAGAACCGGGCAGACAGGGTGTCAAGGAATATGCTTGCCATAGAGGCAGCACCTGAGCACAAAGACAAAGGGGGGGCACTGGGATGAGGGATAGAACCGGGCAGAAGGGAGTAAAGAAATATACTGGGCATAGAGCCAGAGTCTTGGCATAGAGGCAGAATATACTTCGGCATAGAGGCAGCGCCTGGGCACAGAGACAAAGGGGGGGAGACTGAGAGGAGGGATAGAATCTGGCAGACAGGGAAGTCAAAGAACAGCACCTGGGCACAAAGACAAAGGGGGGAGACTGGGAGGAGGGATAGAACCGGGCAGAAGGGAGTAAAGAAATATACTGGGCATAGAGCCAGAGTCTTGGCATAGAGGCAGAATATACTTCGGCATAGAGGCAGCGCCTGGGCACAGAGAAAAAGGGGGGGAGACTGAGAGGAGGGATAGAATCTGGCAGACAGGGAGTCAAAGAATACACTGGGCATAGTGGCAGAATCTTGGCATAGAGTCAAAGGGGGGGAGACTGAGAGGAGGGACAGAAACGGACAGCCGGGGAGTCAAGGAATATACTGGGCATAGAGGCAGAGCCTGGGCACAGAGACAAAGGGGGGGACTGACAGGAGGGATAGAACCAGGCAGACAGGGAGTTAAGAAATATACCCAGCATAGAGGCAGAGCCTGGGCATAGAGGCAGAATATACTGGACCATAGAGGCAGAGCCTTGGCATAGAGACAAAGGGGGGGCACTGAGAGGTTGGACAGAAATGGGCAGACAGGGAGTCAAGGAATATACTGGGCATAGAGGCAGAGCCTGGGCACAGAGACAAAGGGGGGAGACTAAAAGGAGGGCTAGAACTGGGAAGACAAGGAGTCAAGGAATATACTGGGCACAGAGGCACATTTGTGGCTAGTAGAGCACCAAAACAAAGATGTGACTGCTAGAGAAGTGAAACAAAGCTGTGACTACCTGAGAAGCAAAGCCAATCTGTGGCTAGTACAGAGCAATGCAAAGCTGTAATGCTGAAATGAGTGTAACAAAGCTGTGGGTACTAGAGGAACGAAGCAAAGCTGTGACTACTAGTGGAATGAAACAAAGCTGTGACTACTAGAGGGGCTCAACAAAGCTGTGACTAGTAGATGAGTGAAGCAAAGCTGTGGCTAGTAGAGGGGCTCAACAAAGCTGTGACTAGTAGAGGAGTGAAGCAAAGCTGTGGCTAGTAGAGGGGATCAACAAAGCTGTGGCTAGTAGAGGAGCGAAGCAAAGCTGTGACTATTAGAGAAGTGAAACAATGGTGTGACTTCCAGTGAAGCAAAATAAGTCCACGACTACTAGAGGATTGAAGCAAAGCTGTTGCTACCACAGAACCAAAACATAGCTGTGACTAGTAGAGGAGTGAAGCAAAGCTGTGGCTAGTAGAGGAGTCAAGCAAAGCTGTGACTACTATAGGGGCTCAACAAAGCTGTGACTAGTAGAGGGGATCAACAAAGCTGTGCCTAAGCTGTTAAGCAAAGCTGTGGCTAGTACAGGAGCGAAGCAAAGCTGTGAGTACTAGAGAAGTGAAACAATGGTGTGACTTCCAGTGGAGCAAAATAAGTCCACGACTACTAGAGGATTGAAGCAAAGCTGTTGCTACCACAGAACCAAACAAAGCTGTGACTACTAGAGGAGCAAATAAAATTTGTGACAACTTGAGGAGCAAAGAGAAGCGGTGACTACTAGAGAAGCTAAGCAAAGATGCAACTAGTAGAGGAGCAAAGCAAAGTGGTGACTGGTAGAGGAGCGAGGTAAAGTGGTGACTAGTAGATGAGTGACCCAACTTTGTGACTACTATAGGAGTGAATCAAATCTGTGGCTAGTAGAGTAGCGATACACAGCTGTGACTACTAGAGCAAAGCTGTGAATACTAGAGGAGTGTGGCAAAGCTGCGACTGCTAGAGGAGCAAAGCAAAGCTATGAATACTAGAAGAGTGTAGCAAAGCTGTGACTGCTAGAGGAGCAAAGCAAAGATGTGAGTACTAGAGGAGTGTAGCAAAGCTGTGAATATAAGAGGAGCACAGAAAAGCTGTGGCTGTTAGAGGAGTGGAGCAAAGATGTGACTGTTAGAGGAGTGAAGCAAAGCTGTGACTACTTGAGGAGTGTAACAAAGCTGGGACTACTAGAGAAGCAAAGCAAAGCTATGAATACTAGAGGAGTGTAGAAAAGCTGTGACTGCTAAAGGAGCAAAGCAAAGATGTGAGTACTAGAGGAGTGTAGCAAAGCTGTGGCTCTTAGAGGAGCATAGCAAAGCTGTGGCTGTTAGAGGAGTGGAGCAAAGATGTGACTACTAGAGGAGCAAAGCTGTGACTGTTAGAGGAGTGAAGAAAAGCTGTAACTGCTAGAGGAGTGTAACAAAGCTGTGACTACTAGAGGAGCAAAGCAAAGCTGTGACTGTTAGAGGAGCAAAGCAAATCTGTGACTGTTAGAGGACAAAAGCAAAGGTGTGACTACTAGAGGAGTGTAGCAACGCTGTGACTGTTAGAGGAGCAAAGCAAAGCTGCAACTGTTAGAGGAGTGAAGCAAAGCTGTAACCACTAGAGGAATGAAGTCTAAGAAATGCATGGTATCAAAGTAAGACAGACACAAGTGACCACAGTTCAAGGGTGTTTACTGAACCTTATCAAGGGTGTGATCAACGCCTATCTAATACTTAATCTACAGATGGGAGCAAGCGACGACCATCAAATAATAATAATGCAGTCCTAGTGGAGTCTCATCAAAATAAAAGGGCCTATACTAAAAAAGCTATTGCCAATCGTTACTGCTAATTTACAAGTGAATGAATGAATGAATCTCTGCTGCTTAACAGTATTGCTGCCCCTCATAGCGTACCATCAATGCTTTGGTGCTTAGAAAGCCACATCTATGCGTGTCCTGCCACCCATCCATCCCGCTGCCTCACACCAGCACCCTCAGCAAGCACACCCTTCGCCTGGAAACACTCATACACGATTGCCAACAAAAACTGCAATTGCAGGGCAAATAGCAACCGCGAGTAGTCAGTCAGCAAAGTACCTATGGGTTATCTTGCCACCTCAAACTGGCCACTTGCCCCCGCACAACATTCGCTGTTCTGCAAACTCTAAGGATGCGTCAATCCGACTTCCACCCAGGCCATGGAACTGAATCTTCCCTTCTTGACTTAAAGAATCAGCTTGAGGAGATTGGAGACAAAGGAAACTCTGTCTTGCTCATCTTCCTCCTTTAAAGAGTAGAGGAGGACGAGCCCTTGGATTGGAGAAAGATTTCACACACTTTCACTGCGGCTGTACGAAATGAACAAAACTGGATTTGAACAGTTCCTTTCAATGGAGAAGAAGCTGTAGCTGAGGCGGACGTTCCTGGTAGCTCCTGCAGGCTCACGGTTCCTGAAGCGACTGTTGCACTGACACGAAGTAGGAAAACTGGAGGGTCCTGCACTACCCAGGGAAGAAACCAGCAGCAGAGCAAAGCAACAAATAAAAGGTGCGCTCCTTAAAACCCAAGCAGGGTCTGACCTTCCTGGCTATCCGGCCCACTGTAGCTCTGCACAGCAAATTCGACTAGAGGCGGGAGTCCTGGTTTGGGCGAACTGGTTGGTCCCACCAGCTCAGGGGAAGAAGATTCCTGGAGGATCTTCTCTGTCGTTGGAGTTCGAGGATTCGGACCTGCAGCAGTGCTTCAACAGGTGGTTCAGTTGTGGTAGGGGTCCTCTTCCATCAGCTCCTCATTGGTTCTTTTGTTTGAGTGGCGACTCTGCCTTTCCAGACCTAGAGACCTGCTTTTTATGCAGTTTTCCCCATTCACACAGCCTGGCTGTCAATCACACAGCAGGGTGGCTGTCCTGCTGGGTCAGTCACCACAGCCAATCATTTCAGAGTGCGACCTGGGTCTCCAAGGAGACCCTGTGCAGGGAGTCCTAAACCCCTCACTCACATCCTGTCCTCCCCAGACATACAGGCGCATAGAAGCCCACAAAAGACGGGGAACAAAGAAACCAAACCTGGTTTGGCACGCAGAGTAAACACGAGAAATACTTTTACCAAAAGAAATGGAGAAGAAACGCAGCCGGAACCGTAATAAAACATATATGGTCTATCGGGTTTAAGTTCGAGGCTACCAAGATAGCCTAAAACACTACTAAGGTTTTTTAAGATAACAGCGGTAGGAAAAATAGGGTAGTTACCACTGCCAGCAGCCAAGTCTTGATGAAAGGGGAGCGAAACAATGCTCCAAGAGAATCAGACAAAAGGGGTAAGTATTAACCCTTTCCAGTACTCCATGTAAGATGGTTTGTACTGGGTCTGTGGTTTGACAGAGGCTAATAAAGTTAGGGGAACTTTATATGTTCTGGGAGACAGTAGTCAGTCCCAGAAAATGGAGTCTTAGTTGGGAAGTCTAAAAGACAACCCTGTGTCACTGCACTGAAAGTGCTGTGTAACACACAGTAAAAAGATGATGCCTGTGGAGTAGGTGAGGCTCCACAGTCTATGAACACAAAAATGTTAAACACACATGGCAAAGCACATGTAAGAGTGGAAAAAAAGGTTCACACTCTTACCAGGTGAAAAAATAAAATCCTAGAAATTCAGGAAAGCTGCTGAGGGACTCAGTAGGTAAGGGAAATTAGCCATTCTGGAGAATTCTCCCTAACAGCCAATGACATGCAAATCTTGCATCCACTATCAGGCAGCTACACAGCCAACTCCACCTCCCTCAACATCTACTCAACCATACAGGCATGGATTGGCAGGAAACCACCTGTGCCTCAACAGCGATAAGACAGAAATCTTAATCTTCGGCTTTCCAAATGCTTTCAAGTCCCTTGACAAACAGTACACCGCTTTCAAGTTTGACAACTGCACAATTCCGTTCTCAACAACCGTAAAAGACCATAGGAGTTTACATTGACGCCTCACTCACCATGTCCAGGCAAGTAAGTGCCATTGACTCCTCTTCAGCCTACTCCACCAAGGTCATTAATGCAGCCAGACCCTTCGTAACAAAAAATAACCTGCCTCATAATTGCCCACGCTATCATTGGCTCTAAGATTGACTACTGTAATGTCCTCTTCACAGGCACCTCAGTGAGAAATATTCAAAGATTACAAGTATTCCAAAACAATGCCTTGCAAGCGGCCCTCCACATCCCAAAAAGAGAACGCATCTCTAAAGCTAGAAGAGAAACACACTGGCTCCCCGTCCATGAGTGCATCAGATTTAAAACTCTGTCCATCACCCACAAGTGCTTGTCCAACACAGCTTCCCCCACCTCACAAACAGAATCACTAAAGCACACTCTACTAGACCCACCAGATCTCCCTACACGGACAGCCAAGTCGTGCTCAATATCAAGAGATGCAAAGCAGGAGGTTCAAGCTTCCCCTACGTTGCTGCAAAACCTTGAAACAACCTCCCAACCTCCCTCAGGGCAGAGAAATCATACTGGATCTTTCGCAAAGCTCTTAAAACAAAGCTCTTTTCCTAACCAGCTACCCCACCCACTCATACGACAGACATGCACACATTATCAGCACTCTGCTCACAAACATGCATGTTATTATTTCTCTTCTACGCAATTGATCTATTGTTCTCATCACTTATGTAATCTGTAAACTGTATGACATAGTATGCTTACTTGACCTGTACCTGCAAAAGCACCTCAATGCCTCTGGGTGGTTTGCGTGCTTTAAAAATGAAATAAATAAATAAATAAATTGTGTGGGGAAATGTTCATGAAAAAGAAAGAAGGGTTTACAAAATGGTAAGTCAAGATGTTCAGGTCGATGGCCTCCCACGTTTTCAGCACGGGACAGGGAGGTTCACTCAAGCATAGCACACTCTTGGGCTTCTTCGGCACAAGGACACAGTTCTATTATAAACAGCAGGGCCTTCTATGCCCAAGTCTCTTAAGTTAGCAAAAGCCTCTAGATCCAGAGGGCCTGATCTAGCAAACAAATGGAAAGGTTCCTTTGCAAGTATTCAAGTCGGGTGATTCACTCTGCACCCTGCACCACCCTCAGTCGGGTTCAGATCCCCTTTTGACAATTAGTCTCCCCCAGTCGGGCTCGGACTAATTACAGTATGTATATCTTTTCTTGGGTGACTCACGGTTCACCCCAGATGCCCCTCAGCCGGGCTCAGACCCCTTTTTCCACAATTAGTCTCCCTCACTTAGGCTCAGACTAATTAAAGCTTGCATTAGCTATTTAAGACTTTCAAATGTGCACAGGGTTTGGCTTGACCCATTGCAGGACCACTTCTATTTCACAGTTCACAATTTTACATTCTGTTGGATACTGTAAGAAACCTGAAGGTGTTTCACCCACTAGTCCCCAGAGATGTGTGATCCAGGTGGCCAGGACACGGCCATCGCTATTGGATCCAGTTCTTGGGGGTGGACCAGTGGGGAGGATCACCTGGATGGGGGTCTTTGGGGAGTGTAAATGGGACAACAACGGGTGAGAGGCGGTATCCCCTTTCTTGTAACACATTTTTCCCATCCTACCCCTTAGGCTATCTAGAAGCTCTAACCCCCACCCCTTTTTCCAACACCAACACTTTCTGACATAATTCCAAACAGACTTACACCAGAGCCATTTACCTGACATGTCCCAACACAAGGGTCAGGCAGAGTCAGGCAAGTGAGAACAACTACACACCCTTGACGGCCCTTTCCCTTCCCCACTGGGATAAAAGGCAGAGCACAAGAGCACACTACAAGCAAGGCCAAACGCACGAGGATACAGCTATACCAAACCGGCAGTTCAAAAGGAGAAGAAAGGTGGCAAGACCTGAAAGGACAAAAAGGAGGGAAGTGACCTTGTCCTTTCTCCATAAAATGAATCCTAAGACCCGGATATACAGATGGGGTGCGGCAGAGCAGATGTCAATGGTGAACAGGGGCCTCCCGCGCTAATAGCCCAGGTGGTGAAGCATGCTGGCTACCGTGGCACCGTTGTTGACTCCAGAGACAATAAATGCCATGGAGTTCAACAAAGCCAGTGAGTCAGAGAGAGAGCTGATAGTAAGGCGGGTTGTGCTGAGCTGAATCTGTAACACATGTGAATGCAAGGACTTGTGAACAAAGGACTTTTGTGTGTTTGAATTTTTGGGAAGCCCATTGAAGGCCAGCTGCAGAGTGGTCAGGTGATGCAGGAGTGATCATTTGAAGGACTCTGGCTGCCCCTTTTTGTTGGAACTACAAGTACCAGGAGGCCATATGAGAGGCCGATGTAAGATGTCAGAGTGGCTGTCAGTTTCGGATCTAACCCTCTTGGGTTTGCTGCCAGTTTCGGATCTCAGCTTGTTGGGTTTGCTGTCCTTTGGTGAGAAGAGATAAGGCCTTTCACTGAAGCCGCCACTGTGCCACCCCAGTATAGGAACCTGGGAGGCATGGAGACCACCCTGAGAGCTGGGTCTCAAGGGAACCCATCCCCCCAGTGAGGGGGAAAAACCATGCTGGTCCTAGCATGCTCCATTCCCTGAGGCTATGATTGTGTGTTGGAGCCGTAGCAGGACAAATGTAGAATAATGTGGCAAGTCCAGATCAGCATGGAGAAAGCAAGCAGGTAGTAGGTGGAAAGACAAAAGAATAACTGAATGCGAACGACGGACAGAGAGTGCACGGAGAAGCCTGAGAAAGAAAATCCAAGGGAGTGTGGGAGAAGTACGAAGGCCAGGCAATAGGAAGCAAAAACAGCAGAGAGGAAGAAACGGAGTGCGTGGAAATCCGTGCAAGAAACATTACGCGAAAACAGTGTACAGCAACAAACAAAGGCAGTTGCAACGCACCGCCTACCTGTTCTTCCGGGTACTTGGTGAAAAAGCTACGTTTCTCCGGTCCGGACCCGAACGTGATGACGTTCGCGCTTCGGGTGCACGAATGCCGGCCATCTCGGAACAGGAGGAGATTCTCCAATGTTTCCATAAGGATCTCCATAGATAAAATCTCCAAGTCTGCTGAATGCGCTGTGTATACTGTGGAGATGTTACAGTGGTCTTACAAGAGTCCCGTCAAATCCCTTGTACAATCGAAAGTCTATGACCCATTGCCGAAAGAAAGATAGAAGAAGGGAAACCCAGCTTTCTGATGACAGGAGAAAATCATGAGCTGTGTTAGAAAATCATGAACTGCGTTAGACCGGCTTTGTGAACCCGACGGAGGAATGCCAAGGGGAAAGCTAAGAAGAGCGAATCCCGTATTGTGATAAGTCAAGAGAAAGTTAGGGACGGGAGATCCCCCCTGCTTTCTGATGAGATTGTGACCATTGTGTTAGACTGGCTACGTGAACCCGACAGAGGGATTCCAAGGGGAGAGCAAATAATAGTGAATCCTCTATTGGGATAAAGCAATGTGAATTGTGAAATTGTCAAATGTAACCCGACAGAGGAATGCCTGCGAATCAGGGTGAAGCATAAAACACCCGAGAACATTGTGCTGACAAGAGTGAACCCGACTGAGGGATGTCCACAGTGAAGGATTGTTGAGACTGTGATTGAAAGGCCATCGTGAACCCAACAGAGGGAGGCCAACCCTGAGAGAAGGACGGAAACCTGACAGAGGGGGATCCTAAGGTGAAAGGTAATCGCCCAATGTGGAAAGGAACTTTTTGTTTGTTTTGACACCTTAGGTCCTCTGAGGCAAGAGACTTTTTGTAACAGAGACTTGGCCACAGAAGGCACTGATGTTTTGGAACTAAACTGCAACCTTGTGCTAATGAGGCCCAGGAGTGTGCTGTGCTCAGAAGTCCCACCTTGTCCTGTGCTTGAAAATGGGGGGAAGGGAGACCCCAGCCTTACCATCCTGACTTATCATTTTGTGAAAACGTCTTTCTTTTCTGGTGAACATTGTCCCACACTATTTTGTAACTATTTTGCGGTAAGGATTGGCAATCAGGTTTTTTGTACAGGCCCTTTCTATTTGACAAGATGCCACTAAGACTGCCTTATTATTATTTGATGGTCGTAACTTTCTCCCATCTTAGATTTAGGTTTAGATTAGTTTTTCTCACCCATTCATACAGTTTAAAATACACCCTTGAACTGTGATCACTTGTGTTTGTCTTTACTGTTACCACCATGAGTTCCTTACAATACCTCACAGAGACTTTCGAATGAGCACCCACGTGGTGCTGGACCACTCTGTATATGGTATCTGCCTTGGTTTACAAACGTTCAGTCATTCCTTGGTTGTTTAATTATATTAACGTTGCATTTTGTTCTTTGCAGATTTCTTCACACAATGTTGCAGCTTACAACGTGGTTCTATCACAGATCGGTCTGCTATCAGTCTCCTCGACTCACTGGCTGTTCTGAGTTTACTGGAGAGGCTTTGTTGTAGGAGCCAAGGACAGTACCACAACGGCAATCACTCGGCTGTCGATGCGGAAAGCCCCTGGTATCTTTGACACATAATACACCTTTCTTCAGCTTTATCTGCCAGTCTTATGGTTCTTATCCTTGAGGGCTTGTGAAAGTAGCGGTTTCCTTCTTCTGAAAAGGCCAAGGGCAATTCCTTCCTTGCAACCCTTTTGGGTCTCGCCGTCTGTCTCCTCGTATTAAACTGCCATGTCAGAATTGCTGCTTCCTTTTGGGTTTTGCCTTGCTCAGATTGTGCTTTTGTGTTCTGTCTTTTATCTGTGTCGGGAAGTGTGATGGAAGTCAGGTGTGTGTAATTATCAGTAATTGCCTGACTCTGCCTGATCCTTGTGTTGGGACATGTCAGGTATACGGCTCTGGTGTTAGTCCTTTGTCACTCACGGTGAACTGTCTGTGAGAATGTGTTTGTGTCGGGAAACGGGAGGGAGGGGTTGAGTTCCTAGGATGGGGAAATGTGTTACAAGGAACACTCTCACTTTCCGTTGTCCCACTTCCACTCCCCGAGGACCCCTCATCCTAGTGATCCTCCTGCACTAGTCCACCCACAGGAACTGGATCCAAAAGCAATGGCCATGTTCTGGCCACCCTGCTGACAAATCCCCGGGGACTAGGGGTGAGACACCTTCAGGTTTCTCACATACCCTTCCCCTATGCGAGGTGGATATGTCTGTTCTTTGTCCAGGTTCTTAGTTGTTAAGACTCGGGAGAAAACATGAATGAGATATGTCCAAGAACGCTAGAATATTCCATTGATTCTATTTCAATGATGTAGGTAGAGGTGGAGTGGTTTTATTGCTCTCACTAAAGTAACCCATGAACTGGTCTCAAGGGTTGACTCGGGTTTCATACGTTCTTTATATCTTGAAGCGGTTTCGTGATGTTCTGATTGTTCCCAGTCCCATATGGGAGAGTTTTGGGAATAGTAATTTGACTGCCAGAAATTCTGAGGTAAAAAATCTCCAAAGGGAGGTGGGGTTTCCTGCAAGAGATTAGAAAAGGTATGGAAATCCAGACCCAGAATAACATCCTCTTGGAGTCATGGAATGATTTCTGAAGATATTAAACAGGACTTGCCCGGGATGTTAATGTGTACGGGTATTTTGGGGTATACTGCATTGTCCCTGTGTACACGGGTAACTCTAACTAGGGCAGCGTTCTTGAGGTCCTTTGTTGTGGCTAAGTCAGCTCGTATAACGGTTTGCTTGCTACCCAAGTCGATGAATGCCTTTACTTGCTTCCCATTCACCCAAGTCTTTTCATATTTGAAGTCAGCAAAAGACTGACAGAAACATATGGTAAAGGTCTCTAAACCCTCTTTGAGTTCTTCCCACACTTCTCCCTTTAAACAGCCTTTTTCCATAGGTTTGTCCCTTAGATTCCTCGGGCAGTGTCTAGCTAAATACCCTGTTTCTCTACAGGAAAAACAGATAGGAGGGTTTGGTCTGCTTTCTTTAGTTTCCTCCCTCTGCTTTCGTCTTTGGTTTTAGGGTCAGATCTCTTGATTTCTTTGGTATCCCTTCCTTGATTCTGTACGACCCCCCCTTGTTTGTCTACTCCATGAGGTTGAGGTCTCTAATCTTTCCATTCCTCCTCGCGATGTGCCGAGTGGAAGTGTGTAGCTGCATCCGAGTGGTTTTGTGCAGTTTTAATGCCCATGGCTAGGGTAAGTCGACTTAACTGTGAGACCGCTTTTTGCAAAAAAGGGGGCAAAGAATTGATGAACTGTTGTAAGGTTGCTTTTTCTAACATGCACAGCTGAGTTTTGTTTCTCAATTATGACATTTGTTGGCATGGCATGTGACACCTGCCAGTGGAACGTGTCACTTGTAGTAGTGGCATGCATGACATGTGTCACTGCCACGTGTCACATGTCATATTCGGCTCCTACCCTTACTGGCTTTCCCCCCACGCTTCGTTTTCTCTCATGTTTCACGTGTCTTGAGGTGTTTCCACTCACCCTGAGCCATAGTGGCCCCTGAGAGGGATCGCCTTGCCCTCTGAGGCCCTCCAGGTGTCTTTACAGTCAGGGAAGGCCGTGTCATGACAGTGTGGTGCCGAAACTGGAACATGGGGTGGGCGAGGTCGTATAGACAGGGGCGACTTTGCTGATCTTCATCCCTCGCCATGACTGCCTTTAAGTCTTTCGCCAAAGAGTTCACTTTTTCGGCGGGCATTGCAGTGAACCCTGAACATGTCTAGTTTGGGTCTTCACTGCATTGATACTGGCTGCACTCAATTGCATGCATGCATGCGTTGAGCGGATCTTGCTACTCACAGTGTCCGCTCCTCATCTTGATCAGCACCGTGGACAGCTGCTGGTCTCATCCCAGATGTAGTCTCCACACTAACTCCAGGCCTCCTCCTCGTCACTGCAGCTTTGCCCGCGGCAGAGCCCTCTTCCAGGTGCTGCTGCTTCCTTCCTGGCTTAGCCATGACAGGGGTGCAGCCATGTGTGGCTTGCAATCATCTAACCAGCTAATGCTTATAGTCTTAATATGTGTCGTGCATCAGAGCCCCACCGCTCCTGCATGCTCAGCAGCCACGCATCACGTGAACCCCATTTGATGTTTTAGTCCTAAACAGAAGTCAACAAAGCGTTACATTGGGGAGGGATTGCAGTATGGAAGCACGCCATATAGTGGTGCATGCCAGTATTTCACTCTGGCGCGATGTTCCTTGCACATGCCTGTGTAAAGTCACTTTGAGTTTATCACGCATGCACCTTCAACTGAATTACTATAAAGTTAGGTGTACTACCCCCACCCTTAAACTGTACAGAGAATGTCACCGCTCTGGTGCGGGCCTCGATTCTCCGGACTGTGCAGACTAGAGCCAGGGCATAGGAGGCTCAGCCACCCCACAATGCCTGCATTAATGCGTGGATCAGAACACTCGAGGGGGAGAGCACATATAAACAGGGCATCTCTGACACCCGGGCTCCTTCCAGAGTCCTCACATAGCATTGCAATGTGGAATATACACACTGGCATCTGTTGTGAGTACACAAGGACCTGGATTGCGGTCTCTAACTTACTGAGGGAACTACAAAGAACAGGCCTCCTAACCTACCTCTTGCTTAAAAAAGCAAGAACAATGGGCAATATATGCTCTACCTCTGTGCCCAGGCTCTGCCTCGCTACCCAGATGCTGCCTCTCTGCCCACGCTCTGCCACTCTGCCCAGGCTCTACCTCCATGCCCAGGTTCTGCCTCTATGCCCAGGTTCTGCCTCTATGCCCAGGTTCTGCCTCTATGTTCAGGCTCTTCCTCTATGACCAGTATATTCATTAACCCCCTCTCTGCCCAGCTCTATCGCTCCTCTCATTCTCCCCCGTCTCTATGCACAGGCTCTGCCTCCATGCTCAGGCTCTGCCTCTATGCCAGTTTCTGCCTCAATGCCCAGACTCCGCTTCTATGTTATGCCCAGTATATTCCTTAACTCCCTCTCTGCCGGCTCTATCCCTCCTCTCAGTCTCCCCCATCTACATGCCCAGCCTCTGCCTCCATGTCCATGCTCTACCTCTATGCTCAGGCTCTGCCTCATGCCCAGGTTCTGCCTCTGTGTCCGGGCTCTAGCTCTCTACCCAGATACTGCCTCTCTGCCCACGCTCTGCCTCTCTGCCTAGGCTCTGCCTCCATGCCCGGGTTCTGCCTCTATGCACAGGTTCTGCCTCTATGCCCAGGTTCTGCCTCTATGTTCAGGCTCTTCCTCTATGACCAGTATATTCCTTAACTCCCTCTCTGCCCAGTTCTATCACTCCTCTCATTCTCCCCCCGCCTCTATGCCAGGTTCTGCATCAATGGCCAGACTCTGCTTCTATGCACGGGCTCTGCCTCTATGCCCGGTTCTGCCTCAATACCCAGACTCTGCTTCTATGCACAGGCTCTGCCTCTATGCCCAGTATATTTCTTAACTCCCTCTCTGCCTGGCTGGATCCTTCCTCTCAGTCTCCCCCCTCTACATGCCCAACCTCGGCTTCCATGCCCAGCCTCTCACTTTATATCCAGGTTCTGCTACTCTACTAGCCACGGCTTTGCATCACTCTGCTAGTAGTCACAGCTTTGTTTCACTCCTCTATTAGTCACACCTCTGCTATGCTCCTCTAGTAGTCACAGCTTTGCTTCACTCCTCTATTAGTCACACCTCTGCTATGCTCCTCTAGTAGTCACAGCTTTGCTTCACTCCTCTATTAGTCACACCTCTGCTATGCTCCTCTAGTAGTGAAAGGGGCCCCTAGGGGTCCCTAACGTCTATGGAAACAAGGCGAGTCACCACACACGATAGATACGCCAGACACGAGGTTGTATTTCCAAAGCTAGGGTTTATTGCAAAGCAAAAGTCTCAGTTGGCCAACGCGATGTGTATCTCTAGACCTCGAGGGACGCAAGAGAGCGAATTACGTGCATCAGTTATATATATACAAAATGCATATCAAACAATCAGCTATGACATGTTTAACACCCCCCTTTATTGGGTTTCTTTGAACTTGGTGTGATGATGGACAGTTTCGACAACTATGACACCTTCAAACATCTATTCTAGTAACAATATACAATTTGTGAGTGCGGGGGCATCTTTCAGTTGTTGAACAGAACACAGCGCTTCTGTTCTTGGAAGCGAGCTACATACGGGGGGGAGAGTTGCATTCCAGACTTTGCTATATATGAGGTGCTATTCGTGTCCTGGGAGCCGACACGCTCTAACGGGGCTCAGCAAAGGGGGGCCGTAAGAAGAGCATAATTCAAGCCTTTAGCTGCTTTATTGTAACATATTCTACCATATAACGAGACTGGCTGGCAGCTGCAAAATGATTAAATGCCCTGCAGCTCTGCTTCAAGGCTGCATTCGGGAGGGAGCCGGGCATTCTTCCTGGCGCTGCCCACGTTGTGTTTCAACAAACTCTTGTTATCCTCGTGGTCCTGCGGCCTTGTCCTTTTACGTGCAGACAACAATGTTTTACAGTCCAGCAGTGTAAGCGAAAAAATGTACTGCGAAGCAATAAGAACAGAAAGCAATGAGCAATGGTTAGAAAACAAAATGGCGATTCTTGTACATCAAAATGGACGTTCATTGGCAAACTCGAAAACCTATATTCTTTCATATCGTGTATGAGACGGTTGGCCCACGGCCACCAAAATACGTTTGTGGTCACAAAGTAGAGATATCCATTTCTCTAGACTGACAAACCCTCCTATGGCCGTATGCCAAACGTCTCATCTATTTATTGAAACCTCCTCTAGTGATGATGAGTCTGGAGTACCTATGTCTGAATTTTGCATGCTATCGTAAACATCATCGTCTTCATCAATATCTATAGCCATCAACTCTTTTACTGTTTTCATCTCATTTGTGTCTTGGTCAGCTCGACCATGAGGTTGTTTTTTCTTTGTCATCATATGCATACATCCCTCCGTGCATCCCTCAGTTACCTCAGCGCAAACTATTGGTAGGCAATGTATGCAACAACAGCACGTTAGGAATATTCCAAACACCACTACTAATATTGAAATCAACTTCCATCCCCAAGAACACAGTATTCCCCAAAACCAAGACCCTATTCTCCAGCTTCCTTCTTCAGTAGGGAGTTCGGAGTTTAGGACATGCATTTTCTTTATCGCTTCAAAGATTGCAGGGGAATAGTCATCGACATATACACAACACGCTGATCCCACTATTTTGCAAATTCCCCCACGATCAACCAGGATTACATCGAGAGCCATTCTATTTTGCAGCGTCATTAACCTGATTCCTCTTTCTTCCAGCGTCATGTTAAATAGTATATCTGTCGTCGTTTTATGGTATTTTTTAGTATTCTGGACAGCTGCTTTATATTATAGGAGTTCACTATCTGCCCTAAGAATGGAATGAATGATTTTGCTACATCAGTTGCTATCAAAACACCTTCGCTACTCCTTTTGACTCTAGTTCTGGATAGTCTGGCCATCGCTGCTGTTTCTAAGAGGAATACTCCTGGGAACAGTAGACCTAGGTAACATGTACCTCCCCAGTTTCTGGGCAACCAAGGATATGCTTTCTCTCCACATATAAAATAAACTGGATCTCCCACATATACTGGTTCTATTTCCCATTTAAATACCACTGTATTCATGCACCCAGTATATGTTCCGACTGAAAAAGAGCCTTTCTTTTTTAGGCAAAAAGGGACAGTTCTTGGGCTATAATTCACTGTGTAAGATGGGGGGATTGCATCTTTGTCCCCTTCTGTTCTTACACGAAACGTCATTACAGATATTTCTTCTGGTGGGGACAATCTATCTCGTCTATTTTGTCGTATTATCTTTCGCGTACTTTTCCTCGTGGGCTCTGGGGCCATTATTTGTGCTTTATGGAATATGGAACAACCCACAGGCTTCATTATTATCTCCTCAAACTCATTCATGTTGGTTCTGTCTAATTGACCCGTACTACTCTCATTCCATTTCCCATAGAACATTGCACCTAAAGATGCACTACATGCAGAACTTAATGGTAATGGCTGTACATAACACTCTATTCCTTCCCCAGCATGCTGTGGTAAATGGGCACATACCCAGCAATTTGTTTTCTTCAGAATTGCATGTGTCAGGTTCATTATTAATAACAAAGTGTTGTTCCCAAACCCTTCCCTGTGTCTTTCTTCCATTGGGGGCAGAGTATAAGTAATCACCTGAACCGGGCTTTCAGTAATGGATATATTAACTATGGATAAAAACATTTCTAATGGGTGTTTCGATTCCACATACCATAATATTAGGGCTGTCATTATTGGTGCTATCACGCTCATAAAGCACATAATTATTGTCAGTGCCAGCATACAATTCGTTTTACCATGCGTTTTTCTTAAGCTTACAGTATTTATAATTGACTCATTCTCAGCAGTGGTGCAGGAGGAGGCTGGAGCCGGTCCCGACATGTTTCTCATCGTCCTTCTTCTTCCTTATTACAGTTCGTCGTGGATATCTTTCTTCGTCGCGCTTGCTCTGATGTTGATAAGTTCAACAGAATTGTCACAGTTCAGTTCTGTCAGTCCTTTATAGCCTGGATTTGCTTATTTATTTTTAGGCAAGATCACTTGTCCTTTCTCATACTGCTCAGAGGACTCTTGATCAGTTATCTTTTGCTTTAGTACCAGTGCGCCCAGCTTGTCTGCTCTGGTTCCTGACACATGTACTCTTCATGATCGCACAGAGGAGCCGCGAGTTTTGAATTGTCCAACTTGCACAATTCTCACGCTTCTCTCCTCTACACCTCTAGTTCCGTCCATGAGCAGAACCAGAGGTTGACATAAACACCAAAGAACTGTGGATCACTTTGCTTTCGAGGCCGCAAGTTGTATCCCCTCACTCCTGGTATCATGTGATCCGTGAACAGTGCCGGTGCACTTCCAGATTCAGGCTTAAAGTCAGCCTGTGGCGCTACTGCAGGTGTTGGTGTGCATCACGCCAGTGATGCAGATTCGGTCTTTGGCGTGCTGGCAAGTGTTGGTGGGCACCAAAGGGGTACACGGTTTGTGTCTGCTGGTATTTGCAAGGCAGATTTTGTGTCGGCCAACAGTGATGTTGATTCTGCTGGGCAACGTTGGGGCACTCTTTGCCCTTCCCCCTTTTTGGCAATCGTCTCAGGCTTTGTTTCGAGTTTCACTTCTCGTTTTGGCAGATTTGGTGGCTGCTTACTGGCAACAGTTTCTTCCGTTTCTGGGACCGCTGTTTCCTTCCGGTCATCTGAGTCAGGCAAGTCTTTCAGTGAAGTTGGAATCCTTTTGGCATGGGTGGCATGGATCCACGACTTCCGTCCATCCATCCGTATCGCCGTCTGCGTTGCCAAGAGTACTTGATAGGGCCCGCGCAACCTGGTTGCTAACGATGATTTTCTTTCAAAATTCTTTAGCAGCACCCAGTCTCCTGGCTCCAGCCCGTGCCCCGGACCGGTGTATCTCTCTGGTAATGCCTCCTGCACCTGCTGATGAATCAAACGCAATTTCTGCATTAAAAGGCCACAATAAGTACTAAGCACAGGATGTTCTACCTCACTAAGTCGTTTTGGCTGTGGCGCGCACGATACATTTGCCGGCCTCCACATTACGATCTAGTATGGGGAGAGCCCAGTTTTAGCCTGACGTACAGACGTACGCATGCATAATAGTGCTATTGGTAATGCATCCACCCAACTCAACTTGCTTCGCGCACAAATCTTGCTAATCTTTGATTTAAGAATCCCGTTGTGTCTCTCCACAAGACCGGCTGAACTCGGATGCCTTGAACTATGGAATCTCTTATGAATCTGAATACCCGCACATATCTGTAACACCACTCCACCCACAAAATGTGGGACATTATCGGACCATAAGACACGGGGCAAGCCAAATCTGGAAAGGTATTCCTTAAGCATTACTTTTGCCGTGCTCATTGCTGTGCAGTCCTTCAAGGGATATGCGTCCACCCACTTCCTGAATGCACAGATCACCACTAAGACGTATTTTAAGTTTTGGCATCTCTCCATCTCTATGAAATCAAAATGGATCACCTCAAATGGCAGAGGGCGGGCCAAAACTGCCTATTGGAGTCACTGTTCCCTTTCCTACATTGTGTTGCAAACACGTGATATAGTTCTGCACCAACCTCTCTGCATTCTTTTTTATGTTTACATTCTGCCATATTGTATGTAGATAGGTGCTGTATTATATTTTTCACACAGATGTGGGTAGGGCTGTGGGCCATTGTGACCATTGCAGTCACATAGGAATTTGGCAACATCCAGTTTCTAGTCCTTTGTCCACCCAACAACCTTCCAGATCTAACTCAGCAGAGCCCTCTGCCCACCCTTGTATTTCATCGGCCGTAGCTTTGGCCTGCATTTCTTTGACAGTGGCAACTCCATTTTCTATCATACAGGGTACTTCCTCAGTCTGAACCATTATCATTTTGGTATTTAAATCAGTGGCAGTTTGTTTCGCAATTCTGTCTGCAAATGCGTTTCCCTCTCCTACTTTGCATGTTACCTTTTTATGTGCCTCGCATTTCACTATTGCCAGGCGTTTTGGAAGCGTGAGTGCAGACAGCAATCGTACAATCAAAGAGCCATGTTGAATTCTGGCACCATGTGATGTCAAGAAACCTTTCTCAGCCCAGAGTCGGCCAAAGTTATGAACCACCCCAAAAGCATACTGGCTATCAGTATATATATTCACATTAAAATTTTCAGAAATCTCGCAGGCTCTGGTTAATCCTATTATCTCTGCGGCTTGTGCTGAATTGTAGGGGATTCTTTTGCTTTCTACAATGCTCTCTAGGGTAGTGATAGCGTAGGCAGCAGTTGTCGTGCCATCTGGTAATTTAAAACATGAGCCGTCACAAAATAACTCTCCATCTGGCTCTTTGTGTGGGGTATCACTTAAATCAACTCTCCCCTTGGTTTCTTCCTCAGTGACCATTAAGCAATCATGGGGGGTGATTCATCCTCCCCAATTTCTTTTATGGGTAGTGGCATTAATTCTGCAGGATTCAAAGCGCTACACCTCATAATTTGGATATGGGGCGCAAACAAGATAATCTCATATCTTGTCAATCTAGCAGAGGTGAGGTGTTGCGTCTGTGTCCTATTTAATAGAACGTCTATGGCATGTGGCAACATCAGAATGAAAGTGTGCCCCAATACCATCCCTTCCGTTTGTTTCACTGACGCAGCAGCCGCCGCGACAGATCGCAAACATCGTGGTAGTGCGTGCGCAGGAGAAAAATAGCCGCATGCCCTATTTCTTCCACCTTGTTCCTGTGTCAAAACCGCCAATGCACACCCTTCACTTTCACATACACACAGTCTAAAAACCTTCTCATAATTCGGCGTGCCCAAAACTGGAGCCGAGCATAATGCAGTTTTCAATTGATCAAATGCTTTCTGACATTCCTCATCCCACTGTAACGGCATAACCGCTTCTTTTTTAGTCAAATTCACCATCGGTTTCACAATTAACGCAAAATTACCAATCCATTGTCGGCAATATGAAGCCATGCCTATTAGGGCTCTGACTCCTTTTTGTGTCTTTGGAATAGGCATACACGAAATACTTTCTATTCTTTCTGGTGTTAGCCTTCTCCCTTCTTTCGAAAGTAGGTAGCCCAAATAGGCCACCTCCTTTCGATTATATTGAAATTTCTTCAAACTAGCTTTATGGCCATGTGCCGCTAGGTGTGACAGTAGTAATACAGTGCTTTCTTTACAAATCTCCTTTGTGTCAGCAGCTAATAATAGATTGTCTATGTAGTGCAAGAGAACGCAACCCACTGGTAAGTCTAGCATGTCTAGCTGCTCTTTCAGTGCTCTACTCTAAATACTTGGACTTTCCGTGTAACCTTGCGGAATCTGCGTGAATGTAAATGATCATCCTCCTAATGTGAACACGAACAAATATCTGCTGTCCTTGTCCACTGGAATGCTGAAGAACGCGTTTTTTCAAATCCACTACACTAAAATATTCTGCTGAAACAGGTATCATTGTCAATATTGTGGTGACATCTGGCACTAAAGGAAATTGTGGATCTACTACCTTGTTTAATGCGTGCAAATCAATTATAAAACGGTATGGTACTTCATTGCCTCCTTTTTTATAAACTGGAAGAATCGGGCTGTTGCATGTACTGCCTGTAATTTCTTCAATTACCCCTAATTTCACCAAATCTGTAACAATACTCTTCAATCGTTTTTCACCTTCAGCCGAAATTCTGTATTGGGGAATTCGCGGTAGGGTAACACCTTCTTTCAAAATGATCTTTACTGGCTCTATTTTCAAGCATCCTACATCATTGTCATGCATTGCCCATATACAGGTTGGCACTTTACTTAGTTCTCCTGAATTCTGACACAGGGGCATCGTGTGGCCAAATCGTTAGGAACACCTCGTCTGCCGTGCAATGTATAACGGAACCTAATTTTTTCAACAAATTTAATCCCAACAGGGTCTCCCCACAATTTTCTGTTAAAAGGAAAGGGCAATGTTCAGTGAATGGTCCTATAGTAACTGGGACTGGTTTGGACACTGGGTTTATGACTGGTGTTCCTGCGAACCCTACGGAAACATTCTTTTGCCCTGACAGTGGTATATCCGGAACCAAGTGGTGGTCTATTGAACACTTCTGCGCTCCTGTGTTTACAAGAAAGCGGTGCTCCTCATTCCCAACTCTCATTTCTACGTAGGGTCCTCTCTGATTCACGGGAATAGACACTGGTTCCGACCCCTGTCCTGGGCTGTCCTATTGGGGAAATAACACATCGTCCGATGTGTAATCATTGCTGTTACTGTAATACGTGTTTCGCTGTGTATCGAAAACTTTCCCACTCTTTCCTCTATTTCCCCCACTCTGGTTTCCATACTGTTGGTTTTGCTCTCCCTGGCTCTGGTTAGGGGCATTATGGTTTTGGCTTTGGTTTTGATTACCTCCGTTATTGTGGTGCTGCTGCATACTATTCCTATTTGGTCCATTCGCTCATTGGTGTAGTCAATGATGTCTCCTCTGACCAGACCCATTTCTATTCTGCAGATGCGGACATTGCGCTCGCCAGTGTCCTTCCTCCTTACAATCCGCACACTGATTTGGTCCCTCTGTTCCCCCAGGAATATTCGAATTACTCCTTCCTTGTGCGTTCCCTCTCCCTCTATTGTGTACTACTACTTGCTGCAGTAGTACCTGCGTTTTCAATAGGCATACTTTCAAGTCTGCCCCCATCTGTTTTAGCAACGATAATTCGTCCACCATTTCCTTCTGCCCCAGTGATGGTAACTGCTGCTGTTTATTATGTGACCCCTTTTTTCCCTTTCGATGTCTCCCGATATCCCTACTCCTGTACCCAGGTGTAGTAAACATTTCGGCATAATCATTATCTAATTAATCTTTAAGTTCAAAAAGTCCATATACATGTTCTCTCACTTCTTCATCCTTCTCCCTACAGCGTGCTAATGCATTCAAATCTAACAATCGCTGCGGTGGTAATTTCCCAATTAACTGTTTCCATTTCTCCACCAAATATTCACCCATGCATTCCAACACTACCTGTCTTTCGTTGCTTCTTCGGAAGTCATATATCGAAGCCAATGCTGCCGTCCCATCATTCCCGTCTATATACATCTCTGCCTGTTGCTGCAATTCCACCTTCCTTTCTTTGCTCATCGTGCTGCGAGTTACCCTCGTGCATCCCCATTGTTCAGTCCCGCCTCTTGCCCCCGTGGTTTCAACTCCAACCCCGGGAGGAGCGGACGGTACCGAGTCTGTGTCTGAGGCGGGAGGTGCGGATGGGACAATGGGAACAGGGAGTATCTGTTGTGGGCCTGGTTGGCTAATAGGAAGTGTTACGTGCGCGGTCTGTGGCTGTGGGAGGGCTTGAGTTACCGGAGGGAGAGCTTGGGCTACGGGCGGGGTTTGGGCAATAGCTACTGACGTGTCTGGCCTCACTTCTGATCTTGGGCCTTGTTTTGTATGGGTCAATATGTTTTCTATCAATTCATCTGCTATGTGTAATTCTCGTTGTGGGTATATTTTTTCTATATTCAACTGGTCACGCCTACGTGCCCTTCTTAGACTCTCAGTCCACTCCTCCTCTTCTTTCTCTTCCGCTACTTCACCTTTCGATTTATGCCTGCGCGCATGCTTCGCTCTACTTACAAATCGGAGCATTTCTTCCCTTCTCCAGTCTTTAATAGTCTCAAATGCTGCAGGACGCGCTTTCTTTCTTATCAACACCCTTTCCAAGTAATCTATTCTCGCTATCTCAAAATTACCATTAATCGGCCACTGATGGTCTTGTTGCTTTCTGGTTTGCCTATGCCAAGTCTCACAGAATATTATCGCACCCACTCCATACTTCACATACATCTCATACGCCGGAGTTCCCCCAGGTGGTACAATTTGGCCATCTTCCAAAGATTGTCCACCACAGCGGAAAAACCCTGCTAGGGTGGACAATACCCCAGGCATGTTTCAACCTTCCCCCTGGTTAATCAACCTTACCTAGGGCGTTTGATTTTGCAAAGTCAACTCTCAACCAATATCAGGATTACTTTGAATCGGGGAATGATAAATCAAGTCATCCGTATACTGACTCACCAAATGACGTTGTGTCTGCGTTTCTTGGCTTCTGCCTCGTTTCGGGACCCTTGCCTCCTTGTTCTCTAGCCAGGCACGTCGATCAGGGATCAGATGTGTGCAGATCTGTAAAGGAGTCTCTCATCACTTCTACAGGGCGCCCCGAACACCTCTTGATCCCGGCTCGATCGTCCCGTCCTTGCCGTTCTCCGCCTTAAACAATTACAACGTTATGCGATGGAACAAGTGGGGGAGGGTCCCTATTCGGGCGCCATCTTGAAAGGGGCCCCTAGGGGTCCCTAACATCTATGGAAACAAGGCGAGTCACCACACACGATAGATACGCCAGACACAAGGTTGTATTCCCAAAGCTAGGGTTTATTGCAAAGCAAAAGTCTCAGTTGGCCAACTCGGTCTCACGCCCCGCGACGTGTATCTCTAGACCTCGAGGGACGCAAGAGAGTGAATTACGTACATCAGTTATATATATATATACAAAATGCATATCAAACAATCAGCTATGACATGTTTAACACCCCCCTTTCTTGGGTTTCTTTGAACTTGGTGTGATGATGGACATTTTTTCGACAACTATGACACCCTCAAACATCTATTCTAGTAACAATTTGCAATTTGTGAGTGCGAAGTCATCTTTCAGTTGTTGAACAGAACACAGCGCTTCTGTTCTTGGAAGCGACCTACGTACGGGGGGGAGAGTTGCATTCCAGACCTTGCTATCTATGAGGTGCTATACATGTCCTGGGAGCAGACACGCTCTAGCGGGGCTCAGCAAAGGGGGGCCGTAAGAAGAGCATAATTCAAGCCTTTAGCTGCTTTATTCTAACATATTCTACCATATAACGAGACTGGCTGGCAGCTGCGAAATGATTAAATGCCCTACAGCTCTGCTTCAAGGCTACATTCGGGAGGGAGCCGGGCATTCTTCCTGGCGCTGCCTACGTTGTGTTTCAACAAACTCTTGTTATCCTCGCGGCCCTGCGGCCTTGTCCTTTTACGTGCAGACAACAATGTTTTACAGTCGAGCAGTGTAAGCGAAAAATGTACTGCGAAGCAATAAGAACAGAAAGCAATGAGCAATGGTTAGAAAACAAAATGGCGATTCTTGTTACATCAAAATGGCCGTTCATTGGCAAACTCGAAAACCTATATTCTGTCATATCGTGCATGAGACGGTTGGCCCACGGCCACCAATATACGTTTGCGGTCACAAAGTAGAGGTATCATTTCTCCAGACTGACAGTAGTCAAAGCTTTGTTTCACTCCTCTATTAGTCACACCTCTGCTATGCTCCTCTAGTAGTCACAGCTTTGCTTCACTCCTCTATTAGTCACACCTCTACTATGCTCCTCCAGTAGTCACTGCTTTGCTTCGCTACTCTCGTAGTCAGTGCTTCATTTTGCTACTCTCCTACCTAGAGATTTGCTTCGCTTTTCTAGTTGTCACAGCTTTGTTTTGCTACTCTACTAGCACATATTTTATTTACTTATCTGGTAGTCACAGCTTTGCTTCGCTCATTTAGTAGGCACAGCTTAGTTTAGCTCTTCTTGTAGTGATATCTTTGATTCACTCCTATGGTAGCCAGAGCTTTGCATTGCTCTCTACTAGCCACATATTTGATTTGCTCCTCTAGTAGTCAAAGCGTTACTTCACTCCTCTAATGGTCACAGCGTTGCTCCACTAGTAGTCAAAGCTTTGTTTTTGCTACTTTTTTAGCCACAAATTTAATTTGTTTCTCTGGTAGTCACAGCCTTGGTTAGTTTATCTATTAGTCAAAGCTTTGCTTTGCTACTCTAGTAACAGCTTTGTTTCACTACTCTACTAGCCACCAATTATATTTGCTTCTCTGGTAGCCACAACTTTGCTTTGCTTCTCTACTAGCCACAGATTTGCTTCACTTCTCTAAAGGTCACAGCTTTGCTTTGCTCCTCTAGTAGTCAAAGTGTTACTTGGCTTCTCTAGTAGTTACAGCATCACCTTGCTACTATGTTAGCCACAGGCTTGCTTCACTCATTTATTAGCCACAGGTGTGCTTCGCTCCTCTAGTAGTCACAGCTTTGTTTCACTACTTTGCTAGCCACAGATTTGCTTTGCTTCTCTAGTAGTCACAGCCTTGCTTCATTCCTCTAGTAGCCACAACGTTGTTACACTCCTTTCACAGTCACAGTTTTACTTCGCTCTCTACTACCCACAGATTTGCTTCACTCGTCTAGTAGTCAAAGCTTTACTTCACTTCTTTAGTACTTACAGCTTTGCTTCTCTACTCTAGAAGCCACAGCTTCATTTACAGATTTGCTTCACTTCTCTCGTAGTCACAGATTTGCTTTGCTATTAGCCACAGGTTTGCTTCACACCGCATGTAGTCACAGCTTTGTTTTGCCACTTTACTTGCCACAGATTTGCTTTGCTTCTCTGGTAGTCACAGCCTTGCTTCGTTTCTCTATTAGTCAAAGCTTTGCTTTGCTACTCTAGTAACAGCTTTGTTTCAGCACTTTATCAGCCACAGATTTGCTTTGCTTCTCTGGTAGTCGCAGGCTTGCTCTGTTTGTCTATTAGTCTAAGCTTTGCTTTGCTACTCTAGTAGTCATAGCTTTGTTTCACTACTCTACTACCCACCAATTTGATTTGCTTCTCTGTTAGCAACTTTTCTTCGCTCCTCTAGCAGTCACAGCTTTGCTTCGCTTGTTTAGTAGCCATAGCTTTGTTTCGCTACTCTACTAGCCACGTATTTGAATCGCTTATCTGGTAGTCACAGCTGCAGAGTGAGTGATAGAAACCTCCCATAGAGCAGGTATAAATGACATGAACTGGAATTTGGATGCCAAAAGGCAGGAGAAGGGCAACTATCAGTCCAATATGAACAAGCATGAACAACTAGCTTTAGATATGCTTGCTAAAGACAACAACATAGTGATCAAAGAGGCAGACAAGGGTGGGAATGTAGTTCTACTTAACAGAGTGGATTATGTTAAGATGGGCCTATCCCATTTACCTACACCAGACTGCTATGAAAGATTACCATCGAACCCCACCAAGGAAGTTGTGAAGGAATTACAGAATTTAATTACGAGCTGCCATAGATCAGGCCTTCTGACGGATGAAGAAAAACAGTTTCTTAACAATTCGGCACCAGCCATGGCTACTATATTTTTCTTACCTAAAATACATAAGGAATATGAAGATCTACTGAGGTATGTCCAACAATGAGCGCCATTGGTTGGGCAACTGAAGGCCTGTCCCAATATATAGATCGTGCCATAAAGGAGTACGTTTTAAAATTACCATCATACCTTAGAGACAGTGCACAAGTTCTGCAGTTCCTGAAAGATATTGAATGCCAACGATGATACCTATTGGGTACACTAGATGTTAGGGCATTATACACCTCTATTGACCATGACTTAGCCATTAGGACTATTGATTATACTTATAAGGACTTTTCAGCATCATACTTTTCCCACCTGGAGATGATAAAGGATTTTCTGAGATTTACATTTAACAACAATGTCTTTCTATTTGACAATACTTACTATTTACAGACCAAGGGGGTGGCAATGGGGGCAAAATACGCTCCGTCCCTGGCAAACCTATTCATGGGTCCCTTTGAATCTACACATGCACTCACTAATAATGACTATGAAAAAAAAAGAATATTGTATGGAGGCGATATATTGATTATATTATCATAGTGTGGAATGGCGCAGTACAACTGTTTAATGAATATGTACAATACCTTAATAACAACGATTTTGGTATCAATCTGACGGGACACTGTGACAATGCTAGCATAGATTTTCTTGATTTGCATATCTACATCTCCATTGATAAAATTGAAATGTTTACCTTTTCGGAAATAAAATTAGAACACTACACTCTATGCTAATAGTTGGCACAGAAAGGCAACCATCAATGACATACCAGCAAGAGAATTTTATAGAGTCCGCAGGAACTGTAGTGAGGATCACTATTTTGAGAAAGAGTGGCAATTGTTATCAGCAAGATTTAAGGCAAGGGGGTATTCTGATGCAAATGTAAGACAAACGCATGAGAAAATGAAGGATAAGGACCGAACCATGATGTTGGAGGCAGCAATCACTAACAAGTCAGAAAAATGACAATCCATTGATATTATTACACCTTTTTCGAAAGATGCACATGCTCTATACAAGCTAGTACAGAAACACCGGCACCTAATTTGTATGGACAAAGACTTAATGCCTTTCATTGATAGCAAACCTAGTTTCGTGTTAACTGGAGCACCGACCATTAAGAACAAACTATGTCACTCTTTTTTGGACCCTGCTAACCTTCAAACCAGTGGAACTAACTGGCTAAAAACCACACATGGTTTTCACGAGTGTGGCACATGCAGTATGTGTCAATATGCACATAAGGACACAGTCATGTTTATGTACAAAAAGGTAAGGAGATAATAATTAGAGACTTCATAAACTGTAGAACGACAGATGATGTTTATGCCACTATATGCATTTGTAATAAACTATACATTGGCAGTACAATAAGGGAGCTCAGAGAGCGTATAAGGGAAAACCTTTCTAGCTTTTCAAACCCAAACCCGAGGCTACCACTGGCGCACCATTGGAATGCCACCAATTGGACAATAAGAGCGAACTAAAATGTCTTGGCCTAATGAAATCTAAACTTGGCACATGTGGTGTGGATCTAAAACTGACCCTAAGGCAGATGGAGGCGAAATGCACTAAATTATGAAGTACAATAGAAGGGCTCAATTCTGAGCATGAGATGTATATATTCTTGGAATTTACACTTATATAATGAAGAATTTGTATCTAGTTTTGTGTGCTTTAATAAAGTTTGCTCACCTATATGTACGAATGTATTTGCAGCAACATAGAATTGTACTATGGCAATGTTTGCATCACCTCAATTTTTCTATGTGAGTCAAATTTGTGCTGGTACATACTTCTTAGTGCCTTAACTCCAGAGCTATACAGCACTTATGAGGATATATATTGCAGCATGTATATCTATTTGAAGAACGTTTGCATCCACTGTTTTTGCTCTGTATAATAAGTTGAATAGTTTTATTCTTAATTAGTACGCTTAAGTTTTTTTTTTCAATGAAACAAACACACCGATTGGTACATTTGCAAGCCTTACTACACAGTAAACCCGCTCACGTCCCTGCGCGTACCTCGCACTGTCTTCGTTATTCTTTTTTTTTCTTCTTTCAGACCTCCATTGAAAGGGAGAAGGGACCACACATAGACCCTTCTCCCTGTTCCATGGTGGGAATTTTCCTGTTTACATTTTTTCCAAAGTACGTGAATGGCCGCCATGGAAAGGGAGAAGGGACTATGCATAGTCCCTTCACCCATTCCATGGCAGCCATTTTCTCTGTTTACTATGGCTGCTGTGGAAATAAAAAACGGACTACGTTTTTCTGTCTGCGGCTGCCATTTTTGTATACTTTTTTAAACTTTTATTTTCCGGCTGCGAAACGCATCGCGTCTCTCAGCCGGGAAAAAACATTAGTACCCAGGTCTTATGGGCTGGGGTACTAATGGCAATATGCCCCTCAACTGCAGGCCATTACCACATAGGTAATGCCCCCAGGGCCTTAATTAGGGCCCTCGCTACGCTCGGGCCTTTAACTATGGGCAGCAGGGGCAATACCTCATGCTGTAATAGCCCGCAGTCTCGGGGCATATTGCCAAATTATAATTTTTTTAAAACAACAACTCGTTTGTTGATGAATTCTACTAATTTGATTAATATTGGGGTAGCAGACCAGTGCATCTGTACAATATTATATTACATGTAATAATTGGCAACGTACATTGCAATTACTGACCATGAATAATGTGCCTATTTATATATTGATGGTTGAAGCACCCAAAAGTCTGATATGCCCCCCAAAGGAGGTTGCTATGAAGTGCTAACAGTAGGAGCCTGGTCAAAAGGAAGAACTAAATGCTCCTAGGCTGTTATTCCCTTGAGTAAATATCGAACCTTTCTGAAGACTCATTGGGAGTATTACTGTAAATTCAGCATTAATGCTGTTAAGTGTAGTGAAGTATGCTATTCGTTAAGGCCACAGTACTCTAATCGTGCATATCGGGAAGTGTTTACTTTTGGGACGTCGCGCTCAAACATGCGTGTGATGTCACACATTCAGGAATATAAACGGATAATTAAAATGGCGCCACCGTGAGATGTTGGACGAACATCTAGTAAAGCTGAGTAAGAACTTCTGCCAAGGACTGGATCAGAACAAGAACCCTCTGATCAGAAGACTCGTTGCCACCACTGCAAACCCCTTCGACTGCTACCCACGAACCATCACAGTGAAGACCCTGTGAAACCAGCCCTACTGTGACAGGTCCACACAGACCAAGAAGAATCCTAACCCAGGACTACACACTCAACCCGAGAAGATGGAGTAATGAGGCTCAAGCCTCGGTATCCAAAAATCACTGCTGATGGATAAAATCTATCAGCAAGAAGAATACAGACAGCAAGGCGCCAATGTGCAAAATGCATGGGGGACGCCTAGAATGGTTCCAAACAGGACATCCCCTTTAAGAATGAGGTAAGATGGGGTCAGAGATATTATCATGTTGCCCATGCACAGCCCATCAGGGGGACTTATCATAGATATTGCCAGAGTTTGGGGGCAAAGTATGAATGAACTTCACTTTGGCTCTAGATAGATGGTTATAGATAAATGGCTGGGTCGTCCAACCTAAAGTGCAGCTTTCAGTAAATTGGGGGAATTATACCAATATGATAGTTAATTATGATATATACTTTCAAAATCACTTATATATGTTAAGTGGCTTTTGCAGTGAACAATCTAGAACGGTACAACCATAACTTGAATACTGAATAAGCAAACACCTAATTAGAATGGATAATGGACCTCTTAATGGGTAAGTGCATTTTAAGATCACACCATGCAATAATTGCTGACAACTCTTACCAACTTAGTGCAGTAATATACATACAGGCGATATCTATTTAGAATCATTTATACTGGACTTTTCTAGGTGATTTTGAGAAGAATTTTTGGCCGAACTATCTGATGCCAGCACAATATAATAAAGACTGCCATTTACCTGTTCTATTGGTAAGCTCATGCTTATAATACTACATGACTCATGTCTGAAGAACGTGCACTAACATGCTAATGAGAAACTAATTAACTTATTTGCAGAATCTGTTGAAATACAGTATCTGGTGAGTAGATTATTCTACCCAATGGATGGTACACTAACATTACTTCCGAACACCAGTATCACATTACTAACAGTCAGTCGGCACCAAGCATGGGTACAATATAAACAATTGCTTATTGCCTATCCAATGGCACATCATGATTTAATTTGTCTATCTATCTGGATGACAAGTTACTTAGATAATAACTAAACTAACGGAGAGCGCAGGATTCTGCTTTGTTCTATACACTATTGTCTATGCTTAGGTCTTGGGTAGGACCTACATTTACCAGGCCTGCGGCTCACCGACTACTATAGATTTTGGTGGCAAAGCGCACTCCGAGGCAGGTACTCCTCACTGACTTTTCCCTTCCTGGTATGGTCTCAGTGCCATTCGAGGACCACATGGTCCACCGTCCTGGGATCACACCACAGCCTGCAGGTAAATTCCAGGCACACGGCTCAGCTCTCGGCTCTCTCTGTTCTTCCTTCTGCTCTTCTGCTGCATACTTGCAACTTAGGACCTCTCAGCATCTTCCTCTTCAGCCACGGTTTGAACTTCCCGGTTTGAACTTCCCGGTTTCCAGAGACACACTTCGCTGGTCCTTCCTTTATTTTTATGTAGCAACCCTGGATCTTCCCTGGCAGTATCTGACAATCCTTTGTTTCTTTCCATTCAGGATTAATTCCTCCTTGTTCTATCCTCTTAGTCTCAGTATGGTTGGCTGCCAACCACTGAGGACTCTGCATAGTTCTCCTCTATAGTTCTCTTCTTCACAGTACTAATAGGCTGTCAGGGTTTAAGTATTGGTGCTGTTACAGTAACAGATAGTAACTGGGTGGAGTGATTTTGTTGGTTTTCAAGTGTTCTTGTCAACTCCTCAGAAAGGGGTCTTGGGAGTTCCTTGACGGAACGGCAGTCCTTGTCCCCAAGAGCGGAGCACAGCCTCTCCGTGTGAGGTCCTGCTTTCCACCACCCCTCGGAGGAATGTTGCGTAACAGGCTCACCCCCTAGCCTCACAGTGAAGGGCTCCCCTGTGGGGAGAAGTGATGATATCCTGTGAATCGTCACACTTCACAGATATGTCTCAACACTGGTACTACTACTACTGACTCAAGACTCAAACGCAACGCTCTGCCTTCTACCTTAGCCAATGCCATGTTTCCATTACCCCCTAAAATGCTTTAGGGTCCTCTCCCCCCTATGAGGCTCCCTCAGCGCTTAACTCCACTTAACACTTTAACCAGTAAGCCAGATCCTCCCAAGATGATCATACAGACCCTGATCATGCCTCTGAACACTGTCCAGCACGAAGCACACTCACATCACCCCATTTCATTACTGAAACCGATGCCTCCTCGCAATGCAGAGAGTTCTTTGCACTAGTATTTTAGTTATAGCAGCCTAGTTCTCCCCCTGCAACACCGCTAACCACCTCCACTCTTGTGAGACCCAAAGGGGCAAATAGAAGCCATGCTATTCATGGCTAAGGCTGGGTGAAATGTTAGATTCTGTTCTGCTAGCCGCGAAAGTCTTCTGCTATCCCGGGAGGATAGCTTAACAGCAACGTGCGCGCCTTGGAAGCAACACAGGTTCGATCCCCGGGTCCGCGCTTAGAATCCTCTGGGTGTTTACGCGTGTTATAAATACGCAACTAAGACAACAACAAAAAACTATTACAAAACAAAAAAAACCCGAACAATTCCTGTAACAGCGCCTCGATGCCCACGGGCTGTGTGAGCGCTTTAAAAAAATGCAAAAATAAAAAAAATCTGACCGATTTTCGATCTGCTTCGCCAGAAATCCACTGTTCCTCCATACCCGCATATCAAGAGCCGTGCAGTTTCTCATGTCGCTGTGCGAACCTAGCATAAATCAAAAAGTGCTGCGTAAAATGTTTCATGGTGCTGTGTGAACCTAACACAAATTAAAAAAGGGTGAAGTTTCTCGTGGCGCTGCACGAAAGTAACACGTTTCGGACAGAACTACAGGAAGGTTCACATGGGGTGTGTGAAACTAGCACGGATCGAAAAAATACAGTGCAAAGTTTCTCATCTCACTACATGAAACCAATACGGGAACGAAACACTGTGCTCTGCACGTAACCGCACAAAACCAGGCGAAATTTCAATAAAATAACACTCACTCACTCACTCACTCACTCACTCACTCACTCACTCACTCACTCACTCACTCACTCACTCACTCACTCACTCACTCACTCACTCACTCACACAGCATATGTAATAATAAGAAAGAAAGGAAAGAGTACTTGTAATTTCACCACTAAAGAGCCCCAGGGAGAGGAGCCACATTTCAGCTGCCCAGGAGGAGGAGTTGTCTCCAATAACTAACACACACACACACGTCTCACTGGTGGATGGACCTGTGTTGCAGACCCATGTGCTCCTGGACAGAAGACCCGCCCCACCCCTTTCCACGAGCAGACTGGCAGCCATATTGTAGACACCTGAACCTGAGCAATGCAGTCTCGTGGTCGGACAGGAGCCGAGGCAGTCAAGCCCAATGGCACCACAGAGCCTCGCTCCTCTATTCAAGCTTCTGCTTCACTTCAAAATGGTGGACAGTGCATCCAGGTAGTGCAGGTACGGTTCATGTATAACCAATTTCACCGGAAACACAAGTTGGACGTGGCACGAGGGGCCTTGCTTGCCACCACTCTAGTACACCAATCTGAATTATAGAAGTGAGAAGATAAAAGGTTTATTGTACAGGTGCCCCCTCTTTACTGATCAAGCTCCAAGCAGGGGTGTTGCTAGGTCTGGAAATGATCCAGGGCTATGCCAGTGCCAGGGCTGTAGGGACTCGGGGCAAGCTCGCCTTTTGTCGTAGTCCTTGAACTTCTATCGGGGGCTACAACCAAAAGACCCGGGGCTACAACCCCCTCAGTCCCCCCCCCCCTTAGCAACGCCTCTGGCTCCAAGGATCCTAAGGCCAGCAGCAATGAATCCCGTGTCACATGATGCCAGCTTACATTAACGTAACAGGGCGCACTGAGCACGCCATGTTATTTAGTGAGCGGGGCGGGGCAAAGCCACTGTCATGCTACAGCAACACACACACACACTGAGCCCTCAAGCAGTCTTCAACTGCCTTTCCTGTGCCAGCCAGTCACCAGTGGATCAGTGCAAGCGATACATTGATGGCACATTTTCTTTGATTTCCACCAGTCCAGCCCACGCCAGAGGGGTGTTGCAATCACCTTGTAGCTGCCCAGTTGTCTTCCTTTTTAGGTGCATGTCTTCTGAGTAGCCACATCGTCTCTAAACGTTCTTTTCCATCTTCATCCACAAAGCATTGCCCGGTGAAGCTGGTTATCGATTCTGAGGAAAAGAGGCAAAGAGAATGCACTGTGAAGAAAGGATGCGCACTCCAAGTACAACTAGTGAATGCACTGCGAAGAAAGGATGCACACTCCAAATACAACTAGTGAATGCACCGCGAAGAAAGGATGCACACTCCAAATACAACTAGTGAATGCACTGCGAAGAAAGGATGCACATTCCAAGTACAACTAGTGAATGCACCGCGAAGAAAGGATGCACACTCCAAATACAACTAGTGAATGAACTGCGAAGAAAGGATGCACACTCCAAGTACAACTAGAGAATGCACTGCGAAGAAAGGATGCACATTCCAAATACAACTAGTGAATGCACTGCGAAGAAAGGATGCACATTCCAAGTACAACTAGTGAATGCACTGCGAAGAAAGGCTGCACATTCCAAACACAACTAGTGAATGCACTGCGAAGAAAGGATGCACATTTCAAGTACAACTAGTGAATGCACTGCGAAGAAAGGATGCACACTTCAAGTACAACTAGTGAATGCACTGCGAAGAAAGGATGCACATTCCAAGTACAACTAGTGAATGCACTGCGAAGAAAGGCTGGACACTCCAAGTACAACTAGAGAATGCACTGCGAAGAAAGGATGCACACTCAAAGTACAACTAGAGAATGCACTGCGAAGAAAGGCGGCACATTCCAACCACAACTAGTGAATGCACTGCGAAGAAAGGATGCACATTTCAAGTACAACTAGTGAATGCACTGCGAAGAAAGGATGCACATTTCAAGTACAACTAGTGAATGCACTGCGAAGAAAGGATGCACACTTCAAGTACAACTAGTGAATGCACTGCGAAGAAAGGATGCAAATTCCAAGTACAACCAGTGAATGCACTGCGAAGAAAAGCTGCACATTCCAAGTACAATGCACTGTGAAGAAAGGATGCACATTCCAAATACAACTAGTGAATGCACTGTGAAGAAAGGATGCACATTCCAAATACAACTAGAGAATGCACTGTGAAGAAAGGCTGCACGTTCCAAGTACAACTAGAGAATGCACTGTGAAGAAAGGATGCACGTTCCAAATACAACTAGTGAATGCACTGTGAAGAAAGAATGCACGTTCCAAATACAACTAGTGAATGCACTGTGAAGAAAGGATGCACGTTCGAAGTGCAACTAGAGAATTCACTGTGAAGAAAGGATGCACGTTCCAAATACAACTAGTGAATGCACTGTGAAGAAAGGATGCACGTTCCACATACAACTAGTGAATGCACTGTGAAGAAAGGATGCACATTCCAAATACAACTAGTGAATGCACTGTGAAGAAAGGCGGCACGTTCCAAATACAACTAGTGAATGCACTGTGAAGAAAGGCTACACGTTGCAAGTACAACTAGTGAATGCACTGTGAAGAAAGGCTGCACGTTCCAAGTACAACTAGTGAATGCACTGTGAAGAAAGGCTGCACGTTCCACATACAACTAGTGAATGCACTGTGAAGAAAGGCTGCACGTTCCAAGTACAACTAGTGAATGCACGTTCCAAGTACAACTAGTGAATGCACTGTGAAGAAAGGCTGCACATTCCAAATACAACTAGTGAATGCACTGTGAAGAAAGGCTGCACATTCCAAATACAACTAGTGAATGCACTGTGAAGAAAGGCTGCACGTTCCACACACAACTAGTGAATGCACTGTGAAGAAAGGCTGCACGTTCCAAGTACAACTAGTGAATGCACTGTGAAGAAAGGCTGCACGTTCCAAGTACAACTAGTGAATGCACTGTGAAGAAAGGCTGCACGTTCCAAGTACAACTAGTGAATGCACTGTGAAGAAAGGCTGCACGTTCCAAGTACAACTAGTGAATGCACTGTGAAGAAACGCTGCACTTTCCAAGTACAACTAGTGAATGCACTGTGAAGAAAGGCTGCACATTCCAAGTACACCTAGTGAATGCACTGTGAAGAAAGGCTGCACATTCCAAGTACACCTAGTGAATGCACTGTGAAGAAAGGCTGCACATTCCAAGTACAACTAGTGAATGCACTGTGAAGAAAGGCTGCACATTCCAAATACAACTAGTGAATGCACTGTGAAGAAAGGCTGCACATTCCAAATACAACTAGGGAATGCACTGTGAAGAAAGGCCGCACATACCGAATACAACTAGTGAATGCACTGTGAAGAAAGGCCGCACATTCCAAATACAACTAGTGAATGCACTGTGAAGAAAGGCTGCACATACCGAATACGACTAGTGAATGCACTGTGAAGAAAGGCTGCACATTCAAGTACAACTAGTGAATGCACTGTGAAGAAAGGATGCACATTCCAAGTACAACTAGTGAATGCACTGTGAAGAAAGGATGCACATTCCAAATGCAACTAGAGAATGCACTGTGAAGAAAGGATGCACATTCCAAGTACAACTAGTGAATGCACTGTGAAGAAAGGCTGCACATTCCAAGTACAACTAGAGAATGCACCGTGAAGAAAGGATGCACATTCCAAGTACAACTAGTGAATGCACCGTGAAGAAAGGCTGCACATTCCAAGTACAACTAGAAAATGCACCGTGAAGAAAGGCTGCACATTCCAAGTACAACTAGTGAAGGCACCGCGAAGAAAGCCTGCACATTCCAAGTACAACTAATGAATGCACCGCGAAGAAAGGCTGCACATTCCAAGTACAACTAGTGAATGCACCGCGAAGAAACGATGCACATTCCAAATACAACTAGAGAATGCACCGCGAAGAAAGGATGCACATTCCAAGTACAACTAGTGAATGCACTGCGAAGAAAGGCTGCATACTCCAAGTACAACTAGTGAATGCACTGCGAAGAAAGGCTGCACACTCCAAGTGCAACTAGAGAATGCACTGCGAAGAAAGGATGCACATTCCAAATACAACTAGTGAATGCACTGCGAAGAAAGGATGCACATTCCAAATACAACTAGAGAATGCACTGCGAAGAAAGGATGCACATTCCAAGTACAACTAGTGAATGAACTGCGATGAAAAGCTGCACATTCCAAGTATAACTAGTGAATGCACTGCGAAGAAAGGATGCAAATTCCAAGTACAACTAGTGACTGCACTGCGATGAAAAGCTGCATACTCCAAGTACAACTAGAGAATGCACTGCGAAGAAAGGATGCACACTCCAAATACAACTAGTGAATGCACTGCGAAGAAAGGATGCACATTCCAAATACAACTAGAGAATGCACTGTGAAGAAAGGATGCACATTCCAAACACAACTAGTGAATGCACTGTGAAGAAAGGATGCACATTCCAAATACAATGCAAAGTACAACTAGTGAATGCACTGTGAAGAAAGGCTGCACGTTCCAAGTACAACTAGTGAATGCACTGTGAAGAAAGGCTGCACGTTCCAAGTACAACTACTGAATGCACTGTGAAGAAAGGCTGCACGTTGCAAGTACAACTAGTGAGTGCACTGTGAAGAAAGGCTGCACGTTCCAAGTACAACTAGTGAGTGCACTTTGAAGAAAGGCTGCACGTTCCACGTACAACTAGTGAGTGCACGGTGAAGAAAGGCTGCACGTTCCAAGTACAACTAGTGAATGCACTGTGAAGAAAGGCTGCACGTTCCAAGGACAACTAGTGAATGCACTGTGAAGAAAGGCTGCACGTTCCAAGTACAACTAGAGAATGCACTGTGAAGAAAGGATGCACACTCCAAATGCAGTACAACTAGAGAATGCACAAGTACAACTAGAGAATGCACTGTGAAGAAAGGATGCACACTCCAAGTACACTCTAAAACCAGAGAATGCACTGTGAAGAAAGGATGCACACTCCAAGTACACTCTAAAACCAGTGAATGCACTGTGAAGAAAGGATGCACACTCCAAGTACACTCTAAAACCAGAGAATGCACTGTGAAGAAAGGATGCACACTCCAAGTACACTCTAAAACCAGAGAATGCACTGTGAAGAAAGGATGCACACTCCAAGTACACTCTAAAACTAGAGAAGGCGGAGAGCCTGCTCCATGGGACGTGCTGTGGAACTGCTCTTTCAGAACCCTGGGATGTGCTGTGGGCCTGATCTTTCAGAGCCCTGGGATGTGCTGTGGGCCTGCTCATTCTGAGCCCAGGGACGTGCTGTGGACCTGCTCTTTCAGATCCCTGCGAGGTGCTGTGAGCTTGCTCTTTCAGAGCCCTGGGATTTGATGTGGGACTGCTCTTTCAGAGCCCTAGGATGTGATGTGGGACTGCTCTTTCAGAGCCCTAGGATGTGGTGTGGTCCTGGTCGTTCAGAGCCCTGGGATGCGCTGTGGACCTGACCTTTCAAAGCTCTGGGATGTGTTGTGGGTCTGCCCTTTCAGATCCTTGTGAGCTGCTGTGGTCCTGCTCTTTCAGATCCTTGCGAGGTGCTGTGGTCCTGATCTTTCAGAGCCCTGGGATGTGCTGTGGACCTGATCTTTCAGAGCCCTAGGATGTGCTGGGGGGCTGCTCTTTCAGAGCCCTAGGATGTGCTGTGGGACTGCTCTTTCAGATCCCTGGGATGTGCTGTGGGACTGCTCTTTCAGAGCCCTAGGATGTGCTGTGAGACTGCTCTTTCAGAGTCCCAGGATGTGCTGTGGGACTGCTCTTTCAGAGCCCTGGGATGTGCTGTGGTCCTGATCTTTCAGAGCCCTGGGATGTGCTGTGGTCCTGATCTTTCAGAGCCCTGGGAGGTGCTGCGGGACTGCTCTTTCAGATCCCTGGGATGTGCTGTGGGACTGCTCTTTCAGAGCCCTAGGATGTGCTGTGGGACTGCTCTTTCAGAGTCCCAGGATGTGCTGTGGGACTGATCTTTCAAAGACCTAGGATGTGCTGGGGGACTGCTCTTTCAGAGCCCTAGGATGTGTTGTGGGACTGCTCTTTCAGATCCCTGTGAGGTGCTGTGGGACTGCTCTTTCAGAGCCCTAGGATGTGCTGTGGGACTGCTCTTTCAGAGCCCTAGGATGTGCTGTGGGACTGCTCTTTCAGAGTCCCAGGATGTGCTGTGGGACTGCTCTTTCAGATCCCTGCGAGGTGCTGTGGGACTGCTCTTTCAGATCCCTGCGAGGTGCTGTGGGACTGCTCTTTCAGAGCCCTAGGATGTGCTGTGGGACTGATCTTTCAAAGCCCTAGGATGTGCTGGGGGGCTGCTCTTTCAGAGCCCTAGGATGTGCTGTGGGACTGCTCTTTCAGAGCCCTAGGATGTGCTGTGGGACTGCTCTTTCAGAGTCCCAGGATGTGCTGTGGGACTGCTCTTTCAGTGCCCTGGGATGTGCTGTGGTCCTGATCCTTCAGAGCTCTGGGAGGTGATGCGGGACTGCTCTTTCAGAGCCCTAGGATGTGCTGTGGGACTGATCTTTCAGAGCCCTAGGATGTGCTGTGGGACTGCTCTTTCAGAGCCCTAGGATGTGTTGTGGGACTGCTCTTTCAGATCCCTGCGAGGTGCTGTGGGACTTCTCTTTCAGATCCCTGCGAGGTGCTGTGGGACTGCTCTTTCAGAGCCCTAGGATGTGTTGTGGGACTGCTCTTTCAGAGCCTTAGGATGTGCTGTGGGACTGCTCTTTCAGAGTCCCAGGATGTGCTGTGGGACTGCACTTTCAGAGCCCTAGGATGTGCTGTGGGACTGCTCTTTCAGAGTCCCAGGATGTGCTGTGGGACTGATCTTTCAGAGTCCCAGGATGTGCTGTGGGACTGCTCTTTCAGAGCCCTAGGATGTGTTGTGGGACTGCTTTTCAGATCCCTGCGAGATGCTGTGGGGCTGCTCTTTCGTATCCCTGCGAGGTGCTGTGGACCTGATCTTTCAGAACGCTGGGATGTGCTGTGGACCTGCTCATTCAGAGCCCTGGGATGTGCTGTTGGTCTGCTCTTTCAGATACCTAGAATGTGCTGTAAACCTTATTCCCTTTAAACCACGTAAATACTAGAGGAATGTCCATCTGGAACATATATATGTTGTGGGTATGGTGTCTCAGACGATGGAGACATGGTGAGTATGCTTTCAAAAACCATGGAGATGCTGAGTGCTCTCTGTGAAGCATGCAGATGTGGTGGACATTCTCTTTCAGACCATCGAGATGTTGTGGACACTCTTGCTTGCACCATCGAGATGTTGTAGACATGCTGTCTCTGAACCATGGGGATATGGTGCACCCCCCTTCTATCTGAACCATGGGGATTTGGTGGTCCCCCCTCTCTCTGAACCAAGGGGACATGGTGCAACCCCCTTCTATCTGAACCATGGGGATATGGTGGTCCCCCCTCTATCTGAACCAAGGGGATATGGTGGACCCCCTCTCTATCTGAACCATGGGGATATGGTGGACCTCCACTCTATCTGAACCTTGCGGATATGGTGGAGCCCCACTCTCTCTGAACCATGAGGATATGGTGGACCCCCTCTCTCTGGACCATGGGAATATAGTGGACCCCCTCTCTATCTGAACCTTGGGGATATGGTGGACACCCTCTCTCTGAACCATGGGGATATGGTGGGCACCCTGTCTCTGAACCATGGGGATATGGTGGGCACCCTCTCTGTGAACCATGGAGTTATGGTGGACACCCTCTCTATCTGAACCTTGGGGATATGGGGGACATCCTCTCTCTGAACCATGGGTATATGGTGGACCCCCTCTCTCTGAACCATGGGGTTATGGTGGACACCCTCTCTATCTGAACCATGGGGATATGATGGATCCCCTCTCTATCTGAACCTTGGGGATATGGGGGACACCCTCTCTCTGAACCATGGGGATATGATGGATCCCCTCTCTATCTGAACCTTGGGGATAAGGTGGACCCCCTCTCTATCTGAACCATGGGATTATGGTGGACACCCTCTCTCTGAACCGTAGGAATATGGTGGACACCCTCTCTCTGAACCATGGGGATATGGTGTACACCCTCTCACTGAACCATGGGAATATCGTGGACACCCTCTCTCTGAACCATGGGGATATGGTGTACACCCTCCCTCTGAACCATGGGAATATGGTGGACACACTCTCTCTGAACTACGGGGCTACGGTGGACACCCTCTCTCTGAACCATGGGGATATGGTGGACACCCTCTCTCTGAACCATGGGAATATGGTGGACTCCCTCTCTCATTTCCATGGGGATATGGTGGCCCCCCAATCTCGGAACCATGGGGATAGGGTGTACACCCTCTCTCTGAACCATGGGAATATAGTGGACACACTCTCTCTAAACCATGGGGATACCCTCTCTCTGAACCATCGGAATATGGTGTACACCCTCTCTCTGAACCATGGGATTATGGTGGTCACCTCTCATTTCCATGGGGATATGGTGTACACCCTCTCTTTGAACCATGGGGATATGGTGTACACCCTCTCTCTGAACCATGGGGATATGGTGGACACCCCCTCTGAGATCCATGGGAATATGGTGGGCACCCTCTCTCTGAACCATGTGAATATGGGGTAGACCCTCTGTCTGAACCATGGGAATATGGTGGACACCCTCTCTCTGTACCATGGGGATATGGTGTACACCCTCTCTCTGAACAATGGGGGTATGGTGTACACCCTCTCTCTGAACCATGGGAATATTGTGGACACCCTTTCTCTGAACCATCGGGATATGGTGGACACCCTCTTTCTGAACCATGGGAATATGATGGACACCCTCTCTCTGAACCATGGGAATATGGTGGGTAACATCTCTCAGATACATGAGAATATGGCGGACCCCTCTCTTTCTGAACCATGTGAAAACGGTGGACACCCTCTCTCAGATCGTTTTGGGTTTGGTGGAGACCCTCTCTCTAAACCATGGGAGTATGGTGGGCACCCTGTCTCTGAACCATGGGAATATGGTGGACACCCTCTCTCTGAACCATGGGAATATGGTGGACACCCTCTCTCTGAACCATGGGAATATGGTGAACCCCCTTTCTCTGAACCATGGGAATATGGTAGACACCCTCTCTCTGAACCATGGAAATATGGTGGACCCCCTTTCTCTGAACCATGGTACTATGGTGGACAACCTCTCTCATTTCCATGGGGATATGGTGAACACCCTCTCTCTGAACCATGGGGATATGGTGGATACCCGCTCTCCTAATAATGGGAATATGGGGGACACCCTCTGTCAGTTCGATGGGGATATGGTGAACACCCTCTATCCGAAGCATGTGGATATGGTGGACACCCTCTCTGAACCATGGGAATATGATGGACACCCTCTCTCTGAACCATGGGAATATGGTGGGTAACATCTCTCAGATACATGGGAATATGGCGGACCCCTCTCTTTCTGAACCATGTGAAAACGGTGGACACCCTCTCTCAGATCGTTTTGGGTTTGGTGGAGACCCTCTCTCAGAACCATGGGAGTATGGTGGGCACCCTGTCTCTGAACCATGGGAATATGGTGGACACCCTCTCTCTGAACCATGGGGATATGGTGTACACCATCTCTCTGAACCATGGGGATATGGTGTACACCCTCTCTCTGAACCATGGGATTATGGTGGACACCCTCTCTCATTTCCATGGGGATATGGTGTACACCCTCTCTCATTTCCATGGGGATATGGTGTACTCCCTCTCTCTGAACCATGGGATTATGGTGGACACCCTCTGTCAGATCCATGGGGATATGGTGGAAACCCTCTCTCTGAACCATCGGGATATGGTGTACACCCTCTCTCTGAACCATGAGATTATGGTGGACACCCTCTCTCATTTCCATGGGGATATGGTGTACACCCTCTCTCTGAACCATGGGGATATTGTGTACACCCTCTCTCTGAACCATGGGAATATGATGGCCACCCTCTCTCATTACCATGGGCATATGGTGGACCCCCACTCTCTGAACCATGGGGATATGGTGAACACCTTCTCTCTGAACCATGGGAATATGGTGGAAAACCCTCTCTCTGAACCATGGGAATATGGTGGGTACCATCTCTCTGAACCATGGGATTATGGTGGACACCCTCTCTCATTACAATGGGGATATGGTGGACCCCCACTCTCTGAACCATGGGGATATGGTGGACACCTTCTCTCTGAACCATGGGAATATGGTGGACACCCTCTCTCTGAACCATGGGAATATGGTGGACCCCGTTTCTCTGAACCATCGGACTATGGTGGACAACCTCTCTCATTTCCATGGGGATGTGGTGAACACCATCTCTCTGAACCATGGGGATATGGTGGACACCCTCTCTCTGAATAATGGGAATATGGGGGACACCCTCTGTCAGGTCGATGGGGATATGGTGAACACCCGCTCTCTGAACCATGTGGATATGGTGGACACCCTCTCTGAGATCCATGGAGATATGGTGGACATCCTCTCTCAGGTTCTTGGGGATATGGTGAACACCCTCTCTCTGAACCATGGGAATATGGTGAGCACCCTCTCTCAGATCGATGGAGATGTGGTGGACACCCTCTCTCTGAACCATGGGAATATGGTGGGCAGCCTCTCTCAGATCCATGGGAATGTGGTGGACCCTCTCTCTATTTGAACCATGGGAAAATGGTGGACACCCTCTCTCAGATCCATGGGAATATGGTGGACCCCCTCTCTATCTGAACCATAGGAATATGGTGGGCACCATCTCTCTGAACCATGGGGATATGGTGGACAGCCTCTCTCTGAACGGTGGGAATATGGTGTACACCCTCTCTCTGAACCATGGGATAATGGTGGACACCCTCTCTTATTTCCATGGGGATATGGAGTGCACCCTCTCTCTGACCCATTGGGATATGGTGGACACCCTCTTTCTGAACCATGGGAAGATGGTGTACACCATCTCTATCTGAACCATGGGAATATGGTGGGCACCCTCTCTCTGAACGATGGGGATATGATGGACACCCTCTCTCTGAACCGTGGGGATATGGTGTACACCCTCTCTCTGAACCATGGGATTATGGTGGACACCCTCTGTTATTTCCATGGGGATGTGGGGTGCACCCTCTCTCTGACCCATTGGGATATGGTGGACACCCTCTTTCTGAACCATGGGAAGATGGTGTACACCCTCTCTCAGAACCATGGGGAGATGGTGTACACCCTCTCTTTGAACCATGGGAATATGGTGGACAAACTCTCTCTGGACCATGGGATATGGTGTGCACCCTCTCTCTGAAACATGGGATTATGGTGGACACACTCTCTCATTTCCACAGGGATATGGTGTACACCCTCTCTCTGAACCATGGGTTTATGGTGTACACCCTCTCTCTGAACCATGGGGATATGATGGACCCTCTCTCTCTGAACCATGGAAATATGGTGGACACCGATCTCTGAACTATGGGAAATATGGCAGACACCCTCTGTCAGATCCATGGGGATATGGTCGACCCCCTCTCTCTGAACCATGGGGATATGGTTTACAACCTCTCTCTAAACCATGGGAAGTTTGTGTACACCCTCTCTCTGAACCATGGGATTATGGTGGACACCCTCTCTCATATCCATTGGGATATGGTGTACACCCTCTCTCTGAACCATGGGGATATGGTGTACACCTTCTCTCTGAACCATGGGATTATGGTGGACACCCTCTCTCTGAACCATGGAGATATGGTGGACACCCTCTCTCTGAACCATGGGAATATGGTGGACACCCTCTCTCGGATCCATGGGAATGTGGTGGAGCGTCTCTCTATTTGAACCATGGGAAAATGGTGGACACCCTCTCTCAGATCCATGGGAATATGGTGGACCCCCTCTCTATCTGAACCATGGGAATATGGTGGGCACACTTTCTCTGAACCATGGGAATATGGTGGACACCCTCTCTATCTGAACCATGGGAATATGGTGGGCACCCTCTCTCTGAACCATGGGGATATGGTGGACAGCCTCTCTCTGAACCGTGGGGATATGGTGTACACCCTCTCTCTGAACCATGGGATAATGGTGGACACCCTCTCTTATTTCCATGGGGATATGGGGTGCACCCTCTCTCTGACCCATTGCGATATGGTGGACACCCTCTTTCTGAACCATGGGAAGATGGTGTACACCATCTCCATCTGAACCATGGGAATATGGTGGGCACCCTCTCTCTGAACCATGGGGATATGATGGACACCCTCTCTCTGAACCGTGGGGATATGGTGTACACCCTCTCTCTGAACCATGGGATTATGGTGGACACCCTCTCTTATTTCCATGGAGATATGGGGTGCACCCTCTCTCTGACCCATTGGGATATGGTGGACACCCTCTTTCTGAACCATGGGAAGATGGTGTACACCCTCTCTCAGAACCATGGGGAGATGGTGTACACCCTCTCTTTGAACCATGGGAATATGGTGGACAAACTCTCTCTGGACCATGGGGATATGGTGTGCACCCTCTCTCTGAAACATGGGATTATGGTGGACACACTCTCTCATTTCCACAGGGATATGGTGTACACCCTCTCTCTGAACCATGGGTTTATGGTGTACACCCTCTCTCTGAACCATGGGGATATGATGGACCCTCTCTCTCCGAACCATGGAAATATGGTGGACACCGATCTCTGAACTATGGGAAATATGGCAGACACCCTCTGTCAGATCCATGGGGATATGGTGGACCCCCTCTCTCTGAACCATGGGGATATGGTGGACACCCTCTATCATTATCATGGGAATATGGTGGGTACCCTCTCTCTGAACCATGGGAATATGGTTTACAACCTCTCTCTGAACCATGGGAATTTTGTGTACCCCCTCTCTCTGAACCATGGGATTATGGTGGACACCCTCTGTCAGATCCATGGGGATATGGTGGAGACCCTCTCTCTGAACCATGGGAATATGGTGGACACCCTCTGTCAGATCCATGGGGATATGGTGGAGACCCTCTATCTGAACCATGGGAATATGGTGTACACCCTCTGTCTGAAGCATGGGATTATGGTGGACACCCTCTCTCTGAACCATGGGAATATGGTGGACACCCTCTGTCAGATCCATGGGGATATGGTGGAGACCCTCTCTCTGAACCATGGGGGTATGGTGGACAGCCTTTCTCTGAACCATCGGGATATGGTGGACACCCTCTCTCTGAACCATGGGAATATGATGGACACCCTCTCTCTGAACCATGGGAATATGGTGGGTAACATCTCTCAGATACATGGGAATATGGCGGACCCCTCTCTTTCTGAACCATGTGAAAACAGTGGACACACTCTCTCAGATCGTTTTGGGTTTGGTGGAGACCCTCTCTCTGAACCATGGGAGTATGGTGTAAACCATCTCTCTGAACCATGGGGATATGGTGTACCCCCTCTCTCTGAACCATGGGATTATGGTGGACACCCTCTTTCATTTCCATGGGGATATGGTGTACACCCTCCTTCTGAACCGTGGGGATATGGTGTACACCCTCTCTCTGAACCATGGGAATATGATGGCCACCCTCTCTCATTACCATGGGCATATGGTGGACCCCCACTCTCTGAACCATGGGGATATGGTGGACACCTTCTCTCTGAACCATGGGAATATGGTGGACACCCTCTCTCTGAACCATGGGAATATGGTGGACCCCCTTTCTCTGAACCATGGGACTATGGTGGACAACATCTCTCTGAACCATGGGGATATGGTGGACACCCTCTCTCTGAACCATGGGAATATGATGGCCACCCTCTCTCATTACCATGGGGATATGGTGTACACCCTCTCTCTGAACCATGGGAATATGATGGACACCCTCTCTCTGAACCATGGGAATATGGTGGGTAACATCTCTCAGATACATGGGAATATGGCGGACCCCTCTCTTTCTGAACCATGTGAAAACAGTGGACACACTCTCTCAGATCGTTTTGGGTTTGGTGGAGACCGACCCTCTCTCTGAACCATGGGAGTATGGTGTAAACCATCTCTCTGAACCATGGGGATATGGTGTACCCCCTCTCTCTGAACCATGGGATTATGGTGGACACCCTCTTTCATTTCCATGGGGATATGGTGTACACCCTCCTTCTGAACCGTGGGGATATGGTGTACACCCTCTCTCTGAACCATGGGAATATGATGGCCACCCTCTCTCATTACCATGGGCATATGGTGGACCCCCACTCTCTGAACCATGGGGATATGGTGGACACCTTCTCTCTGAACCATGGGAATATGGTGGACACCCTCTCTCTGAACCATGGGAATATGGTGGACCCCCTTTCTCTGAACCATGGGACTATGGTGGACAACATCTCTCTGAACCATGGGGATATGGTGGACACCCTCTCTCTGAATAATGGGAATATGGGGGACACCCTCTGTCAGGTCGATGGGGATATGGTGAACACCCTCTCTCTGAACCATGGGGATGTGGTGGACACCCTCTCTGAGATCCATGGAGATATGGTGGACATCCTCTATTAGGTTCTTGGGGATATGGTGGAATACCCTCTCTCGGAACCATGGGAATATGGTGGGTACCATCTCTCAGATACATGGAGATATGGTGAACACCCTCTCTCTGAACCATGGGAATATGGTGGACAACCTCTCTCAGATCCATGGGAATATGGCAGACTCCTCTCTATCTAAATCATGGGAAAATGCTGGACACCCTCTCTCAGATCGATGTGGGTATGGTGGAGACCCTCTCTCTGAACCATGGGAATATGGTGGGCACCCTCTCTCAGATCCATGGAGATGGGGAGGACACCCTCTCTCTGAACCATGGGGATATGCTAGACACCCTCTCTCTGAACCATGGGAATATGGTGGACACCCTCTCTCGGATCCATGGGAATGTGGTGGACCCTCTCTCTATTTGAACCATGGGAAAATGGTGGACACCCTCTCTCAGATCCATGGGAATATGGTGGACCCCCTCTCTATCTGAACCATGGGAATATGGTGGGCACCCTCTCTCTGAACCATGGGAATATGGTGGACACCCTCTCTATGAATCATGGGGTTATGATGGACCCCCCCCTCTCTGAACCATGGGAATATGGTGGACACCCATCTCTGAACCATGGGAATATCGTGGACACCCTCTCTCTGAACCATGGGAATATGGGGGACACCCTCTCTCTGAACTATGGGAAAATGGTGGACACCCTCTCTCAGATCCATGGGGATATGGTGGACTCCCTCTTTCTGATACATGGAGATATGTTGGACGCCCTCTCTCAGATCCATGGGAATATAGTAGACCCCTTTCTCTAAACCATGGGACTATGGTGGACAAACTCTCTCTGAACCATGGGAATATGGTGCACCCCCTTTCTCTGAACCATGGGACTATGGTGGACAAACTCTCTCTGAACCATGGGAATATGGTGCACCCCCTTTCTCTGAACCATGGGATTATGGTGGACAACCTCTCTCTGAACCATGGGAATATGGTGCTCCCCCTTTCTCTGAACCATGGGACTATGGTGGACAAACTCTCTCATTTCCATGGGGATATGGTGAACACCCTCTCTCAGAACCATGGGGATATGGTAGACACCCTCTCTCTGAACCATGGGAATATGGTGGGTACCATCTCTCAGATACATGGAGATATGGTGGACACCCTCTCTCTGAACCATGGGAATATGGTGGACACCCTCTCTCAGATCCATGGGAATATGGCGGACACCTATCTATCTGAAACATGGGAAAATGGTGGACACCTTCTCTCAGATCGATGTGGGTATGGTGGAGACCCTCTCTCTGAACCATGGGAATATGGTGGGCACCCTCTCTCTGAACCATGGAGATATGGTGGACACCCTCTCTCTGAACCATGTGATTATGGTGGACACCCTCTCTCATTACCATGGGGATATGGTGGACCCCCACTCTCTGAACCATAGGGATATGGTGGACACCTTCTCTCTGAACCATGGGAATATGGTGGACACCCTCTCTCTGAAACATGTGATTATGGTGGACACCCTCTCTCATTACCATGGGGATATGGTGGACCCCCACTCTCTGAACCATGGGGATATGGTGGACACCCTCTCTCTGAACCATGGGAATATGGTGGACACCCTCTCTCTGAACCATGGGAATATGGTGGACCCCCTTTCTCTGAACCATGGGAATATGGTGGACACTCTCTTTCTGAACCACGGGAATATGGTGGACCCCCTTTCTCTGAACCATGGGACTATGGTGGACAACCTCTCTCATTTCCATGAGGATATGGTGAACACCCTCTCTCTGAACCATGGGGATATGGTGGATACCCTCTCTCCTAACAATGGGAATATGGGGGACACCCTAGTCAGTTCGATGGGGATATGGTGAACACCCTCTCTCCGAACCATGTGGATATGGTGGTCATCGTCTCTCAGGTTCTTGAGGATATGGTGGAATACCCTCTCTCTGAACCATGGGAATATGGTGGGTACCATCTCTCAGATACATGGAGATATGGTGGACACCCTCTTTCTGAACCATGGGAATATGGTGGACACGCTCTCTCATTACCATGGGCATATGGTGGACCCCCACTCTCTGAACCATGGATATATGGTGAACACCTTCTCTCTGAACCATGGGAATATGGTGGACACCCTCTCTCTGAACCATGGGAATATGGTGGACCCCCTTTCTCTAAACCATGGGACTATGGTGGACAACTTCTCTCTGAACCATGGGATTATGGTGGACACCCTCTCTAATTACAATGGGGATATGGTGGACCCCCACTCTCTGAACCATGGGGATATGGTGGACACCCTCTCTTTGAACCATGGGATTATGGTGGACACCCTCTCTCATTACAATGTGGATATGGTGGACCCCCACTCTCTGAACCAACGGGATATGGTGGACACCCTCTATCTGAACCATGGGAATATGGTGGACCCCCTTTCTCTGAACCATGGGATTATGGTGGACAACCTCTCTCATTTCCATTGGGATATGGTGTACACCCTCTCTCTGAACCATGGGGATATGGTGTACACCCTCTCTCTGAACCATGGAGATATGGTGTACACCCTATCTCTGAACCATGGGATTATGGTGGACACCCTCTCTCATTTCCATGGGGATATGGTGTACACCCTCTCTCTGAACCATGGGGATATGGTGTACACCCTCTCTCTGAACCATGGGAATATGGTGGACACCCTCTCTCTGAACCATGGGATTATGGTGGACACCCTCTCGCATTACAATGGGGATATGGTGGACCCCCACTCTCTGAACCATGGGAATATGGTGGACACCCTCTCTCTGAACCATGGGAATATGGTGGACCCCCTTTCTCTGAACCATGGTACTATGGTGGACAACCTCTCTCATTTCCATGGGGATATGGTGAACACCATCTCTCTGAACCATGGGGATATGGTGGACACCCTCTGTCAGGTCGATGGGGATATGGTGAACACCCTCTCTCTGAACCATGGGGATATGGTGGACACCCTCTCTGAGATCCATGGAGATATGGTGGACATTCTCACTGAGGTTCTTGGGGATATGGTGGAATACCCTCTTTCTGAACCATGGGAATATGGTGGGTACCATCTCTCAGATACATGGAGATATGATGGACACCCTCTTTCTGAACCATGGGAATATGGTGAGCACCCTCTCTCAGATCGATGGAGATGTGGTGGACACCCTCTCTCTGAACAATGGGAATATGGTGGACAACCTCTCTCAGATCCATGGGAATATGGCGGACCCCTCTCTATCTGAACCATGGGAAAATGGTGGACACCTTCTCTCAGATCCATGGAGATATGGTGGACACCCTCTCTCTGAACCATGGGGATATGGTGTACACTCTGTCTCTGAACCATGGAGATATGGTGGACACCCACTCCCTGAACCATGGGGATATGGTGGACACCCTCTCTCTGAACCATGGGAATATGGTGGGCACCCTCTCTCTGAACCATGGGATTATGGTGGACACCCTCTCTCATTACCATGGGGATATGGTGGACCCCCACTCTCTGAACCATGGGGATATGGTGGACACTTTCTCTCTGAACCATGGGAATATGGTGGACACCCTCTGTCTGAACCATGGGAATATGTTGGACCCCCTTTCTCTGAACCATGGGACTATGGTGGACAACCTCCCTCATTTCCATGGGGATATGGCGAACACCCTCTCTCTGAACCATGGGGATATGGTGGATACACTCTCTCTGAATAATGGGAATATGGGGGACACCCTCTGTCAGTTCGATGGGGATATGGGGAACACCCTCTCTCTGAACCATGTGGATATGGTGGACACTCTCTCTGAGATCCATTGAGATATGGTGGACATCCTCTCTCAGGTTCTTGGGGATATGGTTGAATACCCTCTCTCTGCACCATGGGAATATGGTGGGTACCATCTCTCAGATACATGGAGATATGGTGGACACCCTCTCTCTGAACCATGGGAATATGATGGACACCCTCTCTCATTACCATGGGAATATGGTGGGCACCCTCTCTCTGAACCATAGGGATATGGTGGACATCTCCTCTCTGAACCATGGGAATATTGTGGACACCCTCTCTCTGAACCATGGGAATATGGTGGGTACCATCTCTCTGAACCATGGAGATATGGTGTACACCCTCTCTCTGAACCATGGGATTATGGTGGACACCCTCTCTAATTACAATGGGGATATGGTGGACCCCCACTCTCTGAACCATGGGGATATGGTGTACACCCTCTCTCTGAACCATGGGATTATGGTGGACACCCTCTCTCATTACAATGGGGATATGGTGGACCCCCACTCTCTGAACCATGGGGATATGGTGGACACCCTCTCTCTGAACCATGGGAATATGGACCCCCTTTCTCTGAACCATGGGATTATGGTGGACAACCTCTCTCATTTCCATGTGGATATGGTGTACACCCTCTCTCTGAACCATGGGGATATGGTGTACACCCTCTCTCTGAACCATGGAGATATGGTGTACACCCTCTCTCTGAACCATAGGATTATGGTGGACACCCTCTCTCATTTCCATGGGGATATGGTGTACACCCTCTCTCTGAACCATGGGGATATGGTGTACACCCTCTCTCTGAACCATGGGAATATGGTGGACACCCTCTCTCTGAACCATGGGATTATGGTGGACACCCTCTCTCATTACAATGGGGATATGGTGCACCCCCACTCTCTGAACCATGGGGATATGGTGGACACCCTCTCACTGAACCATGGGAATATGGTGGACCCCCTTTCTCTGAACCATGGGACTATGGTGGACAACCTCTCTCATTTCCATGGGGATATGGTGAACACCCTCTCTCTGAACCATGGGGATATGGTGGACACCCTTTCTCTGAATAATGGGAATATGGGGGACACCCTCTGTCAGGTCGATGGGGATATGGTGAACACCCTCTCTCTGAACCATGGGGATATGGTGGACACCCTCTCTGAGATCCATGGAGATATGTTGGACATCCTCTCTGAGGTTCTTGGGGATATGGTGGAATACCCTCTCTCTGAACCATGGGAATATGGTGGGTACCATCTCTCAGATACATGGAGATATGGTGGACACCCTCTCTCTGAACCATTGGAATATGGTGAGCACCCTCTCTCAGATCGATGGAGATGTGGTGGGCACCCTCTCTCTGAACAATGGGAATATGGTGGACAACCTCTCTCAGATCCATGGGAATATGGCGGACCCCTCTCTATCTGAACCATGGGAAAATGATGGACACCTTCTCTCAGATCGATGTGGGTATGGTGGAGACCCTCTCTCTGAACCATGGGAATATGATGGGCACCCTCTCTCAAATCCAGGGAGATAGGGAGGACACCCTCTCTCTGAACCATGGGAATATGGTGGACACCCTCTCTCTGAACCATGGGGATATGGTGGACACCCTCTCTCTGAACCATGGGGATATGGTGTACACTTTTTCTCTGAACCATGGAGATATGGTGGACACCCACTCCCTGAACCATGGGGATATGGTGTACACTCTGTCTCTGAACCATGGAGATATGGTGGACACCCACTCCCTAAACCATGGGATTATGGTGGACACCCTCTCTCATTACCATGGGGATATGGTGGACATATCCTCTCTGAACCATGGGAATATTGTGGACACCCTCTCTCTGAACCATGGGAATATGGTGGGTACCATCTCTCTGAACCATGGAGATATGGTGTACACCCTCTCTCTGAACCATGGGATTATGGTGGACACCCTCTCTAATTACAATGGGGATATGGTGGACCCCCACTCTCTGAACCATGGGGATATGGTGGACACCCTCTCTCTGAACCATGGGAATATGGACCCCCTTTCTCTGAACCATGGGATTATGGTGGACAACCTCTCTCATTTCCATGGGGATATGGTGTACACCCTCTCTCTGAACCATGGGGATATGGTGGACACCCTCTCTCATTACAATGTGGATATGGTGGACCCCCACTCTCTGAACCATGGGGATATGGTGGACACCCTCTCTCTGAACCATGGGAATATGGACCCCCTTTCTCTGAACCATGGGATTATGGTGGACAACCTCTCTCATTTCCATGGGGATATGGTGTACACCCTCTCTCTGAACCATGGGGATATGGTGTACACCCTCTCTCTGAACCATGGAGATATGGTGTACACCCTCTCTCTGAACCATGGGATTATGGTGGACACCCTCTCTCATTTCCATGGGGATATGGTGTACACCCTCTCTCTGAACCATGGGGATATGGTGTACACCCTCTCTCTGAACCATGGGAATATGGTGGACACCCTCTCTCTGAACCATGGGATTATGGTGGACACCCTCTCTCATTACAATGGGGATATGGTGCACCCCCACTCTCTGAACCATGGGGATATGGTGGACACCCTCTCTCTGAACCATGGGAATATGGTGGACCCCCTTTCTCTGAACCATAAGACTATGGTGGACAACCTCTCTCATTTCCATAGGGAAATGGTGAACACCCTCTCTCTGAACCATGGGGATATGGTGGACACCCTTTCTCTGAATAATGGGAATATGGGGGACACCCTCTGTCAGGTCGATGGGGATATGGTGAACACCCTCTCTCTGAACCATGGGGATATGGTGGACACCCTCTCTGAGATCCATGGAGATATGTTGGACATCCTCTCTGAGGTTCTTGGGGATATGGTGGAATACCCTCTCTCTGAACCATGGGAATATGGTGGGTACCATCTCTCAGATACATGGAGATATGGTGGACACCCTCTCTCTGAACCATGGGAATATGGTGAACACCCTCTCTCAGATCGATGGAGATGTGGTGGACACCCTCTCTCTGAACAATGGGAATATGGTGGACAACCTCTCTCAGATCCATGGGAATATGGCGGACCCCTCTCTATCTGAACCATGGGAAAATGATGGACACCTTCTCTCAGATCGATGTGGGTATGGTGGAGACCCTCTCTCTGAACCATGGGAATATGATGTGCACCCTCTCTCAAATCCAGGGAGATAGGGAGGACACCCTCTCTCTGAACCATGGGAATATGGTGGACACCCTCTCTCTGAACCATGGGGATATGGTGGACACCCTCTCTCTGAACCATGGGGATATGGTGTACACTCTTTCTCTGAACCATGGAGATATGGTGGACACCCACTCCCTGAACCATGGGGATATGGTGTACACTCTGTCTCTGAACCATGGAGATATGGTGGACACCCACTCCCTGAACCATGGGATTATGGTGGACACCCTCTCTCATTACCATGGGGATATGGTGGACACCCTCTCTCTGAACCATGGGAATATGATGGACACCCTCTCTCATTACCATGGGAATATGGTGGGCACCCTCTCTCTGAACCATAGGGATATGGTGGACATCTCCTCTCTGAACCATGGGAATATTGTGGACACCCTCTCTCTGAACCATGGGAATATGGTGGGTACCATCTCTCTGAACCATGGAGATATGGTGTACACCCTCTCTCTGAACCATGGGATTATGGTGGACACCCTCTCTAATTACAATGGGGATATGGTGGACCCCCACTCTCTGAACCATGGGGATATGGTGGACACCCTCTCTCTGAACCATGGGATTATGGTGGACACCCTCTCTCATTACAATGTGGATATGGTGGACCCCCACTCTCTGAACCATGGGGATATGGTGGACACCCTCTCTCTGAACCATGGGAATATGGACCCCCTTTCTCTGAACCATGGGATTATGGTGGACAACCTCTCTCATTTCCATGGGGATATGGTGTACACCCTCTCTCTGAACCATGGGGATATGGTGGACACGCTCTCTCATTACCATGGGCATATGGTGGACCCCCACTCTCTGAACCATGGATATATGGTGAACACCTTCTCTCTGAACCATGGGAATATGGTGGACACCCTCTCTCTGAACCATGGGAATATGGTGGACCCCCTTTCTCTAAACCATGGGACTATGGTGGACAACTTCTCTCTGAACCATGGGGATATGGTGGACACCCTCTCTCTGAACCATGGGATTATGGTGGACACCCTCTCTCATTACAATGTGGATATGGTGGACCCCCACTCTCTGAACCATGGGGATATGGTGGGCACCCTCTCTCTGAACCATGGGAATATGGACCCCCTTTCTCTGAACCATGGGAATATGGTGGATACCATCTCTCAGATACATGGAGATATGGTGGACACCCTCTTTCTGAACCATGGGAATATGGTGGACACGCTCTCTCATTACCATGGGCATATGGTGGACCCCCACTCTCTGAACCATGGATATATGGTGAACACCTTCTCTCTGAACCATGGGAATATGGTGGACACCCTCTCTCTGAACCATGGGAATATGGTGGACCCCCTTTCTCTAAACCATGGGACTATGGTGGACAACTTCTCTCTGAACCATGGGATTATGGTGGACACCCTCTCTAATTACAATGGGGATATGGTGGACCCCCACTCTCTGAACCATGGGGATATGGTGGACACCCTCTCTTTGAACCATGGGATTATGGTGGACACCCTCTCTCATTACAATGTGGATATGGTGGACCCCCACTCTCTGAACCAACGGGATATGGTGGACACCCTCTATCTGAACCATGGGAATATGGTGGACCCCCTTTCTCTGAACCATGGGATTATGGTGGACAACCTCTCTCATTTCCATTGGGATATGGTGTACACCCTCTCTCTGAACCATGGGGATATGGTGTACACCCTCTCTCTGAACCATGGAGATATGGTGTACACCCTATCTCTGAACCATGGGATTATGGTGGACACCCTCTCTCATTTCCATGGGGATATGGTGTACACCCTCTCTCTGAACCATGGGGATATGGTGTACACCCTCTCTCTGAACCATGGGAATATGGTGGACACCCTCTCTCTGAACCATGGGATTATGGTGGACACCCTCTCGCATTACAATGGGGATATGGTGGACCCCCACTCTCTGAACCATGGGGATATGGTGGACACCCTCTCTCTGAACCATGGGAATATGGTGGACCCCCTTTCTCTGAACCATGGTACTATGGTGGACAACCTCTCTCATTTCCATGGGGATATGGTGAACACCATCTCTCTGAACCATGGGGATATGGTGGACACCCTCTGTCAGGTCGATGGGGATATGGTGAACACCCTCTCTCTGAACCATGGGGATATGGTGGACACCCTCTCTGAGATCCATGGAGATATGGTGGACATTCTCACTGAGGTTCTTGGGGATATGGTGGAATACCCTCTTTCTGAACCATGGGAATATGGTGGGTACCATCTCTCAGATACATGGAGATATGATGGACACCCTCTTTCTGAACCATGGGAATTTGGTGAGCACCCTCTCTCAGATCGATGGAGATAGGGAGGACACCCTCTCTCTGAACCATGGGAATATGGTGGACACCCTCACTCTGAACCATGGGGATATGGTGGACACCCTCTCTCTGAACCATGGGGATATGGTGTACACTCTTTCTCTGAACCATGGAGATATGGTGGACACCCACTCCCTGAACCATGGGGATATGGTGTACACTCTGTCTCTGAACCATGGAGATATGGTGGACACCCACTCCCTGAACCATGGGATTATGGTGGACACCCTCTCTCATTACCATGGGGATATGGTGGACACCCTCTCTCTGAACCATGGGAATATGATGGACACCCTCTCTCATTACCATGGGAATATGGTGGGCACCCTCTCTCTGAACCATAGGGATATGGTGGACATCTCCTCTCTGAACCATGGGAATATTGTGGACACCCTCTCTCTGAACCATGGGAATATGGTGGGTACCATCTCTCTGAACCATGGAGATATGGTGTACACCCTCTCTCTGAACCATGGGATTATGGTGGACACCCTCTCTAATTACAATGGGGATATGGTGGACCCCCACTCTCTGAACCATGGGGATATGGTGGACACCCTCTCTCTGATCCATGGGATTATGGTGGACACCCTCTCTCATTACAATGTGGATATGGTGGACCCCCACTCTCTGAACCATGGGGATATGGTGGACACCCTCTCTCTGAACCATGGGAATATGGACCCCCTTTCTCTGAACCATGGGATTATGGTGGACAACCTCTCTCATTTCCATGGGGATATGGTGTACACCCTCTCTCTGAACCATGGGGATATGGTAGACACGCTCTCTCATTACCATGGGCATATGGTGGACCCCCACTCTCTGAACCATGGATATATGGTGAACACCTTCTCTCTGAACCATGGGAATATGGTGGACACCCTCTCTCTGAACCATGGGAATATGGTGGACCCCCTTTCTCTAAACCATGGGACTATGGTGGACAACTTCTCTCTGAACCATGGGGATATGGTGGACACCCTCTCTCTGAACCATGGGATTATGGTGGACACCCTCTCTCATTACAATGTGGATATGGTGGACCCCCACTCTCTGAACCATGGGGATATGGTGGACACCCTCTCTCTGAACCATGGGAATATGGACCCCCTTTCTCTGAACCATGGGAATATGGTGGGTACCATCTCTCAGATACATGGAGATATGGTGGACACCCTCTTTCTGAACCATGGGAATATGGTGGACACGCTCTCTCATTACCATGGGCATATGGTGGACCCCCACTCTCTGAACCATGGATATATGGTGAACACCTTCTCTCTGAACCATGGGAATATGGTGGACACCCTCTCTCTGAACCATGGGAATATGGTGGACCCCCTTTCTCTAAACCATGGGACTATGGTGGACAACTTCTCTCTGAACCATGGGATTATGGTGGACACCCTCTCTAATTACAATGGGGATATGGTGGACCCCCACTCTCTGAACCATGGGGATATGGTGGACACCCTCTCTTTGAACCATGGGATTATGGTGGACACCCTCTCTCATTACAATGTGGATATGGTGGACCCCCACTCTCTGAACCAACGGGATATGGTGGACACCCTCTATCTGAACCATGGGAATATGGTGGACCCCCTTTCTCTGAACCATGGGATTATGGTGGACAACCTCTCTCATTTCCATTGGGATATGGTGTACACCCTCTCTCTGAACCATGGGGATATGGTGTACACCCTCTCTCTGAACCATGGAGATATGGTGTACACCCTATCTCTGAACCATGGGATTATGGTGGACACCCTCTCTCATTTCCATGGGGATATGGTGTACACCCTCTCTCTGAACCATGGGGATATGGTGTACACCCTCTCTCTGAACCATGGGAATATGGTGGACACCCTCTCTCTGAACCATGGGATTATGGTGGACACCCTCTCGCATTACAATGGGGATATGGTGGACCCCCACTCTCTGAACCATGGGGATATGGTGGACACCCTCTCTCTGAACCATGGGAATATGGTGGACCCCCTTTCTCTGAACCATGGTACTATGGTGGACAACCTCTCTCATTTCCATGGGGATATGGTGAACACCATCTCTCTGAACCATGGGGATATGGTGGACACCCTCTGTCAGGTCGATGGGGATATGGTGAACACCCTCTCTCTGAACCATGGGGATATGGTGGACACCCTCTCTGAGATCCATGGAGATATGGTGGACATTCTCACTGAGGTTCTTGGGGATATGGTGGAATACCCTCTTTCTGAACCATGGGAATATGGTGGGTACCATCTCTCAGATACATGGAGATATGATGGACACCCTCTTTCTGAACCATGGGAATTTGGTGAGCACCCTCTCTCAGATCGATGGAGATGTGGTGGACACCCTCTCTCTGAACAATGGGAATATGGTGGACAACCTCTCTCAGATCCATGGGAATATGGCGGACCCCTCTCTATCTGAACCATGGGAAAATGGTGGACACCTTCTCTCAGATCCATGGAGATATGGTGGACACCCTCTCTCTGAACCATGGGGATATGGTGTACACTCTGTCTCTGAACCATGGAGATATGGTGGACACCCACTCCCTGAACCATGGGGATATGGTGGACACCCTCTCTCTGAACCATGGGAATATGGTGGGCACCCTCTCTCTGAACCATGGGATTATGGTGGACACCCTCTTTCATTACCATGGGGATATGGTGGACCCCCACTCTCTGAACCATGGGGATATGGTGGACACTTTCTCTCTGAACCATGGGAATATGGTGGACACCCTCTGTCTGAACCATGGGAATATGTTGGACCCCCTTTCTCTGAACCATGGGACTATGGTGGACAACCTCCCTCATTTCCATGGGGATATGGCGAACACCCTCTCTCTGAACCATGGGGATATGGTGGATACACTCTCTCTGAATAATGGGAATATGGGGGACACCCTCTGTCAGTTCGATGGGGATATGGGGAACACCCTCTCTCTGAACCATGTGGATATGGTGGACACTCTCTCTGAGATCCATTGAGATATGGTGGACATCCTCTCTCAGGTTCTTGGGGATATGGTTGAATACCCTCTCTCTGCACCATGGGAATATGGTGGGTACCATCTCTCAGATACATGGAGATATGGTGGACACCCTCTCTCTGAACCATGGGAATATGATGGACACCCTCTCTCATTACCATGGGAATATGGTGGGCACCCTCTCTCTGAACCATAGGGATATGGTGGACATCTCCTCTCTGAACCATGGGAATATTGTGGACACCCTCTCTCTGAACCATGGGAATATGGTGGGTACCATCTCTCTGAACCATGGAGATATGGTGTACACCCTCTCTCTGAACCATGGGATTATGGTGGCCACCCTCTCTAATTACAATGGGGATATGGTGGACCCCCACTCTCTGAACCATGGGGATATGGTGTACACCCTCTCTCTGAACCATGGGATTATGGTGGACACCCTCTCTCATTACAATGTGGATATGGTGGACCCCCACTCTCTGAACCATGGGGATATGGTGGACACCCTCTCTCTGAACCATGGGAATATGGACCCCCTTTCTCTGAACCATGGGATTATGGTGGACAACCTCTCTCATTTCCATGTGGATATGGTGTACACCCTCTCTCTGAACCATGGGGATATGGTGTACACCCTCTCTCTGAACCATGGAGATATGGTGTACACCCTCTCTCTGAACCATGGGATTATGGTGGACACCCTCTCTCATTTCCATGGGGATATGGTGTACACCCTCTCTCTGAACCATGGGGATATGGTGTACACCCTCTCTCTGAACCATGGGAATATGGTGGACACCCTCTCTCTGAACCATGGGATTATGGTGGACACCCTCTCTCATTACAATGGGAATATGGTGCACCCCCACTCTCTGAACCATGGGGATATGGTGGACACCCTCTCACTGAACCATGGGAATATGGTGGACCCCCTTTCTCTGAACCATGGGACTATGGTGGACAACCTCTCTCATTTCCATGGGGATATGGTGAACACCCTCTCTCTGAACCATGGGGATATGGTGGACACCCTTTCTCTGAATAATGGGAATATGGGGGACACCCTCTGTCAGGTCGATGGGGATATGGTGAACACCCTCTCTCTGAACCATGGGGATATGGTGGACATCCTCTCTGAGATCCATGGAGATATGTTGGACATCCTCTCTGAGGTTCTTGGGGATATGGTGGAATACCCTCTCTCTGAACCATGGGAATATGGTGGGTACCATCTCTCAGATACATGGAGATATGGTGGACACCCTCTCTCTGAACCATGGGAATATGGTGAGCACCCTCTCTCAGATCGATGGAGATGTGGTGGGCACCCTCTCTCTGAACAATGGGAATATGGTGGACAACCTCTCTCAGATCCATGGGAATATGGCGGACCCCTCTCTATCTGAACCATGGGAAAATGATGGACACCTTCTCTCAGATCGATGTGGGTATGGTGGAGACCCTCTCTCTGAACCATGGGAATATGATGGGCACCCTCTCTCAAATCCAGGGAGATAGGGAGGACACCCTCTCTCTGAACCATGGGAATATGGTGGACACCCTCTCTCTGAACCATGGGGATATGGTGGACACCCTCTCTCTGAACCATGGGGATATGGTGTACACTTTTTCTCTGAACCATGGAGATATGGTGGACACCCACTCCCTGAACCATGGGGATATGGTGTACAATCTGTCTCTGAACCATGGAGATATGGTGGACACCCACTCCCTAAACCATGGGATTATGGTGGACACCCTCTCTCATTACCATGGGGATATGGTGGACATATCCTCTCTGAACCATGGGAATATTGTGGACACCCTCTCTCTGAACCATGGGAATATGGTGGGTACCATCTCTCTGAACCATGGAGATATGGTGTACACCCTCTCTCTGAACCATGGGATTATGGTGGACACCCTCTCTAATTACAATGGGGATATGGTGGACCCCCACTCTCTGAACCATGGGGATATGGTGTACACCCTCTCTCTGAACCATGGGATTATGGTGGACACCCTCTCTCATTACAATGTGGATATGGAGGACCCCCACTCTCTGAACCATGGGGATATGGTGGACACCCTCTCTCTGAACCATGGGAATATGGACCCCCTTTCTCTGAACCATGGGATTATGGTGGACAACCTCTCTCATTTCCATGGGGATATGGTGTACACCCTCTCTCTGAACCATGGGGATATGGTGTACACCCTCTCTCTGAACCATGGAGATATGGTGTAAACCCTCTCTCTGAACCATGGGATTATGGTGGACACCCTCTCTCATTTCCATGGGGATATGGTGTACACCCTCTCTCTGAACCATGGGGATATGGTGTACACCCTCTCTCTGAACCATGGGAATATGGTGGACACCCTCTCTCTGAACCATGGGATTATGGTGGACACCCTCTCTCATTACAATGGGGATATGGTGCACCCCCACTCTCTGAACCATGGGGATATGGTGGACACCCTCTCACTGAACCATGGGAATATGGTGGACCCCCTGTTTCTGAACCATGGGACTATGGTGGACAACCTCTCTCATTGGTGAACACCCTCTCTCTGAACCATGGGGATATGGTGGACACCCTTTCTCTGAATAATGGGAATATGGGGGACACCCTCTGTCAGGTCGATGGGGATATGGTGAACACCCTCTCTCTGAACCATGGGGATATGGTGGACACCCTCTCTGAGATCCATGGAGATATGTTGGACATCCTCTCTGAGGTTCTTGGGGATATGGTGGAATACCCTCTCTCTGAACCATGGGAATATGGTGGGTACCATCTCTCAGATACATGGAGATATGGTGGACACCCTCTCTCTGAACCATGGGAATATGGTGAGCACCCTCTCTCAGATCGATGGAGATGTGGTGGACACCCTCTCTCTGAACAATGGGAATATGGTGGACAACCTCTCTCAGATCCATGGGAATATGGCGGACCCCTCTCTATCTGAACCATGGGAAAATGATGGACACCTTCTCTCAGATCGATGTGGGTATGGTGGAGACCCTCTCTCTGAACCATGGGAATATGATGGGCACCCTCTCTCAAATCCAGGGAGATATGGAGGACACCCTCTCTCTGAACCATGGGAATATGGTGGACACCCTCTCTCTGAACCATGGGGATATGGTGGACACCCTCTCTCTGAACCATGGGGATATGGTGTACACTCTTTCTCTGAACCATGGAGATATGGTGGACACCCACTCCCTGAACCATGGGGATATGGTGTACACTCTGTCTCTGAACCATGGAGATATGGTGGACACCCACTCCCTGAACCATGGGATTATGGTGGACACCCTCTCTCATTACCATGGGGATATGGTGGACACCCTCTCTCTGAACCATGGGAATATGATGGACACCCTCTCTCATTACCATGGGAATATGGTGGGCACCCTCTCTCTGAACCATAGGGATATGGTGGACATCTCCTCTCTGAACCATGGGAATATTGTGGACACCCTCTCTCTGAACCATGGGAATATGGTGGGTACCATCTCTCTGAACCATGGAGATATGGTGTACACCCTCTCTCTGAACCATGGGATTATGGTGGACACCCTCTCTAATTACAATGGGGATATGGTGGACCCCCACTCTCTGAACCATGGGGATATGGTGGACACCCTCTCTCTGAACCATGGGATTATGGTGGACACCCTCTCTCATTACAATGTGGATATGGTGGACCCCCACTCTCTGAACCATGGGGATATGGTGGACACCCTCTCTCTGAACCATGGGAATATGGACCCCCTTTCTCTGAACCATGGGATTATGGTGGACAACCTCTCTCATTTCCATGGGGATATGGTGTACACCCTCTCTCTGAACCATGGGGATATGGTGTACACCCTCTCTCTGAACCATGGAGATATGGTGTACACCCTCTCTCTGAACCATGGGATTATGGTGGACACCATCTCTCATTTCCATGGGGATATGGTGTACACCCTCTCTCTGAACTATGGGGATATGGTGTACACCCTCTCTCTGAACCATGGGAATATGGTGGACACCCTCTCTCTGAACCATGGGATTATGGTGGACACCCTCTCTCATTACAATGGGGATATGGTGCACCCCCACTCTCTGAACCATGGGGATATGGTGGACACCCTCTCTCTGAACCATGGGAATATGGTGGACCCCCTTTCTCTGAACCATGGGACTATGGTGGACAACCTCTCTCATTTCCATGGGGATATGGTGAACACCCTCTCTCTGAACCATGGGGATATGGTGGACACCCTTTCTCTGAATAATGGGAATATGGGGGACACCCTCTGTCAGGTCGATGGGGATATGGTGAACACCCTCTCTCTGAACCATGGGGATATGGTGGACACCCTCTCTGAGATCCATGGAGATATGTTGGACATCCTCTCTGAGGTTCTTGGGGATATGGTGGAATACCCTCTCTCTGAACCATGGGAATATGGTGGGTACCATCTCTCAGATACATGGAGATATGGTGGACACCCTCTCTCTGAACCATGGGAATATGGTGAGCACCCTCTCTCAGATCGATGGAGATGTGGTGTACACCCTCTCTCTGAACAATGGGAATATGGTGGACAACCTCTCTCAGATCCATGGGAATATGGCGGACCCCTCTCTATCTGAACCATGGGAAAATGATGGACACCTTCTCTCAGATCGATGTGGGTATGGTGGAGACCCTCTCTCTGAACCATGGGAATATGATGGGCACCCTCTCTCAAATCCAGGGAGATAGGGAGGACACCCTCTCTCTGAACCATGGGAATATGGTGGACACCCTCTCTCTGAACCATGGGGATATGGTGGACACCCTCTCTCTGAACCATGGGGATATGGTGTACACTCTTTCTCTGAACCATGGAGATATGGTGGACACCCACTCCCTGAACCATGGGGATATGGTGTACACTCTGTCTCTGAACCATGGAGATATGGTGGACACCCACTCCCTGAACCATGGGATTATGGTGGACACCCTCTCTCATTACCATGGGGATATGGTGGACACCCTCTCTCTGAACCATGGGAATATGGTGGACACCCTCTCTCTGAACCATGGGGATATGGTGGACACCCTCTCTCTGAACCATGGGGATATGGTGAACACTCTGTCTCTGAACCATGGAGATATGGTGGACACCCACTCCCTGAACCATGGGGATATGGTGGACACCCTCTCTCTGAACCATGGGAATATGGTGGACACCCTCTCTCTGAACCATGGGATTATGGTGGACACCCTCTCTCATTACCATGGGGATATGGTGGACCCCCACTCTCTGAACCATGGGGATATGGTGGACACCTTCTCTCTGAACCATGGGAATATGGTGGACACCCTCTCTCTGAACCATGGGAATATGGTGGACCCCCTTTCTCTGAACCATGGGACTATGGTGGACAACCTCTCTCATTTCCATGGGGATATGGCGAACACCCTCTCTCTGAACCATGGGGATATGGTGGATACCCTCTCTCTGAATAATGATAATATGGGGGACACCCTCTGTCAGTTCGATGGGGATATGGGGAACACCCTCTCTCTGAACCATGTGGATATGGTGGACACTCTCTCTGAGATCCATTGAGATATGGTGGACATCCTCTCTCTGGTTCTTGGTGATATGGTGGAATACCCTCTCTCTGCACCATGGGAATATGGTGGGTACCATCTCTCAGATACATGAAGATATGGTGGACACCCTCTCTCTGAACCATGGGAATATGATGGACACCCTCTCTCATTACCATGGGAATATGGTGGGCACCCTCTCTCTGAACCATAGGGATATGGTGGACATCTCCTCTCTGAACCATGGGAATATTGTGGACACCCTCTCTCTGAACCATGGGAATATGGTGGGTACCATCTCTCTGAACCATGGAGATATGGTGTACACCCTCTCTCTGAACCATGGGATTATGGTGGACACCCTCTCTAATTACAATGGGGATATGGTGGACCCCCACTCTCTGAACCATGGGATTATGGTGGACACCCTCTCTCATTTCCATGGGGATATGGTGTACACCCTCTCTCTGAACCATGGGGATATGGTGTACACCCTCTCTTTGAACCATGGGAATATGGTGGACACCCTCTCTCTGAACCATGGGATTATGGTGGACAAGCTCTCTCATTACAATGGGGATATGGTGCACCCCCACTCTCTGAACCATGGGGATATGGTGGACACCCTCTCTCTGAACCATGGGAATATGGTGGACCCCCTTTCTCTGAACCATGGGACTATGGTGGACAACCTCTCTCATTTCCATGGGGATATGGTGAACACCCTCTCTCTGAACCATGGGGATATGGTGGACACCCTTTCTCTGAATAATGGGAATATGGGGGACACCCTCTGTCAGGTCGATGGGGATATGGTGAACACCCTCTCTCTGAACCATGGGGATATGGTGGACACCCTCTCTGAGATCCATGGAGATATGTTGGACATCCTCTCTGAGGTTCTTGGGGCTATGGTGGAATACCCTCTCTCTGAACCATGGGAATATGGTGGGTACCATCTCTCAGATACATGGAGATATGGTGGACACCCTCTCTCTGAACCATGGGAATATGGTGAGCACCCTCTCTCTGAACCATGGGGATATGGTGGACACCCTCTCTCTGAACCATGGGGATATGGTGAACACTCTGTCTCTGAACCATGGAGATATGGTGGACACCCACTCCCTGAACCATGGGGATATGGTGGACACCCTCTCTCTGAACCATGGGAATATGGTGGACACCCTCTCTCTGAACCATGGGATTATGGTGGACACCCTCTCTCATTACCATGGGGATATGGTGGACCCCCACTCTCTGAACCATGGGGATATGGTGGACACCTTCTCTCTGAACCATGGGAATATGGTGGACACCCTCTCTCTGAACCATGGGAATATGGTGGACCCCCTTTCTCTGAACCATGGGACTATGGTGGACAACCTCTCTCATTTCCATGGGGATATGGCGAACACCCTCTCTCTGAACCATGGGGATATGGTGGATACCCTCTCTCTGAATAATGGGAATATGGGGGACACCCTCTGTCAGTTCGATGGGGATATGGTGAACATCCTCTCTCTGAACCATGTGGATATGGTGGACACTCTCTCTGAGATCCATTGAGATATGGTGGACATCCTCTCTCTGGTTCTTGGTGATATGGTGGAATACCCTCTCTCTGCACCATGGGAATATGGTGGGTACCATCTCTCAGATACATGAAGATATGGTGGACACCCTCTCTCTGAACCATGGGAATATGATGGACACCCTCTCTCATTACCATGGGAATATGGTGGGCACCCTCTCTCTGACCCATAGGGATATGGTGGACATCACCTCTCTGAACCATGGGAATATTGTGGACACCCTCTCTCTGAACCATGGGAATATGGTGGGTACCATCTCTCTGAACCATGGAGATATGGTGTACACCCTCTCTCTGAAGCATGGGATTATGGTGGACACCCTCTCTAATTACAATGGGGATATGGTGGACCCCCACTCTCTGAACCATGGGATTATGGTGGACACCCTCTCTCATTTCCATGGGGATATGGTGTACACCCTCTCTCTGAACCATGGGGATATGGTGTACACCCCCTCTTTGAACCATGGGAATATGGTGGACACCCTCTCTCTGAACCATGGGATTATGGTGGACACCCGCTCTCATTACAATGGGGATATGGTGCACCCCCACTCTCTGAACCATGGGGATATGGTGGACACCCTCTCTCTGAACCATGGGAATATGGTGGACCCCCTTTCTCTGAACCATGGGACTATGGTGGACAACCTCTCTCATTTCCATGGGGATATGGTGAACACCCTCTCTCTGAACCATGGGGATATGGTGGACACCCTTTCTCTGAATAATGGGAATATGGGGGACACCCTCTGTCAGGTCGATGGGGATATGGTGAACACCCTCTCTCTGAACCATGGGGATATGGTGGACACCCTCTCTGAGATCCATGGAGATATGTTGGACATCCTCTCTGAGGTTCTTGGGGATATGGTGGAATACCCTCTCTCTGAACCATGGGAATATGGTGGGTACCATCTCTCAGATACATGGAGATATGGTGGACACCCTCTCTCTGAACCATGGGAATATGGTGAGCACCCTCTCTCAGATCGATGGAGATGTGGTGGACACCCTCTCTCTGAACAATGGGAATATGGTGGACAACCTCCCTCAGATCCATGGGAATATGGCGGACCCCTCTCTATCTGAACCATGGGAAAATTATGGACACCTTCTCTCAGATCGATATGGGTATGGTGGAGACCCTCTCTCTGAACCATGGGAATATGATGGGCACCCTCTCTCAAATCCAGGGAGATAGGGAGGACACCCTCTCTCTGAACCATGGGAATATGGTGGACACCCTCTCTCTGAACCATGGGGATATGGTGGACACCCTCTCTCTGAACCATGGGGATATGGTGTATACTCTTTCTCTGAACCATGGAGATATGGTGGACACCCACTCCCTGAACCATGGGGATATGGTGTACACTCTGTCTCTGAACCACGGAGATATGGTGGACACCCACTCCCTGAACCATGGGATTATGGTGGACACCCTCTCTCATTACCATGGGGATATGGTGGACACCCTCTCTCTGAACCATGGGAATATGGTGGACACCCTCTCTCTGAACCATGGGGATATGGTGGACACCCTCTCTCTGAACCATGGGGATATGGTGAACACTCTGTCTCTGAACCATGGAGATATGGTGGACACCCACTCCCTGAACCATGGGGATATGGTGGACACCCTCTCTCTGAACCATGGGAATATGGTGGACACCCTCTCTCTGAACCATGGGATTATGGTGGACACCCTCTCTCATTACCATGGGGATATGGTGGACCCCCACTCTCTGAACCATGGGGATATGGTGGACACCTTCTCTCTGAACCATGGGAATATGGTGGACACCCTCTCTCTGAACCATGGGAATATGGTGGACCCCCTTTCTCTGAACCATGGGACTATGGTGGACAACCTCTCTCATTTCCATGGGGATATGGCGAACACCCTCTCTCTGAACCATGGGGATATGGTGGATACCCTCTCTCTGAATAATGGGAATATGGGGGACACCCTCTGTCAGTTCGATGGGGATATGGTGAACACCCTCTCTCTGAACCATGTGGATATGGTGGACACTCTCTCTGAGATCCATTGAGATATGGTGGACATCCTCTCTCTGGTTCTTGGTGATATGGTGGAATACCCTCTCTCTGCACCATGGGAATATGGTGGGTACCATCTCTCAGATACATGAAGATATGGTGGACACCCTCTCTCTGAACCATGGGAATATGATGGACACCCTCTCTCATTACCATGGGAATATGGTGGGCACCCTCTCTCTGAACCATAGGGATATGGTGGACATCTCCTCTCTGAACCATGGGAATATTGTGGACACCCTCTCTCTGAACCATGGGAATATGGTGGGTACCATCTCTCTGAACCATGGAGATATGGTGTACACCCTCTCTCTGAACCATGGGATTATGGTGGACACCCTCTCTAATTACAATGGGGATATGGTGGACCCCCACTCTCTGAACCATGGGGATATGGTGGACACCCTCTCTCTGAACCATGGGATTATGGTGGACACCCTCTCTCATTACAATGTGGATATGGTGGACCCCCACTCTCTGAACCATGGGGATATGGTGGACAACCTCTCTCATTTCCATGGGGATATGGCGAACACCCTCTCTCTGAACCATGGGGATATGGTGGATACTCTCTCTCTGAATAATGGGAATATGGGAGACACCCTCTGTCAGTTCGATGGGGATATGGTGAACACCCTCTCTCTGAACCATGTGGATATGGTGGACACTCTCTCTGAGATCCATTGAGATATGGTGGACATCCTCTCTCAGGTTCTTGGGGATATGGTGGAATACCCTCTCTCTGCACCATGGGAATATGGTAGGTACCATCTCTCAGATACATGGAGATATGGTGGACACCCTCTCTCTGAACCATGGGAATATGATGGACACCCTCTCTCAAATCCAGGGAGATAGGGAGGACACCCTCTCTCTGAACCATGGGAATATGGTGGACACCCTCTCTCTGAACCATGGGGATATGGTGGACACCCTCTCTCTGAACCATGGGGATATGGTGTACACTCTTTCTCTCAACCATGGAGATATGGTGGACACCCACTCCCTGAACCATGGGGATATGGTGTACACTCTGTCTCTGAACCATGGAGATATGGTGGACACCCACTCCCTGAACCATGGGATTATGGTGGACACCCTCTCTCATTACCATGGGGATATGGTGGACACCCTCTCTCTGAACCATGGGAATATGGTGGACACCCTCTCTCTGAACCATGGGGATATGGTGGACACCCTCTCTCTGAACCATGGGGATATGGTGAACACTCTGTCTCTGAACCATGGAGATATGGTGGACACCCACTCCCTGAACCATGGGGATATGGTGGACACCCTCTCTCTGAACCATGGGAATATGGTGGACACCCTCTCTCTGAACCATGGGATTATGGTGGACACCCTCTCTCATTACCATGGGGATATGGTGGACCCCCACTCTCTGAACCATGGGGATATGGTGGACACCTTCTCTCTGAACCATGGGAATATGGTGGACACCCTCTCTCTGAACCATGGGAATATGGTGGACCCCCTTTCTCTGAACCATGGGACTATGGTGGACAACCTCTCTCATTTCCATGGGGATATGGCGAACACCCTCTCTCTGAACCATGGGGATATGGTGGATACCCTCTCTCTGAATAATGATAATATGGGGGACACCCTCTGTCAGTTCGATGGGGATATGGGGAACACCCTCTCTCTGAACCATGTGGATATGGTGGACACTCTCTCTGAGATCCATTGAGATATGGTGGACATCCTCTCTCTGGTTCTTGGTGATATGGTGGAATACCCTCTCTCTGCACCATGGGAATATGGTGGGTACCATCTCTCAGATACATGAAGATATGGTGGACACCCTCTCTCTGAACCATGGGAATATGATGGACACCCTCTCTCATTACCATGGGAATATGGTGGGCACCCTCTCTCTGAACCATAGGGATATGGTGGACATCTCCTCTCTGAACCATGGGAATATTGTGGACACCCTCTCTCTGAACCATGGGAATATAGTGGGTACCATCTCTCTGAACCATGGAGATATGGTGTACACCCTCTCTCTGAACCATGGGATTATGGTGGACACCCTCTCTAATTACAATGGGGATATGGTGGACCCCCACTCTCTGAACCATGGGATTATGGTGGACACCCTCTCTCATTTCCATGGGGATATGGTGTACACCCTCTCTCTGAACCATGGGGATATGGTGTACACCCTCTCTTTGAACCATGGGAATATGGTGGACACCCTCTCTCTGAACCATGGGATTATGGTGGACAAGCTCTCTCATTACAATGGGGATATGGTGCACCCCCACTCTCTGAACCATGGGGATATGGTGGACACCCTCTCTCTGAACCATGGGAATATGGTGGACCCCCTTTCTCTGAACCATGGGACTATGGTGGACAACCTCTCTCATTTCCATGGGGATATGGTGAACACCCTCTCTCTGAACCATGGGGATATGGTGGACACCCTTTCTCTGAATAATGGGAATATGGGGGACACCCTCTGTCAGGTCGATGGGGATATGGTGAACACCCTCTCTCTGAACCATGGGGATATGGTGGACACCCTCTCTGAGATCCATGGAGATATGTTGGACATCCTCTCTGAGGTTCTTGGGGCTATGGTGGAATACCCTCTCTCTGAACCATGGGAATATGGTGGGTACCATCTCTCAGATACATGGAGATATGGTGGACACCCTCTCTCTGAACCATGGGAATATGATGGAGCACCCTCTCTCTGAACCATGGGGATATGGTGGACACCCTCTCTCTGAACCATGGGGATATGGTGAACACTCTGTCTCTGAACCATGGAGATATGGTGGACACCCACTCCCTGAACCATGGGGATATGGTGGACACCCTCTCTCTGAACCATGGGAATATGGTGGACACCCTCTTTCTGAACCATGGGATTATGGTGGACACCCTCTCTCATTACCATGGGGATATGGTGGACCCCCACTCTCTGAACCATGGGGATATGGTGGACACCTTCTCTCTGAACCATGGGAATATGGTGGACACCCTCTCTCTGAACCATGGGAATATGGTGGACCCCCTTTCTCTGAACCATGGGACTATGGTGGACAACCTCTCTCATTTCCATGGGGATATGGCGAACACCCTCTCTCTGAACCATGGGGATATGGTGGATACCCTCTCTCTGAATAATGGGAATATGGGGGACACCCTCTGTCAGTTCGATGGGGATATGGTGAACATCCTCTCTCTGAACCATGTGGATATGGTGGACACTCTCTCTGAGATCCATTGAGATATGGTGGACATCCTCTCTCTGGTTCTTGGTGATATGGTGGAATACCCTCTCTCTGCACCATGGGAATATGGTGGGTACCATCTCTCAGATACATGAAGATATGGTGGACACCCTCTCTCTGAACCATGGGAATATGATGGACACCCTCTCTCATTACCATGGGAATATGGTGGGCACCCTCTCTCTGAACCATAGGGATATGGTGGACATCTCCTCTCTGAACCATGGGAATATTGTGGACACCCTCTCTCTGAACCATGGGAATATGGTGGGTACCATCTCTCTGAACCATGGAGATATGGTGTACACCCTCTCTCTGAACCATGGGATTATGGTGGACACCCTCTCTAATTACAATGGGGATATGGTGGACCCCACTCTCTGAACCATGGGATTATGGTGGACACCCTCTCTCATTTCCATGGGGATATGGTGTACACCCTCTCTCTGAACCATGGGGATATGGTGTACACCCTCTCTTTGAACCATGGGAATATGGTGGACACCCTCTCTCTGAACCATGGGATTATGGTGGACACCCGCTCTCATTACAATGGGGATATGGTGCACCCCCACTCTCTGAACCATGGGGATATGGTGGACACCCTCTCTCTGAACCATGGGAATATGGTGGACCCCCTTTCTCTGAACCATGGGACTATGGTGGACAACCTCTCTCATTTCCATGGGGATATGGTGAACACCCTCTCTCTGAACCATGGGGATATGGTGGACACCCTTTCTCTGAATGATGGGAATATGGGGGACACCCTCTGTCAGGTCGATGGGGATATGGTGAACACCCTCTCTCTGAACCATGGGGATATGGTGGACACCCTCTCTGAGATCCATGGAGATATGTTGGACATCCTCTCTGAGGTTCTTGGGGATATGGTGGAATACCCTCTCTCTGAACCATGGGAATATGGTGGGTACCATCTCTCTGAACCATGGAGATATGGTGTACACCCTCTCTCTGAACCATGGGATTATGGTGGACACCCTCTCTAATTACAATGGGGATATGGTGGACCCCCACTCTCTGAACCATGGGGATATGGTGGACACCCTCTCTCTGAACCATGGGATTATGGTGGACACCCTCTCTCATTACAATGTGGATATGGTGGACCCCCACTCTCTGAACCATGGGGATATGGTGGACAACCTCTCTCATTTCCATGGGGATATGGCGAACACCCTCTCTCTGAACCATGGGGATATGGTGGATACTCTCTCTCTGAATAATGGGAATATGGGAGACACCCTCTGTCAGTTCGATGGGGATATGGTGAACACCCTCTCTCTGAACCATGTGGATATGGTGGACACTCTCTCTGAGATCCATTGAGATATGGTGGACATCCTCTCTCAGGTTCTTGGGGATATGGTGGAATACCCTCTCTCTGCACCATGGGAATATGGTAGGTACCATCTCTCAGATACATGGAGATATGGTGGACACCCTCTCTCTGAACCATGGGAATATGATGGACACCCTCTCTCATTACCATGGGAATATGGTGAGCACCCTATCTCTGAACCATAGGGATATGGTGGACATCTCCTCTCTGAACCATGGGAATATTGTGGACACCCTCTCTCTGAACCATGGGAATATGGTGGGTACCATCTCTCTGAACCATGGAGATATGGTGTACACCCGCTCTCTGAACCATGGGATTATGGTGGACACCCTCTCTCATTTCCATGGGGATATGGTGGACACCCTCTCTCTGAACCATGGGGATATGGTGTAAACCCACTCTCTGAACCATGGGAATATGGTGGACGCCCTCTCTCTGAACCATGGGATTATGGTGGACACCCTCTCTCATTACCATGGGGATATGGTGGTCCCCCACTCTCTGAACCATGGGGATATGGTGGACACCTTCTCTCTGAACCATGGGAATATGGTCGGCACCCTCTCCCTGAACCATGGGAATATGGTGGACCCCCTTTCTCTGAAGCATGGGGATATGGTGGACACCCTCTCTCTGAATAATGGGAATATGGGGGACACCCTCTGTCAGGTCGATGGGGATATGGTGGACACCCTCTCTGAGATCCATGGAGATATGGTGGACATCCTCTCTCAGGTTCTTGGGGATATGGTGGAATACCCTCTCTCTGAACCATGGGAATATAGTGGGTACCATCTGTCAGATACATGGAGATATGGTGAACACCCTCTCTCTGAACCATGGGAATATGGTGGACACCCTCTCTCAGATCGATGGAGATATGGTGGACACCCTCTCTCTGAACCATGGGAATATGGTGGACGCCCTCTCTCTGAACCATGGGATTATGGTGGACACCCTCTCTCATTACCATGGGGATATGGTGGTCCCCCACTCTCTGAACCATGGGGATATGGTGGACACCTTCTCTCTGAACCATGGGAATATGGTGGGCACCCTCTCTCTGAACCATGGGAATATGGTGGACCCCCTTTCTCTGAAGCATGGGGATATGGTGGACACCCTCTCTCTGAATAATGGGAATATGGGGGACACCCTCTGTCAGGTCGATGGGGATATGGTGGACACCCTCTCTGAGATCCATGGAGATATGGTGGACATCCTATCTCAGGTTCTTGGGGATATGGTGGAATACCCTCTCTCTGAACCATGGGAATATAGTGGGTACCATCTGTCAGATACATGGAGATATGGTGAACACCCTCTCTCTGAACCATGGGAAAATGGTGGACACCCTCTCTCAGATCGATGTGTGTATGGTGGAGACCCTCTCTCTCTGAACCATGGGGATATGGTGTACACCCTCTCTCTGAATAATGGGAATATGGTGGACACCCTCTCTCTGAACCATGGGAATGTGGTAGACCCTCTCTCTATTTGAACCATGGGAAAATGGTGGACACCCTCTCTCAGATCCATTTGAATATGGTGGACCCCCTCTCTCTCTGAACCATGGGGATATGGTGTACACCCTCTCTCTGAATAATGTGAATATGGTGGACACCCTCTCTCTGAACCATGGGAAAATGGTGGACTCCCTCTCTCAGATCCATGGGGATATGGTGGACTCCCTCTTTCTGATACATGGAGATATGTTGGACGCCCTCTCTCAGATCCATGGGAATATGGTAGACCCCCTTTCTGAACCATGGGATTATGGTGGACAACCTCTCTCTGAATAATGGGAATATGGGGACACCCTCTGTCAGGTTGATGGGGATATGGTGAACACCCTTTCTCTGAACCATGGGGATATGTTGGACACCCTCTCTCTGAGTAATGGGAATATGGGGGATACCCTCTGTCAGGTCGATGGGGATATGGTGGACACCCTCTCTGAGATCCATGGAGATATGGTGGACATCCTCTCTCAGGTTCTTGGGGATATGGTGGAATACCCTCTCTCTGAACCATGGGAATATAGTGGGTACCATCTGTCAGATACATGGAGATATGGTGAACACCCTCTCTCTGAACCATGGGAATATGGTGGACACCCTCTCTCAGATCGATGGAGATATGGTGGACACCCTCTCTCTGAACCATGGGAATATGGCAGACTCCTCTCTATCTAAACCATGGGAAAATGGTGGACACCCTCTCTCAGATCGATGTGTGTATGGTGGAGACCCTCTCCCTGAACCATAGGGATATGTTGGACACCCTCTCTCTGAACCATGGGAATATGGTGGACACCATCTCTCGGATCCATGGGAATGTGGTAGACCTCTCTCTATTTGAACCATGGGAAAATGGTGGACACCCTCTCTCAGATCCATTTGAATATGGTGGACCCCCTCTCTCTCTGAACCATGGGGATATGGTGTACACCCTCTCTCTGAATCATGGGAATATGGTGGACACCCTCTCTCTGAACCATGGGAAAATGGTGGACACCCTCTCTCAGATCCATGGGGATATGGTGGACTCCCTCTTTCTGATACATGGAGATATGTTGGACGCCCTCTCTCAGATCCATGGGAATATGGTAGACCCCCTTTCTGAACCATGGGAATATGGTGGACGCCCTCTCTCTGAACCATGGGATTATGGTGGACACCCTCTCTCATTACCATGGGGATATGGTGGTCCCCCACTCTCTGAACCATGGGGATATGGTGGACACCTTCTCTCTGAACCATGGGAATATGGTGGGCACCCTCTCTCTGAACCATGGGAATATGGTGGACCCCCTTTCTCTGAAGCATGGGGATATGGTGGACACCCTCTCTCTGAATAATGGGAATATGGGGGACACCCTCTGTCAGGTCGATGGGGATATGGTGGACACCCTCTCTGAGATCCATGGAGATATGGTGGACATCCTATCTCAGGTTCTTGGGGATATGGTGGAATACCCTCTCTCTGAACCATGGGAATATAGTGGGTACCATCTGTCAGATACATGGAGATATGGTGAACACCCTCTCTCTGAACCATGGGAAAATGGTGTACACCCTCTCTCAGATCGATGTGTGTATGGTGGAGACCCTCTCCCTGAACCATGGGGATATGTTGGACACCCTCTCTCTGAACCATGGGAATATGGTGGACACCATCTCTCGGATCCATGGGAATGTGGTAGACCCTCTCTCTATTTGAACCATGGGAAAATGGTGGACACCCTCTCTCAGATCCATTTGAATATGGTGGACCCCCTCTCTCTCTGAACCATGGGGATATGGTGTACACCCTCTCTCTGAATAATGGGAATATGGTGGACACCCTCTCTCTGAACCATGGGAAAATGGTGGACACCCTCTCTCAGATCCATGGGGATATGGTGGACTCCCTCTTTCTGATACATGGAGATATGTTGGACGCCCTCTCTCAGATCCATCGGAATATGGTAGACCCCCTTTCTGAACCATGGGATTATGGTGGACAACCTCTCTCTGAATAATGGGAATATGGGGACACCCTCTGTCAGGTTGATGGGGATATGGTGAACACCCTTTCTCTGAACCATGGGGATATGTTGGACACCCTCTCTCTGAATAATGGGAATATGGGGGACACCCTCTGTCAGGTCGATGGGATATGGTGGACACCCTCTCTGAGATCCATGGAGATATGGTGGACATCCTCTCTCAGGTTCTTGGGGATATGGTGGAATACCCTCTCTCTGAACCATGGGAATATAGTGGGTACCATCTGTCAGATACATGGAGATATGGTGAACACCCTCTCTCTGAACCATGGGAATATGGTGGACACCCTCTCTCAGATCGATGGAGATATGGTGGACACCCTCTCTCTGAACCATGGGAATATGGCAGACTCCTCTCTATCTAAACCATGGGAAAATGGTGGACACCCTCTCTCAGATTGATGTGTGTATGGTGGAGACCCTCTCCCTGAACCATAGGGATATGTTGGACACCCTCTCTCTGAACCATGGGAATATGGTGGACACCATCTCTCGGATCCATGGGAATGTGGTAGACCTCTCTCTATTTGAACCATGGGAAAATGGTGGACACCCTCTCTCAGATCCATTTGAATATGGTGGACCCCCTCTCTCTCTGAACCATGGGGATATGGTGTACACCCTCTCTCTGAATCATGGGAATATGGTGGACACCCTCTCTCTGAACCATGGGAAAATGGTGGACACCCTCTCTCAGATCCATGGGGATATGGTGGACTCCCTCTTTCTGATACATGGAGATATGTTGGACGCCCTCTCTCAGATCCATGGGAATATGGTAGACCCCCTTTCTGAACCATGGGATTATGGTGGACAACCTCTCTCTGAATAATGGGAATATGGGGACACCCTCTGTCAGGTTGATGGGGATATGGTGAACACCCTTTCTCTGAACCATGGGGATATGTTGGACACCCTCTCTCTGAATAATGGGAATATGGGGGACACCCTCTGTCAGGGTGATGGGGATATGGTGAACACCCTCTCTCTGAACCATGGGGATATGATGTACATCCTGTCTGAGATCCATGGAAATATGGTGGACATCCTCTCTCAGGTTCTTGGGGATATGGTGGAGTACCCTCTCTCTGAACCATGGGAATATGGTGGGTACCATCTCTCAGATACATGGAGATATGGTGGACACCCTCTCTCTGAACCATGGGAATATGGTAGACAACCTCTCTCAAATCCATGGGAATATGGCGGACCCCTCTCTATCTGAACCATGTGAAAATGGTGGACACCTTCTCTCAGACCGATGTGGGTATGGTGGAGACCCTCTCTCTGAACCATGGGAATCTGGTGGGCACCCTCTCTAAAATCCATGGAGATAGGGAGGACACCCTCTCTCTGAACCATGGGGATATGGTGTACACTCTCTCTCTGAACCATGGGATTATGGTGGACACCCTCTCTCATTACCATGGGAATATGGTGGACCCCCTCTCTCTGAACCATGGGGATATGGTGGACACCCTCTCTCTGAACCATGGGAATCTGGTGGACCCCATTTCTCTGAACCATGGGACTATGGTGGACAACCACTCTCATTTCCATGGGGATATGGTGAACACCCTCTCTCTGAACCAGGGGGATATGGTGGATACCCTCTCTCTGAATAAGGGGAATATGGGGGACACCCTCTGTCAGTTCGATGGGGATATGGTGAACACCCTCTCTCTGAACCATGTGGATATGGTGGACACCCTCTCTCTGAATAATGGGAATATGGGGGGCACCCTCTGTCAGGTCGTTGGGGATATGGCGAACCCCCTCTCTCTGAACCATGGGGATATGGTGGACACCCTCTCTGAGATCCATTGAGATATGGTGGACATCCTCTCTCAGGTTCTTGGGGATATGGTGCAATACCCTCTCTCTGAACCATGGGAATATGGTGGGTACCATCTCTCAGATACATGGAGATATGGTGAACACCCTCTCTCTGAACCATGGGAATATGGTGGACAACCTCTCTCAGACCCATGGGAATATGGCGGACTCCTCTCTATCTAAACCATGGGAAAATGGTGGACACCCTCTCTCAGATCGATGTGGGCATGGTGGAGACCCTCTCACTGAACCATGGGAATATGGTGGGCAGCCTCTCTCCGATCCATGGAGATATGGTGTACACCCTGTTTTTGAACCATGGAGATATGGTGGACACCCTCTCTGTGAACTATGGGAATATGGTGGACACCCTCTCTCGGATCCATGGGAATGTGGTGGACCCTCTCTCTATTTGAACCATGGGAAAATGGTGGACACCCTCTCTCAGATCCATGGGAATATGGTGGACCCCCCTCTCTATCTGAACCATGGGAATATGGTGGGCACCCTCTCTCTGAACCATGGGAATATGGTGGACACCCTCTCTATGAACCATGGGGTTATGATGGACCCCCCTCTCTCTGAACCATGGGAATATGGTGGACACCCTCTCTCTGAACCATGGGAAAATGGTGGACACCCTCTCTCAGATCCATGGGGATATGGTGAACACCCTCTCTCTGAACCATGGGGATATGGTGGACACCCTCTTGCTGAATAATGGGAATATGGGGGACACCCTCTGTCAGGTCGATGGGGATATGGTGAACACCCTCTCTCTGAACCATGGCAAAATGGTGGACACCCTCTCTCAGAACCATGGGAATATGGTGGGCACCCTCTCTCTGAACCATGGGAATATGGTGGGCACCCCCTCTAAAATCTATGGCGATATTGAGGACACACTCTCTCTGAACCATGGGGATATGGTGTACACTCTATCTCTGAACCATGGAGATATGGTGGACACCCACTCTCTGAACCATGGGATTATGGTGGACACCCTCTCTCATTACCATGGGAATATGGTGGACCCCCACTCTCTGAACCATTGGGATATGGTGGACACCCTCTCTCTGAACCATGGGAATCTGGTGGACCCCCTTTCTCTGAACCATGGGACTATGGTGGACAACCACTCTCATTTCCATGGGGATATGTTGAACACCCTCTCTCTGAACCATGGGGATATGGTGGATACCCTCTCTCTGAATAAGGGGAATATGGGGGACACCCTCTGTCAGTTCGATGGGGATATGGTAAACACCCTCTCTCTGAACCATGTGGATATGGTGGACACCCCCTCTCTGAATAATGGGAATATGGGGGGCACCCTCTGTCAGGTCGATGGGGATATGGTGAACACCCTCTCTCTGAACCATGGTATGGTGGACACCCTCTCTGAGATCCATGGAGATATGGTGGACACCCTCTCTCAGGTTCTTGGGGATATGGTGGAATACCCTCTCTCTGAACCATGGGAATATGGTGGTTACCATCTCTCAGATACATGGAGATATGGTGAACACCCTCTCTCTGAACCATGGGAATATGGTGGACAACCTCTCTCAGATCCATGGGAATATGGCGGACTCCTCTCTATCTAAACCATGGGAAAATGGTGGACACCCTCTCTCAGATCGATGTGGGTATGGTGGAGACCCTCTCTCTGAACCATGGGAATATGGTGGGCAGCCTCTCTCAGATCCATGGAGATAGGGTGGACACCCTCTCTCTGAACCATGTGAATATGGTGGACACCCTCTCTCGGATCCATGGGAATGTGGTGGACCCTCTCTCTATTTGAACCATGGGAAAATGGTGGACACCCTCTCTCAGATCCATGGGAATATGGTGGACCCCCTCTCTATCTGAACCATGGGAATATGGTGGGCACCGTCTCTCTGAACCATGGGAATATGGTGGACCCCCCTCTATGAACCATGGGGTTATGATGGACCCCCCTCTCTCTGAACCATGGGAATCTGGTGGACACCCTCTCTCTGAACCATGGGAAAATGGTGGACACCCTCTCTCAGGTCCATGGGGATATGGTGGACTCCCTCTTTCTGATACATGGAGATATGTTGGATGCCCTCTCTCAGATCCATGGGAATATGGTGGACACACTCTCTCTGAACCATGGGATTATGGTGGACAACCTCTCTCATTTCCATGGGGATATGGTGAACACCCTCTCTCTGAACCATGGGGATATGGTGGACACCCTCTCTCTGAATAATGGGAATATGGGGGACACCCTCTGTCAGGTCGATGGGGATATGGTGAACACCCTCTCTCTGAACCATGGGAAAATGGTGGACACCCTCTCTCAGATCCATGGGAATATGGTGGACTCCCTCTTTCTGATACATGGAGATATGTTGGATGCCCTCTCTCAGATCCATGGGAATATGGTGGGCACCCTTTCTCTGAACCATGGGATTATGGTGGACAACCTCTCTCATTTCCATGGGGATATGGTGAACACCCTCTCTCTGAACCATGAGGATATGGTGGACACCCTCTCTCTGAATAATGGGAATATGGGGGACACCCTCTGTCAGGTCGATGGGGATATGGTGAATACCCTCTCTCTGAACCATGGGGATATGGTGGACACTCTCTCTGAGATCCATGGAGATATGGTGGACATCCTCTCTCTGAATAATGGGAATATGGGGGACACCCTCTGTCAGGTCGATGGGGATATGGTGAACACCCTCTCTCTGAACCATGGGGATATGGTGGACACCCTCTCTGAGATCCATGGGGATATGGTGGACGCCCTCTCTGAGATCCATTGAGATATGGTGGACATCCTCTCTCAGGTTCTTGGGGATATGGTGGAATACCCTCTCTCTGAACCATGGGAATATGGTGGGTACCATCTCTCAGATACATGGAGATATGGTGAACACCCTCTCTCTGAACCAGGGGAATATGGTGGGCACCCTCTCTCAGATCAATGTGGGTATGGTGGAGACCCTCTCTCTGAACCATGGGAATATGGTGGGCACCCTCTCTCAGATCCATGGAGATATGGTGGACACCCTCTCTCTGAACCATGGGGATATGGTGTACACTCTGTCTCTGAACCATGGAGATATGGTGGACACCCACTCTCTGAACCATGGGGATATGGTGGACACCCTCTCTCTGAACCATGGGAATATGGTGGCCACCCTCTCTCGGATCCATGGGAATGTGGTGGACCCTCTCTCTATTTGAACCATGGGAAAATGGTGGACACCCTCTCTCAGATCCATGGGAATATGGTGGATCCCCTCTCTATCTGAACCATGGGAATATGCTGTGCACCCTCTCTCTGAACCATGGGAATATGGTGGACTCCCTCTATCTGAACCATGGGAATATGGCTGACACCCATCTCTGAACCATGGGAATATCGTGGACACCCACTCTCTGAACCATGGGAATATGGTGGACACCCTCTCTCTGAACCATGGGAATATGGCGGACACCCTCTCTCTGAACCATGGGTATATGGTGGCCACCCTCTCTCGGATCCATGGGAATGTGGTGGACCCTCTCTCTATTTGAACCATGGGAAAATGGTGGACACCTTCTCTCAGATCGATGTGGGTATGGTGGAGACCCTCTCTCTGAACCATGGGAATATGGTGGGCACCCTCTCTCAGATCCATGGAGATATGGTGGACACCCTCTCTATGAACCATGGGGATATGGTGTACACTCTGTCTCTGAACCATGGAGATATGGTGGACACCCACTCTCTGAACCATGGGGATATGGTGGACACCCTCTCTCTGAACCATGGGAATATGGTGGCCACCCTCTCTCGGATCCATGGGAATGTGGTGGACCCTCTCTCTATTTGAACCATGGGAAAATGGTGGACACCCTCTCTCAGATCCATGGGAATATGGTGGATCCCCTCTCTATCTGAACCATGGGAATATGCTGTGCACCCTCTCTCTGAACCATGGGAATATGGTGGACTCCCTTTATCTGAACCATGGGAATATGGCTGACACCCATCTCTGAACCATGGGAATATCGTGGACACCCTCTCTCTGAACCATGGGAATATGGTGGACACCCTCTCTCTGAACCATGGGAATATGGTGGACACTCTCTCTCTGAATCATGGGAATATGGGGGACACCCTCTCTCTGACCCATGAGAATAGGGTGGACACCCGCTGTCAGGTCCATGGGGATATGTTGAACACCCTCTCTCGGAACCATGGGAAAATGGTGGACACCCTCTTTCAGATCCATGGGGATATGGTGGACTCCCTCTTTCTGATACATGGAGATATGTTGGACACCCTCTCTCAGATCCACGAGGATATGGTGGACACCCTCTCTCAGGTCCATGGGAATATGGTGGACACTCTCTCTCTGAACCATGGGGATATGGTGGGCACCCTCTCTCAAATTTTTGGTGATATTGTGGACACCCTCTCTCTGAACCATGGGAATATGGTGTACACCCTCTCTCTGAACCATGGGGATATGGTGTACACCCTCTCTATGACCATGGGTTTATGGTGGACAGCCTCTCTCATTTCCATGGGGCTATGGTGTACACCCTCTCTCTGAACCATGGATATATGGTGTACACCCTCTCTCTGAACCATGGGAATATGGCGGACACCCTCTCTCATTTCCATGTGGATATGATGTACACCCTCGCTCTGAACCATGGGAATATGGTGGACACCTTCTCTCTGAACCATGGGGATATGGTGGACAACCTCTCTCTTTTCCATGGGGATAGGCTGTACACTCTCTCTCTGAACCATGGGAATATGGTGGACACACTCTCTCTAAACCATGGGGATACCCTCTCTCTGAACCATCGGGATATGGTGGACAACCTCTCTCCTTTCCATGGGGATATGGTGTCCACCCTCTCTCTGAACCATGGAAATATGGTGGACAACCTCTCTCAGATCCATGGGAATATGGCAAACTCCTCTCTATCTAAACCATGGGAAATGGTGGACACCCTCTCTCAGATCGATGTTGGTATGGTGGAGACCCTCTCTCTGAACCATGGGAATATGGTGGGCACCCTCTCTCAGATCCATGGAGATATGGTGAACACCCTCTCTCTGAACCATGAGGATATGGTGGACACCCTCTCTCTGAATAATGGGAATATGGGGGACACCCTCTGTCAGGTCGATGGGGATATGGTGAACACCCTCTCTCTGAACCATGGGGATATGGTGGACACCCTCTCTGAGATCCATGGAGATATGGTGGACATCCTCTCTCTGAATAATGGGAATATGGGGGACACCCTCTGTCAGGTCGATGGGGATATGTTGAACACCCTCTCTCTGAACCATGAGGATATGGTGGACACCCTCTCTGAGATCCATGGGGATATGGTGGACACCCTCTCTGAGATCCATTGAGATATGGTGGACATCCTCTCTCAGGTTCTTGGGGATATGGTGGAATACCCTCTCTCTGAACCATGGGAATATGGTGGGTACCATCTCTCAGATACATGGAGATATGGTGAACACCCTCTCTCTGAACCAGGGGAATATGGTGGGCACCCTCTCTCAGATCGATGTGGGTATGGTGGAGACCCTCTCTCTGAACCATGGGAATATGGTGGGCACCCTCTCTCAGATCCATGGAGATATGGTGGACACCCTCTCTCTGAACCATGGGGATATGGTGTACACTCTGTCTCTGAACCATGGAGATATGGTGGACACCCACTCTCTGAACCATGGGGATATGGTGGACACCCTCTCTCTGAACCATGGGAATATGGTGGCCACCCTCTCTCGGATCCATGGGAATGTGGTGGACCCTCTCTCTATTTGAACCATGGGAAAATGGTGGACACCCTCTCTCAGATCCATGGGAATATGGCGGATCCCCTCTCTATCTGAACCATGGGAATATGCTGTGCACCCTCTCTCTGAACCATGGGAATATGGTGGACTCCCTCTCTCTGAACCATGGGAATATGGCTGACACCCATCTCTGAACCATGGGAATATCGTGGACACCCTCTCTCTGAACCATGGGAATATGGTGGACACCCTCTCTCTGAACCATGGGAATATGGCGGACACCCTCTCTCTGAACCATGGGAATATGGTGGCCACCCTCTCTCGGATCCATGGGAATGTGGTGGACCCTCTCTCTATTTGAACCATGGGAAAATGGTGGACACCTTCTCTCAGATCGATGTGGGTATGGTGGAGACCCTCTCTCTGAACCATGGGAATATGGTGGGCACCCTCTCTCAGATCCATGGAGATATGGTGGACACCCTCTCTATGAACCATGGGGATATGGTGTACACTCTGTCTCTGAACCATGGAGATATGGTGGACAGCCACTCTCTGAACCATGGGGATATGGTGGACACCTTCTCTCTGAACCATGGGGATATGGTGGACAACCTCTCTCTTTTCCATGGGGATAGGGTGTACACTCTCTCTCTGAACCATGGGAATATGGTGGACACACTCTCTCTAAACCATGGGGATACCCTCTCTCTGAACCATCGGGATATGGTGGACAACCTCTCTCTTTTCCATGGGGATATGGTGTCCACCCTCTCTCTGAACCATGGAAATATGGTGGACAACCTCTCTCAGATCCATGGGAATATGGCAAACTCCTCTCTATCTAAACCATGGGAAATGGTGGACACCCTCTCTCAGATCGATGTTGGTATGGTGGAGACCCTCTCTCTGAACCATGGGAAAATGGTGGGCACCCTCTCTCAGATCCATGGAGATATGGTGAACACCCTCTCTCTGAACCATGAGGATATGGTGGACACCCTCTCTCTGAATAATGGGAATATGGGGGACACCCTCTGTCAGGTCGATGGGGATATGGTGAACACCCTCTCTCTGAACCATGGGGATATGGTGGACACCCTCTCTGAGATCCATGGAGATATGGTGGACATCCTCTCTCTGAATAATGGGAATATGGGGGACACCCTCTGTCAGGTCGATGGGGATATGGTGAACACCCTCTCTCTGAACCATGGGGATATGGTGGACACCCTCTCTGAGATCCATGGGGATATGGTGGACACCCTCTCTGAGATCCATTGAGATATGGTGGACATCCTCTCTCAGGTTCTTGGGGATATGGTGGAATACCCTCTCTCTGAACCATGGGAATATGGTGGGTACCATCTCTCAGATACATGGAGATATGGTGAACACCCTCTCTCTGAACCAGGGGAATATGGTGGGCACCCTCTCTCAGATCGATGTGGGTATGGTGGAGACCCTCTCTCTGAACCATGGGAATATGGTGGGCACCCTCTCTCAGATCCATGGAGATATGGTGGACACCCTCTCTCTGAACCATGGGGATATGGTGTACACTCTGTCTCTGAACCATGGAGATATGGTGGACACCCACTCTCTGAACCATGGGGATATGGTGGACACCCTCTCTCTGAACCATGGGAATATGGTGACCACCCTCTATCGGATCCATGGGAATGTGGTGGACCCTCTCTCTATTTGAACCATGGGAAAATGGTGGACACCCTCTCTCAGATCCATGGGAATATGGTGGATCCCCTCTCTATCTGAACCATGGGAATATGCTGTGCACCCTCTCTCTGAACCATGGGAATATGGTGGACTCCCTCTCTCTGAACCATGGGAATATGGCTGACACCCATCTCTGAACCATGGGAATATCGTGGACACCCTCTCTTTGAACCATGGGAATATGGTGGACACCCTCTCTCTGAACCATGGGAATATGGTGGGCACCCTCTCTCAGATCCATGGAGATATGGTGGACACCCTCTCTATGAACCATGGGGATATGGTGTACACTCTGTCTCTGAACCATGGGAATATGGTGGACACCCTCTCTCTGAACCATCGGGATATGGTGGACAACCTCTCTCTTTTCCATGGGGATATGGTGTCCACCCTCTCTCTGAACCATGGAAATATGGTGGACAACCTCTCTCAGATCCATGGGAATATGGCAAACTCCTCTCTATCTAAACCATGGGAAATGGTGGACACCCTCTCTCAGATCGATGTTGGTATGGTGGAGACCCTCTCTCTGAACCATGGGAATATGGTGGGCACCCTCTCTCAGATCCATGGAGATATGGTGAACACCCTCTCTCTGAACCATGAGGATATGGTGGACACCCTCTCTCTGAATAATGGGAATATGGGGGACACCCTCTGTCAGGTCGATGGGGATATGGTGAACACCCTCTCTCTGAACCATGGGGATATGGTGGACACCCTCTCTGAGATCCATGGAGATATGGTGGACATCCTCTCTCTGAATAATGGGAATATGGGGGACACCCTCTGTCAGGTCGATGGGGATATGGTGAACACCCTCTCTCTGAACCATGGGGATATGGTGGACACCCTCTCTGAGATCCATGGGGATATGGTGGACACCCTCTCTGAGATCCATTGAGATATGGTGGACATCCTCACTCAGGTTCTTGGGGATATGGTGGAATACCCTCTCTCTGAACCATGGGAATATGGTGGGTACCATCTCTCAGATACATGGAGATATGGTGAACACCCTCTCTCTGAACCAGGGGAATATGGTGGGCACCCTCTCTCAGATCGATGTGGGTATGGTGGAGACCCTCTCTCTGAACCATGGGAATATGGTGGGCACCCTCTCTCAGATCCATGGAGATATGGTGGACACCCTCTCTCTGAACCATGGGGATATGGTGTACACTCTGTCTCTGAACCATGGAGATATGGTGGACACCCACTCTCTGAACCATGGGGATATGGTGGACACCCTCTCTCTGAACCATGGGAATATGGTGACCACCCTCTATCGGATCCATGGGAATGTGGTGGACCCTCTCTCTATTTGAACCATGGGAAAATGGTGGACACCCTCTCTCAGATCCATGGGAATATGGTGGATCCCCTCTCTATCTGAACCATGGGAATATGCTGTGCACCCTCTCTCTGAACCATGGGAATATGGTGGACTCCCTCTCTCTGAACCATGGGAATATGGCTGACACCCATCTCTGAACCATGGGAATATCGTGGACACCCTCTCTTTGAACCATGGGAATATGGTGGACACCCTCTCTCTGAACCATGGGAATATGGCGGACACCCTCTCTCTGAACCATGGGAATATGGTGGCCACCCTCTCTCGGATCCATGGGAATGTGGTGGACCCTCTCTCTATTTGAACCATGGGAAAATGGTGGACACCTTCTCTCAGATCGATGTGGGTATGGTGGAGACCCTCTCTCTGAACCATGGGAATATGGTGGGCACCCTCTCTCAGATCCATGGAGATATGGTGGACACCCTCTCTATGAACCATGGGGATATGGTGTACACTCTGTCTCTGAACCATGGAGATATGGTGGACACCCACTCTCTGAACCATGGGGATATGGTGGACACCCTCTCTCTGAACCATGGGAATATGGTGGCCACCCTCTCTCGGATCCATGGGAATGTGGTGGACCCTCTCTCTATTTGAACCATGGGAAAATGGTGGACACCCTCTCTCAGATCCATGGGAATATGGTGGATCCCCTCTCTATCTGAACCATGGGACTATGCTGTGCACCCTCTCTCTGAACCATGGGAATATGGTGGACTCCCTCTCTCTGAACCATGGGAATATGGCTGACACCCATCTCTGAACCATGGGAATATCGTGGACACCCTCTCTCTGAACCATGGGAATATGGTGGACACCCTCTCTCTGAACCATGGGAATATGGCGGACACCCTCTCTCTGAATCATGGGAATATGGGGGACACCGTCTCTCTGACCCATGGGAATAGGGTGGACACCCGCTGTCAGGTCCATGGGGATATGTTGAACACCCTCTCTCGGAACCATGGGAAAATGGTGGACACCCTCTTTCAGATCCATGGGGATATGGTGGACTCCCTCTTTCTGATACATGGAGATATGTTGGACACCCTCTCTCAGATCCATGAGGATATGGTGGACACCCTCTCTCAGGTCCATGGGAATATGGTGGACACTCTCTCTCTGAACCATGGGGATATGGTGGGCACCCTCTCTCAAATTTTTGGTGATATTGTGGACACCCTCTCTCAGAACCATGGGAATATGGTGTACACCCTCTCTCTGAACCATGGGGATATGGTGGACACCCTCTCTCTGAACCATGGGAATATGGTGGCCACCCTCTCTCGGATCCATGGGAATGTGGTGGACCCTCTCTCTCTTTGAACCATGGGAAAATGGTGGACACCCTCTCTCAGATCCATGGGAATATGGTGGATCCCCTCTCTATCTGAACCATGGGAATATGCTGTGCACCCTCTCTCTGAACCATGGGAATATGGTGGACTCCCTCTCTCTGAACCATGGGAATATGGCTGACACCCATCTCTGAACCATGGGAATATCGTGGACACCCTCTCTCTGAACCATGGGAATATGGTGGACACCCTCTCTCAGATCCATGGGAATATGGTGGATCCCCTCTCTATCTGAACCATGGGAATATGCTGTGCACCCTCTCTCTGAACCATGGGAATATGGTGGACTCCCTCTCTCTGAACCATGGGAATATGGCTGACACCCATCTCTGAACCATGGGAATATCGTGGACACCCTCTCTCTGAACCATGGGAATATGGTGGACACCCACTCTCTGAACCATGGGAATATGGCGGACACCCTCTCTCTGAATCATGGGAATATGGGGGACACCCTCTCTCTGACCCATGGGAATAGGGTGGACACCCGCTGTCAGGTCCATGGGGATATGTTGAACACCCTCTCTCGGAACCATGGGAAAATGGTGGACACCCTCTTTCAGATCCATGGGGATATGGTGGACTCCCTCTTTCTGATACATGGAGATATGTTGGACACCCTCTCTCAGATCCATGAGGATATGGTGGACACCCTCTCTCAGGTCCATGGGAATATGGTGGACACTCTCTCTCTGAACCATGGGGATATGGTGGGCACCCTCTCTCAAATTTTTGGTGATATTGTGGACACCCTCTCTCTGAACCATGGGATATGGTGTACACCCTCTCTCTGAACCATGGGGATATGGTGTACACCCTCTCTCTGACCATGGGTTTATGGTGGACAGCCTCTCACATTTCCATGGGGCTATGGTGTACACCCTCTCTCTGAACCATGGATATATGGTGTACACCCTCTCTCTGAACCATGGGAATATGGCTTACACCCTCTCTCATTTCCATGTGGATATGATGTACACCCTCGCTCTGAACCATGGGAATATGGTGGACACCTTCTCTCTGAACCATGGGGATATGGTGGACAACCTCTCTCTTTTCCATGGGGATAGGGTGTACACTCTCTCTCTGAACCATGGGAATATGGTGGACACACTCTCTCTAAACCATGGGGATACCCTCTCTCTGAACCATCGGGATATGGTCGACAACCTCTCTCTTTTCCATGGGGATATGGTGTCCACCCTCTCTCTGAACCGTGTAAATATGGTGGACAACCTCTCTCAGATCCATGGGAATATGGCAAACTCCTCTCTATCTAAACCATGGGAAATGGTGCACACCCTCTCTCAGATCGATGTTGGTATGGTGGAGACCCTCTCTCTGAACCATGGGAATATGGTGGGCACCCTCTCTCAGATCCATGGAGATATGGTGCACACCCTCTCTCTGAACCATGGGAATATGGTGGACACCCTCTCTCGGATCCATGGGAATGTGGTGGACCCTCTTTCTATTTGAACCATGGGAATATGGTGGACACCCTCTCTCGGATCCATGGGAATGTGGTGGACCCTCTTTCTATTTGAACCATGGGAAAATGGTGGACACCCTCTCTCAGATCCATGGGAATATGGTGGACCCCCTCTCTATCTGAACCATGGGGATATGGTGGGCACCCTCTCTAAGAACCATGGGGTTATGATGGACCCCCCTCGCTCTGAACCATGGGAATATGGTGGACACCCTCTCTCTGAACCATTGGAAAATGGTGGACACCCTCTCTCAGATCCATGGGGATATGGTGGACTCCCTCTTTCTGATACATGGAGATATGTTGGACGCCCTCTCTCAGATACATGGGAATATGGTGGACCCCCTTTCTCTGAACCATGGGATTATGGTGGACAACCTCTCTCATTTCCATGGGGATATGGTGAACACCCTCTCTCTGAACCATGGGGATATGGTGAACACCCTCTCTCTGAATAAAGGGAATATGGGGGACACCCTCTGTCAGGTCGATGGTGATATGGTGAACACCCTCTCTCTGAACCATGGAAAACGGTTGACACCCTCTCTCAGATCCATGGGGATATGGTGGATTCCCTCTTTCTGATACATGGAGATATGTTGGAGGCCCTCTCTCAGATCCATGGGAATATGGTGGACCCCCTTTCTCTGAACCATGGGATTATGGTGGACAACCTCTCTCATTTCCATGGGGATATGGTGAACACCCTCTCTCTGAACCATGAGGATATGGTGGACACCCTCTCTCTGAATAATGGGAATATGGCGGACACCCTCTGTCAGGTCGATGGGGATATGGTGGACACCCTCTCTGAGATCCATGGAGATATGGTGGACATCCTCTCTCAGGTTCTAGGGGATATGGTGGAATACCCTCTCTCTGAACCATGGGAATATGGTGGGTACCATCTCTCAGATACATGGCGATATGGTGGACACCCTCTCTCTGAACCATGGGAATATGGTGAGCACCTGCTCTCAGATCGATGGAGATGTGGTGGACACCCTCTCTCTGAACAATGGGAATATGGTGGACAACCTCTCTCAGATCCATGGGAATATGGCGGACCCCTCTCTATCTGAACCATGGGAAAATGGTGGACACCTTCTCTCAGATCGATGTGGGTATGGTGAAGACCCTCTCTCTGAACCATGGGAATATGGTGGGCACCCTCTCTCAGATCCATGGAGATAGGGTGGACACCCTCTCTCTAAACCATGGGGATATGGTGTACACTCTGTCTCTGAACCATGGAGATATGGTGGACACCCACTCTCTGAACCATGGGGATATGGTGGACACCCTCTCTCTGAACCATGGGAATATGGTGGACACCCTCTCTCGGATCCATGGGAATGTGGTGGACGCTCTCCCTATTTGAACCATGGGAAAATGGTGGACACCCTCTCTCAGATCCATGGGAATATGGTGGATCCCCTCACTATCTGAACCATGGGAATATGGTGGGCACCCTCTTTCTGAACCATGGCAATATGGTGGACTCCCTCTCTCTGAACCATGGGAATATGGCGGACACCGTCTCTCTGACCCATGGGAATAGGGTGGACACCCGCTGTCAGGTCCATGGGGATATGTTGAACACCCTCTCTCGGAACCATGGGAAAATGGTGGACACCCTCTTTCAGATCCATGGGGATATGGTGGACTCCCTCTTTCTGATACATGGAGATATGTTGGACACCCTCTCTCAGATCCATGAGGATATGGTGGACACCCTCTCTCAGGTCCATGGGAATATGGTGGACACTCTCTCTCTGAACCATGGGGATATGGTGGGCACCCTCTCTCAAATTTTTGGTGATATTGTGGACACCCTCTCTCAGAACCATGGGAATATGGTGTACACCCTCTCTCTGAACCATGGGGATATGGTGGACACCCTCTCTCTGAACCATGGGAATATGGTGGCCACCCTCTCTCGGATCCATGGGAATGTGGTGGACCCTCTCTCTCTTTGAACCATGGGAAAATGGTGGACACCCTCTCTCAGATCCATGGGAATATGGTGGATCCCCTCTCTATCTGAACCATGGGAATATGCTGTGCACCCTCTCTCTGAACCATGGGAATATGGTGGACTCCCTCTCTCTGAACCATGGGAATATGGCTGACACCCATCTCTGAACCATGGGAATATCGTGGACACCCTCTCTCTGAACCATGGGAATATGGTGGACACCCTCTCTCAGATCCATGGGAATATGGTGGATCCCCTCTCTATCTGAACCATGGGAATATGCTGTGCACCCTCTCTCTGAACCATGGGAATATGGTGGACTCCCTCTCTCTGAACCATGGGAATATGGCTGACACCCATCTCTGAACCATGGGAATATCGTGGACACCCTCTCTCTGAACCATGGGAATATGGTGGACACCCTCTCTCTGAACCATGGGAATATGGCGGACACCCTCTCTCTGAATCATGGGAATATCGGGGACACCCTCTCTCTGACCCATGGGAATAGGGTGGACACCCGCTGTCAGGTCCATGGGGATATGTTGAACACCCTCTCTCGGAACCATGGGAAAATGGTGGACACCCTCTTTCAGATCCATGGGGATATGGTGGACTCCCTCTTTCTGATACATGGAGATATGTTGGACACCCTCTCTCAGATCCATGAGGATATGGTGGACACCCTCTCTCAGGTCCATGGGAATATGGTGGACACTCTCTCTCTGAACCATGGGGATATGGTGGGCACCCTCTCTCAAATTTTTGGTGATATTGTGGACACCCTCTCTCTGAACCATGGGATATGGTGTACACCCTCTCTCTGAACCATGGGGATATGGTGTACACCCTCTCTCTGACCATGGGTTTATGGTGGACAGCCTCTCACATTTCCATGGGGCTATGGTGTACACCCTCTCTCTGAACCATGGATATATGGTGTACACCCTCTCTCTGAACCATGGGAATATGGCTTACACCCTCTCTCATTTCCATGTGGATATGATGTACACCCTCGCTCTGAACCATGGGAATATGGTGGACACCTTCTCTCTGAACCATGGGGATATGGTGGACAACCTCTCTCTTTTCCATGGGGATAGGGTGTACACTCTCTCTCTGAACCATGGGAATATGGTGGACACACTCTCTCTAAACCATGGGGATACCCTCTCTCTGAACCATCGGGATATGGTCGACAACCTCTCTCTTTTCCATGGGGATATGGTGTCCACCCTCTCTCTGAACCATGGAAATATGGTGGACAACCTCTCTCAGATCCATGGGAATATGGCAAACTCCTCTCTATCTAAACCATGGGAAATGGTGCACACCCTCTCTCAGATCGATGTTGGTATGGTGGAGACCCTCTCTCTGAACCATGGGAATATGGTGGGCACCCTCTCTCAGATCCATGGAGATATGGTGCACACCCTCTCTCTGAACCATGGGAATATGGTGGACACCCTCTCTCGGATCCATGGGAATGTGGTGGACCCTCTTTCTATTTGAACCATGGGAAAATGGTGGACACCCTCTCTCAGATCCATGGGAATATGGTGGACCCCCTCTCTATCTGAACCATGGGGATATGGTGGGCACCCTCTCTAAGAACCATGGGGTTATGATGGACCCCCCTCGCTCTGAACCATGGGAATATGGTGGACACCCTCTCTCTGAACCATTGGAAAATGGTGGACACCCTCTCTCAGATCCATGGGGATATGGTGGACTCCCTCTTTCTGATACATGGAGATATGTTGGACGCCCTCTCTCAGATACATGGGAATATGGTGGACCCCCTTTCTCTGAACCATGGGATTATGGTGGACAACCTCTCTCATTTCCATGGGGATATGGTGAACACCCTCTCTCTGAACCATGGGGATATGGTGAACACCCTCTCTCTGAATAATGGGAATATGGGGGACACCCTCTGTCAGGTCGATGGTGATATGGTGAACACCCTCTCTCTGAACCATGGAAAACGGTTGACACCCTCTCTCAGATCCATGGGGATATGGTGGACTCCCTCTTTCTGATACATGGAGATATGTTGGAGGCCCTCTCTCAGATCCATGGGAATATGGTGGACCCCCTTTCTCTGAACCATGGGATTATGGTGGACAACCTCTCTCATTTCCATGGGGTTATGGTGAACACCCTCTCTCTGAACCATGAGGATATGGTGGACACCCTCTCTCTGAATAATGGGAATATGGCGGACACCCTCTGTCAGGTCGATGGGGATATGGTGGACACCCTCTCTGAGATCCATGGAGATATGGTGGACATCCTCTCTCAGGTTCTAGGGGATATGGTGGAATACCCTCTCTCTGAACCATGGAAATATGGTGGGTACCATCTCTCAGATACATGGCGATATGGTGGACACCCTCTCTCTGAACCATGGGAATATGGTGAGCACCTGCTCTCAGATCGATGGAGATGTGGTGGACACCCTCTCTCTGAACAATGGGAATATGGTGAACAACCTCTCTCAGATCCATGGGAATATGGCGGACCCCTCTCTATCTGAACCATGGGAAAATGGTGGACACCTTCTCTCAGATCGATGTGGGTATGGTGGAGACCCTCTCTCTGAACCATGGGAATATGGTGGGCACCCTCTCTCAGATCCATGGAGATAGGGTGGACACCCTCTCTCTAAACCATGGGGATATGGTGTACACTCTGTCTCTGAACCATGGAGATATGGTGGACACCCACTCTCTGAACCATGGGGATATGGTGGACACCCTCTCTCTGAACCATGGGAATATGGTGGACACCCTCTCTCGGATCCATGGGAATGTGGTGGACGCTCTCCCTATTTGAACCATGGGAAAATGGTGGACACCCTCTCTCAGATCCATGGGAATATGGTGGATCCCCTCACTATCTGAACCATGGGAATATGGTGGGCACCCTCTTTCTGAACCATGGCAATATGGTGGACTCCCACTCTCTGAACCATGGGAATATGGCGGACACCCATCTCTAAACCATGGGAATATCGTGGACACCCTCTCTCTGAACCATGGGAATATGGTGGACACCCTCTCTCTGAACCATGGGAATATGGCGGACACCATCTCTCTGAATCATGGGAATATGGGGGACAACCTCTCTCTGAACCATGGGAATAGGGTGGACACCCGCTGTCAGGTCCATGGGGATATGGTGAACACCCTCTCTCTGAACCATGGGAATATGGTGGACACCCTCTCTCAGATCCATGGGAATATGGTGGACCCCCTCTCTATTTGAACCATGGGAATATGCTGTGCACCCTCTCTCTGAACCATGGGAATATGGTGGACTCCCTCTCTCTGAACCATGGGAATATGGCTGACACCCATCTCTGAACCATTGGAAAATGGTGGACACCCTCTCTCAGATCCATGGGAATATGGTGGATCCCCTCTCTATCTGAACCATGGGAATATGCTGTGCACCCTCTCTCTGAACCATGGGAATATGGTGGACTCCCTCTCTCTGAACCATGGGAATATGGCTGACACCCATCTCTGAACCATGGGAATATCGTGGACACCCTCTCTCTGAACCATGGGAATATGGTGGACACCCTCTCTCTGAACCATGGGAATATGGCGGACACCCTCTCTCTGAACCATGGGAATATGGTGGCCACCCTCTCTCGGATCCATGGGAATGTGGTGGACACCCTCTCTCTGAACCATGGGAATATGGCGGACACCCTCTCTCTGAACCATGGGAATATGGTGGCCACCCTCTCTCGGATCCATGGGAATGTGGTGGACCCTCTCTCTATTTGAACCATGGGAAAATGGTGGACACCTTCTCTCAGATCGATGTGGGTATGGTGGAGACCCTCTCTCTGAACCATGGGAATATGGCGGACACCCTCTCTCTGAACCATGGGAATATGGTGGCCACCCTCTCTCGGATCCATGGGAATGTGGTGGACACCCTCTCTCTGAACCATGGGAATATGGCGGACACCCTCTCTCTGAACCATGGGAATATGGTGGCCACCCTCTCTCGGATCCATGGGAATGTGGTGGACACCCTCTCTCTGAACCATGGGAATATGGCGGACACCCTCTCTCTGAACCATGGGAATATGGTGGCCACCCTCTCTCGGATCCATGGGAATGTGGTGGACCCTCTCTCTATTTGAACCATGGGAAAATGGTGGACACCTTCTCTCAGATCGATGTGGGTATGGTGGAGACCCTCTCTCTGAACCATGGGAATATGGTGGGCACCCTCTCTCAGATCCATGGAGATATGTTGGACACCCTCTCTATGAACCATGGGGATATGGTGTACACTCTGTCTCTGAACCATGGAGATATGGTGGACACCCACTCTCTGAACCATGGGGATATGGTGGCCACCCTCTCTCGGATCCATGGGAATGTGGTGGCCACCCTCTCTCGGATCCATGGGAATGTGGTGGACCCTCTCTCTATTTGAACCATGGGAAAATGGTGGACACCCTCTCTCAGATCCATGGGAATATGGTGGATCCCCTCTCTATCTGAACCATGGGAATATGCTGTGCACCCTCTCTCTGAACCATGGGAATATGGTGGACTCCCTCTCTCTGAACCATGGGAATATGGCTGACACCCATCTCTGAACCATGGGAATATCGTGGACACCCTCTCTCTGAACCATGGGAATATGGTGGACACCCTCTCTCTGAACCATGGGAATATGGCGGACACCCTCTCTCTGAATCATGGGAATATGGGGGACACCGTCTCTCTGACCCATGGGAATAGGGTGGACACCCGCTGTCAGGTCCATGGGGATATGTTGAACACCCTCTCTCGGAACCATGGGAAAATGGTGGACACCCTCTTTCAGATCCATGGGGATATGGTGGACTCCCTCTTTCTGATACATGGAGATATGTTGGACACCCTCTCTCAGATCCATGAGGATATGGTGGACACCCTCTCTCAGGTCCATGGGAATATGGTGGACACTCTCTCTCTGAACCATGGGGATATGGTGGGCACCCTCTCTCAAATTTTTGGTGATATTGTGGACACCCTCTCTCTGAACCATGGGAATATGGTGTACACCCTCTCTCTGAACCATGGGGATATGGTGGACACCCTCTCTCTGAACCATGGGAATATGGTGGCCACCCTCTCTCGGATCCATGGGAATGTGGTGGACCCTCTCTCTATTTGAACCATGGGAAAATGGTGGACACCCTCTCTCAGATCCATGGGAATATGGTGGATCCCCTCTCTATCTGAACCATGGGAATATGCTGTGCACCCTCTCTCTGAACCATGGGAATATGGTGGACTCCCTCTCTCTGAACCATGGGAATATGGCTGACACCCATCTCTGAACCATGGGAATATCGTGGACACCCTCTCTCTGAACCATGGGAATATGGTGGACACCCTCTCTCAGATCCATGGGAATATGGTGGATCCCCTCTCTATCTGAACCATGGGAATATGCTGTGCACCCTCTCTCTGAACCATGGGAATATGGTGGACTCCCTCTCTCTGAACCATGGGAATATGGCTGACACCCATCTCTGAACCATGGGAATATCGTGGACACCCTCTCTCTGAACCATGGGAATATGGTGGACACCCTCTCTCTGAACCAAGGGAATATGGCGGACACCCTCTCTCTGAATCATGGGAATATGGGGGACACCCTCTCTCTGACCCATGGGAATAGGGTGGACACCCGCTGTCAGGTCCATGGGGATATGTTGAACACCCTCTCTCGGAACCATGGGAAAATGGTGGACACCCTCTTTCAGATCCATGGGGATATGGTGGACTCCCTCTTTCTGATACATGGAGATATGTTGGACACCCTCTCTCAGATCCATGAGGATATGGTGGACACCCTCTCTCAGGTCCATGGGAATATGGTGGACACTCTCTCTCTGAACCATGGGGATATGGTGGGCACCCTCTCTCAAATTTTTGGTGATATTGTGGACACCCTCTCTCTGAACCATGGGAATATGGTGTACACCCTCTCTCTGAACCATGGGGATATGGTGTACACCCTCTCTCTGACCATGGGTTTATGGTGGACAGCCTCTCTCATTTCCATGGGGCTATGGTGTACACCCTCTCTCTGAACCATGGATATATGGTGTACACCCTCTCTCTGAACCATGGGAATATGGCTTACACCCTCTCTCATTTCCATGTGGATATGATGTACACCCTCGCTCTGAACCATGGGAATATGGTGGACACCTTCTCTCTGAACCATGGGGATATGGTGGACAACCTCTCTCTTTTCCATGGGGATAGGGTGTACACTCTCTCTCTGAACCATGGGAATATGGTGGACACACTCTCTCTAAACCATGGGGATACCCTCTCTCTGAACCATCGGGATATGGTCGACAACCTCTCTCTTTTCCATGGGGATATGGTGTCCACCCTCTCTCTGAACCGTGGAAATATGGTGGACAACCTCTCTCAGATCCATGGGAATATGGCAAACTCCTCTCTATCTAAACCATGGGAAATGGTGCACACCCTCTCTCAGATCGATGTTGGTATGGTGGAGACCCTCTCTCTGAACCATGGGAATATGGTGGGCACCCTCTCTCAGATCCATGGGAATGTGGTGGACCCTCTTTCTATTTGAACCATGGGAAAATGGTGGACACCCTCTCTCAGATCCATGGGAATATGGTGGACCCCCTCTCTATCTGAACCATGGGGATATGGTGGGCACCCTCTCTAAGAACCATGGGGTTATGATGGACCCCCCTCGCTCTGAACCATGGGAATATGGTGGACACCCTCTCTCTGAACCATTGGAAAATGGTGGACACCCTCTCTCAGATCCATGGGGATATGGTGGACTCCCTCTTTCTGATACATGGAGATATGTTGGACGCCCTCTCTCAGATACATGGGAATATGGTGGACCCCCTTTCTCTGAACCATGGGATTATGGTGGACAACCTCTCTCATTTCCATGGGGATATGGTGAACACCCTCTCTCTGAACCATGGGGATATGGTGAACACCCTCTCTCTGAATAATGGGAATATGGGGGACACCCTCTGTCAGGTCGATGGTGATATGGTGAACACCCTCTCTCTGAACCATGGAAAACGGTTGACACCCTCTCTCAGATCCATGGGGATATGGTGGACTCCCTCTTTCTGATACATGGAGATATGTTGGAGGCCCTCTCTCAGATCCATGGGAATATGGTGGACCCCCTTTCTCTGAACCATGGGATTATGGTGGACAACCTCTCTCATTTCCATGGGGATATGGTGAACACCCTCTCTCTGAACCATGAGGATATGGTGGACACCCTCTCTCTGAATAATGGGAATATGGCGGACACCCTCTGTCAGGTCGATGGGGATATGGTGGACACCCTCTCTGAGGTCCATGGAGATATGGTGGACATCCTCTCTCAGGTTCTAGGGGATATGGTGGAATACCCTCTCTCTGAACCATGGGAATATGGTGGGTACCATCTCTCAGATACATGGCGATATGGTGGACACCCTCTCTCTGAACCATGGGAATATGGTGAGCACCTGCTCACAGATCGATGGAGATGTGGTGGACACCCTCTCTCTGAACAATGGGAATATGGTGGACAACCTCTCTCAGATCCATGGGAATATGGCGGACCCCTCTCTATCTGAACCATGGGAAAATGGTGGACACCTTCTCTCAGATCGATGTGGGTATGGTGGAGACCCTCTCTCTGAACCATGGGAATATGGTGGGCACCCTCTCTCAGATCCATGGAGATAGGGTGGACACCCTCTCTCTAAACCATGGGGATATGGTGTACACTCTGTCTCTGAACCATGGAGATATGGTGGACACCCACTCTCTGAACCATGGGGATATGGTGGACACCCTCTCTCTGAACCATGGGAATATGGTGGACACCCTCTCTCGGATCCATGGGAATGTGGTGGACGCTCTCCCTATTTGAACCATGGGAAAATGGTGGACACCCTCTCTCAGATCCATGGGAATATGGTGGATCCCCTCACTATCTGAACCATGGGAATATGGTGGGCACCCTCTTTCTGAACCATGGCAATATGGTGGACTCCCTCTCTCTGAACCATGGGAATATGGCGGACACCCATCTCTAAACCATGGGAATATCGTGGACACCCTCTCTCTGAACCATGGGAATATGGTGGACACCCTCTCTCTGAACCATGGGAATATGGCGGACACCATCTCTCTGAATCATGGGAATATGGGGCACAACCTCTCTCTGAACCATGGGAATAGGGTGGACACCCGCTGTCAGGTCCATGGGGATATGGTGAACACCCTCTCTCTGAACCATGGGAATATGGTGGACACCCTCTCTCTGAACCATGGGAATATGGTGGACACCCTCTCTCTGAACCATGGGAATATGGCGGACACCCTCTCTCTGAATCATGGAGATATGTTGGACACCCTCTCTCAGATCCATGAGGATATGGTGGACACCCTCTCTCAGGTCCATGGGAATATGGTAGACACTCTCTCTCTGAACCATGGGGATATGGTGGGCACCCTCTCTCAAATTCTTGCTGATATTGTGGACACCCTCTCTCTGAACCATGTAAATATGGTGTACACCCTCTCTCTGAACCACGGGGATATGGTGTACACCCTCTCTCTGAACCATGGGAATATGGTGGACACCCTCTCTCTGAACCATGGGGATATGGTGGACACCCTCTCTGAGATCCATTGAGATGTGGTGGACATCCTCTCTCAGGTTCTTGGGGATATGGTGGAATACCCTCTCTCTGAACTATGGGAATATGGTGGGTACCATCTCTTAGAAACATGGAGATATGGTGAACACCCTCTCTCTGAACCATGGGAATATAGTGAGCACCCTCTCTCAGATCGATGGAGATGTGGTGAACACCCTCTCTCTGAACCATGGAAATATGGTGGACAACCTCTCTCAGATCCATGGGAATATGGCGAACTCCTCTCCATCTAAACCATGGGAAATGGTGGACACCCTCTCTCAGATCGATGTTGGTATGGTGGAGACCCTCTCTCTGAACCATGGGAATATGGTGGGCAGCCTCTCTCAGATCCATGGAGATATGGTGTACACCCTCTCTCTGAACCATGGGAATATGGTGGACACCCTCTCTCGGATCCATGGGAATGTGGTGGACCCTCTTTCTATTTGAACCATGGGAAAATGGTGGACACCCTCTCTCAGATCCATGGGAATATGGTGGACCCCCTCTCTATTTGAACCATGGGGATATGGTGGGTACTCTTTCTCTGAACCATGGGAAAATGGTGGACACCCTCTCTCTGAACCATTGGAAAATGGTGGACACCCTCTCTCAGATCCATGGGGATATGGTAGACTCCCTCTTTCTGATACATGGAGATATGTTTGACACCCTCTCTCAGATACATGGGAATATGGTGGACCACCCTTTCTCTGAACCATGGGATTATGGTGGACAGCCTCTCTCATTTCCATGGGGATATGGTGAACACCCTCTCTCTGAACCATGGGGATATGGTGAACACCCTCTCTCTGAATAATGGGAATATGGGGGACACCCTATGTCAGGTCGATGGGGAAATGGTGGACACCCTCTCTGAGATCCATGGAGATATGGTGGACATCCTCTCTCAGGTTCTTGGGGATATGGTGGAATACCCTCTCTCTGAATCATGGGAATATGGTGGGTACCATCTCTCAGATACATGGCGATATGGTGGACACCCTCTCTCTGAACCATGGGAATATGGTGAGCACCCTCTCTCAGATCGATGGAGATGTGGTGGACACCCTCTCTCTGAACAATGGGAATATGGTGGACAACCTCTCTCAGATCCATGGGAATATGGCGGACCCCTCTCTATCTGAACCATGGGAAAATCGTGGACACCTTCTCTCAGATCGATGTGAGTATGGTGGAGACCCTCTCTCTGAACCATGGGAATATGGTGGGCACCCTCTCTCAGATCCATGGAGATATGGTGGACACCCTCTCTCTGAACCATGGGGATATGGTGTACACTCTGTCTCTGAACCATGGAGATATGGTGGACACCCACTCTCTGAACCATGGGGATATGGTGGACACCCGCTCTCTGAACCATGGGAATATGGTGGACACCCTCTCTCGGATCCATGGGAATGTGGTGGACGCTCTCTCTATTTGAACCATGGGAAAATGGTGGACACCCTCTCTCAGATCCATGGGAATATGGTGGATCCCCTCACTATCTGAACCATGGGAATATGGTGGGCACCCTCTCTCTGAACCATGGGAATATTGTGGACTCCCTCTCTCTGAACCAAGGGAATATGGCGGACACCCATCTCTGAACCATGGGAATATCGTGGACACCCTCTCTCTGAACCATGGGAATATGGTGGACACCCTCTCTCTGAACCATGGGAATATGGCGGACACCCTCTCTCTGAATCATGGGAATATGGGGGACACCCTCTCTCTGAACCATGGGAATAGGGTGGACACCCGCTGTCAGGTCCATGGGGATATGGTGAACACCCTCTCTCGGAACCATGGGAAAATGGTGGACACCCTCTTTCAGATCCATGGGGACATGGTGGACTCCCTCTTTCTGATACATGGAGATATGTTGGACACCCTCTCTCAGATCCATGAGGATATGGTGGACACCCTCTCTCAGGTCCATGGGAATATGGTGGACACTCTCTCTCTGAACCATGGGGATATGGTGGGCACCCTCTCTCAAATTTTTGGTGATATTGTGGACACCCTCTCTCTGAACCATGGGATATGGTGTACACCCTCTCTCTGAACCATGGGGATATGGTGTACACCCTCTCTCTGACCATGGGTTTATGGTGGACAGCCTCTCACATTTCCATGGGGCTATGGTGTACACCCTCTCTCTGAACCATGGATATATGGTGTACACCCTCTCTCTGAACCATGGGAATATGGCTTACACCCTCTCTCATTTCCATGTGGATATGATGTATACCCTCGCTCTGAACCATGGGAATATGGTGGACACCTTCTCTCTGAACCATGGGGATATGGTGGACAACCTCTCTCTTTTCCATGGGGATAGGGTGTACACTCTCTCTCTGAACCATGGGAATATGGTGGACACACTCTCTCTAAACCATGGGGATACCCTCTCTCTGAACCATCGGGATATGGTCGACAACCTCTTTCTTTTCCATGGGGATATGGTGTCCACCCTCTCTCTGAACCATGGAAATATGGTGGACAACCTCTCTCAGATCCATGGGAATATGGCAAACTCCTCTCTATCTAAACCATGGGAAATGGTGCACACCCTCTCTCAGATCGATGTTGGTATGGTGGAGACCCTCTCTCTGAACCATGGGAATATGGTGGGCACCCTCTCTCAGATCCATGGAGATATGGTGCACACCCTCTCTCTGAACCATGGGAATATGGTGGACACCCTCTCTCGGATCCATGGGAATGTGGTGGACCCTCTTTCTATTTGAACCATGGGAAAATGGTGGACACCCTCTCTCAGATCCATGGGAATATGGTGGACCCCCTCTCTATCTGAACCATGGGGATATGGTGGGCACCCTCTCTAAGAACCATGGGGTTATGATGGACCCCCCTCGCTCTGAACCATGGGAATATGGTGGACACCCTCTCTCTGAACCATTGGAAAATGGTGGACACCCTCTCTCAGATCCATGGGGATATGGTGGACTCCCTCTTTCTGATACATGGAGATATGTTGGACGCCCTCTCTCAGATACATGGGAATATGGTGGACCCCCTTTCTCTGAACCATGGGATTATGGTGGACAACCTCTCTCATTTCCATGGGGATATGGTGAACACCCTCTCTCTGAACCATGGGGATATGGTGAACACCCTCTCTCTGAATAATGGGAATATGGGGGACACCCTCTGTCAGGTCGATGGTGATATGGTGAACACCCTCTCTCTGAACCATGGAAAACGGTTGACACCCTCTCTCAGATCCATGGGGATATGGTGGACTCCCTCTTTCTGATACATGGAGATATGTTGGAGGCCCTCTCTCAGATCCATGGGAATATGGTGGACCCCCTTTCTCTGAACCATGGGATTATGGTGGACAACCTCTCTCATTTCCATGGGGATATGGTGAACACCCTCTCTCTGAACCATGAGGATATGGTGGACACCCTCTCTCTGAATAATGGGAATATGGCGGACACCCTCTGTCAGGTCGATGGGGATATGGTGGACACCCTCTCTGAGATCCATGGAGATATGGTGGACATCCTCTCTCAGGTTCTAGGGGATATGGTGGAATACCCTCTCTCTGAACCATGGAAATATGGTGGGTACCATCTCTCAGATACATGGCGATATGGTGGACACCCTCTCTCTGAACCATGGGAATATGGTGAGCACCTGCTCTCAGATCGATGGAGATGTGGTGGACACCCTCTCTCTGAACAATGGGAATATGGTGAACAACCTCTCTCAGATCCATGGGAATATGGCGGACCCCTCTCTATCTGAACCATGGGAAAATGGTGGACACCTTCTCTCAGATCGATGTGGGTATGGTGGAGACCCTCTCTCTGAACCATGGGAATATGGTGGGCACCCTCTCTCAGATCCATGGAGATAGGGTGGACACCCTCTCTCTAAACCATGGGGATATGGTGTACACTCTGTCTCTGAACCATGGAGATATGGTGGACACCCACTCTCTGAACCATGGGGATATGGTGGACACCCTCTCTCTGAACCATGGGAATATGGTGGACACCCTCTCTCGGATCCATGGGAATGTGGTGGACGCTCTCCCTATTTGAACCATGGGAAAATGGTGGACACCCTCTCTCAGATCCATGGGAATATGGTGGATCCCCTCACTATCTGAACCATGGGAATATGGTGGGCACCCTCTTTCTGAACCATGGCAATATGGTGGACTCCCACTCTCTGAACCATGGGAATATGGCGGACACCCATCTCTAAACCATGGGAATATCGTGGACACCCTCTCTCTGAACCATGGGAATATGGTGGACACCCTCTCTCTGAACCATGGGAATATGGCGGACACCATCTCTCTGAATCATGGGAATATGGGGGACAACCTCTCTCTGAACCATGGGAATAGGGTGGACACCCGCTGTCAGGTCCATGGGGATATGGTGAACACCCTCTCTCTGAACCATGGGAATATGGTGGACACCCTCTCTCAGATCCATGGGAATATGGTGGACCCCCTCTCTATTTGAACCATGGGGATATGGTGGGTACTCTTTCTCTGAACCATGGGAAAATGGTGGACACCCTCTCTCTGAACCATTGGAAAATGGTGGACACCCTCTCTCAGATCCATGGGAATATGGTGGATCCCCTCTCTATCTGAACCATGGGAATATGCTGTGCACCCTCTCTCTGAACCATGGGAATATGGTGGACTCCCTCTCTCTGAACCATGGGAATATGGCTGACACCCATCTCTCAACCATGGGAATATCGTGGACACCCTCTCTCTGAACCATGGGAATATGGTGGACACCCTCTCTCTGAACCATGGGAATATGGCGGACACCCTCTCTCTGAACCATGGGAATATGGTGGCCACCCTCTCTCGGATCCATGGGAATGTGGTGGACCCTCTCTCTATTTGAACCATGGGAAAATGGTGGACACCTTCTCTCAGATCGATGTGGGTATGGTGGAGACCCTCTCTCTGAACCATGGGAATATGGTGGGCACCCTCTCTCAGATCCATGGAGATATGTTGGACACCCTCTCTATGAACCATGGGGATATGGTGTACACTCTGTCTCTGAACCATGGAGATATGGTGGACACCCACTCTCTGAACCATGGGGATATGGTGGACACCCTCTCTCTGAACCATGGGAATATGGTGGCCACCCTCTCTCGGATCCATGGGAATGTGGTGGACCCTCTCTCTATTTGAACCATGGGAAAATGGTGGACACCCTCTCTCAGATCCATGGGAATATGGTGGATCCCCTCTCTATCTGAACCATGGGAATATGCTGTGCACCCTCTCTCTGAACCATGGGAATATGGTGGACTCCCTCTCTCTGAACCATGGGAATATGGCTGACACCCATCTCTGAACCATGGGAATATCGTGGACACCCTCTCTCTGAACCATGGGAATATGGTGGACACCCTCTCTCTGAACCATGGGAATATGGCGGACACCCTCTCTCTGAATCATGGGAATATGGGGGACACCGTCTCTCTGACCCATGGGAATAGGGTGGACACCCGCTGTCAGGTCCATGGGGATATGTTGAACACCCTCTCTCGGAACCATGGGAAAATGGTGGACACCCTCTTTCAGATCCATGGGGATATGGTGGACTCCCTCTTTCTGATACATGGAGATATGTTGGACACCCTCTCTCAGATCCATGAGGATATGGTGGACACCCTCTCTCAGGTCCATGGGAATATGGTGGACACTCTCTCTCTGAACCATGGGGATATGGTGGACACCCTCTCTCTGAACCATGGGAATATGGTGGCCACCCTCTCTCGGATCCATGGGAATGTGGTGGACCCTCTCTCTATTTGAACCATGGGAAAATGGTGGACACCCTCTCTCAGACCCATGGGAATATGGTGGATCCCCTCTCTATCTGAACCATGGGAATATGCTGTGCACCCTCTCTCTGAACCATGGGAATATGGTGGACTCCCTCTCTCTGAACCATGGGAATATGGCTGACACCCATCTCTGAACCATGGGAATATCGTGGACACCCTCTCTCTGAACCATGGGAATATGGTGGACACCCTCTCTCAGATCCATGGGAATATGGTGGATCCCCTCTCTATCTGAACCATGGGAATATGCTGTGCACCCTCTCTCTGAACCATGGGAATATGGTGGACTCCCTCTCTCTGAACCATGGGAATATGGCTGACACCCATCTCTGAACCATGGGAATATCGTGGACACCCTCTCTCTGAACCATGGGAATATGGTGGACACCCTCTCTCTGAACCATGGGAATATGGCGGACACCCTCTCTCTGAATCATGGGAATATGGGGGACACCCTCTCTCTGACCCATGGGAATAGGGTGGACACCCGCTGTCAGGTCCATGGGGATATGTTGAACACCCTCTCTCGGAACCATGGGAAAATGGTGGACACCCTCTTTCAGATCCATGGGGATATGGTGGACTCCCTCTTTCTGATACATGGAGATATGTTGGACACCCTCTCTCAGATCCATGAGGATATGGTGGACACCCTCTCTCAGGTCCATGGGAATATGGTGGACACTCTCTCTCTGAACCATGGGGATATGGTGGGCACCCTCTCTCAAATTTTTGGTGATATTGTGGACACCCTCTCTCTGAACCATGGGAATATGGTGTACACCCTCTCTCTGAACCATGGGGATATGGTGTACACCCTCTCTCTGACCATGGGTTTATGGTGGACAGCCTCTCTCATTTCCATGGGGCTATGGTGTACACCCTCTCTCTGAACCATGGATATATGGTGTACACCCTCTCTCTGAACCATGGGAATATGGCTTACACCCTCTCTCGTTTCCATGTGGATATGATGTACACCCTCGCTCTGAACCATGGGAATATGGTGGACACCTTCTCTCTGAACCATGGGGATATGGTGGACAACCTCTCTCTTTTCCATGGGGATAGGGTGTACACTCTCTCTCTGAACCATGGGAATATGGTGGACACACTCTCTCTAAACCATGGGGATACCCTCTCTCTGAACCATCGGGATATGGTCGACAACCTCTCTCTTTTCCATGGGGATATGGTGTCCACCCTCTCTCTGAACCGTGGAAATATGGTGGACAACCTCTCTCAGATCCATGGGAATATGGCAAACTCCTCTCTATCTAAACCATGGGAAATGGTGCACACCCTCTCTCAGATCGATGTTGGTATGGTGGAGACCCTCTCTCTGAACCATGAGGATATGGTGGACACCCTCTCTCTGAATAATGGGAATATGGCGGACACCCTCTGTCAGGTCGATGGGGATATGGTGGACACCCTCTCTGAGATCCATGGAGATATGGTGGACATCCTCTCTCAGGTTCTAGGGGATATGGTGGAATACCCTCTCTCTGAACCATGGGAATATGGTGGGTACCATCTCTCAGATACATGGCGATATGGTGGACACCCTCTCTCTGAACCATGGGAATATGGTGAGCACCTGCTCACAGATCGATGGAGATGTGGTGGACACCCTCTCTCTGAACAATGGGAATATGGTGGACAACCTCTCTCAGATCCATGGGAATATGGCGGACCCCTCTCTATCTGAACCATGGGAAAATGGTGGACACCTTCTCTCAGATCGATGTGGGTATGGTGGAGACCCTCTCTCTGAACCATGGGAATATGGTGGGCACCCTCTCTCAGATCCATGGAGATAGGGTGGACACCCTCTCTCTAAACCATGGGGATATGGTCTACACTCTGTCTCTGAACCATGGAGATATGGTGGACACCCACTCTCTGAACCATGGGGATATGGTGGACACCCTCTCTCTGAACCATGGGAATATGGTGGACACCCTCTCTCGGATCCATGGGAATGTGGTGGACGCTCTCCCTATTTGAACCATGGGAAAATGGTGGACACCCTCTCTCAGATCCATGGGAATATGGTGGATCCCCTCACTATCTGAACCATGGGAATATGGCGGGCACCCTCTTTCTGAACCATGGCAATATGGTGGACTCCCTCTCTCTGAACCATGGGAATATGGCGGACACCCATCTCTAAACCATGGGAATATCGTGGACACCCTCTCTCTGAACCATGGGAATATGGTGGACACCCTCTCTCTGAACCATGGGAATATGGCGGACACCATCTCTCTGAATCATGGGAATATGGGGGACAACCTCTCTCTGAACCATGGGAATAGGGTGGACACCCGCTGTCAGGTCCATGGGGATATGGTGAACACCCTCTCTCTGAACCATGGGAATATGGTGGACACCCTCTCTCTGAACCATGGGAATATCGTGGACGCCCTCTCTCTGAACCATGGGAATATGGTGGACACCCTCTCTCTGAACCATGGGAATATGGCGGACACCCTCTCTCTGAATCATGGAGATATGTTGGACACCCTCTCTCAGATCCATGAGGATATGGTGGACACCCTCTCTCAGGTCCATGGGAATATGGTAGACACTCTCTCTCTGAACCATGGGGATATGGTGGGCACCCTCTCTCAAATTCTTGCTGATATTGTGGACACCCTCTCTCTGAACCATGTAAATATGGTGTACACCCTCTCTCTGAACCACGGGGATATGGTGTACACCCTCTCTCTGAACCATGGGAATATGGTGGACACCCTCTCTCTGAACCATGGGGATATGGTGGACACCCTCTCTGAGATCCATTGAGATGTGGTGGACATCCTCTCTCAGGTTCTTGGGGATATGGTGGAATACCCTCTCTCTGAACTATGGGAATATGGTGGGTACCATCTCTTAGAAACATGGAGATATGGTGAACACCCTCTCTCTGAACCATGGGAATATAGTGAGCACCCTCTCTCAGATCGATGGAGATGTGGTGAACACCCTCTCTCTGAACCATGGAAATATGGTGGACAACCTCTCTCAGATCCATGGGAATATGGCGAACTCCTCTCCATCTAAACCATGGGAAATGGTGGACACCCTCTCTCAGATCGATGTTGGTATGGTGGAGACCCTCTCTCTGAACCATGGGAATATGGTGGGCAGCCTCTCTCAGATCCATGGAGATATGGTGTACACCCTCTCTCTGAACCATGGGAATATGGTGGACACCCTCTCTCGGATCCATGGGAATGTGGTGGACCCTCTTTCTATTTGAACCATGGGAAAATGGTGGACACCCTCTCTCAGATCCATGGGAATATGGTGGACCCCCTCTCTATTTGAACCATGGGGATATGGTGGGTACTCTTTCTCTGAACCATGGGAAAATGGTGGACACCCTCTCTCTGAACCATTGGAAAATGGTGGACACCCTCTCTCAGATCCATGGGGATATGGTGGACTCCCTCTTTCTGATACATGGAGATATGTTTGACACCCTCTCTCAGATACATGGGAATATGGTGGACCACCCTTTCTCTGAACCATGGGATTATGGTGGACAACCTCTCTCATTTCCATGGGGATATGGTGAACACCCTCTCTCTGAACCATGGGGATATGGTGAACACCCTCTCTCTGAATAATGGGAATATGGGGGACACCCTATGTCAGGTCGATGGGGAAATGGTGGACACCCTCTCTGAGATCCATGGAGATATGGTGGACATCCTCTCTCAGGTTCTTGGGGATATGGTGGAATACCCTCTCTCTGAATCATGGGAATATGGTGGGTACCATCTCTCAGATACATGGCGATATGGTGGACACCCTCTCTCTGAACCATGGGAATATGGTGAGCACCCTCTCTCAGATCGATGGAGATGTGGTGGACACCCTCTCTCTGAACAATGGGAATATGGTGGACAACCTCTCTCAGATCCATGGTAATATGGCGGACCCCTCTCTATCTGAACCATGGGAAAATCGTGGACACCTTCTCTCAGATCGATGTGAGTATGGTGGAGACCCTCTCTCTGAACCATGGGAATATGGTGGGCACCCTCTCTCAGATCCATGGAGATATGGTGGACACCCTCTCTCTGAACCATGGGGATATGGTGTACACTCTGTCTCTGAACCATGGAGATATGGTGGACACCCACTCTCTGAACCATGGGGATATGGTGGACACCCGCTCTCTGAACCATGGGAATATGGTGGACACCCTCTCTCGGATCCATGGGAATGTGGTGGACGCTCTCTCTATTTGAACCATGGGAAAATGGTGGACACCCTCTCTCAGATCCATGGGAATATGGTGGATCCCCTCACTATCTGAACCATGGGAATATGGTGGGCACCCTCTCTCTGAACCATGGGAATATTGTGGACTCCCTCTCTCTGAACCAAGGGAATATGGCGGACACCCATCTCTGAACCATGGGAATATCGTGGACACCCTCTCTCTGAACCATGGGAATATGGTGGACACCCTCTCTCTGAACCATGGGAATATGGCGGACACCCTCTCTCTGAATCATGGGAATATGGGGGACACCCTCTCTCTGAACCATGGGAATAGGGTGGACACCCGCTGTCAGGTCCATGGGGATATGGTGAACACCCTCTCTCGGAACCATGGGAAAATGGTGGACACCCTCTTTCAGATCCATGGGGACATGGTGGACTCCCTCTTTCTGATACATGGAGATATGTTGGACACCCTCTCTCAGATCCATGAGGATATGGTGGACACCCTCTCTCAGGTCCATGGGAATATGGTAGACACTCTCTCTCTGAACCATGGGGATATGGTGGGCACCCTCTCTCAAATTCTTGCTGATATTGTGGACACCCTCTCTCTGAACGATGTAAATATGGTGTACACCCTCTCTCTGAACCATGGGAATATGGTGTATACCCTCTCTCTGACCATGGGATTATGGTGCACAGCATCTCTCATTTCCATGGGGCTATGGTGTACACCGTCTCTCTGAACCATGGATATATGGTGTACACCCTCTCTCTGAACCATGGGAATATGGCGAACACCCTGTCTCATTTCCATGTGGATATGATGTAGACCCTCGCTATGAACCATGGGAATATGGTGGACAACCTCTCTCTTTTCCATGGGGATAGGGTGTACACCCTCTCTCTGAACCATGTGAATATGGTGGACCCCCTTTCTCTGAACCATGGGATTATGGTGGACAACCTCTCTCATTTCCATGGGAATATGGTGTACACCCTCTCTCTGAACCATGGGGATATGGTGGACACCCTCTCTCTGAACCATGGGGATATGGTGTACACCCTCTCTCTGAACCATGGGATTATGGTGGACACCCTCTCTCATTTCCATGGGGATATGGTGGACCCCCACTCTCTGAACCATGGGGGTATGGTGGACACCCTCTCTCTGAACCATGGGAATATGGTGGACACTCTCTCTCTGAACCATGGGATTATGGTGGACACCCTCTCTCATTACAATGGGGATATGGTGGACCCCCATTCTCTGAACCATGGGGGTATGGTGGACACCCTCTCTCTGAACCATAGGAATATGGTGGACCCCCTTTCTCTGAACCATGGTACTATGGTTTACAACCTCTCTCATTTCCATGGGGATATGGTGGACACCCTCTCTCTGAACCATGGGGATATGGTGGACACCCTCTCTCTGAATAATGGGAATATGGGGGACACCCTCTGTCAGGTCGATGGGGATATGGTGAACACCCTCTCTCTGAACCATGGGGATATGGTGGACACCCTCTGTGAGATCCATGGAGATATGGTGGACATCCTCTCTGAGGTCCTTGGGGATATGGTGGAATACCCTCTCTCTGAACCATGGGAATATGGTGGGTACCATCTCTCAGATACATGGAGATATGGTGGACACCCTCTCTCTGAACCATGGGAATATGGTGAGCACCCTCTCTCAGATCGATGGAGATGTGGTGGACACCCTCTCTCTGAACAATGGGAATATGGTGGACAACCTCTCTCAGATCCATGGGAATATGGCGGACCCCTCTCTATCTGAACCATGGGAACATGGTGGACACCTTCTCTCAGATCGATGTGGGTATGGTGGAGACCCTCTCTCATTTCCATGGGGATATGGAGAACACCCTCTCTTTGAACCATGGGGATATGGTGGATACCCTCTCTCTGAATAATGGGAATATGGGGGACACCCTCTGTCAGTTCGATGGGGATATGGTGAACACCCTCTCTCTGAACCATGTGGATATGGTGGACACTCTCTCTGAGATCCATTGAGATATGGTGGACATCCTCTCTCAGGTTCTTGGGGATATGGTGGAATACCCTCTCTCTGGACCATGGGAATATGGTGAGCACCATCTCTCAGATACATGGAGATATGGTGGACACCCTCTCTCTGAACCATGGGAATATGGTGAGCACCCTCTCTCAGATCGATGGAGATGTAGTGGACACCCTCTCTCTGAACAATGGGAATATGGTAGACAACCTCTCTCAGATCCATGGGAATATGGCGGACCCCTCTCTATCTGAACCATGGGAAAATGGTGGACACCTTCTCTCAGATCGATGTGGGTATGGTGGAGACCCTCTCTCTGAACCATGGGAATATGGTGGGCACCCTCTCTCAGATCCATGGAGATATGGTGGACACCCTCTCTCTGAACCATGGGAATATGGTGGACACCCTCTCTCTGAACCATGGAGATATGGTGGACACCCACTCTCTGAACCATGGGGATATGGTGGACACCCTCTCTCTGAACCATGGGAATATGGTGGACACCCTCTCTCGGATCCATGGGAATGTGGTGGACCCTCTCTCTATTTGAACCATGGGAAAATGGTGGACACCCTCTCTCAGATCCATGGGAATATGGTGGATCCCCTCACTATCTGAACCATGGGAATATGGTGGGCACCCTCTCTCTGAACCATGGGAATATGGTGGACTCCCTCTCTCTGAACCATGGGAATATGGCGGACACCCATCTCTGAACCATGGGAATATCGTGGACACCCTCTCTCTGAACCCCGGGAATATGGTGGACACCCTCTCTCTGAACCATGGGAATATGGCAGACACCCTCTCTCATTTCCATGTGGATATGATGTACACCCTCGCTCTGAACCATGGGAATATGGTTTACACCTTCTCTCTGAACCATGGGGATATGGTGGATAACCTCTCTCTTTTCCATGGGGATAGAGTGTACACCCTCTATCTGAACCATGGGAATATGGTGGACCCCCTTTCTCTGAACCATGTGAACCATGGGATTATGGTGGACAACCTCTCTCATTTCCATGGGGATATGGTGTACACCCTCTCTCTGAACCATGGAGATATGGTGGACACCCTCTCTCTGAACCATGGGATTATGGTGGACACCCTCTCTCATTACAATGGGGATATGGTGGACCCCCTTTCACTGAACTATGGGATTATGGTGAACAACCACTCTCTTTTCCATGGGGATATGGTGTACACCCTCGCTCTGAACCATGGGAATATGGTGGACACCTTCACGCTGAACCATGGGGATATGGTGGACAACCTCTCTCTTTTCCATGGGGATAGGGTGTACACTCTCTCTCTGAACCATGGGAATATGGTGGACACACTCTCTCTAAACCATGGGGATACCCTCTCTCTGAACCATCGGGATATGGTGGACAACCTCTCTCTTTTCCATGGGGATATGGTGTCCACCCTCTCTCTGAACCATGGAAATATGGTGGACAACCTCTCTCAGATCCATGGGAATATGGCAAACTCCTCTCTATCTAAACCATGGGAAATGGTGGACACCCTCTCTCAGATCGATGTTGGTATGGTGGAGACCCTCTCTCTGAACCATGGCAATATGGTGGGCACCCTCTCTCAGATCCATGGAGATATGGTGCACACCCTCTCTCTGAATCATGGGAATATGGTGGACACCCTCTCTCGGATCCATGGGAATGTGGTGGACCCTCTTTCTATTTGAACCATGGGAAAATGGTGGACACCCTCTCTCAGATCCATGGGAATATGGTGGACCCCCTCTCTATCTGAACCATGGGGATATGGTGGGCACCCTCTCTAAGAACCATGGGGTTATGATGGACCCCCCTCGCTCTGAACCATGGGAATATGGTGGACACCCTCTCTCTGAACCATTGGAAAATGGTGGACACCCTCTCTCAGATCCATGGGGATATGGTGGACTCCCTCTTTCTGATACATGGAGATATGTTGGACGCCCTCTCTCAGATACATGGGAATATGGTGGACCCCCTTTCTCTGAACCATGGGATTATGGTGGACAACCTCTCTCATTTCCATGGGGATATGGTGAACACCCTCTCTCTGAACCATGAGGATATGGTGGACACCCTCTCTCTGAATAATGGGAATATGGGGGACACCCTCTGTCAGGTCGATGGGGATATGGTGGACACCCTCTCTGAGATCCATGGAGATATGGTGGACATCCTCTCTCAGGTTCTAGGGGATATGGTGGAATACCCTCTCTCTGAACCATGGGAATATGGTGGGTACCATCTTTCAGATACATGGCGATATGGTGGACACCCTCTCTCTGAACCATGGGAATATGGTGAGCACCTGCTCTCAGATCAATGGAGATGTGGTGGACACCCTCTCTCTGAACAATGGGAATATGGTGGACAACCTCTCTCAGATCCATGGGAATATGGCGGACCCCTCTCTATCTGAACCATGGGAAAATGGTGGACACCTTCTCTCAGATCGATGTGGGTATGGTGGAGACCCTCTCTCTGAACCATGGGAATATGGTGGGCACCCTCTCTCAGATCCATGGAGATAGGGTTGACACCCTCTCTCTGAACCATGGGGATATGGTGTACACTCTGTCTCTGAACCATGGAGATATGGTGGACACCCACTACCTGAACCATGGGGATATGGTGGACACCCTCTCTCTGAACCATGGGAATATGGTGGACACCCTCTCTCGGATCCATGGGAATGTGGTGGACGCTCTCCCTATTTGAACCATGGGAAAATGGTGGACACCCTCTCTCAGATCCATGGGAATATGGTGGATCCCCTCACTATCTGAACCATGGGAATATGGTGGGCACCCTCTCTCTGAACCATGGGAATATGGTGGACTCCCTCTCTCTGAACCATGGGAATATGGCGGACACCCATCTCTGAACCATGGGAATATCGTGGACACCCTCTCTCTGAACCATGGGAATATGGTGGACACCCTCTCTCTGAACCATGGGAATATGGCGGACACCCTCTCTCTGAATCATGGGAATATGGGGGACAACCTCTCTCTGAACCATGGGAATAGGGTGGACACCCGCTGTCAGGTCCATGGGGATATGGTGAACACCCTCTCTCTGAACCATGGGAATATGGTGGACACCCTCTCTCTGAACCATGGGAATATCGTGGACACCCTCTCTCTGAACCATGGGAAAATGGTGGACACACTCTCTCTAAACCATGGGGATACCCTCTCTCTGAACCATCGGGATATGGTCGACAACCTCTCTCTTTTCCATGGGGATATGGTGTCCACCCTCTCTCTGAACCATGGAAATATGGTGGACAGCCTCTCTCAGATCCATGGGAATATGGCAAACTCCTCTCTATCTAAACCATGGGAAATGGTGCACACCCTCTCTCAGATCGATGTTGGTATGGTGGAGACCCTCTCTCTGAACCATGGGAATATGGTGGGCACCCTCTCTCAGATCCATGGAGATATGGTGCACACCCTCTCTCTGAACCATGGGAATATGGTGGACACCCTCTCTCGGATCCATGGGAATGTGGTGGACCCTCTTTCTATTTGAACCATGGGAAAATGGTGGACACCCTCTCTCAGATCCATGGGAATATGGTGGACCCCCTCTCTATCTGAACCATGGGGATATGGTGGGCACCCTCTCTAAGAACCATGGGGTTATGATGGACCCCCCTCGCTCTGAACCATGGGAATATGGTGGACACCCTCTCTCTGAACCATTGGAAAATGGTGGACACCCTCTCTCAGATCCATGGGGATATGGTGGACTCCCTCTTTCTGATACATGGAGATATGTTGGACGCCCTCTCTCAGATACATGGGAATATGGTGGACCCCCTTTCTCTGAACCATGGGATTATGGTGGACAACCTCTCTCATTTCCATGGGGATATGGTGAACACCCTCTCTCTGAACCATGGGGATATGGTGAACACCCTCTCTCTGAATAATGGGAATATGGGGGACACCCTCTGTCAGGTCGATGGTGATATGGTGAACACCCTCTCTCTGAACCATGGAAAACGGTTGACACCCTCTCTCAGATCCATGGGGATATGGTGGACTCCCTCTTTCTGATACATGGAGATATGTTGGAGGCCCTCTCTCAGATCCATGGGAATATGGTGGACCCCCTTTCTCTGAACCATGGGATTATGGTGGATAACCTCTCTCATTTCCATGGGGATATGGTGAACACCCTCTCTCTGAACCATGAGGATATGGTGGACACCCTCTCTCTGAATAATGGGAATATGGCGGACACCCTCTGTCAGGTCGATGGGGATATGGTGGACACCCTCTCTGAGATCCATGGAGATATGGTGGACATCCTCTCTCAGGTTCTAGGGGATATGGTGGAATACCCTCTCTCTGAACCATGGGAATATGGTGGGTACCATCTCTCAGATACATGGCGATATGGTGGACACCCTCTCTCTGAACCATGGGAATATGGTGAGCACCTGCTCTCAGACCGATGGAGATGTGGTGGACACCTCTCTCTGAACAATGGGAATATGGTGGACAACCTCTCTCAGATCCATGGGAATATGGCGGACCCCTCTCTATCTGAACCATGGGAAAATGGTGGACACCTTCTCTCAGATCGATGTGGGTATGGTGGAGACCCTCTCTCTGAACCATGGGAATATGGTGGGCACCCTCTCTCAGATCCATGGAGATAGGGTGGACACCCTCTCTCTAAACCATGGGGATATGGTGTACACTCTGTCTCTGAACCATGGAGATATGGTGGACACCCTCTCTCTGAACCATGGGAATATGGCGGACACCCTCTCTCTGAATCATGGAGATATGTTGGACACCCTCTCTCAGATCCATGAGGATATGGTGGACACCCTCTCTCAGGTCCATGGGAATATGGTAGACACTCTCTCTCTGAACCATCCGGATATGGTGGGCACCCTCTCTCAAATTCTTGCTGATATTGTGGACACCCTCTCTCTGAACCATGTAAATATGGTGTACACCCTCTCTCTGAACCACGGGGATATGGTGTACACCCTCTCTCTGAACCATGGGAATATGGTGGACACCCTCTCTCTGAACCATGGGGATATGGTGGACACCCTCTCTGAGATCCATTGAGATGTGGTGGGCATCCTCTCTCAGGTTCTTGGGGATATGGTGGAATACCCTCTCTCTGAACTATGGGAATATGGTGGGTACCATCTCTTAGAAACATGGAGATATGGTGAACACCCTCTCTCTGAACCATGGGAATATAGTGAGCACCCTCTCTCAGATCGATGGAGATGTGGTGAACACCCTCTCTCTGAACCATGGAAATATGGTGGACAACCTCTCTCAGATCCATGGGAATATGGCGAACTCCTCTCCAACTAAACCATGGGAAATGGTGGACACCCTCTCTCAGATCGATGTTGGTATGGTGGAGACCCTCTCTCTGAACCATGGGAATATGGTGGGCAGCCTCTCTCAGATCCATGGCGATATGGTGTACACCCTCTCTCTGAACCATGGGAATATGGTGGACACCCTCTCTCGGATCCATGGGAATGTGGTGGACCCTCTTTCTATTTGAACCATGGGAAAATGGTGGACACCCTCTCTCAGATCCATGGGAATATGGTGGACCCCCTCTCTATTTGAACCATGGGGATATGGTGGGTACTCTTTCTCTGAACCATGGGAAAATGGTGGACACCCTCTCTCTGAACCATTGGAAAATGGTGGACACCCTCTCTCAGATCCATGGGGATATGGTGGACTCCCTCTTTCTGATACATGGAGATATGTTTGACACCCTCTCTCAGATACATGGGAATATGGTGGACCACCCTTTCTCTGAACCATGGGATTATGGTGGACAACCTCTCTCATTTCCATGGGGATATGGTGAACACCCTCTCTCTGAACCATGGGGATATGGTGAACACCCTCTCTCTGAATAATGGGAATATGGGGGACACCCTATGTCAGGTCGATGGGGAAATGGTGGACACCCTCTCTGAGATCCATGGAGATATGGTGGACATCCTCTCTCAGGTTCTTGGGGATATGGTGGAATACCCTCTCTCTGAATCATGGGAATATGGTGGGTACCATCTCTCAGATACATGGCGATATGGTGGACACCCTCTCTCTGAACCATGGGAATATGGTGAGCACCCTCTCTCAGATCGATGGAGATGTGGTGGACACCCTCTCTCTGAACAATGGGAATATGGTGGACAACCTCTCTCAGATCCATGGGAATATGGCGGACCCCTCTCTATCTGAACCATGGGAAAATCGTGGACACCTTCTCTCAGATCGATGTGAGTATGGTGGAGACCCTCTCTCTGAACCATGGGAATATGGTGGGCACCCTCTCTCAGATCCATGGAGATATGGTGGACACCCTCTCTCTGAACCATGGGGATATGGTGTACACTCTGTCTCTGAACCATGGAGATATGGTGGACACCCACTCTCTGAACCATGGGGATATGGTGGACACCCGCTCTCTGAACCATGGGAATATGGTGGACACCCTCTCTCGGATCCATGGGAATGTGGTGGACGCTCTCTCTATTTGAACCATGGGAAAATGGTGGACACCCTCTCTCAGATCCATGGGAATATGGTGGATCCCCTCACTATCTGAACCATGGGAATATGGTGGGCACCCTCTCTCTGAACCATGGGAATATTGTGGACTCCCTCTCTCTGAACCAAGGGAATATGGCGGACACCCATCTCTGAACCATGGGAATATCGTGGACACCCTCTCTCTGAACCATGGGAATATGGTGGACACCCTCTCTCTGAACCATGGGAATATGGCGGACACCCTCTCTCTGAATCATGGGAATATGGGGGACACCCTCTCTCTGAACCATGGGAATAGGGTGGACACCCGCTGTCAGGTCCATGGGGATATGGTGAACACCCTCTCTCGGAACCATGGGAAAATGGTGGACACCCTCTTTCAGATCCATGGGGACATGGTGGACTCCCTCTTTCTGATACATGGAGATATGTTGGACACCCTCTCTCAGATCCATGAGGATATGGTGGACACCCTCTCTCAGGTCCATGGGAATATGGTAGACACTCTCTCTCTGAACCATGGGGATATGGTGGGCACCCTCTCTCAAATTCTTGCTGATATTGTGGACACCCTCTCTCTGAACGATGTAAATATGGTGTACACCCTCTCTCTGAACCATGGGAATATGGTGTACACCCTCTCTCTGACCATGGGATTATGGTGCACAGCCTCTCTCATTTCCATGGGGCTATGGTGTACACCGTCTCTCTGAACCATGGATATATGGTGTACACCCTCTCTCTGAACCATGGGAATATGGCGAACACCCTCTCTCATTTCCATGTGGATATGATGTAGACCCTCGCTATGAACCATGGGAATATGGTGGACACCTTCTCTCTGAACCATGGGGATATGGTGGACAACCTCTCTCTTTTCCATGGGGATAGGGTGTACACCCTCTCTCTGAACCATGTGAATATGGTGGACCCCCTTTCTCTGAACCATGGGATTATGGTGGACAACCTCTCTCATTTCCATGGGAATATGGTGTACACCCTCTCTCTGAACCATGGGGATATGGTGGACACCCTCTCTCTGAATCATGGGAATATGGTGGGTACCATCTCTCAGATACATGGCGATATGGTGGACACCCTCTCTCTGAACCATGGGAATATGGTGAGCACCCTCTCTCAGATCGATGGAGATGTGGTGGACACCCTCTCTCTGAACAATGGGAATATGGTGGACAACCTCTCTCAGATCCATGGGAATATGGCGGACCCCTCTCTATCTGAACCATGGGAAAATCGTGGACACCTTCTCTCAGATCGATGTGAGTATGGTGGAGACCCTCTCTCTGAACCATGGGAATATGGTGGGCACCCTCTCTCAGATCCATGGAGATATGGTGGACACCCTCTCTCTGAACCATGGGGATATGGTGTACACTCTGTCTCTGAACCATGGAGATATGGTGGACACCCACTCTCTGAACCATGGGGATATGGTGGACACCCGCTCTCTGAACCATGGGAATATGGTGGACACCCTCTCTCGGATCCATGGGAATGTGGTGGACGCTCTCTCTATTTGAACCATGGGAAAATGGTGGACACCCTCTCTCAGATCCATGGGAATATGGTGGATCCCCTCACTATCTGAACCATGGGAATGTGGTGGGCACCCTCTCTCTGAACCATGGGAATATTGTGGACTCCCTCTCTCTGAACCAAGGGAATATGGCGGACACCCATCTCTGAACCATGGGAATATCGTGGACACCCTCTCTCTGAACCATGGGAATATGGTGGACACCCTCTCTCTGAACCATGGGAATATGGCGGACACCCTCTCTCTGAATCATGGGAATATGGGGGACACCCTCTCTCTGAACCATGGGAATAGGGTGGACACCCGCTGTCAGGTCCATGGGGATATGGTGAACACCCTCTCTCGGAACCATGGGAAAATGGTGGACACCCTCTTTCAGATCCATGGGGACATGGTGGACTCCCTCTTTCTGATACATGGAGATATGTTGGACACCCTCTCTCAGATCCATGAGGATATGGTGGACACCCTCTCTCAGGTCCATGGGAATATGGTAGACACTCTCTCTCTGAACCATGGGGATATGGTGGGCACCCTCTCTCAAATTCTTGCTGATATTGTGGACACCCTCTCTCTGAACGATGTAAATATGGTGTACACCCTCTCTCTGAACCATGGGAATATGGTGTACACCCTCTCTCTGACCATGGGATTATGGTGCACAGCCTCTCTCATTTCCATGGGGCTATGGTGTACACCGTCTCTCTGAACCATGGATATATGGTGTACACCCTCTCTCTGAACCATGGGAATATGGCGAACACCCTCTCTCATTTCCATGTGGATATGATGTAGACCCTCGCTATGAACCATGGGAATATGGTGGACACCTTCTCTCTGAACCATGGGGATATGGTGGACAACCTCTCTCTTTTCCATGGGGATAGGGTGTACACCCTCTCTCTGAACCATGTGAATATGGTGGACCCCCTTTCTCTGAACCATGGGATTATGGTGGACAACCTCTCTCATTTCCATGGGAATATGGTGTACACCCTCTCTCTGAACCATGGGGATATGGTGGACACCCTCTCTCTGAACCATGGGGATATGGTGTACACCCTCTCTCTGAACCATGGGATTATGGTGGACACCCTCTCTCATTTCCATGGGGATATGGTGTACACCCTCTCTCTGAACCATGGGGATATGGTGTACACCCTCTCTCTGAACCATGGGAATATGGTGGACACTCTCTCTCTGAACCATGGGATTATGGTGGACACCCTCTCTCATTACAATGGGGATATGGTGGACCCCCACTCTCTGAACCATGGGGGTATGGTGGACACCCTCTCTCTGAACCATGGGAATATGGTGGACCCCCTTTCTCTGAACCATGGTACTATGGTTTACAACCTCTCTCATTTCCATGGGGATATGGTGAACACCCTCTCTCTGAACCATGGGGATATGGTTGACACCCTCTCTCTGAATAATGGGAATATGGGGGACACCCTCTGTCAGGTCGATGGGGATATGGTGAACACCCTCTCTCTGAACCATGGGGATATGGTGGACACCCTCTGTGAGATCCATGGAGATATGGTGGACATCCTCTCTGAGGTCCTTGGGGATATGGTGGAATACCCTCTCTCTGAACCATGGGAATATGGTGGGTACCATCTCTCAGATACATGGAGATATGGTGGACACCCTCTCTCTGAACCATGGGAATATGGTGAGCACCCTCTCTCAGATCGATGGAGATGTGGTGGACACCCTCTCTCTGAACAATGGGAATATGGTGGACAACCTCTCTCAGATCCATGTGAATATGGCGGACCCCTCTCTATCTGAACCATGGGAACATGGTGGACACCTTCTCTCAGATCGATGTGGGTACGGTGGAGACCCTCTCTCTGAACCATGGGAATATGGTGGGCAGCCTCTCTCAGATCCATGGAGATATGGTGGACACCTTCTCTCTGAACCATGGGACTATGGTGGACAACCTCTCTCATTTCCATGGGGATATGGCGAACACCCTCTCTTTGAACCATGGGGATATGGTGGATACCCTCTCTCTGAATAATGGGAATATGGGGGACACCCTCTGTCAGTTCGATGGGGATATGGTGAACACCCTCTCTCTGAACCATGTGGATATGGTGGACACTCTCTCTGAGATCCATTGAGATATGGTGGACATCCTCTCTCAGGTTCTTGGGGATATGGTGGAATACCCTCTCTCTGAACCATGGGAATATGGTGGGTACCATCTCTCAGATACATGGAGATATGGTGGACACCCTCTCTCTGAACCATGGGAATATGGTGAGCACCCTCTCTCAGATCGATGGAGATGTGGTGGACACCCTCTCTCTGAACAATGGGAATATGGTGGACAACCTCTCTCAGATCCATGGGAATATGGCAGACCCCTCTCTATCTGAACCATGGGAACATGGTGGACACCTTCTCTCAGATCGATGTGGGTATGGTGGAGACCCTCTCTCTGAACCATGGGAATATGGTGGGCAGCCTCTCGCAGATCCATGGAGATATGGTGGACACCTTCTCTCTGAACCATGGGACTATGGTGGACAACCTCTCTCATTTCCATGGGGATATGGGGAACACCCTCTCTTTGAACCATGGGGATATGGTGGATACCCTCTCTCTGAATAATGGGAATATGGGGGACACCCTCTGTCAGTTCGATGGGGATATGGTGAACACCCTCTCTCTGAACCATGTGGATATGGTGGACACTCTCTCTGAGATCCATTGAGATATGGTGGACATCCTCTCTCAGGTTCTTGGGGATATGGTGGAATACCCTCTCTCTGAACCATGGGAATATGGTGAGCACCATCTCTCAGATACATGGAGATATGGTGGACACCCTCTCTCTGAACCATGGGAATATGGTGAGCACCCTCTCTCAGATCGATGGAGATGTAGTGGACACCCTCTCTCTGAACAATGGGAATATGGTGGACAACCTCTCTCAGATCCATGGGAATATGTCGGACCCCTCTCTATCTGAACCATGGGAAAATGGTGGACACCTTCTCTCAGATCGATGTGGGTATGGTGGAGACCCTCTCTCTGAACCATGGGAATATGGTGGGCACCCTCTCTCAGATCCATGGAGATATGGTGGACACCCTCTCTCTGAACCATGGGAATATGGTGGACACCCTCTCTCTGAACCATGGAGATATGGTGGACACCCACTCTCTGAACCATGGGGATATGGTGGACACCCTCTCTCTGAACCATGGGAATATGGTGGACACCCTCTCTCGGATCCATGGGAATGTGGTGGACCCTCTCTCTATTTGAACCATGGGAAAATGGTGGACACACTCTCTCAGATCCATGGGAATATGGTGGATCCCCTCACTATCTGAACCATGGGAATATGGTGGGCACCCTCTCTCTGAACCATGGGAATATGGTGGACTCCCTCTCTCTGAACCATGGGAATATGGCGGACACCCATCTCTGAACCATGGGAATATCGTGGACACCCTCTCCCTGAACCCCGGGAATATGGTGGACACCCTCTCTCTGAACCATGGGAACATGGCAGACACCCTCTCTCATTTCCATGTGGATATGATGTACACCCTCGCTCTGAACCATGGGAATATGGTTTACACCTTCTCTCTGAACCATGGGGATATGGTGGATAACCTCTCTCTTTTCCATGGGGATAGAGTGTACACCCTCTCTCTGAACCATGGGAATATGGTGGACCCCCTTTCTCTAAACCATGTGAACCATGGGATTATGGTGGACAACCTCTCTCATTTCCATGGGGATATGGTGTACACCCTCTCTCTGAACCATGGAGATATGGTGGACACCCTCTCTCTGAACCTTGGGATTATGGTGGACACCCTCTCTCATTACAATTGGGATATGGGGACCCCCTTTCACTGAACTATGGGATTATGGTGAACAACCACTCTCTTTTCCATGGGGATATGGTGTACACCCTCGCTCTGAACCATGGGAATATGGTGGACACCTTCTCTCTGAACCATGGGGATATGGTGGACAACCTCTCTCTTTTCCATGGGGATAGGGTGTACACTCTTTCTCTGAACCATGGGAATATGGTGGACACACTCTCTCTAAACCATGGGGATACCCTCTCTCTGAACCATCGGGATATGGTGGACAACCTCTCTCTTTTCCATGGGGATATGGTGTCCACCCTCTCTCTGAACCATGGAAATATGGTGGACAACCTCTCTCAGATCCATGGGAATATGGCAAACTCCTCTCTATCTAAACCATGGGAAATGGTGGACACCCTCTCTCAGATCGATGTTGGTATGGTGGAGACCCTCTCTCTGAACCATGGGAATATGGTGGGCACCCTCTCTCAGATCCATGGAGATATGGTGCACACCCTCTCTCTGAACCATGGGAATATGGTGGACACCCTCTCTCGGATCCATGGGAATGTGGTGGACCCTCTTTCTATTTGAACCATGGGAAAATGGTTGACACCCTCTCTCAGATCCATGGGAATATGGTGGACCCCCTCTCTATCTGAACCCCGGGGATATGGTGGGCACCCTCTCTAAGAACCATGGGGTTATGATGGACCCCCCTCGCTCTGAACCATGGGAATATGGTGGACACCCTCTCTCTGAACCATTGGAAAATGGTGGACACCCTCTCTCAGATCCATGGGGATATGGTGGACTCCCTCTTTCTGATACATGGAGATATGTTGGACGCCCTCTCTCAGATACATGGGAATATGGTGGACCCCCTTTCTCTGAACCATGGGATTATGGTGGACAACCTCTCTCATTTCCATGGGGATATGGTGAACACCCTCTCTCTGAACCATGAGGATATGGTGGACACCCTCTCTCTGAATAATGGGAATATGGGGGACACCCTCTGTCAGGTCGATGGGGATATGGTGGACACCCTCTCTGAGATCCATGGAGATATGGTGGACATCCTCTCTCAGGTTCTAGGGGATATGGTGGAATACCCTCTCTCTGAACCATGGGAATATGGTGGGTACCATCTTTCAGATACATGGCGATATGGTGGACACCCTCTCTCTGAACCATGGGAATATGGTGAGCACCTGCTCTCAGATCGATGGAGATGTGGTGGACACCCTCTCTCTGAACAATGGGAATATGGTGGACAACCTCTCTCAGATCCATGGGAATATGGCGGACCCCTCTCTATCTGAACCATGGGAAAATGGTGGACACCTTCTCTCAGATCGATGTGGGTATGGTGGAGACCCTCTCTCTGAACCATGGGAATATGGTGGGCACCCTCTCTCAGATCCATGGAGATAGGGTGGACACCCTCTCTCTGAACCATGGGGATATGGTGTACACTCTGTCTCTGAACCATGGAGATATGGTGGACACCCACTACCTGAACCATGGGGATATGGTGGACACCCTCTCTCTGAACCATGGGAATATGGTGGACACCCTCTCTCGGATCCATGGGAATGTGGTGGACGCTCTCCCTATTTGAACCATGGGAAAATGGTGGACACCCTCTCTCAGATCCATGGGAATATGGTGGATCCCCTCACTATCTGAACCATGGGAATATGGTGGGCACCCTCTCTCTGAACCATGGGAATATGGTGGACTCCCTCTCTCTGAACCATGGGAATATGGCGGACACCCATCTCTGAACCATGGGAATATCGTGGACACCCTCTCTCTGAACCATGGGAATATGGTGGACACCCTCTCTCTGAACCATGGGAATATGGCGGACACCCTCTCTCTGAATCATGGGAATATGGGGGACAACCTCTCTCTGAACCATGGGAATAGGGTGGACACCCGCTGTCAGGTCCATGGGGATATGGTGAACACCCTCTCTCTGAACCATGGGAATATGGTGGACACCCTCTCTCTGAACCATGGGAATATCGTGGACACCCTCTCTCTGAACCATGGGAATATGGTGGACACCTTCTCTCTGAACCATGGGAATATGGCGGACACCCTCTCTCTGAATCATGGAGATATGTTGGACACCCTCTCTCAGATCCATGAGGATATGGTGGACACCCTCTCTCAGGTCCATCGGAATATGGTAGACACTCTCTCTCTGAACCATGGGGATATGGTGGGCACCCTCTCTCAAATTCTTGCTGATATTGTGGACACCCTCTCTCTGAACCATGTAAATATGGTGTACACCCTCTCTCTGAACCATGGGGATATGGTGTACACCCTCTCTCTGAACCATGGGAATATGGTGGACACCCTCTCTCTGAACCATGGGGATATGGTGGACACCCTCTCTGAGATCCATTGAGATGTGGTGGACATCCTCTCTCAGGTTCTTGGGGATATGGTGGAATACCCTCTCTCTGAACTATGGGAATATGGTGGGTACCATCTCTTAGAAACATGGAGATATGGTGAACACCCTCTCTCTGAACCATGGGAATATGGTGAGCACCCTCTCTCAGATCGATGGAGATGTGGTGAACACCCTCTCTCTGAACCATGGAAATATGGTGGACAACCTCTCTCAGATCCATGGGAATATGGCGAACTCCTCTCTATCTAAACCATGGGAAATGGTGGACACCCTCTCTCAGATCGATGTTGGTATGGTGGAGACCCTCTCTCTGAACCATGGGAATATGGTGGGCAGCCTCTCTCAGATCCATGGAGATATGGTGTACACCCTCTCTCTGAACCATGGGAATATGGTGGACACCCTCTCTCGGATCCATGGGAATGTGGTGGACCCTCTTTCTATTTGAACCATGGGAAAATGGTGGACACCCTCTCTCAGATCCATGGGAATATGGTGGACCCCCTCTCTATCGGAACCATGGGGATATGGTGGGTACTCTTTCTCTGAACCATGGGAAAATGATGGACACCCTCTCTCTGAACCATTGGAAAATGGTGGACACCCTCTCTCAGATCCATGGGGATATGGTGGACTCCCTCTTTCTGATACATGGAGATATGTTTGACACCCTCTCTCAGATACATGGGAATATGGTGGACCACCCTTTCTCTGAACCATGGGATTATGGTGGACAACCTCTCTCATTTCCATCGGGATATGGTGAACACCCTCTCTCTGAACCATGGGGATATGATGAACACCCTCTCTCTGAATAATGGGAATATGGGGGACACCCTATGTCAGGTCGATGGGGAAATGGTGGACACCCTCTCTGAGATCCATGGAGATATGGTGGACATCCTCTCTCAGGTTCTTGGGGATATGGTGGAATACCCTCTCTCTGAACCATGGGAATATGGTGGGTACCATCTCTCAGATACATGGCAATATGGTGGACACCCTCTCTCTGAACCATGGGAATATGGTGAGCACAATCTCTCAGATCGATGGAGATGTGGTGGACACCCTCTCTCTGAACAATGGGATTATGGTGGACAACCTCTCTCAGATCCATGGGAATATGGCGGACCCCTCTCTATCTGAACCATGGGAAAATCGTGGACACCTTCTCTCAGATCGATGTGGGTATGGTGGAGACCCTCTCTCTGAACCATGGGAATATGGTGGGCACCCTCTCTCAGATCCATGGAGATATGGTGGACACCCTCTCTCTGAACCATGGGGATATGGTGTACACTCTGTCTCTGAACCATGGAGATATGGTGGACACCCACTCTCTGAACCATGTGGATATGGTGGACACCCGCTCTCTGAACCATGGGAATATGGTGGACACCCTCTCTCGGATCCATGGGAATGTGGTGGACGCTCTCGCTATTTGAACCATGGGAAAATGGTGGACACCCTCTCTCAGATCCATGGGAATATGGTGGATCCCCTCACTATCTGAACCATGGGAATATGGTGGGCACCCTCTCTCTGAACCATGGGAATATTGTGGACTCCCTCTCTCTGAACCAAGGGAATATGGCGGACACCCATCTCTGAACCATGGGAATATCGTGGACACCCTCTCTCTAAACCATGGGAAAATGGTGGACACCCTCTCTCAGATCCATGGGAATATGGTGGATCCCCTCACTATCTGAACCATGGGAATATGGTGGGCACCCTCTCTCTGAACCATGGGAATATTGTGGACTCCCTCTCTCTGAACCAAGGGAATATGGCGGACACCCATCTCTGAACCATGGGAATATCGTGGACACCCTCTCTCTAAACCATGGGAATATGGTGGACACCCTCTCTCTGAACCATGGGAATATGGCGGACACCCTCTCTCTGAATCATGGGAATATGGGGGACACCCTCTCTCTGAACCATGGGAATAGGGTGGACACCCGCTGTCAGGTCCATGGGGATATGGTGAACACCCTCTCTCGGAACCATGGGAAAATGGTGGACACCCTCTTTCAGATCCATGGGGACATGGTGGACTTCCTCTTTCTGATACATGTAGATATGTTGGACACCCTCTCTCAGATCCATGAGGATATGGTGGACACCCTCTCTCAGGTCCATGGGAATATGGTAGACACACTCTCTCTGAACCATGGGGATATGGTGGGCACCCTCTCTCAAATTCTTGCTGATATTGTGGACACCCTCTCTCTGAACGATGTAAATATGTTGTACACCCTCTCTCTGAACCATGGGAATATGGTGTACACCCTCTCTCTGACCATGGGATTATGGTGCACAGCCTCTCTCATTTCCATGGGGCTATGGTGTACACCGTCTCTCTGAACCATGGATATATGGTGTACACCCTCTCTCTGAACCATGGGAATATGGCGGACACCCTCTCTCATTTCCATGTGGATATGATGTAGACCCTCGCTATGAACCATGGGAATATGGTGGACACCTTCTCTCTGAACCATGGGGATATGGTGGACAACCTCTCTCTTTTCCATGGGGATAGGGTGTACACCCTCTCTCTGAACCATGTGAATATGGTGGATCCCCTTTCTCTGAACCATGGGATTATGGTGGACAACCTCTCTCATTTCCATGGGAATATGGTGTACACCCTCTCTCTGAACCATGGGGATATGGTGGACACCCTCTCTCTGAACCATGGGGATATGGTGTACACCCTCTCTCTGAACCATGGGATTATGGTGGACACCCTATCTCATTTCCATGGGGATATGGTGTACACCCTCTCTCTGAACCATGGGGATATGGTGTACACCCTCTCTCTGAACCATGGGAATATGGTGGACACTCTCTCTCTGAACCATGGGATTATGGTGGACACCCTCTCTCATTACAATGGGGATATGGTGGACCCCCACTCTCTGAACCATGGGGATATGGTGGACACGCTCTCTCTGAACCATGGGAATATGGTGGACCCCCTTTCTCTGAACCATGGTACTATGGTTTACAACCTCTCTCATTTCCATGGGGATATGGTGAACACCCTCTCTCTGAACCATGGGGATATGGTGGACACCCTCTCTCTGAATAATGGGAATATGGGGGACACCCTCTGTCAGGTCGATGGGGATATGGTGAACACCCTCTCTCTGAACCATGGGGATATGGTGGACACCCTCTCTGAGATCCATGGAGATATGGTGGACATCCTCTCTGAGGTTCTTGGGGATATGGTGGAATACCCTCTCTCTGAACCATGGGAATATGGTGGGTACCATCTCTCAGATACATGGAGATATGGTGGACACCCTCTCTCTGAACTATGGGAATATGGTGAGCACCCTCTCTCAGATCGATGGAGATGTGGTGGACACCCTCTCTCTGAACAATGGGAATATGGTGGACAACCTCTTTCAGTTCCATGGGAATATGGCGGACCCCTCTCTATCTGAACCATGGGAACATGGTGGACACCTTCTCTCAGATCGATGTGGGTATGGGGGAGACCCTCTCTCTGAACCATGGGAATATGGTGGGCACCCTCTCTCAGATCCATGGAGATATGGTGGACACCTTCTCTCTGAACCATGGGACTATGGTGGACAACCTCTCTCATTTCCATGGGGATATGGCGAACACCCTCTCTTTGAACCATGGGGATATGGTGGATACCCTTATTCTCTGAATAATGGGAATATGGGGGACACCCTCTGTCAGTTCGATGGGGATATGGTGAACACCCTCTCTCTGAACCATGTGGATATGGTGGACACTCTCCCTGAGATCCATTGAGATATGGTGGACATCCTCTCTCAGGTTCTTGGGGATATGGTGGAATACCCTCTCTCTGAACCATGGGAATATGGTGAGCACCATCTCTCAGATACATGGAGATGTGGTGGACACCCTCTCTCTGAACAATGGGAATATGGTGGACAACCTCTCTCAGATCCATGGGAATATGGCGGACCCCTCTCTATCTGAACCATGGGAAAATGGTGGACACCTTCTCTCAGATCGATGTGGGTATGGTGGAGACCCTCTCTCTGAACCATGGGAATATGGTGGGCACCCTCTCTCATATCCATGGAGATATGGTGGACACCCTCTCTCTGAACCATGGGAATATGGTGGACACCCTCTCTCTGAACCATGGAGATATGGTGGACACCCACTCTCTGAACCATGGGGATATGGTGGACACCCTCTCTCTTAACCATGGGAATATGGTGGACACCCTCTCTCGGATCCATGGGTATGTGGTGGACCCTCTCTCTATTTGAACCATGGGAAAATGGTGGACACCCTCTCTCAGATCCATGGGAATATGGTGGATCCCCTCACTATCTGAACCATGGGAATATGGTGGGCACCCTCTCTCTGAACCATGGGAATAGGGTGGACACCCGCTGTCAGGTCCATGGGGATATGGTGAACACCCTCTCTCGGAACCATGGGAAAATGGTGGACACCCTCTTTCAGATCCATGGGGACATGGTGGACTCCCTCTTTCTGATACATGGAGATATGTTGGACACCCTCTCTCAGATCCATGAGGATATGGTGGACACCCTCTCTCAGGTCCATGGGAATATGGTAGACACTCTCTCTCTGAACCATGGGGATATGGTGGGCACCCTCTCTCAAATTCTTGCTGATATTGTGGACACCCTCTCTCTGAACGATGTAAATATGTTGTACACCCTCTCTCTGAACCATGGGAATATGGTGTACACCCTGTCTCTGACCATGGGATTATGGTGCACAGCCTCTCTCATTTCCATGGGGCTATGGTGTACACCGTCTCTCTGAACCATGGATATATGGTGTACACCCTCTCTCTGAACCATGGGAATATGGCGGACACCCTCTCTCATTTCCATGTGGATATGATGTAGACCCTCGCTATGAACCATGGGAATATGGTGGACACCTTCTCTCTGAACCATGGGGATATGGTGGACAACCTCTCTCTTTTCCATGGGGATAGGGTGTACACCCTCTCTCTGAACCATGTGAATATGGTGGACCCCCTTTCTTTGAACCATGGGATTATGGTGGACAACCTCTCTCATTTCCATGGGAATATGGTGTACACCCTCTCTCTGAACCATGGGGATATGGTGGACACCCTCTCTCTGAACCATGGGGATATGGTGTACACCCTCTCTCTGAACCATGGGATTATGGTGGACACCCTATCTCATTTCCATGGGGATATGGTGTACACCCTCTCTCTGAACCATGGGGATATGGTGTACACCCTCTCTCTGAACCATGGGAATATGGTGGACACTCTCTCTCTGAACCATGGGATTATGGTGGACACCCTCTCTCATTACAATGGGGATATGGTGGACCCCCACTCTCTGAACCATGGGGATATGGTGGACACCCTCTCTCTGAACCATGGGAATATGGTGGACCCCCTTTCTCTGAACCATGGTACTATGGTTTACAACCTCTCTCATTTCCATGGGGATATGGTGAACACCCTCTCTCTGAACCATGGGGATATGGTGGACACCCTCTCTCTGAATAATGGGAATATGGGGGACACCCTCTGTCAGGTCGATGGGGATATGGTGAACACCCTCTCTCTGAACCATGGGGATATGGTGGACACCCTCTCTGAGATCCATGGAGATATGGTGGACATCCTCTCTGAGGTTCTTGGGGATATGGTGGAATACCCTCTCTCTGAACCATGGGAATATGGTGGGTACCATCTCTCAGATACATGGAGATATGGTGGACACCCTCTCTCTGAACAATGGGAATATGGTGAGCACCCTCTCTCAGATCGATGGAGATGTGGTGGACACCCTCTCTCTGAACAATGGGAATATGGTGGACAACCTCTTTCAGTTCCATGGGAATATGGCGGACCCCTCTCTATCTGAACCATGGGAACATGGTGGACACCTTCTCTCAGATCGATGTGGGTATGGGGGAGACCCTCTCTCTGAACCATGGGAATATGGTGGGCACCCTCTCTCAGATCCATGGAGATATGGTGGACACCTTCTCTCTGAACCATGGGACTATGGTGGACAACCTCTCATTTCCATGGGGATATGGCGAACACCCTCTCTTTGAACCATGGGGATATGGTGGATACCCTTATTCTCTGAATAATGGGAATATGGGGGACACCCTCTGTCAGTTCGATGGGGATATGGTGAACACCCTCTCTCTGAACCATGTGGATATGGTGGACACTCTCCCTGAGATCCATTGAGATATGGTGGACATCCTCTCTCAGGTTCTTGGGGATATGGTGGAATACCCTCTCTCTGAACCATGGGAATATGGTGAGCACCATCTCTCAGATACATGGAGATATGGTGGACACCCTCTCTCTGAACCATGGGAATATGGTGAGCACCCTCTCTCAGATCGATGGAGATGTGGTGGACACCCTCTCTCTGAACAATGGGAATATGGTGGACAACCTCTCTCAGATCCATGGGAATATGGCGGACCCCTCTCTATCTGAACCATGGGAAAATGGTGGACACCTTCTCTCAGATCGATGTGGGTATGGTGGAGACCCTCTCTCTGAACCATGGGAATATGGTGGGCACCCTCTCTCAGATCCATGGAGATATGGTGGACACCCTCTCTCTGAACCATGGGAATATGGCGGACACCCTCTCTCTGAACCATGGAGATATGGTGGACACCCACTCTCTGAACCATGGGGATATGGTGGACACCCTCTCTCTTAACCATGGGAATATGGTGGACACCCTCTCTCGGATCCATGGGAATGTGGTGGACCCTCTCTCTATTTGAACCATGGGAAAATGGTGGACACCCTCTCTCAGATCCATGGGAATATGGTGGATCCCCTCACTATCTGAACCATGGGAATATGGTGGGCACCCTCTCTCTGAACCATGGGAATATGGTGGACTCCCTCTCTCTGAACCATGGGAATATGGCGGACACCCATCTCTGAACCATGGGAATATCGTGGACACCCTCTCTCTGAACCCCGGGAATATGGTGGACACCCTCTCTCTGAACCATGGGAATATGGCAGACACCCTCTCTCATTTCCATGTGGATATGATGTACACCCTCGCTCTGAACCATGGGAATATGGTTTACACCTTCTCTCTGAACCATGGGGATATGGTGGACAACCTCTCTCTGAACCATGGGAATATGGTGGACCCCCTTTCTCTGAAACATAAGAACCATGGGATTATGGTGGACAACCTCTCTCATTTCCATGGGGATATGGTGTACACCCTCTCTCTGAACCATGGAGATATGGTGGACACCCTCTCTCTGAACCATGGGATTATGGTGGACACCCTCTCTCATTACAATGATGGGGATATGGTGGACCCCCTTTCTCTGAACTATGGGATTATGGTGGACAACCTCTCTCATTTCCATGGGGATATGGTGTACACCCTCTCCCTGAACCATGGGGATATGGTGGACACCCTCTCTCTGAACCATGGAGATATGGTGTACACCCTCTCTCTGAACAATGGGATTATGGTGGACCCCCACTCTCTGAACCATGGGGATATGGTGGACACCCTCTCTCTGAACCATGGGAATATGGCGGACCCACTTTCTCTGAACCATGGCACTATGGTTGACAACCTCTCTCATTTCCATGGGGATATGGTGTACACCCCCTCTCTGAACCATGGGGATATGGTGGACACCCTCTCTCTGAACCATGGTGATATGGTGTACACCCTCTCTCTGAACAATGGGATTATGGTGGACCCCCACTCTCTGAACCATGGGGATATGGTGGACACCCTCTCTCTGAACCATGGGGATATAGTGGACACCCTCTCTCTGAATAATGGGCATATGAGGGACACCCTCTGTCAGTTCGATGGAGATATGGTGAACACCCTCTCTCTGAACCATGGGGATATGGTGGACACCCTCTCTGAGATCCATGGAGATATGGTGGACATCCTCTCTGAGGTTCGTGGGGATATGGTGGAATACCCTCACTCTGAACCATGGGAATATGGTGGGTACCATCTCTCAGATACATGGAGATATGGTGGACACCCTCTATCTGAACCATGGGAATATGGTGAGCACCCTCTCTCAGATCGATGGAGATGTGGTGGACACCCTCTCTCTGAACAATGGGAATATGGTGGACAACCTCTCTCAGATCCATGGGAATATGGCGGACCACTCTCTATCTGAACCATGGGAACATGGTGGACACCTTCTCTCATTACAATGGGGATATGGTGGACCCCCTTTCTCTGAACTATGGGATTATGGTGGACAACCTCTCTCATTTCCATGGGGATATGGTGTACACCCTCTCCCTGAACCATGGGGATATGGTGGACACCCTCTCTCTGAACCATGGAGATATGGTGTACACCCTCTCTCTGAACAATGGGATTATGGTGGACCCCCACTCTCTGAACCATGGTACTATGGTTTACAACCTCTCTCATTTCCATGGGGATATGGTGAACACCCTCTCTCTGAACCATGGGGATATGGTGGACACCCTCTCTCTGAATAATGGGAATATGGGGGACACCCTCTGTCAGGTCGATGGGGATATGGTGAACACCCTCTCTCTGAACCATGGGGATATGGTGGACACCCTCTCTGAGATCCATGGAGATATGGTGGACATCCTCTCTGAGGTTCTTGGGGATATGGTGGAATACCCTCTCTCTGAACCATGGGAATATGGTGGGTACCATCTCTCAGATACATGGAGATATGGTGGACACCCTCTCTCTGAACAATGGGAATATGGTGAGCACCCTCTCTCAGATCGATGGAGATGTGGTGGACACCCTCTCTCTGAACAATGGGAATATGGTGGACAACCTCTTTCAGTTCCATGGGAATATGGCGGACCCCTCTCTATCTGAACCATGGGAACATGGTGGACACCTTCTCTCAGATCGATGTGGGTATGGGGGAGACCCTCTCTCTGAACCATGGGAATATGGTGGGCACCCTCTCTCAGATCCATGGAGATATGGTGGACACCTTCTCTCTGAACCATGGGACTATGGTGGACAACCTCTCATTTCCATGGGGATATGGCGAACACCCTCTCTTTGAACCATGGGGATATGGTGGATACCCTTATTCTCTGAATAATGGGAATATGGGGGACACCCTCTGTCAGTTCGATGGGGATATGGTGAACACCCTCTCTCTGAACCATGTGGATATGGTGGACACTCTCCCTGAGATCCATTGAGATATGGTGGACATCCTCTCTCAGGTTCTTGGGGATATGGTGGAATACCCTCTCTCTGAACCATGGGAATATGGTGAGCACCATCTCTCAGATACATGGAGATATGGTGGACACCCTCTCTCTGAACCATGGGAATATGGTGAGCACCCTCTCTCAGATCGATGGAGATGTGGTGGACACCCTCTCTCTGAACAATGGGAATATGGTGGACAACCTCTCTCAGATCCATGGGAATATGGCGGACCCCTCTCTATCTGAACCATGGGAAAATGGTGGACACCTTCTCTCAGATCGATGTGGGTATGGTGGAGACCCTCTCTCTGAACCATGGGAATATGGTGGGCACCCTCTCTCAGATCCATGGAGATATGGTGGACACCCTCTCTCTGAACCATGGGAATATGGCGGACACCCTCTCTCTGAACCATGGAGATATGGTGGACACCCACTCTCTGAACCATGGGGATATGGTGGACACCCTCTCTCTTAACCATGGGAATATGGTGGACACCCTCTCTCGGATCCATGGGAATGTGGTGGACCCTCTCTCTATTTGAACCATGGGAAAATGGTGGACACCCTCTCTCAGATCCATGGGAATATGGTGGATCCCCTCACTATCTGAACCATGGGAATATGGTGGGCACCCTCTCTCTGAACCATGGGAATATGGTGGACTCCCTCTCTCTGAACCATGGGAATATGGCGGACACCCATCTCTGAACCATGGGAATATCGTGGACACCCTCTCTCTGAACCCCGGGAATATGGTGGACACCCTCTCTCTGAACCATGGGAATATGGCAGACACCCTCTCTCATTTCCATGTGGATATGATGTACACCCTCGCTCTGAACCATGGGAATATGGTTTACACCTTCTCTCTGAACCATGGGGATATGGTGGACAACCTCTCTCTGAACCATGGGAATATGGTGGACCCCCTTTCTCTGAAACATAAGAACCATGGGATTATGGTGGACAACCTCTCTCATTTCCATGGGGATATGGTGTACACCCTCTCTCTGAACCATGGAGATATGGTGGACACCCTCTCTCTGAACCATGGGATTATGGTGGACACCCTCTCTCATTACAATGATGGGGATATGGTGGACCCCCTTTCTCTGAACTATGGGATTATGGTGGACAACCTCTCTCATTTCCATGGGGATATGGTGTACACCCTCTCCCTGAACCATGGGGATATGGTGGACACCCTCTCTCTGAACCATGGAGATATGGTGTACACCCTCTCTCTGAACAATGGGATTATGGTGGACCCCCACTCTCTGAACCATGGGGATATGGTGGACACCCTCTCTCTGAACCATGGGAATATGGCGGACCCACTTTCTCTGAACCATGGCACTATGGTTGACAACCTCTCTCATTTCCATGGGGATATGGTGTACACCCCCTCTCTGAACCATGGGGATATGGTGGACACCCTCTCTCTGAACCATGGTGATATGGTGTACACCCTCTCTCTGAACAATGGGATTATGGTGGACCCCCACTCTCTGAACCATGGGGATATGGTGGACACCCTCTCTCTGAACCATGGGGATATAGTGGACCCCCTCTCTCTGAATAATGGGCATATGAGGGACACCCTCTGTCAGTTCGATGGAGATATGGTGAACACCCTCTCTCTGAACCATGGGGATATGGTGGACACCCTCTCTGAGATCCATGGAGATATGGTGGACATCCTCTCTGAGGTTCGTGGGGATATGGTGGAATACCCTCACTCTGAACCATGGGAATATGGTGGGTACCATCTCTCAGATACATGGAGATATGGTGGACACCCTCTCTCTGAACCATGGGAATATGGTGAGCACCCTCTCTCAGATCGATGGAGATGTGGTGGACACCCTCTCTCTGAACAATGGGAATATGGTGGACAACCTCTCTCAGATCCATGGGAATATGGCGGACCACTCTCTATCTGAACCATGGGAACATGGTGGACACCTTCTCTCATTACAATGGGGATATGGTGGACCCCCTTTCTCTGAACTATGGGATTATGGTGGACAACCTCTCTCATTTCCATGGGGATATGGTGTACACCCTCTCCCTGAACCATGGGGATATGGTGGACACCCTCTCTCTGAACCATGGAGATATGGTGTACACCCTCTCTCTGAACAATGGGATTATGGTGGACCCCCACTCTCTGAACCATGGTACTATGGTTTACAACCTCTCTCATTTCCATGGGGATATGGTGAACACCCTCTCTCTGAACCATGGGGATATGGTGGACACCCTCTCTCTGAATAATGGGAATATGGGGGACACCCTCTGTCAGGTCGATGGGGATATGGTGAACACCCTCTCTCTGAACCATGGGGATATGGTGGACACCCTCTCTGAGATCCATGGAGATATGGTGGACATCCTCTCTGAGGTTCTTGGGGATATGGTGGAATACCCTCTCTCTGAACCATGGGAATATGGTGGGTACCATCTCTCAGATACATGGGGATATGGCGAACACCCTCTCTTTGAACCATGGGGATATGGTGGATACCCTTATTCTCTGAATAATGGGAATATGGGGGACACCCTCTGTCAGTTCGATGGGGATATGGTGAACACCCTCTCTCTGAAGCATGTGGATATGGTGGACACTCTCTCTGAGATCCATTGAGATATGGTGGACATCCTCTCTCAGGTTCTTGGGGATATGGTGGAATACCCTCTCTCTGAACCATGGGAATATGGTGAGCACCATCTCTCAGATACATGGAGATATGGTGGACACCCTCTCTCTGAACCATGGGAATATGGTGAGCACCCTCTCTCAGATCGATGGAGATGTGGTGGACACCCTCTCTCTGAACAATGGGAATATGGTGGACAACCTCTCTCAGATCCATGGGAATATGGCGGACCCATCTCTATCTGAACCATGGGAAAATGGTGGACACCTTCTCTCAGATCGATGTGGGTATGGTGGAGACCCTCTCTCTGAACCATGGGAATATGGTGGGCACCCTCTCTCAGATCCATGGAGATATGGTGGACACCCTCTCTCTGAACCATGGGAATATGGTGGACACCCTCTCTCTGAACCATGGAGATATGGTGGACACCCACTCTCTGAACCATGGGGATATGGTGGACACCCTCTCTCTTAACCATGGGAATATGGTGGACACCCTCTCTCGGATCCATGGGAATGTGGTGGACCCTCTCTCTATTTGAACCATGGGAAAATGGTGGACACCCTCTCTCAGATCCATGGGAATATGGTGGATCCCCTCACTATCTGAACCATGGGAATATGGTGGGCACCCTCTCTCTGAACCATGGGAATATGGTGGACTCCCTCTCTCTGAACCATGGGAATATGGCGGACACCCATCTCTGAACCATGGGAATATCGTGGACACCCTCTCTCTGAACCCCGGGAATATGGTGGACACCCTTTCTCTGAACCATGGGAATATGGCAGACACCCTCTCTCATTTCCATGTGGATATGATGTACACCCTCGCTCTGAACCATGGGAATATGGTTTACACCTTCTCTCTGAACCATGGGAATATGGTGGACCCCCTTTCTCTGAACCATGTGAACCATGGGATTATGGTGGACAACCTCTCTCATTTCCATGGGGATATGGTGTACACCCTCTCTATGAACCATGGAGATATGGTGTACACCCTCTCCCTGAACCATGGGGATATGGTGGACACCCTCTCTCTGAACCATGGAGATATGGTGTAAACCCTCTCTCTGAACAATGGGATTATGGTGGACCCCCTTTCTCTGAACCATGGTACTATGGTTTACAACCTCTCTCATTTCCAGGGGGATATGGTGAACACCCTCTCTCTGAACCATGGGAATATGGTGGACACCCTCTCTCTGAACCATGGGAATATGGCGGACACCCTCTCTCTGAATCATGGGAATATGGGGGACACCCTCTCTCTGACCCATGGGAATAGGGTGGACACCCGCTGTCAGGTCCATGGGGATATGTTGAACACCCTCTCTCGGAACCATGGGAAAATGGTGGACACCCTCTTTCAGATCCATGGGGATATGGTGGACTCCCTCTTTCTGATACATGGATATATGTTGGACACCCTCTCTCAGATCCATGAGGATATGGTGGACACCCTCTCTCTGAACCATGGGAATATGGTGAGCACCCTCTCTCAGATCGATGGAGATGTGGTGGACACCCTCTCTCTGAACAATGGGAATATGGTGGACAACCTCTCTCAGATCCATGGGAATATGGCGGACCCCTCTCTATCTGAACCATGGGAAAATGGTGGACACCTTCTCTCAGATCGATGTGGGTATGGTGGAGACCCTCTCTCTGAACCATGGGAATATGGTGGGCACCCTCTCTCAGATCCATGGAGATATGGTGGACACCCTCTCTCTGAACCATGGGAATATGGTGGACACCCTCTCTCTGAACCATGGAGATATGGTGGACACCCACTCTCTGAACCATGGGGATATGGTGGACACCCTCTCTCTTAACCATGGGAATATGGTGGACACCCTCTCTCGGATCCATGGGTATGTGGTGGACCCTCTCTCTATTTGAACCATGGGAAAATGGTGGACACCCTCTCTCAGATCCATGGGAATATGGTGGATCCCCTCACTATCTGAACCATGGGAATATGGTGGGCACCCTCTCTCTGAACCATGGGAATAGGGTGGACACCCGCTGTCAGGTCCATGGGGATATGGTGAACACCCTCTCTCGGAACCATGGGAAAATGGTGGACACCCTCTTTCAGATCCATGGGGATATGGTGGACTCCCTCTTTCTGATACATGGATATATGTTGGACACCCTCTCTCAGATCCATGAGGATATGGTGGACACCCTCTCTCAGGTCCATGGGAATATGGGGGACACTCTCTCTCTGAACCATGGGGATATGGTGGGCACCCTCTCTCAAATTTTTGGTGATATTGTGGACACCCTCTCTCTGAACCATGGGAATATGGTGTACACCCTCTCTCTGAACCATGGGGATATGGTGGACACCCTCTCTCTGAACCATGGGAATATGATGGCCACCCTCTCTCGGATCCATGGGAATGTGGTGGACCCTCTCTCTATTTGAACCATGGGAAAATGGTGGACACCCTCTCTCAGATCCATGGGAATATGGTGGATCCCCTCTCTATCTGAACCATGGGAATATGCTGTGCACCCTCTCTCTGAACCATGGGAATATGGTGGACTCCCTCTCTCTGAACCATGGGAATATGGCTGACACCCATCTCTGAACCATAGGAATATCGTGGACACCCTCTCTCTGAACCATGGGAATATGGTGGACACCCTCTCTCAGATCCATGGGAATATGGTGGATCCCCTCTCTATCTGAACCATGGGAATATGCTGTGCACCCTCTCTCTGAACCATGGGAATATGGTGGACTCCCTCTCTCTGAACCATGGGAATATGGCTGACACCCATCTCTGAACCATGGGAATATCGTGGACACCCTCTGTCTGAATCATGGGAATATGGGGGACACCCTCTCTCTGACCCATGCGAATAGGGTGGACACCCGCTGTCAGGTCCATGGGGATATGCTGAACAGCCTCTCTCGGAACCATGGGAAAATGGTGGACACCCTCTTTCAGATCCATGGGGATATGGTGGACTCCCTCTTTCTGATACATGGAGATATGTTGGACACCCTCTCTCAGATCCATGAGGATATGGTGGACACCCTCTCTCAGGTCCATGGGAATATGGTGGACACTCTCTCTCTGAACCATGGGGATATGGTGGGCACCCTCTCTCAAATTTTTGGTGATATTGTGGACACCCTCTCTCTGAACCATGGGAATATGGTGTACACCCTCTCTCTGAACCATGGGGATATGGTGTACACCCTCTCTCTGACCATGGGTTTATGGTGGACAGCCTCTCTCATTTCCATGGGGCTATGGTGTACACCCTCTCTCTGAACCATGGATATATGGTGTACACCCTCTCTCTGAACCATGGGAATATGGCTTACACCCTCTCTCATTTCCATGTGGATATGATGTACACCCTCGCTCTGAACCATGGGAATATGGTGGACACCTTCTCTCTGAACCATGGGGATATGGTGGACAACCTCTCTCTTTTCCATGGGGATAGGGTGTACACTCTCTCTCTGAACCATGGGAATATGGTGGACACACTCTCTCTAAACCATGGGGATACCCTCTCTCTGAACCATCGGGATATGGTGGACAACCTCTCTATTTTCCATGGGGATATGGTGTCCACCCTCTCTCTGAAGCATGGAAATATGGTGGACAACCTCTCTCAGATCCATGGGAATATGGCAAACTCCTCTCTATCTAAACCATGGGAAATGGTGGACACCCTCTCTCAGATCGATGTTGGTATGGTGGAGACCCTCTCTCTGAACCATGGGAATATGGTGGGCACCCTCTCTCAGATCCATGGAGATATGGTGCACACCCTCTCTCTGAACCATGGGAATATGGTGGACACCCTCTCTCGGATCCATGGGAATGTGGTGGACCCTCTTTCTATTTGAACCATGGGAAAATGGTGGACACCCTCTCTCAGATCCATGGGAATATGGTGGACCCCCTCTCTATCTGAACCATGGGGATATGGTGGGCACCCTCTCTAAGAACCATGGGGTTATGATGGACCCCCCTCGCTCTGAACCACCATGGGAATATGGTGGACACCCTCTCTCTGAACCATTGGAAAATGGTGGACACCCTCTCTCAGATCCATGGGGATATGGTGGACTCCCTCTTTCTGATACATGGAGATATGTTGGACGCCCTCTCTCAGATACATGGGAATATGGTGGACCCCCTTTCTCTGAACCATGGGAATATGGTGGACAACCTCTCTCATTTCCATGGGGATATGGTGAACACCCTCTCTCTGAACCATGGGGATATGGTAAACACCCTCTCTCTGAATAATGGGAATATGGGGGACACCCTCTGTCAGGTCGATGGTGATATGGTGGACACCTTCTCTCTGAACCATGGGACTATGGTGGACAACCTCTCTCATTTCCATGGGGATATGGGGAACACCCTCTCTTTGAACCATGGGGATATGGTGGATACCCTCTCTCTGAATAATGGGAATATGGGGGACACCCTCTGTCAGTTCGATGGGGATATGGTGAACACCCTCTCTCTGAACCATGTGGATATGGTGGACACTCTCTCTGAGATCCATTGAGATATGGTGGACATCCTCTCTCAGGTTCTTGGGGATATGGTGGAATACCCTCTCTCTGAACCATGGGAATATGGTGAGCACCATCTCTCAGATACATGGAGATATGGTGGACACCCTCTCTCTGAACCATGGGAATATGGTGAGCACCCTCTCTCAGATCGATGGAGATGTAGTGGACACCCTCTCTCTGAACAATGGGAATATGGTGGACAACCTCTCTCAGATCCATGGGAATATGGCGGACCCCTCTCTATCTGAACCATGGGAAAATGGTGGACACCTTCTCTCAGATCGATGTGGGTATGGTGGAGACCCTCTCTCTGAACCATGGGAATATGGTGGGCACCCTCTCTCAGATCCATGGAGATATGGTGGACACCCTCTCTCTGAACCATGGGAATATGGTGGACACCCTCTCTCTGAACCATGGAGATATGGTGGACACCCACTCTCTGAACCATGGGGATATGGTGGACACCCTCTCTCTGAACCATGGGAATATGGTGGACACCCTCTCTCGGATCCATGGGAATGTGGTGGACCCTCTCTCTATTTGAACCATGGGAAAATGGTGGACACACTCTCTCAGATCCATGGGAATATGGTGGATCCCCTCACTATCTGAACCATGGGAATATGGTGGGCACCCTCTCTCTGAACCATGGGAATATGGTGGACTCCCTCTCTCTGAACCATGGGAATATGGCGGACACCCATCTCTGAACCATGGGAATATCGTGGACACCCTCTCCCTGAACCCCGGGAATATGGTGGACACCCTCTCTCTGAACCATGGGAACATGGCAGACACCCTCTCTCATTTCCATGTGGATATGATGTACACCCTCGCTCTGAACCATGGGAATATGGTTTACACCTTCTCTCTGAACCATGGGGATATGGTGGATAACCTCTCTCTTTTCCATGGGGATAGAGTGTACACCCTCTCTCTGAACCATGGGAATATGGTGGACCCCCTTTCTCTAAACCATGTGAACCATGGGATTATGGTGGACAACCTCTCTCATTTCCATGGGGATATGGTGTACACCCTCTCTCTGAACCATGGAGATATGGTGGACACCCTCTCTCTGAACCTTGGGATTATGGTGGACACCCTCTCTCATTACAATTGGGATATGGTGGACCCCCTTTCACTGAACTATGGGATTATGGTGAACAACCACTCTCTTTTCCATGGGGATATGGTGTACACCCTCGCTCTGAACCATGGGAATATGGTGGACACCTTCTCTCTGAACCATGGGGATATGGTGGACAACCTCTCTCTTTTCCATGGGGATAGGGTGTACACTCTCTCTCTGAACCATGGGAATATGGTGGACACACTCTCTCTAAACCATGGGGATACCCTCTCTCTGAACCATCGGGATATGGTGGACAACCTCTCTCTTTTCCATGGGGATATGGTGTCCACCCTCTCTCTGAACCATGGAAATATGGTGGACAACCTCTCTCAGATCCATGGGAATATGGCAAACTCCTCTCTATCTAAACCATGGGAAATGGTGGACACCCTCTCTCAGATCGATGTTGGTATGGTGGAGACCCTCTCTCTGAACCATGGGAATATGGTGGGCACCCTCTCTCAGATCCATGGAGATATGGTGCACACCCTCTCTCTGAACCATGGGAATATGGTGGACACCCTCTCTCGGATCCATGGGAATGTGGTGGACCCTCTTTCTATTTGAACCATGGGAAAATGGTTGACACCCTCTCTCAGATCCATGGGAATATGGTGGACCCCCTCTCTATCTGAACCCCGGGGATATGGTGGGCACCCTCTCTAAGAACCATGGGGTTATGATGGACCCCCCTCGCTCTGAACCATGGGAATATGGTGGACACCCTCTCTCTGAACCATTGGAAAATGGTGGACACCCTCTCTCAGATCCATGGGGATATGGTGGACTCCCTCTTTCTGATACATGGAGATATGTTGGACGCCCTCTCTCAGATACATGGGAATATGGTGGACCCCCTTTCTCTGAACCATGGGATTATGGTGGACAACCTCTCTCATTTCCATGGGGATATGGTGAACACCCTCTCTCTGAACCATGAGGATATGGTGGACACCCTCTCTCTGAATAATGGGAATATGGGGGACACCCTCTGTCAGGTCGATGGGGATATGGTGGACACCCTCTCTGAGATCCATGGAGATATGGTGGACATCCTCTCTCAGGTTCTAGGGGATATGGTGGAATACCCTCTCTCTGAACCATGGGAATATGGTGGGTACCATCTTTCAGATACATGGCGATATGGTGGACACCCTCTCTCTGAACCATGGGAATATGGTGAGCACCTGCTCTCAGATCGATGGAGATGTGGTGGACACCCTCTCTCTGAACAATGGGAATATGGTGGACAACCTCTCTCAGATCCATGGGAATATGGCGGACCCCTCTCTATCTGAACCATGGGAAAATGGTGGACACCTTCTCTCAGATCGATGTGGGTATGGTGGAGACCCTCTCTCTGAACCATGGGAATATGGTGGGCACCCTCTCTCAGATCCATGGAGATAGGGTGGACACCCTCTCTCTGAACCATGGGGATATGGTGTACACTCTGTCTCTGAACCATGGAGATATGGTGGACACCCACTACCTGAACCATGGGGATATGGTGGACACCCTCTCTGTGAACCATGGGAATATGGTGGACACCCTCTCTCGGATCCATGGGAATGTGGTGGACGCTCTCCCTATTTGAACCATGGGAAAATGGTGGACACCCTCTCTCAGATCCATGGGAATATGGTGGATCCCCTCACTATCTGAACCATGGGAATATGGTGGGCACCCTCTCTCTGAACCATGGGAATATGGTGGACTCCCTCTCTCTGAACCATGGGAATATGGCGGACACCCATCTCTGAACCATGGGAATATCGTGGACACCCTCTCTCTGAACCATGGGAATATGGTGGACACCCTCTCTCTGAACCATGGGAATATGGCGGACACCCTCTCTCTGAATCATGGGAATATGGGGGACAACCTCTCTCTGAACCATGGGAATAGGGTGGACACCCGCTGTCAGGTCCATGGGGATATGGTGAACACCCTCTCTCTGAACCATGGGAATATGGTGGACACCCTCTCTCTGAATCATGGAGATATGTTGGACACCCTCTCTCAGATCCATGAGGATATGGTGGACACCCTCTCTCAGGTCCATCGGAATATGGTAGACACTCTCTCTCTGAACCATGGGGATATGGTGGGCACCCTCTCTCAAATTCTTGCTGATATTGTGGACACCCTCTCTCTGAACCATGTAAATATGGTGTACACCCTCTCTCTGAACCATGGGGATATGGTGTACACCCTCTCTCTGAACCATGGGAATATGGTGGACACCCTCTCTCTGAACCATGGGGATATGGTGGACACCCTCTCTGAGATCCATTGAGATGTGGTGGACATCCTCTCTCAGGTTCTTGGGGATATGGTGGAATACCCTCTCTCTGAACTATGGGAATATGGTGGGTACCATCTCTTAGAAACATGGAGATATGGTGAACACCCTCTCTCTGAACCATGGGAATATGGTGAGCACCCTCTCTCAGATCGATGGAGATGTGGTGAACACCCTCTCTCTGAACCATGGAAATATGGTGGACAACCTCTCTCAGATCCATGGGAATATGGCGAACTCCTCTCTATCTAAACCATGGGAAATGGTGGACACCCTCTCTCAGATCGATGTTGGTATGGTGGAGACCCTCTCTCTGAACCATGGGAATATGGTGGGCAGCCTCTCTCAGATCCATGGAGATATGGTGTACACCCTCTCTCTGAACCATGGGAATATGGTGGACACCCTCTCTCGGATCCATGGGAATGTGGTGGACCCTCTTTCTATTTGAACCATGGGAAAATGGTGGACACCCTCTCTCAGATCCATGGGAATATGGTGGACCCCCTCTCTATCGGAACCATGGGGATATGGTGGGTACTCTTTCTCTGAACCATGGGAAAATGATGGACACCCTCTCTCTGAACCATTGGAAAATGGTGGACACCCTCTCTCAGATCCATGGGGATATGGTGGACTCCCTCTTTCTGATACATGGAGATATGTTTGACACCCTCTCTCAGATACATGGGAATATGGTGGACCACCCTTTCTCTGAACCATGGGATTATGGTGGACAACCTCTCTCATTTCCATCGGGATATGGTGAACACCCTCTCTCTGAACCATGGGGATATGATGAACACCCTCTCTCTGAATAATGGGAATATGGGGGACACCCTATGTCAGGTCGATGGGGAAATGGTGGACACCCTCTCTGAGATCCATGGAGATATGGTGGACATCCTCTCTCAGGTTCTTGGGGATATGGTGGAATACCCTCTCTCTGAACCATGGGAATATGGTGGGTACCATCTCTCAGATACATGGCAATATGGTGGACACCCTCTCTCTGAACCATGGGAATATGGTGAGCACCCTCTCTCAGATCGATGGAGATGTGGTGGACACCCTCTCTCTGAACAATGGGATTATGGTGGACAACCTCTCTCAGATCCATGGGAATATGGCGGACCCCTCTCTATCTGAACCATGGGAAAATCGTGGACACCTTCTCTCAGATCGATGTGGGTATGGTGGAGACCCTCTCTCTGAACCATGGGAATATGGTGGGCACCCTCTCTCAGATCCATGGAGATATGGTGGACACCCTCTCTCTGAACCATGGGGATATGGTGTACACTCTGTCTCTGAACCATGGAGATATGGTGGACACCCACTCTCTGAACCATGTGGATATGGTGGACACCCGCTCTCTGAACCATGGGAATATGGTGGACACCCTCTCTCGGATCCATGGGAATGTGGTGGACGCTCTCGCTATTTGAACCATGGGAAAATGGTGGACACCCTCTCTCAGATCCATGGGAATATGGTGGATCCCCTCACTATCTGAACCATGGGAATATGGTGGGCACCCTCTCTCTGAACCATGGGAATATTGTGGACTCCCTCTCTCTGAACCAAGGGAATATGGCGGACACCCATCTCTGAACCATGGGAATATCGTGGACACCCTCTCTCTAAACCATGGGAAAATGGTGGACACCCTCTCTCAGATCCATGGGAATATGGTGGATCCCCTCACTATCTGAACCATGGGAATATGGTGGGCACCCTCTCTCTGAACCATGGGAATATTGTGGACTCCCTCTCTCTGAACCAAGGGAATATGGCGGACACCCATCTCTGAACCATGGGAATATCGTGGACACCCTCTCTCTAAACCATGGGAATATGGTGGACACCCTCTCTCTGAACCATGGGAATATGGCGGACACCCTCTCTCTGAATCATGGGAATATGGGGGACACCCTCTCTCTGAACCATGGGAATAGGGTGGACACCCGCTGTCAGGTCCATGGGGATATGGTGAACACCCTCTCTCGGAACCATGGGAAAATGGTGGACACCCTCTTTCAGATCCATGGGGACATGGTGGACTTCCTCTTTCTGATACATGTAGATATGTTGGACACCCTCTCTCAGATCCATGAGGATATGGTGGACACCCTCTCTCAGGTCCATGGGAATATGGTAGACACACTCTCTCTGAACCATGGGGATATGGTGGGCACCCTCTCTCAAATTCTTGCTGATATTGTGGACACCCTCTCTCTGAACGATGTAAATATGTTGTACACCCTCTCTCTGAACCATGGGAATATGGTGTACACCCTCTCTCTGACCATGGGATTATGGTGCACAGCCTCTCTCATTTCCATGGGGCTATGGTGTACACCGTCTCTCTGAACCATGGATATATGGTGTACACCCTCTCTCTGAACCATGGGAATATGGCGGACACCCTCTCTCATTTCCATGTGGATATGATGTAGACCCTCGCTATGAACCATGGGAATATGGTGGACACCTTCTCTCTGAACCATGGGGATATGGTGGACAACCTCTCTCTTTTCCATGGGGATAGGGTGTACACCCTCTCTCTGAACCATGTGAATATGGTGGATCCCCTTTCTCTGAACCATGGGATTATGGTGGACAACCTCTCTCATTTCCATGGGAATATGGTGTACACCCTCTCTCTGAACCATGGGGATATGGTGGACACCCTCTCTCTGAACCATGGGGATATGGTGTACACCCTCTCTCTGAACCATGGGATTATGGTGGACACCCTATCTCATTTCCATGGGGATATGGTGTACACCCTCTCTCTGAACCATGGGGATATGGTGTACACCCTCTCTCTGAACCATGGGAATATGGTGGACACTCTCTCTCTGAACCATGGGATTATGGTGGACACCCTCTCTCATTACAATGGGGATATGGTGGACCCCCACTCTCTGAACCATGGGGATATGGTGGACACGCTCTCTCTGAACCATGGGAATATGGTGGACCCCCTTTCTCTGAACCATGGTACTATGGTTTACAACCTCTCTCATTTCCATGGGGATATGGTGAACACCCTCTCTCTGAACCATGGGGATATGGTGGACACCCTCTCTCTGAATAATGGGAATATGGGGGACACCCTCTGTAAGGTCGATGGGGATATGGTGAACACCCTCTCTCTGAACCATGGGGATATGGTGGACACCCTCTCTGAGATCCATGGAGATATGGTGGACATCCTCTCTGAGGTTCTTGGGGATATGGTGGAATACCCTCTCTCTGAACCATGGGAATATGGTGGGTACCATCTCTCAGATACATGGAGATATGGTGGACACCCTCTCTCTGAACCATGGGAATATGGTGAGCACCCTCTCTCAGATCGATGGAGATGTGGTGGACACCCTCTCTCTGAACAATGGGAATATGGTGGACAACCTCTTTCAGTTCCATGGGAATATGGCGGACCCCTCTCTATCTGAACCATGGGAACATGGTGGACACCTTCTCTCAGATCGATGTGGGTATGGTGGAGACCCTCTCTCTGAACCATGGGAATATGGTGGACACCCTCTCTCAGATCCATGGAGATATGGTGGACACCTTCTCTCTGAACCATGGGACTATGGTGGACAACCTCTCTCATTTCCATGGGGATATGGCGAACACCCTCTCTTTGAACCATGGGGATATGGTGGATACCCTTATTCTCTGAATAATGGGAATATGGGGGACACCCTCTGTCAGTTCGATGGGGATATGGTGAACACCCTCTCTCTGAACCATGTGGATATGGTGGACACTCTCCCTGAGATCCATTGAGATAAGGTGGACATCCTCTCTCAGGTTCTTGGGGATATGGTGGAATACCCTCTCTCTGAACCATGGGAATATGGTGAGCACCATCTCTCAGATACATGGAGATATGGTGGACACCCTCTCTCTGAACCATGGGAATATGGTGAGCACCCTCTCTCAGATCGATGGAAATGTGGTGGACACCCTCTCTCTGAACAATGGGAATATGGTGGACAACCTCTCTCAGATCCATGGGAATATGGCGGACCCCTCTCTATCTGAACCATGGGAAAATGGTGGACACCTTCTCTCAGATCGATGTGGGTATGGTGGAGACCCTCTCTCTGAACCATGGGAATATGGTGGGCACCCTCTCTCAGATCCATGGAGATATGGTGGACACCCTCTCTCTGAACCATGGGAATATGGTGGACACCCTCTCTCTGAACCATGGAGATATGGTGGACACCCACTCTCTGAACCATGGGGATATGGTGGACACCCTCTCTCTTAACCATGGGAATATGGTGGACACCCTCTCTCGGATCCATGGGTATGTGGTGGACCCTCTCTCTATTTGAACCATGGGAAAATGGTGGACACCCTCTCTCAGATCCATGGGAATATGGTGGATCCCCTCACTATCTGAACCATGGGAATATGGTGGGCACCCTCTCTCTGAACCATGGGAATAGGGTGGACACCCGCTGTCAGGTCCATGGGGATATGGTGAACACCCTCTCTCGGAACCATGGGAAAATGGTGGACACCCTCTTTCAGATCCATGGGGACATGGTGGACTCCCTCTTTCTGATACATGGAGATATGTTGGACACCCTCTCTCAGATCCATGAGGATATGGTGGACACCCTCTCTCAGGTCCATGGGAATATGGTAGACACTCTCTCTCTGAACCATGGGGATATGGTGGGCACCCTCTCTCAAATTCTTGCTGATATTGTGGACACCCTCTCTCTGAACGATGTAAATATGTTGTACACCCTCTCTCTGAACCATGGGAATATGGTGTACACCCTGTCTCTGACCATGGGATTATGGTGCACAGCCTCTCTCATTTCCATGGGGCTATTGTTTACACCGTCTCTCTGAACCATGGATATATGGTGTACACCCTCTCTCTGAACCATGGGAATATGGCGGACACCCTCTCTCATTTCCATGTGGATATGATGTAGACCCTCGCTATGAACCATGGGAATATGGTGGACACCTTCTCTCTGAACCATGGGGATATGGTGGACAACCTCTCTCTTTTCCATGGGGATAGGGTGTACACCCTCTCTCTGAACCATGTGAATATGGTGGACCCCCTTTCTTTGAACCATGGGATTATGGTGGACAACCTCTCTCATTTCCATGGGAATATGGTGTACACCCTCTCTCTGAACCATGGGGATATGGTGGACACCCTCTCTCTGAACCATGGGGATATGGTGTACACCCTCTCTCTGAACCATGGGATTATGGTGGACACCCTATCTCATTTCCATGGGGATATGGTGTACACCCTCTCTCTGAACCATGGGGATATGGTGTACACCCTCTCTCTGAACCATGGGAATATGGTGGACACTCTCTCTCTGAACCATGGGATTATGGTGGACACCCTCTCTCATTACAATGGGGATATGGTGGACCCCCACTCTCTGAACCATGGGGATATGGTGGACACCCTCTCTCTGAACCATGGGAATATGGTGGACCCCCTTTCTCTGAACCATGGTACTATGGTTTACAACCTCTCTCATTTCCATGGGGATATGGTGAACACCCTCTCTCTGAACCATGGGGATATGGTGGACACCCTCTCTCTGAATAATGGGAATATGGGGGACACCCTCTGTCAGGTCGATGGGGATATGGTGAACACCCTCTCTCTGAACCATGGGGATATGGTGGACACCCTCTCTGAGATCCATGGAGATATGGTGGACATCCTCTCTGAGGTTCTTGGGGATATGGTGGAATACCCTCTCTCTGAACCATGGGAATATGGTGGGTACCATCTCTCAGATACATGGAGATATGGTGGACACCCTCTCTCTGAACTATGGGAATATGGTGAGCACCCTCTCTCAGATCGATGGAGATGTGGTGGACACCCTCTCTCTGAACAATGGGAATATGGTGGACAACCTCTTTCAGTTCCATGGGAATATGGCGGACCCCTCTCTATCTGAACCATGGGAACATGGTGGACACCTTCTCTCAGATCGATGTGGGTATGGGGGAGACCCTCTCTCTGAACCATGGGAATATGGTGGGCACCCTCTCTCAGATCCATGGAGATATGGTGGACACCTTCTCTCTGAACCATGGGACTATGGTGGACAACCTCTCTCATTTCCATGGGGATATGGCGAACACCCTCTCTTTGAACCATGGGGATATGGTGGATACCCTTATTCTCTGAATAATGGGAATATGGGGGACACCCTCTGTCAGTTCGATGGGGATATGGTGAACACCCTCTCTCTGAACCATGTGGATATGGTGGACACTCTCCCTGAGATCCATTGAGATATGGTGGACATCCTCTCTCAGGTTCTTGGGGATATGGTGGAATACCCTCTCTCTGAACCATGGGAATATGGTGAGCACCATCTCTCAGATACATGGAGATATGGTGGACACCCTCTCTCTGAACCATGGGAATATGGTGAGCACCCTCTCTCAGATCGATGGAGATGTGGTGGACACCCTCTCTCTGAACAATGGGAATATGGTGGACAACCTCTCTCAGATCCATGGGAATATGGCGGACCCCTCTCTATCTGAACCATGGGAAAATGGTGGACACCTTCTCTCAGATCGATGTGGGTATGGTGGAGACCCTCTCTCTGAACCATGGGAATATGGTGGGCACCCTCTCTCAGATCCATGGAGATATGGTGGACACCCTCTCTCTGAACCATGGGAATATGGTGGACACCCTCTCTCTGAACCATGGAGATATGGTGGACACCCACTCTCTGAACCATGGGGATATGGTGGACACCCTCTCTCTTAACCATGGGAATATGGTGGACACCCTCTCTCGGATCCATGGGTATGTGGTGGACCCTCTCTCTATTTGAACCATGGGAAAATGGTGGACACCCTCTCTCAGATCCATGGGAATATGGTGGATCCCCTCACTATCTGAACCATGGGAATATGGTGGGCACCCTCTCTCTGAACCATGGGAATAGGGTGGACACCCGCTGTCAGGTCCATGGGGATATGGTGAACACCCTCTCTCGGAACCATGGGAAAATGGTGGACACCCTCTTTCAGATCCATGGGGACATGGTGGACTCCCTCTTTCTGATACATGGAGATATGTTGGACACCCTCTCTCAGATCCATGAGGATATGGTGGACACCCTCTCTCAGGTCCATGGGAATATGGTAGACACTCTCTCTCTGAACCATGGGGATATGGTGGGCACCCTCTCTCAAATTCTTGCTGATATTGTGGACACCCTCTCTCTGAACGATGTAAATATGTTGTACACCCTCTCTCTGAACCATGGGAATATGGTGTACACCCTGTCTCTGACCATGGGATTATGGTGCACAGCCTCTCTCATTTCCATGGGGCTATGGTGTACACCGTCTCTCTGAACCATGGATATATGGTGTACACCCTCTCTCTGAACCATGGGAATATGGCGGACACCCTCTCTCATTTCCATGTGGATATGATGTAGACCCTCGCTATGAACCATGGGAATATGGTGGACACCTTCTCTCTGAACCATGGGGATATGGTGGACAACCTCTCTCTTTTCCATGGGGATAGGGTGTACACCCTCTCTCTGAACCATGTGAATATGGTGGACCCCCTTTCTTTGAACCATGGGATTATGGTGGACAACCTCTCTCATTTCCATGGGAATATGGTGTACACCCTCTCTCTGAACCATGGGGATATGGTGGACACCCTCTCTCTGAACCATGGGGATATGGTGTACACCCTCTCTCTGAACCATGGGATTATGGTGGACACCCTATCTCATTTCCATGGGGATATGGTGTACACCCTCTCTCTGAACCATGGGGATATGGTGTACACCCTCTCTCTGAACCATGGGAATATGGTGGACACTCTCTCTCTGAACCATGGGATTATGGTGGACACCCTCTCTCATTACAATGGGGATATGGTGGACCCCCACTCTCTGAACCATGGGGATATGGTGGACACCCTCTCTCTGAACCATGGGAATATGGTGGACCCCCTTTCTCTGAACCATGGTACTATGGTTTACAACCTCTCTCATTTCCATGGGGATATGGTGAACACCCTCTCTCTGAACCATGGGGATATGGTGGACACCCTCTCTCTGAATAATGGGAATATGGGGGACACCCTCTGTCAGGTCGATGGGGATATGGTGAACACCCTCTCTCTGAACCATGGGGATATGGTGGACACCCTCTCTGAGATCCATGGAGATATGGTGGACATCCTCTCTGAGGTTCTTGGGGATATGGTGGAATACCCTCTCTCTGAACCATGGGAATATGGTGGGTACCATCTCTCAGATACATGGAGATATGGTGGACACCCTCTCTCTGAACAATGGGAATATGGTGAGCACCCTCTCTCAGATCGATGGAGATGTGGTGGACACCCTCTCTCTGAACAATGGGAATATGGTGGACAACCTCTTTCAGTTCCATGCGAATATGGCGGACCCCTCTCTATCTGAACCATGGGAACATGGTGGACACCTTCTCTCAGATCGATGTGGGTATGGGGGAGACCCTCTCTCTGAACCATGGGAATATGGTGGGCACCCTCTCTCAGATCCATGGAGATATGGTGGACACCTTCTCTCTGAACCATGGGACTATGGTGGACAACCTCTCATTTCCATGGGGATATGGCGAACACCCTCTCTTTGAACCATGGGGATATGGTGGATACCCTTATTCTCTGAATAATGGGAATATGGGGGACACCCTCTGTCAGTTCGATGGGGATATGGTGAACACCCTCTCTCTGAACCATGTGGATATGGTGGACACTCTCCCTGAGATCCATTGAGATATGGTGGACATCCTCTCTCAGGTTCTTGGGGATATGGTGGAATACCCTCTCTCTGAACCATGGGAATATGGTGAGCACCATCTCTCAGATACATGGAGATATGGTGGACACCCTCTCTCTGAACCATGGGAATATGGTGAGCACCCTCTCTCAGATCGATGGAGATGTGGTGGACACCCTCTCTCTGAACAATGGGAATATGGTGGACAACCTCTCTCAGATCCATGGGAATATGGCGGACCCCTCTCTATCTGAACCATGGGAAAATGGTGGACACCTTCTCTCAGATCGATGTGGGTATGGTGGAGACCCTCTCTCTGAACCATGGGAATATGGTGGGCACCCTCTCTCAGATCCATGGAGATATGGTGGACACCCTCTCTCTGAACCATGGGAATATGGCGGACACCCTCTCTCTGAACCATGGAGATATGGTGGACACCCACTCTCTGAACCATGGGGATATGGTGGACACCCTCTCTCTTAACCATGGGAATATGGTGGACACCCTCTCTCGGATCCATGGGAATGTGGTGGACCCTCTCTCTATTTGAACCATGGGAAAATGGTGGACACCCTCTCTCAGATCCATGGGAATATGGTGGATCCCCTCACTATCTGAACCATGGGAATATGGTGGGCACCCTCTCTCTGAACCATGGGAATATGGTGGACTCCCTCTCTCTGAACCATGGGAATATGGCGGACACCCATCTCTAAACCATGGGAATATCGTGGACACCCTCTCTCTGAACCCCGGGAATATGGTGGACACCCTCTCTCTGAACCATGGGAATATGGCAGACACCCTCTCTCATTTCCATGTGGATATGATGTACACCCTCGCTCTGAACCATGGGAATATGGTTTACACCTTCTCTCTGAACCATGGGGATATGGTGGACAACCTCTCTCTGAACCATGGGAATATGGTGGACCCCCTTTCTCTGAAACATAAGAACCATGGGATTATGGTGTACACCCTCTCTCTGAACCATGGAGATATGGTGGACACCCTCTCTCTGAACCATGGGATTATGGTGGACACCCTCTCTCATTACAATGATGGGGATATGGTGGACCCCCTTTCTCTGAACTATGGGATTATGGTGGACAACCTCTCTCATTTCCATGGGGATATGGTGTACACCCTCTCCCTGAACCATGGGGATATGGTGGACACCCTCTCTCTGAACCATGGAGATATGGTGTACACCCTCTCTCTGAACAATGGGATTATGGTGGACCCCCACTCTCTGAACCATGGGGATATGGTGGACACCCTCTCTCTGAACCATGGGAATATGGCGGACCCACTTTCTCTGAACCATGGCACTATGGTTGACAACCTCTCTCATTTCCATGGGGATATGGTGTACACCCCCTCTCTGAACCATGGGGATATGGTGGACACCCTCTCTCTGAACCATGGTGATATGGTGTACACCCTCTCTCTGAACAATGGGATTATGGTGGACCCCCACTCTCTGAACCATGGGGATATGGTGGACACCCTCTCTCTGAACCATGGGGATATAGTGGACACCCTCTCTCTGAATAATGGGCATATGAGGGACACCCTCTGTCAGTTCGATGGAGATATGGTGAACACCCTCTCTCTGAACCATGGGGATATGGTGGACACCCTCTCTGAGATCCATGGAGATATTGTGGACATCCTCTCTGAGGTTCGTGGGGATATGGTGGAATACCCTCACTCTGAACCATGGGAATATGGTGGGTACCATCTCTCAGATACATGGAGATATGGTGGACACCCTCTCTCTGAACCATGGGAATATGGTGAGCACCCTCTCTCAGATCGATGGAGATGTGGTGGACACCCTCTCTCTGAACAATGGGAATATGGTGGACAACCTCTCTCAGATCCATGGGAATATGGCGGACCACTCTCTATCTGAACCATGGGAACATGGTGGACACCTTCTCTCATTACAATGGGGATATGGTGGACCCCCTTTCGCTGAACTATGGGATTATGGTGGACAACCTCTCTCATTTCCATGGGGATATGGTGTACACCCTCTCCCTGAACCATGGGGATATGGTGGACACCCTCTCTCTGAACCATGGAGATATGGTGTACACCCTCTCTCTGAACAATGGGATTATGGTGGACCCCCACTCTCTGAACCATGGTACTATGGTTTACAACCTCTCTCATTTCCATGGGGATATGGTGAACACCCTCTCTCTGAACCATGGGGATATGGTGGACACCCTCTCTCTGAATAATGGGAATATGGGGGACACCCTCTGTCAGGTCGATGGGGATATGGTGAACACCCTCTCTCTGAACCATGGGGATATGGTGGACACCCTCTCTGAGATCCATGGAGATATGGTGGACATCCTCTCTGAGGTTCTTGGGGATATGGTGGAATACCCTCTCTCTGAACCATGGGAATATGGTGGGTACCATCTCTCAGATACATGGAGATATGGTGGACACCCTCTCTCTGAACAATGGGAATATGGTGAGCACCCTCTCTCAGATCGATGGAGATGTGGTGGACACCCTCTCTCTGAACAATGGGAATATGGTGGACAACCTCTTTCAGTTCCATGGGAATATGGCGGACCCCTCTCTATCTGAACCATGGGAACATGGTGGACACCTTCTCTCAGATCGATGTGGGTATGGGGGAGACCCTCTCTCTGAACCATGGGAATATGGTGGGCACCCTCTCTCAGATCAATGGAGATATGGTGGACACCTTCTCTCTGAACCATGGGACTATGGTGGACAACCTCTCATTTCCATGGGGATATGGCGAACACCCTCTCTTTGAACCATGGGGATATGGTGGATACCCTTATTCTCTGAATAATGGGAATATGGGGGACACCCTCTGTCAGTTCGATGGGGATATGGTGAACACCCTCTCTCTGAACCATGTGGATATGGTGGACACTCTCCCTGAGATCCATTGAGATATGGTGGACATCCTCTCTCAGGTTCTTGGGGATATGGTGGAATACCCTCTCTCTGAACCATGGGAATATGGTGAGCACCATCTCTCAGATACATGGAGATATGGTGGACACCCTCTCTCTGAACCATGGGAATATGGTGAGCACCCTCTCTCAGATCGATGGAGATGTGGTGGACACCCTCTCTCTGAACAATGGGAATATGGTGGACAACCTCTCTCAGATCCATGGGAATATGGCGGACCCCTCTCTATCTGAACCATGGGAAAATGGTGGACACCTTCTCTCAGATCGATGTGGGTATGGTGGAGACCCTCTCTCTGAACCATGGGAATATGGTGGGCACCCTCTCTCAGATCCATGGAGATATGGTGGACACCCTCTCTCTGAACCATGGGAATATGGCGGACACCCTCTCTCTGAACCATGGAGATATGGTGGACACCCACTCTCTGAACCATGGGGATATGGTGGACACCCTCTCTCTTAACCATGGGAATATGGTGGACACCCTCTCTCAGATCCATGGGAATGTGGTGGACCCTCTCTCTATTTGAACCATGGGAAAATGGTGGACACCCTCTCTCAGATCCATGGGAATATGGTGGATCCCCTCACTATCTGAACCATGGGAATATGGTGGGCACCCTCTCTCTGAACCATGGGAATATGGTGGACTCCCTCTCTCTGAACCATGGGAATATGGCGGACACCCATCTCTGAACCATGGGAATATCGTGGACACCCTCTCTCTGAACCCCGGGAATATGGTGGACACCCTCTCTCTGAACCATGGGAATATGGCAGACACCCTCTCTCATTTCCATGTGGATATGATGTACACCCTCGCTCTGAACCATGGGAATATGGTTTACACCTTCTCTCTGAACCATGGGGATATGGTGGACAACCTCTCTCTGAACCATGGGAATATGGTGGACCCCCTTTCTCTGAAACATAAGAACCATGGGATTATGGTGGACAACCTCTCTCATTTCCATGGGGATATGGTGTACACCCTCTCTCTGAACCATGGAGATATGGTGGACACCCTCTCTCTGAACCATGGGATTATGGTGGACACCCTCTCTCATTACAATGATGGGGATATGGTGGACCCCCTTTCTCTGAACTATGGGATTATGGTGGACAACCTCTCTCATTTCCATGGGGATATGGTGTACACCCTCTCCCTGAACCATGGGGATATGGTGGACACCCTCTCTCTGAACCATGGAGATATGGTGTACACCCTCTCTCTGAACAATGGGATTATGGTGGACCCCCACTCTCTGAACCATGGGGATATGGTGGACACCCTCTCTCTGAACCATGGGAATATGGCGGACCCACTTTCTCTGAACCATGGCACTATGGTTGACAACCTCTCTCATTTCCATGGGGATATGGTGTACACCCCCTCTCTGAACCATGGGGATATGGTGGACACCCTCTCTCTGAACCATGGTGATATGGTGTACACCCTCTCTCTGAACAATGGGATTATGGTGGACCCCCACTCTCTGAACCATGGGGATATGGTGGACACCCTCTCTCTGAACCATGGGGATATAGTGGACACCCTCTCTCTGAATAATGGGCATATGAGGGACACCCTCTGTCAGTTCGATGGAGATATGGTGAACACCCTCTCTCTGAACCATGGGGATATGGTGGACACCCTCTCTGAGATCCATGGAGATATGGTGGACATCCTCTCTGAGGTTCGTGGGGATATGGTGGAATACCCTCACTCTGAACCATGGGAATATGGTGGGTACCATCTCTCAGATACATGGAGATATGGTGGACACCCTCTCTCTGAACCATGGGAATATGGTGAGCACCCTCTCTCAGATCGATGGAGATGTGGTGGACACCCTCTCTCTGAACAATGGGAATATGGTGGACAACCTCTCTCAGATCCATGGGAATATGGCGGACCACTCTCTATCTGAACCATGGGAACATGGTGGACACCTTCTCTCATTACAATGGGGATATGGTGGACCCCCTTTCTCTGAACTATGGGATTATGGTGGACAACCTCTCTCATTTCCATGGGGATATGGTGTACACCCTCTCCCTGAACCATGGGGATATGGTGGACACCCTCTCTCTGAACCATGGAGATATGGTGTACACCCTCTCTCTGAACAATGGGATTATGGTGGACCCCCACTCTCTGAACCATGGTACTATGGTTTACAACCTCTCTCATTTCCATGGGGATATGGTGAACACCCTCTCTCTGAACCATGGGGATATGGTGGACACCCTCTCTCTGAATAATGGGAATATGGGGGACACCCTCTGTCAGGTCGATGGGGATATGGTGAACACCCTCTCTCTGAACCATGGGGATATGGTGGACACCCTCTCTGAGATCCATGGAGATATGGTGGACATCCTCTCTGAGGTTCTTGGGGATATGGTGGAATACCCTCTCTCTGAACCATGGGAATATGGTGGGTACCATCTCTCAGATACATGGGGATATGGCGAACACCCTCTCTTTGAACCATGGGGATATGGTGGATACCCTTATTCTCTGAATAATGGGAATATGGGGGACACCCTCTGTCAGTTCGATGGGGATATGGTGAACACCCTCTCTCTGAAGCATGTGGATATGGTGGACACTCTCTCTGAGATCCATTGAGATATGGTGGACATCCTCTCTCAGGTTCTTGGGGATATGGTGGAATACCCTCTCTCTGAACCATGGGAATATGGTGAGCACCATCTCTCAGATACATGGAGATATGGTGGACACCCTCTCTCTGAACCATGGGAATATGGTGAGCACCCTCTCTCAGATCGATGGAGATGTGGTGGACACCCTCTCTCTGAACAATGGGAATATGGTGGACAACCTCTCTCAGATCCATGGGAATATGGCGGACCCATCTCTATCTGAACCATGGGAAAATGGTGGACACCTTCTCTCAGATCGATGTGGGTATGGTGGAGACCCTCTCTCTGAACCATGGGAATATGGTGGGCACCCTCTCTCAGATCCATGGAGATATGGTGGACACCCTCTCTCTGAACCATGGGAATATGGTGGACACCCTCTCTCTGAACCATGGAGATATGGTGGACACCCACTCTCTGAACCATGGGGATATGGTGGACACCCTCTCTCTTAACCATGGGAATATGGTGGACACCCTCTCTCGGATCCATGGGAATGTGGTGGACCCTCTCTCTATTTGAACCATGGGAAAATGGTGGACACCCTCTCTCAGATCCATGGGAATATGGTGGATCCCCTCACTATCTGAACCATGGGAATATGGTGGGCACCCTCTCTCTGAACCATGGGAATATGGTGGACTCCCTCTCTCTGAACCATGGGAATATGGCGGACACCCATCTCTGAACCATGGGAATATCGTGGACACCCTCTCTCTGAACCCCGGGAATATGGTGGACACCCTTTCTCTGAACCATGGGAATATGGCAGACACCCTCTCTCATTTCCATGTGGATATGATGTACACCCTCGCTCTGAACCATGGGAATATGGTTTACACCTTCTCTCTGAACCATGGGAATATGGTGGACCCCCTTTCTCTGAACCATGTGAACCATGGGATTATGGTGGACAACCTCTCTCATTTCCATGGGGATATGGTGTACACCCTCTCTCTGAACCATGGAGATATGGTGTACACCCTCTCCCTGAACCATGGGGATATGGTGGACACCCTCTCTCTGAACCATGGAGATATGGTGTAAACCCTCTCTCTGAACAATGGGATTATGGTGGACCCCCTTTCTCTGAACCATGGTACTATGGTTTACAACCTCTCTCATTTCCAGGGGGATATGGTGAACACCCTCTCTCTGAACCATGGGAATATGGTGGACACCCTCTCTCTGAACCATGGGAATATGGCGGACACCCTCTCTCTGAATCATGGGAATATGGGGGACACCCTCTCTCTGACCCATGGGAATAGGGTGGACACCCGCTGTCAGGTCCATGGGGATATGTTGAACACCCTCTCTCGGAACCATGGGAAAATGGTGGACACCCTCTTTCAGATCCATGGGGATATGGTGGACTCCCTCTTTCTGATACATGGATATATGTTGGACACCCTCTCTCAGATCCATGAGGATATGGTGGACACCCTCTCTCAGGTCCATGGGAATATGGGGGACACTCTCTCTCTGAACCATGGGGATATGGTGGGCACCCTCTCTCAAATTTTTGGTGATATTGTGGACACCCTCTCTCTGAACCATGGGAATATGGTGTACACCCTCTCTCTGAACCATGGGGATATGGTGGACACCCTCTCTCTGAACCATGGGAATATGATGGCCACCCTCTCTCGGATCCATGGGAATGTGGTGGACCCTCTCTCTATTTGAACCATGGGAAAATGGTGGACACCCTCTCTCAGATCCATGGGAATATGGTGGATCCCCTCTCTATCTGAACCATGGGAATATGCTGTGCACCCTCTCTCTGAACCATGGGAATATGGTGGACTCCCTCTCTCTGAACCATGGGAATATGGCTGACACCCATCTCTGAACCATAGGAATATCGTGGACACCCTCTCTCTGAACCATGGGAATATGGTGGACACCCTCTCTCAGATCCATGGGAATATGGTGGATCCCCTCTCTATCTGAACCATGGGAATATGCTGTGCACCCTCTCTCTGAACCATGGGAATATGGTGGACTCCCTCTCTCTGAACCATGGGAATATGGCTGACACCCATCTCTGAACCATGGGAATATCGTGGACACCCTCTCTCTGAACCATGGGAATATGGTGGACACCCTCTCTCTGAACCATGGGAATATGGCGGACACCCTCTGTCTGAATCATGGGAATATGGGGGACACCCTCTCTCTGACCCATGGGAATAGGGTGGACACCCGCTGTCAGGTCCATGGGGATATGCTGAACAGCCTCTCTCGGAACCATGGGAAAATGGTGGACACCCTCTTTCAGATCCATGGGGATATGGTGGACTCCCTCTTTCTGATACATGGAGATATGTTGGACACCCTCTCTCAGATCCATGAGGATATGGTGGACACCCTCTCTCAGGTCCATGGGAATATGGTGGACACTCTCTCTCTGAACCATGGGGATATGGTGGGCACCCTCTCTCAAATTTTTGGTGATATTGTGGACACCCTCTCTCTGAACCATGGGAATATGGTGTACACCCTCTCTCTGAACCATGGGGATATGGTGTACACCCTCTCTCTGACCATGGGTTTATGGTGGACAGCCTCTCTCATTTCCATGGGGCTATGGTGTACACCCTCTCTCTGAACCATGGATATATGGTGTACACCCTCTCTCTGAACCATGGGAATATGGCTTACACCCTCTCTCATTTCCATGTGGATATGATGTACACCCTCGCTCTGAACCATGGGAATATGGTGGACACCTTCTCTCTGAACCATGGGGATATGGTGGACAACCTCTCTCTTTTCCATGGGGATAGGGTGTACACTCTCTCTCTGAACCATGGGAATATGGTGGACACACTCTCTCTAAACCATGGGGATACCCTCTCTCTGAACCATCGGGATATGGTGGACAACCTCTCTATTTTCCATGGGGATATGGTGTCCACCCTCTCTCTGAAGCATGGAAATATGGTGGACAACCTCTCTCAGATCCATGGGAATATGGCAAACTCCTCTCTATCTAAACCATGGGAAATGGTGGACACCCTCTCTCAGATCGATGTTGGTATGGTGGAGACCCTCTCTCTGAACCATGGGAATATGGTGGGCACCCTCTCTCAGATCCATGGAGATATGGTGCACACCCTCTCTCTGAACCATGGGAATATGGTGGACACCCTCTCTCGGATCCATGGGAATGTGGTGGACCCTCTTTCTATTTGAACCATGGGAAAATGGTGGACACCCTCTCTCAGATCCATGGGAATATGGTGGACCCCCTCTCTATCTGAACCATGGGGATATGGTGGGCACCCTCTCTAAGAACCATGGGGTTATGATGGACCCCCCTCGCTCTGAACCACCATGGGAATATGGTGGACACCCTCTCTCTGAACCATTGGAAAATGGTGGACACCCTCTCTCAGATCCATGGGGATATGGTGGACTCCCTCTTTCTGATACATGGAGATATGTTGGACGCCCTCTCTCAGATACATGGGAATATGGTGGACCCCCTTTCTCTGAACCATGGGAATATGGTGGACAACCTCTCTCATTTCCATGGGGATATGGTGAACACCCTCTCTCTGAACCATGGGGATATGGTAAACACCCTCTCTCTGAATAATGGGAATATGGGGGACACCCTCTGTCAGGTCGATGGTGATATGGTGAACACCCTCTCTCTGAACCATGGGAAAACGGTTGACACCCTCTCTCAGATCCATGGGGATATGGTGGACCCCCTCTTTCTGATACATGGAGATATGTTGGAGGCCCTCTCTCAGATCCATGGGAATATGGTGGACCCCCTTTCTCTGAACCATGGGATTAGGGTGGACAACCTCTCTCATTTCCATGGGGATATGATGAACACCCTCTCTCTGAACCATGAGGATATGGTGGACACCCTCTCTCTGAATAATGGGAATATGGCGGACACCCTCTGTCAGTTCGATGGGCATATGGTGGACACCCTCTCTGAGATCCATGGAGATATGGTGGACATCCTCTCTCAGGTTCTAGGGGATATGGTGGAATACCCTCTCTCTGAACCATGGGAATATGGTGGGTACCATCTCTCAGATACATGGCGATATGGTGGACACCCTCTCTCTGAACCATGGGAATATGGTGAGCACCTGCTCTCAGATCGATGGAGATGTGGTGGACACCCTCTCTCTGAACAATGGGAATATGGTGGACAACCTCTCTCAGATCCATGGGAATATGGCGGACCCCTCTCTATCTGAACCATGAGAAAATGGTGGACACCTTCTCTCAGATCGATGTGGGTATGGTGGAGACCCTCTCTCTGAACCATGGGAATATGGTGGGCACCCTCTCTCAGATCCATGGAGATAGGGTGGACACCCTCTCTCTGAACCATGGGGATATGGTGTACACTCTGTCTCTGAACCATGGAGATATGGTGGACACCCACTCTCTGAACCATGGGGATATGGTGGACACCCTCTCTCTGAACCATGGGAATATGGTGGACACCCTCTCTCGGATCCATGGGAATGTGGTGGACGCTCTTCCTATTTAAACCATGGGAAAATGGTGGACACCCTCTCTCAGATCCATGGGAATATGGTGGATCCCCTCACTATCTGAACCATGGAAATATGGTGGGCACCCTCTTTCTGAACCATGGCAATATGGTGGACTCCCTCTCTCTGAACCATGGGAATATGGCGGACACCCATCTCTAAACCATGGGAATATCGTGGACACCCTCTCTCTGAACCATGGGAATATGGTGGACACCCTCTCTCTGAACAATGGGAATATGGCGGACACCATCTCTCTGAATCATGGGAATATGGGGGACAACCTCTCTCTGAACCATGGGAATAGGGTGGACACCCGCTGTCAGGTCCATGGGGATATGGTGAACACCCTCTCTCTGAACCATGGGAATATGGTGGACACCCTCTCTCTGAACCATGGGAATATCGTGGACGCCCTCTCTCTGAACCATGGGAATATGGTGGACACCCTCTCTCTGAACCATGGGAATATGGCGGACACCCTCTCTCTGAATCATGGAGATATGTTGGACACCCTCTCTCAGATCCATGAGGATATGGTGGACACCCTCTCTCAGGTCCATGGGAATATGGTAGACACTCTCTCTCTGAACCATGGGGATATGGTGGGCACCCTCTCTCAAATTCTTGCTGATATTGTGGACACCCTCTCTCTGAACCATGTAAATATGGTGTACACCCTCTCTCTGAACCACGGGGATATGGTGTACACCCTCTCTCTGAACCATGGGAATATGGTGGACACCCTCTCTCTGAACCATGGGGATATGGTGGACACCCTCTCTGAGATCCATTGAAATGTGGTGGACATCCTCTCTCAGGTTCTTGGGGATATGGTGGAATACCCTCTCTCTGAACTATGGGAATATGGTGGGTACCATCTCTTAGAAACATGGAGATATGGTGAACACCCTCTCTCTGAACCATGGGAATATGGTGAGCACCCTCTCTCAGATCGATGGAGATGTGGTGAACACCCTCTCTCTGAACCATGGAAATATGGTGGACAACCTCTCTCAGATCCATGGGAATATGGCGAACTCCTCTCCATCTAAACCATGGGAAATGGTGGACACCCTCTCTCAGATCGATGTTGGTATGGTGGAGACCCTCTCTCTGAACCATGGGAATATGGTGGGCAGCCTCTCTCAGATCCATGGAGATATGGTGTACACCCTCTCTCTGAACCATGGGAATATGGTGGACACCCTCTCTCGGATCCATGGGAATGTGGTGGACCCTCTTTCTATTTGAACCATGGGAAAATGGTGGACACCCTCTCTCAGATCCATGGGAATATGGTGGACCCCCTCTCTATTTGAACCATGGGGATATGGTGGGTACTCTTTCTCTGAACCATGGGAAAATGGTGGACACCCTCTCTCTGAACCATTGGAAAATGGTGGACACCCTCTCTCAGATCCATGGGGATATGGTGGACTCCCTCTTTCTGATACATGGAGATATGTTTGACACCCTCTCTCAGATACATGGGAATATGGTGGACCACCCTTTCTCTGAACCATGGGATTATGGTGGACAACCTCTCTCATTTCCATGGGGATATGGTGAACACCCTCTCTCTGAACCATGGGGATATGGTGAACACCCTCTCTCTGAATAATGGGAATATGGGGGACACCCTATGTCAGGTCGATGGGGAAATGGTGGACACCCTCTCTGAGATCCATGGAGATATGGTGGACATCCTCTCTCAGGTTCTTGGGGATATGGTGGAAAACCCTCTCTCTGAATCATGGGAATATGGTGGGTACCATCTCTCAGATACATGGCAATATGGTGGACACCCTCTCTCTGAACCATGGGAATATGGTGAGCAACCTCTTTCAGATCGATGGAGATGTGGTGGACACCCTCTCTCTGAACAATGGGATTATGGTGGACAACCTCTCTCAGATCCATGGGAATATGGCGGACCCCTCTCTATCTGAACCATGGGAAAATCGTGGACACCTTCTCTCAGATCGATGTGGGTATGGTGGAGACCCTCTCTCTGAACCATGGGAATATGGTGGGCACCCTCTCTCAGATCCATGGAGATATGGTGGATACCCTCTCTCTGAACCATGGGGATATGGTGTACACTCTGTCTCTGAACCATGGAGATATGGTGGACACCCACTCTCTGAACCATGTGGATATGGTGGACACCCTCTCTCTGAACCATGGGAATATGGTGGACACCCTCTCTCGGATCCATGGGAATGTGGTGGACCCTCGCTCTATTTGAACCATGGGAAAATGGTGGACACCCTCTCTCAGATCCATGGGAATATGGAGGATCCCCTCTCTATCTGAACCATGGGAATATGGTGGGCACCCTCTCTCTGAACCATGGGAATATGGTGGACTCCCTCTCTCTGAACCACGGGAATATGGTGGACACCCTCTCCCTGAACCATGGGGATATAGTGGACACCCTCTCTCAGATTCTTGGGGATATGATGGACACCCTCTCTCTGAACCATGGGAATATGGTGGACACACTCTCTCTGAACCATGGGGATACCCTCTCTCTGAACCATCGGGATATGGTGTACACCCTCTCTCTGAACCATGGGAATATGGTGGACACCTCTCATTTCCATGGGGATATGGTGTACACCCTCTCTGTGAACCATGGGGATATGGTGTACACCCTTTCTCTGAACCATGGGAATATGGTGGACAGCCTCTCTCTGAACCATGGGAATATGGTGGACACCCTCTCTCTGAACCATGGGGATATGTTGGACACCCCCTCTCAGATCCATGGGAATATGGCGGGCACCCTCTCTCTGAACCATGGGAATATGGGGTAGACCCTCTGTCTGAACCATGGGAATATGGTGGACACCCTCTCTCTGTACCATGGGGATATGCTGACCACCCTCTCTCTGAACCATGGGGATATAGTGTACACCCTCTCTCTGAACCATGGGAATATGGTGGACACCCTCTCTCTGTACCATGGGGATATGGTGACCACCCTCTCTCATTTCCATGGGGATATGGTGTACACCCTCTCTCTGAACCATGGGGATATGGTGTACACCCTCTCTCTGAATCATGGGAATATGGGGGACACCCTCTCTCTGTACAATGGGAATATGGTGGACACCCTCTGTCAGGTCCATGGGGATATGGTGGACACCCTCTCTGAGATCTATGGAGATATGGTGGACACACTCTTTCAGGTTTTTGGGGATATGGTGGAATACCCTCTCTCTGAACCATGGGAATATGGGGCACACCCTCTCTCTGAACCATGGGAATATGGCGGGCACCTTCTCTCATATCCATGGAGATATGGTGGACACCCTCTCTCTGAACCATTGGAATATGGCGTGCACCCTCTCCGATATCCATGGAGATATGGTGGACACCCTCTCTCTGAAACATGGGAATATGGTGGGCACCCTCTCGCAGTTCCATGGAGATATGGTGGACACCCTCTCTCTGAACCATGGGAATATGGTGTGAACCCTCTCGCAAATCCATGGAGATATGGTGGACACCCTCTCTCTGAACCATGGAGATATGGTGGACACCCTCTCTCTGAACCATGGGGATATTCTGGACACCCTCTCTCTGAACCATGGGAATATGGTGGACACCCTCTCCCTGAACCATGGGGATATGGTGGACACCCTCGCTCTGAACCATGGGGATATTCTGGACACCCTCTCTCTGAACCATGGGAATATGGTGGACACCCTCTCCCTGAACCATGGGGATATGGTGGACACCCTCTCTCAGATACATGGGGATATGGTGGACACCCACTCTCTGAACCATGGGAATATGGTGGACACCCTCTCTCAGATCCATGGGAATATGGTGGACCCCCTCTCTATCTGAACCATCGGAAAATGGTGGACACCCTCTCTCAGATCCATGGGGATATGGTGGACACCCTCTCTCTGAACCATGGGAATATGGTGGGCACCCTCTCGCAGTTCCATGGAGATATGGTGGACACCCTCTCTCTGAACCATGGGAATATGGTGGGAACCCTCTCACAAATCCATGGGGATATGGTGGATACCCTCTCTCTTAACCATATGAATATGGTGGACACCCTCTCTCTGAACCATGGAGATATGGTGGACACCCTCTCTCTGAACCATGGGGATATGGTGGGCACCCTCTCTCTGAACCATGGGAATATGGTGAACACCCTCTCCCTGAACCATGGGGATACGGGGGACACCCTCTCTCAGATTCTTGGGGATATGATGGACACCCTCTCTCTGAACCATCGGGATATGGTGGACACCCTCTCTGAGACCCATGGAGATATGATGGACATCCTCTCTCAGGTTCTTGGGGATATGGTGGAATACCCTCTCTCTGAACCATGGGAATATGGTGGGTACCATCTCTCAGATACATGGAGAAATGGTGGACACCTTCTCTCTGAACCATGGGAATATGGTGAGCACCCTCTCTCAGATCGATGGAGATGTGGTGGACACCCTCTCTCTGAACGATGGGAATATGGTGGACAACCTCTTTCAGATCCATGGGAATATCGCGGACCCCTCTCTATCTGAACCATGGGAAAATGGTGGACACCTTCTCTCAGATCGATGTGGGTATGGTGGAGACCCTCTCTCTGAACCATGGGAATATGGTGGGCACCCTCTCTCAGATCCATGGAGATATGGTGGACACCCTCTCTCTGAACCATGGGGAAATGGTGTACACTCTCTCTCTGAACCATGGGGATATGGTGGGCACCCTCTCTCAGATCCATGGAGATATGGTGGACACCCTCTCTCTGAACCATGGGGATATGGTGTACACTCTGTCTCCGAACCATGGAGATATGGTGGACACCCTCTCTCTGAACCATGGGAATATGGTGGACACCCTCTCTCGGATCCATGGGAATGTGGTGGACCCTCGCTCTATTTGAACCATGGGAAAATGGTGGACACCCTCTCTCAGATCCATGGGAATATGGAGGATCCCCTCTCTATCTGAACCATGGGAATATGGTGGGCACCCTCTCTCTGAACCATGGGAATACGGTGGACTCCCTTTCTCTGTACCACGGGAATATGGTGGACACCCTCTCCATGAACCATGGGGATATAGGGGACACCCTCTCTCAGATTCTTGGGGATATGATGCACACCCTCTCTCTGAACCATGGGGATATGGTGGACACCCTCTCTGAGATCCATGGAGATATGGTGGACATCCTCTCTCAGGTTCTTGGGGATATGGTGGAATACCCTCTCTCTGAACCATGCAAATATGGTGGGTACCATCTCTCAGATACATGGAGCTATGGTGGACACCCTCTCTCTGAACCATGGGAAAATGGTGGACATCCTCTCTCAGATCCATGGGGATATGGTGGACACCCTCTCTCTGAACAATGGGAATATGGTGGACAACCTCTCTCAGATCCATGGGAATATGGCGGACCCCTCTCTATCTGAACCATGGGAAAATGGTGGACACCTTCTCTCAGATCGATGTGGGTATGGTGGAGACCCTCTCTCAGGTTCTTGGGGATATGGTGGAATACCCTCTCTCTGAACCATGGGAATATGGTGGGTGCCATCTCTCAGATACATGGAGATATGGTGGACACCCTCTCTCTGAACCATGGGAATATGGTGAGCACCCTCTCTCAGATCGATGGAGATGTGCTGGACACCCTCTCTCTGAACGATGGGAATATGGTGGACAACCTCTCTCAGATCCATGGGAATATGGCGGACCCCTCTCTATATGAACCATGGGAATATGGTGAGCACCCTCTCTCAGATCGATGGAGATGTGGTGGACACCCTCTCTCTGAACAATGGGAATATGGTGGACAACCTCTCTCAGATCCATGGGAATATGGCGGACCCCTCTCTATCTGAACCATGGGAATATGGTGGGCACCCTCTCTCAGATCCATTGAGATATGGTGGACACCCTCTCTCTGAACCATGGGGATATGGTGTACACTCTGTCTCTGAACCATGGAGATATGGTGTACATCCACTCTCTGAACCATGGGGATATGGTGGACACCCTCTCTCTGAACCATGGGAATATGGTGGACACCCTCTCTCGGATCCATGGGACTGTGGTGGACCCTCTCTCTATTTGAACCATGGGAAAATGGTGGGACACTCTCTCTCAGATCCATGGGAATATGGTGGATCCCCTCTCTATCTGAACCATGGGAATATGGTGGGCACCCATCTCTGAACCATGGGAATATCGTGGACACCCTCTCTCTGAACCATAGGAATATGGTGGACACCCTCTCTCTGAACCATGGGAATATGGCGGACACCCTCTCTCTGAATCATGGGAATATGGGGGACACCGTCTCTCTGAACCATGGGAATAGGGTGGACACCCGCTGTCAGGTCCATGGGGAAATGGTGAACACCCTCTCTCGGAACCATGAGAAAATGATGGACACCCTCTCTCGGAACCATGGGGATATGGTGGACACCCTCTCTCTGAACCATGGGAATATGGTGTGCACCCTCTCTCTGAACCATGGGGATATGGTGTACACCTTTTCTCTGACCATGGGATTATGGTGGACAGCCTCTCTCATTTCCATGTGGATATGATGTACACCCTCGCTCTGAACCATGGGAATATGGTGGACACTTTCTCTCTGAACCATGGGGATATGGTGGAAAACCTCTCTCTTTTCCGTGGTGATAGGGTGTACACCCTCTCTCTGAACCCTGGGAATATGGTGGACACACTCTCATTTCCATGGGGATATGGTGTACACCCTCTCTGTGAACCATGGGTATATGGTGTACACCCTTTCTCTGAATCATGGGAATATGGTGGACAGCCTCTCTCTGAACCATGGGAATATGGTGGACACCCTCTCTCTGAACCATGGGGATATGGTGGACACCCTCTATCAGATCCATGGGAATATGGTGGGCACGCTCTCTCTGAACCATGGGAATATGGGGTAACCCTCTGTCTGAACCATGGGAATATGGTGGACACCCTCTCTCTGTACCATGGGGATATGGTGACCACCCTCTCTCTGAACCATGGGGATATGGTGTACACCCTCTCTCTGAACCATGGGAATATGGTGGACACCCTCTCTCATTTCCATGGGGATATGGTGTACACCCTCTCTCTGAACCATGGGGATATGGTGTACAACCTCTCTCTGAACCATGGGAATATGGGGGACACCCTCTCTCTGAATGATGGGAATATGGTGGACACCCTCTGTCAGGTCCATGGGGGTATGGTGAACACCCTCTCTCTGAACAATGGGCATATGGGGGACACCCTCTCTCTGAATGATGGGAATATGGTGGACACTCTCTGTCAGGTCCATGGGGATATGGTGAACACCCTCTCTCTGAACCATGGGGATATGGTGGACACCCTCTCTCAGATACATGGAGATATGGTGGACACCCTCTCTCTGAACCATGGAAATATGGGGCACACCCTCTCTCTGAACCATGGGAATATGGCGGGCACCCTCTCTCATGTCCATGGAGATATGGTGGACACCCTCTCTCTGAACCATGGTGGACACCCTCTCTCTGAACCATGGGAATATGGTGGGAACCCTCTCGCAAATCCATGGAGATATGGTGGACACCCTCTCTCTGAACCATAGGAATATGGTGGACACCCTATCTCTGAACCATGGAGGTATGGTGGACACCCTCTCTCTGAACCATGGGGATATTCTGGACACCCTCTCTCTGAACCATGGGAATATGGTGGACACCCTCTACCTGAACCATGGGGATATGGTGGACACCCTCTCTCAGATCCATGGGGATATGGTGGACACCCTCTCTCTGAACCATGGGAATATGGTGGACACCCTCTCTCAGATCCATGGGAATATGGTGGACCCCCTCTCTATCTGAACCATGGGAAAATGGTGGACACCCTCTCTCAGATCCATGGGGATATGGTGGACACCCTCTCTCTGAACCATGGGGATATGGTGGACACCCTCTCTCTGAACCATCGGAATATGGTGGGCACCCTCTCGTAGTTCCATGGAGATATGGTGGACACCCTCTCTCTGAACCATGGGAATATGGTGGGAACCCTCTCGCAAATCCATGGAGATATGGTGGACACCCTCTCTCTGAACCAAAGGAATATGGTGGACACCCTCTCTCTGAACCATGGAGATATGGTGGACACCGTCTCTCTGAACCATGGGGATATGGTGGGCACCCTCTCTCTGAACCATGGGAAAATGGTGGACACCCTCTCCCTGAACCATGAGGATATGGGGGACACCCTCTCTCAGATTCTTGGGGATATGATGGACACCCTCTCTCTGAACCATGGGAATATGGGGGACAACCCCTCTCAGATCCATGAAGACATGGTGGATACCCCCTCTCTGAACCATGGGAATATGGTGGACACCCTCTCTCAGATCCATGGAGATGCTGTGTGCAAGCTCGCTGTGAAGCATGCAGATGTGGGGACAGGCTCTCTCTAAACTATAGAGGAGTGGAGGACATCCTTTCTGTGAACTATTGGAAAGTGGCAGGCATGGTCCAATGGACTATGGAGATGCAGTGGACATGATGTGTGGGCCATGAGGCGTGGTGCATATACTCTCTATGAATGATGGTGATGTGGTGGGCATGTCTCTCAGAACCATGGAGCTGTGAACATAATGACGCTGGATGCAAGTTCTCTGAAGCAAGCCTATGTATTGGATACACTCCTTCTGAACCATGGATATGTGGCGGGTAAGCCCTCTGTGAACTCTAGTAATGTGGTAGACTTGTTTTCTGCATGATCGTGTAGCTGTGTTGGACATCCTCCCTTAACCATGTAGCTGTGGTGGACATCCTCCCTCCCAGATCACGTAGCTGTGTTGGACAAGCTCTTTTAACCAAGTGGATCTGGTGGACATTCTCTCTCACAGATCAGGAAGCAATGGTGGTAATCTTACCACAAGCACCATCATTGGAGTTCAGCACTCTCTTCCCATTACAAGAAGCACTGGAAATGAGCCTGCCAGGTAGTCCCCTAGGACGACCACCCTTAGCAAACTATCCACCCCTCTAGCCAGGTGCACATAGGGAGGGGGGCAGACGCCTACATCCTCCAGGGGAACTCCCTGGAACCTCTTATCCCATACCATGGGAAGATATTTGAAGCATCTAAAGTGCCTTGGTCTGGCCAGGCACTTTCTGTTCTATTACTGGGCTCCTAAAAGTGCTGCGGCGTGGCCAAAAGGAGACATTCTTGACAACAGCATTTGGAATTTAAAACTGAGAGACGGAATGAAGCATTGTGCACAGTTAAGCGTAATTATGTAAGGTGGGGAGAAGACTTTAGGCAGAACCCAAGGAGGTATCACTGTAGAGAGGGCTGAGCCCGTTGTGCAGTGACCAGTAAAACCCAGTCAAGTTCTTACAATGTCTAGAAAGCACATGCATGTGTAATTAACACAAAATAATTCATTGTAGTCGTGATCTTTTCAGAATTATTTTGGAAATTCTGTTTGAATTTTATGACTTGGCTGGTTGAAAAGTACAGCTCTAGAAAGGAAGGAGAAAGGAATGCGAACAAAGAGTTTCCACATGGTAGAGGTGGCTATAAAACTAGCTAGATAAATAATCACCTGTAAAGTTCCATTTAATTAGCATCCCAAACGTTGGTTCACTTCCTTTCTGTTGGCAGCCAATCAGAGGGGACTCAATGATGGTTGTGTTCGTTGAAGCTACGGCCGTCAGGTAGGATCCACGGAACACTCCGTTGGAGTCAACGTTCCCAATAGTCATGGTTGAGCCAAGGTCATTTAGCCATGTTCCGGAGAGATTGCACTGCATAAGGATAGGGAGCATTAATAGACTGTGGTAGGCCTGTCTTTACAAGTCAATGGCCAGGTGGGCCCCTGCATAATTCAGTTCCTCCCTTCTCCTGTCCATTACATGCAGCAGACACATCCACTCAGAGTCTGTGATCTCACTCTCACTACCATAGTCCCCCTTCACACATGTCCTGCCCACCCTGCAATCCCTTTCCGATCTGATCCTGAACTCCACATTTCACATACCATGCCATCGCAATTATCATTCCTCAATGGACCACTTGCCTGATCTGCCTCCATTAATTGACCCCGGCTCACTTCAGGCTCTTGCCCATCTCAGTTCATGGCATTCCTTTTGACTACTAAGCTGTCCATGTGGACACCCCATCAACTCCTGGGGTAAGAGGGTCAGCATTATTATTACGGGTCATTTGCCAATTTTCAGGTTCCCTGTTTCCTATGTCCTCTCTAGGAAAGCTTGGTTACAAAAATGTAATGAGTACAAGTCTATAAATGGAGAGTTTTTTGGCTTTCTAGCTATTTCTGATCTGCCATGCACCAGTGCCTAATGGGCGTCTTCTATGGCTTGCTGGCTTCTTCTTGTCTACCTTCAACCGGTGCCTTCAAGGGTATAAATGGAAACTTCTTTGGCTTACTGGTTTCTTCTGATCTACCACAAACCAGTGTCTACAAATGGATACTTTTATGGCTGCTGGTTTCTTCTGGTCAATCATGCACTGGTACCTACAAGACTATAAATGGACCCTTATTGGCTTGCTGTCTTCTATTGGCCCACCATACACAAGAGCCGTCTTTGGCTTGATGTCTTCTATTGGCCCACCATGCACAAGAGCCGTCATTGGCGTCTTCTAAGCACCATTGCCTACACAACCACAAATGGATCTTTCTATGCTTTGCTGATTTTTCTGGCCTTCTGCACACTGGTGGCTACAAGACTAAAAATGGACCCTTCTTTGGATGTCTGGCTTCTTTTGGTCTACAGCACATCTGTGCCTACAATAATATAAATAGACCCTTCTTTGGATGTCTAGCTTCTTCTGGGCTTTTGCACATCTGTGCCTACAAGACTAAAAATGGACCCTTCTTTGGATGTCTGGCTTCTTCTGGTCTTTTGCAATCTGTGCCTACAAGACTATAAATTGACCCGTCTTTGGAAGTCTGGCTTCTTCTGGTCTACCGTACATCTGTGCCTACAATACTATAAATAGACCCTTATTTGAATGTCTGGCTTCTTCCGGTCTTCTGCGTACTGGTGCCTACAAGACTATAAATTGACCCTTCTTTGAATGTTAGGCTTCTTCTGGTCTTTTGCACATCTGTGCCTACAAGACTATAAATGGACCCTTCTTTGGATGTCTGGCTTCTTCTGGTCTACCGCACATCTGTGCCTATAAGACTATAAATGGACTCTTCTTTTGATGTCTGGCTTCTTCTGGTCCACTGCACATCTGTGACTACAGGGTTATAATTGGACCCTTCTTTGGATTTTTGGCTTCTTCTGGTCTGCCGCACATTTTTGCCTACAAGAATACAAATGGACCTTCTATGGATTTCAGGCTTATTCTGGTTTACCGCACATCTGTGCCTACAAGACTATAAATGGAGCCACCTTTGGATTTCTGGCTTTTTCTGGTCTACTGCACATCTGTGCCTACAAGAGTATAAATGGACCCTTCTTTGGATGTCTGGATTCTTCTGGTCTACCGCATATCTGTGCCTACAAGCCTATAAATGGACCCCATCTTTGACTTTTTGGTTTCTTGTGGTCTACAGGATGGCCCTGCCTACAGGTCTATACTTGGCTCCTTTTTTGTCTTTCTGGCTCCTTATGGTCTCTCATGCACCAGTGCCTACAATACTATAAACACCACCTTCTCTGGCTTTTTCTGGTCTTCTGCACACTGGTGCCTACAATACTATAAATTGACCCTTCTTTGGGGATTTGTGGCTTATTCTGGTCTTCTGCACATCTGTGCCTACAAGACTATAAATTGACCCTTCTTTGGATGTCTGGCTTCTTCTGGTCTTCTGCACAACTGTGTCTACAAGCCTACACATGGACCCTTCTTTGGATGTCTGGCTTCTTCTGGTCTATCGCACATCTGTGTCTACAATACTATAAATAGACCCTTCTTTGGAGGTCTGGCGTCTTCTGGTCTTCCACACATCTGTGCCTAAAATACTATAAATAGACCCTTCTTTGGATGTCTGGCCTCTTCTGGTCTACCGCAAATCTCTGCCTACAATACTATAAATAGACCCTTCTTTGGATTTCTGGCTTCTTCTGGTCTGCCGTACATCTATGCCTACAAGAATACAAATGGACCCTTCTATGGATTTTTGGCTTATTCTGGTCTACGGCACATCTGTGCCTACAAGAATACAAATAGACCCATCTTTGGATTTCTGTCTTTTTCTGGTCTACCGCACATCTGTGCCTACAAGACTATAAATGGACCCTTCTTTGGATGTCTGGATTCTTCTGGTCTACTGCACAGCTGTGCCTACAAGCCTATAAATGGACCCCATCTTGGGCTTTCTGGTTTCTTCTGGTCTACCGCACTTCCTTTCCTACAAGTCTATACTTGAATGCTTTTTTGACTTTCTGGCTTATTCTGGTTTATCATGCACCAGTGACTACAATAATATAAACACCACCTTCTCTGGTATTCTGCCTTTTTCTGGTCCTCTGCACACTGGTGCCTACAATACTCTAAATGGACCCATCTTTGGATTTCTGGCTTATTCTGGTGTTCCGCACATCTGTTCCTACAAGAATGTAAATGGGCTCTTTTTTTGGATGTGGCTTCTTCTAGTCTTCTGCACATCTGTGTCTACAAGCCGATACATGGACCCTTCTTTGGATTTCTGGCTTATTCTGTTCTTTCGCACATCTTTGCCTACAACACTATAAATGGACCCTTCTTTGGATTTCTGGCCTTCCGCGCATCTGTGTCTACAAGACTACAAATGGTCCCTTCTTTGGATTTCTGGCTTATTCTGGCCTTCCGCGCATCGGTGTCTACAAGACTATAAATGGACCCTTCTTTGGATTTCTGGCTTATTCTGTCCTTCTGCGTATCTTTGTCTACAAGACTATAAATGGTCCCTTCTTTGGATTTCTGGCTTATTCTTGTTTTCTGCACATCTGTGCCTAAAAGACTATAAATGGACCCTTCTTTGGATGTCTGTCTTCTTCTTGTCTTCCGCACATCAGGGCCTACATGACTGTACATTGACCCTTTTTTGGCTTTCTGGCTTATTCTGGTCTACCATGCACCAGTGCCTAAAAGACTATAAATGTATGCTTCTTTGGCTTTCTGGATTATTCTGGTCTTCTGCACATCTATGCCTACAATACTATAAGCGCACCTTGTCTGGCATTCTGGTTTTTTGTGGTCGTCCGTACATCTGTGACTACAAGACTATAAATGGCCCCTCCTTTGGATTGCTGGATTCTTCTCGACTTCCGCACATCTGTGCCTACAAGACTATAAATGGCCTTTCTGGCTTGTTCTGGTCTACCATGCACGAGTGCCTAAAAGATTTTAAAGGGAGCCTTCTTTGGATGTCTGGCTTCTTCTGGTTTACCGTACATCTGTGCCTACAAGCCTATAAATGGACACCATCTTTGGCTTTCTGGTTTCTTGTGGTCCACCGCACTTCCTTTCCTAAAAGTCTATACTGGGCTCTTTTTTTGTCTTTCTGGCTCCTTCTGGTCTTTCATGCACCAGTGCCTACAATAATGTAAACACACCTTGTCTGGTATTCTGCTTTTTCTGGTCTTCTGCACACAGGTGCCTACAGTACTATAAATGGACCCTTCTTTGGATTTCTGGCTTATTCTTTCCTTCTGCTCATCAGTGTCTACAAGACTATTAATGGACCCTTCTGTGGATTTCTGGCTTATTCTTATCTTCCGCGCATCTGTGTCTATAAGACTATAAATGGACCCTTCTTTGGATTTCTGGCTTATTCTTTCCTTCTGCTCATCAGTGTCTACAAGACTATTAATGGACCCTTCTGTGGATTTCTGGCTTATTCTTGTCTTCCACGCATCTGTGTCTATAAGACTATAAATGGACCCTTCTTTGGATTTCTGGCTTATTCTGGTTTTCTGCACATCTGTGCCTACAAGACAATAAATGGACCCTTCTTTGGATTTCTGGTTTATTCTGGTTTTCTGCACATCTGTGCCTACAAGACTATAAATGGACCCTTCTTTGGATGTCTGGCTTCTTCTGGTCTTCCGCACATCAGTGCCTACAAGACAATACATTGACCCTTTTTTGGCTTTCTGGCTTATTCTGGTCTACCATGCACCAGTGCCTAAAAGACCATAAATGGATGCATCGTTGGCTTTCTGGCTTATTCTGGTCTTCTCCACATCTATGCCTACAATGCTATAAGCTCACATCGTCCCGTATTCGATTTTTTTATGGTCATCCGCACATCTGTGACTACAAGACTATAAATGGCCCCTCCTTTGGATTACTGGATTCTTCTGGACTTCCGCACATCTGTGCCTACAATTTCAGAAATGGCCGTTCTCTTGGATTTCTGGCTTGTTCTGGTCTACGATGCACGAGTGCCTAAAAGATTTTAAAGGGAGCCTTCTCTGGATGTCTGGCTTCTTCTGGTTTACCGTACATCTGTGCCTACAAGCCTATAAATGGACACCATCTTTGGCTTTCTGGTTTCTTGTGGTCTACCGCACTTCCTTTCCTAAAAGTCTATACTTGGCTCTTTTTTTGTCTTTCTGGCTCCTTCTGCTCTTTCATGCACCAGTGCCTACAATAATGTAAACACACCTTCTCTGGTAGTCTGCTTTTTCTGGTCTTCTGCATACTGGTGCCTACAGTACTATAAATGGACCACTATTTTGCTTTCTGGCTTATCCTGGTCTTCCGCGTATCTGTGCCTTCAAGACTATAAATGGACCCTCCTTTGGATTTTTGGCTTATTCTTTCCTTCCCCACATCTGTGTCCACAAAACTATAAATGGTCCCTTCTTTGGATTTCTGGCTTATTCTGGTCTTCCACACATCTGTTACTACAATACTATAAATAGACCCTTCTCTGGCTTTCTGGCTTATTGTCCTGTTCTGCTCATCTGTGCCTACCAGACTATAAATGGGCCTTTTTTGGATTTCTGGATTCTTCTGGTCTCCCGCACATCTGTGCCTACAAGACTATAAGTGGACCCTTCTTTAGCTCTCTGGCTTCCTGTGGGTTTCTACACATCTGTGCCTACAAGACTATCAATGGACCCGTGTTTGGATGTCTGGCTTCTTCGGGTCTTCCGCACAGCTGTGCCTACAAGACTAGAAATGGCCAGTACTTCGGATTTCTGGATTCTTCTGGCCTTCTTCTCATCTGTGTCTACAAGACTTTAAATGGACCCTTGTTTGAATTTCTAGATTCTTCTGGTCTTCCGCACATCTGTGGCCACAAACGTATAAATGGACCCTTCTTTGGCCTACTGGCCTTTTCTTGGCTGCCATGAACCGATCGTACAAACCTATTAATGGAGCATTCATTTGCCTTATGGCATGTTCATTTCTACTGGTACCTCTGACTGCCTTTGCCTCACTGGTGACCGATTCCTTCCTTGCCCACACTTCCAGGTTTATGCAGGTAAATTCAACGTTTGCTTTGACGATTATTTTCTCGCTGCAATCACAGCTGTAAGGCCAACCTTGAAATCTCTGAGCTCCACCCAATGGCTGGAGGCGGTAAACATACTGTATCAACGGGCAACAATTTAGAACTTCTATTTCACACATCTGATTTTATGTGGTTGCTCCCCATTACTCAGGTGGCACAGCTCAACAAGAAAAATGCTTGACGCAAATATGGGCCCAACATGCTCTAAACAAGTTTGAAAACTATGGTGGAGTCTGTCAAGAGGGATTTCTTAACACTGACCTGGTGGGCAGAAGTTTAGGAGGCCACCCTCGGTTTAGTGAAATGGGGGAACCTTCTGGACAAGCCAGACCAATCTAGGTAGCTTGGCAGGCGGTCAAGACTAAGTCTCGGGAGGGGTGAGAGTGATCGGAAGCCCACAATGAGCACACACAGCAACAAACCACAAATTACTCTTAGACAAGTGTATATGAAAAATATCTATACATGTATTGTCTGCTGGACCAATAGACACAAGTAAACTTTAGCAATGTAAAAACAGTTATCACACAACATCCTTATACTATACAATATATAAACATTACGTTTCCTAATGAAGTACAGTGGTAAAACGCAGCGGCAACCTAAAAAGAGAGGGTGGCGTTAACACAATTATAGCATTAGGCAATTCTTTGGAGTTGTTCCCTAACTTTAGAGTTCGTCCCTAAGAAGAGGGGAGCCGCCTTGCGCTCAACAGTGCAGTTATTATGTCATGTTATGTTATGTTATTTGGCATTCATATAGTGCTCTATACATCATTGGTATGCTCTCAAAGCACTCGTGGGTTGAACACCATTGGGGACCGTAGTCCAGGGCAGTCGAGAGAGTAGGGTGGCATATGGTGCTTGGGTGCACTCAATATGTGAGCAGCTGATGCGATTGCTTGATGGCAGCTGCATCCTAACCTTAGGTGTGGTGGCATGGAGAGATCAGGTGAATGTGTGCAGTCTGGTGGTTGGTCTCCCAGACTGCATTCTGGCGGCATTAGGCCTGTGTAGGATGCTTATGTGTGCAGCTAGGCCACATTTTTGGTGGGGTATAGCTGCGTTTTAGCAGGATGGTGAGGTGTTTATGGAGTAATGTTCGTATGTGAGCAGCTAGGACAAAATTGATTGAGGGGTACAGCTGCGCTCTAATTGTGTGTTGGTGTAAAGTGGAGAATGAGCATAGAGGTAGGAGAGGTGAGTGTCTGGAGAGGATGTTTTATTGTTATGCGCCCACTGTTGCCTTCTCGTGTTTGCAGTAGCTGCAGTCAGAGATAGATTCACAGCTGGGAACCGAGTAAGATATGTTTGCTCGGTCAGATTGTAATTATTTTTAGGTTCATCACTATGCATTTCAGGGGCCCTGTTTCTGGGTCACTGGTTGTGGTTTATGGTGGGTTACAGGATAGGAATAAGCTGAATAATTGGGATGCAGGTAGTTACATCTAGCTCATTTTCCGGGTCTATGATTGTCGTTAATGGTGTGTTGCAGGGTAGGTTTAGGCAGGAGGGTTGGTTATAGGACAGGAGTTTTTTCTCACCAACGTAGTAACATTGAGGCAGGATAGTTGGTTAAATGAAAGGAGTTATTTGCACCAATGTAGTAACATCGGGGCAGTGACGCTATAGGGTATGCTGGACGGAGGCAGTGTAAAGTCTGGGTGTTCTAGCACCAAGGAGGGATTGTATCTTAGGTATGTAGTTGAGACAAGGTATGCAGCGAGAGGGTATTATCAGTGTGATGGTGTGAGAGGCTGCTAAACCTGTGTACTAGACTCAGAAAGCGGCTAGTCAGCAATTCCATATCTTAGCGCCTAAGGTTGCCATCTTGGTATCTAATCCTGAATCTGTCTTGGTGTTTTATTAGGCGCTTTCTGCTGTCTCTTTGCTCAGTATCTCCTCAAACATTTGCCTGCAGGCTGTAATTACTTTCAAATTTAATGTCATTGAAGTGGCAGTCCATGATGTCACTGGGTTTCAGCAACTCTAGATGGTCTTAAGCAGGTTTACAGAAAGAGATTCTTAGAGCTTTGCGTAAGGCCATGTAGTCTTAGTTGTGTCGAATCTGTGGAGGGAGTATGTTCCACAGAGTTGGAGCCAAGGTCGAGAAGGTGAACCCTCCTATCCTGGCTGAATTAGAGGCAGGAATAACTAGTAAGAGGGCAGTGCTTGATCTTAAGGTGCGTGGTGGTAGGTAGAGTTTAGACCTCTCTTGCAGGTATGTTGGGCAGCTCTTGCGCACTTCTCAGTGGGTAATGCATAGGGCTTTGAAAGTGCCCCTATGTCCCACAGGGAGCCAGTGAAGGGTGCAGAGAGCAGGGGAGATGTGATCCCTTTGTCCCAGAGAAAGAAGGAGTTTGGCTGCAGCGTGGGCTCTTTGTGAGTTCATCCCAGGCACACTCGTGCAATCACCAACAAAAATCCTTTGAGGGTGTCAAGGGCCATAAAATAAAAAGGGCCCCAGCACACGGTACTGGAAGATACATTGTGCACTGTTAAAAAGTTATCAAGCAGCGGCAACATAGTCAAAGACTAAGGGAACCTAGTTTCCCAGTACTGACAGTCTGAAGGACGTGTCAGTTTCCACCTAACCAGTGAGAAGAAGCCCAGGTAAGGACAGCAGAAGAATGAGCTCCACTGGTAAAAAGACATGATAGGATAAGCAAACAAAAGCAAAAAGTTGGGGATGTCCATAAATTGAGGGAAAATGGCACATAAATGAGATCTTTCCTAACAGAGTCAACACACCCCTTCATATGGCGTGAGCAAGTTCACATGCTTGAAATTGTGTTCAGGTTCTGGGCTTTCACATCAGTAGTGTATTTCTCTAAAGACCCAAAGACTGATTGGAAAGGAACGGAGTGCTTGGAACACTTGTATTGCTTACAAAGAAAACCGACACAACCTTGTCCTACTCACTGAATGTGCAAATTACATATACAGTGAATTGTTTGGGGCAGTAACCACACAACACTCTCTGTATAATTAATGGGGGAAAACTACTGCACGCCCTGTGGCCCCTATTCATTTCTTTAGCATCATGCTTAAAGGAACAATTCATTATAACATTCCTCCTTCCTCTTAAAGCTTTCTGAGTAATCATGAACTGCACATTGAATATCAACCTTTTTATTTGGACCACACATTCTCACTAGTCATATATTGTGTACTCATCCACGCGTTTTGGACTAGTACTTGTTGTCCTCTTTGGGTATCGGGACTGCTGCGCCCCTTGCCAATGCCAAGGTTGTATTCGGGAATCCACATGCTTTCCCTTCCGCTGGCTCTCCCAGTGGTTCAGGTAGCACTTAGTCCAGAACACCATTGACATTCACCATTGACATCCTGTTCATGGATTGTTGTTGGGGGAACACTGTATTTTCTCCATCTTCTTGTAGACATGTGCATTATGCGTAATGGTTCATGTACCCCTTCTGTCCTACCACCTGTGATGGGTGTGGTTCAAAGGTAAGACTCACCTTGCCTGCAGGTATGCAAGTTTTTACCCGAACAGTGTCACACACATATGTCATGATCATGTAGCCCCCCACGAAGGCTTTCTTGAGTGTTCTTGGCTTCTCTCGTAGTCTTGGTTGCAACATCATCAAGGCTTCTGGTGTCTAAAGAAATGATAAGGGATCAGGCCTCTGAGGCATCTTCCCTTGAGTGCTGCTCCAGCTGAAGAGTGAGGTGTGACTCAGTACTCCATTGGAAACTGATGTAGGGCTGCTCGTTTGATGCTTGTTCCTTGCTCCTGCCCAATCCGATTGTTTAGTGTCTACATACATGGTTCCCCTTTGCCTTGCGGCCACACAGAAGTTAACCTTTTCTGACAAATCCTTTGATCCGTAGGAAACCTTTGGAGATCGGGACTTTGCTACGGTGGCTATTGTCTGGCTTTAGCTCCATAGGGAATCTTTGTGTAGCAAATACCTTTTCAAACAGCGGAATGACTTGCAAGCCGCTGTGGATGATACAATCTCGATCTCCGGTGTGGGGTAAAATATAGCCCCTGAGTGTCAGAAATAAAAAGACCAGGCCAGGCCAGTATTTAAGAGTGAAGTTGACTGGTGCTACCCATTGGAAAATGCAGGCCAGTCCCAAAACACCTCTGTATCTGACTTAAGGCCTAGGACATGAACAGAAATGGGCCTCATCTAACTTTACCAGAACGAACAGGGGCTCAAGTGAAGGAAAATGTGCCTGGGAACTCAAAAGTGCTGGATGTGCCCAATGCATGGCAAAAGACATATGTGGCTGAAAATGCTGTTTTCCCAAACACATGGAAAGCAACACTTTCTACTTAACGAGACAGATAGCAGCGTGTACATTATCTTCAATGCAGCACAATATTGTGATCCAGAAATCTAAAGGGAAGCCAAGCACTGTGCATTTGTCACAAATAAAAACACTTTTCAACATTGAAATTCCATAATGTAAAAGGAGAGACCTACTCATGGTAGAAGTGAACACTGGTGGTCTACGTTAACTGGCCTCTTTGGTGAAGTTCTGAATGTACCTCAGGGTTAATAGTGTGGAAGCAAAAACGATATGTTATGAACAACAGGTTACTGTTACGCTCACCTGGTATCCACAGGGACGCCACCCAGCCGGGTTACTCGCTGGTATAGTTCTCAGCTTTGCCCAGATGTGGTCTGCGGGGAAGGTTCTGCCTTGTGGTAGAGTTAATTGTGCTCTCCGTCCTGCCTTCTTTGCAGGGGCGTGTTGTCTTTCGTGGGCGTGTGCGGTCCAATTACTTCACTGACGCCGGCCCATTTGATATCATTCCGGTAGGTCTTATTGCTGTTCTTTTAGTATTGTTGCTATCCTGCATGCCTCTCTTTGTTTAATAATGTCTCTTTTTCTCCCTTAGGAAAGCAGAGCTTCAGCGCGGCGAACTAGCTTGGTTGAGCCCCGCTGGTAAATGATGGCGCTTTAAGAGCGCTATGATGCAGTAAGTAAGCGCTATGCGCAGCGCTGCAATGGCTTGCCTTTGCTAACCTGTTTTTTCTTCTTTCCTTGCAGGTCGCAGTGTTCTTCAGCGCGTGTGGAATTTCCGGAGTGGTGCCAGCCGAGAGGCGACCAGCCAAGTAAGCCTTTTGAGCAGTTCGTAATTTGCAATGTCTCTTCTGCTTTCTTAATGTTGCCTCTATCTTCCTATTTCAGGTCGTGCAGTCCGGGAGGCGTGCAGGTCCAAGGAAAGCTGTTCTCAGGAGCTGCGAGTAGCTAAAGATGAAGACTGCAGGTAAGATGCTGCTGCTAATGATGTTCCTTTTGTCTCCATGCAGGTTCTGCTTCTCCGAGGTTCGGGGGTATAGCTGGACACAGTGAGCGTCACGTTGCAAGCTGCAAAGTAACGCAAAGTGTGTTGTCTTGCTCGGGTGTGGTTTAAATAGCCCCAACAAAATAGTCCAGGTAAAGTAGTCCATAGGCTACCACACCCAAAACACTAGACTGCATAGCTTGGTTCCGAGGAACCAAGCTATGTGGATGCCTCATCTTGGCTGACAACACAGTAAAGTAGTTCCCAAGCACATTGTTTTTCATGGTGTATGAGCCTGGCGCCATAGGCACCAGGACTGGCCCCAAGAGGGTTTTGGAAGAGGATGCCAGGCTCTAGAGGCCCGAGTCGTGACTCCACCTGGCCAATGGGTTTGCCAGAGGGGGTTTTGGGCGAGGGTTGTGACATTTACTATACAAATGGTTAATCACAATGCTGTGCCAAATGTCAAAAGGTAAAAACCTTTGGTTGATCTAAAGCTGTACTGTGAGAAGCATGGATGCAGAGGGGCATTTCCACTGAAACTAAACTGCAATCCATGACCTGTTGGTTTGGGCTTTCTAGGAGAAAGATGTCTGGTTGTCAGTTAGTTGCTGATAACATGTCCTGTAGAAGTTACCTAAGGTCAGGCCTTCCATTAAGCCTGAAACATAATCCTTTGAAGCGCTTGAGGAGAACTAAAATCAACATGGGCTAAAAACCACATGGCCTGTAAGTGTATTTGGGAATCGAAACCTAAGAAAAGGTGGGGGCTGGGAAAGTGAGTGAGGATTGTGAGGTAGGGATTTAATTAACAGAAGAATACATTTTGTTGCATAAAGAGGGCATTGTATATGCCGCAAAGCTCGTCCCATACTTTTATTAAAGTTGACAGAAATCTCCTTTGAACCATGCTAAAATGTCTGATAAACATAACAGAAGTTATTTAGAAAAATTTGATTCGGGTCCTCCCATGATTCACAGATATTCGAAAGATGGTGTGAGGGTGAAGGACACAATTAACGTTTGTGTGATGAAGTGCCAAATCTTTCCTTAGTACGGTCTATGAGGAAATCAAGAAAAACCGTAACTCTGCTCAGGAATGGTGTGCTGAGTTAAAATAAGTATAGTCTGATTGGCAGTCCCAAGCCTTTCTCGTTCTTGTTTGTTAATACTTCATCTAATGTGCAATTGTGATCTTGCTCAGAGCTCCATATGTGAGCATGCAGTCTTGAAAGCATATGATAGTGTCATTTCTATGAAGAGGGCGCATCGTTCTCTGGAAAAGAGAAACACTTGATTGGCCAAGCGGTAGTCTATTAAAGTGAAATTCACCCATGGGAGGTATAAGTGCTTTTTAGTGTTAATGGCCTTCATAATATGGAGTCTGATGATGGGCATTGTGCATATCCCATTTAGTGAAATAGTTGGCTTTGCCCAGAATCAGTGTTACATCTGATACATTGCTTTGGAGATAGTCGTATGTGACAATTTCTTTGTTCTTTGTTCAAGCTTCAAAGATCTATGCAGAGTCTCAAATTGCTAGTTTCTTACTTTTTTTGATCAACCCTTTTGGACTGAGCCATTCTGTGGATTCTTCTGGCTCAACGGTTCCTTCTTTGAACATTAGGGGCCTGGTTTGTGGAGTTTTTTTGCACTGTGCAAAGTGACTTTGCATTGCCAACAAACACCCTGATTTATTGAACAGTGTAACGTGTGTTTTTGTCATGCAAAGTCACTTTGTATGGCAAAATACACGTTTCAATGTTCCCTGAATCAGGGTGTTTGTTGGCAGTGCAATGGCACTTTGCACCAGTGAAAAGTCACTTTGCACTGGACAAAGAATTCCATGAATCAGGCCAGTTTCAGAGCATCTGCTGTTCATCCATGGTAGTAACAGTGACTCGTTTTAATGTTTTCTGAGAATTTCTTCTGGTTTCGATAGGATGCAATGCATGCTCCTTTAACACCCCCACAACTTGAAGAGGGCACTGTGATCTTGTAACACCATTCTTTTGTGCTAGTCTAGATCTAAAAAGACTAAAGGAAAAGGCAGTTCCTTTCCAGTCCATGCAGGCCTGGTTTGGAAGGCCCTACCTCTGAATATATGGCACAGGGAGAACTACCCCTCCACCCCTTCCATAGATTGCTGAAAGCTGCATTGTTCAACTATACCATGTGTATATTTTTTCACAGACTAACCATTATTTCTTCTGTCTTGACTTTGGTGTTTTTGTCCTATGTGTCTATGTGCACCCTGATGCATGCAGGATTTTGGCGCACTATAAATATATAAATTAAATAAATAAATAAACATTGTTAAATACGTCTTCTGTTTGCTTCATAAGGACACACCTTGACATGGTTTTGTATACTTGTTTTGACCTGCTTGGATCCAGCTTTATTTCTGGTTCCCTTTGCTTATTATAGTCTGGGGTGCGATGTCCTTTGCTTATGCCAGCCCGGGATGCAGTGTCCTTTGCTTATGCCAGCCCGGGTGCAGCACCCTTTATCATTTGCATATATTCTGTGTGCTGATCAATTTTGGTGTGCAATTGATGTAGCCTAAATACTTCAGTAACACTCCTGTTTTTATTTTTTATTTATCAGACTACTCCCATGCAACTTGATCCTTGTTTTTTCAAAGCTGCTCCTCGCTTTCCTCGAGTAAAACAGATAAACCCACTCTGTTGCTACAAAGTTATTTATGAGTACTCTTAAAGGATTCGCTGAACAAGTTGTAGTTTCATTCAGTTTTTCAGTTTATTTAGTTTGTAGCCCTTCTAGGTTGACAGGTGTTTCGGCTCCTGAGCCTTTTTCAAACCTGGGCTATTACATTCAAGTGATTCATGTACAGCAAGTGAAAACATTATGACAAACAAAAAGTGTTGTGCATTGTACAGTGTGTTATTGGTACAAGACAGAAAATGTGATATGGTTTTCTCAGTGGGTATCTTTTCTCAAAGATTCGCCTTGGAATAGTCACAACTACTGGTGTCAAGGATGGCACAATTTCAGGCTTCCAGCATACAGGTAGTATGGAGGCGTGCCTTCCTGCAGAGGCATTCGGCTGCTCCTTTACACTCCCACCTCTGGTCAAGCCATCAACCACATCTTCACCATTCTCCACATTTTGGTGTCTTGTCTTGAAGAAGTACTTCTTTGGAGTCCAGATCTTCACCACTCCGTTCGGGGAACCGGCTGATTTGACATGTTCGTCCACACTTCAGATCATGTAGCTACATTGTCCATTTGGATTGCAATAGACCCATCGTCCCATGTACTTCTTGTGGTTTTTCGGATCAGGAACTTTGTTCCTTCAGGTGCTACAATGCTGGTTTCTACATATTTTCTGATATCTTCATCTGTCAATTCTTTGGGTCCAAACCCTGACTCGACATTGATCATGATCTTCATCATTCTTTGCAGTCTTCTTACACTGCGTAATTATTATCCTTATCACAGAGAATCCAAACATCACCATCACTAATACTGCTCTAAGGAACTTGAAAATCTTCGCCATCCACTGTGGAATCCATGAGAATATAGACGAGAACCAACTGTGATCTGTAGTGTCCTCTGTCTCGTCTTCCATCTTGTTGTGCAGGTTCGTCAGCAACGCTATGGCCTCTGTCAAGGTCCCATTCTTGTCATCATCAGAAGGTATGAATGTGCAACATGATGGACCGATTTTGGCACAAACTCCACCTTCCATCGCTGTGATCATGTCAAGGACATATTTGTTCTGGAGGGTCATCAGTCATATGGCCCTCAGCTCTTCCTTGATAGCATTGAATCTTTTTATGGTGGTATTAATTGTCTGCAGGAGCTCGTATCTGGTAATCTGTAACCATTTACTATTAGCCATCATATGGATCCCAGGGATGAAGATAGTCGTGAAGATTGAAGCAGTCTTGCTGAACAGCCTATGCTGATATGGAATGGCCTCATATGCATCGATTGATTTAGCTGAGAAGTAATTCTCTCTCTTTGTTCGATTGAGAAATTCAAGTGATCTTCTCCTTCTCAAATGGGCATTTACCTTCGGGAATTCTCCAATGTTCAATTCACTCTGAGGAATCACTAATTCTGGAACATGGATGAGCAGCAAGGAACACGTCCCTCCCCAATCCTTGGCAGCTTCATGTAGGCTCTGGGCCCACAAGCCCAATGTTGATCCATCAGTACAGCAGTCCCTGCTCCCATTATAGTAACATCAACTTTAGTTTTGCAGCATTTGTTATCTCCTACATCATTCTTCCCATGTCTTCAGAAGCATAATGTCGCATTTGTCAATGGGATCACAACCATAGGACCTGATTCATCTTCTACCCATGTCAGCAGCTTAGCATGTTTGGCCCACGATTTTAAGCATCCACCGTTTCCTCTCTGCACTTCTTGCACCTACTGGTTTTAGCAAATGAGCTGCACAGGACATCAGTCACTCTTCTCATTCCTTCTTGGATTTCACTCGTCCATAGACTAAGACTTGGGTTCGCTCCCAACATCCAGGCAATCCAGCTATTTCTGTTTTATCTGGGCAGTCCATTCTCTTCATCTCTTTGATGACTACCTCTTCTTGTCCTGTCACCTGGTACATAAGCATCCTGCTCTTCCATGCAGGATCCTTTTCCATATGTGTAGTATTTATATAATCATCCTGGAATTGAAATTACCATTTCGATGTCCATTGCAGAGTAGCCAAAACTCCTTGGAATTGTCCTCTGGTCATGCATGCTGCAAGATGAACAAGACACCTGGCATCGTCTTCTGAAACTTCTCTAGAAATGAAACTTTGTACTGTATTCATGGCATAGGGTATGAGAGCACAAACGTAGCAACTCTCCTTGGATGTCCTCTCTCCCAACTTTCTCATGTGTTGGTACCTTATGTTATTACCCATGTGTGCTGCATTGTCTCAATATGTGTTTATTCCCTCACTATCTTCCTATGCATCTCTCCTATATCTCCCATACACAAGCTTTGTGTACTGGCCACAAAGTGAATCAAAAGTAGTTTTTACAAGTGGGGAGAAGCATAGAACCATCTACCTTGTTAGAACCAATATGATAGAGAGTGTGAAATAGGAGAAACAGAAATACAAAAAAAGCAATCGTACATGCATATATTATGCATAAGACCATCGTCATTTATCTGTCGCGCCATCCTGGGACTGGTTGTACGTGTTCATTTTCTAGAATTGTGCCAACTCCTGCATGTCTCATTTCTACTATAATTATTAGAACATTTCTTTTACTCTTGCAACTGCAGTATCTCTTCTATCATATCAATAAGAAGCCTTCTGATTACAGGGCCATTTTTAGGATCCTGTAAAAAAGTGCGAATATCAACGTCTCTTCTGTCAAGAGCAGGATAAGCTTGAAGGATAAACACAAAAACAGAACAAGCCGATGCACATCGCTATCGGTCAACACCATGGGATTACGTTTTAGAACAGGTATGCACCAAGAAATGAATTGGGATACTGAATACGTTTCCAGTTATGAATTTGAAACTCACGTTTAGGCATAACTTTGATTCGTCAATATAATTCTAAAGTAAATTTTTCAAGATTGCCTTGGACCTTTACTGCTGAAGGGGTTATATTCTCAACACAAAAGGGGCCATGTAATCTTGGCTTGTGCCACTTTCGGGTAAAATTCTTAATTAAGACAAGATCTCCAACAAACAATTTGGGTGCCAATAAAAGTTTATGTGATCCGGTTGCTGACTTGTCTTCATCTGTGTTCTGAGACCGAACCCCTGACACTTGAGTTGATGATTTGAAATGAGAGAGATGCTAGAGGTCATATATGACAAATATTTATTCAATTCATCACCTAACATTTTAGCTGTACTCCGGGCATCACTTCTACTCCTCGATGTAGGTGTAATAGGTGTTCTCATTTGACGTCCTGTAACTAGTTCATGGGGGGTGAGGTGATGGTCCGAACCAGGCTGATTCCATAGGGCATATAGAGCTTAGAGTAGGCAATATAGCCATCCTTTCTTCAGATTCAGTTTTATCTTAGCAATCCTTTCCTTAAGGAGGCCGTTGAGTCTCTCACATATTCTGTTTGCTTGTGGGTGATAAGCAAAAGAAAAAGTATGATTAATATTCAATAGGAGCCTATCTGTTTAAAACCTCAATAACACAATGTGGCCCATTGTCGGATCTCAGCACTTCACACATGCCCCATCTTGGAAAAACTTCACATACTAGAAACTTCGCTGTGCAAGTGGCATCAGGGTGTGTACATGGACCTGCCTCGATCCACCTAGAGTAGGGACATAACACCACTATCAGATACCTGTAACCATTACATACTTGCAGCATATAAACATAATCAATATGTAAATGCTGAAAATGACCATTCGGTCTAGGTATTACTCCTCTAATCATCCTTAGTGTATTCCCAGCAATAAACTTTTAACACGATGCAATTCATTATGTTAATGTTAATGTTAATGAAGCCATCCACTTTGCAGTTACATCCATAGCTACATCCACAAATATCCCCATTTGCCATTTTACAGCTGTGGAACACTGTTTCTGTGTTTCGAAACCGCATGGAGCACAGCGAAATGGCCGCTGTATCTTTGTTGTTATTGGTTGCCTAGCAACCGTTGTGCCTAGCAACCGTTGTGCAAGCCCATTGGAGGAATCGCTGCATTTTGCTAATGCGATTCCGCCGGGCCGGCACCCCATCAAGGCACCCTTTAAGGCACTTGACCTGTCTCTGCCTGTCCGTGCGTGGCCATCGCCCATTCATTCTTCCTCTCCCTGAAGCAAGCATCACGAACAGTAGCTTTTATGAACTCGGACACTGGCAGCCTCCTGCTCCCTGCAGCTGACTCTCGCCTATTTCCACTGAAGTCGCAACCTACTGCCATAAAGGTAAGCATACTGTCCAAAGCAATGTTAATCTCTCCCCACTCATAATTGTAATAACGTGTGTATACTTATCAACACTACCCTCACTGCCCTGCCAGTAAACTACACAAGATTGTCCTAGTGCACGTCTGCATTAGCCCACGTCATATGGAATTGCACCGACCTAGCCCACATCCTTACCAGCTCAGCATCAGCCATTGCCCATACCAGCTATGTTGTAAATAAGTGAATTAGCTCAACATAAGCCTATATCTATACCAGCCACGTTCATAACAGTGATCTAGCATTGCTCTAGCCCGTGTTTTCTACCAGCCATGTTATTAACAACATATTAGCACAGTACCAGCCCATGTTCTTACCAGCCACGTTTGTTTACACAGCATTAGCCCAGCACCAGCCCATACCCGTATCTGAACTATTGCTGCCATTTGCACTAGCCTAAACCGGTGCAAACTGCTGTTATCTGAACTGATGCCATTTGTACTTGCCCAAGACCGGTACACACTGCTATTACTTGAACCACCCGCCTCATTAGGTACCATCTCAGTTGTATGCACGTGACCTCATGCTCATATTGAAAGCTTGCCTATTGCCTTTTTATGAGTTTGCCATTATTATCTGCTCCATGTACCTCACTATGATCCTAACACATGATTCTTAGCAGTCTTCAATAGGCCACGGTCTGTGGTACTCTGCACCTTACTGTGGCATTTAAGCCATACTACCTGCTCTACCTAACTCCTGCTCGCTGCTCCCTCCCTGAGAACTGACTGTGGCACCTCCGTACCTTTTTCTATGATGACCACCCAGGACTAGCACTCCGGCTCCACCTGTTTATGTACATTACATCCTGTGAGATACTCACTGCCAAAATGCAAACTTCCCCCATAAGCACGATCACCCTCCACCTCATATACAGACCACCAGGCCCCTCTGGGGTCTTTGAAGAAGACCTCACATCTCTCATTGCTGAAAACCTCAAACCCTCAGCACAAATTATGATCCTCGGGGACTTCAACCTTGGTTACCAGGACCCGAACGATGCACACGCTGCATCCCTATCTAATGTCCTAACAGAACATAACTTCACACAACTCAATGTACTCCCCACCCACCAAAAAGGCAGAATCATTGACTAGGTAGTAACTTACAATTGCAACACAACTTGCAAGGACCCCCAACCTCTGGCATGGACAGATCATCACCTGATCACCCTTGAGGTCAACATTAATCATGTACTTCCCAATAAATACCCCCTGGCACCAGCCTGCCCCACCAGCAACATCACTGCCGAAGCCTTAATACCTCTGGTCCTACCCACCCTTAACGCTCTCCCAGCCAACGCTAACTTAAACCTATTGATTGACACCTTCAATGACTCCATGGCTAAGGCGATGGACACCATCGTCCCCCTGAAACTACGTAAAGACAAGCCAAAAGCTCATCTGAACTAGTGGTACACCCCTGAACTCAAATTACTCAGAAAAAGGAAAGCTAAGGCACAACTCACATGGAAGACCAACCCCTCCATGGAAAACAAATCTAACCTCACAAACATCTCCTCTCTATACAAAAGCGAGATAATTCACACTAAAAAATATGTTTACAACACCAGGATCGCTCAGGCAGGCTCCTCCACTAAAGAATTATTCAAAATTCTGAAAGAACTAGAAAACCCTATTTAACTCCCAGACACCTGTTTGAAAGACAAATCCAGGAGCATCAGCATCCAAAACGCCCACAACAACAAAATCACAGGACTCCAAACCAAAATAGAGGGCAAACGCCAACAACTCTCCAATAACAATGTCACCAACCCTAGCCCACCCACGCCTAACAATACCAGTTCGGGCTTCACATTTAAGAAAGTTACCACGGCTGAAGTCCCAAAAATCATCACCTCCTTAAAACTATCGAACTACAAAGGGGACAGCTGTCCCACCCAGATCATAAAAGACGCAGCTAGAGAGCTTTCCCCCTTCATCACCAAACATATTAACCTATCCTTCACCAATAACTCTATCCCCAGCAACCTAAAACAATCATGGGTTCTCCCACTCTTGAAAAAACAATCCCTAGACCCAAACATACTCACCAACTACAGGCCTATCACCACAGTCCCATTCTTACTAGAAATCCTGGACAGAGTTGCCTACATCCAAATTCAGGAATACCTGGAATCCAACCAACTGCTAGGAATACGTCAATCTGGTTTCAGACCTCAACACAGAACAGAAACTGCCCTTGTTGATCTCAAATGCCAGATTGATGAAATTAAAGACAAAGGCAATGCCGCAATTTTACTCCTCCTAGACCTCTCAGCAGCCTTTGATCTGGTCAGCCACAAAATACTCTGCAACCACCTAGCCACCGCAGCTCACTTCTCCTCTTCTGCCATTACCTGGATACAATCTTTCCTGGCAAATAGAACCATGCGGGTCTTCTCAACAACAGCTGCAGCAGACCCCATCCCCATCTCATGCGGGGTCCCACAGGGCTCCTGTGTTTCCCTCACTTTGTACAACATATTTACAAAGCCTCTATTTTACCAACTCGACCGTCTGGGTGTCACCTACACAAATTATGCAGATGACACCCAGATACTCCTCACCATCTCAGGCAATTACCAAGCAGACGTCACTTGGATTAACAAAATATTCTCCATCGTTCAGGCATGGATGGCCTCTCATGGCCTCTGCCAGAATGATGAGAAGACAGAGCTCCTCATCATTGGCTCCCCCAACAACCTAACTAAACTTAGTCCCAGCTACAATAACATCACGATCGATGGTCTCCCCATCCCTATTGCCTAAAGCATGAAAACCCTCAGCTTCTACTTGGATGCCAACACCAACCTCTCCAAACAAACCAATATGATAGCCTCAGCCTCTGCCTACACCGGCAAGCTCATCAGGGCCAGCAGACCTTTCTTGTCACCCAACAGCTGCCTCACCCTCACCAGAGCCCTCATACAATCCAAGCTGGACTACTGCAATAGCCTGTAACTAGGTGCTAACCAATCTGTAATTAACAAACTACAGGTACTACAAAATAACGTTCTGCGCTCAACCATAAACATTCCCAGGTGAGAGCATATCTCCACTACTAGGAAAGCCTGCAAATGGCTCTCCAAACGGCAGAAAATCGACTTGAAAACCATCTGCCTCACGTACAAGTCCCTTAATCACCTAGCACCACCATATCTAGCTAACAAATTCACCATGAAACCTGTCACCAGAACCACCAGATCCTCCAACACGCTATGCTTGACAGTGCCCAGATTCCACCTAAAAAGAGCCGGAGGAACCAGCTTCACAGTACTTGCCTCCCAACTTTGGAACACCCTACCTTTCAACATCAAAACTATCGAGTCCTTCCAGATCTTCAGGAAGCAGGTTATAAGATGGCTCCTGACCAAAGAGTAGCACTACTGACTCCTCACCTCACATCGCCCGCTCAGCAACTGCTGCATGTATTTTAAATGACTGTATAGTGTAACTGTATATTGCTAACTGTAAATTGCACTCCTTTATACAATATATGTATATAATATAAGTATGTATGTATGTATTAAGTATGTAACACAAAGATATTTAAAGATATTTTCTTAAAGCACCCTTCTACCTCTGGTTTGGAGCGCTATATAAATAAATAAAACAAACAAACAAACAAAGGACATTTGTACCTCGCACTATCACCACCGGAGTGGTCCCCTGACGCTCTTAAAGAATGCAACATGTTCTAACAAATTTGGAATGACCCAGTCTTCTGCAATCGTTGCAGCAAGACTCTCCCTAGTTACATGCGCAGGGTAATGCAGCTGTTCACAAACTACCTTTAGTAATGCTACTGGCATCACCGGCTTTCCAGTGCTGTCTTGTTGCCATACTGCTTCTGTGGGGGATAAAGAACACCCCCTTTGTTTCCATAATTCCTGCTCTTCCTGCGGTGCACTCCCTTGAATCTCCATTAATTGGGTCATTGGTAGTTTATTAAACCCTTCTTGTTTTAACATAACTATAACTACTTTCTCCTTTACATTTGGTGTATCAAAGCTTGTAATATCTGGGGAATACCGAACCCTCTTGGCTTCTAGGTCTGCGGATTCATTCCTGGAAGAAATAAAATCTGTTTGTTTAGTGTGATCTGCACACTTAAGGACTGCTATGGCTACTGGGAGTTGTAGTGCCTTAATAAGCCTGTCCAATAAGGATGCATGCTGCACTGGAGTGCCGTCCCCACGGAGGTAGCCCCTCCTTTTCCATCGCTCTAGCCCTGTGTGTACAGGTGCCGTCATGTAGGCGGAGTCACTGTACACTTCACATTCTGCCCTTTGTGTTTCTCGAGCGCGACAATAATTGCTACCAATTCTGCTGTTCATTATTTCATAAGTGGAAGCTCTGTGGGATGTCAATGTGCCTTTGGGTTTCTCTAAATTTGCAAACAGAGCATGTTCCACAAAGAGAGTCATAAAGCAGCCCATAACAATACTTGTAGACTTTTCAACCGCAAACGCGACTGCTGTCAATGACTGTTCACAAGGAAAGTGTCCTCTCATAATTGGGACTAAAATCCCACTGTAATACACTAAAGGCTTGTAACGCAATGTGCTTCTCTGTGTAAGCACTGCTTCCATGACTGCCCCATTTGTGTGCGAGAATAAATAAAACTCCTCAGCATAATTGGGGATTCCTAAAACGGGAGCTGTACAAATGGCTTTTTTCAACTCTTCAAACCCTGCCTCCATTTTCTCAGTCCACTCTATTTTTATCTTGTCCACTTGTGCTTTATTTAAAGCTTGCAGAAGAGGTCTCGTATATGACCTGTAATCAAACACCCAGGCTCTAACATAGTTGCATTTGTCTTACTGTATTTGGATTTGCAGTTTTCATAATTGTCTCAGCGTTTTCAGGTGTCACCTTTTTTCCTCATTTGAAATCAACAGCCCTATGTATAACAGCTCTTCTTGGCAGTACTGCAGTTTCTCCTTGTCTACCTGTATCTCTTGTCTGCTAGGCTAGTCATCAACTGAAACAAGTCTTGTCTGCATTCATACTACAAATTAAAAAGTCATCTACCTACTGTATCACCTCACTTTTAAGATCAATATTGCCCAAGTCCATCTGCAGGACTCTATTAAAGATCGGTGGAGACTCAAAGTACCCCTCAGGCAAACGAGGATGTTTCAGTCGAGTTTGGTGAAATGTAAAGGAAGTCAAATCTTGTGAGTCCTTGTGCAACGGGATCGAGAAAAACACATTTTTCAAATCGATCACCATAAAATATCGAGCTTCCACTGGAATACTACAGAGTATTGTGGCTGGATTAGGAACTAAAGGAAACTCTGCATCTACAATCTAGTTTATCGGTCTCATATCTTGTATACATCTTCATGACCCTCCTTATACAGGCCGATTCATGGAATTAATGTGCACTGAAATTTTCGGCGCAAGCGTGCGAAAGCGTGCAAATCGCAGCGAAACCCACAAACAGCGATTCATGGAAGTCCGTGCGCGTGTAAATCCCTGGATGTGCGCTAAAATTCTGCATGGCGCACGCTGGCGCACACGTCTCCAAACAGCGTGCGCTAAGCGCACAGCGAAAGCGCACATAGCGCAGCGCACACAACAAAAGTTGGCGGAACAGGAGGCGTAACACCCGGAATGGGGAACAATGTGTGATAATGTGGGTGTCACGGGGGAAGTACAGGAGGCAAATGCGTGGAGGGCCCACACGCGCGTCTACAACACGTATTCATGGAATTGAACGTGGCTAAGGCGTGCGCCAAAAAAGACGCGCTAATCCAGAAACACGTACGCCAGCAGGAAGCAGGCATACGTGGACCCGCGCAGCATAAAAGTGCACCCAAACAACAAACAAGCTCAGACGCCAAGATGAATATACCGTTCCTAGCAGCAGTGGTCGTGGGATACCGCAGGAGGAGGAGGATAGTCAGGCCCAGAATTTTTACACCTTTTGGGATGCCTGATGACCAGGTGTATGGGAGGTACAGGTTTCCACCTCACATAATACTCAACCTGGGGAGTGAGTGGGAGGATGACCTCACATCACCCACCCAGTGCTCCCAAGCACTCAGCCCCCTGGAGAAGGTCCTCAATGTACTGCACTTCTTGGCCTTTGGATCATTTCAGCGGACAAGTGCTATAGTGGGGGGGGTGTCACAGGCTACACAGTCACGCTGCCTATACCAGGTGTTGGCCATCATGACTGCACGGCCATCAGTCCGCAGGCACATATACCTGCCCAGAACACCTGCAGAAAGGCAGTCTGCCATCCAGGATTTCTATGGGGTGGCACAATTCCCCAAAGTGCTAGGTGCCATTGATTGCACCCATGTGGCTCTACGTCCCCCCAGGGCATCTGAGCACATCCATAGAAACCGCAAGCACTGGCATTCCATCAACATGCAGGTAGTATGTGATGCCAAGGGAATCATCACCTCAGTATATGCCAACTATCCAGGGTCCACCCACGAAAGTTTAATTTACAGAATGACAACCCTAAACCGGGACCTAGAAGCTGAGCGGCATGGCCATACATGGCTGCTTGGTGAGTATAAATGCCACTGCACATGCATGCATGTCAGATACTGAGTAATGTCACAACCCCACTAATGATACCCATCACCACCTCCCCAGGGGACAGTGCCTACCCTCTGAGCACCCACATGATGACGCCAATTCGGAACCCCACCACGCCACCCGAGGTAAGATACAACACAGCCCATAATGCAACCCGGGGCATAGTGGAGCGCACATTCTGAGTGCTCAAGTCACGCTTTCGATCCCTTGACAGCTCTGGTGGGCAGCTGTTATAGGCTCCCACAGTAGTGTGCAGGATGATAGTGGCAGCATGTGTGCTGCACAATGTTGCAACACGCCGGGGCCTGCCGGTGGGCATGGTGGTGCCCCCACATCCCCAACCACATGCATGCCTGTTGTGCATGGGAGGGGAAAGGGCACGTGGTGAGGCAGCCCGTACGCAGCTGGTGGCTAATTACTTCACATAAAATCACACCCCTGTGGAGTGCACACAGCCCAGGCACATACCAGCTGACAATCAATGAAGATGACATAAGGGACACTCAACTGTCACAACCATACCGTCCTGAGATTGGTCACCTGGAAGTGTTACATTGTGTGCATCCCCACCTACCCAAACACCACCAATGCTGTGTCATCAAAAGACATACATCTATGCTGCTAAATACATTACCCCCTTGCTAAATACAACATGAGAACAGCGCCAAGTCACCCAACCCCTCCCCAGCTCCACCACCAAACACCCCATGGCATGTCATGCAATGTGAAAGCAAACAAAGCAATGCACAAGACCTGACACAAGTGTCACAAAGTACACTGTGCCTAATGGAAACTGCCCAAACACAATATGCTCCCGGTAATGTATAACTAACAGCACACATTACCAAATACTTACCACCAACACAATGCTGCAACACACCATGGAAAAATGCAAAAACATGACAGTACTAAGTTCAGGTAGTGGTAGTCTTACAACCTGAATACACCAGCACATTGACCCCTTCCAACTGTAGAGTGTTGCTGCCACGCAAATGTCTCAGTGTACTGCATATAACATGAACTGCATCTGCAAAGTAGACAGCCTTGTGAAGACATGAGGAAGGAACCTGCAGATTAGGAGGAAGAAATGGATGCACAAGCACATATCAATACACCATGCAGTGTACAATACAACAACAATATCCACCAGGGATGTCTACACAGTATTGACTACAGACTGCCCACACAGCTCATGGGAGCCCAACGTCACTGTGTAATTCACTGTCACTTGGTCACACCCTTTGCAAGCCCATGGAAACGGGAAGCAGGAGGGGTGTGTGTCTCACGAACCCAAGCATCTAACCCAAACTCAGGACAAGCCTGCATGTGCCCAGCCGGAATACAGTGGATTCCCACGTGAGCCACACAAGGCAAAACAATGTAAAAAAAAAATAATCAAAAATAAAGAATGGCCATGTGGGGGACAGGGGGGTGGGGAGGCCACCCAGGATGGTCGAGGACAGGGTGCACACCAACACCCACCTGCACGGATGTTGCGGGAAAAAAAAACCTCCTTGGGCTCATGGCCTGCACGGCTATGCCATTGTGGGAGAACTGCTGTCGCTCTGCTCATCCTATGCTGCTGCATCAGAAGGCGGTGGCACTATGGGAGGCAGCCCACGCAAAGCCCTGGTATGGTCCTCCATGGCAGCAAGCATGCAGGTCTGGAAGGTCTGATTCTGGAGGATTAAAGTGCGGAGATCCCCATGCAGCACATCACGGGTTGCCTGCATTTCTGCACGCATGGCCTCGCGTGATGCCCGGATATCCTCACGTATTACATGCAGCTCAGCTGAGAGCGAACGTGTGAGCTGCTCCAGCTGCTGTTCTGCCCTTAAATTACTGGAAGCCTCAAGTGCAACCAGAGTCTGCCTGAGGTTATGTAGTTCTACCCTCAGGGCTTCCCTGTGGCCCTGGGACTCTATTGATATGGATTCACGCAGAGTCTCCAGTGCCACCCATCTGTCCCTGTTGGACGCCAACATGTGTTCCCTGTGTGATTGGCAAATGGAGTCTGTTGCCTGCTGTTGTTGCTCCATCTGGCTTTCAGAGGGGATAATGGAAGTGGCCACCCTCGTCATTGCCTGAGCCATCATTTCTACTGATGCTGCCTGTTGGGTTGCAATACCGTACATGAAGTTTTCCCATACAGTATTGCCTGGTGGCGCATGGCCACCGCGTCGACGGGCACCACAAGTGTTTGGGGCAAGGCGATCTGCACCTTGCTGTGCTGGCACTGCCTGAGGCTGCAGGACTGCATTCCCCCTCTGATATGCTGGCCCAGGAACAGGATCAGATGCTGTGGAGTGTGACCCTGCATCCGTAACCGCCAAAGGCGGACCTACCAACACTGACATCCCCATAGAGGGTTCTACCCCTGGTCCAGGTGGGTTGGACAGAACAGAATCCCTGCCAGAAACACTTACCTGCAACGGCACTTAAGTCTCATCATCCGACTCAGCACCTGAATAGAGGTCTGGGGAGATGCACCCAGAGACACCCCTGGACAGTATGGTCTACAGTAACATTGGGTTTTCACCCACCACCACACCACGTCCCGCACTGGTGCCCGGTCGTGCCTGAGATTCCTCCTGGATCTGCACCATCTCCTCAACCTCAACAGCATCATCACCAGCAAAAACATGAAAGACAACAAATGGAAACAGGCATGAGGGGGACATGATGCTGAATAGTGTTGCAAAATATGCATGTGCCACACACTGAAACACATCCAGTGTCCAATAACAGAGTCATTGTGGGTTGATCAATGGTTGGTCACTTTAACATTACAGGAAATATCTGTTATCTTCCACATGCAAACAGGCCCTAATAAAAAATGTCTGCAGCCCAATACTCCATCGGCCTGAATGGTGTAATCATTAACATAACCAGGTAAAAATAGTGGCCCAGTGTGGGCTGTAAACAATGACCGAAGCATATCACATATGTTGTAATAGGGCAGAATAATGCGTAGCAAAAATGGGAGAGTGGAAACAATCAGCCTGAATGAACACTTACAAAATATGAACAATGTAGTTGCAAGATGACAGTTCCAGGTAAAGGGCACTAATGTGGGCCTAATTGGCAACTGTGGGCAGAAGGGATACAGTCATACCCAAATCCAAGGCACGTGAATGTATGGGAGGAAGCAAATGGGTGACCCATAACACTCAGGAATACACACCCTCACCTGGCACTCAATCAGAACCCGTCACCCAAACAACATATACATGGATTACACACACACGCATGGGCACTCACCGGACAATGCGTCGTAATCAGATAGATCTCCCACACCTTGGATCTGTTCTTCTGTGACGGAGGTCCCAGCAACAGACTCATGTTCAGTGAGTTTGTTGTCCTCTTGTGGAGACCCGCCGCCAGTCACCAGAGTAGCGGCATGATTTGAGGCCAGCTTGTTCTTTGCTCTGCATTTCAGGTCATTCCACCACTTGTAGCAATCATCAGCTGTGCGCCTCACAAATCCAAGGGCACTTATGCGGTCTGCGATGGTCTGCCAGTGTGCCCTACGTTGACCAGGTGTGGTCTTGCACCCTGCAGTCACCAACATTTCGTGGCTATGTGCCGACACATAGCTCACAAGTGCATCAAGTTTGGGGTCATTAAAGCTAGGCTTCCTTGACGTGCCGGACTGTGTAGCCGTGTCTGGGGTCTCAGTCTGTAGTGCCAGAGCACCCTTCTTCCTCTTCTTCAAAGGTGGAGCTGAGCCTGAGTGGCTTGCGCCACTCTGGTCAGTAGGGGCAGAAGCGCAGGTGGACTGGGTACTGGGAGTGTGCAAAGGCACAATGACCATAGGTCTTGGTGCAGGCATTGACTGAAGTGTGATGTTGGCAGGGGCAACGTCAGTTTGATGGACCAGGACCGACACTGTCCCGGCTGGGAGACTCAGAGCTGGGGTGGATATAGCTGCAGCTGCCCCTGCAGCCTCCCCACCCTGCCTACTTGGGGCAGCAGATGACATTGCTGCCCCAGATCCACGTGGCCTGGTGACACCAACTTGCACCGACATACGTGGCTTAGACTTGCTGACCTGGAAGTCAGCCTGGGAGTCATCCTGTACCGGCTCAGCTGCCACAATGGGCTGGTCCAACAAGGGCTGAGCTGGGATGGTGTCAGCCACGTTTCCCTCAACCATGGGGGGGCATGGGTGTCCCTGATTGGTCCTCCACACATGGGGGTCTAGGGGCACCCTGCAAATCCTGGCCACGTCCCCTACCGTGCCCACCACACCCACCTTTTGGAGGTCGGCCACCTTTGTCTCCCTTACCGCTAGGTTGCCTCCCAACCATGGCACTGATGTTGTTGTGCGTATGGGAGTTGCAGTAAACAATTGTCCTGGGCAATTGGGGGTGAAAGGGGTAGGGTACTAAATGGAATTCGTATCCTAGTGCTCTAGCAATGCTGTCTGTGACCCCTGGGGGAAGATGACGGGTCACGCAACGCACAGGCACCCCAAAAACAAAAAGTAACGTGCAGGCAATCCCTCGTAGACCACGTGCATGGAAAAATGAACCTGCACTACGCTGTGGCACCCAGAAACACAAAAACAAGCGTACGCGTGTTACACGCAGCCTACAATGACCTCTGAAGGGGTACGTGACACATGGGGCAAGCACAGTTGGTAAATGCATGCGCGACTCACCGTCTGCCTGGAAAAAGAACATGAAAAAAACGCACATGTGCGCGTAGGCAACACCCCGCCAAAAGAAGAACTGTACGCTGTCTGAGGAGACAGGACAAAAGATGAAGTGAACGCTGTTTGAGGAAACAGGCCCAAAAAAAATAAAGAACGCTGTCAGAGGTAACAGGGAGTATGAACTTGAAACACTGTGAAGTAATCGCATGTGAACCGATAAGAAGTACAGAATTTACCCACTCGCTCTCCAGGAAAAGCACGTACAAGGGAATGGGGTCCTACACGTACCTTTTAAAGCGGCCCACACGTACAGTGTCACTTACACGTGTATGCGTTAAGGCCCTTTCCTCCAATTACATGAGCTGACACTCGGACGGCAGTTTTTTGACGTGTACGATGAACATGCACCTGTGTAGGCCCTTTCCTCGGATTACACGCATCCACACGCGGACGTGCAGTTTTTTCACGCGCGCTGAACCACTATGCCCACGTCACGAGGGAAAACCCGCGCACATCACGTCACAGAAGCGCTTACGCGCTAAGGGCCTTTGGTCCAATGAAACCGCGTACGTGTGCAGACGCGCTTACGCGCGAAGGGCCTTTCCTCGAATTACACACTGATGTGCAAGATTTTCACGTGCCAAATCACTCCTTATCAAGCTGGCCATGCAACAACACATGGAAGACCACGCTCCTGCCCAGAAGGCCGAATTACTGCCCCCCAGAGCCCCGAGCACGCTCCCACCTGCCATCTGCTGCTGCCTGACTGCTTGCTGCCCACGTGCCCTACTATTTGCTGCCTGCACGTCAGCCAGGGGTGCAGTTGCTGTGACCACCCCTGCTGGAACCGAAGACTCCCGACTGGGATACCATTGCTCCACTGCCCAGCCCCAGGACCCAGTTGCCCACCCACTCCTGCCTCTGGGGTTGCCATGTCAGGCACAACACCATCTGGCACCGCTGGCAACCCCCAGCCAGAGAGGCAGAGGGCCACCAGCTTCAGTGCCAGGGAAGTTGGTGTCCTGGTGGAGCAAGTCCTGGGGCAGTATGATGCCCTCTTTGGAAGTTTGTGCGCCGACAATGAAGGACGGACCAGGATCTGGATGGACATCATGACTGCCATCAACATGGAGGGGGTGGCAGTCCGCGACTTACAACATGTCAAGAAGCGCTGGGAGGACTTCAGGTCCAGGGCCCTCAACAAGGCCCGGCGCCTCTTGAAGGCAGCGGATGCCAAGGGGCGCCGGAACCACCTGTCCGCCACCAGATGAGGGTCCTGGAACACATATGCCAGTGCTCCACGTCCAGGTCCTTGAGAGGCAGACCCGTCTGGAGTCGAGCGGTAAGTGTACATGCATACTGATTGGATGCTGTGCGTGTGGTGGTGTGCCAGTAGTGTGCAGGTTGCACATGTGTTTTCATAGGGCCATGTAGGGATGTGTATGAACAGGGGCGTGAGGCTGCCACATGTGAGTCCTCTTAGGTGTGAGACACATCGATGGTGTATGTGTTGGTAAGCATGCTGTGCAAATGCAGGTGTGGGAGCACACATGTTTGAATTTCTGTGTATGTACGTTGCCATGGTTGTGGTGTCACACATGGATGGTGGTTCCCGCTGCATGTATCAGCACTGTGTACATGTGCATGTGAGTGTATTTGACAAGTGTGCAACTGTGATGCAACATGGATGCACATGACACTGATATGAAGAAGGCTGAATGCCAGATGTGACATGTATGATGATCGCATCACTGCGACAGTTGGAGGAGATGTAGACATGTATGTAAGTGTGGTGGCGTGTGTGCATGTCTAGTGCACCCCTGTGTTTCGTGGGATGTCAGGCTCACCTTCGGCTGTTCATGCTGTTGTATGTGTATGCATGTTGCTGCTTGGTGTAATATTGCTGTTGAAATGCTCATGTGTGTGAATTGAAATGACATGTGTGTAGTGGAGTGTGATGAAATGTCTGAAGTTTGACACTGCCACTCATGTGCAACTGTCATGTGTGTATCAGTCCATTGTACAGTGCCCTGATGTCTGTGTTTTATCTCTCCCTGTCTGCAGCGTCAACTGATGAAGAGGGCGGAGAGGGTGCTGGGAGCACAGCGGCAGGGATCGCACCACCAGCCGGAGACGCAAGGCCCGGCTCCCCTCCCAGATTGTCATCTTGTCGGGGAGTGAGGAGTCTGGTTCCGCGCCCCAGGCCGCAACTGCCGAGGGTAGGTCCAAGAGGCAGAGGTCGGAGGTGGACTCCTTGGCAGCAGAAGGGGCAGTTTTACAGGTTGGTGGGGGTTTGGTGGAGGATGAGGCCGTGGAAGGGACACACACAGGGTCTGGAGGTGGGGATTCCACTGGTGCTAGAGGTGCAGTGCAGGGGCAGGGACAGGAGGCAGCACAGGCAGTCGCGGAGGTGCCTGTGTGTAATCCTGTCCCTGATCCTGTCACTGCATCATCTGGCAACAGCAGGGATGCCTACGTCCAGACCCGTTTTGAGGGAGGGGATGAGCGCACAACAACTGGCCTTCCTCTCCCTGCGGTCGTGGCTATCCGGGACCATGTTGAGCCTGTCTTGGCTGGGATAGCGTTGCGTCAACGGGGCATGTGAGGTGACCTGCAGTCTTTTCGTGGAGAGACTGCACGTCATCTCGCATGCCTCTTTGACCACTTTGACCTACTGGGACAGGTCACCGGTGCTGGATTCCTCAGTGTGCTGGACCTTCTTGCGACCCCCTCCTCACCTGAACCCCCTACGCGCCAGTCCTCCTCCATGCCATCTACCCACCCATGTATCACCTGGGTACCCTGTGGAGCTGCCCCTGACCCAGCGGCCAGGCTGGTGGAGGACACATCCCTGCCACAGTCGGGAGTCGGACGTCCAGCAGGGGTGGCCACCACGACAACTGCACCCCAGCCGGAGGAGGACGTGCAGGCACAAGAGCCAGGGCGCAGGAACAGGCACAGCAGCAGCAATATGGTGGGAGCAATGATGGCTCTGGGCCTTCAACATCGGAGGGGCAGGCATCGGCCATAGGGCAGGAGGACCCTGGATTTCAAGTGTCTTCTGTGTGGCAGCGGTTGGGCCACGCCATAGATGCGGAGCGGCAGTGGGCGGAAGAGGCACGGCTCACAATGTTCAGGGCGGAGAACTCCATGCGGAGGGCCCTGAGGCGGGCCGAGTGCCTCGAGGCAATTCGCAGGGAGTTGGAGGTGAACATGTTGTCGTCCCTGCGAACCCTCAGGGCCATGGAAGAGGACCGCCTCCAAGACATTGAGTGGGAGTTTGATGATGCCCTGGCCCGAGACATCAAAAAGTGAGCCGTCGGACTAGCCTGCTACCATTGTAAATAGTTAGATAGTGTTAGGTTTCCTTTCTGTTTTTGTTTATTTTGGGCCGCTTGGACAATGCACCACATTTTTGTACATAGTTCTTTATTAGGTAGTGTTTTTTGTAGGTTTCATTTCATTTGTTGGGCTCATGGACCCTGGATTGGTGATTTGTATATAGTTGAACAGTGGATGTTTTTTTTTTTTTATTTCACCATGGCGCAATGGATTTCATATATTTTTTTTCTCCCTTGGATTTACTTGGTTGGACTGAGACTTTGGACACATTTTCATTTGGATTTCTTTGAATTCTGAATTCATATTTTTTATTTTTTTCTGTACATGCTGCATTTTATTTCTTATTCCCATTATTGAGTGTTTTTTTTCATTACATTCATCTTGTGTTAAATATATTTTTCTTTCATACTTCGATGTGTGCTATTCTCTCATTGGTTTCATGCATGTCATGATATGGGTTTTCAGATTCACTTGCACCCATTGTGTGTGTGTGACGGACATGTGTTCATGTACATACTTGCCATTCGGGTTGTATCATGTAATGGCCATTTCTCTGTGGGTGGATGCAATACTTGGTTGGGTCTTTGGGCTGTGGTGGCGTGGGGTGTGATGTGGGTGGCCATGAGGCCCCTGATTGAGGATCGCCATGACGTGGGTGCTGGGGGACATGTGTGGGACATGAGTGGGGGCCTGCTGGCAGGTGCCCCTGACTTCTGGGGGTTGGGGGTGCTGGGGGACATGAGTGGGGGCCTGCTGGCAGGTGCCCCTGACTGCTGGGGGATGGGGGTGCTGGGGGACATGAGTGGGGGCCTGCTGGCAGGTGCCCCTGACTGCTGGGGGTGGGTGGCAGGTGCTCCTGACTGCTGAGAGTGGGGGTGCTGGGGGACATGTGTGGGACATGAGTGGGGGCCTGCTGGCAGGTGCCCCTGACTGCTGGGAGGTGGGGGTGCTAGGGGACATGTGTGAGACATGAGTGGGGGCCTGCTGGCAGGTGCCCCTGACTGCTGGGGGGTGGGGGTGCTGGGGGACATGAGTGGGGGCCTGCTGGCAGGTGCCCCTGACTGTTGGGGGGTGGGGGTGCTGGGGGACATGAGTTGGTGATCACTAGTGCAAGGTGACATGTGGCTTGGCTGGGGGGCATGCCCATGGTGGATGGGCTGCCTGCGGGACATGACCAGGGGTGCAGGGTAGTCCCCTGTGGTGTGGGCTGCCTGCAGGGGCCATGGAGGGTGTAGAGGGAACACCTGGGAGGACCCACACTGCCAATTCACGTGTAGGACTCCCCGCACGCCCCCGAAAATCACGTACACTGCTCTGACAGCAAAATTGCGTGTGAAACTTCCAACGCACCCCAGGAATACACTTACCTCACTCGCACAGGCCATTTCGCGTGTGAAACTTCCAGCGCACCCCAGGAATACACGTACCCCACTCGCACAGGCCTTTTCGCGTGTGAAACTTCCAGCGCACCCCCGAAATACACATTCCCCTCTCCAATCGCGTGTGAAACTTCCCGCGCACCCCAGGAATACACGTACCCCTCTTGCACAGGGCCTATCGCGTGTGAAACTTCTTGCGCACCCCAGGAATACACGTACCCCACACGCACAGGGCATTTTGCTTGTGAAACTTCCCGCACACCCCAGGAATACACGTACCCCACACGCACAGGGCATTTCGCTTGTGAAACTTCCCGCAAACCTAGGAATACACGTACCCCACTCGCACAGGGCATTTCGCGTGTGAAAGTTCCTGCGCACCGCAGGAATACATGTACCCACTCGCACAGGGCCTTTTGCATGTGAAACTTCCCACGCACCCCAGTAATACACGTACCCCACTCGCACGGGGCCTATCACATGTGAAACTTCCCGCGCACCCCAGGAATACACGTACCCCACTCGCACAGGGCATATCACGTGTGAAACTTCCCGTGAACACCTGTTATACACGTACCCCACTCCAATCGCGTGTGACACTCCGCGTGCAGCAGGGTATGTGTATTCGGAGGGGTGCGCGGGGAGTTTTACAGGTATTTTCATGGTTGGGGGCCTGTGCGCCATGTACGGGATTTGTGCGCTGTGCATGGTGCATGGGGAGGGGTTGGGGCGTAACTGGCACTGCTGCAGGGTCACTGCGCCACTCTGCGCCACGGCTGGTTTTGGACGCTAAATTCCATGAATACGCTGTGCACGGAAATGGATTTTAGCGCACGCGGCTGGTGCAGAAAATCGCACACGCACACTGTGCGCCAGCCGCGTGCGCCACTTGTGCGCTGAATTCTATGAATTACACCCTTAATTGTTTGATAGGATACACTGCTGTATTACATGGAGACTCTGACAGTACCAGAATGCCCTGTTTCATCAGTGCTGAAATGGTCTTAAATATACCCTCATCAGCCTCTCTAGACATGGTGTACTGTCGGTAAGATTGCTCTTGGCTTCTGCTTTATCTTGACTTCCCCTATCCCCTTTAACAACCCTACATCATAAGGGCCTGTAGTCCAAAGTACAACCAGCACTTTTTCCAAGTCTTCCTTAAATAATGCCGGACACTGCTGGATTATCGCCATTCGCTGTGGGACTTCCCTCTTCTCTATTCCTATCCAGTATGTGATGCTCATAACGAACACCACTTCATTGTCTGTTTGGTCTTGCCTAAACGTGTTGTCATCAGTGATATCAGGCAATCTGTACCCTTCTTCGAGAGCTATCTGTCCTCCATGGTCTACACTCATCGTCAATTCCTTCGAGCATTGCCAATTCCCTTCGTACTATGGCTGCTTCTAATTCTATTGGGATAGTCTGTGCCCCCTCTTCATCCATGGGTATATGTGGTCTAAACAAAAACTCATCAGGTATTCTTACAGTTTTTCCCCATTAAGCCAGGTAGCTGTGACAGTAAAATGCTGCCCAAATATAGGAAACCCTCTGGCTCTATTGGAACGCTTTGCAGAGCCACTTGCAATGTGAACGCCAATATAAATTAGCTCACATTTAAGTTGTGTATTCCTGGAGTGGAACACACTCTCCCTTGGTCAGTGAATGAAATCGTCATGTTAAGTTTCATCATTAAATCTCTTCCCAAAATGTTAACTGGGGTCTGTCGTGAATATAGCAAAGGAGCATACATGTCACTCTCTCCTATAGAGACTGGTAATTCATCAGTAAAAGGAACTTGACTTGTAGCTCCAGAGAACCCTTGAGCATTCATGGCAATTCCCAACCTTGGATATTTTCCCTCTTGTATACATGAGCGAGTAGCCCCAGTATCTACTAAAAAGGAAAAAGATTTGCCTCATATCATCAAATCGACCCTTGGTTCCTCTTGTGGGTCTGGTGTCACAGATAGTACTGAACACATCAAGTCACCCTGTGAGCTGTCCTACTGTGCGTATAGGCATATTCCTGTTCCTGTGAAAGGATTTCCTCGTACCACAGTGACACCTCCTATTCTGGGTGTCAGCACTTGTCCTGTGTTTGCATACTGCTGTGTTTGCGTGGGGGCTTGCTGTGACTGCCCTTGCAGTGGATTCATTTGTACTTGCTCTGGTTGCTGTACCTGCTGTACTCGCAGCGCTTGTGTCTGATACACTGTCTGATCTTGAGCGAACTCTTCCCTAGTTTGTGTGCGATATGGTGGAGGATAAGCTGTCCCCCCTCTTGTGAATTGTCCATTCTGTACATTTGGTTGGCTCCCACATACGCGTGCAATGTGCCCTGTCATCCAGCAAGTCCAACATACAGGGGGTGCTCGTCTGATAAGTCCCCCTTGGTTAAATCTTCCCAGGGTATTCTGATTCTCATTCTGCACATTTTGAAACCCACCTTGACTGTTTTGAAATCCACCCCTTCCTATATAGCCCATACCTCGTAACACGAACCCATAACCGCCTTGGTCCATTGGGCGCTGATAAACCGCCTGTGATGCACCTACTATTTGCTGCATTCCCAATCCTTCTCCGCTTGTCAATACTGCCCCTTCCACAGCATATTTTGACAATTTCTTCTGAACTAACTTGGCTTCCTTGATTTTCCTAGCCTCATCTTTCTTATTAATCTTCTCTTGCAGTAACCAACAGTGATGCACTAGTATCAGTTGCATCTCAGCCCATGGTTTTGCTTCCATCCCCACTTGTTTCTTCATCTGCCTCTGTACTGGCTAGGGCACATCCTGACATAAAATGTGGTAAAATAATGCCACTGTTTTTTCCCACGACTCTCGCATTTCAAGTTGCCACCGCTCTTGGATATCCTATATGTAAGCAATAGGGTCTTCATCTTCTTTCATTTTATGTGTCATGATTGCACCCATATCTGATGTCTAGGGATACTGCACCCTGAGATATATCCAAACATCTGCTCTGCAGTTATTAAATAGTGCTTCATCATGCACTGTGTTTTGTGCTGTCACACCTGCATACCCTGCTTTCCTCCATATGTAATCAGTCCTCTCCCCAAGGATTGCTGCCAAGAGACTCTTAATGTCCCTTATGGCATGGTATTCCCTCCCATCATTTTTTCTAACTTGTATACCCATTACCCAGAGTCTGAAGTCAAACTCGGGAGCTTACACCTTAAATTATCCTTGTCCTTCTGCAGCCATGGAATATACAGTGGTCTTGCTCCCCCTTTTTCCAATAAGGGAAACTGCGTAAAACCCAGCCCGCAATCTGTTCCCATTGTCAGCCTATCGATTGCAGGGACAATCATATCTGACCATCTCCATGATGGTAACAATCTTAATCTACTCACATATGGTGGCGATTCTCCTTTTTCACTATACGATCATACTTAGGGACGCTCTTGATATGGTATGGGATCTGGTGTTCTGTCCTTAGGTTGTTCTAAATCCAACCATCTTACTTCTTTATCTATCTGCAGGCTTCCTTTGGGGGCGCACGCGCTTCCTTCTTCTCCCCCAAGGAAAGATTCACTTTCTTCGTCTGACATATCTTGTCCCCAAGAAGTATGACTACCCTCCCTTTCACCCTGGTCTAGGTTCAGTCTGCTTGAGGACAATGCTCTATGCCAAGACAGAAGAGATTTTTTTCTTTGTTTCGTGATTGACATGCTGGCGACGCATCCCCTTTCCCTCGACTTCCATAGTTGCTGCCTCCCTTCAATTCTTGATAGACCTTATCGATCCTATCTCTGATGCTTCCTATATCAATATTTCTTCTTCTAATACTATTCTGGATGTCCCTGGTGTTGCTCCCTTCAACGGAAGGAACTCTTCTGTTCTGTCCCATCGTATTGCTGGGCTTGGCCCTATTGGCTTCTTGCGAATGAGGCTAAACTCAGAATCCCGCTGTCTCCTTTTTCGTTCTAATTCTTCATATAGTTCCCTTCGTTTTCTCACCCCCCATCTAATTCTGTCTTCCTCTTGCCTTTTTTCTTCCCTTATTACTCCTGCCCTCGTTTCTTCCTCCTCTCTTTGTCTCTGTATTCTTTTGCCCCTTAATTTATGTGATTCCTCTGCTTCCTTTCTTGTCGATCCCTGTCTTCCATCGTTCTCTGTCTATTATCATATTTTCTTTGCTTCACTGCTCTTTTTCTTTTATTTATTGTTCCCCCTAATACATCTGCTCTCGTCACTCCCTGCTCTTTCTTTTATGTTCGTCTTCTTCAATCTCTTCTCCTGTTCCTTATACATTCTATCCTGATTGTCCTTGTTTTCTTTTTACCTAACTTCCTCAATGCTTTTCCCATCTAGTTTTAGTAATATCTGTCCTCCCATCCATTCGTTCTGCACAAGCTTTACCTCGTCAGCTTTGTCCTTTTCTCTCCTTTCCATCTCTTAATCTCCCTTTCTTTTTCTGTTGACACATTCGATCGCTCACTCTTCTCTTCCTTGTCTTGCATGGTCTTAAAGATCTCCTCTTTTCTCTTATTCTCCTCTGGACTATCATCACTGCTATAAGCGGGCAGTTCGTATATTGGATTACTATACCCAGTTGCCGCTTTCAGTTCCTTTAAAGGATACAACCCTACTTCTTCTGAGCTGGCGCCTTTCACTTCAGGCTAGGTAAGGGGAGCTGAAGGCACCTTCCTCCTCACACTAGCTAAGCATCCACTCCTGGGTTGGTGGGTCCTCTCTCTCTTCCTAGTATATTTTAAAGATCTCTAGGATAGCCAACCTTTTCTCTAATTTCTTCCGCATGTACGCAGCGTGCAAGTATGTGGTCATGTGTTTTAATACCGCTTTTGACAGTGATTCCCCCTTGTGGCCATGGCATGAACATCTTATCTACTGTGCCTTTTACCCATTCCACACTATAATGTTTCATCTTGGGCATGTGCTTTGGCAATGTCTTATATAAGTGCATCTGATGAGTGCCTCCCATTGTGACGAGTCTCAATTGACTGTCAATACTTACTAGACTTTATGAAATACTCTCACCACTTTTTTCAATACTTTCAAAAACAACAAATATGAGTGCGCCCCAACAAACCCTGCTCAAAACGTTACCTTTTCAATTAACTCTGTCTACTTCTGGATTGGTACCAACCACTTTATTAGATGGCCACTTACAACTCCTTAACTTTATCCCAATTTATATACAACTTTGTATCACCTTTTCGACACCTTTACTTAATACACAATATAAAAATGAGTCGACTCTATACATCAATAAAAATACCCCGTGATCACACTCTTTCTCGTTTGCCGCTAATAAAATACCATGTTACAGGGTTTAACATCTCTCCTTATGCGAACCTGTTTGCACGTTTACTTATTTTTACTCCTGTTGGAGCGTGAGACGTGTTCTTCTGGACTCCGTTGAGTCAGGACTCTTAGGCGCTATCTTTATCTACACGCAATATTTCCCGTAACTTAAACTTTATCGCAACCCTGTCCCCTTAATTTGCCTTTCCCCTTAGTCTACGTCCGTCAATTGACTCAAGGCCTTCAGTATTGTCTCCTCCTCCAACCGACCACTTTGCCTTCTGTCAGCAGAGCACCCGTGGAAACCGGGCAGAAATTTCATCAAAGACAGACCTGCCCACCGTCTCGATCCTACTTGCAAGTTTTTGTCTAATCGGCTGCTCCCCACAGGAAACCCCACAATCTTCTGGCTAGATGGCAGTGGATGTCCGATCGTCCGAAATACTGGAGAAAGACAGGTTTGGATATTTAAACCATCCTCTGCTACCACGTGAACAAAAGGCCCTTTGGATAGCGTGTCATGCAGTGGATGGGAAGCAGAGGAACTCTTACAACAAATACCGGAACCAACTCAGGAAGATGGCAAATAGTCTCCTGTTTTATTATCAATTGTCTTACAACGGACATCAACGGACGTCGCACAAGCACTCTCAAAGCATTTAATAAAATATCATACTTTTATAGCAAAAATTAATCATATGTGACATCATACTACGTGGCAAATAAGAAAAACCTACGACGGGTTTTGATATGTTCAAGGGGAACATCTAAGTATACTTTCTATAAGGGGTTGGATTGTGATAGGACATCTACTGTCAGGTGAACAACTTAAGCCTGCCTCTAGTGCAAGTCATCTTCTACACTTATTAAGTACACAGTATATCATAGGCTTTCAAACTATAAGTCCCTTAGTTATATGGCCTTCTACAATTGTTTGGCACGCTCGTGCCAGTGTGGAACATTCAGCTCACTAGCAACACGTAAACTCATACCCAGGTGCTAGGAGGTGGACATTACTTTGCCTCCCCACCCAATTAGCCCCACGTCTCTCATCACCCATGCTTTCTGCCATAAAGATTGTCTTTGAACTTGGCCTTGCAGAGTATACTTGCTTGTGGGAATATAAGGGAGTGTGAGCATGCGCTATCATTTGCTGGAACTCCATGTTCAGCTTCTATTTTCATCCTTGACTCACGTGATAGGAGACCACGATCTGGTCCATTTTGCAATAATGAAATGTCTTAACTGAATAAAACCTGGCATACATGGTGTACTTTCTTTGCACCTTAACAAGGAGTGATTCAGCTTCTCATGTTTACTGCCTTGAGAATAGATAACCGGCCTTGGCTTGCTTCAACTTTGATACCAGGCCAGGCAGCTTCACCATTCAAGTCCGCGAATTCAGCTAATTCTTTGCTGCAACACAGCTCTTGATCCTTCTTTCTCCTTGGGTCTGAGCTTACTAAAGTTGTGACATTGATGTCCAGATACTATACGATGGCGGCTTCGCCTGCATTCTATTCGCTACGTATAGCCAGCTTATATGATCACTTAATCTACTTGCATTGCTGCATCTGTACAGTTATTAAACGACTTGTATTTTCTGCAGTGCTCTTGACACGTGCAATCTCCTTTTTACATACGAGCATTTGCTTGATTCTTTATTTCATCATCAGTTTCTTATAAGGACCATGCATCTCCATCTCCCCCGGCCAGTCTTCTTTGTGTGTCACACTCGCTGCTTGTAACGTCACCAGCTCTTCTTTCTCTCATTTTCATATTCCTTCGGGGCGCTCTTTCATTAGATTGTCGTCTCTTCAAGGATGCACCAGATATGGTTTTCTCAGTGGGTATCCTTTCTCAGACATTTGCAGCAGAATGGTCGCAACTGCTGGTGTCAAGCATGGCACAATTTCAGGCTTCCAGCATAGAGGTAGTAGGGAGGCGGGACTTCCTACAGAGGCATTCGGCTGCTCCTCTACAAATACATGGTTAACCCCCATCAAATCAGCACCAACCCAAACCAGCTGAATAAATGGCAAACGTACCAGCACTGGACTCACAGGTTAAAATCACCCCAAACCCAGACACCAGCAACACCCACCCTTGGTCAATCCCTTAATTTCAGGAGCTTACCCTAATCACACCCACCCTCAGCCAATCCTTACATTTCAGGACTTTACCCTAATCACACCCACCCTCGGCCAATCCCTGCATTTCAGGACTTTGCCTTAATCACACACACCCTCAGTAAATCTCTATGCAAGCCCTTTTTTAGGCTCCACATATTGCATCACACACATTAGACCCCCCTAGATTTCTTATCCCACTTGAAGCAATACCTATAACCCATATGTCCATTCACTTATTCCATTGGTCAGATTTTGGCCGCTTCAGTACCTGAACTATGCTTCTAATACTCCAGTATTGATTAAGCCCCCCAATGATCTGGGAGCTGCATTGGATGGGCCCAACTCTCGGAGAATCACTCCCGATAAGACAGAGGTGTTGGCAGAAAGTCTGAGGTGTCCTGGGAAAGTCTGTGACAACCCATACCTGCCACAGTGCCCTACAACAACCATTTTGTGAGGCCAACATGAGCTTCAAAATGCTTATATTAGGGATGTGGGGCTTGGTGTAGTGCATGACTCATTGTGGGGGGGCAAGTCTTTCTCTCTCTATAGTGTAGATACAATGCAGGGAGAAACCAAGGGTGCCACCACACACTTGCTGATGAACATGGCAGGCATGCAGTAAATCACCGCCATGGAGCCGCAGGGCAAGCTTTGGATGAGATTCCCTGGAAACAGAGAAGCGGGCGGCGCAGAACCCGATGAGCTACTGCTTGAAGAGCCTCAAACAGGAGGAAGAGGCACCAGGTGTGTTATCCTCCCTACTGTGCAATTTAAAGACAAGAGATCACCTTCTTTCCAACATGTCCAGGTACTCGAGCAATGCATTATGGGAGTTCTAGTTCACCGGCCATGTTCACTGAATAAGGCATTGCTTCTCTTAATGCGCTTTAGTCTAAATTGTACCCTTAATTTTATTTATCTATTTGAGTCGACCTCTGTCTATTTGTCTTAAATTTGATGAACTGATGGGCTCTCAGGTAACAATTTACACTCCATGTTTGCAGTGCTGGATGTGGTCTGAGGCTGCCATATTCTTTTATGACGCATTGGGTCAGACGCTTCTCCAAGTAGAGAGTGGGGGGTAGATCTCTTTCCTTGGCTGGGGCCTCCCTCTGGAACAGCCTCCCTGCCTCTCTCACACTTGAGCGCACCTGACTGCTCCGCGCACTGGTCACCTCGCCACCCACTGAAACTCAGGCGTAGGCTCTTGCATGTCTAGTTGCCCCTTGCACTGGCTCCGGGCTCCCCAGCACTTAAGGGTCTTTATTTGTAACCCTACAGTCCCTTGTCTCTCTGCACTTATGCGCCACCCTCCGACAGCACTTATCTAGTTACCTGCACTTCTCCCTCACGCACTTCTCCCCTACCCGCACTTGCATGATCTAAATGACACAAGGCCTAGTAAGATTGTTGTTTTGTCCTCCTTCTGTCCCCCGCTTCTTGTCTAGTCGCGCCTAGAAACACTTGTGTACAGGCGCATTATGAATGACTTATCATATCATATAATTGGGTACAAAGACAGTGAGGACCTTTGGGCAAATGCACATTCAGGAGCTTTGGGCACATGGACAGATGGGGGCTTTGGGTACATGGACAGTGAGGAGCTTTGGGCACATGTACATGGACAGGCTTTGAACATCATTGTGCTCAAGTGCACAAGTGGGCATTGGGTATATGGACAGCAAGGACATTTGGGCACATAGACAGTGAGGGGCATTTGGCACATGTACAGTGAGGAGCATTTGGGCCTGTGCACAGGCAGGGGCTTTAGGCCTTTGTACAGTGAGGAGATATGGGAGCATGGACAGTGAGGGGTTTGGGCACATGGACAGTGAGGGGTTTGGGCACATGGACAGTGAGGGGTTTGAGCGAATGGAGAGTGAGGACCTTTGGACCTGTGCACAGTCAGGGGCTTTAGGCCCCTGGACAGTGAGGAGATTTGGGTGCATGGACAGTGAGGGCTTTAGGTCCCTGGACAGTGAGGAGATTTAGGCACATGGACAGTGAGGGTTTTGGGCACATGGACAGTGAGGAGATCTGGGCACATGGACAGTGAGGGGTTTGGGCACATGGACAGTGAGGATCATTTGCGCACATGGACAGTGAGGATACTTGGGCACATGGATAGTGAGGATCTTAGGACCTGTGCACAGTGAGGGGCTTTAGGCCCCTGGACAGTGAGAGGTTTGGGCACATGGACAGTGAGGGGTTTGGGCACATGGTCAGTGAGGGGTTTGGGCACATGGACAGTGAGGAGATCTGGGCACATGGACAGTGAGGGGTTTGGGCACATGGACAGTGAAGGGGTAGGGCACATGGACAGTGAGGAGATATGGGCGCATGGACAGTGAGGGGTTTGGGCACATGGACAGTGAGGAGATCTGGGCACATGGACAGTGAGGAGATCTGGGCACATGGACAGTGAGGGGTCTGGGCACATGGACAGTGAGGATCATTTGGGCACATGGACAGTGAGGATCATTTGGGACATGGACAGTGAGGATACTTGGGCACATGGATAGTGAGGACTTTTGGACCTGTGCACAGTCAGGGGCTTTAGGCCCCTGGACAGTGAGAGGTTTGGGCACATGGACAGTGAGGGGTTTGGGCACATGGACAGTGAGGAGATCTGGGAACATGGGCAGTGAGGGGTTTGGGCACATGGACAGTGAAGGGGTAGGGCACATGGACAATGAGGAGATATGGACGCATGGACAGTGAGGGGTTTGGGCACATGGACAGTGAGGACATATGGGCGCATGGACAGTGAGGGGTTTGGGCACATGGACAGTGAGGAGATATGGGCGCATGGACAGTGAGGGGTTTGGGCACATGGACAGTGAGGAGATATGGGCACATGGACAGTGAGGGGTTTGGGCGCATGGACAGTGAGATGTGGGCACATGGACAGTGAGGGGTTTGGGCACATGGACAGTGAGGTGATGTGGGCACATGGACAGTGAGGGGTTTGGGCACATGGACAGTGAGGGGTTTGGGCACATGGAAAGTGAGGTGATTTGGGCACATGGACAGTGAGGGGTTTGGGCACATGGACAGTGAGGGGTTTGGGCACATGGACAGTGAGGTGGTTTGGGCACATGGACAGTGAGGGGTTTGGGCACATGGAAAGTGAGGTGATTTGGGCACATGGAAAGTGAGGTGATTTGGGCACATGGACAGTGAGGGGTTTGGGCACATGGAAAGTGAGGCGATTTGGGCACATGGACAGTGAGGGGTTTGGGCACATGGACAGTGAGGGGTTTGGGCACATGGAAAGTGAGGTGATTTGGGCACATGGACAGTGAGGGTTCAGGCACATGGACAGTGAGGGGGTTGGGCACCTGGACAGTGAGGGGTTTGGGCACATGGAAAGTGAAGTGATTTGGGCACATGGACAGTGAGGGGTTTGGACACATGGACAATGAGGGGTTTGGGCACATGGAAAGTGAGGTGATTTGGGCACATGGACAGTGAGGGGTTTGGGCACATGGACAGTGAGGGGTTTGGGCACATGAACAGTGAGGGGTTTGGGCACATGGAAAGTGAGGTGATTTGGGCACATGGACAGTGAGGGGTTTGGGCACATGCACAGGGAGGGGTTTGGGCACATGGACAGTGAGGGGTTTGGGCACATGGAAAGTGAGGTGATATGGGCACATGGACAGTGAGGGGTTTGGGCACATGGACAGTGCGATGTGGGCACATGGACAGTGAGGGGTTTGGGCACATGTACAGTGAGGAGATTTGGGCACATGGACAGGGAGGGGTTTGGGCACATGGACAGTGAGGGGTTTGGGCACATGGACAGTGAGGTGTGGGTACATGGACAGTGAGGGGTTTTGGCACATGTACAGTGAGAAGATTTGGGCACATGGACAGTGAGGGGTTTGGGCACATGGACAGTGAGATGTGGGCACATGGACAGTGAGGTGATTTGGGCACATGGACAGTGAGGGGTTTGGACACATGGACAGTGAGGAGATGTGGGTGAATGGGCAGTGAGGAGTTTGGGCACATGGACAGTGAGGTGATTTGGGCACATGGACAGTGAGGGGTTTGGGCACATGGACAGTGAGGGGTTTGGGCACATGGACAGTGAGGAGATGTGGGTGCATGGGCAGTGAGGAGTTTGGGCACATGGACAGTGAGGAGATTTGGGCGCATGGACAGTGAGGGGTTTGGCCACATGGACAGTGAGGTGATTTGGGCACATGGACAGTGAGGGGTTTGGGCACATGGACAGTGAGATGTGGGCACATGGACAGTGAGGGGTTTGGGCACATGGACAGTGAGATGTGGGCACATGGACAGTGAGGGGTTTGGGCACATGGACAGTGAGGAGATGTGGGCACATGGAAAGTGAGGGGTTTGGGCACATGCACAGTGAGGGGTTTGGGCACATGGACAGTGAGGTGATTTGGGCACATGGACAGTGAGGGGTTTGGGCACATGGACAGTGAGGGGTTTGGGCACATGGACAGTGAGGGGTTTGAGCGAATGGAGAGTGAGGACCTTTGGACCTGTGCACAGTCAGGGGCTTTAGGCCCCTGGACAGTGAGGAGATTTGGGTGCATGGACAGTGAGGGCTTTAGGTCCCTGGACAGTGAGGAGATTTAGGCACATGGACAGTGAGGGTTTTGGGCACATGGACAGTGAGGAGATCTGGGAACATGGACAGTGAGGGGTTTGGGCACATGGACAGAGAGGGGGTAGGGCACATGGACAGTGAGGAGATATGGACGCATGGACAGTGAGGGGTTTGGGCACATGGACAGTGAGGAGATATGGGTGCATGGACAGTGAGGGGTTTGGGCACATGGACAGTGAGGAGATATGGGCGCATGGACAGTGATGGGTTTGGGCACATGGACAGTGAGGTGATATGGGCGCATGGACAGTGAGGGGTTTGGGCGCATGGACAGTGAGTAGATTTGCACACATGGACAGTGAGTGGTTTGGGCACATGGAAAGTGAGGTGATTTGGGCACATGGACAGTGAGGGGTTCAGGCACATGGACAGTGAGGGGGTTGGGCACATGGACAATGAGGGGTTTGGGAACATGGACAGTGAGATGTGGGCACATGGACAGTGAGGTGATTTGGGCACATGGACAGTGAGGGGTTTGGACACATGGACAGTGAGGAGATGTGGGTGCATGGGCAGTGAGGAGTTTGGGCACATGGAGAGTGAGGTGATTTGGGCACATGGACAGTGAGGGGTTTGGGCACATGGACAGTGAGGGGTTTGGGCACATGGACAGTGAGGAGATGTGGGTGCATGGGCAGTGAGGGGTTTGGGCACATGGAAAGTGAGGTGATTTGGGCACATGGACAGTGAGGGGTTTGGGCACATGGACAGTGAGGGGTTTGGGCACATGGAAAGTGAGGTGATTTGGGCACATGGACAGTGAGGGGTTCAGGCACATGGACAGTGAGGGGGTGGGGCACCTGGACAGTGAGGGGTTTGGGCACATGGACAGTGAGATGTGGGCACATGGACAGTGAGGGGTTTGGGCACATGGACAGTGAGGGGTTTGGGCACATGGACAGTGAGATGTGGGCACATGGACAGTGAGGGGTTTGGGCACATGGACAGTGAGGTGATGTGGGCACATGGACAGTGAGGAGTTTGGGCACATGGAAAGTGAGGTGATTTGGGCACATGGACAGTGAGGGGTTTGGACACATGGACAGTGAGGGGTTTGGGCACATGGAAAGTGAGGTGATTTGGGCACATGGACAGTGAGGGGTTTGGGCACATGGACTGTGAGGGGTTTGGGCACATGAACAGTGATGGGTTTGGGCACATGGAAAGTGAGGTGATTTGGGCACATGGACAGTGAGGGGTTTGGGCACATGGACAGGGAGGCGTTTGGGCACATGGACAGTGAGGGGATTGGGCACATGGAAAGTGAGGTGATTTGAGCACATGGACAGTGAGGGGTTTGGGCACATGGACAGTGAGATGTGGGCACATGGACAGTGAGGGGTTTGGGCACATGTACAGTGAGGAGATTTGGGCACATGGACAGTGAGGGGTTTGGGCACATGGACACTGAGGGGTTTGGGCACATGGACAGTGAGATGTGGGCACATGGACAGTGAGGGGTTTGGGCAGATGTACAGTAGGAGATTTGGGCACATGGACAGTGAGGGGTTTGGGCACATGGAAAGTGAGGTGATTTGGGCACATGGACAGTGAGGGGTTTGGGCACATGGACAGTGAGGGGTTTGGGCACATGGACAGTGAGGAGATGTGGGCACATGGACAGTGAGGGGTTTGGGCAGATGTACAGTAGGAGATGTGGGTGAATGGGCAGTGAGGAGTTTGGGCACATGGACAGTGAGGTGATTTGGGCACATGGACAGTGAGGGGTTTGGGCACATGGACAGTGAGGGGTTTGGGCACATGGACAGTGAGGAGATGTGGGTGCATGGGCAGTGAGGAGTTTGGGCACATGGACAGTGAGGAGATTTGGGCGCATGGACAGTGAGGGGTTTGGCCACATGGACAGTGAGGTGATTTGGGCACATCGACAGTGAGGGGTTTGGGCACATGGAAAGTGAGGTGATTTGGGCACATGGACAGTGAGGGGTTTGGGCACATGGACAGTGAGATGTGGGCACATGGACAGTGAGGGGTTTGGGCACATGGACAGTGAGATGTGGGCACATGGACAGTGAGGGGTTTGGGCACATGGACAGTGAGGAGATGTGGGCACATGGAAAGTGAGGGGTTTGGGCACATGCACAGTGAGGGGTTTGGGCACATGGACAGTGAGGTGATTTGGGCACATGGACAGTGAGGGGTTTGGGCACATGGACAGTGAGGGGTTTGGGCACATGGACAGTGAGGGGTTTGAGCGAATGGAGAGTGAGGACCTTTGGACCTGTGCACAGTCAGGGGCTTTAGGCCCCTGGACAGTGAGGAGATTTGGGTGCATGGACAGTGAGGGCTTTAGGTCCCTGGACAGTGAGGAGATTTAGGCACATGGACAGTGAGGGTTTTGGGCACATGGACAGTGAGGAGATCTGGGAACATGGACAGTGAGGGGTTTGGGCACATGGACAGAGAGGGGGTAGGGCACATGGACAGTGAGGAGATATGGACGCATGGACAGTGAGGGGTTTGGGCACATGGACAGTGAGGAGATATGGGTGCATGGACAGTGAGGGGTTTGGGCACATGGACAGTGAGGAGATATGGGCGCATGGACCGTGATGGGTCTGGGCACATGGACAGTGAGGTGATATGGGCGCATGGACAGTGAGGGGTTTGGGCGCATGGACAGTGAGTAGATTTGCACACATGGACAGTGAGGGGTTTGGGCACATGGACAGTGAGGGGTTTGGGCACATGGACAGTGAGGGGTTTGGGCACATGGAAAGTGAGGTGATTTGGGCACATGGACAGTGAGGGGTTTGGGCACATGGACAGTGAGTGGTTTGGGCACATGGAAAGTGAGGTGATTTGGGCACATGGACAGTGAGGGGTTCAGGCACATGGACAGTGAGGGGGTTGGGCACATGGACAATGAGGGGTTTGGGAACATGGACAGTGAGATGTGGGCACATGGACAGTGAGGTGATTTGGGCACATGGACAGTGAGGGGTTTGGACACATGGACAGTGAGGAGATGTGGGTGCATGGGCAGTGAGGAGTTTGGGCACATGGAGAGTGAGGTGATTTGGGCACATGGACAGTGAGGGGTTTGGGCACATGGACAGTGAGGGGTTTGGGCACATGGACAGTGAGGAGATGTGGGTGCATGGGCAGTGAGGGGTTTGGGCACATGGAAAGTGAGGTGATTTGGGCACATGGACAGTGAGGGGTTTGGGCACATGGACAGTGAGGGGTTTGGGCACATGGAAAGTGAGGTGCTTTGGGCACATGGACAGTGAGGGGTTCAGGCACATGGACAGTGAGGGGGTGGGGCACCTGGACAGTGAGGGGTTTGGGCACATGGACAGTGAGGGGTTTGGGCACATGGACAGTGAGATGTGGGCACATGGACAGTGAGGCGTTTGGGCACATGGACAGCGAGGTGATGTGGGCACATGGACAGTGAGGAGTTTGGGCACATGGAAAGTGAGGTGATTTGGGCACATGGACAGTGAGGGGTTTGGACACATGGACAGTGAGGGGTTTGGGCACATGGAAAGTGAGGTGATTTGGGCACATGGACAGTGAGGCGTTTGGGCACATGGACTGTGAGGGGTTTGGGCACATGAACAGTGATGGGTTTGGGCACATGGAAAGTGAGGTAATTTGGGCACATGGACAGTGAGGGGTTTGGGCACATGGACAGGGAGGGGTTTGGGCACATGGACAGTGAGGGGTTTGGGCACATGGAAAGTGAGGTGATTTGAGCACATGGACAGTGAGGGGTTTGGGCACATGGACAGTGAGATGTGGGCACATGGACAGTGAGGGGTTTGGGCACATGTACAGTGAGGAGATTTGGGCACATGGACAGTGAGGAGATCTTGGCACATGGACAGTGAGGGGTTTGGACACATGGACAGTGAGGAGATGTGGGTGCATGGGCAGTGAGGAGTTTGGGCACATGGACAGTGAGGTGATTTGGGCACATGGACAGTGAGGGGTTTGGGCACATGGACAGTGAGGGGTTTGGGCACATGGACAGTGAGGAGATGTGGGTGCATGGGCAGTGAGGAGTTTGGGCACATGGACAGTGAGGAGATTTGGGTGCATGGACAGTGAGGGGTTTGGGCACATGGACAGTGAGATGTGGGCACATGGACAGTGAGGGGTTTGGGCACATGGACAGTGAGGAGATGTGGGCACATGGAAAGTGAGGGGTTTGGACACATGGACAGTGAGGGGTTTGGGCACATGGAAAGTGAGGGGTTTGGGCACATGGACAGTGAGGAGATTTGGGCACATGGACAGTGAGGGGTTTGGGCACATGGACAGTGAGGGGTTTGGGCACATGGACAGTGAGGGGTTTGAGCGAATGGAGAGTGAGGACCTTTGGACCTGTGCACAGTCAGGGGCTTTAGGCCCCTGGACAGTGAGGAGATTTGGGTGCATGGACAGTGAGGGCTTTAGGTCCCTGGACAGTGAAGAAATATAGGCACATGGACAGTGAGGGTTTTGGGCACATGGACAGTGAGGAGATCTGGGCACATGGACAGTGAGGGGTTTGGGCACATGGACAGTGAGGATCATTTGGGCACATGGACAGTGAGGATACTTGGGCACATGGATAGTGAGGACCTTTGGACCTGTGCACAGTGAGGGGCTTTAGGCCCCTGGACAGTGAGAGGTTTGGGCACATGGACAGTGAGGGGTTTGGGCACATGGACAGTGAGGGGTTTGGGCACATGGACAGTGAGGAGATCTGGGCACATGGACAGTGAGGGGTTTGGGCACATGGACAGTGAAGGGGTAGGGCACATGGACAGTGAGGAGATATGGGCGCATGGACAGTGAGGGGTTTGGACACATGGAGAGTGAGGAGATCTGGGCACATGGACAGTGAGGAGATCTGGGCACATGGACAGTGAGGGGTTTGGGCAAATGGACAGTGAGGATCATTTGGGCACATGGACGGTGAGGATACTTGGGCACATGGATAGTGAGGACCTTTGGACCTGTGCACAGTCAGGGGCTTTAGGCCCCTGGACAGTGAGAGGTTTTGGCACATGGACAGTGAGGGGTTTGGGCACATGGACAGTGAGGGGTTTGGGCACATGGACAGTGAGGAGATCTGGGAACATGGACAGTGAGGAGTTTGGGCACATGGACAGTGAGGGGGTAAGGCACATGGACAGTGAGGAGATATGTACTCATGGACAGTGAGGGGTTTGGGCACATGGAAAGTGAGGAGATATGGGCGCATGGACAGTGAGGGGTTTGGGCACATGGACAGTGAGGAGATATGGGCGCATGGACAGTGATGGGTTTGGGCACATGGACAGTGAGGTGATATGGGCGCATGGACAGTGAGGGGTTTGGGCGCATGGACAGTGAGTAGATTTGCACACATGGACAGTGAGGGGTTTGGGCACATGGACAGTGAGGGGTTTGGGCACATGGACAGTGAGGGGTTTGGGCACATGGAAAATGAGGTGATTTGGGCACATGGACAGTGAGGGGTTTGGGCACATGGAAAGTGAGGTGATTTGGGCACATGGACAGTGAGGGGTTCAGGCACATGGACAGTGAGGGGGTTGGGCACATGGACAATGAGGGGTTTGGGCACATGGACAGTGAGATGTGGGCACATGGACAGTGAGGGGTTTGGGCACATGGACAGTGAGATGTGGGCACATGGACAGTGAGGGGTTTGGGCACATGGACAGTGAGATGTGGGCACATGGACAGTGAGGGGTTTGGGCACATGGACAGTGAGGTGATGTGGGCACATGGACAGTGAGGGGTTTGGGCACATGGACAGTGAGGGGTTTGGGCACATGGAAAGTGAGGTGATTTGGGTACATGGACAGTGAGGGGTTTGGGCACATGGACAGTGAGATGTGGGCACATGGACAGTGAGGGGTTTGGGCACATGGACAGTGAGATGTGGGCACATGGACAGTGAGGGGTTTGGGCACATGGACAGTGTGGAGATTTGGCCACATGGACAGTGAGGGGTTTGGGCACATGGACAGTGAGGGGTTTGGGCACATGGAAAGTGAGGTGATTTGGGCACATGGACAGTGAGGGGTTCAGGCACATGGACAGTGAGGGGGTTGGGCACATGGACAATGAGGGGTTTGGGCACATGGACAGTGAGATGTGGGCACATGGACAGTGAGGGGTTTGGGCACATGGACAGTGAGATGTGGGCACATGGACAGTGAGGGGTTTGGGCACATGGACAGTGAGGGGTTTGGGCACATGGACAGTGAGGTGATGTGGGCACATGGACAGTGAGGGGTTTGGGCACATGGACAGTGAGGGGTTTGGGCACATGGAAAGTGAGGTGATTTGGGTACATGGACAGTGAGGGGTTTGGGCACATGGAAAGTGAGGGGTTTGGGCACATGGACAGTGAGATGTGGGCACATGGACAGTGAGGGGTTTGGGCACATGGACAGTGAGATGTGGGCACATGGACAGTGAGGTGATTTGGGCACATGGACAGTGAGGGGTTTGGACACATGGACAGTGAGGAGATGTGGGTGCATGGGCAGTGAGGAGTTTGGGCACATGAACAGTGAGGTGATTTTGGCACATGGACAGTGAGGGGTTTGGGCACATGGACAGTGAGGGGTTTGGGCACATGGACAGTGAGGAGATGTGGGTGCATGGGCAGTGAGGAGTTTGGGCACATGGACAGTGAGGAGATTTGGGCGCATGGACAGTGAGGGGTTTGGACACATGGACAGTGAGGTGATTTGGGCACATCGACAGTGAGGGGTTTGGGCACATGGAAAGTGAGGTGATTTGGGCACATGGACAGTGAGGGGTTTGGGCACATGGACAGTGAGATGTGGGCACATGGACAGTGAGGGGTTTGGGCACATGGACAGTGAGATGTGGGCACATGGACAGTGAGGGGTTTGGGCACATGGACAGTGAGGAGATGTGGGCACATGGAAAGTGAGGGGTTTGGGCACATGGACAGTGAGGGGTTTGGGCACATGGAAAGTGAGGGGTTTGGGCACATGGACAGTGAGGAGATTTGGGCACATGGACAGTGAGGGGTTAGGGCACATGGACAGTGAGGGGTTTGTGCACATGGACAGTGAGATGTGGGCACATGGACAGTGAGGGGTTTGGGCACATGGACAGTGAGATGTGGGCACATGGACAGTGAGGGGTTTGGGCACATGGACAGTGAGGAGATGTGGGCACATGGAAAGTGAGGGGTTTGGGCACATGGACAGTGAGGGGTTTGGGCACATGGAAAGTGAGGGGTTTGGGCACATGGACAGTGAGGAGATTTGGGCACATGGACAGTGAGGGGTTTGGGCACATGGACAGTGAGGGGTTTGTGCACATGGACAGTGAGGGGTTTGAGCGAATGGAGAGTGAGGACCTTTGGACCTGTGCACAGTCAGGTGCTTTAGGTCCCTGGACAGTGAGGAGATTTAGGCACATGGACAGTGAGGGTTTTGGGCACATGGACAGTGAGGAGATCTGGGCACATGTACAGTGAGGGGTTTGGGAACATGGACAGTGAGGATCATTTGGGCACATGGACAGTGAGGATACTTGGGCACATGGATAGTGAGGACCTTTGGACCTGTGCACAGTGAGGGGCTTTAGGCCCCTGGACAGTGAGAGGTTTGGGCACATGGACAGTGAGGGGTTTGGGCACATGGACAGTGAGGGGTTTGGGCACATGGACAGTGAGGAGATCTGGGCACATGGACAGTGAGGGGTTTGGGCACATGGACAGTGAAGGGGTAGGGCACATGGACAGTGAGGAGATATGGGCGCATGGACAGTGAGGGGTTTGGACACATGGACAGTGAGGAGATCTGGGCACATGGACAGTGAGGAGATCTGGGCACATGGACAGTGAGGGGTTTCGGCACATGGACAGTGAGGATCATTTGGGCATATGGACAGTGAGGATCATTTGGGACATGGACAGTGAGGATACTTGGGCATATGGATAGTGAGGACCTTTGGACCTGTGCACAGTCAGGGGCTTTAGGCCCCTGGACAGTGAGAGGTTTTGGCACATGGACAGTGAGGGGTTTGGGCACATGGACAGTGAGGGGTGTGGGCACATGGACAGTGAGGAGATCTGGGAACATGGACAGTGAGGGGTTTGGGCACATGGACAGTGAGGGGTAGGGCACATGGACAGTGAGGAGATATGGACGCATGGACAGTGAGGGGTTTGGGCACATGGACAGTGAGGAGATATGGGCGCATGGACAGTGATGGGTTTGGGCACATGGACAGTGAGGTGATATGGGCGCATGGACAGTGAGGGGTTTGGGCGCATGGACAGTGAGTAGATTTGCACACATGGACAGTTAGGGGTTTGGGCACATGGACAGTGAGGGGTTTGGGCACATGGACAGTGAGGGGTTTGGGCACATGGAAAGTGAGGTGATTTGGGCACATAGACAGTGAGGGGTTTGGGCACATGGACAGTGAGGGGTTTGGGCACATGGAAAGTGAGGTGATTTGGGCACATGGACAGTGAGGGGTTCAGGCACATGGACAGTGAGGGGGTTGGGCACATGGACAATGAGGGGTTTGGGCACATGGACAGTGAGATGTGGGCACATGGACAGTGAGGGGTTTGAGCACATGGACAGTGAGATGTGGGCACATGGACAGTGAGGGGTTTGGACACATGGACAGTGAGGGGTTTGGGCACATGGACAGTGAGATGTGGGCACATGGACAGTGAGGGGTTTGGGCACATGGACAGTGAAGTGATGTGGGCACATGGACAGTGAGGGGTTTGGGCACATGGACAGTGAGGGGTTTGGGCACATGGAAAGTGAGGTGATTTGGGTGCATGGACAGTGAGGGGTTTGGGCACATGGACAGTGAGATGTGGGCACATGGACAGTGAGGGGTTTGGGCACATGGACAGTGAGATGTGGACACATGGACAGTGAGGGGTTTGGGCACATGGACAGTGTGGGGTTTGGGCACATGGACAGTGAGCTGATGTGGGCACATGGACAGTGAGGGGTTTGGGCACATGGACAGTTAGGGGTTTGGGCACATGGAAAGTGAGGTGATTTGGGTACATGGACAGTGAGGGGTTTGGGCACATGGACAGTGAGATGTGGGCACATGGACAGTGAGGGGTTTGGACACATGGACAGTGAGGGGTTTGGGCACATGGAAAGTGAGGGGTTTGGGCACATGGACAGTGAGGAGATTTGGGCACATGGACAGTGAGGGGTTTGGGCACATGGACAGTGAGGGGTTTGGGCACATGGACAGTGAGGGGTTTGGGCTCATGGACAGTGAGATGTGTGCACATGGACAGTGAGGGGTTTGGGCACATGGACAGTGAGGTGATGTGGGCACATGGACAGTGAGGGGTTTGGGCACATGGACAGTGAGGGGTTTGGGCACATGGAAAGTGAGGTGATTTGGGCACATGGACAGTGAGGGGTTTGGGCACATGGACAGTGAGATGTGGGCACATGGACAGTGAGGGGTTTGGGCACATGGACAGTGAGATGTGGGCACATGGACAGTGAGGGGTTTGGGCACATGGACAGTGAGGAGATCTGGGCACATGGACAGTGAGGGCTTTGGGCACATGGACAGTGAGGAGATCTGGGCACATGGACAGTGAGGGGTTGGGCACATGGACAGTGAGGATCATTTGGGCACATGGACAGTGAGGATCATTTGGGACATGGACAGTGAGGATACTTGGGCACATGGATAGTGAGGACCTTTGGACCTGTGCACAGTCAGGGGCTTTAGGCCCCTGGACAGTGAGAGGTTTGGGCACATGGACAGTGAGGGGTTTGGGCACATGGACAGTGAGGGGTTTGGGCACATGGACAGTGAGGATATCTGGGCACATGGACAGTGAGGGGTTTGGGCACATGGACAGTGAGGGGGTAGGGCACATGGACAGTGAGGAGATATGGGCGCATGGACAGTGAGGGGTTTGGGCACATGGACAGTGAGGAGATATGGGCGGTTGGACAGGGAGGGGTTTGGGCTCATGGACAGTGAGGAGATATGGGCGCATGGACAGTGAGGGGTTTGGGCGCATGGACAGTGAGTAGATTTGCACACATGGACAGTGAGGGGTTTGGGCACATGGACAGTGAGGGGTTTGGGCACATGGACAGTGAGGGGTTGGGGCACATGGAAAGTGAGGTGATTTGGGCACATGGACAGTGAGGGGTTTGGGCACATGGAAAGTGAGGTGATTTGGGCACATGGACAGTGAGGGGTTCAGGCACATGGACAGTGAGGGGGTTGGGCACATGGACAGTGAGGGGTTTGGGCACATGGACAGTGAGATGTGGGCACATGGACAGTGAGGGGTTTGGGCACATGGACAGTGAGATGTGGGCACATGGACAGTGAGGGTTTTGGCCACATGGACATTGAGGGGTTTGGGCACATGGACAGTGAGATGTGGGCACATGGACAGTGAGGGGTTTGGGCACATGGACAGTGAGGTGATGTGGGCACATGGACAGTGAGGGGTTTGGGCACATGGACAGTGAGGGATTGGGGACTTGGAAAGTGAGGTGATTTGGGCACATGAACAGTAAGGGGTTTGGGCACATGGACAGTGAGATGTGGGCACATGGACAGTGAGGGGTTTGGGCACATGGACAGTGAGATGTGGGCACTTGGACAGTGAGGGGTTTGGGCACATGTACAGTGTGGAGATTTGGCCACATGGACAGTGAGGGGTTTGGGCACATGGACAGTGAGGGGTTTGGGCACATGGAAAGTGAGGTGATTTGGGCACATGGACAGTGAGGGGTTTGGGCACATGGACAGTGAGGGGTTTGGGCACATGGACAGTGAGATGTGGGCACATGGACAGTGAGGGGTTTGGGCACATGGACAGTGAGGGGTTTGGGCACATGGACAGTGAGGGGTTTGGGCACATGGAAAGTGAGGTGATTTGGGCACATGTACAGTGGGGGGTTTGGGCACATGGACAGTGAGATGTGGTCACATGGACAGTGAGGGGTTTGGGCACATGGACATGGAAAGTGAGGTGATTTGGGCACATGGACAGTGAGGGGTTTGGGCACATGGACAGTGAGGGGTTTGGGCACATGGACAGTGATGGGTTTGTGCACATGGACAGTGAGATGTGGGCGCATGGACAGCGAGGGGATTGGGCACATGGACAGTGAGGGGTTTGGGCACATGGACAGTGAGGAGATGTGGGCGCATGGACAGTGAGGGGGTTTGGGCACATGGACAGTGAGGGGTTTGGGCACATGGACAGTGAGATGTGGGCACATGGACAGTGAGGGGTTTGGGCACATGGACAGTGAGGTGATGTGGGCACATGGACAGTGAGGGGTTTGGACACATGGAAAGTGAGATGATTTGGGCACATGGACAGTGAGGGGTTTGGGCACATGGACAGTGAGGGGTTTGGGCACATGGACAGTGATGGGTTTGTGCACATGGACAGTGAGGGGTTTGGGCACATGGACAGTGAGGGGTTTGGGCACATGGACAGTGAGGTGATTTGGGCACATGGACAGTGAGGGGTTTGGGCACATGGACAGTGAGGGGTTTGGCACATGTACAGTGTGGAGATTTGGCCACATGGACAGTGAGGGGGTTGGGCACATGGACAGTGAGGGGTTTGGGCACATGGACAGTGAGGGGTTTGGGACAGTGAGGAGATTTCGGCACATGGACAGTGAGGGGTTTGGGCACATGGACATTGAGGAGATGTGAGCGCATGGTCAGTGAGTGGTTTGGGCACATGGACAGTGTGGAGATGTGGGCGCATGGACATTGAGGAGATTTGGGCACATGGACAGTGAGGGGTTTGGGCACATGGACAGTGAGGAGATTTGGGCACATGGACAGTGAGGGGTTTGGGCACATGGACAGTGAGGGGTTTGGGCACATGGACAGTGATGGGTTTGTGCACATGGACAGTGAGATGTGGGCGCATGGACAGCGAGGGGATTGGGCACATGGACAGTGAGGGGTTTGGGCACATGGACAGTGAGGAGATGTGGGCGCATGGACAGTGAGGGGGTTGGTCACATGGACAGTGAGGAGATTTGGGCACATGGACAGTGAAGAGATTTGGGCACATGGACAGTGAGGATATTTGGGCACATGGACAGTGAGGAGATCTGGAAACAGGGACAGTGAGGGGTCTGGGCACATGGACAGTGACGATCATTTGGGCACATGGACAGTGAGGAGATGTGGGCACATGGACAGTGAGGGGTTTGGGCACATGGACAGTGAGGGGTTCAGGCACATGGACAGTGAGGGGGTTGGGCACATGGACAGTGAGGGGTTTGGGCACATGGACAGTGAGGAGATTTGGGCACATGGACAGTGAGGGGTTTGGGCACATGGACAGTGAGGGGTTTGGGCACATGGACAGTGATGGGTTTGTGCACTTGGACAGTGAGATGTGGGCGCATGGACAGTGAGGGGATTGGGCACATGGACAGTGAGGAGATGTGGGCACATGGACAGTGAGGGGTTTGGGCACATGGACAGTGAGGGGTTCAGGCACATGGACAGTGAGGGGTTCAGGCACATGGACAGTGAGGGGGTTGGGCACATGGACAGTGAGGGGGTTGGGCACATGGACAGTGAGGGGGTTGGGCACATGGACAGTGAGGAGATTTGGGCACATGGACAGTGAGGGGGTTGGGCACATGGAAAGTGAGGAGATTTGGGCACATGGACAGTGAGGGGTTTGGGCACATGGACAGTGAGGGGTTCAGGCACATGGACAGTGAGGGGGTTGGGCACATGGACAGTGAGGGGTTTGGGCACATGGACAGTGAGGGGTTTGGGCACATGGACAGTGAGGAGATTTGGGCACATGGACAGTGAGGGGGTTGGGCACATGGAAAGTGAGGAGATTTGGGCACATGGACAGTGAGGGTTTGGGCACATGGACAGTGAGAGGTTCAGGCACATGGACAGTGAGGGGTTGGGCACATGGACAGTGAGGGGTTTGGGCACATGGACAGTGAGGAGATTTGGGCACATGGACAGTGAGGGGTTCAGGCACATGGACAGTGAGGGGGTTGGGCACATGGACAGTGAGGGGGTTGGGCACATGGACAGTGAGGGCTTTGGGCACATGGACAGTGAGGAGATGTGGGCACATGGACAGTGAGGGCTTCAGGCACATGGACAGTGAGGGGTTCAGGCACATGGACAGTGAGGGGTTTGGGCACATGGACAGTGAGGGGTTTGGGCACATGGACAGTGAGGAGATTTGGGCACATGGACAGTGAGGAGATGTGGGCACATGGACAGTGAGGAGATATGGGTGCATGGACAGTGATCGGTTTGGGCACATGGACAGTGAGGAGATGTGGGCGCATGACAGTGAGGGGGTTGGGGACATGGACAGTGAGGAGATTTGGGCACATGGACAGTGAGGAGATTTGGGCACATGGACAGTGAGGGGTTTGGGTACATGGACAGTGAAGGCTTTAGGCCCCTGGACTGTGAGGCGATGTGGGCGCATTAACAGTGAGGGGTGTGGGCACATGGACAGTGAGGAGATCTGGGCACATGGACAGTGAGGGGTTTGGGCACATGGACAGTGAGGGGTTTGGGCACGTGGACAATGAGGTGAATTGGGCACATGGAACGTGAGGGGTTTGGGCACATGGACAGCTAGGAGATGTGGGTGCATGGACAGTGAGGGGTTTGGGTACATGGACAGTGAGGAGAATTGGGGACATGGACAGTGAGCGGTTTGGGCATATCGACAGTGAGGTTTTTGGGCACATGGACAGTGAGGAGATGTGGGCGCATGGACAGAGAGGGATTTGGGCTCCTGGACAGTGAGGGGTTTGGGCACATGGACAGTGAGGGGTTTGGGCACATGGACAGTGAGTGGTTTGGGCACATGGACAGTGAGGATATTTGGGCAAATGGACAGTGAGGGATTTGGGCACATGGACAGTGAGGAGATGTGGGTGCATGGACAGTGAGCGGTTTGGGCACATGGACAGTGAGGGGTTTGGACACACAGACAGTGAGGAGATTTGGGCACATGGACAGTGAGTGGTTTGGGCACATGGATAGTGAGGAGATTTGGGCACAATGACAGTGAGGGTTTGGGCACATGGACAGTGAGGGGTTTGGGCACATGGACAGTGAGGAGATGTGGGCATGAGGGGTTGGGGCACATGGACAGTGAGGAGATGTGGGCACATGGACAGTGAGGAGATGTGGGCACATGGACAGTGAGGGGTTTGGCACATGGACAGTCAGGAGATGTGGGTGCAAGGGCAGCGAGGAGTTTGGGAACATGGACAGTGAGGGGTTTGGGCACATGGACAGTGAGTAGATTTGCACACATGGACAGTGAGGGGTTTGGGCACATGGACAGTGAGGGGTTTGGGCACATGGACAGTGAGGGGTTTGGGCACATGGAAAGTGAGGTGATTTGGGCACATGGACAGTGAGGGGTTTGGGCACATGGACAGTGAGTGGTTTGGGCACATGGAAAGTGAGGTGATTTGGGCACATGGACAGTGAGGGGTTCAGGCACATGGACAGTGAGCGGGTTGGGCACATGGACAATGAGGGGTTTGGGAACATGGACAGTGAGATGTGGGCACATGGACAGTGAGGTGATTTGGGCACATGGACAGTGAGGGGTTTGGACACATGGACAGTGAGGAGATGTGGGTGCATGGGCAGTGAGGAGTTTGGGCACATGGAGAGTGAGGTGATTTGGGCACATGGACAGTGAGGGGTTTGGGCACATGGACAGTGAGGGGTTTGGGCACATGGACAGTGAGGAGATGTGGGTGCATGGGCAGTGAGGGGTTTGGGCACATGGAAAGTGAGGTGATTTGGGCACATGGACAGTGAGGGGTTTGGGCACATGGACAGTGAGGGGGTGGGGCACCTGGACAGTGAGGGGTTTGGGCACATGGACAGTGAGATGTGGGCACATGGACAGTGAGGGGTTTGGGCACATGGACAGTGAGGGGTTTGGGCACATGGACAGTGAGATGTGGGCACATGGACAGTGAGGGGTTTGGGCACATGGACAGCGAGGTGATGTGGGCACATGGACAGTGAGGAGTTTGGGCACATGGAAAGTGAGGTGATTTGGGCACATGGACAGTGAGGGGTTTGGACACATGGACAGTGAGGGGTTTGGGCACATGGAAAGTGAGGTGATTTGGGCACATGGACAGTGAGGCATTTGAGCACATGGACTGTGAGGGGTTTGGGCACATGAACAGTGATGGGTTTGGGCACATGGAAAGTGAGGTGATTTGGGCACATGGACAGTGAGGGGTTTGGGCACATGGACAGGGAGGGGTTTGGGCACATGGACAGTGAGGGGTTTGGGCACATGGAAAGTGAGGTGATTTGAGCACATGGACAGTGAGGGGTTTGGGCACATGGACAGTGAGATGTGGGCACATGGACAGTGAGGGGTTTGGGCACATGTACAGTGAGGAGATTTGGGCACATGGACAGTGAGGAGATCTTGGCACATGGACAGTGAGGGGTTTGGACACATGGACAGTGAGGAGATGTGGGTGCATGGGCAGTGAGGAGTTTGGGCACATGGACAGTGAGGTGATTTGGGCACATGGACAGTGAGCGGTTTGGGCACATGGACAGTCAGGGGTTTGGGCACATGGACAGTGAGGAGATGTGGGTGCATGGGCAGTGAGGAGTTTGGGCACATGGACAGTGAGGAGATTTGGGTGCATGGACAGTGAGGGGTTTGGGCACATGGACAGTGAGATGTGGGCACATGGACAGTGAGGGGTTTGGGCACATGGACAGTGAGGAGATGTGGGCACATGGAAAGTGAGGGGTTTGGACACATGGACAGTGAGGGGTTTGGGCACATGGAAAGTGAGGGGTTTGGGCACATGGACAGTGAGGAGATTTGGGCACATGGACAGTGAGGGGTTTGGGCACATGGACAGTGAGGGGTTTGAGCGAATGGAGAGTGAGGACCTTTGGACCTGTGCACAGTCAGGGGCTTTAGGCCCCTGGACAGTGAGGAGATTTGGGTGCATGGACAGTGAGGGCTTTAGGTCCCTGGACAGTGAAGAAATATAGGCACATGGACAGTGAGGGTTTTGGGCACATGGACAGTGAGGAGATCTGGGCACATGGACAGTGAGGGGTTTGGGCACATGGACAGTGAGGATCATTTGGGCACATGGACAGTGAGGATACTTGGGCACATGGATAGTGAGGACCTTTGGACCTGTGCACAGTGAGGGGCTTTAGGCCCCTGGACAGTGAGAGGTTTGGGCACATGGACAGTGAGGGGTTTGGGCACATGGACAGTGAGGGGTTTGGGCACATGGACAGTGAGGAGATCTGGGCACATGGACAGTGAGGGGTTTGGGCACATGGACAGTGAAGGGGTAGGGCACATGGACAGTGAGGAGATATGGGCGCATGGACAGTGAGGGGTTTGGACACATGGAGAGTGAGGAGATCTGGGCACATGGACAGTGAGGAGATCTGGGCACATGGACAGTGAGGGGTTTGGGCAAATGGACAGTGAGGATTATTTGGGCACATGGACAGTGAGGATCATTTGGGACATGGACGGAGAGGATACTTGGGCACATGGATAGTGAGGACCTTTGGACCTGTGCACAGTCAGGGGCTTTAGGCCCCTGGACAGTGAGAGGTTTTGGCACATGGACAGTGAGGGGTTTGGGCACATGGACAGTGAGGGGTTTGGGCACATGGACAGTGAGGAGATCTGGGAACATGGACAGTGAGGAGTTTGGGCACATGGACAGTGAGGGGGTAAGGCACATGGACAGTGAGGAGATATGTACTCATGGACAGTGAGGGGTTTGGGCACATGGACAGTGAGGAGATATGGGCGCATGGACAGTGAGGGGTTTGGGCACATGGACAGTGAGGAGATATGGGCGCATGGACAGTGATGGGTTTGGGCACATGGACAGTGAGGTGATATGGGCGCATGGACAGTGAGGGGTTTGGGCGCATGGACAGTGACTAGATTTGCACACATGGACAGTGAGGGGTTTGGGCACATGGACAGTGAGGGGTTTGGGCACATGGACAGTGAGGGGTTTGGGCACATGGAAAATGAGGTGATTTGGGCACATGGACAGTGAGGGGTTTGGGCACATGGAAAGTGAGGTGATTTGGGCACATGGACAGTGAGGGGTTCAGGCACATGGACAGTGAGGGGGTTGGGCACATGGACAATGAGGGGTTTGGGCACATGGACAGTGAGATGTGGGCACATGGACAGTGAGGGGTTTGGGCACATGGACAGTGAGATGTGGGCACATGGACAGTGAGGGGTTTGGGCACATGGACAGTGAGATGTGGGCACATGGACAGTGAGGGGTTTGGGCACATGGACAGTGAGGTGATGTGGGCACATGGACAGTGAGGGGTTTGGGCACATGGACAGTGAGGGGTTTGGGCACATGGAAAGTGAGGTGATTTGGGTACATGGACAGTGAGGGGTTTGGGCACATGGACAGTGAGATGTGGGCACATGGACAGTGAGGGGTTTGGGCACATGGACAGTGAGATGTGGGCACATGGACAGTGAGGGGTTTGGGCACATGGACAGTGTGGAGATTTGGCCACATGGACAGTGAGGGGTTTGGGCACATGGACAGTGAGGGGTTTGGGCACATGGAAAGTGAGGTGATTTGGGCACATGGACAGTGAGGGGTTCAGGCACATGGACAGTGAGGGGGTTGGGCACATGGACAATGAGGGGTTTGGGCACATGGACAGTGAGATGTGGGCACATGGACAGTGAGGGGTTTGGGCACATGGACAGTGAGATGTGGGCACATGGACAGTGAGGGGTTTGGGCACATGGACAGTGAGGGGTTTGGGCACATGGACAGTGAGGTGATGTGGGCACATGGACAGCGAGGGGTTTGGGCACATGGACAGTGAGGGGTTTGGGCACATGGAAAGTGAGGTGATTTGGGTACATGGACAGTGAGGGGTTTGGGCACATGGAAAGTGAGGGGTTTGGGCACATGGACAGTGAGATGTGGGCACATGGACAGTGAGGGGTTTGGGCACATGGACAGTGAGATGTGGGCACATGGACAGTGAGGTGATTTGGGCACATGGACAGTGAGGGGTTTGGACACATGGACAGTGAGGAGATGTGGGTGCATGGGCAGTGAGGAGTTTGGGCACATGAACAGTGAGGTGATTTTGGCACATGGACAGTGAGGGGTTTGGGCACATGGACAGTGAGGGGTTTGGGCACATGGACAGTGAGGAGATGTGGGTGCATGGGCAGTGAGGAGTTTGGGCACATGGACAGTGAGGAGATTTGGGCGCATGGACAGTGAGGGGTTTGGACACATGGACAGTGAGGTGATTTGGGCACATCGACAGTGAGGGGTTTGGGCACATGGAAAGTGAGGTGATTTGGGCACATGGACAGTGAGGGGTTTGGGCACATGGACAGTGAGATGTGGGCACATGGACAGTGAGGGGTTTGGGCACATGGACAGTGAGATGTGGGCACATGGACAGTGAGGGGTTTGGGCACATGGACAGTGAGGAGATGTGGGCACATGGAAAGTGAGGGGTTTGGGCACATGGACAGTGAGGGGTTTGGGCACATGGAAAGTGAGGGGTTTGGGCACATGGACAGTGAGGAGATTTGGGCACATGGACAGTGAGGGGTTTGGGCACATGGACAGTGAGGGGTTTGTGCACATGGACAGTGAGATGTGGGCACATGGACAGTGAGGGGTTTGGGCACATGGACAGTGAGATGTGGGCACATGGACAGTGAGGGGTTTGGGCACATGGACAGTGAGGAGATGTGGGCACATGGAAAGTGAGGGGTTTGGGCACATGGACAGTGAGGGGTTTGGGCACATGGAAAGTGAGGGGTTTGGGCACATGGACAGTGAGGAGATTTGGGCACATGGACAGTGAGGGGTTTGGGCACATGGACAGTGAGGGGTTTGTGCACATGGACAGTGAGGGGTTTGAGCGAATGGAGAGTGAGGACCTTTGGACCTGTGCACAGTCAGGTGCTTTAGGTCCCTGGACAGTGAGGAGATTTAGGCACATGGACAGTGAGGGTTTTGGGCACATGGACAGTGAGGAGATCTGGGCACATGGACAGTGAGGGGTTTGGGAACATGGACAGTGAGGATCATTTGGGCACATGGACAGTGAGGATACTTGGGCACATGGATAGTGAGGACCTTTGGACCTGTGCACAGTGAGGGGCTTTAGGCCCCTGGACAGTGAGAGGTTTGGGCACATGGACAGTGAGGGGTTTGGGCACATGGACAGTGAGGGGTTTGGGCACATGGACAGTGAGGAGATCTGGGCACAGGGACAGTGAGGGGTTTGGGCACATGGACAGTGAAGGGGTAGGGCACATGGACAGTGAGGAGATATGGGCGCATGGACAGTGAGGGGTTTGGACACATGGACAGTGAGGAGATCTGGGCACATGGACAGTGAGGAGATCTGGGCACATGGACAGTGAGGGGTTTGGGCACATGGACAGTGAGGATCATTTGGGCATATGGACAGTGAGGATCATTTGGGACATGGACAGTGAGGATACTTGGGCATATGGATAGTGAGGACCTTTGGACCTGTGCACAGTCAGGGGCTTTAGGCCCCTGGACAGTGAGAGGTTTTGGCACATGGACAGTGAGGGGTTTGGGCACATGGACAGTGAGGGGTGTGGGCACATGGACAGTGAGGAGATCTGGGAACATGGACAGTGAGGGGTTTGGGCACATGGACAGTGAGGGGTAGGGCACATGGACAGTGAGGAGATATGGACGCATGGACAGTGAAGGGTTTGGGCACATGGACAGTGAGGAGATATGGGCGCATGGACAGTGATGGGTTTGGGCACATGGACAGTGAGGTGATATGGGCGCATGGACAGTGAGGGGTTTGGGCGCATGGACAGTGAGTAGATTTGCACACATGGACAGTTAGGGGTTTGGGCACATGGACAGTGAGGGGTTTGGGCACATGGACAGTGAGGGGTTTGGGCACATGGAAAGTGAGGTGATTTGGGCACATAGACAGTGAGGGGTTTGGGCACATGGACAGTGAGGGGTTTGGGCACATGGAAAGTGAGGTGATTTGGGCACATGGACAGTGAGGGGTTCAGGCACATGGACAGTGAGGGGGTTGGGCACATGGACAATGAGGGGTTTGGGCACATGGACAGTGAGATGTGGGCACATGGACAGTGAGGTGTTTGAGCACATGGACAGTGAGATGTGGGCACATGGACAGTGAGGGGTTTGGACACATGGACAGTGAGGGGTTTGGGCACATGGACAGTGAGATGTGGGCACATGGACAGTGAGGGGTTTGGGCACATGGACAGTGAATTGATGTGGGCACATGGACAGTGAGGGGTTTGGGCACATGGACAGTGAGGGGTTTGGGCACATGGAAAGTGAGGTGATTTGGGTGCATGGACAGTGAGGGGTTTGGGCACATGGACAGTGAGATGTGGGCACATGGACAGTGAGGGGTTTGGGCACATGGACAGTGAGATGTGGACACATGGACAGTGAGGGGTTTGGGCACATGGACAGTGTGGGGTTTGGGCACATGGACAGTGAGCTGATGTGGGCACATGGACAGTGAGGGGTTTGGGCACATGGACAGTTAGGGGTTTGGGCACATGGAAAGTGAGGTGATTTGGGTACATGGACAGTGAGGGGTTTGGGCACATGGACAGTGAGATGTGGGCACATGGACAGTGAGGGGTTTGGACACATGGACAGTGAGGGGTTTGGGCACATGGAAAGTGAGGGGTTTGGGCACATGGACAGTGAGGAGATTTGGGCACATGGACAGTGAGGAGTTTGGGCACATGGACAGTGAGGGGTTTGGGCACATGGACAGTGAGGGGTTTGGGCTCATGGACAGTGAGATGTGTGCACATGGACAGTGAGGGGTTTGGGCACATGGACAGTGAGGTGATGTGGGCACATGGACAGTGAGGGGTTTGGGCACATGGACAGTGAGGGGTTTGGGCACATGGAAAGTGAGGTGATTTGGGCACATGGACAGTGAGGGGTTTGGGCACATGGACAGTGAGATGTGGGCATATGGACAGTGAGGGGTTTGGGCACATGGACAGTGAGATGTGGGCACATGGACAGTGAGGGGTTTGGGCACATGGACAGTGAGGAGATCTGGGCACATGGACAGTGAGGGCTTTGGGCACATGGACAGTGAGGAGATCTGGGCACATGGACAGTGAGGGGTTGGGCACATGGACAGTGAGGATCATTTGGGCACATGGACAGTGAGGATCATTTGTGACATGGACAGTGAGGATACTTGGGCACATGGATAGTGAGGGCCTTTGGACCTGTGCACAGTCAGGGGCTTTAGGCCCCTGGACAGTGAGAGGTTTGGGCACATGGACAGTGAGGGGTTTGGGCACATGGACAGTGAGGGGTTTGGGCACATGGACAGTGAGGAGATCTGGGCACATGGACAGTGAGGGGTTTGGGCACATGGACAGTGAGGGGGTAGGGCACATGGACAGTGAGGAGATATGGGCGATGGACAGTGAGGGGTTTGGGCACATGGACAGTGAGGAGATATGGGCGCATGGACAGTGAGGGGTTTGGGCACATGGACAGTGAGGAGATATGGGCGCATGGACAGTGAGGGGTTTGGGCGCATGGACAGTGAGTAGATTTGCACACATGGACAGTGAGGGGTTTGGGCACATGGACAGTGAGGGGTTTGGGCACATGGACAGTGAGGGGTTGGGGCACATGGAAAGTGAGGTGATTTGGGCACATGGACAGTGAGGGGTTTGGGCACATGGAAAGTGAGGTGATTTGGGCACATGGACAGTGAGGGGTTCAGGCACATGGACAGTGAGGGGGTTGGGCACATGGACAGTGAGGGGTTTGGGCACATGGACAGTGAGATGTGGGCACATGGACAGTGAGGGGTTTGGGCACATGGACAGTGAGATGTGGGCACATGGACAGTGAGGGTTTTGGCCACATGGACATTGAGGGGTTTGGGCACATGGACAGTGAGATGTGGGCACATGGACAGTGAGGGGTTTGGGCACATGGACAGTGAGGTGATGTGGGCACATGGACAGTGAGGGGTTTGGGCACATGGACAGTGAGGGATTGGGGACTTGGAAAGTGAGGTGATTTGGGCACATGAACAGTAAGGGGTTTGGGCACATGGACAGTGAGATGTGGGCACATGGACAGTGAGGGGGTAGGGCACATGGACAGTGAGGAGATATGGACGATGGACAGTGAGGGGTTTGGGCACATGGACAGTGAGGAGATATGGGCGCATGGACAGTGAGGGGTTTGGGCACATGGACAGTGAGGAGATATGGGCGGTTGGACAGGGAGGGGTTTGGGCTCATGGACAGTGAGGAGATATGGGCGCATGGACAGTGAGGGGTTTGGGCGCATGGACAGTGAGTAGATTTGCACACATGGACAGTGAGGGGTTTGGGCACATGGACAGTGAGGGGTTTGGGCACATGGACAGTGAGGGGTTGGGGCACATGGAAAGTGAGGTGATTTGGGCACATGGACAGTGAGGGGTTTGGGCACATGGAAAGTGAGGTGATTTGGGCACATGGACAGTGAGGGGTTCAGGCACATGGACAGTGAGGGGGTTGGGCACATGGACAGTGAGGGGTTTGGGCACATGGACAGTGAGATGTGGGCACATGGACAGTGAGGGGTTTGGGCACATGGACAGTGAGATGTGGGCACATGGACAGTGAGGGTTTTGGCCACATGGACATTGAGGGGTTTGGGCACATGGACAGTGAGATGTGGGCACATGGACAGTGAGGGGTTTGGGCACATGGACAGTGAGGTGATGTGGGCACATGGACAGTGAGGGGTTTGGGCACATGGACAGTGAGGGATTGGGGACTTGGAAAGTGAGGTGATTTGGGCACATGAACAGTAAGGGGTTTGGGCACATGGACAGTGAGATGTGGGCACATGGACAGTGAGGGGTTTGGGCACATGGACAGTAAGATGTGGGCACTTGGACAGTGAGGGGTTTGGGCACATGTACAGTGTGGAGATTTGGCCAAATGGACAGTGAGGGGTTTGGGCACATGGACAGTGAGGGGTTTGGGCACATGGAAAGTGAGGTGATTTGGGCACATGGACAGTGAGGGGTTTGGGCACATGGACAGTGAGGGGTTTGGGCACATGGACAGTGAGATGTGGGCACATGGACAGTGAGGGGTTTGGGCACATGGACAGTGAGGGGTTTGGGCACATGGACAGTGAGGGGTTTGGGCACATGGAAAGTGAGGTGATTTGGGCACATGGACAGTGGGGGGTTTGGGCACATGGACAGTGAGATGTGGTCACATGGACAGTGAGGGGTTTGGACACATGGACAGTGAGATGTGGGAACATGGACAGTGAGGGGGTTTGGGCACATGGACAGTGAGGGGTTTGGGCACATGGACAGTGAGATGTGGGCACATGGACAGTGAGGGGTTTGGGCACATGGACAGTGAGGTGATGTGGGCACATGGACAGTGAGGGGTTTGGACACATGGAAAGTGAGGTGATTTGGGCACATGGACAGTGAGGGGTTTGGGCACATGGAAAGTGAGGTGATTTGGGCACATGGACAGTGAGGGGTTTGGGCACAAGGACAGTGAGGGGTTTGGGCACATGGACAGTGAGGGGTTTGGGCACATGGACAGTGAGGTGATTTGGGCACATGGACAGTGAGGGGTTTGGGCACATGGACAGTGAGGGGTTTGGCACATGTACAGTGTGGAGATTTGGCCACATGGACAGTGAGGGGGTTGGGCACATGGACAGTGAGGGGTTTGGGCACATGGACAGTGAGGGGTTTGGGCACATGGACAGTGAGGAGATTTCGGCACATGGACAGTGAGGGGTTTGGGCACATGGACATTGAGGAGATGTGAGCGCATGGTCAGTGAGTGGTTTGGGCACATGGACAGTGTGGAGATGTGGGCGCATGGACATTGAGGAGATTTGGGCACATGGACAGTGAGGGGTTTGGGCACATGGACAGTGAGGAGATTTGGGCACATGGACAGTGAGGGGTTTGGGCACATGGACAGTGAGGGGTTTGGGCACATGGACAGTGATGGGTTTGTGCACATGGACAGTGAGATGTGGGCGCATGGACAGCGAGGGGATTGGGCACATGGACAGTGAGGGGTTTGGGCACATGGACAGTGATGGGTTTGTGCACATGGACAGTGAGGAGATGTGGGCGCATGGACAGTGAGGGGGTTGGTCACATGGACAGTGAGGAGATTTGGGCACATGGACAGTGAAGAGATTTGGGCACATGGACAGTGAGGATATTTGGGCACATGGACAGTGAGGAGATCTGGAAACAGGGACAGTGAGGGGTCTGGGCACATGGACAGTGACGATCATTTGGGCACATGGACAGTGAGGAGATGTGGGCACATGGACAGTGAGGGGTTTGGGCACATGGACAGTGAGGGGTTCAGGCACATGGACAGTGAGGGGGTTGGGCACATGGACAGTGAGGGGTTTGGGCACATGGACAGTGAGGAGATTTGGGCACATGGACAGTGAGGGGTTTGGGCACATGGACAGTGAGGGGTTTGGGCACATGGACAGTGATGGGTTTGTGCACTTGGACAGTGAGATGTGGGCGCATGGACAGTGAGGGGATTGGGCACATGGACAGTGAGGAGATGTGGGCACATGGACAGTGAGGGGTTTGGGCACATGGACAGTGAGGGGTTCAGGCACATGGACAGTGAGGGGTTCAGGCACATGGACAGTGAGGGGGTTGGGCACATGGACAGTGAGGGGGTTGGGCACATGGACAGTGAGGGGGTTGGGCACATGGACAGTGAGGAGATTTGGGCACATGGACAGTGAGGGGGTTGGGCACATGGAAAGTGAGGAGATTTGGGCACATGGACAGTGAGGGGTTTGGGCACATGGACAGTGAGGGGTTCAGGCACATGGACAGTGAGGGGGTTGGGCACATGGACAGTGAGGGGTTTGGGCACATGTACAGTGAGGGGTTTGGGCACATGGACAGTGAGGAGATTTGGGCACATGGACAGTGAGGGGGTTGGGCACATGGAAAGTGAGGAGATTTGGGCACATGGACAGTGAGGGGTTTGGGCACATGGACAGTGAGAGGTTCAGGCACATGGACAGTGAGGGGTTGGGCACATGGACAGTGAGGGGTTTGGGCACATGGACAGTGAGGAGATTTGGGCACATGGATAGTGAGGGGTTCAGGCACATGGACAGTGAGGGGGTTGGGCACATGGACAGTGAGGGGGTTGGGCACATGGACAGTGAGGGCTTTGGGCACATGGACAGTGAGGAGATGTGGGCACATGGACAGTGAGGGCTTCAGGCACATGGACAGTGAGGGGTTCAGGCACATGGACAGTGAGGGGTTTGGGCACATGGACAGTGAGGGGTTTGGGCACATGGACAGTGAGGAGATTTGGGCACATGGACAGTGAGGAGATGTGGGCACATGGACAGTGAGGAGATATGGGTGCATGGACAGTGATCGGTTTGGGCACATGGACAGTGAGGAGATGTGGGCGCATGACAGTGAGGGGGTTGGGGACATGGACAGTGAGGAGATTGGGGCACATGGACAGTGAGGAGATTTGGGCACATGGACAGTGAGGGGTTTGGGTACATGGACAGTGAAGGCTTTAGGCCCCTGGACTGTGAGGCGATGTGGGCGCATTAACAGTGAGGGGTTTGGGCACATGGACAGTGAGGAGATCTGGGCACATGGACAGTGAGGGGTTTGGGCACATGGACAGTGAGGGGTTTGGGCACGTGGACAATGAGGTGAATTGGGCACATGGAACGTGAGGGGTTTGGGCACATGGACAGCTAGGAGATGTGGGTGCATGGACAGTGAGGGGTTTGGGTACATGGACAGTGAGGAGAATTGGGGACATGGACAGTGAGCGGTTTGGGCATATCGACAGTGAGGTTTTTGGGCACATGGACAGTGAGGAGATGTGGGCGCATGGACAGAGAGGGATTTGGGCTCCTGGACAGTGAGGGGTTTGGGCACATGGACAGTGAGGGGTTTGGGCACATGGACAGTGAGTGGTTTGGGCACATGGACAGTGAGGATATTTGGGCAAATGGACAGTGAGGGATTTGGGCACATGGACAGTGAGGAGATGTGGGTGCATGGACAGTGAGCGGTTTGGGCACATGGACAGTGAGGGGTTTGGACACACAGACAGTGAGGAGATTTGGGCACATGGACAGTGAGTGGTTTGGGCACATGGATAGTGAGGAGATTTGGGCACAATGACAGTGAGGGTTTGGGCACATGGACAGTGAGGGGTTTGGGCACATGGACAGTGAGGAGATGTGGGCATGAGGGGTTGGGGCACATGGACAGTGAGGAGATGTGGGCACATGGACAGTGAGGAGATGTGGGCACATGGACAGTGAGGGGTTTGGCACATGGACAGTCAGGAGATGTGGGTGCAAGGGCAGCGAGGAGTTTGGGAACATGGACAGTGAGGGGTTTGGGCACATGGACAGTGAGGAGATGTGGGTGCATGGACAGTGAGGGGTTTGAGCACATGGAGAGTGAGGACCTTTGGACCTGTGCACAGTCAGGGGATTGAGGCCCCTGGACAGTGAGGACATTTGGGCACATGGACAGTGAGGGGTTTGGGCACATGGAAAGTGAGGGGTTTGGGCACATGGACAGTGAGGGGTTTGGCACATGGACAGTCAGGAGATGTGGGTGCATGGGCAGCGAGGGGTTTGGGAACATGGACAGTGAGGAGATGTGGGTGCATGGACAGTGAGGGGTTTGAGCACATGGAGAGTGAGGACCTTTGGACCTGTGCACATTCAGGGCATTGAGGCCCCTGGACAGTGAGGACATTTGGGCACATGGACAGTGAGGGGTTTGGGCACATGGACAGTGAGGAGATTTGAGCACATGGACAGTGAGGGGTTTGGGCACATGGACAGTGAGGAGTTTGGGCACATGGACAGTGAGGGGCTTTAGGCCCCTGGACAGTGAGGAGATTTGGGCTCATGGACAGTGAGGGGGTTGGGCACATGGACAGTGAGGGGTTTGGGCACATGGACAGTGAGGGTGTTGGGCACATGGACAGTGAGGAGATTTGGGCTCATGGACAGTGAGGGGTTTGGGCACGTGGTCAGTGAGGGGTTTGGGCACATGGACAGTGTGGGGGTTGGGCACGTGGACAGTGGGGAGGTTTGGGCACATGGACAGTGAGGGGTTTGGGCACATGGACAGTGAGGGGTTTGGGTACATGGACAGTCAGGGGCTTTAGGACCCTGGACAGTGAGGAGATTTGGGCTCATGGACAGTGAGGGGGTTGGGTACGTGGACAGTGAGGAGGTTTGGGCACATGGACAGTGAGGGGGTTGGGCACGTGGACAGTGAGGAGGTTTGGGCACATGGACAGTGAGGGGGTTGGGCACTTGGACAGTGAGGAGGTTTGGGCACATGGACATTGAGGGGTTTCGGCACATGGACAGTGAGGAGATGTGGGTGCATTGACAGTGAGGGGTTTGGGCACATGGACATTGAGGAAACTTGGGCACATGGACAGTAAGGACCTTTGAACCTGTGCACAATCAGAGGCTTTAGGCCCCTGGACAGTGAGGGGTTTGGGCACATGGACAGTGAAGAGATGTGGGTGCATGGACAGTGAGGAGATGTGGGCACATGGACAGTGAGGGGTTTGGGCACATGGACAGTGAGGAGATTCAGGCACATGGACAGTGAGGGCTTTGGGCACATGGACAGTGAGGAGATCTGGGCACAAGGACAGTGAGGGGTCTGGGCACTTGGACAGTGACGATCATTTGAGACATGGACAGTGAGGAGATTTGGGCACATGGACAGTGAGGGGATGTGGGCACATGGGCAGTGAGGGGTTTGGGCACATGGCCAGTGTGGGGTTTGGACACATGGGCAGTGAGGGGATGTGGGCACATGGGCAGTGAGGGGTTTGGGCACATGGACAGTGAGGAGATATGGGCACATGGACAGTGAGGGGTTTGGGCACATGGATAGTGAGGAGATGTGGGTGCATGGGCAGTAAGGAGTTCGGGCACATGGACAGTGAGGAGATTTGGTCACATGGACAGTGAGGAGAGTTGGGCACATGGATAGTGAGGAGATATGGGCACATGGACAGTGAGGGGTTTGGGCACATGGACAGTGAGGAGATATGGGCACATGGACAGTGAGGGGTTTGGGCACATGGACAGTGAGGAGATATGGGCACATGGACAGTGAGGGGTTTGGGCACATGGATAGTGAGGGGTTTGGGCACATGGACAGTGAGGACTTTTGGACCTGTGCACAGTAAGAGACTTTAGGTCCCTGGACAGTGAGGAGAGTTGGGCACATGGACAGGGAGGAGATGTGGGCGCATTGACAGTGAGGGGTTTGGGCACACGGACAGTGAGGAGATTTGGGCACATGGACAGTGAGGAGATGTGGGCACATGGACAATGAGGGGTTTGGGCACATGGACAGTGAGGAGATTTAGGCACATGGACAGTGAGGGGTTTGGGCACATGGACAGTGAGGAGATGTGGGCGCATTGACAGTGAGGGGTTTGGGCACATGGACAGTGAGGAGATGTGGGCACATGGACAATGAGGGGTTTGGGAACATGGACAGTGAGGAGATGTGGGCACATCGACAGTGAGGGGTTTGGGCACATGGACAGTGAGGAGATTTGAGCACATGGACAGTGAAGGTTTTCGGCACATGAACAGTGAGGAGATGTGGGCACATGGACAGTGAATAGATGTGGGCACATGGACAGTGAGTGGTTTGGGCACATGGACAGTGAGGAGATTTGAGCACATGGACAGTGAGGGTTTTCGGCACATGAACAGTGAGGAGATGTGGGCACATGGACAGTGAGGAGATGTGGGCACATGGACAGTGAGAGGTTTGGGCACATGGACAGTGAGAAGATTTGGGCATATGGACAGTGAGGGGTTTGGGCACATGGAAAGTGAGGTGATTTGGGCACATGGACAGTGAGGGGATGTGGGCACATGGACAGTGAGAGGTTTGGGCACATGGAAAGTGAGGTGATTTGGGCACATGGACAGTGAGGGGTTTGGGCACATGGAAAGTGAGGTGATTTGGGCACATGGACAGTGAGGGGTTCAGGCACATGGACAGTGAGGGGGTTGGGCACATGGACAGTGAGGGGTTTGGGCACATGGACAGTGAGATGTGGGCACATGGACAGTGAGGGGTTTGGGCACATGGACAGTGAGATGTGGGCACATGGACAGTGAGGGTTTTGGCCACATGGACATTGAGGGGTTTGGGCACATGGACAGTGAGGGGTTTGGGCACATGGACAGTGAGGTGATGTGGGCACATGGACAGTGAGGGGTTTGGGCACATGGACAGTGAGGGATTGGGGACTTGGAAAGTGAGGTGATTTGGGCACATGAACAGTAAGGGGTTTGGGCACATGGACAGTGAGATGTGGGCACATGGACAGTGAGGGGGTAGGGCACATGGACAGTGAGGAGATATGGACGATGGACAGTGAGGGGTTTGGGCACATGGACAGTGAGGAGATATGGGCGCATGGACAGTGAGGGGTTTGGGCACATGGACAGTGAGGAGATATGGGCGGTTGGACAGGGAGGGGTTTGGGCTCATGGACAGTGAGGAGATATGGGCGCATGGACAGTGAGGGGTTTGGGCGCATGGACAGTGAGTAGATTTGCACACATGGACAGTGAGGGGTTTGGGCACATGGACAGTGAGGGGTTTGGGCACATGGACAGTGAGGGGTTGGGGCACATGGAAAGTGAGGTGATTTGGGCACATGGACAGTGAGGGGTTTGGGCACATGGAAAGTGAGGTGATTTGGGCACATGGACAGTGAGGGGTTCAGGCACATGGACAGTGAGGGGGTTGGGCACATGGACAGTGAGGGGTTTGGGCACATGGACAGTGAGATGTGGGCACATGGACAGTGAGGGGTTTGGGCACATGGACAGTGAGATGTGGGCACATGGACAGTGAGGGTTTTGGCCACATGGACATTGAGGGGTTTGGGCACATGGACAGTGAGATGTGGGCACATGGACAGTGAGGGGTTTGGGCACATGGACAGTGAGGTGATGTGGGCACATGGACAGTGAGGGGTTTGGGCACATGGACAGTGAGGGATTGGGGACTTGGAAAGTGAGGTGATTTGGGCACATGAACAGTAAGGGGTTTGGGCACATGGACAGTGAGATGTGGGCACATGGACAGTGAGGGGTTTGGGCACATGGACAGTGAGATGTGGGCACTTGGACAGTGAGGGGTTTGGGCACATGTACAGTGTGGAGATTTGGCCACATGGACAGTGAGGGGTTTGGGCACATGGACAGTGAGGGGTTTGGGCACATGGAAAGTGAGGTGATTTGGGCACATGGACAGTGAGGGGTTTGGGCACATGGACAGTGAGGGGTTTGGGCACATGGACAGTGAGATGTGGGCACATGGACAGTGAGGGGTTTGGGCACATGGACAGTGAGGGGTTTGGGCACATGGACAGTGAGGGGTTTGGGCACATGGAAAGTGAGGTGATTTGGGCACATGGACAGTGGGGGGTTTGGGCACATGGACAGTGAGATGTGGTCACATGGACAGTGAGGGGTTTGGGCACATGGACAGTGAGATGTGGGAACATGGACAGTGAGGGGGTTTGGGCACATGGACAGTGAGGGGTTTGGGCACATGGACAGTGAGATGTGGGCACATGGACAGTGAGGGGTTTGGGCACATGGACAGTGAGGTGATGTGGGCACATGGACAGTGAGGGGTTTGGACACATGGAAAGTGAGGTGATTTGGGCACATGGACAGTGAGGGGTTTGGGCACATGGAAAGTGAGGTGATTTGGGCACATGGACAGTGAGGGGTTTGGGCACAAGGACAGTGAGGGGTTTGGGCACATGGACAGTGAGGGGTTTGGGCACATGGACAGTGAGGTGATTTGGGCACATGGACAGTGAGGGGTTTGGGCACATGGACAGTGAGGGGTTTGGCACATGTACAGTGTGGAGATTTGGCCACATGGACAGTGAGGGGGTTGGGCACATGGACAGTGAGGGGTTTGGGCACATGGACAGTGAGGGGTTTGGGCACATGGACAGTGAGGAGATTTCGGCACATGGACAGTGAGGGGTTTGGGCACATGGACATTGAGGAGATGTGAGCGCATGGTCAGTGAGTGGTTTGGGCACATGGACAGTGTGGAGATGTGGGCGCATGGACATTGAGGAGATTTGGGCACATGGACAGTGAGGGGTTTGGGCACATGGACAGTGAGGAGATTTGGGCACATGGACAGTGAGGGGTTTGGGCACATGGACAGTGAGGGGTTTGGGCACATGGACAGTGATGGGTTTGTGCACATGGACAGTGAGATGTGGGCGCATGGACAGCGAGGGGATTGGGCACATGGACAGTGAGGGGTTTGGGCACATGGACAGTGATGGGTTTGTGCACATGGACAGTGAGGAGATGTGGGCGCATGGACAGTGAGGGGGTTGGTCACATGGACAGTGAGGAGATTTGGGCACATGGACAGTGAAGAGATTTGGGCACATGGACAGTGAGGATATTTGGGCACATGGACAGTGAGGAGATCTGGAAACAGGGACAGTGAGGGGTCTGGGCACATGGACAGTGACGATCATTTGGGCACATGGACAGTGAGGAGATGTGGGCACATGGACAGTGAGGGGTTTGGGCACATGGACAGTGAGGGGTTCAGGCACATGGACAGTGAGGGGGTTGGGCACATGGACAGTGAGGGGTTTGGGCACATGGACAGTGAGGAGATTTGGGCACATGGACAGTGAGGGGTTTGGGCACATGGACAGTGAGGGGTTTGGGCACATGGACAGTGATGGGTTTGTGCACTTGGACAGTGAGATGTGGGCGCATGGACAGTGAGGGGATTGGGCACATGGACAGTGAGGAGATGTGGGCACATGGACAGTGAGGGGTTTGGGCACATGGACAGTGAGGGGTTCAGGCACATGGACAGTGAGGGGTTCAGGCACATGGACAGTGAGGGGGTTGGGCACATGGACAGTGAGGGGGTTGGGCACATGGACAGTGAGGGGGTTGGGCACATGGACAGTGAGGAGATTTGGGCACATGGACAGTGAGGGGGTTGGGCACATGGAAAGTGAGGAGATTTGGGCACATGGACAGTGAGGGGTTTGGGCACATGGACAGTGAGGGGTTCAGGCACATGGACAGTGAGGGGGTTGGGCACATGGACAGTGAGGGGTTTGGGCACATGGACAGTGAGGGGTTTGGGCACATGGACAGTGAGGAGATTTGGGCACATGGACAGTGAGGGGGTTGGGCACATGGAAAGTGAGGAGATTTGGGCACATGGACAGTGAGGGGTTTGGGCACATGGACAGTGAGAGGTTCAGGCACATGGACAGTGAGGGGTTGGGCACATGGACAGTGAGGGGTTTGGGCACATGGACAGTGAGGAGATTTGGGCACATGGACAGTGAGGGGTTCAGGCACATGGACAGTGAGGGGGTTGGGCACATGGACAGTGAGGGGGTTGGGCACATGGACAGTGAGGGCTTTGGGCACATGGACAGTGAGGAGATGTGGGCACATGGACAGTGAGGGCTTCAGGCACATGGACAGTGAGGGGTTCAGGCACATGGACAGTGAGGGGTTTGGGCACATGGACAGTGAGGGGTTTGGGCACATGGACAGTGAGGAGATTTGGGCACATGGACAGTGAGGAGATGTGGGCACATGGACAGTGAGGAGATATGGGTGCATGGACAGTGATCGGTTTGGGCACATGGACAGTGAGGAGATGTGGGCGCATGACAGTGAGGGGGTTGGGGACATGGACAGTGAGGAGATTTGGGCACATGGACAGTGAGGAGATTTGGGCACATGGACAGTGAGGGGTTTGGGTACATGGACAGTGAAGGCTTTAGGCCCCTGGACTGTGAGGCGATGTGGGCGCATTAACAGTGAGGGGTTTGGGCACATGGACAGTGAGGAGATCTGGGCACATGGACAGTGAGGGGTTTGGGCACATGGACAGTGAGGGGTTTGGGGACGTGGACAATGAGGTGAATTGGGCACATGGAACGTGAGGGGTTTGGGCACATGGACAGCTAGGAGATGTGGGTGCATGGACAGTGAGGGGTTTGGGTACATGGACAGTGAGGAGAATTGGGGACATGGACAGTGAGCGGTTTGGGCATATCGACAGTGAGGTTTTTGGGCACATGGACAGTGAGGAGATGTGGGCGCATGGACAGAGAGGGATTTGGGCTCCTGGACAGTGAGGGGTTTGGGCACATGGACAGTGAGGGGTTTGGGCACATGGACAGTGAGTGGTTTGGGCACATGGACAGTGAGGATATTTGGGCAAATGGACAGTGAGGGATTTGGGCACATGGACAGTGAGGAGATGTGGGTGCATGGACAATGAGCGGTTTGGGCACATGGACAGTGAGGGGTTTGGACACACAGACAGTGAGGAGATTTGGGCACATGGACAGTGAGTGGTTTGGGCACATGGATAGTGAGGAGATTTGGGCACAATGACAGTGAGGGTTTGGGCACATGGACAGTGAGGGGTTTGGGCACATGGACAGTGAGGAGATGTGGGCATGAGGGGTTGGGGCACATGGACAGTGAGGAGATGTGGGCACATGGACAGTGAGGAGATGTGGGCACATGGACAGTGAGGGGTTTGGCACATGGACAGTCAGGAGATGTGGGTGCAAGGGCAGCGAGGAGTTTGGGAACATGGACAGTGAGGGGTTTGGGCACATGGACAGTGAGGAGATGTGGGTGCATGGACAGTGAGGGGTTTGAGCACATGGAGAGTGAGGACCTTTGGACCTGTGCACAGTCAGGGGATTGAGGCCCCTGGACAGTGAGGACATTTGGGCACATGGACAGTGAGGGGTTTGGGCACATGGAAAGTGAGGGGTTTGGGCACATGGACAGTGAGGGGTTTGGCACATGGACAGTCAGGAGATGTGGGTGCATGGGCAGCGAGGGGTTTGGGAACATGGACAGTGAGGGGTTTGGGCACATGGACAGTGAGGAGATGTGGGTGCATGGACAGTGAGGGGTTTGAGCACATGGAGAGTGAGGACCTTTGGACCTGTGCACATTCAGGGCATTGAGGCCCCTGGACAGTGAGGACATTTGGGCACATGGACAGTGAGGGGTTTGGGCACATGGACAGTGAGGAGATTTGAGCACATGGACAGTGAGGGGTTTGGGCACATGGACAGTGAGGAGTTTGGGCACATGGACAGTGAGGGGCTTTAGGCCCCTGGACAGTGAGGAGATTTGGGCTCATGGACAGTGAGGGGGTTGGGCACATGGACAGTGAGGGGTTTGGGCACATGGACAGTGAGGGTGTTGGGCACATGGACAGTGAGGAGATTTGGGCTCATGGACAGTGAGGGGTTTGGGCACGTGGTCAGTGAGGGGTTTGGGCACATGGACAGTGTGGGGGTTGGGCACGTGGACAGTGGGGAGGTTTGGGCACATGGACAGTGAGGGGTTTGGGCACATGGACAGTGAGGGGTTTGGGTACATGGACAGTCAGGGGCTTTAGGACCCTGGACAGTGAGGAGATTTGGGCTCATGGACAGTGAGGGGGTTGGGTACGTGGTCAGTGAGGAGGTTTGGGCACATGGACAGTGAGGGGGTTGGGCACGTGGACAGTGAGGAGGTTTGGGCACATGGACAGTGAGGGGGTTGGGCACGTGGACAGTGAGGAGGTTTGGGCACATGGACATTGAGGGGTTTCGGCACATGGACAGTGAGGAGATGTGGGTGCATTGACAGTGAGGGGTTTGGGCACATGGACATTGAGGAAACTTGGGCACATGGACAGTAAGGACCTTTGAACCTGTGCACAATCAGAGGCTTTAGGCCCCTGGACAGTGAGGGGTTTGGGCACATGGACAGTGAAGAGATGTGGGTGCATGGACAGTGAGGAGATGTGGGCACATGGACAGTGAGGGGTTTGGGCACATGGACAGTGAGGAGATTCAGGCACATGGACAGTGAGGGCTTTGGGCACATGGACAGTGAGGAGATCTGGGCACAAGGACAGTGAGGGGTTTGGGTACATGGACCGCAAGGAGATCTGGGCACAAGTACAGTGAGGGGTCTGGGCACTTGGACAGTGACGATCATTTGAGACATGGACAGTGAGGAGATTTGGGCACATGGACAGTGAGGGGATGTGGGCACATGGGCAGTGAGGGGTTTGGGCACATGGCCAGTGTGGGGTTTGGACACATGGGCAGTGAGGGGATGTGGGCACATGGGCAGTGAGGGGTTTGGGCACATGGACAGTGAGGAGATATGGGCACATGGACAGTGAGGGGTTTGGGCACATGGATAGTGAGGAGATGTGGGTGCATGGGCAGTAAGGAGTTCGGGCACATGGACAGTGAGGAGATTTGGTCACATGGACAGTGAGGAGAGTTGGGCACATGGATAGTGAGGAGATATGGGCACATGGACAGTAAGGGGTTTGGGCACATGGACAGTGAGGAGATATGGGCACATGGACAGTGAGGGGTTTGGGCACATGGACAGTGAGGAGATATGGGCACATGGACAGTGAGGGGTTTGGGCACATGGATAGTGAGGGGTTTGGGCACATGGACAGTGAGGACTTTTGGACCTGTGCACAGTAAGAGACTTTAGGTCCCTGGACAGTGAGGAGAGTTGGGCACATGGACAGGGAGGAGATGTGGGCGCATTGACAGTGAGGGGTTTGGGCACACGGACAGTGAGGAGATTTGGGCACATGGACAGTGAGGAGATGTGGGCACATGGACAATGAGGGGTTTGGGCACATGGACAGTGAGGAGATTTAGGCACATGGACAGTGAGGGGTTTGGGCACATGGACAGTGAGGAGATGTGGGCGCATTGACAGTGAGGGGTTTGGGCACATGGACAGTGAGGAGATGTGGGCACATGGACAATGAGGGGTTTGGGAACATGGACAGTGAGGAGATGTGGGCACATCGACAGTGAGGGGTTTGGGCACATGGACAGTGAGGAGATTTGAGCACATGGACAGTGAGGGTTTTTGGCACATGAACAGTGAGGAGATGTGGGCACATGGACAGTGAGGAGATGTGGGCACATGGACAGTGAGTGGTTTGGGCACATGGACAGTGAGGAGATTTGAGCACATGGACAGTGAGGGTTTTCGGCACATGAACAGTGAGGAGATGTGGGCACATGGACAGTGAGGAGATGTGGGCACATGGACAGTGAGAGGTTTGGGCACATGGACAGTGAGAAGATTTGGGCATATGGACAGTGAGGGGTTTGGGCACATGGACAGTGAGGAGATGTGGGTGCATTGACAGTGAGGGGTTTGGGCACATGGACAGTGAGGAGATTTGGGCACATGGACAGTGAGGGGTTTCGGCACATCGACAGTGATGCGATCCGGGCACATGGACAGTGAGGGGTTTGGGCACATGGATAGTGAGGGGTTTGGGCACGTCGACAGTGAGGAGATGTGGGTGCATGGGCAGTGAGGAGTTTGGGCACATGGACAGTGAGGGGTTTGGGCACATGGACAGTGAGGAGATGTGGGCGCATTGACAGTGAGGGGTTTGGGCACATGGACAGTGAGGAGATGTGGGCTCATTGACAGTGAGGGGTTTGGGCACATGGACAGTGAGGAGATTTGAGCACATTGACAGTGAGGAGTTTGGGCACATGGACAGTGAGGGGTTTGGGCACATGGACAGTGAGGAGATGTGGGCACATGGACAGTGAGGAGATTTGGGTACATGAACAGTGAGGGGTTTCGGCACATGGATAGTGAGGGATTTTGGCACATGGACAGTGAGGAGATTTAGGCGCATGGACAGTGAGGGGTTTGGTCACATGGACAGTGAGGAGATTTGAGCACTTTGACAGTTTGGAAATTTGTGCACATGGACAGTGAGGGGATTTGGGCACATGGACAGTGAGGGGTTTCGGCACATGGATAGTGAGGGGTTTGGGCACATGGACAGTGAGGAGAGTTGGGCACATGGACGGTGAGGAGATATGGGCACATGGACAGTGAGGGGTTTGGGCACATGGATAGTGAGGGGTTTGGGCACATGGACAGTGAGGAGATATGGGTGCATGGGAAGTGAGGAGTTTGGGCACATGGACAGTGAGGGGTTTGGGCGCATGGACAGTGAGGGGCTTTAGACACATGGACAGTGAGGAGATGTGGGCGCATTGACAGTGAGGGGGTTGGGCAGTGAGGAGATTTGAGCACATTGACAGTGAGGGGTTTTGGCACATGGATAGTGAGGGGTTTGGGCACATGGACAGTGAGGGGATTTGAGCACATGGACAGTGAGGGGTTTCGGCACATGGATAGTGAGGGGTTTGGGCACATGGACAGTGAGGAGAGTTGGGCACATGGACAGTGAGGAGATATGGGCACATGGACAGTGAGGGGTTTGGGCACATGGATAGTGAGGAGATGTGGGTGCATGGGCAGTAAGGAGTTCGGGCACATGGACAGTGAGGAGATTTGGTCACATGGACAGTGAGGAGAGTTGGGCACATGGATAGTGAGGAGATATGGGCACATGGACAGTGAGGGGTTTGGGCACATGGACAGTGAGGAGATATGGGCACATGGACAGTGAGGGGTTTGGGCACATGGACAGTGAGGAGATATGGGCACATGGACAGTGAGGGGTTTGGGCACATGGATAGTGAGGGGTTTGGGCACATGGACAGTGAGGACTTTTGGACCTGTGCACAGTAAGAGACTTTAGGTCCCTGGACAGTGAGGAGAGTTGGGCACATGGACAGGGAGGAGATGTGGGCGCATTGACAGTGAGGGGTTTGGGCACACGGACAGTGAGCAGATTTGGGCACATGGACAGTGAGGAGATGTGGGCACATGGACAATGAGGGGTTTGGGCACATGGACAGTGAGGAGATTTAGGCACATGGACAGTGAGGGGTTTGGGCACATGGACAGTGAGGAGATGTGGGCGCATTGACAGTGAGGGGTTTGGGCACATGGACAGTGAGGAGATGTGGGCACATGGACAATGAGGGGTTTGGGAACATGGACAGTGAGGAGATGTGGGCACATCGACAGTGAGGGGTTTGGGCACATGGACAGTGAGGAGATTTGAGCACATGGACAGTGAGGGTTTTCGGCACATGAACAGTGAGGAGATGTGGGCACATGGACAGTGAGGAGATGTGGGCACATGGACAGTGAGTGGTTTGGGCACATGGACAGTGAGGAGATTTGAGCACATGGACAGTGAGGGTTTTCGGCACATGAACAGTGAGGAGATGTGGGCACATGGACAGTGAGGAGATGTGGGCACATGGACAGTGAGTGGTTTGGGCACATGGACAGTGAGGATATGTGGGCACATGGACAGTTAGGATCATTTGGGACATGGACAGTGAGGTGATGTGGGTGCATGGACAGTGAGGGGTTTGGGCACATGGACAGTGAGGATATGTGGGCACATGGACAGTTAGGGTCATTTGGGACATGTGCAGTGAGGAGATGTGGGCACATGGACAGTGAGGGGTTTGGGCACATGGACAGTGATGATATGTGGGCACATGGACGATTAGGATCATTTGGGACATGGACAGTGAGGAGATATGGGCCCATGGACAGTGAGAGGTTTGGGCCCATGGACAGTGAGGAGATTTGGGCACATGGACAGTGAGGATCATTTGGGACATGGACAGTGAGGGGTTTGGGCACATGGACAGTGTGGGTTTGGGCACATGGACAGTGAGAATCATTTGGTACATGTACAGTGGGGATACGTGGGCACATGGACAGTGAGGATCGTTGCACCTGTGCACAGTGAGGGGCTTTAGGCTCCTGGACAGTGAGGAGATATGGGCGCATGGACAGTGAGGGGTTTGGTCACATGGACAGTGAGGGGTTTGGGCACATGGACAGTGAGGAGATATGGGCGCATGGACAGTTAGGGGTTTGGGCACATGGACAGTGAGGGGTTTGGGCACATGGGCAGTGAGGGGGTAGGGCACATGGACAGTGAGGAGATATGGGCGCATGGACAGTGAGGGGTTTGGGCACATGGACAGTGAGGAGATATGGGCGCATGGACAGTGAGGGGTTTGGGCACATGGACAGTGAGGAGATGTGGGCGCATGGACAGTGAGGAGATGTGGGTGCATGGACAGTGAGGAGATTTGGGCGCATGGACAGTGAGGGGTTTGGGCACATGGACAGTGAGGGGTTTGGGCACATGCACAGTGAGGGGGTAGGGCACATGGACAGTGAGGAGATATGGGCGCATGGACAGTGAGGGGTTTGGGCACATGGACAGTGAAGGGTTTGGGCACATGGACAGTGAGGGGTTTGGGCACATGGAAAGTGAGGTGATTTGGGCACATGGACAGTGAAGGGTTTGGACACATGGACAGTGAGATGTGGGCACATGGACAGTGAGGGGTTTGGGCACATGTACAGTGAGGAGATTTGGGCACATGGACAGTGAGGGGTTTGGGCACATGTACAGTGAGATGTGGGCACATGGACAGTGAGGGGTTTGTGCACATGGACAGTGAGATGTGGGCACATGGACAGTGAGGGGTTTGGACACATGTACAGTGAGGAGATTTCGGCAAATGGACAGTGAGGGGTTTGGGCACATGGACAGTGAGGAGATGTGGGCGCATGGTCAGTGAGTGGTTTGGGCACATGGATAGTGTGGAGATGTGGGCGCATGGACAGTGAGGAGATTTGGGCACATGGACAGTGAGGGGTTTGGGCACATGGACAGTGAGGAGATCTGGGCACATGGACAGTGAGGGGGTTGGTCACATGGACAGTGAGGAGATGTGGGTGCATGGGCAGTGAGGAGTTTGGGCACATGGACAGTGAGGGGTTTGGGCACATGGACAGTGAGGAGATTTTGGCACATGGACAGTGAGGGGTTTGAGCACATGGACAGTGAGGGGTTTGGGCACATGGACATTGAGGAGATCTGGGCACATGGACACAGAGGGGTCTGGGCGCATGGACAGTGAGGGGTTTGCGTACATGCACCGCAAGGAGATCTGGGCACAAGGACAGTGAGGGGTCTGGGCACATGGACAGTGACAATCATTTGGGCACATGGACAGTGAGGATCATTTGGGACATGGACAGTGAGGATACTTGGGCACATGGACAGTGAGGACCTTTGGACCTGTGCACAGTCAGGGGCTTTAGGCCCCTGGACAGTGAGTAGATGTGGGTGCATTGACAGTGAGGGGTTTGGGCACATGGACAGTGAGGGGATTTGGGCACATGGACAATGAGGGGGTTGGGCACATGGACAGTGAGGGGGTTGGGCACATGGATAGTGAGGAGATGTGGTCGCATTGACAGTGAGGGGGTTTGGCACATGGACAGTGAGGAGATTTGGGCACATGGACAGTGAGTGGATTCGGCACATGGACAGTGAGGAGATATGGGCACATGGACAGTGAGGGGTTTGGGCACATGGACAGTGAGGACCTTTGGACCTGTGCACAGTCATAGACTTTAGGTCCCTGGACAGTGAGGAGAGTTGGGCACATGGACAGGGAGGAGATGTGGGCGCATTGACAGTGAGGGGTTTGGGCACACGGACAGTGAGGAGATTTGGGCACATGGACAGTGAGGAGATGTGGGCACATGGACAATGAGGGGTTTGGGCACATGGACAGTGAGGAGATTTAGGCACATGGACAGTGAGGGGTTTGGGCACATGGACAGTGAGGAGATGTGGGTGCATTGACAGTGAGGGGTTTGGGCACATGGACAGTGAGGAGATGTGGGCACATGGACAGTGAGGGGTTTGGGCACATGGACAGTGAGGATATGTGGGCACATGGACAGTTAGGATCATTTGGGACATGGACAGTGAGGTGATGTGGGTGCATGGACAGTGAGGGGTTTGGGCACATGGACAGTGAGGATATGTGGGCACATGGACAGTTAGGATCATTTGGGACATGTGCAGTGAGGAGATGTGGGCACATGGACAGTGAGGGGTTTGGGCACATGGACAGTGATGATATGTGGGCACATGGACGATTAGGATCATTTGGGACATGGAGAGTGAGGAGATATGGGCCCATGGGCAGTGAGAGGTTTGGGCCCATGGACAGTGAGGAGATTTGGGCACATGCACAGTGAGGATCATTTGGGACATGGACAGTGAGGGGTTTGGGCACATGGACAGTGAGGGGTTTGGGCACATGGACAGTGAGAATCATTTGGTACATGGACAGTGGGGATACCTGGGCACATGGACAGTGAGGACCGTTGCACCTGCGCACAGTGAGGGGCTTTAGGCTCCTGGACAGTGAGGAGATATGTGCGCATGGACAGTGAGGGGTTTGGGCACATGGACAGTGAGGGGTTTGGGCACATGGACAGTGAGGGGGTAGGGCACATGGACAGTGAGGAGATATGGGCACATGGACAGTGAGGGGTCTGGGCACATGGACAGTGAGGAGATATGGGCGCATGGACAGTGAGGGATTTGGGCACATGGACAGTGAGGAGATGTGGGCGCATGGACAGTTAGGAGATGTGGGTGCATGGACAGTGAGGAGATTTGGGAGCATGGACAGTGAGGGGTTTGGGCACATGGACAGTGAGGGGTTTGGGCACATGCACAGTGAGGGGGTAGGGCACATGGACAGTGAGGAGTTATGGGCGCATGGACAGTGAGGGGTTTGGGCACATGGACAGTGACGGGTTTGGGCGCATGGACAGTGAGGGGTTTGGGCACATGGATAGTGAGGTGATTTGGGCACATGGACAGTGAGGGGTTTGGGCACATGGACAGTGAGATGTGGGCACATGGACAGTGAGGGGTTTGGGCACATGTACAGTGAGGAGATTTGGGCACATAGACAGTGAGGGGTTTGAGCACATGTACAGTGAGATGTGGGCACATGGACAGTGAGGGGTTTGGGCACATGGACAGTGAGATGTGGGCACATGGACAGTGAGGGGTTTGGGCACATGTACAGTGAGGAGATTTCGGCACATGGACAGTGAGGGGTTTGGGCACATGGACAGTGAGGAGATGTGGGCGCATGGTCAGTGAGTGGTTTGGGCACATGGACAGTGTGGAGATGTGGGCACATGGACAGTGAGGAGATGTGGGTGCATGGACAGTGAGGGGTTTGAGCACATGGAGAGTGAGGACCTTTGGACCTGTGCACAGTCAGGGGATTGAGGCCCCTGGACAGTGAGGACATTTGGGCACATGGACAGTGAGGGGTTTGGGCACATGGAAAGTGAGGGGTTTGGGCACATGGACAGTGAGGGGTTTGGCACATGGACAGTCAGGAGATGTGGGTGCATGGGCAGCGAGGGGTTTGGGAACATGGACAGTGAGGGGTTTGGGCACATGGACAGTGAGGAGATGTGGGTGCATGGACAGTGAGGGGTTTGAGCACATGGAGAGTGAGGACCTTTGGACCTGTGCACATTCAGGGCATTGAGGCCCCTGGACAGTGAGGACATTTGGGCACATGGACAGTGAGGGGTTTGGGCACATGGACAGTGAGGAGATTTGAGCACAAGGACAGTGAGGGGTTTGGGCACATGGACAGTGAGGAGTTTGGGCACATGGACAGTGAGGGGCTTTAGGCCCCTGGACAGTGAGGAGATTTGGGCTCATGGACAGTGAGGGGGATGGGCACGTGGACAGTGAGGGGTTTGGGCACATGGACAGTGAGGGGGTTGGGCACATGGACAGTGAGGAGATTTGGGCTCATGGACAGTGAGGGGTTTGGGCACGTGGTCAGTGAGGGGTTTGGGCACATGGACAGTGTGGGGGTTGGGCACGTGGACAGTGGGGAGGTTTGGGCACATGGACAGTGAGGGGTTTGGGCACATGGACAGTGAGGGGTTTGGGTACATGGACAGTCAGGGGCTTTAGGACCCTGGACAGTGAGGAGATTTGGGCTCATGGACAGTGAGGGGGTTGGGTACGTGGACAGTGAGGAGGTTTGGGCACATGGACAGTGAGGGGGTTGGGCACGTGGACAGTGAGGAGGTTTGGGCACATGGACAGTGAGGGGGTTGGGCACGTGGACAGTGAGGAGGTTTGGGCACATGGACATTGAGGGGTTTCGGCACATGGACAGTGAGGAGATGTGGGTGCATTGACAGTGAGGGGTTTGGGCACATGGACATTGAGGAAACTTGGGCACATGGACAGTAAGGACCTTTGAACCTGTGCACAATCAGAGGCTTTAGGCCCCTGGACAGTGAGGGGTTTGGGCACATGGACAGTGAAGAGATGTGGGTGCATGGACAGTGAGGAGATGTGGGCACATGGACAGTGAGGGGTTTGGGCACATGGACAGTGAGGAGATTCAGGCACATGGACAGTGAGGGCTTTGGGCACATGGACAGTGAGGAGATCTGGGCACAAGGACAGTAAGGGGTTTGGGTACATGGACCGCAAGGAGATCTGGGCACAAGTACAGTGAGGGGTCTGGGCACTTGGACAGTGACGATCATTTGAGACACGGACAGTGAGGAGATTTGGGCACATGGACAGTGAGGGGATGTGGGCACATGGGCAGTGAGGGATTTGGGCACATGGACAGTGTGGGGTTTGGGCACATGGGCAGTGAGGGGATGTGGGCACATGGGCAGTGAGGGGTTTGGGCACATGGACAGTGTGGGGTTTGGGCACATGGAAAGTGAGGGGTTTGGGCACATGGACAGTGTGGAGATCTGGGCACATGGACAGTGAGGAGATGTGGGCACATGGACAGTGAGAGGTTTGGGCACATGGACAGTGAGAAGATTTGGGCATATGGACAGTGAGGGGTTTGGGCACATGGACAGTGAGGAGATGTGGGTGCATTGACAGTGAGGGGTTTGGGCACATGGACAGTGAGGAGATTTGGGAACATGGACAGTGAGGGGTTTTGGCACATCGACAGTGATGCGATCTGGGCACATGGACAGTGAGGGGTTTGGGCACATGGATAGTGAGGGGTTTGGGCACATGGACAGTGAGGAGATGTGGGTGCATGGGCAGTGAGGAGTTTGGGCACATGGACAGTGAGGGGTTTGGGCACATGGACAGTGAGGAGATGTGGGCGCATTGACAGTGAGGGGTTTGGGCACATGGACAGTGAGGAGATGTGGGCTCATTGACAGTGAGGGGTTTGGGCACATGGACAGTGAGGAGATTTGAGCACATTGACAGTGAGGAGTTTGGGCACATGGACAGTGAGGGGTTTGGGCACATGGACAGTGAGGAGATGTGGGCACATGGACAGTGAGGAGATTTGGGTACATGGACAGTGAGGGGTTTCGGCACATGGATAGTGAGGGGTTTTGGCACATGGACAGTGAGGAGATTTGGGCGCATGGACAGTGAGGGGTTTGGGCACATGGACAGTGAGGAGATTTGAGCACTTTGACAGTTTGGAAATTTGTGCACATGGACAGTGAGGGGTTTCGGCACATGGATAGTGAGGGGTTTGGGCACATGGACAGTGAGGAGAGTTGGGCACATGGACGGTGAGGAGATATGGGCACATGGACAGTGAGGGGTTTGGGCACATGGATAGTGAGGGGTTTGGGCACATGGACAGTGAGGAGATATGGGTGCATGGGAAGCGAGGAGTTTGGGCACATGGACAGTGAGGGGTTTGGGCGCATGGACAGTGAGGGGCTTTAGACACATGGACAGTGAGGAGATGTGGGCGCATTGACAGTGAGGGGTTTGGGCACATGGACAGTGAGGAGATTTGAGCACATTGACAGTGAGGGGTTTTGGCACATGGATAGTGAGGGGTTTGGGCACATGGACAGTGAGGGGATTTGAGCACATGGACAGTGAGGGGTTTCGGCACATGGATAGTGAGGGGTTTGGGCACATGGACAGTGAGGAGAGTTGGGCACATGGACAGTGAGGAGATATGGGCACATGGACAGTGAGGGGTTTGGGCACATGGATAGTGAGGAGATGTGGGTGCATGGGCAGTAAGGAGTTCGGGCACATGGACAGTGAGGAGATTTGGTCACATGGACAGTGAGGAGAGTTGGGCACATGGATAGTGAGGAGATATGGGCACATGGACAGTGAGGGGTTTGGGCACATGGACAGTGAGGAGATATGGGCACATGGACAGTGAGGGGTTTGGGCACATGGACAGTGAGGAGATATGGGCACATGGACAGTGAGGGGTTTGGGCACATGGATAGTGAGGGGTTTGGGCACATGGACAGTGAGGACCTTTGGACCTGTGCACAGTAAGAGACTTTAGGTCCCTGGACAGTGAGGAGAGTTGGGCACATGGACAGGGAGGAGATGTGGGCGCATTGACAGTGAGGGGTTTGGGCACACGGACAGTGAGGAGATTTGGGCACATGGACAGTGAGGAGATGTGGGCACATGGACAATGAGGGGTTTGGGCACATGGACAGTGAGGAGATTTAGGCACATGGGGCCTCATTACGACCCAGGCGGATTTCGCGGTGCTAAATGCACCGCGAAGCATGGCGGAAAGCCGCCGATAGCGCCATGGGGGTTGGCGGATTTACCGCCCCATTCCGACCTTGGCGGGGCGGTAAATCCCCAATCCCCATTCTGCCCTTCCCCATTCCCATTTTTGCCCCATAGGGTATAATGGGAGTGGGGAAGGAGTTAATTACGCCACCGTAAAATACGGTGGCGTAATTAACAACGAGGTCCCGTAGCGCCATGGTTTTCTCCGCCTGGTAAAACCAGGCGGAAAAGGCCGCCATGGCGCTACGGGAACTCGTAGTATGGCGGAGAGGTACGCCATGCACTACGCTGGCGTAAAACCCTCTCCGCCAGGGTCCTAATGAGGCCCATGGACAGTGAGGGGTTTGGGCACATGGACAGTGAGGAGATGTGGGCGCATTGACAGTGAGGGGTTTGGGCACATGGACAGTGAGGAGATGTGGGCACATGGACAATGAGGGGTTTGGGCACATGGACAGTGAGGAGATGTGGGCGCATCGACAGTGAGGGGTTTGGGCACATGGACAGTGAGGAGATTTGAGCACATGGACAGTGAGGGTTTTCGGCACATGAACAGTGAGGAGATGTGGGCACATGGACAGTGAGGAGATGTGGGCACATGGACAGTGAGTGGTTTGGGCACATGGACAGTGAGGATATGTGGGCACATGGACAGTTAGGATCATTTGGGACATGGACAGTGAGGTGATGTGGGTGCATGGACAGTGAGGGGTTTGGGCACATGGACAGTGAGGATATGTGGGCACATGGACAGTTAGGGTCATTTGGGACATGTGCAGTGAGGAGATGTGGGCACATGGACAGTGAGGGGTTTGGGCACATGGACAGTGATGATATGTGGGCACATGGACAGTGAGGAGATTTGGGCACATGGACAGTGAGGATCATTTGGGACATGGACAGTGAGGGGTTTGGGCACATGGACAGTGTGGGTTTGGGCACATGGACAGTGAGAATCATTTGGTACATGTACAGTGGGGATACGTGGGCACATGGACAGTGAGGATCGTTGCACCTGTGCACAGTGAGGGGCTTTAGGCTCCTGGACAGTGAGGAGATATGGGCGCATGGACAGTGAGGGGTTTGGTCACATGGACAGTGAGGGGTTTGGGCACATGGACAGTGAGGAGATATGGGCGCATGGACAGTGAGGGGTTTGGGCACATGGACAGTGAGGGGTTTGGGCACATGGACAGTGAGGGGGTAGGGCACATGGACAGTGAGGAGATATGGGCGCATGGACAGTGAGGGGTTTGGGCACATGGACAGTGAGGAGATATGGGCGCATGGACAGTGAGGGGTTTGGGCACATGGATAGTGAGGGGTTTGGGCACATGGACAGTGAGGACCTTTGGACCTGTGCACAGTAAGAGACTTTAGGTCCCTGGACAGTGAGGAGAGTTGGGCACATGGACAGGGAGGAGATGTGGGCGCATTGACAGTGAGGGGTTTGGGCACACGGACAGTGAGGAGATTTGGGCACATGGACAGTGAGGAGATGTGGGCACATGGACAATGAGGGGTTTGGGCACATGGACAGTGAGGAGATTTAGGCACATGGACAGTGAGGGGTTTGGGCACATGGACAGTGAGGAGATGTGGGCGCATTGACAGTGAGGGGTTTGGGCACATGGACAGTGAGGAGATGTGGGCACATGGACAATGAGGGGTTTGGGCACATGGACAGTGAGGAGATGTGGGCGCATCGACAGTGAGGGGTTTGGGCACATGGACAGTGAGGAGATTTGAGCACATGGACAGTGAGGGTTTTCGGCACATGAACAGTGAGGAGATGTGGGCACATGGACAGTGAGGAGATGTGGGCACATGGACAGTGAGTGGTTTGGGCACATGGACAGTGAGGATATGTGGGCACATGGACAGTTAGGATCATTTGGGACATGGACAGTGAGGTGATATGGGTGCATGGACAGTGAGGGGTTTGGGCACATGGACAGTGAGGATATGTGGGCACATGGACAGTTAGGGTCATTTGGGACATGTGCAGTGAGGAGATGTGGGCACATGGACAGTGAGGGGTTTGGGCACATGGACAGTGATGATATGTGGGCACATGGACAGTGAGGAGATTTGGGCACATGGACAGTGAGGATCATTTGGGACATGGACAGTGAGGGGTTTGGGCACATGGACAGTGTGGGTTTGGGCACATGGACAGTGAGAATCATTTGGTACATGTACAGTGGGGATACGTGGGCACATGGACAGTGAGGATCGTTGCACCTGTGCACAGTGAGGGGCTTTAGGCTCCTGGACAGTGAGGAGATATGGGCGCATGGACAGTGAGGGGTTTGGTCACATGGACAGTGAGGGGTTTGGGCACATGGACAGTGAGGAGATATGGGCGCATGGACAGTGAGGGGTTTGGGCACATGGACAGTGAGGGGTTTGGGCACATGGACAGTGAGGGGGTAGGGCACATGGACAGTGAGGAGATATGGGCGCATGGACAGTGAGGGGTTTGGGCACATGGACAGTGAGGAGATATGGGCGCATGGACAGTGAGGGGTTTGGGCACATGGACAGTGAGGAGATGTGGGCGCATGGACAGTGAGGAGATGTGGGTGCATGGACAGTGAGGAGATTTGGGCGCATGGACAGTGAGGGGTTTGGGCACATGGACAGTGAGGGGTTTGGGCACATGCACAGTGAGGGGGTAGGGCACATGGACAGTGAGGAGATATGGGTGCATGGACAGTGAGGGGTTTGGGCACATGGACAGTGAAGGGTTTGGGCACATGGACAGTGAGGGGTTTGGGCACATGGAAAGTGAGGTGATTTGGGCACATGGACAGTGAAGGGTTTGGGCACATGGACAGTGAGATGTGGGCACATGGACAGTGAGGGGTTTGGGCACATGTACAGTGAGATGTGGGCACATGGACAGTGAGGGGTTTGGGCACATGGACAGTGAGATGTGGGCACATGGACAGTGAGGGGTTTGGACACATGTACAGTGAGGAGATTTCGGCAAATGGACAGTGAGGGGTTTGGGCACATGGACAGTGAGGAGATGTGGGCGCATAGTCAGTGAGTGGTTTGGGCACATGGATAGTGTGGAGATGTGGGCGCATGGACAGTGAGGAGATTTGGGCACATGGACAGTGAGGGGTTTGGGCACATGGACAGTGAGGAGATCTGGACACATGGACAGTGAGGGGGTTGGTCACATGGACAGTGAGGAGATGTGGGTGCATGGGCAGTGAGGAGTTTGGGCACATGGACAGTGAGGGGTTTGGGCACATGGACAGTGAGGAGATTTTGGCACATGGACAGTGAGGGGTTTGAGCACATGGACAGTGAGGGGTTTGGGCACATGGACAGTGAGGGGTTTGGGCACATGGACATTGAGGAGATCTGGGCACATGGACACAGAGTGGTCTGGGCGCATGGACAGTGAGGGGTTTGCGTACATGCACCGCAAGGAGATCTGGGCACAAGGACAGTGAGGGGTCTGGGCACATGGACAGTGACAATCATTTGGGCACATTGACAGTGAGGATCATTTGGGACATGGACAGTGAGGATACTTGGGCACATGGACAGTGAGGACCTTTGGACCTGTGCACAGTCAGGGGCTTTAGGCCCCTGGACAGTGAGTAGATGTGGGTGCATTGACAGTGAGGGGTTTGGGCACATGGACAGTGAGGGGATTTGGGCACATGGACAATGAGGGGGTTGGGCACATGGACAGTGAGGGGGTTGGGCACATGGATAGTGAGGAGTTGTGGTCGCATTGACAGTGAGGGGTTTGGGCACATGGACAGTGAGGGGTTTGGGCACATGGACAGTGAGGGGATTTGGGCACATGGACAATGAGGGGGTTGGGCACATGGACAGTGAGGGGGTTGGGCACATGGATAGTGAGGAGATGTTGTCGCATTGACAGTGAGGGGTTTGGGCACATGGACAGTGAGGAGATTTGGGCACATGGACAGTGAGTGGTTTCGGCACATGGACAGTGAGGAGATTTGGGCACATGGACAGTGAGTGGTTTCGGCACATGGACAGTGAGGACATATGGGCGCATTGACAGTGAGGGGTTTGGGCACACGGACAGTGAGGAGATTTGGGCACATGGACAGTGAGGAGATGTGGGCACATGGACAATGAGGGGTTTGGGCACATGGACAGTGAGGAGATTTAGGCACATGGACAGTGAGGGGTTTGGGCACATGGACAGTGAGGAGATGTGGGCGCATTGACAGTGAGGGGTTTGGGCACATGGACAGTGAGGAGATGTGGGCACATGGACAGTGAGGGGTTTGGGCACATGGACAGTGAGGATATGTGGGCACATGGACAGTTAGGATCATTTGGGACATGGACAGTGAGGTGATGTGGGTGCATGGACAGTGAGGGGTTTGGGCACATGGACAGTGAGGATATGTGAGCACATGGACAGTTAGGATCATTTGGGACATGTGCAGTGAGGAGATGTGGGCACATGGACAGTGAGGGGTTTGGGCACATGGACAGTGATGATATGTGGGCACATGGACGATTAGGATCATTTGGGACATGGAGAGTGAGGAGATATGGGCCCATGGACAGTGAGAGGTTTGGGCCCATGAACAGTGTGGAGATTTGGGCACATGCACAGTGAGGATCATTTGGGACATGGACAGTGAGGGGTTTGGGCACATGGACAGTGAGGGGTTTGGGCACATGGACAGTGAGAATCATTTGGTACATGGACAGTGGGGATACCTGGGCACATGGACAGTGAGGACCGTTGCACCTGTGCACAGTGAGGGGCTTTAGGCTCCTGGACAGTGAGGAGATATGTGCGCATGGACAGTGAGGGGTTTGGGCACATGGACAGTGAGGGGTTTGGGCACATGGACAGTGAGGGGGTAGGGCACATGGACAGTGAGGAGATATGGGCACATGGACAGTGAGGGGTCTGGGCACATGGACAGTGAGGAGATATGGGCGCATGGACAGTGAGGGATTTGGGCACATGGACAGTGAGGAGATGTGGGCGCATGGACAGTGAGGAGATGTGGGTGCATGGACAGTGAGGAGATTTGGGAGCATGGACAGTGAGGGGTTTGGGCACATGGACAGTGAGGGGTTTGGGCACATGCACAGTGAGGGGGTAGGGCACATGGACAGTGAGGAGTTATGGGCGCATGGACAGTGAGGGGTTTGGGCACATGGACAGTGACGGGTTTGGGCGCATGGACAGTGAGGGGTTTGGGCACATGGAAAGTGAGGTGATTTGGGCACATGGACAGTGAGGGGTTTGGGCACATGGACAGTGAGATGTGGGCACATGGACAGTGAGGGGTTTGGGCACATGTACAGTGAGGAGATTTGGGCACATAGACAGTGAGGGGTTTGGGCACATGTACAGTGAGATGTGGGCACATGGACAGTGAGGGGTTTGGGCACATGGACAGTGAGATGTGGGCACATGGACAGTGAGGGGTTTGGGCACATGTACAGTGAGGAGATTTCGGCACATGGACAGTGAGGGGTTTGGGCACATGGACAGTGAGGAGATGTGGGCACATGGTCAGTGAGTGGTTTGGGCACATGGACAGTGTGGAGATGTGGGCGCATGGACAGTGAGGAGATTTGGGCACATGGACAGTGAGGGGTTTGGGCACATGGGCAGTGAGGAGATCTGGGCACATGGACAGTGAGGGGGTTGGTCACATGGACAGTGAGGAGATGTGGGTGCATGGACAGTGAGGGGTTTGGGCACATGGACAGTGAGGGTTTTGGGCATATGGACAGTGAGAATCATTCGGGACATGGACAGTGAGGATACTTGGGCACATGGATAGTGAGGACCTTTGGACCTGTGCACAGTCAGAGGCTTTAGGCTCCTGGACAGTGAGGTGATGTGGGCACATGGACAGTGAGGGGTTTGGGCACATGGACAGTGAGGAGATTCGGGCGCATGGATAGTGAGGGGTTTGGGCACATGGACAGTGAGGGGTTTGGGCACATGGAAAGTGAGGTGATTTGGGCACATGGACAGTGAGATGTGGGCACAGGGACAGTGAGGGGTTTGGGCACATGGACAGTGAGGGGTTTGGGCACATGGACAGTGAGGGGTTTGGGCACATGGAAAGTGAGGTGATTTGGGCACATGGACAGTGGGGGGTTTGGGCACATGGACAGTGAGATGTGGGCACATGGACAGTGAGGGGTTTGGGCACATGGACAGTGAGATGTGGGAACATGGACATTGAGGGGTTTGGGCACATGGACAGTGAGGGGTTTGGGCACATGGACAGTGAGATGTGGGCACATGGACAGTAAGGGGTTTGGGCACATGGACAGTGAGGTGATGTGGGCACATGGACAGTGAGGGGTGTGGACACATGGAAAGTGAGGTGATTTGGGCACATGGACAGTGAGGGGTTTGGGCACATGGAAAGTGAGGTGATTTGGGCACATGGACACTGAGGGGTTTGGGCACAAGGACAGTGAGGGGTTTGGGCACATGGACAGTGAGGGGTTTGGGCACATGGATAGTGAGGGGTTTGGGCACATGGACAGTGAGGGGTTTGGGCACATGGAAAGTGAGGTGATTTGGGCACATGGAAAGTGAGGGGTTTGGGCACATGGACAGTGAGATGTGGGCACATGGACAGTGAGGGGTTTGGGCACATGTACAGTGAGGAGATTTGGGCACATGGACAGTGAGGGGTTTGGGCACATGGAAAGTGAGGGGTTTGGGCACATGGACAGTGAGATGTGGGCACATGGACAGTGAGGGGTTTGGGCACATGTACAGTGAGGAGATTTGGGCACATGGACAGTGAGGGGTTTGGGCACATGGAAAGTGAGGGGTTTTGGCACATGAACAGTGAGGGGTTTGGGCACATGGACAGTGAGATGTGGGCACATGGACAGTGAGGTGATTTGGGCACATGGACAGTGAGGGGTTTGGGCACATGGACAGTGAGGAGATGTGGGTGCATGGGCAGTGAGGAGTTTGGGCACATGGACAGTGAGGTGATTTGGGCACATGGACAGTGAGGGGTTTGGGCACATGGACAGTGAGGGGTTTCGCCACATGGACAGTGAGGTGATTTGGGCACATGGACAGTGAGGGGTTTGGGCACATGGAAAGTGAGGTGATTTGGACACATGGACAGTGAGGGGTTTGGGCACATGGACAGTGAGGAGATTTGGGCACATGGACAGTGAGGGGTTTGGGCACATGGAAAGTGAGGGGTTTGGGCACATGGTCAGTGAGATGTGGGCACATGGACAGTGAGGGGTTTGGGCACATGGACAGTGAGATGTGGGCACATGGACAGTGAGGTGATTTGGGCACATGGACAGTGAGGGGTTTGGGCACATGGACAGTGAGGGGTTTGGCACATGTACAGTGTGGAGATTTGGCCACATGGACAGTGAGGGGTTTGGGCACATGGATAGTGAGATGTGGGCACATGGACAGTGAGGGGTTTGGGCACATGGACAGTGAGGGGATTCCGGCACATGGACAGTGAGGGGTTTGGGCACATGGACATTGAGGAGATGTGAGCGCATGGTCAGTGAGTGGTTTGGGCACATGGACAGTGTGGAGATGTGGGCGCATGGACAGTGAGGAGATTTGGGCACATGGACAGTGAGGGGTTTGGGCACATGGACAGTGAGGAGATTTGGGCACATGGACAGTGAGGGGTTTGGGCACATGGACAGTGAGGGGTTTGGCACATGTACAGTGTGGAGATTTGGCCACATGGACAGTGAGGGGTTTGGGCACATGGACAGTGAGATGTGGGCACATGGACAGTGAGGGGTTTGGGCACATGGACAGTGAGGGGATTCCGGCACATGGACAGTGAGGGGTTCGGGCACATGGACATTGAGGAGATGTGAGCGCATGGTCAGTGAGTGGTTTGGGCACATGGACAGTGTGGAGATGTGGGCGCATGGACAGTGAGGAGATTTGGGCACATGGACAGTGAGGGGTTTGGGCACATGGACAGTGAGGAGATTTGGGCACATGGACAGTGAGGGGTTTGGGCACATGGACAGTGAGGGGTTTGGGCACATGGACAGTGATGGGTTTGTGCACATGGACAGTGAGATGTGGGCGCATGGACAGCGAGGGGATTGGGCACATGGACAGTGAGGGGTTTGGGCACATGGACAGTGATGGGTTTGTGCACATGGACAGTGAGGAGATGTGGGCGCATGGACAGTGAGGGGGTTGGTGACATGGACAGTGTGGAGATTTGGGCACATGGACAGTGAGGAGATTTGGGCACATGGACAGTGAGGATATTTGGGCACATGGACAGTGAGGAGATCTGGGCACAGGGACAGTGAGGGGTCTGGGCACATGGACAGTGACGATCATTTGGGCACATGGAAAGTGAGGAGATGTGGGCACATGGACAGTGAGGAGATTTGGCCACATGGACAGTGAGGGGTTTGGGCACATGGACAGTGAGATGTGGGCACATGGACAGTGAGGGGTTTGGGCACATGGACAGTGAGGGGATTCCGGCACATGGACAGTGAGGGGTTTGGGCACATGGACATTGAGGAGATGTGAGCGCATGGTCAGTGAGTGGTTTGGGCACATGGACAGTGTGGAGATGTGGGCGCATGGACAGTGAGGAGATTTGGGCACATGGACAGTGAGGGGTTTGGGCACATGGACAGTGAGGAGATTTGGGCACATGGACAGTGAGGGGTTTGGGCACATGGACAGTGAGGGGTTTGGGCACATAGACAGTGATGGGTTTGTGCACATGGACAGTGAGATGTGGGCGCATGGACAGCGAGGGGATTGGGCACATGGACAGTGAGGGGTTTGGGCACATGGACAGTGATGGGTTTGTGCACATGGACAGTGAGGAGATGTGGGCGCATGGACAGTGAGGGGGTTGGTCACATGGACAGTGAGGAGATTTGGGCACATGGACAGTGAGGAGATTTGGGCACATGGACAGTGAGGATATTTGGGCACATGGACAGTGAGGAGATCTGGGCACAGGGACAGTGAGGGGTCTGGGCACATGGACAGTGACGATCATTTGGGCACATGGACAGTGAGGAGATGTGGGCACATGGACAGTGAGGGGTTTGGGCACATGGACAGTGAGGAGATCTGGGCACATGGACAGTGAGGGGTTTGGGCACATGGACAGTGAGGGGTTTGGGCACGTGGACAATGAGGTGATATGGGCACATGGACAGTGAGGGGTTTGGGCACATGGACAGCTAGGAGATGTGGGTGCCTGGACTGTGAGGGGTTTGGGTACATGGACAGTGAGGAGAATTGGGGACATGGACAGTGAGCGGTTTGGGCATATCGACAGTGAGGGGTTTGGGCACATGGACAGTGAGGAGATGTGGGCGCATGGACAGAGAGGGATTTGGGCTCCTGGACAGTGAGGGGTTTGGGCACATGGACAGTGAGGGGTTTGGGCACATGGACAGTGAGTGGTTTGGGCACATGGACAGTGAGGATATTTGGGCAAATGGACAGTGAGGGGTTTGGGCACATGGACAGTGAGGAGATGTGGGCGCATGGACAGTGAGCGGTTTGGGCACATGGACAGTGAGGGGTTTGGACACACAGACAGTGAGGAGATTTGGGCACATGGACAGTGAGTGGTTTGGGCACATGGACAGTGAGGAGATTTGGGCACATGGACAGTGAGGGGTTGGGCACATGGACAGTGAGGGGTTTGGGCACATGGACAGTGAGGAGATGTGGTCATGAGGGGTTGGGGCACATGGACAGTGAGGAGATGTGGGCACATGGACAGTGAGGAGATGTGGGCACATGGACAGTGAGGGATTTGGCACATGGACAGTCAGGAGATGTGGGTGCATGGGCAGAGAGGAGTTTGGGAACATGGACAGTGAGGGGTTTGGGCACATGGACAGTGAGGAGATGTGGGTGCATGGACAGTGAGGGGTTTGAGCACATGGAGAGTGAGGACCTTTGGACCTGTGCACAGTCAGGGGATTGATGCCCCTGGACAGTGAGGACATTTGGGCACATGGACAGTGAGGGGTTTGGGCACATGGAAAGTGAGGGGTTTGGGCACATGGACAGTGAGGGGTTTGGCACATGGACAGTCAGGAGATGTGGGTGCATGGGCAGCGAGGGGTTTGGGAACATGGACAGTGAGGGGTTTGGGCACATGGACAGTGAGGGGTTTGGGCACATGGATAGTGAGGGGTTTGGGCACATGGACAGTGAGGACCTTTGGACCTGTGCACAGTAAGAGACTTTAGGTCCCTGGACAGTGAGGAGAGTTGGGCACATGGACAGGGAGGAGATGTGGGCGCATTGACAGTGAGGGGTTTGGGCACACGGACAGTGAGGAGATTTGGGCACATGGACAGTGAGGAGATGTGGGCACATGGACAATGAGGGGTTTGGGCACATGGACAGTGAGGAGATTTAGGCACATGGACAGTGAGGGGTTTGGGCACATGGACAGTGAGGAGATGTGGGCGCATTGACAGTGAGGGGTTTGGGCACATGGACAGTGAGGAGATCTGGACACATGGACAGTGAGGGGGTTGGTCACATGGACAGTGAGGAGATGTGGGTGCATGGGCAGTGAGGAGATATGGGCGCATGGACAGTGAGGGGTTTGGGCACATGGACAGTGAGGAGATGTGGGCTCATGGACAGTGAGGAGATGTGGGTGCATGGACAGTGAGGAGATTTGGGCGCATGGACAGTGAGGGGTTTGGGCACATGGACAGTGAGGGGTTTGGGCACATGCACAGTGAGGGGGTAGGGCACATGAACAGTGAGGAGATATGGGTGCATGGACAGTGAGGGGTTTGGGCACATGGACAGTGAAGGGTTTGGGCACATGGACAGTGAGGGGTTTGGGCACATGGAAAGTGAGGTGATTTGGGCACATGGACAGTGAAGGGTTTGGGCACATGGACAGTGAGATGTGGGCACATGGACAGTGAGGGGTTTGGGCACATGTACAGTGAGGAGATTTGGGCACATGGACAGTGAGGGGTTTGGGCACATGTACAGTGAGATGTGGGCACATGGACAGTGAGGGGTTTGGGCACATGGACAGTGAGATGTGGGCACATGGACAGTGAGGGGTTTGGACACATGTACAGTGAGGAGATTTCGGCAAATGGACAGTGAGGGGTTTGGGCACATGGACAGTGAGGAGATGTGGGCGCATGGATAGTGTGGAGATGTGGGCGCATGGACAGTGAGGAGATTTGGGCACATGGACAGTGAGGGGTTTGGGCACATGGACAGTGAGGAGATCTGGACACATGGACAGTGAGGGGGTTGGTCACATGGACAGTGAGGAGATGTGGGTGCATGGGCAGTGAGGAGTTTGGGCACATGGACAGTGAGGGGTTTGGGCACATGGACAGTGAGGAGATTTTGGCACATGGACAGTGAGGGGTTTGAGCACATGGACAGTGAGGGGTTTGGGCACATGGACAGTGAGGGGTTTGGGCACATGGACATTGAGGAGATCTGGGCACATGGACACAGAGTGGTCTGGGCGCATGGACAGTGAGGGGTTTGCGTACATGCACCGCAAGGAGATCTGGGCACAAGGACAGTGAGGGGTCTGGGCACATGGACAGTGACAATCATTTGGGCACATTGACAGTGAGGATCATTTGGGACATGGACAGTGAGGATACTTGGGCACATGGACAGTGAGGACCTTTGGACCTGTGCACAGTCAGGGGCTTTAGGCCCCTGGACAGTGAGTAGATGTGGGTGCATTGACAGTGAGGGGTTTGGGCACATGGACAGTGAGGGGATTTGGGCACATGGACAATGAGGGGGTTGGGCACATGGACAGTGAGGGGGTTGGGCACATGGATAGTGAGGAGTTGTGGTCGCATTGACAGTGAGGGGTTTGGGCACATGGACAGTGAGGGGTTTGGGCACATGGACAGTGAGGGGATTTGGGCACATGGACAATGAGGGGGTTGGGCACATGGACAGTGAGGGGGTTGGGCACATGGATAGTGAGGAGATGTTGTCGCATTGACAGTGAGGGGTTTGGGCACATGGACAGTGAGGAGATTTGGGCACATGGACAGTGAGTGGTTTCGGCACATGGACAGTGAGGAGATTTGGGCACATGGACAGTGAGTGGTTTCGGCACATGGACAGTGAGGACATATGGGCGCATTGACAGTGAGGGATTTGGGCACACGGACAGTGAGGAGATTTGGGCACATGGACAGTGAGGAGATGTGGGCACATGGACAATGAGGGGTTTGGGCACATGGACAGTGAGGAGATTTAGGCACATGGACAGTGAGGGGTTTGGGCACATGGACAGTGAGGAGATGTGGGCGCATTGACAGTGAGGGGTTTGGGCACATGGACAGTGAGGAGATGTGGGCACATGGACAGTGAGGGGTTTGGGCACATGGATAGTGAGGATATGTGGGCACATGGACAGTTAGGATCATTTGGGACATGGACAGTGAGGTGATGTGGGTGCATGGACAGTGAGGGGTTTGGGCACATGGACAGTGAGGATATGTGAGCACATGGACAGTTAGGATCATTTGGGACATGTGCAGTGAGGAGATGTGGGCACATGGACAGTGAGGGGTTTGGGCACATGGACAGTGATGATATGTGGGCACATGGACGATTAGGATCATTTGGGACATGGAGAGTGAGGAGATATGGGCCCATGGACAGTGAGAGGTTTGGGCCCATGGACAGTGAGGAGATTTGGGCACATGCACAGTGAGGATCATTTGGGACATGGACAGTGAGGGGTTTGGGCACATGGACAGTGAGGGGTTTGGGCACATGGACAGTGAGAATCATTTGGTACATGGACAGTGGGGATACCTGGGCACATGGACAGTGAGGACCGTTGCACCTGTGCACAGTGAGGGGCTTTAGGCTCCTGGACAGTGAGGAGATATGTGCGCATGGACAGTGAGGGGTTTGGGCACATGGACAGTGAGGGGTTTGGGCACATGGACAGTGAGGGGGTAGGGCACATGGACAGTGAGGAGATATGGGCACATGGACAGTGAGGGGTCTGGGCACATGGACAGTGAGGAGATATGGGCGCATGGACAGTGAGGGATTTGGGCACATGGACAGTGAGGAGATGTGGGCGCATGGACAGTGAGGAGATGTGGGTGCATGGACAGTGAGGAGATTTGGGAGCATGGACAGTGAGGGGTTTGGGCACATGGACAGTGAGGGGTTTGGGCACATGCACAGTGAGGGGGTAGGGCACATGGACAGTGAGGAGTTATGGGCGCATGGACAGTGAGGGGTTTGGGCACATGGACAGTGACGGGTTTGGGCGCATGGACAGTGAGGGGTTTGGGCACATGGAAAGTGAGGTGATTTGGGCACATGGACAGTGAGGGGTTTGGGCACATGGACAGTGAGATGTGGGCACATGGACAGTGAGGGGTTTGGGCACATGTACAGTGAGGAGATTTGGGCACATAGACAGTGAGGGGTTTGGGCACATGTACAGTGAGATGTGGGCACATGGACAGTGAGGGGTTTGGGCACATGGACAGTGAGATGTGGGCACATGGACAGTGAGGGGTTTGGGCACATGTACAGTGAGGAGATTTCGGCACATGGACAGTGAGGGGTTTGGGCACATGGACAGTGAGGAGATGTGGGCGCATTGTCAGTGAGTGGTTTGGGCACATGGACAGTGTGGAGATGTGGGCGCATGGACAGTGAGGAGATTTGGGCACATGGACAGTGAGGGGTTTGGGCACATGGGCAGTGAGGAGATCTGGGCACATGGACAGTGAGGGGGTTGGTCACATGGACAGTGAGGAGATGTGGGTGCATGGACAGTGAGGGGTTTGGGCACATGGACAGTGAGGGTTTTGGGCATATGGACAGTGAGAATCATTCGGGACATGGACAGTGAGGATACTTGGGCACATGGATAGTGAGGACCTTTGGACCTGTGCACAGTCAGAGGCTTTAGGCCCCTGGACAGTGAGGTGATGTGGGCACATGGACAGTGAGGGGTTTGGGCACATGGACAGTGAGGAGATTCGGGCGCATGGATAGTGAGGGGTTTGGGCACATGGACAGTGAGGAGATCTGGGCACATGGACAGTGAGGGGTTTGGGCACATGGATAGTAAGGAGATTTGGGCACATGGACAGTGAGGGGTTTGGGCACATGGACAGTGAGGAGATGTGGGCGCATGGACAGTGAGGGGATGTGGGCACATTGACAGTGAGGAGATGTGGGCACATGGACAGTGAAGGGTTCAGGCACATGGACAGTGAGTTGGTTGGGCACATGGACAGTGAGGAGATGTGGGCACATGGACAGTGAAGGGTTCAGGCACATGGACAGTGAGGGGGTTGGGCACATGGACAGTGAGGAGATTTGGGCACATGGACAGTGAGGGGTTTGGGCACATGGACAGTGAGGAGATGTGGGCGCATGGACAGTGAGGGGTTTGGGCACATGGACAGTGAGGAGATTTTGGCACATGGACAGTGAGGGGTTTGGACACATGGACAGTGAGGAGATTTGGGCACATGGACAGTGAGGGGTTTGAGCACATGGACAGTGAGGAGATGTGGGCACATGGACAGTGAGGGGTTTGGGCACATGGACAGTGAGGAGATTTGGGCACATGGACGGTGAGGAGATTTTGGCACATGGACAGTGAGGGGTTTGAGCACATGGATAGTGAGGAGATGTGGGCACATGGACAGTGAGGGGTTTGGGCACATGGACAGTGAGGAGATGTGGGCGCATGGACAGTGAGGGGTTTGGGCACATGGACAGTGAGGAGATTTTGGCACATGGACAGTGAGGGGTTTGGACACATGGACAGTGAGGAGATTTGGGCACATGGACAGTGAGGGGTTTGAGCACATGGACAGTGAGGAGATGTGGGCACATGGACAGTGAGGGGTTTGGGCACATGGACAGTGAGGAGATTTGGGCACATGGACGGTGAGGAGATTTTGGCACATGGACAGTGAGGGGTTTGGGCACATGGATAGTGAGGAGATGTGGGCGCATGGACAGTGAGGAGATGTGGGCACATGGACAGTGAAGGGTTCAGACACATGGACAGTGAGGGGGTTGGGCACATGGACAGTGAGGAGATTTGGGCACATGGACAGTGAGGGGATTGGGCACATGGACAGTGAGGAGATGTGGGCGCATGGACAGTGAGGGGTTTGGGCACATGGACAGTGAGGAGATTTTGGCTCATGGACAGTGAGGGGTTTGGGCACATGGATAGTGAGGAGATGTGGGCGCATGGACAGTGAGGGGTTTGGGCACATGGACAGTGAGGAGATGTGGGCGCATAGACAGTGAGGGGTTTGGGCACATGGACAGTGAGGAGATTTGGGCACATGGAGAGTGAGGGGTTTGGGCACATGGACAGTGAGGAGATGTGGGCGCATGGACAGTGAGGGGTTTGGGCACATGGACAGTGAGGAGATTTTGGCTCATGGACAGTGAGGGGTTTGGACACATGGACAGTGAGGAGATTTGGGCACATGGACAGTGAGGGGTTTGAGCACATGGACAGTGAGGAGATGTGGTCATATGGACAGTGAGGGGTTTGGGCACATGGACAGTGAGGAGATTTGGGCACATGGACGGTGAGGAGATTTTGGCACATGGACAGTGAGGGGTTTGGGCACATGGATAGTGAGGAGATGTGGGCGCATGGACAGTGAGGGGTTTGGGCACATGGACAGTGAGGAGATGTGGGCGCATAGACAGTGAGGGGTTTGGGCACATGGACAGTGAGGAGATTTGGGCACATGGACAGTGAGGGTTTTGGGCATATGGACAGTGAGAATCATTCGGGACATGGACAGTGAGGATACTTGGGCACATGGATAGTGAGGACCTTTGGACCTGTGCACAGTCAGAGGCTTTAGGCTCCTGGACAGTGAGGTGATGTGGGCACATGGACAGTGAGGGGTTTGGGCACATGGACAGTGAGGAGATTCGGGCGCATGGATAGTGAGGGGTTTGGGCACATGGACAGTGAGGGGTTTGGGCACATGGAAAGTGAGGTGATTTGGGCACATGGACAGTGAGATGTGGGCACAGGGACAGTGAGGGGTTTGGGCACATGGACAGTGAGGGGTTTGGGCACATGGACAGTGAGGGGTTTGGGCACATGGAAAGTGAGGTGATTTGGGCACATGGACAGTGGGGGGTTTGGGCACATGGACAGTGAGATGTGGGCACATGGACAGTGAGGGGTTTGGGCACATGGACAGTGAGATGTGGGAACATGGACATTGAGGGGTTTGGGCACATGGACAGTGAGGGGTTTGGGCACATGGACAGTGAGATGTGGGCACATGGACAGTAAGGGGTTTGGGCACATGGACAGTGAGGTGATGTGGGCACATGGACAGTGAGGGGTGTGGACACATGGAAAGTGAGGTGATTTGGGCACATGGACAGTGAGGGGTTTGGGCACATGGAAAGTGAGGTGATTTGGGCACATGGACACTGAGGGGTTTGGGCACAAGGACAGTGAGGGGTTTGGGCACATGGACAGTGAGGGGTTTGGGCACATGGATAGTGAGGGGTTTGGGCACATGGACAGTGAGGGGTTTGGGCACATGGAAAGTGAGGTGATTTGGGCACATGGAAAGTGAGGGGTTTGGGCACATGGACAGTGAGATGTGGGCACATGGACAGTGAGGGGTTTGGGCACATGTACAGTGAGGAGATTTGGGCACATGGACAGTGAGGGGTTTGGGCACATGGAAAGTGAGGGGTTTGGGCACATGGACAGTGAGATGTGGGCACATGGACAGTGAGGGGTTTGGGCACATGTACAGTGAGGAGATTTGGGCACATGGACAGTGAGGGGTTTGGGCACATGGAAAGTGAGGGGTTTTGGCACATGAACAGTGAGGGGTTTGGGCACATGGACAGTGAGATGTGGGCACATGGACAGTGAGGTGATTTGGGCACATGGACAGTGAGGGGTTTGGGCACATGGACAGTGAGGAGATGTGGGTGCATGGGCAGTGAGGAGTTTGGGCACATGGACAGTGAGGTGATTTGGGCACATGGACAGTGAGGGGTTTGGGCACATGGACAGTGAGGGGTTTCGCCACATGGACAGTGAGGTGATTTGGGCACATGGACAGTGAGGGGTTTGGGCACATGGAAAGTGAGGTGATTTGGACACATGGACAGTGAGGGGTTTGGGCACATGGACAGTGAGGAGATTTGGGCACATGGACAGTGAGGGGTTTGGGCACATGGAAAGTGAGGGGTTTGGGCACATGGTCAGTGAGATGTGGGCACATGGACAGTGAGGGGTTTGGGCACATGGACAGTGAGATGTGGGCACATGGACAGTGAGGTGATTTGGGCACATGGACAGTGAGGGGTTTGGGCACATGGACAGTGAGGGGTTTGGCACATGTACAGTGTGGAGATTTGGCCACATGGACAGTGAGGGGTTTGGGCACATGGATAGTGAGATGTGGGCACATGGACAGTGAGGGGTTTGGGCACATGGACAGTGAGGGGATTCCGGCACATGGACAGTGAGGGGTTTGGGCACATGGACATTGAGGAGATGTGAGCGCATGGTCAGTGAGTGGTTTGGGCACATGGACAGTGTGGAGATGTGGGCGCATGGACAGTGAGGAGATTTGGGCACATGGACAGTGAGGGGTTTGGGCACATGGACAGTGAGGAGATTTGGGCACATGGACAGTGAGGGGTTTGGGCACATGGACAGTGAGGGGTTTGGCACATGTACAGTGTGGAGATTTGGCCACATGGACAGTGAGGGGTTTGGGCACATGGACAGTGAGATGTGGGCACATGGACAGTGAGGGGTTTGGGCACATGGACAGTGAGGGGATTCCGGCACATGGACAGTGAGGGGTTCGGGCACATGGACATTGAGGAGATGTGAGCGCATGGTCAGTGAGTGGTTTGGGCACATGGACAGTGTGGAGATGTGGGCGCATGGACAGTGAGGAGATTTGGGCACATGGACAGTGAGGGGTTTGGGCACATGGACAGTGAGGAGATTTGGGCACATGGACAGTGAGGGGTTTGGGCACATGGACAGTGAGGGGTTTGGGCACATGGACAGTGATGGGTTTGTGCACATGGACAGTGAGATGTGGGCGCATGGACAGCGAGGGGATTGGGCACATGGACAGTGAGGGGTTTGGGCACATGGACAGTGATGGGTTTGTGCACATGGACAGTGAGGAGATGTGGGCGCATGGACAGTGAGGGGGTTGGTGACATGGACAGTGTGGAGATTTGGGCACATGGACAGTGAGGAGATTTGGGCACATGGACAGTGAGGATATTTGGGCACATGGACAGTGAGGAGATCTGGGCACAGGGACAGTGAGGGGTCTGGGCACATGGACAGTGACGATCATTTGGGCACATGGAAAGTGAGGAGATGTGGGCACATGGACAGTGAGGAGATTTGGCCACATGGACAGTGAGGGGTTTGGGCACATGGACAGTGAGATGTGGGCACATGGACAGTGAGGGGTTTGGGCACATGGACAGTGAGGGGATTCCGGCACATGGACAGTGAGGGGTTTGGGCACATGGACATTGAGGAGATGTGAGCGCATGGTCAGTGAGTGGTTTGGGCACATGGACAGTGTGGAGATGTGGGCGCATGGACAGTGAGGAGATTTGGGCACATGGACAGTGAGGGGTTTGGGCACATGGACAGTGAGGAGATTTGGGCACATGGACAGTGAGGGGTTTGGGCACATGGACAGTGAGGGGTTTGGGCACATAGACAGTGATGGGTTTGTGCACATGGACAGTGAGATGTGGGCGCATGGACAGCGAGGGGATTGGGCACATGGACAGTGAGGGGTTTGGGCACATGGACAGTGATGGGTTTGTGCACATGGACAGTGAGGAGATGTGGGCGCATGGACAGTGAGGGGGTTGGTCACATGGACAGTGAGGAGATTTGGGCACATGGACAGTGAGGAGATTTGGGCACATGGACAGTGAGGATATTTGGGCACATGGACAGTGAGGAGATCTGGGCACAGGGACAGTGAGGGGTCTGGGCACATGGACAGTGACGATCATTTGGGCACATGGACAGTGAGGAGATGTGGGCACATGGACAGTGAGGGGTTTGGGCACATGGACAGTGAGGAGATCTGGGCACATGGACAGTGAGGGGTTTGGGCACATGGACAGTGAGGGGTTTGGGCACGTGGACAATGAGGTGATATGGGCACATGGACAGTGAGGGGTTTGGGCACATGGACAGCTAGGAGATGTGGGTGCCTGGACTGTGAGGGGTTTGGGTACATGGACAGTGAGGAGAATTGGGGACATGGACAGTGAGCGGTTTGGGCATATCGACAGTGAGGGGTTTGGGCACATGGACAGTGAGGAGATGTGGGCGCATGGACAGAGAGGGATTTGGGCTCCTGGACAGTGAGGGGTTTGGGCACATGGACAGTGAGGGGTTTGGGCACATGGACAGTGAGTGGTTTGGGCACATGGACAGTGAGGATATTTGGGCAAATGGACAGTGAGGGGTTTGGGCACATGGACAGTGAGGAGATGTGGGCGCATGGACAGTGAGCGGTTTGGGCACATGGACAGTGAGGGGTTTGGACACACAGACAGTGAGGAGATTTGGGCACATGGACAGTGAGTGGTTTGGGCACATGGACAGTGAGGAGATTTGGGCACATGGACAGTGAGGGGTTGGGCACATGGACAGTGAGGGGTTTGGGCACATGGACAGTGAGGAGATGTGGTCATGAGGGGTTGGGGCACATGGACAGTGAGGAGATGTGGGCACATGGACAGTGAGGAGATGTGGGCACATGGACAGTGAGGGATTTGGCACATGGACAGTCAGGAGATGTGGGTGCATGGGCAGAGAGGAGTTTGGGAACATGGACAGTGAGGGGTTTGGGCACATGGACAGTGAGGAGATGTGGGTGCATGGACAGTGAGGGGTTTGAGCACATGGAGAGTGAGGACCTTTGGACCTGTGCACAGTCAGGGGATTGATGCCCCTGGACAGTGAGGACATTTGGGCACATGGACAGTGAGGGGTTTGGGCACATGGAAAGTGAGGGGTTTGGGCACATGGACAGTGAGGGGTTTGGCACATGGACAGTCAGGAGATGTGGGTGCATGGGCAGCGAGGGGTTTGGGAACATGGACAGTGAGGGGTTTGGGCACATGGACAGTGAGGGGTTTGGGCACATGGATAGTGAGGGGTTTGGGCACATGGACAGTGAGGACCTTTGGACCTGTGCACAGTAAGAGACTTTAGGTCCCTGGACAGTGAGGAGAGTTGGGCACATGGACAGGGAGGAGATGTGGGCGCATTGACAGTGAGGGGTTTGGGCACACGGACAGTGAGGAGATTTGGGCACATGGACAGTGAGGAGATGTGGGCACATGGACAATGAGGGGTTTGGGCACATGGACAGTGAGGAGATTTAGGCACATGGACAGTGAGGGGTTTGGGCACATGGACAGTGAGGAGATGTGGGCGCATTGACAGTGAGGGGTTTGGGCACATGGACAGTGAGGAGATCTGGACACATGGACAGTGAGGGGGTTGGTCACATGGACAGTGAGGAGATGTGGGTGCATGGGCAGTGAGGAGATATGGGCGCATGGACAGTGAGGGGTTTGGGCACATGGACAGTGAGGAGATGTGGGCTCATGGACAGTGAGGAGATGTGGGTGCATGGACAGTGAGGAGATTTGGGCGCATGGACAGTGAGGGGTTTGGGCACATGGACAGTGAGGGGTTTGGGCACATGCACAGTGAGGGGGTAGGGCACATGAACAGTGAGGAGATATGGGTGCATGGACAGTGAGGGGTTTGGGCACATGGACAGTGAAGGGTTTGGGCACATGGACAGTGAGGGGTTTGGGCACATGGAAAGTGAGGTGATTTGGGCACATGGACAGTGAAGGGTTTGGGCACATGGACAGTGAGATGTGGGCACATGGACAGTGAGGGGTTTGGGCACATGTACAGTGAGGCGATTTGGGCACATGGACAGTGAGGGGTTTGGGCACATGTACAGTGAGATGTGGGCACATGGACAGTGAGGGGTTTGGGCACATGGACAGTGAGATGTGGGCACATGGACAGTGAGGGGTTTGGACACATGTACAGTGAGGAGATTTCGGCAAATGGACAGTGAGGGGTTTGGGCACATGGACAGTGAGGAGATGTGGGCGCATGGATAGTGTGGAGATGTGGGCGCATGGACAGTGAGGAGATTTGGGCACATGGACAGTGAGGGGTTTGGGCACATGGACAGTGAGGAGATCTGGACACATGGACAGTGAGGGGGTTGGTCACATGGACAGTGAGGAGATGTGGGTGCATGGGCAGTGAGGAGTTTGGGCACATGGACAGTGAGGGGTTTGGGCACATGGACAGTGAGGAGATTTTGGCACATGGACAGTGAGGGGTTTGAGCACATGGACAGTGAGGGGTTTGGGCACATGGACAGTGAGGGGTTTGGGCACATGGACATTGAGGAGATCTGGGCACATGGACACAGAGTGGTCTGGGCGCATGGACAGTGAGGGGTTTGCGTACATGCACCGCAAGGAGATCTGGGCACAAGGACAGTGAGGGGTCTGGGCACATGGACAGTGACAATCATTTGGGCACATTGACAGTGAGGATCATTTGGGACATGGACAGTGAGGATACTTGGGCACATGGACAGTGAGGACCTTTGGACCTGTGCACAGTCAGGGGCTTTAGGCCCCTGGACAGTGAGTAGATGTGGGTGCATTGACAGTGAGGGGTTTGGGCACATGGACAGTGAGGGGATTTGGGCACATGGACAATGAGGGGGTTGGGCACATGGACAGTGAGGGGGTTGGGCACATGGATAGTGAGGAGTTGTGGTCGCATTGACAGTGAGGGGTTTGGGCACATGGACAGTGAGGGGTTTGGGCACATGGACAGTGAGGGGATTTGGGCACATGGACAATGAGGGGGTTGGGCACATGGACAGTGAGGGGGTTGGGCACATGGATAGTGAGGAGATGTTGTCGCATTGACAGTGAGGGGTTTGGGCACATGGACAGTGAGGAGATTTGGGCACATGGACAGTGAGTGGTTTCGGCACATGGACAGTGAGGAGATTTGGGCACATGGACAGTGAGTGGTTTCGGCACATGGACAGTGAGGACATATGGGCGCATTGACAGTGAGGGATTTGGGCACACGGACAGTGAGGAGATTTGGGCACATGGACAGTGAGGAGATGTGGGCACATGGACAATGAGGGGTTTGGGCACATGGACAGTGAGGAGATTTAGGCACATGGACAGTGAGGGGTTTGGGCACATGGACAGTGAGGAGATGTGGGCGCATTGACAGTGAGGGGTTTGGGCACATGGACAGTGAGGAGATGTGGGCACATGGACAGTGAGGGGTTTGGGCACATGGACAGTGAGGATATGTGGGCACATGGACAGTTAGGATCATTTGGGACATGGACAGTGAGGTGATGTGGGTGCATGGACAGTGAGGGGTTTGGGCACATGGACAGTGAGGATATGTGAGCACATGGACAGTTAGGATCATTTGGGACATGTGCAGTGAGGAGATGTGGGCACATGGACAGTGAGGGGTTTGGGCACATGGACAGTGATGATATGTGGGCACATGGACGATTAGGATCATTTGGGACATGGAGAGTGAGGAGATATGGGCCCATGGACAGTGAGAGGTTTGGGCCCATGGACAGTGAGGAGATTTGGGCACATGCACAGTGAGGATCATTTGGGACATGGACAGTGAGGGGTTTGGGCACATGGACAGTGAGGGGTTTGGGCACATGGACAGTGAGAATCATTTGGTACATGGACAGTGAGGACCGTTGCACCTGTGCACAGTGAGGGGCTTTAGGCTCCTGGACAGTGAGGAGATATGTGCGCATGGACAGTGAGGGGTTTGGGCACATGGACAGTGAGGGGTTTGGGCACATGGACAGTGAGGGGGTAGGGCACATGGACAGTGAGGAGATATGGGCACATGGACAGTGAGGGGTCTGGGCACATGGACAGTGAGGAGATATGGGCGCATGGACAGTGAGGGATTTGGGCACATGGACAGTGAGGAGATGTGGGCGCATGGACAGTGAGGAGATGTGGGTGCATGGACAGTGAGGAGATTTGGGAGCATGGACAGTGAGGGGTTTGGGCACATGGACAGTGAGGGGTTTGGGCACATGCACAGTGAGGGGGTAGGGCACATGGACAGTGAGGAGTTATGGGCGCATGGACAGTGAGGGGTTTGGGCACATGGACAGTGACGGGTTTGGGCGCATGGACAGTGAGGGGTTTGGGCACATGGAAAGTGAGGTGATTTGGGCACATGGACAGTGAGGGGTTTGGGCACATGGACAGTGAGATGTGGGCACATGGACAGTGAGGGGTTTGGGCACATGTACAGTGAGGAGATTTGGGCACATAGACAGTGAGGGGTTTGGGCACATGTACAGTGAGATGTGGGCACATGGACAGTGAGGGGTTTGGGCACATGGACAGTGAGATGTGGGCACATGGACAGTGAGGGGTTTGGGCACATGTACAGTGAGGAGATTTCGGCACATGGACAGTGAGGGGTTTGGGCACATGGACAGTGAGGAGATGTGGGCGCATTGTCAGTGAGTGGTTTGGGCACATGGACAGTGTGGAGATGTGGGCGCATGGACAGTGAGGAGATTTGGGCACATGGACAGTGAGGGGTTTGGGCACATGGGCAGTGAGGAGATCTGGGCACATGGACAGTGAGGGGGTTGGTCACATGGACAGTGAGGAGATGTGGGTGCATGGACAGTGAGGGGTTTGGGCACATGGACAGTGAGGGTTTTGGGCATATGGACAGTGAGAATCATTCGGGACATGGACAGTGAGGATACTTGGGCACATGGATAGTGAGGACCTTTGGACCTGTGCACAGTCAGAGGCTTTAGGCCCCTGGACAGTGAGGTGATGTGGGCACATGGACAGTGAGGGGTTTGGGCACATGGACAGTGAGGAGATTCGGGCGCATGGATAGTGAGGGGTTTGGGCACATGGACAGTGAGGAGATCTGGGCACATGGACAGTGAGGGGTTTGGGCACATGGATAGTAAGGAGATTTGGGCACATGGACAGTGAGGGGTTTGGGCACATGGACAGTGAGGAGATGTGGGCGCATGGACAGTGAGGGGATGTGGGCACATTGACAGTGAGGAGATGTGGGCACATGGACAGTGAAGGGTTCAGGCACATGGACAGTGAGTTGGTTGGGCACATGGACAGTGAGGAGATGTGGGCACATGGACAGTGAAGGGTTCAGGCACATGGACAGTGAGGGGGTTGGGCACATGGACAGTGAGGAGATTTGGGCACATGGACAGTGAGGGGTTTGGGCACATGGACAGTGAGGAGATGTGGGCGCATGGACAGTGAGGGGTTTGGGCACATGGACAGTGAGGAGATTTTGGCACATGGACAGTGAGGGGTTTGGACACATGGACAGTGAGGAGATTTGGGCACATGGACAGTGAGGGGTTTGAGCACATGGACAGTGAGGAGATGTGGGCACATGGAAAGTGAGGGGTTTGGGCACATGGACAGTGAGGAGATTTGGGCACATGGACGGTGAGGAGATTTTGGCACATGGACAGTGAGGGGTTTGAGCACATGGATAGTGAGGAGATGTGGGCACATGGACAGTGAGGGGTTTGGGCACATGGACAGTGAGGAGATGTGGGCGCATGGACAGTGAGGGGTTTGGGCACATGGACAGTGAGGAGATTTTGGCACATGGACAGTGAGGGGTTTGGACACATGGACAGTGAGGAGATTTGGGCACATGGACAGTGAGGGGTTTGAGCACATGGACAGTGAGGAGATGTGGGCACATGGACAGTGAGGGGTTTGGGCACATGGACAGTGAGGAGATTTGGGCACATGGACGGTGAGGAGATTTTGGCACATGGACAGTGAGGGGTTTGGGCACATGGATAGTGAGGAGATGTGGGCGCATGGACAGTGAGGAGATGTGGGCACATGGACAGTGAAGGGTTCAGACACATGGACAGTGAGGGGGTTGGGCACATGGACAGTGAGGAGATTTGGGCACATGGACAGTGAGGGGATTGGGCACATGGACAGTGAGGAGATGTGGGCGCATGGACAGTGAGGGGTTTGGGCACATGGACAGTGAGGAGATTTTGGCTCATGGACAGTGAGGGGTTTGGGCACATGGATAGTGAGGAGATGTGGGCGCATGGACAGTGAGGGGTTTGGGCACATGGACAGTGAGGAGATGTGGGCGCATAGACAGTGAGGGGTTTGGGCACATGGACAGTGAGGAGATTTGGGCACATGGAGAGTGAGGGGTTTGGGCACATGGACAGTGAGGAGATGTGGGCGCATGGACAGTGAGGGGTTTGGGCACATGGACAGTGAGGAGATTTTGGCTCATGGACAGTGAGGGGTTTGGACACATGGACAGTGAGGAGATTTGGGCACATGGACAGTGAGGGGTTTGAGCACATGGACAGTGAGGAGATGTGGTCATATGGACAGTGAGGGGTTTGGGCACATGGACAGTGAGGAGATTTGGGCACATGGACGGTGAGGAGATTTTGGCACATGGACAGTGAGGGGTTTGGGCACATGGATAGTGAGGAGATGTGGGCGCATGGACAGTGAGGGGTTTGGGCACATGGACAGTGAGGAGATGTGGGCGCATAGACAGTGAGGGGTTTGGGCACATGGACAGTGAGGAGATTTGGGCACATGGACAGTGAGGAGATGTGGGCACATGGACAGTGAGGAGACGTGGGCACATGGACAGTGAGGGGTTTGGGCATATGGACAGTGAGGAGATTTGGGCACATGGACAGTGAGGAGATTTTGGCACATGGACAGTGAGGGGTTTGGACACATGGACAGTGAGGAGATTTGGGCACATGGACAGTGAGGGGTTTGAGCACATGGACAGTGAGGAGACGTGGGCACATGGACAGTGAGGGGTTTGGGCACATGGACAGTGAGGAGATTTGGGCACATGGACGGTGAGGAGATTTTGGCACATGGACAGTGAGGGGTTTGGGCACATGGATAGTGAGGAGATGTGGGCGCATGGACAGTGAGGGGTTTGGGCGCATAGACAGTGAGGGGTTTGGGCACATGGACAGTGAGGAGATTTGGGCACATGGACAGTGAGGGGTTTGGACACATTAACAGTGAGGAGATTTGGGCACATGGACAGTGAGGGGTTCAGGCACATGGACAGTAAGGGGTTCAGGCACATGGACAGTGAGGGGTTTGGGCACATGGACAGTGAGGGGTTTGGGCACATGGACAGTGAGGAGATTTGGGCACATGGACAGTGAGGAGATATGGGCGCATGGACAGTGAGGGGTTTGGGCGCATGGACAGTGAGTAGATTTGCACACATGGACAGTGAGGGGTTTGGGCACATGGACAGTGAGGGGTTTGGGCACATGGACAGTGAGGGGTTTGGGCACATGGAAAGTGAGGTGATTTGGGCACATGGAAAGTGAGGTGATTTGGGCACATGGACAGTGAGGGGTTCAGGCACATGGACAGTGAGGGGGTTGGGCACATGGACAGTGAGGGGTTTGGGCACATGGACAGTGAGATGTGGGCACATGGACAGTGAGGGGTTTGGGCACATGGACAGTGAGATGTGGGCACATGGACAGTGAGATGTGGGCACATGGACAGTGAGGGTTTTGGCCACATGGACATTGAGGGGTTTGGGCACATGGACAGTGAGATGTGGGCACATGGACAGTGAGGGGTTTGGGCACATGGACAGTGAGGTGATGTGGGCACATGGACAGTGAGGGGTTTGGGCACATGGACAGTGAGGGATTGGGGACATGGAAAGTGAGGTGATTTGGGCACATTGACAGTAAGGGGTTTGGGCACATGGACAGTGAGATGTGGGCACATGGACAGTGAGGGGTTTGGGCACATGGACAGTGAGATGTGGGCACCTGGACAGTGAGGGGTTTGGGCACATGTACAGTGTGGAGATTTGGCCACATGGACAGTGAGGGGTTTGGGCACATGGACAGTGAGGGATTTGGGCACATGGAAAGTGAGGTGATTTGGGCACATGGACAGTGAGGGGTTTGGGCACATGGACAGTGAGGGGTTTGGGCACATGGACAGTGAGATGTGGGCACAGGGACAGTGAGGGGTTTGGGCACATGGACAGTGAGGGGTTTGGGCACATGGACAGTGAGGGGTTTGGGCACATGGAAAGTGAGGTGATTTGGGCACATGGACAGTGGGGGGTTTGGGCACATGGACAGTGAGATGTGGGCACATGGACAGTGAGGGGTTTGGGCACATGGACAGTGAGATGTGGGAACATGGACATTGAGGGGTTTGGGCACATGGACAGTGAGGGGTTTGGGCACATGGACAGTGAGATGTGGGCACATGGACAGTAAGGGGTTTGGGCACATGGACAGTGAGGTGATGTGGGCACATGGACAGTGAGGGGTTTGGACACATGGACAGTGAGGAGATGTGGGCGCATTGACAGTGAGGGGTTTGGGCACATGGACAGTGAGGAGATCTGGACACATGGACAGTGAGGGGGTTGGTCACATGGACAGTGAGGAGATGTGGGTGCATGGGCAGTGAGGAGATATGGGCGCATGGACAGTGAGGGGTTTGGGCACATGGACAGTGAGGAGATGTGGGCTCATGGACAGTGAGGAGATGTGGGTGCATGGACAGTGAGGAGATTTGGGCGCATGGACAGTGAGGGGTTTGGGCACATGGACAGTGAGGGGTTTGGGCACATGCACAGTGAGGGGGTAGGGCACATGAACAGTGAGGAGATATGGGTGCATGGACAGTGAGGGGTTTGGGCACATGGACAGTGAAGGGTTTGGGCACATGGACAGTGAGGGGTTTGGGCACATGGAAAGTGAGGTGATTTGGGCACATGGACAGTGAAGGGTTTGGGCACATGGACAGTGAGATGTGGGCACATGGACAGTGAGGGGTTTGGGCACATGTACAGTGAGGCGATTTGGGCACATGGACAGTGAGGGGTTTGGGCACATGTACAGTGAGATGTGGGCACATGGACAGTGAGGGGTTTGGGCACATGGACAGTGAGATGTGGGCACATGGACAGTGAGGGGTTTGGACACATGTACAGTGAGGAGATTTCGGCAAATGGACAGTGAGGGGTTTGGGCACATGGACAGTGAGGAGATGTGGGCGCATGGATAGTGTGGAGATGTGGGCGCATGGACAGTGAGGAGATTTGGGCACATGGACAGTGAGGGGTTTGGGCACATGGACAGTGAGGAGATCTGGACACATGGACAGTGAGGGGGTTGGTCACATGGACAGTGAGGAGATGTGGGTGCATGGGCAGTGAGGAGTTTGGGCACATGGACAGTGAGGGGTTTGGGCACATGGACAGTGAGGAGATTTTGGCACATGGACAGTGAGGGGTTTGAGCACATGGACAGTGAGGGGTTTGGGCACATGGACAGTGAGGGGTTTGGGCACATGGACATTGAGGAGATCTGGGCACATGGACACAGAGTGGTCTGGGCGCATGGACAGTGAGGGGTTTGCGTACATGCACCGCAAGGAGATCTGGGCACAAGGACAGTGAGGGGTCTGGGCACATGGACAGTGACAATCATTTGGGCACATTGACAGTGAGGATCATTTGGGACATGGACAGTGAGGATACTTGGGCACATGGACAGTGAGGACCTTTGGACCTGTGCACAGTCAGGGGCTTTAGGCCCCTGGACAGTGAGTAGATGTGGGTGCATTGACAGTGAGGGGTTTGGGCACATGGACAGTGAGGGGATTTGGGCACATGGACAATGAGGGGGTTGGGCACATGGACAGTGAGGGGGTTGGGCACATGGATAGTGAGGAGTTGTGGTCGCATTGACAGTGAGGGGTTTGGGCACATGGACAGTGAGGGGTTTGGGCACATGGACAGTGAGGGGATTTGGGCACATGGACAATGAGGGGGTTGGGCACATGGACAGTGAGGGGGTTGGGCACATGGATAGTGAGGAGATGTTGTCGCATTGACAGTGAGGGGTTTGGGCACATGGACAGTGAGGAGATTTGGGCACATGGACAGTGAGTGGTTTCGGCACATGGACAGTGAGGAGATTTGGGCACATGGACAGTGAGTGGTTTCGGCACATGGACAGTGAGGACATATGGGCGCATTGACAGTGAGGGATTTGGGCACACGGACAGTGAGGAGATTTGGGCACATGGACAGTGAGGAGATGTGGGCACATGGACAATGAGGGGTTTGGGCACATGGACAGTGAGGAGATTTAGGCACATGGACAGTGAGGGGTTTGGGCACATGGACAGTGAGGAGATGTGGGCGCATTGACAGTGAGGGGTTTGGGCACATGGACAGTGAGGAGATGTGGGCACATGGACAGTGAGGGGTTTGGGCACATGGACAGTGAGGATATGTGGGCACATGGACAGTTAGGATCATTTGGGACATGGACAGTGAGGTGATGTGGGTGCATGGACAGTGAGGGGTTTGGGCACATGGACAGTGAGGATATGTGAGCACATGGACAGTTAGGATCATTTGGGACATGTGCAGTGAGGAGATGTGGGCACATGGACAGTGAGGGGTTTGGGCACATGGACAGTGATGATATGTGGGCACATGGACGATTAGGATCATTTGGGACATGGAGAGTGAGGAGATATGGGCCCATGGACAGTGAGAGGTTTGGGCCCATGGACAGTGAGGAGATTTGGGCACATGCACAGTGAGGATCATTTGGGACATGGACAGTGAGGGGTTTGGGCACATGGACAGTGAGGGGTTTGGGCACATGGACAGTGAGAATCATTTGGTACATGGACAGTGAGGACCGTTGCACCTGTGCACAGTGAGGGGCTTTAGGCTCCTGGACAGTGAGGAGATATGTGCGCATGGACAGTGAGGGGTTTGGGCACATGGACAGTGAGGGGTTTGGGCACATGGACAGTGAGGGGGTAGGGCACATGGACAGTGAGGAGATATGGGCACATGGACAGTGAGGGGTCTGGGCACATGGACAGTGAGGAGATATGGGCGCATGGACAGTGAGGGATTTGGGCACATGGACAGTGAGGAGATGTGGGCGCATGGACAGTGAGGAGATGTGGGTGCATGGACAGTGAGGAGATTTGGGAGCATGGACAGTGAGGGGTTTGGGCACATGGACAGTGAGGGGTTTGGGCACATGCACAGTGAGGGGGTAGGGCACATGGACAGTGAGGAGTTATGGGCGCATGGACAGTGAGGGGTTTGGGCACATGGACAGTGACGGGTTTGGGCGCATGGACAGTGAGGGGTTTGGGCACATGGAAAGTGAGGTGATTTGGGCACATGGACAGTGAGGGGTTTGGGCACATGGACAGTGAGATGTGGGCACATGGACAGTGAGGGGTTTGGGCACATGTACAGTGAGGAGATTTGGGCACATAGACAGTGAGGGGTTTGGGCACATGTACAGTGAGATGTGGGCACATGGACAGTGAGGGGTTTGGGCACATGGACAGTGAGATGTGGGCACATGGACAGTGAGGGGTTTGGGCACATGTACAGTGAGGAGATTTCGGCACATGGACAGTGAGGGGTTTGGGCACATGGACAGTGAGGAGATGTGGGCGCATTGTCAGTGAGTGGTTTGGGCACATGGACAGTGTGGAGATGTGGGCGCATGGACAGTGAGGAGATTTGGGCACATGGACAGTGAGGGGTTTGGGCACATGGGCAGTGAGGAGATCTGGGCACATGGACAGTGAGGGGGTTGGTCACATGGACAGTGAGGAGATGTGGGTGCATGGACAGTGAGGGGTTTGGGCACATGGACAGTGAGGGTTTTGGGCATATGGACAGTGAGAATCATTCGGGACATGGACAGTGAGGATACTTGGGCACATGGATAGTGAGGACCTTTGGACCTGTGCACAGTCAGAGGCTTTAGGCCCCTGGACAGTGAGGTGATGTGGGCACATGGACAGTGAGGGGTTTGGGCACATGGACAGTGAGGAGATTCGGGCGCATGGATAGTGAGGGGTTTGGGCACATGGACAGTGAGGAGATCTGGGCACATGGACAGTGAGGGGTTTGGGCACATGGATAGTAAGGAGATTTGGGCACATGGACAGTGAGGGGTTTGGGCACATGGACAGTGAGGAGATGTGGGCGCATGGACAGTGAGGGGATGTGGGCACATTGACAGTGAGGAGATGTGGGCACATGGACAGTGAAGGGTTCAGGCACATGGACAGTGAGTTGGTTGGGCACATGGACAGTGAGGAGATGTGGGCACATGGACAGTGAAGGGTTCAGGCACATGGACAGTGAGGGGGTTGGGCACATGGACAGTGAGGAGATTTGGGCACATGGACAGTGAGGGGTTTGGGCACATGGACAGTGAGGAGATGTGGGCGCATGGACAGTGAGGGGTTTGGGCACATGGACAGTGAGGAGATTTTGGCACATGGACAGTGAGGGGTTTGGACACATGGACAGTGAGGAGATTTGGGCACATGGACAGTGAGGGGTTTGAGCACATGGACAGTGAGGAGATGTGGGCACATGGACAGTGAGGGGTTTGGGCACATGGACAGTGAGGAGATTTGGGCACATGGACGGTGAGGAGATTTTGGCACATGGACAGTGAGGGGTTTGAGCACATGGATAGTGAGGAGATGTGGGCACATGGACAGTGAGGGGTTTGGGCACATGGACAGTGAGGAGATGTGGGCGCATGGACAGTGAGGGGTTTGGGCACATGGACAGTGAGGAGATTTTGGCACATGGACAGTGAGGGGTTTGGACACATGGACAGTGAGGAGATTTGGGCACATGGACAGTGAGGGGTTTGAGCACATGGACAGTGAGGAGATGTGGGCACATGGACAGTGAGGGGTTTGGGCACATGGACAGTGAGGAGATTTGGGCACATGGACGGTGAGGAGATTTTGGCACATGGACAGTGAGGGGTTTGGGCACATGGATAGTGAGGAGATGTGGGCGCATGGACAGTGAGGAGATGTGGGCACATGGACAGTGAAGGGTTCAGACACATGGACAGTGAGGGGGTTGGGCACATGGACAGTGAGGAGATTTGGGCACATGGACAGTGAGGGGATTGGGCACATGGACAGTGAGGAGATGTGGGCGCATGGACAGTGAGGGGTTTGGGCACATGGACAGTGAGGAGATTTTGGCTCATGGACAGTGAGGGGTTTGGGCACATGGATAGTGAGGAGATGTGGGCGCATGGACAGTGAGGGGTTTGGGCACATGGACAGTGAGGAGATGTGGGCGCATAGACAGTGAGGGGTTTGGGCACATGGACAGTGAGGAGATTTGGGCACATGGAGAGTGAGGGGTTTGGGCACATGGACAGTGAGGAGATGTGGGCGCATGGACAGTGAGGGGTTTGGGCACATGGACAGTGAGGAGATTTTGGCTCATGGACAGTGAGGGGTTTGGACACATGGACAGTGAGGAGATTTGGGCACATGGACAGTGAGGGGTTTGAGCACATGGACAGTGAGGAGATGTGGTCATATGGACAGTGAGGGGTTTGGGCACATGGACAGTGAGGAGATTTGGGCACATGGACGGTGAGGAGATTTTGGCACATGGACAGTGAGGGGTTTGGGCACATGGATAGTGAGGAGATGTGGGCGCATGGACAGTGAGGGGTTTGGGCACATGGACAGTGAGGAGATGTGGGCGCATAGACAGTGAGGGGTTTGGGCACATGGACAGTGAGGAGATTTGGGCACATGGACAGTGAGGAGATGTGGGCACATGGACAGTGAGGAGACGTGGGCACATGGACAGTGAGGGGTTTGGGCATATGGACAGTGAGGAGATTTGGGCACATGGACAGTGAGGAGATTTTGGCACATGGACAGTGAGGGGTTTGGACACATGGACAGTGAGGAGATTTGGGCACATGGACAGTGAGGGGTTTGAGCACATGGACAGTGAGGAGACGTGGGCACATGGACAGTGAGGGGTTTGGGCACATGGACAGTGAGGAGATTTGGGCACATGGACGGTGAGGAGATTTTGGCACATGGACAGTGAGGGGTTTGGGCACATGGATAGTGAGGAGATGTGGGCGCATGGACAGTGAGGGGTTTGGGCGCATAGACAGTGAGGGGTTTGGGCACATGGACAGTGAGGAGATTTGGGCACATGGACAGTGAGGGGTTTGGACACATTAACAGTGAGGAGATTTGGGCACATGGACAGTGAGGGGTTCAGGCACATGGACAGTAAGGGGTTCAGGCACATGGACAGTGAGGGGTTTGGGCACATGGACAGTGAGGGGTTTGGGCACATGGACAGTGAGGAGATTTGGGCACATGGACAGTGAGGAGATATGGGCGCATGGACAGTGAGGGGTTTGGGCGCATGGACAGTGAGTAGATTTGCACACATGGACAGTGAGGGGTTTGGGCACATGGACAGTGAGGGGTTTGGGCACATGGACAGTGAGGGGTTTGGGCACATGGAAAGTGAGGTGATTTGGGCACATGGAAAGTGAGGTGATTTGGGCACATGGACAGTGAGGGGTTCAGGCACATGGACAGTGAGGGGGTTGGGCACATGGACAGTGAGGGGTTTGGGCACATGGACAGTGAGATGTGGGCACATGGACAGTGAGGGGTTTGGGCACATGGACAGTGAGATGTGGGCACATGGACAGTGAGATGTGGGCACATGGACAGTGAGGGTTTTGGCCACATGGACATTGAGGGGTTTGGGCACATGGACAGTGAGATGTGGGCACATGGACAGTGAGGGGTTTGGGCACATGGACAGTGAGGTGATGTGGGCACATGGACAGTGAGGGGTTTGGGCACATGGACAGTGAGGGATTGGGGACATGGAAAGTGAGGTGATTTGGGCACATTGACAGTAAGGGGTTTGGGCACATGGACAGTGAGATGTGGGCACATGGACAGTGAGGGGTTTGGGCACATGGACAGTGAGATGTGGGCACCTGGACAGTGAGGGGTTTGGGCACATGTACAGTGTGGAGATTTGGCCACATGGACAGTGAGGGGTTTGGGCACATGGACAGTGAGGGATTTGGGCACATGGAAAGTGAGGTGATTTGGGCACATGGACAGTGAGGGGTTTGGGCACATGGACAGTGAGGGGTTTGGGCACATGGACAGTGAGATGTGGGCACAGGGACAGTGAGGGGTTTGGGCACATGGACAGTGAGGGGTTTGGGCACATGGACAGTGAGGGGTTTGGGCACATGGAAAGTGAGGTGATTTGGGCACATGGACAGTGGGGGGTTTGGGCACATGGACAGTGAGATGTGGGCACATGGACAGTGAGGGGTTTGGGCACATGGACAGTGAGATGTGGGAACATGGACATTGAGGGGTTTGGGCACATGGACAGTGAGGGGTTTGGGCACATGGACAGTGAGATGTGGGCACATGGACAGTAAGGGGTTTGGGCACATGGACAGTGAGGTGATGTGGGCACATGGACAGTGAGGGGTTTGGACACATGGAAAGTGAGGTGATTTGGGCACATAGACAGTGAGGGGTTTGGGCACATGGAAAGTGAGGTGATTTGGGCACATGGACACTGAGGGGTTTGGGCACAAGGACAGTGAGGGGTTTGGGCACATGGACAGTGAGGGGTTTGGGCACATGGATAGTGAGGGGTTTGGGCACATGGACAGTGAGGGGTTTGGGCACATGGAAAGTGAGGTGATTTGGGCACATGGAAAGTGAGGGGTTTGGGCACATGGACAGTGAGATGTGGGCACATGGACAGTGAGGGGTTTGGGCACATGTACAGTGAGGAGATTTGGGCACATGGACAGTGAGGGGTTTGGGCACATGGAAAGTGAGGGGGTTGGGCACATGGACAGTGAGATGTGGGCACATGGACAGTGAGGGGTTTGGGCACATGTACAGTGAGGAGATTTGGGCACATGGACAGTGAGGGGTTTGGGCACATGGAAAGTGAGGGGTTTGGGCACATGAACAGTGAGGGGTTTGGGCACATGGACAGTGAGATGTGGGCACATGGACAGTGAGGTGATTTGGGCACATGGGCAGTGAGGGGTTTGGGCACATGGACAGTGAGGGGTTTGGGCACATGGACAGTGAGGAGATGTGGGTGCATGGGCAGTGAGGAGTTTGGGCACATGGACAGTGAGGTGATTTGGGCACATGGACAGTGAGGGGTTTGGGCACATGGACAGTGAGGGGTTTCGCCACATGGACAGTGAGGTGATTTGGGCACATGGACAGTGAGGGGTTTGGGCACATGGAACGTGAGGTGATTTGGACACATGGACAGTGAGGGGTTTGGGCACATGGACAGTGAGGAGATTTGGGCACATGGACAGTGAGGGGTTTGGGCACATGGAAAGTGAGGGGTTTGGGCACATGGACAGTGAGATGTGGGCACATGGACAGTGAGGGGTTTGGGCACATGGACAGTGAGATGTGGGCACATGGACAGTGAGGTGATTTGGGCACATGGACAGTGAGGGGTTTGGGCACATGGACAGTGAGGGGTTTGGCACATGTACAGTGTGGAGATTTGGCCACATGGACAGTGAGGGGTTTGGGCACATGGACAGTGAGATGTGGGCACATGGACAGTGAGGGGTTTGGGCACATGGACAGTGAGGGGATTCCGGCACATGGACAGTGAGGGGTTTGGGCACATGGACATTGAGGAGATGTGAGCGCATGGTCAGTGAGTGGTTTGGGCACATGGACAGTGTGGAGATGTGGGCGCATGGACAGTGAGGAGATTTGGGCACATGGACAGTGAGGGGTTTGGGCACATGGACAGTGAGGAGATTTGGGCACATGGACAGTGAGGGGTTTGGGCACATGGACAGTGAGGGGTTTGGCACATGTACAGTGTGGAGATTTGGCCACATGGACAGTGAGGGGTTTGGGCACATGGACAGTGAGATGTGGGCACATGGACAGTGAGGGGTTTGGGCACATGGACAGTGAGGGGATTCCGGCACATGGACAGTGAGGGGTTTGGGCACATGGACATTGAGGAGATGTGAGCGCATGGTCAGTGAGTGGTTTGGGCACATGGACAGTGTGGAGATGTGGGCGCATGGACAGTGAGGAGATTTGGGCACATGGACAGTGAGGGGTTTGGGCACATGGACAGTGAGGAGATTTGGGCACATGGACAGTGAGGGGTTTGGGCACATGGAAAGTGAGGGGTTTGGGCACATAGACAGTGATGGGTTTGTGCACATGGACAGTGAGATGTGGGCGCATGGACAGCGAGGGGATTGGGCACATGGACAGTGAGGGGTTTGGGCACATGGACAGTGATGGGTTTGTGCACATGGACAGTGAGGAGATGTGGGCGCATGGACAGTGAGGGGGTTGGTGACATGGACAGTGTGGAGATTTGGGCACATGGACAGTGAGGAGATTTGGGCACATGGACAGTGAGGATATTTGGGCACATGGACAGTGAGGAGATCTGGGCACAGGGACAGTGAGGGGTCTGGGCACATGGACAGTGACGATCATTTGGGCACATGGAAAGTGAGGAGATGTGGGCACATGGACAGTGAGGAGATTTGGCCACATGGACAGTGAGGGGTTTGGGCACATGGACAGTGAGATGTGGGCACATGGACAGTGAGGGGTTTGGGCACATGGACAGTGAGGGGATTCCGGCACATGGACAGTGAGGGGTTTGGGCACATGGACATTGAGGAGATGTGAGCGCATGGTCAGTGAGTGGTTTGGGCACATGGACAGTGTGGAGATGTGGGCGCATGGACAGTGAGGAGATTTGGGCACATGGACAGTGAGGGGTTTGGGCACATGGACAGTGAGGAGATTTGGGCACATGGACAGTGAGGGGTTTGGGCACATGGACAGTGAGGGGTTTGGGCACATGGACAGTGATGGGTTTGTGCACATGGACAGTGAGATGTGGGCGCATGGACAGCGAGGGGATTGGGCACATGGACAGTGAGGGGTTTGGGCACATGGACAGTGATGGGTTTGTGCACATGGACAGTGAGGAGATGTGGGCGCATGGACAGTGAGGGGGTTGGTCACATGGACAGTGAGGAGATTTGGGCACATGGACAGTGAGGAGATTTGGGCACATGGACAGTGAGGATATTTGGGCACATGGACAGTGAGGAGATCTGGGCACAGGGACAGTGAGGGGTCTGGGCACATGGACAGTGACGATCATTTGGGCACATGGACAGTGAGGAGATGTGGGCACATGGACAGTGAGGGGTTTGGGCACATGGACAGTGAGGAGATCTGGGCACATGGACAGTGAGGGGTTTGGGCACATGGACAGTGAGGGGTTTGGGCACGTGGACAATGAGGTGATATGGGCACATGGACAGTGAGGGGTTTGGGCACATGGACAGCTAGGAGATGTGGGTGCCTGGACTGTGAGGGGTTTGGGTACATGGACAGTGAGGAGAATTGGGGACATGGACAGTGAGCGGTTTGGGCATATCGACAGTGAGGGGTTTGGGCACATGGACAGTGAGGAGATGTGGGCGCATGGACAGAGAGGGATTTGGGCTCCTGGACAGTGAGGGGTTTGGGCACATGGACAGTGAGGGGTTTGGGCACATGGACAGTGAGTGGTTTGGGCACATGGACAGTGAGGATATTTGGGCAAATGGACAGTGAGGGGTTTGGGCACATGGACAGTGAGGAGATGTGGGCGCATGGACAGTGAGCGGTTTGGGCACATGGACAGTGAGGGGTTTGGACACACAGACAGTGAGGAGATTTGGGCACATGGACAGTGAGTGGTTTGGGCACATGGACAGTGAGGAGATTTGGGCACATGGACAGTGAGGGGTTGGGCACATGGACAGTGAGGGGTTTGGGCACATGGACAGTGAGGAGATGTGGTCATGAGGGGTTGGGGCACATGGACAGTGAGGAGATGTGGGCACATGGACAGTGAGGAGATGTGGGCACATGGACAGTGAGGGATTTGGCACATGGACAGTCAGGAGATGTGGGTGCATGGGCAGAGAGGAGTTTGGGAACATGGACAGTGAGGGGTTTGGGCACATGGACAGTGAGGAGATGTGGGTGCATGGACAGTGAGGGGTTTGAGCACATGGAGAGTGAGGACCTTTGGACCTGTGCACAGTCAGGGGATTGATGCCCCTGGACAGTGAGGACATTTGGGCACATGGACAGTGAGGGGTTTGGGCACATGGAAAGTGAGGGGTTTGGGCACATGGACAGTGAGGGGTTTGGCACATGGACAGTCAGGAGATGTGGGTGCATGGGCAGCGAGGGGTTTGGGAACATGGACAGTGAGGGGTTTGGGCACATGGACAGTGAGGGGTTTGGGCACATGGATAGTGAGGGGTTTGGGCACATGGACAGTGAGGACCTTTGGACCTGTGCACAGTAAGAGACTTTAGGTCCCTGGACAGTGAGGAGAGTTGGGCACATGGACAGGGAGGAGATGTGGGCGCATTGACAGTGAGGGGTTTGGGCACACGGACAGTGAGGAGATTTGGGCACATGGACAGTGAGGAGATGTGGGCACATGGACAATGAGGGGTTTGGGCACATGGACAGTGAGGAGATTTAGGCACATGGACAGTGAGGGGTTTGGGCACATGGACAGTGAGGAGATGTGGGTGCATTGACAGTGAGGGGTTTGGGCACATGGACAGTGAGGAGATGTGGGCACATGGACAATGAGGGGTTTGGGCACATGGACAGTGAGGAGATGTGGGCGCATCGACAGTGAGGGGTTTGGGCACATGGACAGTGAGGAGATTTGAGCACATGGACAGTGAGGGTTTTCGGCACATGAACAGTGAGGAGATGTGGGCACATGGACAGTGAGGAGATGTGGGCACATGGACAGTGAGTGGTTTGGGCACATGGACAGTGAGGATATGTGGGCACATGGACAGTTAGGATCATTTGGGACATGGACAGTGAGGTGATGTGGGTGCATGGACAGTGAGGGGTTTGGGCACATGGACAGTGAGGATATGTGGACACATGGACAGTTAGGGTCATTTGGGACATGTGCAGTGAGGAGATGTGGGCACATGGACAGTGAGGGGTTTGGGCAAATGGACAGTGATGATATGTGGGCACATGGACAGTGAGGAGATTTGGGCACATGGACAGTGAGGATTATTTGGGACATGGACAGTGAGGGGTTTGGGCACATGGACAGTGTGGGTTTGGGCACATGGACAGTGAGAATCATTTGGTACATGTACAGTGGGGATACGTGGGCACATGCACAGTGAGGATCGTTGCACCTGTGCACAGTGAGGGGCTTTAGGCTCCTGGACAGTGAGGAGATATGGGCGCATGGACAGTGAGGGGTTTGGTCACATGGACAGTGAGGGGTTTGGGCACATGGACAGTGAGGAGATATGGGCGCATGGACAGTGAGGGGTTTGGGCACATGGACAGTGAGGGGTTTGGGCACATGGACAGTGAGGGGGTAGGGCACATGGACAGTGAGGAGATATGGGCGCATGGACAGTGAGGGGTTTGGGCACATGGACAGTGAGGAGATATGGGCGCATGGACAGTGAGGGGTTTGGGCACATGGACAGTGAGGAGATGTGGGCGCATGGACAGTGAGGAGATGTGGTTGCATGGACAGTGTGGAGATTTGGGCGCATGGACAGTGAGGGGTTTGGGCACGTGGACAGTGAGGGGTTTGGGCACATGCACAGTGAGGGGGTAGGGCACATGGACAGTGAGGAGATATGGGTGCATGGACAGTGAGGGGTTTGGGCACATGGACAGTGAAGGGTTTGGGCACATGGACAGTGAGGGGTTTGGGCACATGGAAAGTGAGGTGATTTGGGCACATGGACAGTGAAGGGTTTGGGCACATGGACAGTGAGATGTGGGCACATGGACAGTGAGGGGTTTGGGCACATGTACAGTGAGGAGATTTGGGCACATGGACAGTGAGGGGTTTGGGCACATGTACAGTGAGATGTGGGCACATGGACAGTGAGGGGTTTGGGCACATGGACAGTGAGATGTGGGCACATGGACAGTGAGGGGTTTGGACACATGTACAGTGAGGAGATTTCGGCAAATGGACAGTGAGGGGTTTGGGCACATGGACAGTGAGGAGATGTGGGCGCATGGTCAGTGAGTGGTTTGGGCACATGGATAGTGTGGAGATGTGGGCGCATGGACAGTGAGGAGATTTGGGCACATGGACAGTGAGGGGTTTGGGCACATGGACAGTGAGGAGATCTGGGCACATGGACAGTGAGGGGGTTGGTCACATGGACAGTGAGGAGATGTGGGTGCATGGGCAGTGAGGAGTTTGGGCACATGGACAGTGAGGGGTTTGGGCACATGGACAGTGAGGAGATTTTGGCACATGGACAGTGAGGGGTTTGAGCACATGGACAGTGAGGGGTTTGGGCACATGGACAGTGAGGGGTTTGGGCACATGGACATTGAGGAGATCTGGGCACATGGACACAGAGTGGTCTGGGCGCATGGACAGTGAGGGGTTTGCGTACATGCACCGCAAGGAGATCTGGGCACAAGGACAGTGAGGGGTCTGGGCACATGGACAGTGACAATCATTTGGGCACATTGACAGTGAGGATCATTTGGGACATGGACAGTGAGGAAACTTGGGCACATGGACAGTGAGGACCTTTGGACCTGTGCACAGTCAGGGGCTTTAGGCCCCTGGACAGTGAGTAGATGTAGGTGCATTGACAGTGAGGGGTTTGGGCACATGGACAGTGAGGGGATTTGGGCACATGGACAATGAGGGGGTTGGGCACATGGACAGTGAGGGGGTTGGGCACATGGATAGTGAGGAGATGTGGTCGCATTGACAGTGAGGGGTTTGGGCACATGGACAGTGAGGGGTTTGGGCACATGGACAGTGAGGGGATTTGGGCACATGGACAATGAGGGGGTTGGGCACATGGACAGTGAGTGGTTTCGGCACATGGACAGTGAGGAGATATGGGCGCATTGACAGTGAGGGGTTTGGGCACACGGACAGTGAGGAGATTTGGGCACATGGACAGTGAGGAGATGTGGGCACATGGACAATGAGGGGTTTGGGCACATGGACAGTGAGGAGATTTAGGCACATGGACAGTGAGGAGATGTGGGCGCATTGACAGTGAGGAGATGTGGGCGCATTGACAGTGAGGGGTTTGGGCACATGGACAGTGAGGAGATGTGGGCACATGGACAGTGAGGGGTTTGGGCACATGGACAGTGAGGATATGTGGGCACATGGACAGTTAGGATCATTTGGGACATGGACAGTGAGGTGATGTGGGTGCATGGACAGTGAGGGGTTTGGGCACATGGACAGTGAGGATATGTGAGCACATGGACAGTTAGGATCATTTGGGACATGTGCAGTGAGGAGATGTGGGCACATGGACAGTGAGGGGTTTGGGCACATGGACAGTGATGATATGTGGGCACATGGACGATTAGGATCATTTGGGACATGGAGAGTGAGGAGATATGGGCCCATGGACAGTGAGAGGTTTGGGCCCATGGACAGTGAGGAGATTTGGGCACATGCACAGTGAGGATCATTTGGGACATGGACAGTGAGGGGTTTGGGCACATGGACAGTGAGGTGTTTGGGCACATGGACAGTGAGAATCATTTGGTACATGGACAGTGGGGATACCTGGGCACATGGACAGTGAGGACCGTTGCACCTGTGCACAGTGAGGGGCTTTAGGCTCCTGGACAGTGAGGAGATATGTGCGCATGGACAGTGAGGGGTTTGGGCACATGGACAGTGAGGGGTTTGGGCACATGGACAGTGAGGGGGTAGGGCACATGGACAGTGAGGAGATATGGGCACATGGACAGTGAGTGGTCTGGGCACATGGACAGTGAGGAGATATGGGCGCATGGACAGTGAGGGATTTGGGCACATGGACAGTGAGGAGATGTGGGCGCATGGACAGTGAGGAGATGTGGGTGCATGGACAGTGAGGAGATTTGGGAGCATGGACAGTGAGGGGTTTGGGCACATGGACAGTGAGGGGTTTGGGCACATGCACAGTGAGGGGGTAGGGCACATGGACAGTGAGGAGTTATGGGCGCATGGAAAGTGAGGGGTTTGGGCACATGGACAGTGACGGGTTTGGGCGCATGGACAGTGAGGGGTTTGGGCACATGGAAAGTGAGGTGATTTGGGCACATGGACAGTGAGGGGTTTGGGCACATGGACAGTGAGATGTGGGCACATGGACAGTGAGGGGTTTGGGCACATGTACAGTGAGGAGATTTGGGCACATAGACAGTGAGGGGTTTGGGCACATGTACAGTGAGATGTGGGCACATGGACAGTGAGGGGTTTGGGCACATGGACAGTGAGATGTGGGCACATGGACAGTGAGGGGTTTGGGCACATGTACAGTGAGGAGATTTCGGCACATGGACAGTGAGGGGTTTGGGCACATGGACAGTGAGGAGATGTGGGCGCATGGTCAGTGAGTGGTTTGGGCACATGGACAGTGTGGAGATGTGGGCGCATGGACAGTGAGGAGATTTGGGCACATGGACAGTGAGGGGTTTGGGCACATGGGCAGTGAGGAGATCTGGGCACATGGACAGTGAGGGGGTTGGTCACATGGACAGTGAGGAGATGTGGGTGCATGGACAGTGAGGGGTTTGGGCACATGGACAGTGAGGGTTTTGGGCATATGGACAGTGAGAATCATTTGCGACATGGACAGTGAGGATACTTGGGCACATGGATAGTGAGGACCTTTGGACCTGTGCACAGTCAGAGGCTTTAGGCCCCTGGACAGTGAGGTGATGTGGGCACATGGACAGTGAGGGGTTTGGGCACATGGACAGTGAGGAGATTCGGGCGCATGGATAGTGAGGGGTTTGGGCACATGGACAGTGAGGAGATCTGGGCACATGGACAGTGAGGGGTTTGGGCACATGGACAGTAAGGAGATTTGGGCACATGGACAGTGAGGGGTTTGGGCACATGGACAGTGAGGAGATGTGGGCGCATGGACAGTGAGGGGATGTGGGCACATTGACAGTGAGGAGATGTGGGCACATGGACAGTGAAGGGTTCAGGCACATGGACAGTGAGTTGGTTGGGCACATGGACAGTGAGGAGATGTGGGCACATGGACAGTGAAGGGTTCAGGCACATGGACAGTGAGGGGGTTGGGCACATGGACAGTGAGGAGATTTGGGCACATGGACAGTGAGGGGTTTGGGCACATGGACAGTGAGGAGATGTGGGCGCATGGACAGTGAGGGGTTTGGGCACATGGACAGTGAGGAGATTTTGGCACATGGACAGTGAGGGGTTTGGACACATGGACAGTGAGGAGATTTGGGCACATGGACAGTGAGGGGTTTGAGCACATGGACAGTGAGGAGATGTGGGCACATGGACAGTGAGGGGTTTGGGCACATGGACAGTGAGGAGATTTGGGCACATGGACGGTGAGGAGATTTTGGCACATGGACAGTGAGGGGTTTGGGCACATGGATAGTGAGGAGATGTGGGCACATGGACAGTGAGGGTTTTGGGCACATGGACAGTGAGGAGATGTGGGCGCATGGACAGTGAGGGGTTTGGGCACATGGACAGTGAGGATATTTTGGCACATGGACAGTGAGGGGTTTGGACACATGAACAGTGAGGAGATTTGGGCACATGGACAGTGAGGGGTTTGAGCACATGGACAGTGAGGAGATGTGGGCACATGGACAGTGAGGGGTTTGGGCACATGGACAGTGAGGAGATTTGGGCACATGGACGGTGAGGAGATTTTGGCACATGGACAGTGAGGGGTTTGGGCACATGGATAGTGAGGAGATGTGGGCACATGGACAGTGAGGAGATGTGGGCACATGGACAGTGAAGGGTTCAGGCACATGGACAGTGAGGGGGTTGGGCACATGGACAGTGAGGAGATTTGGGCACATGGACAGTGAGGGGTTTGGGCACATGGACAGTGAGGAGATGTGGGCGCATGGACAGTGAGGGGTTTGGGCACATGGACAGTGAGGAGATTTTGGCTCATGGACAGTGAGGGGTTTGGACACATGGACAGTGAGGAGATTTGGGCACATGGACAGTGAGGGGTTTGAGCACATGGACAGTGAGGAGATGTGGTCATATGGACAGTGAGGGGTTTGGGCACATGGACAGTGAGGAGATTTGGGCACATGGACGGTGAGGAGATTTTGGCACATGGACAGTGAGGGGTTTGGGCACATGGATAGTGAGGAGATGTGGGCGCATGGACAGTGAGGGGTTTGGGCACATGGACAGTGAGGAGATGTGGGCGCATAGACAGTGAGGGGTTTGGGCACATGGACAGTGAGGAGATTTGGGCACATGGACAGTGACGGGTTTGGCACATGGACAGTGAGGAGATTTGGGCACATGGACAGTGAGGAGATGTGGGCACATGGACAGTGAGGAGACGTGGGCACATGGACAGTGAGGGGTTTGGGCATATGGACAGTGAGGAGATTTGGGCACATGGACAGTGAGGAGATTTTGGCACATGGACAGTGAGGGGTTTGGACACATGGACAGTGAGGAGATTTGGGCACATGGACAGTGAGGGGTTTGAGCACATGGACAGTGAGGACACGTGGGCACATGGACAGTGAGGGGTTTGGGCACATGGACAGTGAGGAGATTTGGGCACATGGACGGTGAGGAGATTTTGGCACATGGACAGTGAGGGGTTTGGGCACATGGATAGTGAGGTGATGTGGGCGCATGGACAGTGAGGGGTTTGGGCACATGGACAGTGGGGAGATGTGGGCGCATAGACAGTGAGGGGTTTGGGCACATGGACAGTGAGGAGATTTGGGCACATGGACAGTGAGGGGTTTGGACACATTAACAGTGAGGAGATTTGGGCACATGGACAGTGAGGGGTTTGGGCACATGGACAGTGAGGGGTTTGGGCACATGGACAGTGAGGAGATTTGGGCACATGGACAGTGAGGAGATATGGGCGCATGGACAGTGAGGGGTTTGGGCGCATGGACAGTGAGTAGATTTGCACACATGGACAGTGAGGGGTTTGGGCACATGGACAGTGAGGGGTTTGGGCACATGGACAGTGAGGGGTTTGGGCACATGGAAAGTGAGGTGATTTGGGCACATGGAAAGTGAGGTGATTTGGGCACATGGACAGTGAGGGGTTCAGGCAAATGGACAGTGAGGGGGTTGGGCACATGGACAGTGAGGGGTTTGGGCACATGGACAGTGAGATGTGGGCACATGGACAGTGAGGGGTTTGGGCACATGGACAGTGAGATGTGGGCACATGGACAGTGAGATGTGGGCACATGGACAGTGAGGGTTTTGGCCACATGGACATTGAGGGGTTTGGGCACATGGACAGTGAGATGTGGGCACATGGACAGTGAGGGGTTTGGGCACATGGACAGTGAGGTGATGTGGGCACATGGACAGTGAGGGGTTTGGGCACATGGACAGTGAGGGATTGGGGACATGGAAAGTGAGGTGATTTGGGCACATTGACAGTAAGGGGTTTGGGCACATGGACAGTGAGATGTGGGCACATGGACAGTGAGGGGTTTGGGCACATGGACAGTGAGATGTGGGCACATGGACAGTGAGGGGTTTGGGCACATGTACAGTGTGGAGATTTGGCCACATGGACAGTGAGGGGTTTGGGCACATGGACAGTGAGGGGTTTGGGCACATGGAAAGTGAGGTGATTTGGGCACATGGACAGTGAGGGGTTTGGGCACATGGACAGTGAGATGTGGGCACATGGACAGTGAGGGGTTTGGGCACATGGACAGTGAGGGGTTTGGGCACATGGACAGTGAGGGGTTTGGGCACATGGAAAGTGAGGTGATTTGGGCACATGGACAGTGGGGGGTTTGGGCACATGGACAGTGAGATGTGGGCACATGGACAGTGAGGGGTTTGGGCACATGGACAGTGAGATGTGGGAACATGGACATTGAGGGGTTTGGGCACATGGACAGTGAGGGGTTTGGGCACATGGACAGTGAGATGTGGGCACATGGACAGTAAGGGGTTTGGGCACATGGACAGTGAGGTGATGTGGGCACATGGACAGTGAGGGGTTTGGACACATGGAAAGTGAGGTGATTTGGGCACATGGACAGTGAGGGGTTTGGGCACATGGAAAGTGAGGTGATTGGGCACATGGACAGTGAGGGGTTTGGGCACAAGGACAGTGAGGGGTTTGGGCACATTGACAGTGAGGGGTTTGGGCACATGGATAGTGAGGGGTTTGGGCACATGGACAGTGAGGGGTTTGGGCACATGGAAAGTGAGGTGATTTGGGCACATGGAAAGTGAGGGGTTTGGGCACATGGACAGTGAGATGTGGGCACATGGACAGTGAGGGGTTTGGGCACATGTACAGTGAGGAGATTTGGGCACATGGACAGTGAGGGGTTTGGGCACATGGAAAGTGAGGGGTTTGGGCACATGGACAGTGAGATGTGGGCACAGGGACAGTGAGGGGTTTGGGCACATGTACAGTGAGGAGATTTGGGCACATGGACAGTGAGGGGTTTGGGCACATGGAAAGTGAGGGGTTTGGGCACATGAACAGTGAGGGGTTTGGGCACATGGACAGTGAGATGTGGGCACATGGACAGTGAGGTGATTTGGGCACATGGGCAGTGAGGGGTTTGGGCACATGGACAGTGAGGGGTTTGGGCACATGGACAGTGAGGAGATGTGGGTGCATGGGCAGTGAGGAGTTTGGGCACATGGACAGTGAGGTGATTTGGGCACATGGACATTGAGGGGTTTGGGCACATGGACAGTGAGGGGTTTGGGCACATGGACAGTGAGGAGATGTGGGTGCATGGACAGTGAGGAGTTTGGGCACATGGACAGTGAGGAGATTTGGGCGCATGGACAGTGAGGGGTTTGGCCACATGGACAGTGAGGTGATTTGGGCACATGGACAGTGAGGGGTTTGGGCACATGGAAAGTGAGGTGATTTGGACACATGGACAGTGAGGGGTTTGGGCACATGGACAGTGAGGAGATTTGGGCACATGGACAGTGAGGGGTTTGGGCACATGGAAAGTGAGGGGTTTGGGCACATGGACAGTGAGATGTGGGCACATGGACAGTGAGGGGTTTGGGCACATGGACAGTGAGATGTGGGCACATGGACAGTGAGGTGATTTGGGCACATGGACAGTGAGGGGTTTGGGCACATGGACAGTGAGGGGTTTGGCACATGTACAGTGTGGAGATTTGGCCACATGGACAGTGAGGGGTTTGGGCACATGGACAGTGAGATGTGGGCACATGGACAGTGAGGGGTTTGGGCACATGGACAGTGAGGGGATTCCGGCACATGGACAGTGAGGGGTTTGGGCACATGGACATTGAGGAGATGTGAGCGCATGGTCAGTGAGTGGTTTGGGCACATGGACAGTGTGGAGATGTGGGCGCATGGACAGTGAGGAGATTTGGGCACATGGACAGTGAGGGGTTTGGGCACATGGACAGTGAGGAGATTTGGGCACATGGACAGTGAGGGGTTTGGGCACATGGACAGTGAGGGGTTTGGGCACATGGACAGTGATGGGTTTGTGCACATGGACAGTGAGATGTGGGCGCATGGACAGCGAGGGGATTGGGCACATGGACAGTGAGGGGTTTGGGCACATGGACAGTGATGGGTTTGTGCACATGGACAGTGAGGAGATGTGGGCGCATTGACAGTGAGGGGTTTGGGCACATGGACAGTGAGGAGATTTGGGCACATGGACAGTGAGTGGTTTCGGCACATGGACAGTGAGGAGATTTGGGCACATGGACAGTGAGTGGTTTCGGCACATGGACAGTGAGGAGATATGGGCGCATTGACAGTGAGGGGTTTGGGCACACGGACAGTGTGGAGATTTGGGCACATGGACAGTGAGGAGATGTGGGCACATGGACAATGAGGGGTTTGGGCACATTGACAGTGAGGAGATTTAGGCACATGGACAGTGAGGGGTTTGGGCACATGGACAGTGAGGAGATGTGGGCGCATTGACAGTGAGGGGTTTGGGCACATGGACAGTGAGGAGATGTGGGCACATGGACAGTGAGGGGTTTGGGCACATGGACAGTGAGGATATGTGGGCACATGGACAGTTAGGATCATTTGGGACATGGACAGTGAGGTGATGTGGGTGCATGGACAGTGAGGGGTTTGGGCACATGGACAGTGAGGATATGTGAGCACATGGACAGTTAGGATCATTTGGGACATGTGCAGTGAGGAGATGTGGGCACATGGACAGTGAGGGGTTTGGGCACATGGACAGTGATGATATGTGGGCACATGGACGATTAGGATCATTTGGGACATGGAGAGTGAGGAGATATGGGCCCATGGACAGTGAGAGGTTTGGGCCCATGGACAGTGAGGAGATTTGGGCACATGCACAGTGAGGATCATTTGGGACATGGACAGTGAGGGGTTTGGGCACATGGACAGTGAGGGGTTTGGGCACATGGACAGTGAGAATCATTTGGTACATGGACAGTGGGGATACCTGGGCACATGGACAGTGAGGACCGTTGCACCTGTGCACAGTGAGGGGCTTTAGGCTCCTGGACAGTGAGGAGATATGTGCGCATGGACAGTGAGGGGTTTGGGCACATGGACAGTGAGGGGTTTGGGCACATGGACAGTGAGGGGGTAGGGCACATGGACAGTGAGGAGATATGGGCACATGGACAGTGAGGGGTCTGGGCACATGGACAGTGAGGAGATATGGTCGCATGGACAGTGAGGGATTTGGGCACATGGACAGTGAGGAGATGTGGGCGCATGGACAGTGAGGAGATGTGGGTGCATGGACAGTGAGGAGATTTGGGAGCATGGACAGTGAGGGGTTTGGGCACATGGACAGTGAGGGGTTTGGGCACATGCACAGTGAGGGGGTAGGGCACATGGACAGTGAGGAGTTATGGGCGCATGGACAGTGAGGGGTTTGGGCACATGGACAGTGACGGGTTTGGGCGCATGGACAGTGAGGGGTTTGGGCACATGGAAAGTGAGGTGATTTGGGCACATGGACAGTGAGGGGTTTGGGCACATGGACAGTGAGATGTGGGCACATGGACAGTGAGGGGTTTGGGCACATGTACAGTGAGGAGATTTGGGCACATAGACAGTGAGGGGTTTGGGCACATGTACAGTGAGATGTGGGCACATGGACAGTGAGGGGTTTGGGCACATGGACAGTGAGATGTGGGCACATGGACAGTGAGGGGTTTGGGCACATGTACAGTGAGGAGATTTCGGCACATGGACAGTGAGGGGTTTGGGCACATGGACAGTGAGGAGATGTGGGCGCATGGTCAGTGAGTGGTTTGGGCACATGGACAGTGTGGAGATGTGGGCGCATGGACAGTGAGGAGATTTGGGCACATGGACAGTGAGGGGTTTGGGCACATGGGCAGTGAGGAGATCTGGGCACATGGACAGTGAGGGGGTTGGTCACATGGACAGTGAGGAGATGTGGGTGCATGGACAGTAAGGGGTTTGGGCACATGGACAGTGAGGGTTTTGGGCATATGGACAGTGAGAATCATTTGCGACATGGACAGTGAGGATACTTGGGCAGATGGATAGTGAGGACCTTTGGACCTGTGCACAGTCAGAGGCTTTAGGCCCCTGGACAGTGAGGGGTTTGGCACATGGACAGTCAGGAGATGTGGGTGCATGGGCAGCGAGGGGTTTCGGCACATGGATAGTGAGGGGTTTTGGCACATGGACAGTGAGGAGATTTGGGCGCATGGACAGTGAGGGGTTTGGGCACATGGACAGTGAGGAGATTTGAGCACTTTGACAGTTTGGAAATTTGTGCACATGGACAGTGAGGGGATTTGGGCACATGGACAGTGAGGGGTTTCGGCACATGGATAGTGAGGGGTTTGGGCACATGGACAGTGAGGAGAGTTGGGCACATGGACGGTGAGGAGATATGGGCACATGGACAGTGAGGGGTTTGGGCACATGGATAGTGAGGGGTTTGGGCACATGGACAGTGAGGAGATATGGGTGCATCGGAAGTGAGGAGTTTGGGCACATGGACAGTGAGGGGTTTGGGCGCATGGACAGTGAGGGGCTTTAGACACATGGACAGTGAGGAGATGTGGGCGCATTGACAGTGAGGGGTTTGGGCACATGGACAGTGATGAGATTTGAGCACATTGACAGTGAGGGGTTTCGGCACATGGATAGTGAGGGGTTTGGGCACATGGACAGTGAGGGGATTTGAGCACATGGACAGTGAGGGGTTTCGGCACATGGATAGTGAGGGGTTTGGGCACATGGGCAGTGAGGAGAGTTGGGCACATGGACAGTGAGGAGATATGGGCACATGGACAGTGAGGGGTTTGGGCACATGGATAGTGAGGAGATGTGGGTGCATGGGCAGTAAGGAGTTCGGGCACATGGACAGTGAGGAGATTTGGTCACATGGACAGTGAGGAGAGTTGGGCACATGGATAGTGAGGAGATATGGGCACATGGACAGTGAGGGGTTTGGGCACATGGACAGTGAGGAGAGTTGGGCACATGGACAGTGAGGAGATATGGGCACATGGACAGTGAGGGGTTTGGGCACATGGACAGTGAGGAGATATGGGCACATGGACAGTGAGGGGTTCGGGCACATGGATAGTGAGGGGTTCGGGCACATGGACAGTGAGGACCTTTGGACCTGTGCACAGTCAGAGACTTTAGGTCCCTGGACAGTGAGGAGAGTTGGGCACATGGACAGGGAGGAGATGTGGGCGCATTGACAGTGAGGGGTTTGGGCACACGGACAGTGAGGAGATTTGGGCACATGGACAGTGAGGAGATGTGGGCACATGGACAATGAGGGGTTTGGGCACATGGACAGTGAGGAGATTTAGGCACATGGACAGTGAGGGGTTTGGGCACATGGACAGTGAGGAGATGTGGGTGCATTGACAGTGAGGAGTTTGGGCACATGGACAGTGAGGAGATGTGGGCACATGGACAATGAGGGGTTTGGGCACATGGACAGTGAGGAGATGTGGGCGCATCGACAGTGAGGGGTTTGGGCACATGGACAGTGAGGAGATTTGAGCACATGGACAGTGAGGGTTTTCGGCACATGAACAGTGAGGAGATGTGGGCACATGGACAGTGAGGAGATGTGGGCACATGGACAGTGAGTGGTTTGGGCACATGGACAGTGTGGATATGTGGGCACATGGACAGTTAGGATCATTTGGGACATGGACAGTGAGGTGATGTGGGTGCATGGACAGTGAGGGGTTTGGGCACATGGACAGTGAGGATATGTGGGCACATGGACAGTTAGGGTCATTTTGGACATGTGCAGTGAGGAGATGTGGGCACATGGACAGTGAGGGGTTTGGGCACATGGACAGTGATGATATGTGGGCACATGGACGATTAGGATCATTTGGGACATGGACAGTGAGGAGATATGGGCCCATGGACAGTGAGAGGTTTGGGCCCATGGACAGTGAGGAGATTTGGGCACATGGACAGTGAGGATCATTTGGGACATGGACAGTGAGGGGTTTGGGCACATGGACAGTGTGGGTTTGGGCACATGGACAGTGAGAATCATTTGGTACATGTACAGTGGGGATACGTGGGCACATGGACAGTGAGGATCGTTGCATCTGTGCACAGTGAGGGGCTTTAGGCTCCTGGACAGTGAGGAGATATGGGCGCATGGACAGTGAGGGGTTTGGTCACATGGACAGTGAGGGGTTTGGGCACATGGACTTTGAGGAGATATGGGCGCATGGACAGTGAGGGGTTTGGGCACATGGACAGTGAGGGGTTTGGGGACATGGACAGTGAGGGGGTAGGGCACATGGACAGTGAGGAGATATGGGCGCATGGACAGTGAGGGGTTTGGGCACATGGACAGTGAGGAGATATGGGCGCATGGACAGTGAGGGGTTTGGGCACATGGACAGTGAGGAGATGTGGGCGCATGGACAGTGAGGAGATGTGGGTTCATGGACAGTGAGGAGATTTGGGCGCATGGACAGTGAGGGGTTTGGGCACATGGACAGTGAGGGGTTTGGGCACATGCACAGTGAGGGGGTAGGGCACATGGACAGTGAGGAGATATGGGCGCATGGACAGTGAGGGGTTTGGGCACATGGACAGTGACGGGTTTGGGCACATGGACAGTGAGGGGTTTGGGCACATGGAAAGTGAGGTGATTTGGGGATATGGACAGTGAAGGGTTTGGACACATGGACAGTGAGATGTGGGCACATGGACAGTGAGGGGTTTGGGCACATGTACAGTGAGGAGATTTGGGCACATGGACAGTGAGGGGTTTGGGCACATGTACAGTGAGATGTGGGCACATGGACAGTGAGGGGTTTGGGCACATGGACAGTGAGATGTGGGCACCTGGACAGTGAGGGGTTTGGACACATGTACAGTGAGGAGATTTCGGCACATGGACAGTGAGGGGTTTGGGCACATGGACAGTGAGGAGATGTGGGCGCATGGTCAGTGAGTGGTTTGGGCACATGGATAGTGTGGAGATGTGGACGCATGGACAGTGAGGAGATTTGGGCACATGGACAGTGAGGGGTTTGGGCACATGGACAGTGAGGAGATCTTGGCACATGGACAGTGAGGGGGTTGGTCACATGGACAGTGAGGAGATGTGGGTGCATGGGCAGTGAGGAGTTTGGGCACATGGACAGTGAGGGGTTTGGGAACATGGACAGTGAGGAGATTTTGGCACATGGACAGTGAGGGGTTTGGGCACATGGACAGTGAGGGGTTTGGGCACATGGACAGTGAGGGGTTTGGGCACATGGACATTGAGGAGATCTGGGCACATGGACACAGAGGGGTCTGGGCGCAGGGACAGTGAGGGGTTTGCGTACATGCACCGCAAGGAGATCTGGGCACAAGGACAGTGAGGGGTCTGGGCACATGGACAGTGACAATCATTTGGGCACATGGACAGTGAGGATCATTTGGGACATGGACAGTGAGGATACCTGGGCACATGGACAGTGAGGACCTTTGGACCTGTGCACAGTCAGGGGCTTTAGGCCCCTGGACAGTGAGCAGATGTGGGTGCATTGACTGTGAGGGGTTTGGGCACATGGACAGTGAGGGGATTTGGGCACATGGACAATGAGGGGGTTGGGCACATGGACAGTGAGGGGGTTGGGCACATGGATAGTGAGGAGATGTGGTCGCATTGACAGTGAGGGGTTTGGGCACATGGACAGTGAGGAGATTTGGGCACATGGACAGCGAGTGGTTTCGGCACATGGACAGTGAGGAGATATGGGCACATGGACAGTGAGGGGTTTGGGCACATGGACAGTGAGGACCTTTGGACCTGTGCACAGTCATAGACTTTAGGTCCCTGGACAGTGAGGAGAGTTGGGCACATGGACAGGGAGGAGATGTGGGCGCATTGACAGTGAGGGGTTTGGGCACACGGACAGTGAGGAGATTTGGGCACATGGACAGTGAGGAGATGTGGGCACATGGACAATGAGGGGTTTGGGCACATGGACAGTGAGGAGATTTAGGCCCCTGGACAGTGAGGAGATTTGGGCTCATGGACAGTGAGGGGGTTGGGCACGTGGACAGTGAGGGGTTTGGGCACATGGACAGTGAGGGGGTTGGGCACATGGACAGTGAGGAGATTTGGGCTCATGGACAGTGAGGGGTTTGGGCACATGGACAGAGAGGAGATATGGGCGCATGGACAGTGAGGGGTTTGGGCACATGGACAGTGAGGAGATGTGGGCGCATGGACAGTGAGGAGATGTGGGTTCATGGACAGTGAGGAGATTTGGGCGCATGGACAGTGAGGGGTTTGGGCACATGGACAGTGAGGGGTTTGGGCACATGCACAGTGAGGGGGTAGGGCACATGGACAGTGAGGAGATATGGGCGCATGGACAGTGAGGGGTTTGGGCACATGGACAGTGACGGGTTTGGGCACATGGACAGTGAGGGGTTTGGGCACATGGAAAGTGAGGTGATTTGGGGATATGGACAGTGAAGGGTTTGGACACATGGACAGTGAGATGTGGGCACATGGACAGTGAGGGGTTTGGGCACATGTACAGTGAGGAGATTTGGGCACATGGACAGTGAGGGGTTTAGGCACATGTACAGTGAGATGTGGGCACATGGACAGTGAGGGGTTTGGGCACATGGACAGTGAGATGTGGGCACATGGACAGTGAGGGGTTTGGACACATGTACAGTGAGGAGATTTCGGCACATGGACAGTGAGGGGTTTGGGCACATGGACAGTGAGGAGATGTGGGCACATGGTCAGTGAGTGGTTTGGGCACATGGATAGTGTGGAGATGTGGACGCATGGACAGTGAGGAGATTTGGGCACATGGACAGTGAGGGGTTTGGGCACATGGACAGTGAGGAGATCTTGGCACATGGACAGTGAGGGGTTTGGGGTTGGGCACATGGACAGTGAGGGGTTTGGGCACATGGACAGTGAGGGGTTTGGGCACATGGACATTGAGGAGATCTGTGCACATGGACACAGAGGGGTCTGGGCACATGGACAGTGAGGGGTTTGCGTACATGCACCGCAAGGAGATCTGGACACAAGGACAGTGAGGGGTCTGGGCACATGGACAGTGACAATCATTTGGGCACATGGACAGTGAGGATCATTTGGGACATGGACAGTGAGGATACCTGGGCACATGGACAGTGAGGACCTTTGGACCTGTGCACAGTCAGGGGCTTTAGGCCCCTGGACAGTGAGCAGATGTGGGTGCATTGACAGTGAGGGGTTTGGGCACATGGACAGTGAGGGGATTTGGGCACATGGACAATGAGGGGGTTGGGCACATGGACAGTGAGGGGGTTGGGCACATGGATAGTGAGGAGATGTGGTCGCATTGACAGTGAGGGGTTTGGGCACATGGACAGTGAGGAGATTTGGGCACATGGACAGTGAGTGGTTTCGGCACATGGACAGTGAGGAGATATGGGCACATGGACAGTGAGGGGTTTGGGCACATGGACAGTGAGGACCTTTGGACCTGTGCACAGTCATAGACTTTAGGTCCCTGGACAGTGAGGAGAGTTGGGCACATGGACAGGGAGGAGATGTGGGCGCATTGACAGTGAGGGGTTTGGGCACACGGACAGTGAGGAGATGTGGGCACATGGACAATGAGGGGTTTGGGCACATGGACAGTGAAGAGATGTGGGCACATGGACAGTGAGGGGTTTGGGCACATGGACAGTGAGGATATGTGGGCACATGGACAGTTAGGATCATTTGGGACATGTGAGGTGATGTGGGTTCATGGACAGTGAGGGGTTTGGGCACATGGACAGTGAGGATATGCGGGCATATGGACAGTTAGGATCATTTGGGACATGTGCAGTGAGGAGATGTGGGCACATGGACAGTGAGGGGTTTGGGCACATGGACAGTGATGATATGTGGGCACATGGACGATTAGGATCATTTGGGACATGGACAGTGATGAGATATGGGCCCATGGACAGTGGAAGGTTTGGGCCCATGGACAGTGAGGAGATTTGGGCACATGCATAGTGAGGATCATTTGGGACATGGACAGTGAGGGGTTTGGGCACATGGACAGTGAGGGGTTTGGGCACATGGACAGTGAGAATCATTTGGTACATGGACAGTGAGGATACCTGGGCACATGGACAGTGAGGACCGTTGCACCTGTGCACAGTGAGGGGCTTTAGGCTCCTGGACAGTGAGGAGATATGGGCGCATGGACAGTGAGGGGTTTGGGCACATGGACAGTGAGGGGTTTGGGCACATGGACAGTGAGGGGGTAGGGCACATGGACAGTGAGGAGATATGGGCACATGGACAGTGAGGGGTTTGGGCACATGGACAGTGAGGAGATATGGGCGCATGGACAGTGAGGGATTTGGGCACATGGACAGTGAGGAGATGTGGGCGCATGGACAGTGAGGAGATGTGGGTGCATGGACAGTGAGGAGATTTGGGAGCATGGACAGTGAGGGGTTTGGGCACATGGACAGTGAGGGGTTTGGGCACATGCACAGTGAGGGGGTAGGGCACATGGACAGTGAGGAGATATGGGCGCATGGACAGTGAGGGGTTTGGGCACATGGACAGTGACGGGTTTGGGCACATGGACAGTGAGGGGTTTGGGCACATGGAAAGTGAGGTGATTTGGGCACATGGACAGTGAGGGGTTTGGGCACATGGACAGTGAGATGTGGGCACCTGGACAGTGAGGGGTTTGGGCACATGTACAGTGAGGAGATTTGGGCACATAGACAGTGAGGGGTTTGGGCACATGTACAGTGAGATGTGGGCACATGGACAGTGAGGGGTTTGGGCACATGGACAGTGAGATGTGGGCACATGGACAGTGAGGGGTTTGGGCACATGTACAGTGAGGAGATTTCGGCACATGGACAGTGAGGGGTTTGGGCACATGGACAGTGAGGAGATGTGGGTGCATGGTCAGTGAGTGGTTTGGGCACATGGAAAGTGTGGAGATGTGGGCGCATGGACAGTGAGGAGATTTGGGCACATGGACAGTGAGGGGTTTGGGCACATGAACAGTGAGGAGATCTGGGCACATGGACAGTGAGGGGGTTGGTCACATGGACAGTGAGGAGATGTGGGTGCATGGACAGTGAGGGGTTTAGGCATCTGAACAGTGAGGACATGTGGGCACATGGACAGTGAGGAGTTTGGGCACATGGACAGTGAGGAGATGTGGGCGCATGGACAGTGAGGGGTTTGGGCACATGGACAGTGAGGAGATTTGGGCATATGGACAGTGAGAGGTTTGGGCAGATGGACAGTGAGGAGATCTGGGCACATGAACAGTAAGGATATCTGGGCACATGGACAGTGAGGGGTTTGGGCACATGGACAGTGAGGGTTTTGGGGATATGGACAGTGAGAATCATTCGGGACATGGACAGTGAGGATACTTGGGCACATGGATAGTGAGGACCTTTGGACCTGTGCACAGTCAGAGGCTTTAGACCCCTGGACAGTGAGGTGATGTGGGCACATGGACAGTGAGGGGTTTGGGCACATGGACAGTGAGGAGATTCGGGCGCATGGATAGTGAGGGGTTTGGGCACATGGACAGTGAGGAGATCTGGGCACATGGACAGTGAGGGGTTTGGGCACATGGACAGTGAGGGGGTTGGGCACATGGACAGTAAGGAGATTTGGGCACATGGACAGTGAGAGGTTTGGGCGCATGGACAGTGAGGAGATGTGGGCGCATGGACAGTGAGGGGATGTGGGCACATTGACAGTGAGGAGATGTGGGCACATGGACAGTGAAGGGTTCAGGCACATGGACAGTGAGGGGGTTGGGCACATGGACAGTGAGGAGATGTGGGCACATGGACAGTGAAGGGTTCAGGCACATGGACAGTGAGGGGGTTGGGCACATGGACAGTGAGGGGTTTGGGCACATGGACAGTGAAGAGATGTCGGCGCATGGACAGTGAGGGGTTTGGGCACATGGACAGTGAGGAGATTTTGGCACATGGACAGTGAGGGGTTTGGACACATGGACAGTGAGGAGATTTGGGCACATGGACAGTGAGGGGTTTGAGCACATGGACAGTGAGGAGATGTGGGCACATGGACAGTGAGGGGTTTGGGCACATGGACAGTGAGGAGATTTGGGCACATGGACGGTGAGGAGATTTTGGCAAATGGACAATGAGGGGTTTGGGCACATGGATAGTGAGGAGATGTGGACGCATGGACAGTGAGGGGTTTGGGCACATGGACAGTGAGGAGATGTGGGCGCATAGACAGTGAGGGGTTTGGGCACATGGACAGTGAGGAGATTTGGGCACATGGACAGTGAGGGGTTTGGACACATGGACAGTGAGGAGATTTGGGCACATGGACAGTGAGGAGATTTGGGCACATGGACAGTGAGGAGACGTGGGCACATGGACAGTGAGGGGTTTGGGCACATGGACAGTGAGGAGATTTGGGCACATGGACAGTGAGGAGATTTTGGCACATGGACAGTGAGGGGTTTGGACACATGGACAGTGAGGAGATTTGGGCACATGGACAGTGAGGGGTTTGAGCACATGGACAGTGAGGAGACATGGGCACATGGACAGTGAGGGGTTTGGGCACATGGACAGTGAGGAGATTTGGGCACATGGACAGTGAGGAGATTTTGGCACATGGACAGTGAGGGGTTTGGGCACATGGATAGTGAGGAGATGTGGGTGCATGGACAGTGAGGGGTTTGGGCACATGGACAATGAGGAGGTGTGGGCGCATAGACAGTGAGGGGTTTGGGCACATGGGCAGTGAGGAGATTTGGGCACATGGACGGTGAGGAGATTTTGGCAAATGGACAATGAGGGGTTTGGGCACATGGATAGTGAGGAGATGTGGACGCATGGACAGTGAGGGGTTTGGGCACATGGACAGTGAGGAGATGTGGGCGCATAGACAGTGAGGGGTTTGGGCACATGGACAGTGAGGAGATTTGGGCACATGGACAGTGAGGGGTTTGGACACATGGACAGTGAGGAGATTTGGGCACATGGACAGTGAGGAGATTTGGGCACATGGACAGTGAGGAGACGTGGGCACATGGACAGTGAGGGGTTTGGGCACATGGACAGTGAGGAGATTTGGGCACATGGACAGTGAGGAGATTTTGGCACATGGACAGTGAGGGGTTTGGACACATGGACAGTGAGGAGATTTGGGCACATGGACAGTGAGGGGTTTGAGCACATGGACAGTGAGGAGACGTGGGCACATGGACAGTGAGGGGTTTGGGCACATGGACAGTGAGGAGATTTGGGCACATGGACAGTGAGGAGATTTTGGCACATGGACAGTGAGGGGTTTGGGCACATGGATAGTGAGGAGATGTGGGCGCATGGACAGTGAGGGGTTTGGGCACATGGACAATGAGGAGGTGTGGGCGCATAGACAGTGAGGGGTTTGGGCACATGGGCAGTGAGGAGATTTGGGCACATGGACAGTGAGGGGTTTGGACACATGGACAGTGAGGAGATTTGGGCACATGGACAGTGAGGGGTTCAGGCACATGGACAGTGAGGGGTTCAGGCACATGGACAGTGAGGGGTTTGGGCACATGGACAGTGAGGGGTTTGGGCACATGGACAGTGAGGAGATTTGGGCACATGGACAGTGAGGAGATGTGGGCACATGGACAGTGAGGAGATATGGGCGCATGGACAGTAAGGGGTTTGGGCACATGGACAGTGAGGAGATGTGGGCGCATGACAGTGAGGGGGTTGGGGACATGGACAGTGAGGAGATTTGGGCACATGGACAGTGAGGAGATTTGGGCACATGGACAGTGAGTGGTTTGGGCACATGGACAGTGAGGGCTTTAGGCCCCTGGACTGTGAGGCAATGTGGGCGCATTAACAGTGAGGGGTTTGGGCACATGGACAGTGAGGAGATCTGGGCACATGGACAGTGAGGGGTTTGGGCACATGGACAGTGAGGGGTTTGGGCACGTGGACAATGAGGTGATTTGGGCACATGGAACGTGGGGGGTTTGGGCACATGGACAGCTAGGAGATGTGGGTGCATGGACATTGAGGGGTTTGGGTACATGGACAGTGAGGAGAATTGGGGACATGGACAGTGAGCTGTTTGGGCATATGGACAGTGAGGGGTTTGGGCACATGGACAGTCAGGAGATGTGGGCGCATGGACAGAGAGGGATTTGGGCTCCTGGACAGTGAGGGGTTTGGGCACATGGACAGTGAGGGGTTTGGGCACATGGACAGTGAGGGTTTTGGGCACATGGACAGTGAGGATATTTGGGCAAATGGACAGTGAGGGGTTTGGGCACATGGACAGTGAGGAGATGTGGGCGCATGGACAGTTAGCGGTTTGGGCAAATGGACAGTGAGGGGTTTGGACACACAGACAGTGAGGAGATTTGGGCACATGGACAGTGAGTGGTTTGGGCACATGGACAGTGAGGGGTTTGGGCACATGGACAGTGAGGAGATGTGGGCATGAGGGGTTGGGGCACATGGACAGTGAGGAGATGTGGGCACATGGACAGTGAGGGGTTTGGCACATGGACAGTCAGGAGATGTGGGTGCATGGGCAGCGAGGAGTTTGGGAACATGGACAGTGAGGGGTTTGGGCACATGGACAGTGAGGAGATGTGGGTGCATGGACAGTGAGGGGTTTGAGCACATGGAGAGTGAGGACCTTTGGACCTGTGCACAGTCAGGGGATTGAGGCCCCTGGACAGTGAGGACATTTGGGCACATGGACAGTGAGGGGTTTGGGCACATGGAAAGTGAGGGGTTTGGGCACATGGACAGTGAGGGGTTTGGCACATGGACAGTCAGGAGATGTGGGTGCATGGGCAGCGAGGGGTTTGGGAACATGGACAGTGAGGGGTTTGGGCACATGGGCAGTGAGGAGATGTGGGTGCATGGACAGTGAGGGGTTTGAGCACATGGAGAGTGAGGACCTTTGGACCTGTGCACATTCAGGGGATTGAGGCCCCTGGACAGTGAGGACATTTGGGCACATGGACAGTGAGGGGTTTGGGCACATGGACAGTGAGGAGATTTGGGCACATGGACAGTGAGGGGTTTGGGCACATGGACAGTGAGGAGTTTGGGCACATGGACAGTGAGGGGCTTTAGGCCCCTGGACAGTGAGGAGATTTGGGCACATGGACAGTGAGGGGTTTGGGCACGTGGACAGTGAGGGGTTTTGGCACATGGACAGTGAGGGGGTTGGGCACATGGACAGTGAGGAGATTTGGGCTCATGGACAGTGAGGGGTTTGGGCATGTGGTCAGTGAGGGGTTTGGGCACATGGACAGTGTGGGGGTTGGGCACGTGGACAGTGGGGAGGTTTGGGCACATGGACAGTGAGGGGTTTGGGCACATGGACAGTGAGGGGTTTGGGTACATGGACAGTCAGGGGCTTTAGGACCCTGGACAGTGAGGAGATTTGGGCACATGGACAGTGAGGGGGTTGGGTACGTGGACAGTGAGGAGGTTTGGGCACATGGACAGTGAGGGGGTTGGGCACGTGGACAGTGAGGAGGTTTGGGCACATGGACAGTGAGGGGGTTGGGCACGTGGACAGTGAGGAGGTTTGGGCACATGTACATTGAGGGGTTTGGGCACATGGACAGTGAGGAGATGTGGGTGCATTGACAGTGAGGGGTTTAGGCACATGGACAGTAAGGACCTTTGAACCTGTGCACAATCAAGAGGCTTTAGGCCCCTGGACAGTGAGGGGTTTGGGCACATGGACAGTGAGGAGATGTGGGTGCATGGACAGTGAGGAGATGTGGGCACATGGACAGTGAGGGGTTTGGGCACATGGACAGTGAGGAGATTCAGGCACATGGACAGTGAGGGTTTGGGGCACATGGACAGTGAGGAGATCTGGGCACAAGGACAGTGAGGGGTTTGGGTACATGGACCGCAAGGAGATCTGGGCACAAGTACAGTGAGGGGTCTGGGCACTTGGACAGTGACGATCATTTGAGACATGGACAGTGAGGAGATTTGGGCACATGGACAGTGAGGGGATGTGGGCACATGGGCAGTGAGGGGTTTGGGCACATGGACAGTGTGGGGTTTGGGCACATGGGCAGTGAGGGGATGTGGGCACATGGGCAGTGAGGGGTTTGGGCACATGGACAGTGTGGGGTTTGGGAACATGGAAAGTGAGGGGTTTGGGCACATGGACAGTGTGGAGATCTGGGCACATGGACAGTGAGGAGATGTGGGCACATGGACAGTGAGAGGTTTGGGCACATGGACAGTGAGAAGATTTGGGCATATGGACAGTGAGGGGTTTGGGCACATGGACAGTGAGGAGATGTGGGTGCATTGACAGTGAGGGGTTTGGGCACATGGACAGTGAGGAGATTTGGGCACATGGACAGTGAGGGGTTTCGGCACATCGACAGTGATGCGATCCGGGCACATGGACAGTGAGGGGTTTGGGCACATGGATAGTGAGGGGTTTGGGCACATGGACAGTGAGGAGATGTGGGTGCATGGGCAGTGAGGAGTTTGGGCACATGGACAGTGAGGGGTTTGGGCACATGGACAGTGAGGAGATGTGGGCGCATTGACAGTGAGGGGTTTGGGCACATGGACAGTGAGGAGATGTGGGCTCATTGACAGTGAGGGGTTTGGGCACATGGACAGTGAGGAGATTTGAGCACATTGACAGTGAGGAGTTTGGGCACATGGACAGTGAGGGGTTTGGGCACATGGACAGTGAGGAGATGTGGGCACATGGACAGTGAGGAGATTTGGGTACATGGACAGTGAGGGGTTTCGGCACATGGATAGTGAGTGGTTTTGGCACATGGACAGTGAGGAGATTTGGGCGCATGGACAGTGAGGGGTTTGGGCACATGGACAGTGAGGAGATTTGAGCACTTTGACAGTTTGGAAATTTGTGCACATGGACAGTGAGGGGATTTGGGCACATGGACAGTGAGGGGTTTCGGCACATGGATAGTGAGGGGTTTGGGCACATGGACAGTGAGGAGAGTTGGGCACATGGACGGTGAGGAGATATGGGCACATGGACAGTGAGGAGTTTGGGCACATGGATAGTGAGGGGTTTGGGCACATGGACAGTGAGGAGATATGGGTGCATGGGAAGTGAGGAGTTTGGGCACATGTACAGTGAGGGGTTTGGGCGCATGGACAGTGAGGGGCTTTAGACACATGGACAGTGAGGAGATGTGGGCGCATTGACAGTGAGGGGTGTGGGCACATGGACAGTGAGGAGATTTGAGCACATTGACAGTGAGGGGTTTCGGCACATGGATAGTGAGGGGTTTGGGCACATGGACAGTGAGGGGATTTGAGCACATGGACAGTGAGGGGTTTCGGCACATGGATAGTGAGGGGTTTGGGCACATGGACAGTGAGGGGAGTTGGGCACATGGACAGTGAGGAGATATGGGCACATGGACAGTGAGGGGTTTGGGCACATGGATAGTGAGGAGATGTGGGTGCATGGGCAGTAAGGAGTTCGGGCACATGGATAGTGAGGAGATTTGGTTACATGGACAGTGAGGAGAGTTGGGCACATGGATAGTGAGGAGATATGGGCACATGGACAGTGAGGGGTTTGGGCACATGGACAGTGAGGAGAGTTGGGCACATGGACAGTGAGGAGATATGGGCACATGGACAGTGAGGGGTTTGGGCACATGGACAGTGAGGAGATATCGGCACATGGACAGTGAGGGGTTTGGGCACATGGATAGTGAGGGGTTTGGGCACATGGACAGTGAGGACCTTTGGACCTGTGCACAGTCAGAGACTTTAGGTCCCTGGACAGTGAGGAGAGTTGGGCACATGGACAGGGAGGAGATGTGGGCGCATTGACAGTGAGGGGTTTGGGAACACGGACAGTGAGGAGATTTGGGCACATGGACAGTGAGGAGATGTGGGCACATGGACAATGAGGGGTTTGGGCACATGGACAGTGAGGAGATTTAGGCACATGGACAGTGAGGGGTTTGGGCACATGGACAGTGAGGAGATGTGGGCGCATTGACAGTGAGGGGTTTGGGCACATGGACAGTGAGGAGATGTGGGCACATGGACAATGAGGGGTTTGGGCACATGGACAGTGAGGAGATGTGGGTGCATCGACAGTGAGGGGTTTGGGCACATGGACAGTGAGGAGATTTGAGCACATGGACAGTGAGGGTTTTCGGCACATGAACAGTGAGGAGATGTGGGCACATGGACAGTGAGGAGATGTGGGCACATGGACAGTGAGTGGTTTGGGCACATGGACAGTGAGGATATGTGGGCACATGGACAGTTAGGATCATTTGGGACATGGACAGTGAGGTGATGTGGGTGCATGGACAGTGAGGGGTTTGGGCACATGGACAGTGAGGATATGTGGGGACATGGACAGTTAGGGTCATTTGGGACATGTGCAGTGAGGAGATGTGGGCACATGGACAGTGAGGGGTTTGGGCACATGGACAGTGATGATATGTGGGCACATGGACGATTAGGATCATTTGGGACATGGACAGTGAGGAGATATGGGCCCATGGACAGTGAGGAGATTTGGGCACATGGACAGTGAGGATCATTTGGGACATGGACAGTGAGGGGTTTGGGCACATGGACAGTGTGGGTTTGGGCACATGGACAGTGAGAATCATTTGGTACATGTACAGTGGGGATACGTGGGCACATGGACAGTGAGGATCGTTGCACCTGTGCACAGTGAGGGGCTTTAGGCTCCTGGACAGTGAGGAGATATGGGCGCATGGACAGTGAGGGGTTTGGTCACATGGACAGTGAGGGGTTTGGGCACATGGACAGTGAGGAGATGTGGGCGCATGGACAGTGAGGGGTTTGGGCACATGGACAGTGAGGGGTTTGGGCACATGGACAGTGAGGGGGTAGGGCACATGGACAGTGAGGAGATATGGGCGCATGGACAGTGAGGGGTTTGGGCACATGGACAGTGAGGAGATATGGGCGCATGGACAGTGAGGGGTTTGGGGACATGGACAGTGAGGAGATGTGGGCGCATGGACAGTGAGGAGATGTGGGTGCATGGACAGTGAGGAGATTTGGGCGCATGGACAGTGAGGGGTTTGGGCACATGGACAATGAGGGATTTGGGCACATGCACAGTGAGGGGGTAGCGCACATGGACAGTGAGGAGATATGGGCGCATGGACAGTGAGGGGTTTGGGCACATGGACAGTGACGGGTTTGGGCACATGGACAGTGAGGGGTTTGGGCACATGGAAAGTGAGGTGATTTGGGCACATGGACAGAGAAGGGTTTGGACACATGGACAGTGAGATGTGGGCACATGGACAGTGAGGGGTTTGGGCACATGTGCAGTGAGGAGATTTGGGCACATGGACAGTGAGGGGTTTGGGCACATGTACAGTGAGATGTGGGCACATGGACAGTGAGGGGTTTGGGCACATGGACAGTGAGATGTGGGAACATGGACAGTGAGGGGTTTGGATACATGTACAGTGAGGAGATTTCGGCACATGGACAGTGAGGGGTTTGGGCACATGGACAGTGAGGAGATGTGGGCGCCTGGTCAGTGAGTGGTTTGGGCACATGGATAGTGTGGAGATGTGGGCGCATGGACAGTGAGGAGATTTGGGCACATGGACAGTGAGGGGTTTGGGCACATGGACAGTGAGGAGATCTGGGCACATGGACAGTGAGGGGGTTGGTCACATGGACAGTGAGGAGATGTGGGTGCATGGGCAGTGAGGAGTTTGGGCACATGGACAGTGAGGGGTTTGGGCACATGGACAGTGAGGAGATTTTGGCACATGGACAGTGAGGGGTCTGGGCACATGGACAGTGAGGGGTTTAGGCACATGGACAGTGAGGGGTTTAGGCACATGGACATTGAGTAGATCTGGGCACATGGACACAGAGGGGTCTGGGCGCATGGACAGTGAGGGGTTTGCGTACATGCACCGCAAGGAGATCTGGGCACAAGGACAGTGAGGGGTCTGGGCACATGGACAGTGACAATCATTTGGGCACATGGACAGTGAGGATCATTTGGGACATGGACAGTGAGGATACTTGGGCACATGGACAGTGAGGACCTTTGGACCTGTGCACAGTCAGGGGCTTTAGGCCCCTGGACAGTGAGCAGATGTGGGTGCATTGACAGTGAGGGGTTTGGGCACATGGACAGTGAGGGGATTTGGGCACATGGACAATGAGGGGGTTGGGCACATGGACAGTGAGGGGGTTGGGCACATGGATAGTGAGGAGATGTGGTCGCATTAACAGTGAGGGGTTTGGGCACATGGACAGTGATGAGATTTGGGCACATGGACAGTGAGTGGTTTCGGCACATGGACAGTGAGGAGATATGGGCACATGGACAGTGAGGGGTTTGGGCACATGGACAGTGAGGACCTTTGGACCTGTGCACAGTCATAGACTTTAGGTCCCTGGACAGTGAGGAGAGTTGGGCACATGGACAGGGAGGAGATGTGGGCGCATTGACAGTGAGGGGTTTGGGCACACGGACAGTGAGGAGATTTGGGCACATGGACAGTGAGGAGATGTGGGCACATGGACAATGAGGGGTTTGGGCACATGGACAGTGAGGAGATTTAGGCACATGGACAGTGAGGGGTTTGGGCACATGGACAGTGAGGAGATGTGGGTGCATTGACAGTGAGGGGTTTGGGCACATGGACAGTGAGGAGATGTGGGCACATGGACAGTGAGGGGTTTGGGCACATGGACAGTGAGGATATGTGGGCACATGGACAGTTAGGATCATTTGGGACATGGACAGTGAGGTGATGTGGGTGCATGGACAGTGAGGGGTTTGGGCACATGGACAGTGAGGATATGTGGGCACATGGACAGTTAGGATCATTTGGGACATGTGCAGTGAGGAGATGTGGGCACATGGACAGTGAGGGGTTTGGGCACATGGACAGTGATGATATGTGGGCACATGGACGATTAGGATCATTTGGGACATGGACAGTGAGGAGATATGGGCCCATGGACAGTGAGAGGTTTGGGCCCATGGACAGTGAGGAGATTTGGGCACATGCACAATGAGGATCATTTGAGACATGGACAGTGAGGGGTTTGGGCACATGGACAGTGAGGGGTTTAGGCACATGGACAGTGAGAATCATTTGGTACATGGACAGTGGGGATACCTGGGCACATGGACAGTGAGGATCATTGCACCTGTGCACAGTGAGGGGCTTTAGGCTCCTGGACAGTGAGGAGATATGGGCGCATGGACAGTGAGGTGTTTGGGCACATGGACAGTGAGGGGTTTGGGAACATGGACAGTGAGGGGGTAGGGCACATGGACAGTGAGGAGATATGGGCACATGGACAGTGAGGGGTTTGGGCACATTGACAGTGAGGAGATATGGGCGCATGGACAGTGAGGGATTTGGGCACATGGACAGTGAGGAGATGTGGGCGCATGGACAGTGAGGAGATGTGGGTGCATGGACAGTGAGGAGATTTGGGAGCATGGACAGTGAGGGGTTTGGGCACATGGACAGTGAGGGGTTTGGGCACATGCACAGTGAGGGGGTAGGGCACATGGACAGTGAGGAGATATGGGCGCATGGACAGTGAGGGGTTTGGGCACATGGACAGTGACGGGTTTGGGCACATGGACAGTGAGGGGTTTGGGCACATGGACAGTGATGGGTTTGTGCACATGGACAGTGAGGGTTTTGGGCACATGGACAGTGAGGAGATGTGGGCACATGGACAATGAGGGGTTTGGGCACATGGACAGTGAGGAGATGTGGGTGCATCGACAGTGAGGGGTTTGGGCACATGGACAGTGAGGAGATTTGAGCACATGGACAGTGAGGGTTTTCGGCACATGAACAGTGAGGAGATGTGGGCACATGGACAGTGAGGAGATGTGGGCACATGGACAGTGAGTGGTTTGGGCACATGGACAGTGAGGATATGTGGGCACATGGACAGTTAGGATCATTTGGGAAATGGACAGTGAGGTGATGTGGGTGCATGGACAGTGAGGGGTTTGGGCACATGGACAGTGAGGATATGTGGGGACATGGACAGTTAGGGTCATTTGGGACATGTGCAGTGAGGAGATGTGGGCACATGGACAGTGAGGGGTTTGGGCACATGGACAGTGATGATATGTGGGCACATGGACGATTAGGATCATTTGGGACATGGACAGTGAGAAGATATGGGCCCATGGACAGTGAGGAGATTTGGGCACATGGACAGTGAGGATCATTTGGGACATGGACAGTGAGGGGTTTGGGCACATGGACAGTGTGGGTTTGGGCACATGGACAGTGAGAATCATTTGGTACATGTACAGTGGGGATACGTGGGCACATGGACAGTGAGGATCGTTGCACCTGTGCACAGTGAGGGGCTTTAGGCTCCTGGACAGTGAGGAGATATGGGCGCATGGACAGTGAGGGGTTTGGTCACATGGACAGTGAGGGGTTTGGGCACATGGACAGTGAGGAGATATGGGCGCATGGACAGTGAGGGGATTGGGCACATGGACAGTGAGGGGTTTGGGCACATGGACAGTGAGGGGGTAGGGCACATGGACAGTGAGGAGATATGGGCGCATGGACAGTGAGGGGTTTGGGCACATGGACAGTGAGGAGATATGGGCGCATGGACAGTGAGGGGTTTGGGGACATGGACAGTGAGGAGATGTGGGCGCATGGACAGTGAGGAGATGTGGGTGCATGGACAGTGAGGAGATTTGGGCGCATGGACAGTGAGGGGTTTGGGCACATGGACAATGAGGGGTTTGGGCACATGCACAGTGAGGGGGTAGCGCACATGGACAGTGAGGAGATATGGGCGCATGGACAGTGAGGGGTTTGGGCACATGGACAGTGACGGGTTTGGGCACATGGACAGTGAGGGGTTTGGGCACATGGAAAGTGAGGTGATTTGGGCACATGGACAGAGAAGGGTTTGGACACATGGACAGTGAGATGTGGGCACATGGACAGTGAGGGGTTTGGGCACATGTACAGTGAGGAGATTTGGGCACATGGACAGTGAGGGGTTTGGGCACATGTACAGTGAGATGTGGGCACATGGACAGTGAGGGGTTTGGGCACATGGACAGTGAGATGTGGGCACATGGACAGTGAGGGGTTTGGATACATGTACAGTGAGGAGATTTCGGCACATGGACAGTGAGGGGTTTGGGCACATGGACAGTGAGGAGATGTGGGCGCATGGTCAGTGAGTGGTTTGGGCACATGGATAGTGTGGAGATGTGGGCGCATGGACAGTGAGGAGATTTGGGCACATGGACAGTGAGGGGTTTGGGCACATGGACAGTGAGGAGATCTGGGCACATGGACAGTGAGGGGGTTGGTCACATGGACAGTGAGGAGATGTGGGTGCATGGGCAGTGAGGAGTTTGGGCACATGGACACTGAGGGGTTTGGGCACATGGACAGTGAGGAGATTTTGGCACATGGACAGTGAGGGGTTTGGGCACATGGACAGTGAGGGGTTTGGGCACATGGACAGTGAGGGGTTTAGGCACATGGACATTGAGGAGATCTGGGCACATGGACACAGAGGGGTCTGGGCGCATGGACAGTGAGGGGTTTGCGTACATGCACCGCAAGGAGATCTGGGCACAATGACAGTGAGGGGTCTCGGCACATGGACAGTGACAATCATTTGGGCACATGGACAGTGAGGATCATTTGGGACATGGACAGTGAGGATACTTGGGCACATGGACAGTGAGGACCTTTGGACCTGTGCACAGTCAGGGGCTTTAGGCCCCTGGACAGTGAGCAGATGTGGGTGCATTGACAGTGAGGGGTTTGGGCACATGGACAGCGAGGGGATTTGGGCACATGGACAATGAGGGGGTTGGGCACATGGACAGTGAGGGGGTTGGGCACATGGATAGTGAGGAGATGTGGTCGCATTAACAGTGAGGGGTTTGGGCACATGGACAGTGAGGAGATTTGGGCACATGGACAGTGAGTGGTTTCGGCACATGGACAGTGAGGAGATATGGGCACATGGACAGTGAGGGGTTTGGGCACATGGACAGTGAGGACCTTTGGACCTGTGCACAGTCATAGACTTTAGGTCCCTGGACAGTGACGAGAGTTGGGCACATGGACAGGGAGGAGATGTGGGCGCATTGACAGTGAGGGGTTTGGGCACACGGACAGTGAGGAGATTTGGGCACATGGACAGTGAGGAGATGTGGGCACATGGACAATGAGGGGTTTGGGCACATGGACAGTGAGGAGATTTAGGCACATGGACAGTGAGGGGTTTGGGCACATGGACAGTGAGGAGATGTGGGTGCATTGACAGTGAGGGGTTTGGGCACATGGACAGTGAGGAGATGTGGGCACATGGACAGTGAGGGGTTTGGGCACATGGACAGTGAGGATATGTGGGCACATGGACAGTTAGGATCATTTGGGACATGTGCAGTGAGGAGATGTGGGCACATGGACAGTGAGGGGTTTGGGCACATGGACAGTGATGATATGTGGGCACATGGACGATTAGGATCATTTGGGACATGGACAGTGAGGAGATATGGGCCCATGGACAGTGAGAGGTTTGGGCCCATGGACAGTGAGGAGATTTGGGCACATGCACAGTGAGGATCATTTGAGACATGGACAGTGAGGGGTTTGGGCACATGGACAGTGAGGGGTTTAGGCACATGGACAGTGAGAATCATTTGGTACATGGACAGTGGGGATACCTGGGCACATGGACAGTGAGGACCATTGCACCTGTGCACAGTGAGGGGCTTTAGGCTCCTGGACAGTGAGGAGATATGGGCGCATGGACAGTGAGGGGTTTGGGCACATGGACAGTGAGGGGTTTGGGCACATGGACAGTGAGGGGGTAGGGCACATGGACAGTGAGGAGATATGGGCACATGGACAGTGAGGGGTTTGGGCACATTGACAGTGAGGAGATATGGGCGCATGGACAGTGAGGGATTTGGGCACATGGACAGTGAGGAGATGTGGGCGCATGGACAGTGAGGAGATGTGGGCGCATGGACAGTGAGGAGATATGGGCGCATGGACAGTGAGGGGTTTGGGCACATGGACAGTGACGGGTTTGGGCACATGGACAGTGAGGGGTTTGGGCACATGGAAAGTGAGGTGATTTGGGCACATGGACAGTGAAGGGTTTGGACACATGGACAGTGAGGGGTTTGGGCACATGGAAAGTGAGGTGATTTGGGCACATGGACAGTGAAGGGTTTGGACACATGGACAGTGAGATGTGGGCACATGGACAGTGAGGGGTTTGGGCACAATTACAGTGAGGAGATTTGGGCACATGGACAGTGAGGGGTTTGGGCACTTGTACAGTGAGATGTGGGCACATGGACAGTGAGGGGTTTGGGCACATGGACAGTGAGATGTGGGCACATGGACAGTTTGGGGTTTGGATACATGTACAGTCAGGCGATTTCGGCACATGGACAGTGAGGGGTTTGGGCACATGGACAGTGAGTAGATGTGGGCGCATGGTCAGTGAGTGGTTTGGGCACATGGATAGTGTGGAGATGTGGGCGCATGGACAGTGAGGAGATTTGGGCACATGGACAGTGAGGGGTTTGGGCACATGGACAGTGAGGAGATCTGGGCACATGGACAGTGAGGGGGTTGGTCACATGGACAGTGAGGAGATGTGGGTGCATGGGCAGTGAGGAGTTTGGGCACATGGACAGTGAGGGGTTTGGGCACATGGACAGTGAGGAGATTTTGGCACATGGACAGTGAGGGGTTTGGGCACATGGACAGTGAGGGGTTTGGGCACATGGACAGTGAGGGGTTTAGGCACATGGACATTGAGGAGATCTGGGCACATGGACACAGAGGGGTCTGGGCGCATGGACAGTGAGGGGTTTGCGTACATGCACCGCAAGGAGATCTGGGCACAAGGACAGTGAGGGGTCTGGGCACATGGACAGTGACAATCATTTGGGCACATGGACAGTGAGGATCATTTGGGACATGGACAGTGAGGATACTTGGGCACATGGACAGTGAGGACCTTTGGACCTGTGCACAGTCAGGGGCTTTAGGCCCCTGGACAGTGAGCAGATGTGGGTGCATTGACAGTGAGGGGTTTGGGCACATGGACAGTGAGGGGATTTGGGCACATGGACAATGAGGGGGTTGGGCACATGGACAGTGAGGGGGTTGGGCACATGGATAGAGAGGAGATGTGGTCGCATTAACAGTGAGGGGTTTGGGCACATGGACAGTGAGGAGATTTGGGCACATGGACAGTGAGTGGTTTTGGCACATGGACAGTGAGGAGATATGGGCACATGGACAGTGAGGGGTTTGGGCACATGGACAGTGAGGACCTTTGGACCTGTGCACAGTCATAGACTTTAGGTCCCTGGACAGTGAGGAGAGTTGGGCACATGGACAGGGAGGAGATGTGGGCGCATTGACAGTGAGGGGTTTGGGCACACGGACAGTGAGGAGATTTGGGCACATGGACAGGGAGGAGATGTGGGCACATGGACAATGAGGGGTTTGGGCACATGGACAGTGAGGAGATTTAGGCACATGGACAGTGAGGGGTTTGGGCACATGGACAGTGAGGAGATGTGGGCGCATTGACAGTGAGGGGTTTGGGCACATGGACAGTGAGGAGATGTGGGCACATGGACAGTGAGGGGTTTGGGCACATGGACAGTGAGGATATGTGGGCACATGGACAGTTAGGATCATTTGGGACATGGACAGTGAGGTGATGTGGGTGCATGGACAGTGAGGGGTTTGGGCACATGGACAGTGAGGATATGTGGGCACATGGACAGTTAGGATCATTTGGGACATGTGCAGTGAGGAGATGTGGGCACATGGACAGTGAGGGGTTTGGGCACATGGACAGTGATGATATGTGGGCACATGGACGATTAGGATCATTTGGGACATGGACAGTCAGGAGATATGGGCCCATGGACAGTGAGAGGTTTGGGCCCATGGACAGTGAGGAGATTTGGGCACATGCACAGTGAGGATCATTTGAGACATGGACAGTGAGAGGTTTGGGCACATGGACAGTGAGGGGTTTAGGCACATGGACAGTGAGAATCATTTGGTACATGGACAGTGGGGATACCCGGGCACATGGACAGTGAGGACCGTTGCACCTGTGCACAGTGAGGGGCTTTAGGCTCCTGGACAGTGAGGAGATATGGGCGCATGGACAGTGAGGGGTTTGGGCACATGGACAGTGAGGGGTTTGGGCACATGGACAGTGAGGGGGTAGGGCACATGGACAGTGAGGAGATATGGGCACATGGACAGTGAGGGGTTTGGGCACATTGACAGTGAGGAGATATGGGCGCATGGACAGTGAGGGATTTGGGCACATGGACAGTGAGGAGATGTGGGCGCATGGACAGTGAGGAGATGTGGGTGCATGGACAGTGAGGAGATTTGGGAGCATGGACAGTGAGGGGTTTGGGCACATGGACAGTGAGGGGTTTGGGCACATGCACAGTGAGGGGGTACGGCACATGGACAGTGAGGAGATATGGGCGCATGGACAGTGAGGGGTTTGGGCACATGGACAGTGACGGGTTTGGGCACATGGACAGTGAGGGGTTTGGGCACATGGAAAGTGAGGTGATTTGGGCACATGGACAGTGAGGGGTTTGGGCACATGGACAGTGAGATGTGGGCACATGGACAGTGAGGGGTTTGGGCACATGTACAGTGAGGAGATTTGGGCACATAGACAGTGAGGGGTTTGGGCACATGTACAGTGAGATGTGGGCACATGGACAGTGAGGGGTTTGGGCACATGGACAGTGAGATGTGGGCACATGGGCAGTGAGGGGTTTGGGCACATGTACAGTGAGGAGATTTCGGCACATGGACAGTGAGGGGTTTGGGCACATGGACAGTGAGGAGATGTGGGCGCATGGTCAGTGAGTGGTTTGGGCACATGGACAGTGTGGAGATGTGGGCGCATGGACAGTGAGGAGATTTGGGCACATGGACAGTGAGGGGTTTGGGCACATGGACAGTGAGGAGATCTGGGCACATGGACAGTGAGGGGGTTGGTCACATGGACAGTGAGGAGATGTGGGTGCATGGACAGTGAGGGGTTTAGGCATCTGAACAGTGAGGACATTTGGGCACATGGACAGTGAGGAGTTTGGGCACATGGACAGTGAGGAGATGTGGGCGCATGGACAGTGAGGGGTTTGGGCACATGGACAGTGAGGAGATTTGGGCATATGGACAGTGAGAGGTTTGGGCAGATGGACAGTGAGGAGATCTGGGCACATGAACAGTAAGGATATCTGGGCACATGGACAGTGAGGGGTTTGGGCACATGGACAGTGAGGGTTTTGGGCATATGGACAGTGAGAATCATTCGGGACATGGACAGTGAGGATACTTGGGCACATGGATAGTGAGGACCTTTGGACCTGTGCACAGTCGGAGGCTTTAGGCCCCTGGACAGTGAGGTGATGTGGGCACATGGACAGTGAGGGGTTTGGGCACATGGACAGTGAGGAGATTCGGGCGCATGGATAGTGAGGGGTTTGGGCACATGGACAGTGAGGAGATCTGGGCACATGGACAGTGAGGGGTTTGGGCACATGGACAGTGAGGGGGTTGGGCACATGGACAGTAAGGAGATTTGGGCACATGGACAGTGAGGGGTTTGGGCACATGGACAGTGAGGAGATGTGGGCGCATGGACAGTGAGGGGATGTGGGCACATTGACAGTGAGGAGATGTGGGCACATGGACAGTGAAGGGTTCAGGCACATGGACAGTGAGGGGGTTGGGCACATGGACAGTGAGGAGATGTGGGCACATGGACAGTGAAGGGTTCAGGCACATGGACAGTGAGGGGGTTGGGCACATGGACAGTGAGGAGATTTGGGCACATGGACAGTGAGGGGTTTGGGCACATGGACAGTGAGGAGATGTGGGCGCATGGACAGTGAGGGGTTTGGGCACATGGACAGGGAGGAGATTTTGGCACATGGACAGTGAGGGGTTTGGACACATGGACAGTGAGGAGATTTGGGCACATGGACAGTGAGGGGTTTGAGCACATGGACACTGAGGAGATGTGGGCACATGGACAGTGAGGGGTTTGGGCACATGGACAGTGAGGAGATTTCGGCACATGGACAGTGAGGAGATGTGGGCGCATAGACAGTGAGGGGTTTGGGCACATGGACAGTGAGGAGATTTGGGCACATGGACAGTGAGGGGTTTGGACACATGGACAGTGAGGAGATTTGGGCACATGGACAGTGAGGAGATTTGGGCACATGGACAGTGAGGAGACGTGGGCACATGGACAGTGAGGGGTTTGGGCACATGGACAGTGAGGAGATTTGGGCACATGGACAGTGAGGAGATTTTGGCACATGGACAGTGAGGAGTTTGGACACATGGACAGTGAGGAGATTTGGGCACATGGGCAGTGAGGGGTTTGAGCACATGGACAGTGAGGAGACGTGGGCACATGGACAGTGAGGGGTTTGGGCACATGGACAGTGAGGAGATTTGGGCACGTGGACGGTGAGGAGATTTTGGCACATGGACAGTGAGGGGTTTGGGCACATGGATAGTGAGGAGATGTGGGCGCATGGACAGTGAGGGGTTTGGGCACATGGACAGTGAGGAGATGTGGGCGCATAGACAGTGAGGGGTTTGGGCACATGGACAGTGAGGAGATTTGGGCACATGGACAGTGAGGGGTTTGGACACATGGACAGTGAGGAGATTTGGGCACATGGACAGTGAGGGGTTTGGGCACATGGACAGTGAGGAGATGTGGGCACATGGACAGTGAGGGGTTTGGGCACATGGACAGTGAGGAGATGATTTGGGCACATGGACAGTGAGGAGATTTTGGCACATGGACAGTGAGGGGTTTGGGCACATGGATAGTGAGGAGATGTGGGCGCATGGACAGTGAGGGGTTTGGGCACATGGACAGTGAGGAGATCTGGGCGCATAGACAGTGAGGGGTTTGGGCACAAGGACAGTGAGGAGATTTGGGCACATGGACAGTAAGGGGTTTGGGCACATGGACAGTGAGGTGATTTGGGCACATGGACAGTGAGGAGATTTTGGCACATGGACAGTGAGGGGTTTGGGCACAAGGATAGTGAGGAGATGTGGGCGCATGGATAGTGAGGGGTTTGGGCACATGGACAGTGAGGAGATGTGGGCGCATAGACAGTGAGGGGTTTGGGCACATGGACAGTGAGGAGATTTGGGCACATGGACAGTGAGGGGTTTGGGCACATGGACAGTGAGGAGATTTGGGCACATGGAGAGTGATGGGTTTGGGCACATGGACAGTGATGAAATTTGGGCACATGGTGTTAGGGGGAATTCTCATTTCATGGCTAATTTCCCTTACCCATAGAGTCCCTAGCAGCTTTGCTGGATTTGAAGGGCTTATTTATTTTGAGACTCTTTTTCCCACTCTTAGGCATTGCATCTTTGCTATGTGTGTTCTAGGCTATTTTGGTCTTTAATGCCTATGGGATCTTTTCTCTCACCTCCATAGGAACCATATTTATGCACATGTGTCACACAGCACCCTCTGTGCCGCGACACAGGGGTTTCGTAGCGACCCCCAAACATAGACTCCATACCCTGGGACTGACTAATGTCTCCCAGGGCATGTAAAGTCCCCATTGACTTTACTAGTCGATTTTTATGAACTTAACCAGTACAACCCATCTTAATATGGAAGTACTGGAAGGGGTTAATTGTTTTTCCCCTATGTTCATTTTTGAGAGGGTACCTTAAAGTCCCCCTCTACAAAGTTTCTGGCTGGCGGCAGGGGTTACTACCTTTTATATTCAACCGCAAATATTTCTCTATGGGATTTTCCCATTGTTCGGGGCTACCACTTTTACTGACAGCCTCTAACATACCGCCGGTCTATTTTTTTATTAACTTTACTCCGGTAGGTTTTATTTGCCAGAACTTTGATTAAACTTCTTTCTTGAGTCTTACTCCATTTCCCCAACCCAGGTCGGGATCTTTGTTCGTCCTTTTGGCGGGCTTCTGCCAAGAAACCCTCCTTTCCGCGGCACTGAGTCTGGGGTGGGTCTGTTGTTTGGGAGGGGGAGTAGAACCCCTGGACAGAGTTGCCACCGCAACTCAGGTCGCACTTGGTGAGGCGTTTGGGTGCCTTAGCAACATCCTCCACCTTGAAAAAAGATTTGTCCACCACAGTTATGCTGGCCCCAGAGTCTCTAATGGCAGGAGTCAACTGACCATTGAATAGGACACTGTCTTTATAATACTCTTTAGTATTAGGAGGGATAGAATTATATATGTCTAAATTCTGTTGTTCCCACAACCCAAGAGATACTAATGATACACTAGCTGAGACTCCAATGGGATCATCAGCTAGTAGTTGAAAGTTTCCACTGGCCATATGTACTTCCTCCTCTGGAGCGAAGGCTAAGGAGACAGTGTGGACCCCTGAAGGTTTACCCTTACATCTGGGATCCCCTTTCACATGATCAGTTGAGCCACAAACCTAACAGTTTCCAAATGTCTTTATGAATGGTGGCTTGCTCTGACCGCCTTCTGGTCTGTGACCAGAAGGTACACTAGCCTGATTAGGTTTCCCTGATGGCTGACCCTTAGAATTCTGTTTGTGGCCCTCTTTGGAATTGGAATTATTTGAATTCTCTTTGTTTTCTTTTTTTGGCTGCTTTCCCTCATCCTTTTTCTGAGTCATGAAATGACTGTCAGGATACCTGTGAGTGTACAATCTGAAGTACCGGGGAGGGTGCTGTTGGGCAATGATCTGAAAGACCTGGGAGTAATATCCAGTACTCCCAGACCTCATAGTAAGAGATTACAGGAGCTTACCAGACCTGCAAGGGAGAGGTCCTTGAGGGGCTCTCCTGAGGAGATGATAGAAAAAGAAATCACTCCTACTCCAATGGAGTTACTTACTGCTATCTCTAAACAACCAGAAGCAAAGATGAAACCCAAGGCTTCCAAAAAGAAACCAGCAGAAAGCACTCCAGTGCTGCCAACCAGGAAATCTCCTAGGTTAGCAAAAATCACACCTGTGATTCCTCCTCCAGCTGAGAGTGAGGTACAACATTGTGTGGTTGAACTAGATCCTGAGGACACAGATCTAGTAGGAGGTCAGGAACTCATTGGAAATCTTGACCCTGTGGACCATCCTGAGCTGCATTCGTTACTGGCAGAATGTGGACCCCAAAGGGCAGACCTCAGTAAGGGACAAAGAGAATGTCCAACTCTGGAAGGTCTTCTCCACCAGGCTGCTTCTCAGCTTGAAGGGCAAGAGCCTGGGAAGTATAGGTTACACTGGGAAGATGGCCTCTTCTATAGTGAACCAACAGAGTCAACTCCTGGGGACTACAAAAGGCATGTAGTGCTCCAAGCAAACAGACTCCAATTCTTGCAACTAGCCAATGAGATACCTTTGGCTGGTCACTTGAGCTTCAAGAAGACTAAGGAAAGGCTCTCTCTCTACTTTTATTGGCCTAAAATGGGGGCTGAGGTAGATAAGTATTGTAAAAGTTACCACATTTGCCAAACCTCTGGAAAAAGTGGCTCCAAGAACGTGGCACCTCTAGTGCCTCTCCCTGTGGTGGGAGTACCATTTGAGAGGGTAGGAATCGACATTGTTGGTCCCCTTGATACTCCAACTTCTTCAGGCAACAGGTTTATACTTGTTGTAGTAGACCATGCTACTAGGTTCCCTGAAGCAATTCCTACAAGGACTGTTACAGCTCAGGCTGTAGCTAAGGCCCTCCTTGGTGTTTTTACCAGGGTTGGGTTCCCTAAGGAGGTAGTATCCGACAGGGGGTCAAATTCGATGTCCCACTACATGAAGGCCATGTGGAAAAACTGCGGAGTTACCCACAAGTTCTCAACAGCATACCACCCTCAAACAAATGGATTGGTAGAAAGGTTTAATAGAACCATGAAGAGCATGATAGGAGCTTTAGAAGACATCCTTAACAAAAAGTGGGATCTTCTACTGCCATGCCTTCTCTTTGCATATAGAGAAGTCCCTCAGGAGGGAGTGGGTTACAGTCCCTTTGAACTTCTCTATGGCCATCAGGTTAGAGGTCCATTGGCCCTGATCAAGGAGGGGTTGGAGAGAGCTCCTTCCCCCACACCAGTCAGAGTCACTGACTATGTGATAGGACTCCGGAGGAGAATGTCACACATGATGGCTGAAGCAAGTAAAAACTTGAAAGCAGGTCAGGCTCTGGTCAAGCATTGGCATGACCAGAAGGCCAACATGGTTGAGTTCGCTCAAGACCAGCTAGTTCTTGTTATGGTACCCACAAGGCAGAGGGCCTTCCAGGACAAATGGATGGGACCCTTCAAGGTTGTGGGAAAACTTGGAGAGGTGAACTATCTGGTGGACTTAGGCAATCCTAAGGAGGCTCCTAGAGTCTTTCACATCAACCGTCTAAAAGCTTATGTCTCGAGACCAGAACTGGGAGCTTTGCTTCTAGCTTCAGTTCAAGAGGAGGAGGAGAGTGAACCTCTGCCTGACCTCCTCAGAGGCAAACCTTTAGATGAGAAAATAGAAGGATTCAATCTCTCTTCTAATCTGACACCTAAGAAACAGGAGGAGTGCAAACTTTTGTTAAATCAATTTGCCCCCCTGGTCTCACTGACACCAGGTTTGACCCCTTGGGGCCAACATGATATCCAAACCTGTGACTATCTACCTGTCAAAAGCAGGGGCTACAGGATGTCAGAAAACGTAAGAACCCACATCAAAGGAGAGGTCAACAAGATGCTTGATCTCGGGGTTTTAGAGCCCTCTACTAGTCCATGGTCTACCCCAGTTGTGTTAGTACCAAAGGCAGGATTCAAGGAGTTGAGATTCTGTGTGGACTATAGAGCTCTAAATGCAGTCACTAAGACTGATGCCCATCCTTTGCCAAGGACAGATGAGCTGGTGGATAGACTTGGTTCAGCCAAGTTCCTCAGCACATTTGATCTCACGTCAGGCTATTGGCAAATAGCCCTGACTGACCATGCCAAGGAGAAAACTTCATTCTCCACCCCAGTTGGCTTATAACAGTTTAAGGTTATGCCTTTTGGATTAAAGAACGCACCTGCTACATTCCAAACGATGGTTAATCAGGTTCTGAATGGGATGGAGGACTTCTGCATGGCATACTTGGATGACATTGCAGTGTTCAGCCCTACTTGGAAAGAACATGTTGACCACCTAGGATATGTTTTGCAGGTTCTGCAACAGGCCCATCTGACCATAAAGGCAAGCAAATTTCAAATTGGTCAGAGTAAAGTGGTTTACCTTGGGCATGAGGTAGGAGGTGGTGAAATAAGGCCTTTGCTCAGCAAGATTGAAGCTGTGCAAAATTAGACAACCCCTTCTACTCAAACTCAGGTTAGAGCCTTCCTAGGCCTCACTGGGTATTACAGGAATTTCATTGAGAACTATGGATCCATAGCTTCTCCACTGAATGTAATCTCTTCTCCTAAGTTTCCTAAAAAGGTCAAATGGAATGAGGAGTGCAATCAGGCCTTTGAAAGCCTAAAGAAATCCCTTTGTCAAGCTCCAGTTCTCAGACCTCCTGACTACCACCAACCCTTCATTGTACAGACAGATGCTTCCAATATTGGTATAGGTGCAGTACTCAGTCAACTGGATGAGAAAGGTAGGGAACACCCCATTTGCTTCATCAGTAGGAAACTGAAGGAACCGGAAACAAGGTGGGCAACTATTGAGAGAGAATGTTTTGCCATTGTGTGGGCTTTGAACAAGTTTAGACCAAACATCTATGGATCTACTTTCACCATTCAAACAGACCACCAACCCTTGAGATGGTTGATGCAAATGAAAGGGGAAAACCCAAAACTGCTAAGATGGTCAATCTGCCTCCAAGGGTTTGATTTTACCATTGAGCACAGGTCAGGATGTCACCACCAAAATGCTGATGGTCTCTCTAGGATGTTTTTAACAGACTAGAGGTATGAGACTCATCCAGGAGTGGATTAGATCCTCCTGTCCCTTAGTCTGGGGGGCGAGTGTTAGGGAGATTTCTGATTTCATGGCTAATTTCCCTTACCTATAGAGTCCCCCAGCAGCTTTGCTGGATTTGAAGGGTTTATTTCTTTTTACCTGCTAAGAGTGAGACTCCTTTTTCCCACTCTTAGGCACTGCATTTTCGCTATGTGTGTTCTAGGCTATTTTGGTGCTTAATGCCTATGGGATCTTTTCTCTCACCCATAGGAACCATCTTTATGCACATGTGTCACACAGCACCCTCCGTGCTGTGACACAGGATTGTCGTAGCGACCCCCAAACATAGACTCCATACCCTGGGACTGACTACTGTCTCCCAGGGCATGTAAAGTCCCCATTGACTTTACTAGTCGATTTTTATGAACTTAACCAGTACAACCCATCTTAATATGGAAGTACTGGAAGGGGTTAATAGTTTTTCCCCTATGTTCATTTCCGAGTGGGTACCTTAATGTCCCCCTCTACAAAGTTTCTGGCTGGTGGCAGTGGTTACTACCTTTTATATTCAACCGCAAATATTTCTCTATGGGATTTTCCCATTGTTCGAGGCTACCACTTTTACTGACAGCCTCTAACATACCGCCGGTTTATTTTATTAGTAACGTTACTCCGGTATTTTTTATTTGCCAGAACTTTGATATAACTTCTTTCTCGAGTCTTACTCCATTTTCCTAACCCAGGTCGGGGATCCTTTGTTCGTCCTTTTGGCGGGCTTCTGCCAAGAAGCGCTCCTTTCGGCGCCACTGAGTCTGGGGTGGGTCTGTTGTTTGGGAGAGGGAGTAGAACCCCCGGACAGAGTTGTCACTGCAACTCAGGTCGCACTCTAACCTGATAGGCTGGAGGGTCTCCCACCAAGAGGACCACTCCACTGTGTGAGTGACAGCTAGGCTGTATGAATGGGTCTCTTTCTGCATAAAAGCAGGGTCCTGAGGACTGAAAGAGCAAGACGTCGCCACCGGAACTATGGAACCGAAGGGAAGAGAAGCCAGAGACATCTTCAGCATCTACACCACCAGTGAAGCCCTGCCGTATCGTCTCACCACTTTTCTTCCACACGACGAGAGGAGATCTTCAGCAGAGGAGCCTCCTTCCCTTGAGCTGGTGGGGTCAACCAGTTCACCTATCGCATCCTCAGACCTGCCTTGGTAGACTTGACAGTGCCCCGCACTTGAAGACCGGATAGCCAGGCAGCTATCGACCCGGACCACGATTAAAAGGAGCGTAGCTTTTAAATTTCGTTTGACAGCAGCGCGGCTGGTTTCATCCCTGAGTAGTGCAGCGACTCGAATCTTCCTCCACAACGAGAGCCTCTCTTCCTCTGTTGGACCCATCGACCTGCAGGAACTACCAGGAACAACCGCCACCGCAGTAGCCATCTCTCCACGTTTAAGGTACATTGTTCCGCCAGGCCGCCCTTTCTCCGTGGTAGCCCTAAAGGTGTTTTAAATCCTTTAACTACTTGTGGGGTCGGCCGCCCTCTCTCTTAACATTGTCTTTCACCTCACATCTACCTCTTCAAATGTGTTCTACTAAAGACTTGACTGCAGCTACAAGAACATTTTTGCTCCTAAACTCTTGGTCCTGTACCACTGACTCTGGCTCAGGCCTATTGACTCTGGCTGATTTGTTAGATCTGCTCTGACTAGATTAGTTTTCAATGAGAAATGTGTTGATGCACCTAAATCTTCTAAACCCCTCTTCCTTGCTACTGTTTTAACTTGTGGAGTGTCATTTTGCTCAGTTTTCATTCACTTCTCTTTTGGTTAAAGTGTTACTGTGCATTACTTGTTCACAAAACTTCAGGGTAGTGTTGCTAGGGGGTGTCTGAAGATATTTTGGTTTAACTTGTACTTTCCCTCCCTTTCGTTGAATTGGTAGAGTGCCATTTGTAGTAGGTTTTCACTGTGCCGTTTTGCTCAGTTTTCACTATACCGCAAACTTGTCTACAATTGAATAGGGAGTTGTATATGCTTTTCTTTTGACTAAACTTAACTTACTTTATTAACTTTGATCTATGTGTTGACTTAGAAGTGTATAAAATAAATATATATTCTCTTTTTTTAATACAAAACTTTGGTCAGTGTTTCCTTGTTCCATAGTACTGTACTACCTATTGTGTCAACCCTGAATACTGCTCATCTCCTTCTTGAGATAAGTCTGACTGCTCAGCCACAGCTACCAACTAAATCTTTGTGGTACAGACTGATACCAAAGGGGAATTATTGCTCTCACCTGTAGTCCTAATCTGGGGTAGTGCTCCCTAAGGGAACTGCCCTGGATTCTGTCTAACACATGGACAGTGAGGGGTTTGGGCACATGGACAGTGAGGGGTTTGGGCACATGGACAGTGAGGGGTTTGGGCACATGGACATTGAGGAGATTTGGGCACATCTTCAATGAGGATCATTTGGGACATGGACAGTGAGGAAACCTGGGCACATGGACAGTAAGGAACTTTGGACATGTGCACAGTCAGAAGCTTTAGGCCCCTGGACAGTGAGGAGATGTGGGCGCATAGACAGTGAGGGGTTTGGGCACATGGAGAGTGAGGACCTTCGGACATGTGCACAGTCAGGGTCTTTAGGCCCCTCGACAGTGGGGAGATTTGGGCACATGGATAGTGAGGGGTTTGGGCACATGGACAGTGAAGAGATTTAGGCACACGGACAGTGAGGGGTTTGGGCACATGGACAGTGAGGAGATCTGGATACATGGACAGTGACGGGTTTGGGCACATGGACAGTGAGAATCATTTGGGACATGGACAGTGGGAACACTTGGGCACATGGACAGTGAGGACCTTTGGACCTGTGCACAGTCAGGGGCTTCAGGCCCCTGGACAGTGAGGAGATATGGGCGCATGGACAGTGAGGGGTTTGGGCACATGGACTGTGAGGAGAGTTCGGTACATGGGCAGTGAGGGACTTTGGGCACATGTACATGGACAGGCTTTGAGCATGACTGTGTTCAAGTGCATATACGAGGGGAGTTAGACATATGGACAGTGGTAGGCTCCGGGCTCATGGGTAGTGAGCGGCTTTGGGTACACGGATAATGATGAGGTTTTGGGGCACATGAGAAAGTAGATCTTCATGGGCTTTGGACAAAGGACAGTGAGGTGATTTGAGTTCATGGACAGTGATGAGCTGGGTACATGGACAGTGTGGCGCTTTGGCTAAATGGACAATGAGGTGCTTTGAGTCCATGGACAGGTAGGAGTTAGGTATACGTACAGTGAGGGGCTTTGTGTACATGGGCATGAAGGTGTTGGGTTTAAGGACAGTGAGGAGTTTTGGGTATATGGACACTGAGGAGCTTTGGGTATATGGACAGTGAGGTGCTTTGGTCCATTGACAGGTAGGAGTTTACTATATGGACAGTGAGGAGTCTTGGCTACATGGACAATGAGGTGTTTTGAGTACATGGACAGGGAGGAGTTAGGTATATGGACAGTGGGGAGCTTTGGCTACATGGGTAATGAGGTGCTTTGGGTACATGGACAAGGAGGAGTTAGTTATATGGACAGTAAGGAGCTTTGGCTACATGGGCAATGAGGTGCTTTGGGTACATGGCCAGGGAGGAGTTGGGTATATGGACAGTGAGAAGCTTTCGCTATATGGACAATGAGGTGCTTTGGTCCATGGACAGGTAGGAGTTTACTATATGGACATTGAGGAGCTTTGGCTACATGGACAATGAGGTGCTTTGGGTCCATGGACATGGAGGAGTTGGGTATATGGACAGTGAGGAGCTTGGGCTACATGGGAAATGAGGTGCTTTGAATCCAGGGACAGGGAGGAGTTGGGTATATGGACAGTGGGGAGCGTTGGCTACATGGGCAATGAGGTCCTTTGGGTACATGGGCAGGGAGGAGTTAGTTACATGGACAGTAAGGAGCTTTGGCTACATGGGCAAAGAGGTGCTTTGGGTACATGGCCAGGGAGGAGTTCGGTATATGGACAGTAAGGAGCTTTGGCTACATGGGCAATGAGGTGCTTTGGGTCCATGGACAGGGAGGAGTTGGGTATATGGACAGTGAGGAGCTTTGGCTACATGGACAATGAGGTGCTTTGGGTCCAACGACAGAGAGGAGTTGGGTATATGGACAGTGAGGAGCGTTGGCTACATGGGCAATGAGGTGCTTTGGGTACATGGGCAGGGATGATTTAGTTATATGGACAGTAAGGAGCTTTGGCTACATGGGCAATGAGGTGCTTTGGGTACATGGCCAGGGTGGAGTTGGGTATATGGACAGTAAGGAGCTTTGGCAACATGGGCAATGTGGTGCTTTGGGTACATGGCCAGGGAGGAGTTGGGTATATGGACAGTAAGGAGCTTTGGCTACATGGGCAATGGGGTGCTTTGGGTCCAACGACAGGGAGGAGTTGGGTATATGGACAATGAGGAGCTTTGGCCACATGGACAATGAGGTGCTTTGGGTCCAACGACAGAGAGGAGTTGGTTATATGGACAGTGAGGAGCATTGGCTACATGGGCAATGAGGTGCTTTGGGTACATGGCCAGGGAGGAGTTGCGTATATGGACAGTAAGGAGCTTTGGCTACATGGGCAGTGGGGTGCTTTGGGTACATGGACGGAGAGGAGTTGGGTATATGGACAGTGAGGAGCTTTGGCTACATGGACAATGAGGTGCTTTGGGTCCAACGACAGGGAGGAGTTGGGTATATGGACAATGAGGAGCTTTGGCTACATGGACAATGAGGTGCTTTGGGTATATGGCAGGGAGGAGTTGGGTATATGGACAGTGAGGAGCTTTGGCTACATGGACAATGAGGTGCTTTGGGTCCAACAACAGGGAGGAGTTGGGTATATGGACAATGAGGAGCTTTGGCTACATGGACAATGAGGTGCTTTGGGTCCATGGACAGGGAGGAGTTGGGTATATGGACAGTGAGGAGCTTTTGCTACATGGACAATGAGGTGCTTTGGGTATATGGCAGGGAGGAGTTGGGTATATGGACAGTGTGGAGCTTTGGCTACATGGACAGTGAGGTGATTTAGGTACATGGACAGGTAGGAGTTGTGTATATGGACAGTGAGGAGCTTCAGCTACATTGACAATGAGGTGCTTTGGGTACATGGACAGGGGGAGTTGGGTATATGGACAGTGTGGAGCTTTGGCTACATGGGCAATTAGGTGCTTTGGGTACATGGACAGGGAGGAGTTAGTTATATGGACAGTAAGGAGCTTTGGCTACATGGGCAATTAGGTGCTTTGGGTACATGGACAGGGAGGGGTTGGGTATATTGACAGTGAGCTTTGGCTACATGGGCAATGAGGTGCTTTGGGTCCATGGACAGAGAGGAGTTGGGTATATGGACAGTGAGGTCTTTTTGAAGGTCAGGTGGTGAAATGACCTCAAGCATTTTGCTGGAGGTTTTTCCTCTCCCTTACTGCCAAACCCATAGTTCAGCAGTGTGGTATTCACGGCGTTACCACCATTTTTGGTTATAATAACAAACTCATAATGAGGCCAGTAGACTGGACTCAGTGAGATTAGAAAAATCTACATGTAATTGACACCTACAAATATTTAAAAACTGCAGAGGGAAATTGGGACATCTCGGGCCAGATTACAGAAAGTTTGCACCGGTGCAAGTGCAAAGTTTGCACAGTATTAGCACCAGGGAAAAGTTTGCCCTATTTTTTAAAACACAGGGACACATTAAAAATCCATTGGATCTCAACAAGTGCAGTTTGGCATATTAAAAGCACCAGGGATAAACTTGCACTAGTGCAAAAAGATGCTTTTTCACCAAATGTTTGCACGAGGGTAAAGTTTGCCCTAGTGCTAATATGGAATGGTATTAGCACTAGGGCAAAATTTGCATCAAAAATGCATCAAAAATGTGGTATCCGGTCATTGCATTGACAACCAAAGCATCTAATGCCATACCTTCTAAAAAAAAGCATCTAAAAAAAGCATCTAATGCCATACCTTCTAAAAAAAAAGCATCTAATGCCATACCTTCTAAAAAAAACATCTAAAAAAAGCATCTAATGCATTTTTTTAGATGGTAAAGGGTTTAGTTTAATAAAAATTGGTTTTAAAGGTTAAAAAAGGGGGATTGGGAGAGGACCCCCATTAAAAAAAAAAAAATGAACAAAAAATGCATTACATGTTTGTTTTTTTACATGCTTTTTTTTAGATGGTATGGCAGTAGATGCTTTTTTTAGATGGTGTGGCAGTAGATGCTTTTTTTTAGATGGTGTGGCAGTAGATGCTTTTTTTAGATGGTGTGGCAGTAGATGCTTTTTTTTAGATGGTATGGCAGTAGATGCTTTTTTTTAGATGGTGTGGCAGTAGATGCTTTTTTTAGATGGTATGGCAGTAGATGCTTTTTTTTAGAAGGTATGGCAGTAGATGCTTTTTTTAGATGGTATGGCAGTAGATGCTTTTTTTAGATGGTATGGCAGTAGATGCTTTTTTTAGATGGTATGGCAGTAGATGCTTTGGCTGTTGATGGAATGACTATAAACCAAAAATCATCTTTTTTGCACTAGTGCAAGTTTAGCCCTGGTGCTTTTTATTTGCCAAACTGCACTTGTCGAGATGCAATGTTTTTTTTTTTTTTGATTTTAATAATTTTTTTTTATTAAGGTATGTAATATACAATCATAAAGTCCGGCCAACTACCTACTTCCACCTCTCCTCGACCTTCGTCCAGAACAATGATCTTTTATCTTCTGGAATACTCCCAACTTCAGCTCATTATATCTGCAGCAAAGGAACGTAAATCCCTTATATGGAATGGCTCTAAGATTTTCATTTCACAGGATGTCGCTAAAAGCACGGCCCAGCGCAGGAAAGTATTCTTATGATGCAATGGTTTTTTAATGTGTCCCAGTGTTTTTAAAATAGGGCAAACTTTGCACTTGCACCGGGGCAACGTTTCTGTAATCTGGCCCCACATGTGAGGCGTGGGATGGATGTGAGACGCCCCATTTTTAGAATATGACGTGTGGGACGGATGTGAGGCGCGCCATTTATTACAATATGCCGTGTGAGACGCCCCATTTTTTAGAATATGACGTGTGGGACGGATGTGAGGGGTCCCATTTTTAGAAAATGGCGTGTGGGACGGATGTGAGGCGCCCCATTTTTTAGAATATGCTATGTAGGATGGATGTGAGACACCCCATTGTTTACAATATGCCGTGCGAGACGCCCCATTTTTCAGAATATGACGTGTGGGACGGATGTGAGGGGTCCCATTTTTTAGAATATGACGTGTGGGACGGATGTGAGGGGTCCCATTTTTTAGAATATGACGTGTGGGACGGATGTGAGGGGTCCCATTTTTAGAATATGACGTGTGGGACGGATGTGAGGCGCGCCATTTATTACAATATGCCGTGTGAGACGCCCCATTTTTCAGAATATGACGTGTGCGACGGATGTGAGGCGCCCCATTTTTTACAATATGCCGTGTGAGACGCCCCATTTTTTACAATATGGCGTGTGGAACTGATGTGAGGCGCCCCGTTTTTCAGAACATGCCGTGTGGGACGGATGTGAGGCGCCCCATGCCGTGTGGGACGGATGTGAGGCGCCCCATGCCGTGTGTGACGGATGTGAGGGAGGAAGAGCAAACTAGGGGCAGCCGTGCCAGCAGCATCCATGTTAGGTCTGCCAAGCACCCTAAATAAGCCCCCCCCTCAATTTATTACCCCACTTTAGTGCTTCCTTCACGGAGAAAAATTCGATTTTTCTTTTAATGTCTACTCCAAGCATAAGAAAGATTGAATTCAGGGACTTTAGACCAGGCTGCATTTAATGTACATCGCCAAATATGACACAAACTGCACAGGGGCAAACAAAAATAATGTGGGCTTCATATGTGAGACAGCTCATTTTGGGGAAGGGGCGCAGCACGCGCATTTACCCACCGAGCTACACCTCTTCCCCTGCTGGTCTAGAGGAGCCGCTGTGAGAGCGCGACTTACCTTTCTTTCATCCGAGGTGGTCAGAGCGAAGCCTGCAAGGAGCAGGAGGGTGACCCTGGGGAGGAATGTCTGGGCCATGGTGCCAGCAGGTACTCTGCCCTGAAGGGTGCCAGTGTCCTTCTTATACTCTCCTTGACAGTGCACGTGTCTATTGAAAGCGCCCTCTGCGAGCTGCAGGAATGAGGAAGCCTGGGGCTTGCCCACTCAGTGGAGGGATTTAGATAATTACAAGTAAATACTGACCCACAGGCCAAGCCAGCCAAATGCCAATGTATACAAAGGCTGGGCAGCACCTGGCGATGGCGCTGCCAGCCAGGGGCCTGCAGGGTGAGCTGGTTGCTTCCCCGTGTTGGTGCCAGAGCCTGGTGATTCAGAGACAGCACTACAGGTTGAGCAACTCCCGTCACAAAGTGAGCGGAGGTATGCGAAGGGACGATGGGGAGGGTTACGGACAGGGCATACAGGAGAAAGGGGGGTGCGAGCGAGAAAGAGCCGGCTAAGGGGCTAAGGGGTTGGGGCTTGGAAGGGGGGGGGGGCGGTAAATGTGTTCCGGGCGGGTAATTTACGGTAAAACAGGAAGCATTTTCACCAGCACCTGTAGGTCGCTGCTCCTCCTGACACCATCATGGCTGGCCCGACTACTGGCCAGGAAGGCTTTCTCGAGTTTAGTTCTGGTCATCTCGGCTGGCGAGTCCACTCCCTCCTGTTCCACTGGCTATTGGCAGCTCTCCTAGAGCGTCTGTCCTGTGAAGGGCTGGGCAGCCGTGCCTCCATCTGCATGGGTGCTCTCTTATGCCTCTTGGAGCTGCTGTCCTGTGAAGGGCTGGGCAGCCGTGCCTCCACCTGCATGGGTGCTCTCTTATGCCTCTTGGAGCTGCTGTCCTGTGAAGGGCTGGGCAGCCGTGCCTCCACCTGCATGGGTGCTCTCTTATGCCTCTTGGAGCTGCTGTCCTGTGAAAGGCTGGTCAGCCATGCCTCCATCTGCATGAGTGCTCTCTTAACCGCTTGGAGTGGGCTGGTCAGCCATGCCTCCATCTGCACCGGCCTCTCCTGCACGGGTGCTCTCTTATGCCTCTTGAAATGGGATGGCCAGCCATGCCTCCACCTGAACCAGCCTCTCCTGCATGGCTGCTCTCTTATGCCTCTTGGATCTGCAGTCCTGTGAAGGGCTATTCAGCCATGCCTCCACCTGAACCAGCCTCTCCTGCATGGGTGCTCTCTTATGCCTCTTGGATCTGCAGTCCTGTGAAGGGGTGTTCAGCCATGCCTCCACCTGAACCAGCCTCTCCTGCATGGGTGCTCTCTTGTGCCTCTTGGAGTGGGCTGGTCAGCTGTGCCTCCACCTGCACCAGCCTCTCCTGCATGGGTGCTCTCTTATGCCTCTTGGAGTGGGCTGGTCAGCCATGCCTCCACCTACACCAGCCTCTCCTGCATGGGTGCTCTCTTATGCCTCTTGGAGTGGGCTGGTCAGCTGTGCCTCCACGGGCATCAGCCTCTCCTGCATGGGTACTATCGTATGCCTCTTGGAGCTGCTGTCCTGTGAAAGGCTGGTCAGCCATGCCTCCACCTGCATCAGCCTCTCCTGCATGGGTGCTCTCTTATGCCTCTTGGAGTGGGCTGGTCAGCCATGCCTCCACCTGCACCAGCCTCTCCTGCATGGGTGCTCTCTTATGCCTCTTGGAGTGGGCTGGTCAGCCGTGCCTCCACCTGCACCAACCTCTCCTTCATGGGTGCTCTCCTTATGCCTCTTGGAGTGGGCTGGTCAGCCATGCCTCCACCTGCACCAGCCTCTCCTGCATGGGTGCTATCTTATGCCTCTTGGAGTGGGCTGGTCAGCTGTGCCTCCACGGGCACTAGCCTCTCCTGCATGGGTGCTCTCTTATGCCTCTTGGAGCTGCTGTCCTGTGAAAGGCTGGTCAGCCATGCCTCCACCTGCACCAGCCTCACCTGCATGGGTGCTCTCTTATGCCTCTTGGAGTGGGCTGGTCAGCCATGCCTCCACCTGCACTAGCCTCTCCTGCATGGGTGCTCTCTTATGCCTCTTGGAGTGGGCTGGTCAGCCGTGCCTCCACCTGCACCAGCCTCTCCTTCATGGGTGCTCTCCTTATGCCTCTTGGAGTGGGCTGGTCAGCCATGCCTCCATCTGCACCGGCCTCTCCTGCACGGGTGCTCTCTTATGCCTCTTGAAATGGGATGGCCAGCCATGCCTCCACCTGAACCAGCCTCTCCTGCATGGCTGCTCTCTTATGCCTCTTGGATCTGCAGTCCTGTGAAGGGCTATTCAGCCATGCCTCCACCTGAACCAGCCTCTCCTGCATGGGTGCTCTCTTATGCCTCTTGGATCTGCAGTCCTGTGAAGGGGTGTTCAGCCATGCCTCCACCTGCACCAGCCTCTCCTGCATGGGTGCTATTTTATGCCTCTTGGAGTGGGCTGGTCAGCCATGCCTCGACGGGCACTAGCCTCTCCTGCATGGGTACTATCATATGCCTCTTGGAGCTGCTGTCCTGTGAAAGGCTGGTCAGCCATGCCTCCACCTGCACCATCCTCTCCTGCATGGGTGCTCTCTTATGCCTCTTGGAGTGGGCTGGTCAGCCATGCCTCCACCTGCGCCACCCTCTCCTGCAGGGGTGCTCTCTTATGCCTCTTGGAGTGGGCTGGTCAGTCATGCCTCCACCTGCACCAGCCTCTCCTGCATGGGTGCTCTCTTATGCCTCTTGGAGTGGGCTGGTCAGCCGTGCCTCCACCTGCACCAGCCTCTCCTGCATGGGTGCTCTCTTATGCCTCTTGGAGTGGGCTGGTCAGCTGTGCCTCCACCTGCACCAGCCTCTCCTGCATGGGTGCTCTCTTATGCCTCTTGGAGTGGGCTGGTCAGCCATGCCTCCACCTGCACCAGCCTCTCCTGCATGGGTGCTCTCTTATGCCTCTTGGAGCTGCTGTCCTGTGAAAGGCTGGTCAGCCATGCCTCCACCTGCACCAGCCTCTCTCTCTCACTCTACACCCCTCTTTTTAAACACAGGAGGAAGCTTGGAACCGCTCTTCTTCAGTACGCACTCTTTCGGCATGAACGTTTCGGCACCAGCCATTTCGGCGCAGCACCATGGGTGCATTTACCCTTTTGATGCACCTTATTGGCCACTGCCATCAGGGTGCCGAGAACTTTCAGCGCTATATGTGTATTTAAATATATTGTCATCCTGAACACTAATCAATGTGGTGTTTAGGATGACAGTATATTTAAAGAGTACACGGCATCCTCAGTAAATGGACTCTCCATTCTTTTTAACTGTTCTCCAACGCACTAACCGTAGAACCACAAGTACACACAATAATTAGGAAATGCTGCTTCCTCCTTCACTCAACAAGAAGAATCCTACCTTTTCCGACCTTCACCCACAAAACACTGACAATCGTCGCCCTCCGCATGTCAAGAATCGACTACCTCTGGGTATTAAGCACGTTATAAATAACCTATCATATCTTATCATATCTCGGGATGCCGGAACACCTCCTGAAGAAATTACAACGCATCTAAAATGCAGCAGCTAGACTCCTTCTCAATTTATTTTTAAATGTTTTTATTGGCATTTATAAATATGCATATACATAAAAACTGTTGGGCAACTACCTTGGGTTGTATCGTCTGATGCACATATTGTGTGCCAATTAACTTGCAAAAAAAAAAGGTAATAACAAATAAATAAATAAAGTAACAACATTGACTGTCCCACCATTTACTAGGGCCTCGTGTTCCATGTTTCCAGGTTAGGGGCGCGGGTCCGGAGCCAGTTCTCTGCGTTTGCCCACTCAGGGCGGTGACATAGTGAAGCGCATAGGTGTGATGGGCTGCTCTCTGCTGCTTGTTGTCTTCTGGGGTTCGAGGGGGACAGGTTCAGGGAGGTTTATAGCTCGTTGAAAAGATCATGTTTCTCAGAAGGGCCCTCCAAGCCTCTAGCGCGTTGCTCACGTCGTCGCCTCCCCGTCTGTTCCCCTCCTCCCAGGCTCTGGTTTCAGCCGTGGTCCACCTCTCCATCTCTTTAATCCAGGGCACATACCTGGGGCCTGCTGGGGATTTCCAGGCCATGGCAATTGTCCTCTTGGTTAACATGCAGGCCATGTCCATAAGCTTCACCAGGTGCTTGATTTTACTTAGTCTTGGGTAGGTGCCCAATAGGCACTCCTTGGGTGTCCACTCGTATGTCTCTAGGCCGGCGTTCCTGCAGGTTTGTTCAGCGGCCTGCCAGAGATTCTGAGATTTGGGACAGGTCCAGAACATGTGGATCATGTCTGCCAGGTCTGAGGAGCACCAGGGACATTTTGGGTCGACTGTGTTGTTGAACGTGGATATCCTGTGTGGGGTCATGTATGTTCTGTAGAGTATGTTCAGTTGGATCAGTCTAAACCTGGCATTCCTAGATATCTCCTTTGGGTATATCAGGGCTCTCGACCATTCGCCCTCTGTGATTTTGATCCGCAGGTCTGTCTCCCATTTTTCCTTCAGCCGTGCGCTCCTTGGGTTGGGTCTGTTGTTTATTTGGGTGTACAACCTTGATGTCGGTCTCCATCCGTCGCTGAGTTCATATGTTTCCCTCAGGAGGGGATGAAGGCTCCTTCTCAAACTACCAAGAAGAGATCACATCACTCCAGCGCTAAACAGGTTACATTGGCTTCCAATTAAACATTGTATCACGTTCAAAACAATGTGCATAACACACAGGGCAATCAACGGACGGGGAGCAGAATTCCTACAAAAGAATATAACAATCTACAAGCCAACGAGACTCCTCAGATCAAGCAATGAAATCTTCCTGGAACCAAAACCATACGCCAGGAAAAACACTAGGGGCTCCACTTTCTCCCACCTAGCGGCAAAAACCTGGAACAACCCCCCGAAAGGAATAAGGAATACCAAAGACCACCTAAAAATACAAAAACAACTAAAAAACTGGCTCTTCAACACCTCGAAACCAGACGGAAACAACTGAAACAATCAAGCAGGAAACACAAAATAACAGGCTGACAGAATCCATGATGGCACAGGCAACAACCAGAACCAACTACAGGAAACTGACAAGAACAAGAGAGACAATTCTAGGTGGAACCGACCACGAGCAACAACCCTATCAGGACAGAACAATAGCAAACAAGCCTAACACAAAAGGCACAACCACCAACCTTACCCAGTCAGACAGGGCGTACAGGCTTAGGTCACAAGTAGATTGATCCGAGAGGACTAGTTTGCACCAACCTCAAACTGGGATGTAGGGGTTGGCCAAAACAAAGATAGAAATGCAAAGACTAGCCAACTTAACATATTGACAGAGAGATGCGAGACAGCCTTATCATTTGGAAACTAGATCACTGAAAGGAAGACAACCTTGTCTAAATCCCTCAAGGCACACAATAGGAGTCTGCAGCTCTCGGAACAACAAGGCTACTAACCAACCCTACAAACACTTCTAACACCTCTCACACCCTAAGTAAACATAACCACACCTCTTACACCGCAGCAACTGCACACACTTCACCACAGCACAACAACAAACACACCACAAAGACACTCACACACCAGCACACAATGGACTCGTACTGGATACCACACCAAAAACCTCAGCGTACAGTGTTAACCGAACTGAAGCTGCCAACAGTACATCACAGCTCCTTTGCTTCTCTCCAACCTTTGTCCTAATAACACACCCTAACCCACCCCCCTTTTCTTTCAGATCCACCAGAGCACCAGGGGACCACTCCGGTGGTGATAGTGCATGGTACAAATATCCTTTAACATTAACATTAACAGCACTCCATTCACATGTATGCGTGGGGGGAGTTTTTAGGTTAAAGGCCTCATGGACCTGTGCTTCTCCCATTGGACAGTCTCTAAAATGGAGTAAAAAAGTCACTGCCCCAGTGTGACCCCTGACCGTGTGCTTCCTTCCATAAAAGAGCTACCACTCTCTAGAAGCCGGGTGTGCGTTAAATCAGTGACTGCGCTCATGCACAGAGCAAGCAATCAGCGTTGCGTGATCTGCAGTGAGGCAATGGAACCTTTTAAAAATACACACAACACACAATCTAGCTAGGCGATGTTGTAGTGAGTCGCATGATGACTCGCAGTGGAGTGACACAACTCTGCTGCATGTGTGAATGAAGATGTGATCGGGCGCCCGACAAGGCACTACGGGCCCGGATCCAAACGGCAACCCACTGTGTGTGTGCTGTCCTTTACACAGGGGTGCTAGGGGCCCAAGGTGGTCGGTTTGTAGAGGAGGAGCCAAGTACTCCCACCTCAACCACTTTACCTATATCGCCTGTATAGCCTATACCATCCCTATTGCCTACAGATTTTATACCGACATATGAGACATACACAGAGCAGTTGAATCGACAAAGGGAAGAGTATGGACTCTGTGCACAACCAGTAAGACTACCAATACTTAAGAGAATCTTAGAGACAAGATTCCCATTGAGGAAACCATACATGCGTTCAAGGAAGTATGACAGTCGTTTAAATGAGATTCCTGAAGAAACAGAGAAAGTTATAAACAAAGGTGAACAGTGATATCACACAGAGTTGAAGTCACAAGTATAAAAGATGTAGAGATAGAAGAGAATGGAGATATTTGATAAGGCATCAAGAGAGTACAGAGAATAAATGACATCTTGGGATCAAGGTGAAGAAGTTTATGCCATAGAACTGATGAAGACATTAAGATGTTTTACACGTGTACAGATGCAAGAAACGCAAGCAGCGAAGTAATCATGAAGCTAGCCTAATGCTTTATAGTGAGTAGATTGTGGCAAGCACCAATGTTTACACATATATATATATATATATATATATTCACGTATAGGATGGATGTTTCCCCTGCACTTTATAGCAGTGCTGGATCCTGACAAGAAGGCCTAATTTCAGTGTGTCGCAGTTAAAAAGCAGCTAGAATTAACAAGTGAATTTCCGAAAGGCTATGTTGGATGAGCCAAAGAAGCCAAGGTCTTACCAAACCGGAGAAAACTGACATTGGATACAAATCGTGTGAAATAACAGAACTCCTGTTCAGAAGGCATTAACAAAACAAAATACGTTAGAGGTCTATTAGAAAATAGTATTTTAAATGCACGAAAAGGCTCAATTCATGGTCTCCAGTCACGTGGAAGGGTGAAGCTGGACGAGCAAGATGGTCACACCTACGCATGACGGCAGACTGTGCCTTCACTCCCTGAATTTCTCAGAGCTAAGAACAAACTCAAGGCCGAGCTTCAAAGCCTAATCAGCATTAGACCACTGAGGTGATGATGGACGATTATGCTAATTGGTGGGAAGCAATGGCTAAGGCGAGTTCACCAGCACCTGGTCGGCCAGACTGCATTCTGCTAGACGTAGGTGGGAAAGTACTGACAGAGGTTAGACGCCAACCAATTGTAGAGGACCGCATAATTAATGGTCCTATAGTTTGTGTTACCAATGGGACATCATACATTTAGTGACGTTCATAGTGGTCATTTTGATGGGAGGGATTAGTTGCCCCACCTTATGTTAGGTAGCCAATTATATTCATTCACTATCCCATACTAATATAGATCATATACTTAGATGATTCATTAAGAGCCTATCCCGATCCCTAGTAGGCTTTTGTAATTTGCCACATAGGATGACATTGGTGTTATGCAGGTTAACATCATTGAAGACTAATTTGGGGTATAAGAACCCTGTTTTTTATAAGATGCATTGAGTAAGAGGATCGATCGAGTTTGTTGATGTTCGTTATGCTCCCTGTTTTAGACAATTGAAAATAAAACAGTTATCCCTTTGCCAAATTAACGGATTCGTTTTGATTATTGATGTATGAATAAAATCTGCATCCCCATTCATCTCTAGGGAACTGCTACTCGTCTTAAAGGGCTGGAGAGTCCAGTTCGGGTTCACCCGTCAACATTGGCGATGAAGGATCAGCCCGGGCAGTTCGAGGGAACGCAATGAACCGATCCACGATGATGGATGGTGGGGAATCTTTTCCTCAGTGCCTGCCGAGCACACAAACCTCGCTGTAAGGCCTCCTGCAATGTTTATAAAGTCCTAGTGGTGGTGGCTCTTTTAGAAGTGTGCTTGCGCGCTCTGGGAACAATTTCTGCTATGCTGCAGCAGTGAATATTTGATTGCAAGTGGAAAGTACAGGGGGAATTTCCATTCAATTCCCTGGACAACTAAAAAGGGGTAAAGACAAGACATATAAAGGGCACATATGTATTTCTGGTCATTTAGTCAACATACTGATGCACGTGTGGTGAAGGGGTGGACCACCATTTCAGGTGACTCATTTAGACCAAGCACAGCGAAGCCCCTGATTTGAACCCACTGTGAGTTGCGGCCTCTGTCCTGGTAGTGGTGCCTGTGCTCTCAAGGGACCACCAACACTACCGGGAGTGACACCATGGGGGAGAATGAGAACAATGCACAACAGGCAGCAGATCTCGTCATAACAGCCCCCGGCGCAGTCAGCGGAATGCCAACACTGAGGCAACAAGGCTCCTTAGCCCCCATGAGCAAATTTGATACATCGGGTGCACTGTCTATCCTGGGGCCACGATGGACCATGTGGATAAACAGACTGGAAATGTACTTTAGGGCTGCAGGGGAGACAAACGATGATGCAAAGCGGTTGACACTCATATGCGCCACATGCCCAGAGGTACACGGCATCTTAACGACACTGCTACCTGCTGACAACACGTACCAGGGAGCAAAAGACTGTCTGAGGCCACTTGCGAACCTTGACTATGAACGTTTTGTAATGTGCACAACCAAACAAAAAGAAGATGAATCGTTGGACAAGTTTTATGGACACCTCCGGCAACTGGCCACGGCATGCGCCTGGGACAACGAAGACAGCATGGTTTGCCAACAACTGATCCAAGGGTACATGTCAGGCAAGCTAAAGAGGCAGGTACTGCAAGAACCTGGGCTGACGTTGACCGCCATTCTCAAAATGGGGTGGTCATACGAACTAGCGGAGGTCTGGGTGACGAAGATAGAAGCAGCGTTTTGGACACTTAAAGTAAATGAAGTGTGCGCAGTGGGTCGCCAACAAGGGGTGACGTGGTTCCTGAGGAATGACAGAGGGCAGGAGTCGCACGTGTCATGCTCAAGGTGCAGGTATGATCTTCCACATCAAGGAGAATGCCCAGCCAAGGGGAGAACAGGTGGACGGTTAAGAGTGCCTGGCTATTTTGCCAGGATGTGCAAAGCCCCTACGCCAATCATAGTACCTGGAGGTCCCAGCAAGCCGAACACGGGGGCTCAGAGAAGGCCACAAGTTTTGACGCAAGTGGAACATGAGATGATTCTGAGATGATTCTGAGGGATCCAGACATGAAGATGAGGAGGACATTTTCTTAATTTACAGCACAAGTGCCATCCAAGGGAAGAAGAGACGACAGCCGAAAGCACAATCAGTGTGGAAGAGGTGGACATTCCATTGCTAGTAGACATGGGTGCCTCTGTGAGTGTGATAGCGATGTGACACTGCAAGGCATTACCAGGCCCATCGATATTAACAGCAGCCAAGGCAAAAATATTCACATTTGGCAGAACCACTCCCATACCACTAAAAGGGGTGTTTGTCTCCAAATTTCAGCATGATGGGCGCTCTGTAAAAACAAGGTTTTTCGTCATGGACATCAGCAAGGACATGAATTTTGGGTATGGAGTATATGCCGAGGACGTCAACACATTGATGGAGAGGTTCAAGGATGTTTTCGTGGGTGTGAGGAAACTGTGTAGAGACCCGATAAAACTGCACATTGATGGGTTGACCCTGTATGTAGCGCTAAAACACCAAAGGATACCCTTACATTTGAGGGAACAGAACTAGATCACCTTGTGGTACTGGACATTATTGAAAAGGTGCATGGGTCCACTCCCTGGGTATGCCCAATAGTGGTGGCATAGAAGCCAAAACAGCCGGGGCAGTGTGCATATGTGTGGAGAAGAGGCTCTCAGACCAGGCAATCAAACAAGAGCAACACTTGACCCCTAGGGTGCAAGATGTGGTAGGATAGCTGCAGGGTGCCCGGGTGTTCACCAAACTGGATTTGAGGGTCGGATATCACCAGGTGGTCCTCCATCCGGAATCCAGATATGTAACGACTTTCACAACACACCGGGGTCTATACCAGTATAGACTACTCTGTTTTGGAGTATCTCCGGTGGCGGAAGTGTTCCAGAACATCATCAGGGGAGCACGAGCAGGCCTGGAAGGAATAATCAACATAAGCAATGACATTCTCGTATTTGCTAAATCAGAGGCAGAACACATGGTGAGGCAGGAGAAAGCCCTGGAGACGATACAGCAAATCAGGATCACACTTCACTGGGAAAAATGTGAATTCCTGAAAAACTGAATCAAATTCTTTGGATTTGTGTTTCACGAGGGGGAAATGTCACCTGACCCCAGGAAGATCAAGGACATACAGGACGCCAGACCACCGGGGAATGTATCAGAAATACATAGCTTCCTTGGGATGGTCACTTAGTGTGGGCGCTTCATCCCAAATCTAGCGACAATATCAGAGCCTCTACGACATCTGACAAAAGAAGATACAGCATGGAAATGGACACCGCTGGAGCAGGAGGCCTTTGAAAATATCAACAGGGCACTGACAGAAGAAGGGATCATGGTGTTTTTTAACCCTGGTCGGGAGTCATAGATATTAGTGGACGCCAACCCTTTTCGCCTGGGAGCAGTTTTCACGCAACAAGACGCCAAGGGCTATGTGAAACCTGTGGCGTATGCAAGCAAGGCACTTACAGACACCGAACAGCGATACTACCAAATAGAAAGGGAGGCGCTTACGTCCTGTGGGGATGCCACCATTTCAGGCTATATATATATATATATATATATATATATATATATATATATATATATATATATATATACTAGGGAAGCCGGTCACAATAATTATAGATCATAAGCCACTGTTGCCAATCCTGGCAGGAACATCCTCAAAACCTCTGCCACGAATTAAGCGATGAGTGTTGGTGCTTTTGGAATATGGAGTAAAACTGAAGTACCGCCCATGGTCGCACAATGCGGCGGACTACCTATCGCGGCACTCTATTGTGCATGAGGAAAACGGGCACAGGGAGGCTGCAGAAGAAGATGAACATGTGAGCCTGATAATAGAGGTAGCACCGCCTGTCTCGCTGTCAGTACATGAGATGGAGGAAGTGTCCAATCAGGACGAATGCTTTGGACTCTACCGCGCGACAATGCCAATGGGGGAGTGGAAGAATGTCCTGATGGGGCACAACAAAAGGTACAGGAAGCCCGGATAGAGTTGGAACAGCTGTGCATGTTGCGCCACGAGCTGTCATTCACAGAAAAGGGACTCCTGCTGAGGAGAGACCGGATGGTAGTCCCACTCACTTTGGTCCGGTGAGTGATCGCACTGGCTCACCACGGGTAACAGGGTTCGGCCAAGAAGACAGCCCGGCTGAGGCTAAAAGTGTGGTTTCCAAACCTGGAAGAATACGTTGATTATTTTGTGTGGAGGTGCATGTGGTGCCCGGCCCCAGTACAACGGGAACCCTACATTGGGTCAATGCCGAGAAGTGAGCCCCCATGGGACACATTGCATATCGATTTCAGATCCACAGGATGATGATCTCACTTCTTGGTGATCATCGACGAGTGGTTGAGAAACTCAGAGGTGGAGCTGGCGGACTCCACTTCATTTAACCACATACTGCCAGTGATGGAAAAAAGTGTTTGCGAGCCATGGATTCCTGTGAGAATGTATGCTTGGACAACGGCCCTCCCTTCCAAGGGGAAAACTTTGCAGAATTCCTAACCAAATGTGCCAAAACCCATCAAAAGATATCCCCAGTATGGCTGAGGCCGAACGCTTTATGTGCAGCCTTAATACCGGTCGACGCCTCACAGCTCACCGGGCGTAGCTCCAGCAGAAGATCTATTCAGAAGGTGCCTGAGAGGCCTCATCTCGGAGAACGAGGGGAAATTGATGATGCAAGAGAGTTTGAAGAAAGAAGGGTGAGAAATGAGTGGGAAAACATGAAAAGGAACCTGCAACTGCATGACTTGATGGTGGGTGATGAGGTACTGGTAAGAAACAGACAGCTATAAGGGAAGCTATCCCTCACCTATGAATCCCACCCGATGGATGTGGTCGAAGGGAAGGGGTCAATGATCACCACGGCAAATGAACGAGGGACGGTGACCAGGAACTGAAGTCTCTTCAGAAAGGTGGGGCAGGCGCCATCACCAGAAGTGGTAAGAGAGGAGGTGGACACCTGGGACAGTGGCGGTGATGGAGGACGGGGCTGGCCCCGAGATCTGGTTGATCACAGACCGGCAAGTGAGGGATGACCATGAGGGGGAGGATCTCTGAGGTACCCTCAACGCGAGGGGAGGAGGAGTCCTGACCATTTAGAAGACTATGGCATGCCTGAATTATATGCAATGTTTATGAGATAACGTCCGATAGCTGTTTTGCACTGTGTTTAGTGCTTCTGTTTATTTATGGACATCATATGTCAAAGTATTCTGTAATGTTTGATCACTGTGGTCGCTATTACTGGACAAAGTTGGGGCCATATTTACAAACTATGCCGATGATACTCAGCTGTTGATAGAACGGAGTGGGGACTACTCCCAAGACAGTAAAGGATGTATCAAATAGTGAAAAACTGGATGACAACCAACTGGCTTTGTCTTAACAGTGCTTTCTATCCCTGATGACCTTGGCCTTCCTCAACTGATCCATGAATTCCACCCATCAGTTGGGTAACATATTAGATTTCATTTGCTCCCCAGAGTCGCTTATCTCTGTTTCCTCTCTTTCTCCCATGTTATGGTCCGATCATTTTTTTATCTCATTTTCTATTTCTTTGCCGGGCCCTGCCTTGCGTCCTTCCATATTAGCTACTCTGAAACGGAACTGGCACAATGTGGAACCTTCTGTGCTGTCAGTTCTCTCCATTCACACTGTGTCCGACACAGACCCTGCACTTTAGCTACTTTGGGCGACTCTTTCGTGGTTGTGGCCGATCTGCTAGCACCTGCTAGGCTTTGCAAGGAAAGAAACCATGTGTCTGAACCATGGTTATCAACTGATCTTTGAGCTTTAAAACTCTGCTAACGACAGGCTGAAAGGAAATGGCGTGCGAGTTACATGACCACCGATAGGTCTGCTTTCGCCTGGCTTTGACGCTGTATCAAAACGCAATTTTGGCTGCAACAACATCTTTTTTCAGTAAACAGGTTGAATGTGCAGTTAATAGGTCCAAAGCACTATTTGAATTAGTCCAGTCCCGCTCTACACCTATAAAGGCTGGTGCCTCTGTAGAACCATGTGTCTGCTGCTTTCTAGATGAAAAGAAGTGAAATCTTTAATAGGTTTTCTCCGTCAGGCAGGGGCAGAAGTGTTATAAAAATAAGAAGAATATTCTTCAGTGAATCCTTCTCTCTCAATTATTGGGTAAAATTGGACCCTCCGGGTTCATTAATATGGCCATCCTTAGTCCGAATGCTCTGACTCTGTGTAATCTTGTTGTACTCTAGGTCAGGGCATTTAACAGCCGACCGGTTTCTGTGGTAAAGGGTGGTTAAACCACATTCATCAGGGCTCAGTTGTGGGCATGTGGATGTGTGCCCTTTTAGTTACTATTGCAGCGTTGTCTGCATTAATAAGATTCCTCTACCTGTAAGGATGACAGGAGGGGAGGGGGAGGAGAAAACAGGGGAATAGTTCCCAATTTACAATCTGTGGTATGGATATTGAATAACACACTGAATATGTGATAAAGGAAGGAAGGGGAACCTTACCCTTTCCATGTAGATAGTAGTTTTTGCACGGATGGGTGAGGCGGCCTGGGACCTAGGGGCCAAATACAATATTCAATATAGTTGTACTAGTGTATTATCACAATAGCCAAAGCAAACACTCATATTATAGCATTTAGAAAAACCAGCAATTGCAGTTACATCACTGCGGGAGTGGCTGCACTCTGGCGTTCCAACTCCCGTTGCAAATACACCTCACGGACGGGAACCGGGCAAGCGGTCCCGTCCGCGTACTCATCTAAGTCAAGCATGGGCTGTCTCCCGCTGCTCGGGGACAGCGCCGGCTGCATTGGCAGGGGCTTACCTGCTGCTCGTGTCTGATGGGTCTGGCGGTCCGCGCGCGAGGAGTTCTTGACGCTGCGGCTCGCCAGTCCCTTGTGTTTATGGTTGTCATGGCGCCGATGAGCATCACGTGTGCACTCCCCAAGATGGCCGACCCAAATGGGACTACCGCCCTCCATTTTGGGGTCAGGCTAAGATGTGAGTGTGCAAGGCCAACATGTAAAGAACCGGTGCCTGTTCTGTGTACCCGTTGCAAAAGTCCTAGCAGGCCCTGTAATACTATGGTGCATTAATAACACCATCTGGCACGAACTTATGGTGGTCTGTAGGTCAACATGTACCAGCCCAAAGGATCGGATCGAATTATCAGAATTCTGCGGGAATGTTCATATTGTATCTCGTACTGGGAAAAACTAGATTCATGTCCAAGAAGTCTTTTTTGGATGTGCTCTTCTTCATAGTGTTGCCAGGTTTTGCCAGCTGGTTGGTTCGTTAAGGCCAGTCTTGTCCATCTTGAGGCGGAAAATCCAGAGCTGTCCTCTTCTGAAGAGAAGATCATGAATGTTGCCACCACTTGTGGGTACTTTTATTTTTTCATTAATGGACCATGTGAAGTCTGATGGATTGTGGTGCTATTCACGGAAGTGTGCCACCATTGGAGCTGCGGTTTTTGAAGTTCGTATGCATGACCTGTGTTCAGCAAGGCGTGTTCTGATAGGTCTCATGGTCATGCCGATGTATCGCTTGATGCATGGACACGTAATGATGTAAATGACATTACAACTATTACAGTTGGTAAGATTCTTTTGTGTCCATGGAAAGTGCCATCCAATGTCTATGCTGGTTGATCTTGTGGTGCTGAAGCATGCACTGCACGACCCACATGGTGTGTGGCTAACTGCTGGGGTCTGGCCCCACCGGGTGTTGAGTCTTGGTTCTGTGTCCTTGTATGTGTGCACCAAGTTTTTTCGTCTTTTGATGGCAAATCTGTGGGTGTCTACGCATGAGTTGCCGACGTTCAGTATTGGCCAAAGTTTCAGAACCTCCTTCTTGATTTTATTAGTCAATGGTGAAAAACTCAACACAGCTGTAATTTGGTTGGCAGATTCTCTCTCCTTCATATGGTGTTCCAGTGTTACTTCTCTAGGGATATTCATGGCTCTTTTACGAGCTTGTTTCACTGGACGTTTTGGATAGCCCCTCAATCTCAGTTTGGTGGACAAAACAGACGACTGGCGGTTGTAGCCTGTCAGTTGTAAGAAGTTCCTGTGGTATCAGAGGAACTGTCCAAAAGATAGGTTCTTTTTGAGATTAGCCTTGTGGTAGCTCTTATATGTGAGCCGTGAGTTTCTGTCTGTTGGTTTATTGAAGACAGTACTCGTGATGGTCTCATTTCTGTTCTCCAATATCAAATCAAGGAAATACACTGAGCTTTTACTGTGGGTTTCAGAAAATCTCAGGAAGGGATTTTGTGTATTGAGCCACTCTATGAAGGACGAAAGGTCTATTTCATTGCCTGTAAAGATCAATAGAACGTCGTCGATGTACCTTGACCAAAGTTTTATTTTGATCAGCCAGGGGTTGTTTGGATTATAGATTTTCTCTTCTTCGAAGTTAGCAACGTACAGATTGGCGAGGCTTTGGGCGAAGGTGGCTCCCATTGCTGTTCCGGATACTTGTTCATAGCACGTGTTGTTATAGATGAAAACGTTTTTGGTGAGTGCGATCTCCGCTAGTTGCATCACAAAAGTTACCGGGATCTTCATCAGTGGTTCTTTTTCCTGTAGGATCTTCTCTATCACTCTCAAAGTTGCCATCTGGGGGATTCTCGTGTACAGTGACTCGATATCCAATGTTACTAGTTGGTCGCATGATGAGTTGAAAGACCGTTCCTGTATTAGTTCAATGACTGCCGTAGTATCTTTGAGATATGATCTCATTTTAGTTACTTCGGTTTTAAAAAGAAATCTACAAATTGAGACAAGAGTTCCAGGATGGAGCCTATTCCGGACACAGTGGGTCTGCCTGGTGGGGGAGTGATTCCTTTGTGCACTTTGGGAAGTGCATAATAAGCTGGCTTCCTCGGAGTTCTGGGGTTGAGGAAGTTGTATTCTTTATTGCTGATTAGTTCCTCGGCACTGGCTTCTTCGAAGATTGGCACTATCAATTGTCTGATTGATTCTGATGGATCTAGCCCCAGCTGTCTGTAGCTGGACGTACCTCTTTTAATGAAGAAACTGTGCGTTTCCAAAGTGTGACTATTGATCTGGGCAACTCACAGTAGGTAATCCCAAAATGGTCCTTGGTGGTATTTATATAGTTCTTCTTACAGCCACGGGCTGTGGACCTAAGCTTGAACCGTCAAGACACCCTGCACCAGATTGCCTCTAGTTTGCAAATACACCCACGTTTCACCTCATCTCAACGGCACGAGCGAGCCCGCAACAAAAAGCCAACCATGACAGAAGCAAGATGCCTAGCCTTCGCAGAAGACCTAGTAGAAACAATACTAGCGATTCCATCAATCCTAGGGGAAGACATAACCATACCTATACCAGGTACAACGAGCGATGAATGGAACAAACTGGAAGTCCTTAAAAATCAACTCATTAGGACCGAGCTCCATGGAGCAATCATGACTGAGTACTTAAGAGCACATGCAGCACCGATGGGCCTCATAGTAACAATTGAGCCGAGAATTTTTCTTGAACATATAGAATTCAGGAAAGACTGGAGCTACATATCAAACAAATGTACAAGGGACTGGTTGATACTAATCATAATCCTCTAACGTACTGGCCCAATACAAGAAAAGCCTTGAAGATCTGGATGTAGCAATGAAGGAGTTCAGAGACTTCAACCTTAATAAGAAAATAACTAAACTCAAAAAAGATCTATCTGTCTTCTCTCAAGAGAGAATCTACCCATATATCACAGATGCCTACTACGAAGACATGAGTGCCAATACCCTGGTACCATCGGGTCAACAGATAAACCAGCATAGCAAAAAACGGATCCAGAATAACCGAGACAGACCTAACAACTGGTCCTTCTCAAACAGTAGCTCGGGGAGTGGTTCAAATTCATCTGGGCCCAACAACTCCATGAATAACACTGGTTCGCTCAACGCTGCCTACCCATCGAAACCTTCTTTTTCGAGGCGGGCAGAAAAAAGGCAAAAACAGAGCCAGAGGCAACTGGCAGCCACAAGTTCACTGGCAGAACCAGTCACCAATCGTCACCCGCAGCAGAGGCCGTGGACAAGGACAACAAGGACAACCAGGATCCTCAGCCTAGCATACCCAAAAATCGAAGGCGAACCGCGGATACATGACCCATGCCAAGAGAGCCTCGTAATGAACTTATCCAAATACGCTCTGTCCTCAGATGAGATAGATCTACTTGAGAAAGGTCTCTCATTTGTACCATCAGCAGTCCATGACCCGTTCCAGACTCATATAGAAGTGGCACAACTTGTGAGGAAAATCCGGTTAAAACAATACTTCGGCTCGATCACTTCCATAGAAGAAAAGGGCGCTATCAATCTACAAGGCAAGTCTACTTTTTACCCCCCACCCAATGGCATCTCTCCTAAATCGATCACGTTGGAAAAGGCTCTGTTGAAGCAACTTGACAAACTAGAATCAGAGCTAGTGCTTGGATATAAGAACTTCTCTAAGAAAAACAGGCTAGCACTTCAATCACTCGCAACTAATGAACGCATCACCATACAACCAGCAGATAAAGGTGGAGCTACAGTCATCATGGACACCTCGGCCTACAACCTGATGGTCCAAAATCTCCTGCAGGATACCTCCAGCTACAGACAGCTCGGGCTAGATCCAACAGAATCAATCAGACAATTGATAGTGCCAATCTTGGAAGAAGCCAGTGCTGAGGTACTAATCAGCAATAAAGAATATGACTTTCTCAACCCCAGAACTCAGAGGAAGCCAGCTTTTTATGCACTTCCTAAAGTGCACAAAGGAATAACTCCCCCGCCAGGCAGACCCACTGTGTCCGGAATAGGCTCCATCCTGGAACTCTTGCCTCAATTTGTAGATTTCTTTTTAAAACCGACGTAACTAAAATGAGATCATATCTCAAAGATACTACAGCAGTCATTGAACTAATACAGGAACAGTCTTTCAACTCATCATGCGACCTACTAGTAACATTGGATATCGAGTCACTGTACACGAGAATCCCCCAGATGGCAACTTTGAGAGTGATAGAGAAGGTCCTACAGGAAAAAGAACCACCGATGAAGATCCCGGTAACTTTTGTGATGCAACTAGCGGAGATCGCACTCACCAAAAACGTTTTCATCTATAACAACGCATACTATGAACAAGTATCTGGAACAGCAATGGGAGCCACCTTCGCCCCAAGACTTGCCAATCTGTACGTTGCTAACTTCGAAGAAGAGAAAATCTATAATCCAAACAACCCCTGGCTGATCAAAATAAAACTTTGGTCAAGGTACATCGACGACGTTCTATTGATCTTTACAGGCAATGAAATAGACTTTTCCTCCTTCATGGAGTGGCTCAACACACAAAATCCCTTCCTGAGATTCTCTAAAACCCACAGTAAAAGCTCAGTGCATTTCCTTGACTTGACATTGGAGATCAGAAATGAGACCATCACGAGTACTGTCTTCAATAAACCGACAGACAGAAACTCACTGCTCACATATAAGAGTTATCACCCAGCCAGTCTCAAAAAGAACCTCCCTTTTGGACAGTTCCTCCGATACCGCAGGCACTGGTCACAACTGACAGACTACAACTGCCAATCATCTGTTTTGGTCACCAAACTGAGATGGAGGGGCTATCCAAAACGTCTAGTGAAACAAGCTCGTAAAAGAGCCATGAATATCCCTAGAGAAGTAATACTGGAACACCATATGAAGGAGAGAGAATCTGCCAACCAAATTACAGCTGTGTTGAGTTTTTCACCACTGACTAATAAAATCAAGAAGGAGGTTCTGAAACTTTGGCCCATACTGAATGTCGGCAACTCATGCGTAGACACCCCCAGATTTGCCATCAAAAGACAAACAAATCTTAGAGACTCCTTGGTGCACACATACAAGGACACAGGACCGAGACTCAACACCCTGTGGGGCCAGACCCCAGCAGTCGGCCACACACCATGTGGGTCGTGCAGTGCATGCTCCAGCACCACAAGATCAACCAGCATAGACATTGGATGGACACAAAAGAATCTAACCAACTGTAATAGTTGTAATGTCATTTACATCATTACATATCCATGCATCAAGCGATACGTGCGCATGACCATGATACCTATCAGAACACGCCTTGGTGAACACAGGTCATGCATACGAACTAAAAAAAACACAGCTCCAATGGTGGCACACTTCCTTGAACAGCACCACAATCCATCAGACTTCACATGGTCCATTATTGAAAAAAGAAAAGTACCCAAAAGGTGTGGCAGGCAACATTCATGACCTTCTCTTCAGAAGAGAACAGCTCTGGATTTTCCGCTTCAAGACAGACAAGACTGGCCTTAATGAACCAACCAGCTGGCAAACCCTGGCAACACTATGAAGAAGAAGAGCACATCCAAAAAAGACTTCTTGGACATGAATCTAGTGTTTCCCAGTACGAGATGCAATATGAACATTCCCGCAGAATTCTGATCATTCGATCCAATCCTTTGGGCTGGTACATGTTGACCAGCAGACCACCATAAGTTTGTGCAGGATGGTGTTATTAATGCACCATAGTATTACAGGGCCTGCTAGGACTTTTGCAGCGGGTACACAAAACAGGCACTGGTTCTTTACATGTTGGCCTCGCACACTCACATGTTAGCCTGACCCCAAAATGGAGGACGGGAGTCCCATTTGGGTCAGCCATCTTGGGGAGTGCACACGTGACGCTCATCGGTGCCATGACAACCATAAACACAAGGGACTGGCGAGCCGCAGCGTCGAGAACTCCTCGCGCACAGCCCGCCAGACCCATCAGACATGAGCAGCAGGTAAGCCCCTGCAAATGCAGCCGGTGCTGTCCCCGAGCAGCGGGAGACAGCCATGCATGACTTAGATGAGTATGCGGACGGGACCGCTTGCTCGGTTCCCGTCTGTGAGGTGTATTTGCAACGGGAGTTGGAACGCCAGAGTGCAGCCACTCCCGCAGTGATGTAACTGCAATTCCTGTTTTTTCTAAATGCTATAATATGAGTGTTTGCTTTGGCTATTGTGACTAGTACAACTATATTGAATATTGTATTTGGCCCCTAGGTCCCAGGCCGCCTCACCCATCCGTGCAAAAACTACTATCTACATGGAAAGGGTAAGGTTCCCCTTCCTTCCTTTATCACATATACAGTGTGTTATACAATATCCACACCACAGGTTGTAAATTGGGAACTATTCCCCTGTTTTTTCTTCCCCCTCCCCTTCTGTCATCCTTACAGGTAGAGGAATCTTATTAATGCAGACAACGCTGCAATAGTAACTAAAAGGGCACACATCCACATGCCCACAACTGAGCCCTGATGAATGTGGTTTAACCACCCTTTACCACAGAAACCGGTCGGCTGTTAAATGACTTGACCTAGAGTACAACAAGATTACACAGAGTCAGAGCATTCAGACTAAGGATGCCCATATCAATGAACCCGGAGGGTCCAATTTTACCAAATAATTGAGAGAGGAGGATCCACCGAAGAATATTCTTCTTATTTTTATAACACTTCTGCACCTGCCTGACAGAGAAAACCTATTAAAGATTTTACTTCTTTTCATCTAGAAAGCAGCAGACACATGGCCCACCCAGTGTGGCCGAACATGTGTTTTTTAGCACGACACAGTGCACTCGCATATGCTTGAAAGCCAAGCCAGAGATGTGTGCTCATATCAAATCATCTCTTTTAATGAAGAAACTGTGCGTTTCCAAAGTGTGACTCTTGATCTGGGCAACCCACAGTAGGTAATCCCAAAACGGTCCTTGGTGTCATTTAAATAGTTCCTCTGCAGAACCCTCACAAGCTCTCTGTGACTCTGTTTCGCTATTTTTTCACTCCAAAATCAAATCAATTCGTAAGGATAACAGAGATGACTCTGCTGGGATCTCTACCGTCCAGACTTTTTCTGACTTGCCAACCCTCAATGCCTCCTGGCTTTCTTTCCCTGTCTTCTCTGATCAGGACATTCTTAAAGCCATTCACATTCTTAAATTGGCTTCACCAGCTGATGCCATCCCACTGCCTTTGCTCAAAGACATTGCAGGAGACTTAATCCCCTACAAGAGGGGTTTTTTCCCAGCGCTCCCAAGCATGCCCGTGTGCTTCCTCTTTTGAAAAAGAATTCTCTTGACCCTGATGTGTTGGCAAACTTTTGCCCCAACTCTCTCCTGCCACCCTTGATGAAGGTGTTGGAAGCTCTTGTTTCTCCCCTTCTCTCATCCTTTCTGTAAACTTCCGGGTTTTTTGATACTTTTCAATCCGGTTTGCGGCCGGGGAGGGGAACCGAATCAGTGCTCAACTACGTGCTGGACGATCTAACCCACCTAGTCGATCAGGGCGGGGTGGGACACTGAGGACCATCCCATTCTGATTTCTCGGCTGTCGAATGCTGACCTGGGGGCCAAGTGTTGAGCTGGTTCGCTGCCTTCCTTGCTGATCGGTCTCAATCAGTCTTTCTTCCCCCTTTCTGTGTGAAATCTATGTCACTGTTCTGCGGAGTCTCACTGGGATCCTCTCTGTCGCTGATCCTGTTCAACATTTATATACGTCCTCTCTTTCTTCTCATCCTGTCACATGGCTTTCATTTTTACTCCTACGTGGACGACACACAGATCCTGTTTTGCTTGGATCTCTCTCGCCCCGAAACTGTGTCCCGTCTTAGGAGTTGTCTTGAGGATCTTGGTGCCTGGATGACTGTTAACTGGCTAAAACATGATGGCAACAAGACCGCGGTTCTTGTGGTCGGCACGGCTAGTCCACTCTCTTTCTGGACTCCCGATTTCTGGCCTGTTTCCCTTGACCGGTTTCCCCTCCCTTCCCCTTTGGTGAAAAATCTAGAGGTGAAGCTCTCATTCTCCCTTTCGATGGCAGAGCAGGTGAGTGCGGTTTTTAAATCCGGCCATTTCAAACTGTGCACCCTGCGGGAGGTTCGCCCCTTCATTCCCTGCCATTTCCATGCCCCTGTGGTGGCAGCACTTGTTCTTGTCCCGATCCTGCCCTAGAACGCTTTAATATGAATACTTTCAAAAATCATATGCTTGAATGACCCTTGGTAACATAGACAATTCCAACATTTGTCATCGTGAGATACCCCACCCTTAAAAAGCATAGGTGGAGTAATGAATGGTGAAAGAAATACAGCATTTGAAGTAAACTAGCTGAGACAATTACTTTAGATATATTAGTCCATATACAAGGCCATCCACGTTGTGAGGTACCAAGGGAGCAATCTTGGTTCCAAGCTCCTTTACTATTAAGCAAGACTCCCTCCATTGACATAGAAGAACATATTTTATAAAACATGGACGCCCTAACATTAGGGTTGGATAGATGAAGCAGTCTTTGGGCCTGATAGCTATTTCTATTAGAAATTAACATATCATAATTTTCCATAATAGCATTTATTAGACTTGCATACTGCTGCAGAAAAGGCCTTGACGTGTGAAATATGGTCATGAACTCCTCAAAGTAGGTGGGATACCGTAAGTGAACAGTGGCTGCCCTATATACTTAATGCCAAGAGATAGCCATGGTCTACAACAAATAGTTCTCTTGTTAATTTTTATCAGGGGGTTCATCCAAATATCCTGGGATATAAGCTGGGATGTTTTTGTACTAGGCGAGTATAAGTATGTACGAAGGTACATAATAGAAACATTAATACTAGTACTAGTAAAGCATCTTTTATTGTTATTGATGTAGGGACAGTCCAAGAGGACATGAGGGGAGACCATTGCTCTCTCTATGAGAAACCAGTTGGTCACATTAGGACTATTACGCATAATCTATAACTGAGTTTGTCTTAGAACAAAGGCTGTCTGATATTTTTTATAGTCTGGGAAACTCACTCCACCTTCAGATCTGAGTTTCTTGAGTTTACACAATGAAATCCTCCTTTTGTTCCTACCCCAGAGAAATTTAAGGATACAGGAATCTAATGGTTTGAAAAGAGGCAGGAATGGGAATAGGGTGCATGTAAAGAATATAAAGTATAAATGGCAAAATCATCATATTAACAGCTTCAAGTCTACCCCCCCAAGATAGGAAAAGGGCTGACCATGTATTTGTTAGCTCTTTTACTCTGGCTATGATATTTGCTGTGTTTTGTTTAATGATATTCTTAATTGAGGATGTAATCTGAATACCTAGATACTTAATACCTGTTGGGCACCATTTCATTCCAGACCTTGAAAAGTGGTGGCTTGTGCAGTGTATGTTAAGTAGTAACATTTCGGACTTCTCTGTGTTAAGTCTGTACCATGATGCAAGGGATAATTGTGTGATGATGCGAGTCAGATGTTGTAGACAAGTATCTGTTACATTCAATAAAAGTAATATATCATCTGCATAAGCAGCCATTTTAATCTTAATGTCTTTATACTGATGTAAAGAAACGCACTGGAGGGGGGTGTCTGTACTCCTGCTCTCTATATGCCAGAGGAGAGGCACAGAGGACCCCAGGCAAGATTCTCTATAGGGTAGCTATGGTTGAGCAATCAAGGCCTAGCTTCTCAGGAGGTAATGCGGGCTGGTTCTTAAGTACAGTGTAGTCCCCAAGCACCCACAAAGGAATGTCCACACACTATCTTAGTTAAAACACCGCTCTTTATATAAATAAGGTTCAATGTTATAAACACTATCACGAAAATACACTTTGTGCTCCGACAATTCCAAAATGGTAAATATATACAGTTCTAGGTGGGACCCCGATTACTCTGATTCCATTCAAATGCATCAACTGTACTCAGTTCAGATAGCATACGAATCAACACAGCAAAACGATTTCAACCATAGACGGAAGATAAGTTGGTTAGACAATTGGCAGAATACTGGCTCCTACCACTAGGCACAGTTCCGTATGAGGATCCCCCCACCTGGGCAACCTGTAAATGAAGATGCACTACAAGCCCAGTCCATATATTGTCTATTAGAGTCTTATCTTCTTCTATAGTTCTGCAACCCAATGTACCTTGTGTTGTAGAGTTCTTGAGTGCACTCCCTTTCAAGCAGGAGCCACGGGTTGTCGAACCTCTGAGATAAAGAACAGGGGAACGGTGTCATTGAGAAAGCAGCTTGGGTCCTTGCGGTGCTCGTTGATGAGTGATCAAAAACGTCCTACAACAGGGGAGGCGTGCCGTGCACCTCGACGACGATGGTTCGTTGCTGCAAAGAGGTAGCGAAGAACTTTGGCCTTGCAAGGGCATCGAGTTGTCGCCGTCTGGCCTCGGTGAACTGGACGTGACCACGGCTGGCTTCAGTAGCTTTGTCAGCGTCTCTGAGGTCTTTGGGTAGCGGGAAACCCACCAGCGGATTCTCCTCGGTCGTTGATGACCTCGACTTTCTCCGGCAGGATGAAAGCAGTCGACGGTGATGAACAAGGGAGTCCTTGGATCAAATGTTCTTAGGCAACGGGAGCATGGCGGCTGCGGTCAGCTTCTGTCAGCTACGGCAGTCGTCGATGGTAGATGGCTGTCCGGGGCTTCTCTTCGTTCTCCTCAGCGGTCCTCTTCTCCAGTCGGCAGTCTTTCGTAGGTCTGTCTACCCAGGCGCTTTGGCAAAGATCAGCTGGTGCACGATGGTCCCTCATAGCTCAGGGAGCGGTCTCCTTACCAGGTCCTCTCTTGGATCAGTTCTTGAAGTACAGCAGCTTTCAGATTACACGGAAGGGACCAGCGGTTCACCTTCTTCTTCCGGCTCGGCTTCGTGAGTAAGCATCACGTATCAACTTCAGCGTCAGAACGATTTTTAGCAGTGAGAGGCCCCCAGATATATTGTTGATCCCCCATTCAGTTGGCTGGGCCACACTCAGGCAACCAATCACTCATAAGGGCATTCAGGCAGTCAGTCAGCCAATCAGGTGCACAGTGCATTCAGGCCATTCTTCTCCATCCAGACACTCACAACACAGAATGTGGATTCGGACAAGTACTCAGCCATTCAGCACTACACACTGCATTCATACCAGTTTCGGGCAGGGCTGTCTCAGTCATTGTGTCAAATACCAGATACAAGACACCCATAACACAGAATGCATAATCGTCAAACATTCCATTCACTAAGGTCCCACCCCACGGGCGTACCCACAACATACGGTCGTTGGGAAGGCTCCAGCCAGTCTGGTCAGCACTACCCTACACCACCCTATATGGAACTTCCACCCAACAGCCAGTCAGGAGGAAGGGACAGAGTCACGGCTTCCCAAGACTTCGGGAAAACCAAGGTAACAGACGATGGAAGGCAAGAGGCCATGGGGGCCATCTTGTCTCCATCGGGAATCTACTTACTCCAATGACAGGGCCTGGGCATCCCAATATGGAGGACGCTCGGGTCACCTGTCAATTCAGCACAGAGCTGCCACCAGCCCGTACCCTGCTCTGTTGGCCACACCGGTGCCCAAAAACATACACTATGAGTACAGCGTCGTACTCCCACCCATGGGTGCCATAAGGGTATCCCAAGGGTCTGTTCATCAAACCAAATACAGGAAGAGCCGCACCGCCAGGAGTCCCACATGGACTCCTGCACAGAAAACAAGTCAGAACATACATGATAAAGCAATAAAGGACAAGGATTCAGAGGCCCTATCCCTCTGATGCATTTCCAGCATCACAACTGAATACCAATTATATATGTTTTCCCAGCCCCAGGTAGGGGGGGCCAACGTTTCTCGAGAAGTCATCATGCCTTCCTTCAAATCACTCTCTTTGGTGGCACAGCCATTCAGTAGTGACATTCGACAAAGTAAAATCAAAATGGACAAAATTGTGGACCCAAGTAAAAGGAATTTTGTTCTATATCCCAGGAACTTTATAATCACAAATGTTGCCAGGCCAGGCCAATTTGAATCTAGGGAAACTTTAAAAACAATGTATTGGCCTGGCTTAACCCCATAGTGGGCCCTAATCATGTAAGAACACTTGACCTAAAAGTACTTTGGCGTATTCGTATTAATAAATGGTGCTCTATGGCCAATACTGACTGTTTTCAAATGTATTCAAATTTTGTATTGATATACTTATATCAATATTGGCTTTGTATAACATATTACATATTAGATTCCATTAACATTACATATATAAAATTCATAATAACTTAATACCCTAACTAAAAAGAAAGATTGCATAATCACTACACAAGACATTTTAAAATCTAAACTATTTTCAGATAAAATGACACTATAAAATATATCAAATTGATATCATCTCCTAATAAACAAAGTCACCCATACATCAGTTAAAACATTCATGTCTACAGTATTACAATATGATTTGATATATTTATAACAAAGGGATTTCAAACTTTCACAATCACTGATAAGATGTTGTAGTGATTCAATTACGTTGTTACCGCATAAACGGCAACAACATCTTTCACGACTGAGACCCAACCATGCACCCTTAGTCTCTAGCGCTTCTGAGAAGTTACATTTCATTAATAAATACGTTCGAAATGTTCTCACACTAGGATATGCCTTAAGGTACTTTGGTGTGTTCATGCGAGTAGCCCTCATTGAACAATACAGTCCACTATTTGTCTTTGTTTTTTTGTTTGTTTATTATTTATAGGGCGCCCAAACCCGTAGGAAGCTGGGTGCACAACATATCAAGGTTACTTAAGGCTTGGTTACATTTGCATCGGTGGGTAAATACAGGTGCTTGTCGAGGTTGCAATTTACATACAGATATGTACATATGCATGGGTAAGAACGTTGCTATAGGAGTAGCATGAATGGCTATGGTTATTGGTCGTTGTGCCGTAGCCAGTTACGGGTGTTGCTCCTAAAGCTGTTGTAGGATTGGTCTCTTCTTAGTTCAACTGGTAAATCGTTCCATTGCCGAGCTGCTTTTACTGGGAAGCTATTTCCACCAGTTTTTTGTAGGCGGAATCTGGGAATTTGGAGACAGTAGGAGTTGACTGTTCTGGTTGGGCGTGTGGATAGTTTTCTGATTATTCTTTCCTTCAGGTATGGTGGTGCTGCGTTATTTAGGCATTTGAAGGTTAAGATGGCCATTTTGAAGAGGATCCGATTAGTGATTTTTAGCCAATTGTGGTTTCTTCTGGCATTAGAGATGCGCACTCTAGTGGGAAGGTTCAGGGATGTTCTAAGCACATTGTTTTGCAGGGTCTGTAGCTTGTTTGTGATGTATTTATTTGCTCCTGCATAGAGTGCATTGCAGTAGTCCAATTTGGAGAGGATGAAGGTGTTGGCTAGAATGATACAGTGCTTGTCCTAAAGGCAGCGTTAATGAGTTTCGTAATGAAGGGTGCTAAATCTCTGGCTGCATCCCTGATTATTTGGGCCGGGCAGCAGTCGCCTTTACAGTTTGAGGGCTTTAGTGAGGCAATGATTTTTTCTGTTCCATGAATAGAGATTTTAGAGAATTTGAATGGTGCTAGGTCAGGTTTGTTGCTAGGGGGGGGGGTGCAATAACGGTTTCCGTGAGTGGGAGAGAGGCTCTTTTTAACGCAATTTTGGTTTGCAATGTTTTTATTTTATTAGCTAAGGCATTTTAAATGTTGGTACACCATTGTTTATCTTTAGGTAGGTTATCTGGTGGAGGTATAGGGGATTATAATTCGCGTAGAACCGTGAATAATTCCTTGGTGTTGGAAGACGCTTTGGAAATCCTTTCGTTATAGACCTCCTTTTTAGTTTGGATGATTTCATTTTTGTATTTAGTGGCAAGGAGTTTGAGTTTCAATTTATTTTCAGCTGTTGGGGTGTGAAGCCATATAGCTTTTAACTTCCTTTTTCCATTCTGAGTTCTTTTAGGAGGGGGGTGAACCAGGTGAGCTTGTTTGTATTTGTATTTGTATTTTATTTATTTATATAGCGCAGACCAGGCCCGGGGGCAACCAGGCGCATATTTTAGTAGAACGTTACATTGCAGGTAGTGGAACATTACATTACAATAGAAGGCATTACAATAGAAACGATAGCATCATAAGGTCCCAGCAGGTACACAGAAAATACAGATAACGTTACCAAACAAGGCAATAATCGGAGCGGATCAATGCAAAGCTAGGTCCCAGAAGGCCCGTTCGGACAGAGGAGCGGTTGTTGTTGTTTGCTCTTGCAGTTCTTAAGTGGGGCGACAGTGTCTAAGATGTTGGTCATAGCTTAATTATAATGGTCAACCAACGATTCTGGGTTAGAGTTATTTGGTAAGTCGTTAATCACAGGAAGGAGATATGGTAGAATGTTGTTAGTTGTGATGTTTTTTCTAGATCTAGTGGGCAGAGGGGGTGCCATTATTTTTTCCTTGTTTACTTCTTTGTTCAAGGTTAAGCTGAATTCAATCAAGAAGTGCTCAGTCCAGGTTTGGGGGGTAATTTTAGTAATTTTAGTTGGACAATTTGAGGTGGCCACCCAGTCAAGGGTTCTGCCTTTGTCATGGGTAGGGGTGAGGACTTTTTGGGATAACCCATGTTCATTAAGCATAGTGGCTATAGCTTGTGCTTGTTTGTTGTCAGGATCAGTGAGGCCTAAATTGAGGTCACCGAGGATCATTATCTGAGATGAGTCTTTAGTGTTACTGGCTATCAGGCTGGAGATATCTTCTTCGAACTAACCTAAGGGCCCTGGCGGCCTGTAAATGAGGTATATAGTCAGAGTGCGGTATGGGGATATGGACAATTTAGCTGATAGTATCTCACATGAGGTTAGTCGTGGTAGAGTTGCAAGCCTTAGTTCCAAGTTAGATTTAGCAATGAAGGCTAAACCACCTCTTCTGGCATTAGGTCTATCCATTCTTAACAGTTGGTATTTATTTGGGATAGCCAGTGACAGTGCTGGCCAGCTGCATCATGCAACCAGGTTTCTGTGACCGCTAGGAGGTCAAGATTGTCAGAGGTTAGGATTTCAGCTATTTCTGTGGCGTGGGCCACGTTTCATCTGGCATTGATGGGGGCTCAAATGGGAATGGGGATTGCCTTTTTCAATGGGGAATCACTGGTCCCTCCAGGGTCGGAATGGACCGGTAAGTCCCCATTGACCCAGGTCGGAGTCGGACCCGGTTTTGGAGGCAGCCATGGCGTAAATAGCGCAATGGCTACTTCCAAACTCGGAATGAGGGCCATTATCTCAGGGGTAGCCTCAAATCAACATTCCGAAAATGCGCTAAAGTCAACATTGTAGAAATGGGTTTAAAACAATATCTCTAGCCTCAGATCAACATTCCGGAAATGGTCTAAAGTCAGCATTGCAGAGATGGGTTAAAAACAATATTGCAATAACAGGCTATGATCAATACATCATGGGTGAGCTAAAATCAGTATTATGAAACAGGCTAAAATCGACATTGCAGGAATAGGCTAGAAACATCATAGCAGAGGTAGGCAAGATCAAGTTTTCATAGGTCCGCTGTGATTGGGCTTGCAGAGGGGTCTCCAAAGCAGTGTAAGCACTGTAGAGTTGTTGAGACACGGTATAGGTAGCAATGGACAACGGGGAAGGTGGTTCATACACCTGTAGAGGTCAATTGGAGCGAGGCAGTGTAAACAGAAACTGCACAGCTTCAAGCGGACATGAGGCTAAGCTCGTGAGCACTGGGACAGTAGGTAATTGGTAGTGCACGGGCATGAGAACGCAATCAGTGGCTGGTCGGGCCATGTGGTTGAGGGCTGATGTGGAGTGCAGTGTGCACGCCGCTGGGCTGTAGAGTCGCATTGAGGCGTGAGCACACGGCGCAAGATAGTAACAATAATGGGTAGGGCACGGGAAATGAGTGTGATCATAGGCAGTAATCACTGGTATCAGGGGGTGGGCGTGGGTACCTGTCGGTAGGAATGGAGAAGTCGCGGGCTTGTGAGGGGAAACACGGCAGTTCCGTTAGATTGAGGTTACCTTTGGCTCCTGGGAAGAAGTAGTCAGGGCGCGTTGACCAGGATGTCTGGCAGACGGCATCAACGGCTGATGACAGGCTGGGGATAGGTATTGGCCTTGTTTCCCTGGGCCTTGGTAGGAGTGTGCGGGCTTTGCCTGCCAGCACACGATAGGAGGATAAGTGTGGCACAACAGCCAATCAGTGTTCAGCAGTGTCTGCTGGGCCTGGTTAGGCGATGGGAGTCGTAGAGTTATCGGGCGGTCATCTTTGAGTGTGCTTGGAGCCTCGTGGCAGGTAATGGTGGTAGTAGGCACAGAGTAGCTATTACCAACAAGATTAAACACACAAATGCTATTTTCTTATTGTGGCATCAAGGACAGCTCGTATAGGGTAAAGCAGCTGATCGAGCAGAGAGATATCTGTTTCTAGCGCAATAGTGGGCACATCAGGAGCACTTTGTCTAATGAGACCACTGCTCCTGCAGGGTCCAGTGAGCTCCTGCTCCACGGAGGGGGTACGATGGACTTGGCTATTAATGCATTCATGTAAGTCTCATAGCCATATGATCTTAGATTCACCTTTAGCTTTGCTTTCAATCTAGCCTTAGTAAGAGTTATTAGGTAGCCATCTGTCCATTGCATATAAAGCAGTTTTAGTGTGTGAGCAAACCCATGGAGCAACCTTCTCTCTATTCTCATGAGTACTTGGACGTAGTGTACTAGGATCGTCTCAGTTGCAAGAGTACACAGGTCATGAAATAACAATACCGATTGGCATATATATGCCTACTTTACACCTGTTAACTCAAATTCGAGATATATATATTCAATAGGGACACTCTGAGGAAGTTGCAAAAGTTTGCGTAGCATTTTGGCCTCAAAGGCAACTAGACCTTTACCATTACCATACTTATGACCCCAGATTGCAACAGCATACATTAAAATAGCTCTCACTTTTGCAGTACACAACATCAGAATTGCCAAGACAGAATAACCTACATTTTTCCCAATAAATACACTCAGCGCATTATTTGCCAACATCCATCCTTCTTTAACAGTTGCCCAATGTGCTCCCCAATTCAGTTTCTCGTCAATGACAATGCCAAGATATTTATAGGTTGTCACCTGTTCTAGCATAATATTGTTAATTTTCCACACGTACTTCTTTGGGTGTTTGTTTACAGGAAAAACCATTACTTTGCTTTTCGATATATTTATGCTTAGCCAATTATCACTAGAGTACACAGCCTGTGTATCCAACATATTCTGCAGACCTTTCGGTGTATAATCTAAAATTAACAGGTCGTCAGCATATGCCAACCAACCCAAAATTACGGAACTTATTTTAATTGGCAAATACTTCCTGCATATCTGCCAGGTAAAGATTGAATAGATGGCAGCGACTATGCAGCCTGTTTTACTCCGCTGCTTGTTGGCATTAGCCCTGACAGTCGCCCCTTAACATTTAGCTGCATCCGAACATTGGTATCTGTGTACAATAGCATCAGCATTCTCAAGAGACCTTGAGGGATATTTCAATTGCTCAGTTTGCGCCATAGACGATTTCTCTGCACCATGTCGAAGGCGGCTTAGAAGTCCATTTATGCTCCATAGACATTCAATTCTCTGTTGGTTCTTGCGTTATCTAAAGCAGATGTTAACAGAAATACATTGGCCCTCATTACGACCCTGGCGGAGGTCCATGGTGCAATTTGCACCATGGACCATGGCGCAGAGCTGCCAACTCCGCCATGGGGGTTGGCGGACTTACCGCCCAATTCCGACCTTGGCGGGGCGGTAAGTCCCCAATCCCCATTTACCCTTCCCCATTCCCATTTTTGCCCCATAGGGTATAATGGGAGTGGGGAAGGCGTTAATTACGCCACCGTAGAATACGGTGGCGTAATTAACGAGGGGACCCGTAGCGCCATGGATTTTTCCGCCCGGAAAATCCGGGCGTAAAAATCACCATGGCGCTACGGAAAGTCCTAATCTGGCGGAGAGGTACGCCATGCATTACGCTGGCGTAAACCCCTCTCCGCCAGGGTCGTAATGAGGGCCATTGTATGTTGTGATTGATTTTTCCCAGAAACCTATCTGATTTGGAGGCAAGATTTTCTTCGCGCTAATCCACTTATTTAGTTCACATAACAGTACACGTGAAAATATTTTAGATGAAATATCCAACATTGCAAGCATCCGAAAATGTTCGGTGTTATCCCATTCACCTTTTTTTTTACTGTCAAAATGTAGCTCGTATGCTAAAACTGCGGAATTGCGCCCACTTCTCCAATGTGAGTAAACAACAGATGTAAGGCAGCCAACCAAAGAGAGTGAGCAAGTTTTAATAACACATTGCAAGAGCCCTCTGGGCCGGATGCACGCGAGATATTTATCTTTTCAATTATTACAGTTATGTCTAAGATTGAAGCCTTGCACTCTCATTTTTCGTCAGGAATGGGGAAGAGATCTCCTACATGTTCTGCATGACCCAAAGTATTTTTAATGTGGTCTCGCCATTTTCCTTCGGAGATACAGTTAATTGGGAGTTCTCTTTGCTTCCCACTACGTAGAATTTGCCAAATTCCTGTGACATTATTCGAGGGGGCAAGGCTAGCAATCTGTTTCCATTTTTCAATCTCACACTCCCGTAATGACTGTATTGTCATGGGCTGTGGGTCCAGCAGTTAACCCATGTATCTAAAAAGATGTCTAATTTCACAACACACATGTTTATCTACTAACCATAGAATTGTACTGAACTAATTAATGAATGGCAGTAGTCTTTGATAGCAGCTGTGCTCTTACCCTGGCTTTGTTATATACCTGTTTGGTTTTGTAGCACACGGCCATAGCTAACCCTCTCAATATGTGTTGTTAAGATACCCCGTCCTTGTATTTATGTTCAGTGTCTTGTACTATGCTTGTTGGTTGATGTGTTATCTGTATAATTTATGTCAAGCGCCCTGATGCCTGCGGGCTACAGCGCTCTATAAATATACAAATATAAAAAATCAAATATTGTCATCCTGTCTTATTGCTTCTGGAAGGGGTTCCAATGCCAGGATACACAGAAGAGGGTCAGTGCAGTCGAGTACCCCTATGAAGAGGAAATAAGGGGGACATTTGATTTTTTATAAAGACAGATGTTGCAGGGTTTGTATTTGTATTTTGTTTATTTGTATAGCGCACAAGGACCGAGGGCAACCGGGCGCATTATTTAGTTACAGTCAGCTTACATAGAAGTATTTACATTTAGGATATACAAAATATACATGTGACATAATCAAAGGTGCACAATTACAATATACAAGTGACATAAACGAAGGTATACAATTTACAGGATAGGGCAGAATGCAATGGCAGAGACATAAAAATAGCCTGTAGTGTCATAGAATATTGTTACAGTCAATAGTCATCCTTAGTCGAGGGTGGACAGCCAAGGTTTGGCATTGCGCTTGAAGGCAGTGAAGGAAGGTTCAGCTCTGAGTGGGTTGGGTAGTGTGTTCCACAGCTTGGCTGCTAGGACAGTTAAACTGCGGCCTCCAGATATTTGGAGGTTGAACCGTGGGATGACAAGACAATTAGTGTGTGCGCTTCTGAGAGGTCTCGCAGCTGAGTGCGAGGTGAACCCGTTGGAATGGTAGCTTGGGGCTAGGTTAGCGATACTTTTATGTATGAGTGCCAAGGGTTTATAAGAGACTCTTTGGGTAACTGAGAGCCAGTGAAGGCTCCGTCTGTATTTGGAGATATGTGCAGTTCTAGGAATGTTCAGGGCCGCTCTAATAGCGTTGTTTTGGATGATTTGATGTTTTCTGATATTGCATTGGTTAGTGCCCAGATAGAGGGCATTGCAGTAATCGATTTTGGAGAGGACAAGAGTCCTGGCTAGAGTTGTGCAATTGGCAGGAGACAGAAAAGGGCGGGCAAGTTGTGATAAGCTTGCATGTGTAAGATGCGGCTGAGGAGACTGCATTCGTTTGTCTGGATAGGGAGAGGGTGGAATCAAGATAAATACCTAATGTCTTGGTGTCCTTGGCCACTTTGATGGAGTTACCATCGATGCTGAAGGACTTGAATGAGGAGTCAAGTTTACTGAGTTTTTGGGGTGACCCTAAGATGAGGAGCTTAGTCTTCTCGTCATTTAAACACAGTTCATGCTGCGCCATCCAGGCCTGGATGACTTGATAAATGGCGTTGATAGCTAGGGAGTCAATTGTGTGGTCACCCGTGATGGGAATAAGTATTTGGGTATTGTCTGCGTAGTTGGTGTATGTGACTCCCATACGGTCTAGTATGTCAAACAGAGGTGTTGTGAAAATGACTTGGAATACAACACTTTAACCATGGATATGAAAGGATCAGGGATTCCATGCCAAGTAAGAGCTTCAAACTTAAAGTTCCATTCAACCCTTTCAAAAGTTATTTCAGCATCTAGTGCTATTGCCACAGAAGGATTAGGAGTACTTTGAATAATGTTAGGAATATTCGTAAATAGTCTACTATTAGCTGAGGACAATCTACCTTTGACATAACCCACCTGATCATTCTTAATCAAATTTGGAAGAGAGGGGCTAACTCTATTGGCTAGAATGTTGGCAAATATTTTACAATCAGTATTAATTAGGGATTTGGGTCTATAATTTTGGGCTAATTCAGGGTCATTATTGGGTTTAGGGAATACAATAAGCATTTCCTCAGAGAAAGAAACAGTGTCTTTTTTTATTAGTGATGAAGGAGGTAAATAATTCATTAAGCTTGGGAACTAATATATCCTTAAAATGGGTGAAATATTCAAATGAGAAACCATCTGGGCCTGGAGCTTCACCCTTTCTGAGGTTTTTAATGGCTCACTCGAGGATATGGGAGTATTTAACAATTGGAGGTTGGAATTAGCTTATGAGTTGCGATGTATATGTTAAAGGAAGTTTGATGCATGAGTACTATTAGCCAGAGTTTCAGATATATATGACTTTTGATATCATTTTGAGAAGATTTGGAAGATGTCCTTTTCAGTGAAGATTCTATTGCCATCCTGATCTTTGATAACAGTAATCCTTGCTTTATCTTTTTTAAATGTGAGATATTGTACTAACGCTTTACCAGATTAGTTAGAAAACTGATAGATCTCGGATTTATATTTTAAAAGATTGGCACATGAGCATTCTGTAGCTAGGTTATTATACTGTATTCTAAGTTTGATGATTTTTTGATAGGAAGGGCAGAATTAGTATATATATATTCAGATTGTAAGTCTTTGATTTGTTTAAGAATATGCAATATGTCCTCTTAATATTGTTTATAACAATCCCAGTTGTTATGAACGGATGTATTAGCAGGAGAGTTTCCTGAGCAAAAATGGGTATGCTGTTGATGAATGAATTTCACAAACTCTTCATCTTTCAAAAGGGCTGCATTGAATCTCCATCTATTATGTTTATGTATATTTTGTGCATTAGATAGTTTAATATGGACAGAAGCGTGATCTGACAAAGCAATAGGTTTAATCTTTGCATCTTAAAGCAGTTGGTCAAGGATTTGGATATAAAAACATAATCAATTCTTGAGACGGAGTTATGAGGAGGGGAGTAGAAGCTATAATCTAAATCTGAGGGATGGCTAATATGTCAGGTATCAATAAGACTTAATTCAGACACAAAGTTGGCAAACTGAAGGTGGGACTTAGTGGTTTTAAAACATACATTAGGCTTTTTATCAAGGATGGGATGCACGATGACATTAAAGTCTCTACATACAATGAGGTTATTAGGATTTCATTGTGAAATTTGATTTCTTAATTGAGTCCAGAAGACTGGGTCAGCATTAGTGAGGCCACATACATTTAAAATAGAATATTCTATGGAATTAAAACAACGTTTAACTAAAACCCATCTCGCTACATCATCTGTCTCTGAAGATAAGACCTTGCATTGAAGATGTTTATTGATAAGGGTAATAACTCCATTCTTCTTCTCATCCGCTGCACTCGAAAAAACTTGACCCACCCATAAACCCTTCAATTTGGCCGCTTCTGCCTGTGAGAGGTGTCATTCATGTAGGCATGCAATGGATGGTTTAGCCCTATTGAGGTGTGAGAGTATTTTCTGCCATTTAGCAGGATAACGTAAATTGTTAACCTTCCATGTGGCTATGTTATGTACCTTGGGTCATGGTGCATGTAGTATAACAATCTTACAGTCTGTAACAATTAACTGGTGAGTTGAAACACACAGGGGAAAGAAACATGAGGAAAATGGAAAGACAAACAAAAAGAACATGGAGTTTTGCAATTTCCATACAAACCAACTAGTGTATATAGCGGCTAACGGGATCCAGCCACTCCAAACCATGTCTAAGTGAAGTCAATAAGTTGGGGTGGAGAGCCAGATCTGGATGGGCCACTCTGTGACCCATTCCAGCAGGACTATCATGTTATTGAAAACATTCTGTGTGTATACTACAATTCATATATGTAGTCTTGTGGTGTCCATCTCTTCTCTTCTATGACTTTGAATAAAATTGCGCAAGTCTAATGGGTCCTGAAAGGTAAACATGTGGCCATTAAGAGTGACCTTTAGTGATGCTGGATGGACGATGCCATATCTGGCATTAAGCTGCCGCAATGCTGGTCTAAACATCAATACTTCTTGCCGCCCGAGCATTGGAAACATCCTGGGTTATGAAGATTTTGGTGCCTTCCGATATAAGTGTCTTTTTCTGCCTTGCCGTATCCACTATGAGCAAGACATGAGTATAATCTAATAAGGCGAAGATTAAAGCTCTCAGAGCATTACGGGATGGATTTCTAGGACCTACACAATGAGCTCTTTGGATGTTAAGTTGTGGGGGCGTGGGAAGATCCAGAAGTATAGGGAGCGTGTCATATATAGACTGAGTAGGATTGTCTTTTTCAATGCTCTGGGAAGATCAACGGTACATATGTTGTTTCTCCTATTTCTATTCTCTAAGGCTTCTGCAGAGATTAAACTGTGTTGTCCAGAGACCGCACCTTTCCTGCAACATCTACATCCTCCCTAACCGTTCTTTCCACTTCATTCATTCTGGATTCAAATGTGGACCACTTGTCATCCAGCATTTGCAATGTGGCTGTTGTGGCTTCCAGGAAGGGTTTAAGGGATTTCATTTCCATTAGGATAGATTTCACAACTGGATCTTGCATATCATCCTTGGGTGGGGGAGAGTCACTTTTCTGTCTTCTGGGGGCATTACTGGTGGGTGTTGAAGCCATTTCCATAGGTTGCCCCTTCTTTGAAGCCATACTGAGGCAGGATAAGTAACACTGGGTGAGGGTGAGGAGAAAAAGGCTTCTGCTTTAGTTAAAATGATTTCCTTTCAATGGAAGGAGACAAGGAAGGAGTCAAGGAGAGGAGGGAGAAGACAAGGGGCCAAGGAAGGAAGGAAGGAAGGAAGGAAGGAAGGACGGAGGGAAGGAAGGAATGAGTCAAGGAGACAAGAGAGAAGACAAGGAAGGAAGGAGACAAGGAAGGAAGGAAGGAAGGAGATACACTTTTATTGCCAATACGCAGCTTTCCTCTGCAGTGATCTCATGCGAGTATGCGGGAAAAATAACCTTAATTTTCAGGGTTCATAATAGAGATTCATGAATGCTCTTTAATACAAAGCGGCTGCATTATTTACTCACAATTTCAGCATCAGCAAAGCGGGATTACCAGTACTCTCTGCAAAACAATACCAATGAACAGAGCGGCATTCTTTATATACGCAATCCAAGTATTATATGGCACTTTTCGGGTACTACAAACCCAAGGTGTTTAATTCGCCTCAGGGTCTTCCCACACCTGTTGTTATTAGCAATTATAACCCGTTCTTATTTTAAGTATCCAGTCAGCCATGCATCCAGAAGAACCTGCCAGACTTATTCAGAGATATGCGACACATGAGCTTTGTACCCTTCAGACATTCATATTTCTTGTTAAAAAGTTCAGGAGAAATTAAACAAGAACATGCTTTTATTTAAATATCAGCCATATGCCCAAAAGAAACCTTTCAGCATGAATTTGAAAAATATAAAACCCCAAAACGTTTCTTCCTCCTCAGAGCCTTGTACTGTCTCTTAGAAAAAACAAATTGTTAATAAAACGCGTTTTTGCTTAAAAAGCTCCAGGTCTCCGTGTGTTAGAAGGGGCCTTTAATCTTGAAATGTACTCGCGTGTGCAAGCTTGTCCTTTGCAGTGAAGCAAACGTGCCTGACTGAATGTTACAGCCTTTCTTCAGCAGGACCCCACTGAGCAGCAGGCCCCGCCTCCGGACATACGTAGCACCTCAGGAACTCCACGCAAGAGAAGGGGAAACGCTCGCCAAACTCCTCCAACTCTGCCCACTGTCTTTAGAAGGAGCCAGTACGTTATTTTTAATATGGCACCATTAAAAGTGCACACGGAAGAATTAAATCTTTATGCCGGGTCGAGAGCTCAGATTCAGGCAGCCATCGCTATGGCGCGGTATTCTAGTGCTTGTAGTGTCTACCTTAGCAAGACCAAGGAGCCTCTACATTTTCTTTGACAAATTCCAGAACTGAACCACAGTCTCGATCGTTGTCAGTCATTGCTTTGCTCAAAGTACGCATTGCAAGACGCAGGAAAGAAAGAAAGAGAGAAAGAAAGACAGAGGAAGGAAGGAAGGAAGGAAGGAAGGAAGGAAGGAAGGAAGGAAGGAAGGAAGGAAGGAAGGAAGGAAGGAAGGAAGGAAGGAAGGAAGGAAGGAAGGAAGGAA